>NC_057920.1:34458967-35697327 GCF_018873765.1 Telopea speciosissima | reverse complement strand
GGACTCCGTTATATTGGGATGAAGTTGACGAAAAAAAATATCTTGGGCCAGAGATGATACAAGCAACCTATGACAAGGTGGATGTCATAAGGGAGAAGATCAAGGCAGCCCAGTCAAGAAAGAAAAGTTATGCAAATAATCGAAGGAAAGACATTGAATTTGAAGTCAGGGAAAAAGTGTTTCTCCGAGTGTCTCCTACGAAGGGATTGTTATGTTTCAATAAGAAAGGCAAGTTGAGCCCAAGATTCATCGGTCCTTATGAAATTCTTAATAAGGTGGGACCCGTAGCATATCGACTGGCGTTACCACCATCTTTTTTGGGCATCCACGATGTTTTCCATGTGTCAATGTTAAGAAAGTACATCAACAACCCAACACATGTACTATCAACTGAACCTGAATAGTTAGACGTGGATATGACCTACGAAGAACAGCCCACAGAGATATTGGACAGAAAGGAGCACAATCTTCGTAACCACACGGTCGCCTTCGTAAAAGTTCGATGGGGAAACAATCCGATAGAAGAATCTTCATGGGAACGCAAAGAAGAAATGAAGGAAAAGTATCCCCAAATCTTCGAACTACAAGGTAAGTAAATTTCGAGGATGAAATTTTTGTAAGGTGGGGAGAAATGTTAAACCCTGCCCCTGACTGACTATAATCTTGACTGAAGGACAGGAACTCCAGACATGGTCTCCAAGAACACTGTGGAGTATCACTCTAGTGATTGAAATTGATGAAGAAAACTTGTGTGGATCATCCTATATACCTGTCAGTAGATGGATCACTGACCCTTGCAGCTGCACAGCCCATAGCATAATGTACTGCCTGGACTCTAGGTAATCTCTCTCCTCTTCATAACTATGGGACCCAACTCTGGAAATGTGTGAAATAGACTCTAAATGACATGTGGGGACAAGGCCCTGACCTTGGGTCAAACCCCTGTGCAAGCCCACTGAGATTCAGCCTTGCTGAAATCTCTGGGCGATGCACTGGGTTATGCAAACATCACCCAGAGACATCCCCCAGAGTGCAAAATAGCATAAATAATTGATTTTAAATTATGGGGACCACCCATATTGGACATGGGCACCCTCCATAGGTTGAGGGGAATCTGAGGGACCACCTCATACCTTTGGTTCACTGTGGACCCCGCCAGTGTGCCCAAAATGGCTGAGAATGCAGTCAAAAATGCATTTTTAAAAATGGCCTTAATAGCCAAATAGGCCTTAGTATGGGTTGGGCCTATAAATAGATGTACCTTAGGCTCATTTAGTGCTCTTGGTACAACTCAAATCGTGGGGGAAGGGAGAAGAAAGAAATGAAAGAAAAGAGAGGAAGAAGAAGAACAAAAGAGAAGGAGAAGAAGGGAGGAAGCAGCCTTGCACTATAAGGCCTTGGATTCGAGCAGCCCTACATCTATTCAGGTATAATACCTCTATCCATACATGCTACTTTTATGAATCACTGCTGTCCTCTTGCTATCTCTGTGTATTTGATGGTTTTCTAACCCTTGGCAGCCCAGAATAGTTGGGAACTGCCATGGACTATCTCAGATTTGCCATCCAAGCATGAAGCATAGAAGATCTGAGGTTTTTGTAATGATTTTCACATCTAGTTATGCATCTGAAACTGAAACCAGACTTGTGCTTGGCTGTATTGCTTAGTTACACTGAAAACAGGCTGTTTAGAGTCCTGATTTCTTGTTCTGGCTGCATGGAACCTAACCCTAAGTGGTACCAGTTGTGGATTATCATTTTACATCTGAATCCAGCCTTGCATGTAGTTAAAACCAAGTTTGGTACTTAGAGAAATCGTGGGTTACTATTTACTGGGCTGTCTGGGCAGCCTCTAGCAGCCAAGTGGTGGGCCCAGTTGAAAATCCACTTGGACTAGTGCAAAGGATACCCCTGGGGGTCCAAAATGACCTAATATGCATTGGGAGAAGATCCATGCATTGCCCATGGTTCAAAACCTTGGAATCTCAGCCTGATTCTGATTTTGCAATCTCTGGGCGATGCAGACAACGTTCAGAGACATCGCCTATCACACCCCAAACCACCCCCTATGAGGATTAGGTAGGTGACCCAAATTGCATAACGGCAATCTGCCAAATCCCGTGGATCTAAAAGCAGTGCTTACATTCATGGGACTACATTCATCACTTTACCATAAGCAAGATCAAAGTGTTGCAGAATAAACTACAATTGCAAATACAAATAAAAAGTGTAGCGATACGGGAAATGATGATAATATATACGTAGATAAGTTTGTCCTGATACATTTCCCAACTACCCACAAACTGAAAGTAAGACTGACAAGAAATAAAACCAAGGAAAATACATACATAAATATATACAGGGTGAGCTAACTCAACCCCAAAAAGAAAGTAAGAAGACTACAACAGAACCACAGACTGAATGGGGGTAAACTCCTAACAAAAACAAAAAGGAGTCCCCAAGATAAAAAGCATCAAGTGCGCTCCCCAATGGTCTTCATCAATGACCACCAAGATTGCACACACCATTGGCACGACCTCCGTCGGGGTCCATACCAAGATCATCATAATGAGCCTCCATGCCACAGCGGCATCAATCTGCAAAATCATCTAAGAAAAACAATGTATAACAGAGTGTGAGCCCCACTGAGCTCATGAGCAAAAATATCATCATGCATGCACTTCCAATCACAATCCACATGATCCTACATGATATGCAAGTCCAAATTAATTATTAGCCACCTAGCAATACAACTAAGTCAGGTCTGTGCTACTACAATCCCCAATACATGTATCACTGGTGCGGGCTTCTAACCCCTTCCCGTGATACACCCATTGAGTTGTCGGAGAGGACTAGTCAGCTCCCGCATTCGTTCAGCAAGGTCAGTCCGACCAGCCCTCTATGATTAACCTGTAGGGCAATCCATCACATTTTCTCATTTCTTTTCTTTTCTGGAATATAGCCCGGCATATAGCTCAAAATCACCATTCCGGTGTAAACACATTTCTTTTCATTTAATTTCTTTTCTTTTCTCATATACATATATGGTCACCCTCACAGGCATCCAACACCTTAACCCCTGTTGGCAAGGGTGCGTAGCATGGGTAATGAAACTCTAACCCAATGTCTATATGGCATCGTATGAGTCAGGTGGTGTCAACCGCATCCCATTCTACGGGCTACCACAGGCCTCATTTCCAAGCCGACTACGGCATCTAGTCTAACATTCACATTCATCAGATAAAGTTCACAGTGTTGTTCAACAGACAAGCAGTGTGTAATAAATTGAATAATTGAACTGAATTTAATAAACACAACATTAATATTTGAATTTAATTTCCGGCATAGCATCACAGATTACATGTACATATATAATAATGTTTCACTCACCTGAGTTTGGTTCTAATACCTCGATCGTAAACTCAGTTCCAATAGCAGTTTGGTTATTGACCTCGAGCGTGGGATCAAATCCTAAATATAAATCAAAAATTGTCATGTTGAGTTTTTTACCTATCTCTGGTAGTCCTAGGGTTAACCTAAGCTTACTGGGTTGACCCAGTTGTTCAGTTAGTTCTCACCTAGAATCCTCTGGGTCTTGCACTGGGCCTTAGGTCTATGTCCCGGTGCAACATCCAGAGATGGTGGTCTAGGGGTAAAATGGTCATTCTCAATAATTGTACCTGACCCTAGGTCAGATTAGGTTCACAGTGCTGTCCATAGCTTGTCTGTGCTGTAGGACCAAGCACAGCAGAGTTTCCTTTACCTGCCAGGCCCACTTGGGTTCCAAAGCCAATCCTTCTTAAGGACAGATGTGGAAAAGGGCATTTAGGTCATTTCCCATCTTCCCACACTGTCACATAGCCATTGGGTGAGGTTCCCAAGGTCAGATTGCAAAGACTGCAGCAAATCCTTCACTGGGTGATGGCTCTGGGCGTTGAGTGCATCGCCTAGTGCATCGCCCAGAGTCTACAAATCGACAAAGGGCTGAGATCCCAAGGTTGGGCTTCATAGGCAGTGTTCTCAACATCACCCCATGCATGTTAGGGGGTCAGGTAGCTCTAGGGATGATCTCCATTTTGGTCCAGATGGATTCTCCATCGGGCCCACCATTTGGCTGCCAGAGGCTACCCAGACAGCCCAGTGAATAGTATCATAGGGTTTTCTCTAGGCATGAATCTCAGTTTCAGCCACATGCAAGGCTGGAAATAGATGTAATATGGTGATTCATGGCTGCAATTACCTAGGGTTAGGTCTATGTAGCCATGGCTTGCATCCAAGGTTCCAAACAACAAGCCAACAGTGGATCTGGGCAATGCAGCCATGCACAGCCAGATTTTGGCTTCAAGAACAGCATAACAGCCTTATAAAATTTAATAAAAATCATAGATCTCCCATGCTCTATGCTTGCATGGCTGATCTGGAACCATCCATAGCATTTCCCAGCTATTCTAGGCTGCCAGAGAGCAGAGACACAACTAAGAATATGCATCCAAAGGCAACAGTAGGTAGGAATAGTGTTGGTTATACCTGCCCAGGTCTGAGAAGCTCGATCCAGCCTTGGATGGGTTGGCAGCCTCTCCTTCTTCCTCTTCCTTCTTCTTCTTTCTCTTCTTTCTCTCTTCTTCTTCTCCTTTCTTTCCTCTCTTCTCTCCCACGAATTAAACAATGGCCAAGGGTTCTAAAATGAGCCCAAGGCCACCTATTTATTGGCCAAGCCCAACTAGGGTTTGTTTGGCCATTAAGTCCTTTTTTCCAAAATGCATTTTTAACCCTATTCACAGCCATTCTGGGCTTTAGGGTGGGGTCCACACTGAACTAGGGGTATGAGGTGGTCCCTCAGACTCCCCTCTATCTATGGAGGGTGCCCATGTCCATGTTGGGTGGTCCCCATAATTAAAATCCATTAAAATATGCTGTTTCACTCACTGGGCAATGTCTCTGGGCCTTGTCTGCATCGCCCAGTGCCATCGCCCAGAGATTGCAGTAAAGCTGAATCTCAGTGGGGCTTGCACAGGGGTTTGACCCTTGGTCAGGGCATTGTCCCCACATGCCAAATAGAGGGTTTTATATACTTTTTCAAAGATGGGTCCCATAGTTATGGAGAGGAGAGATATTACCTGGCTTCCAGACCATACATCATGCTATGAGCTGTGCATTTGCAGGGGTCTGCTATCCACCTACTGACAGGCATGTAGGATGATCCACACAGGGTTTCCTCATTAATCCAAATCACTGGAGTGATACTCCACGGTGTTCTTGGTTGCCTGGTCAGGGGTTCCTGTCCTTCAATCAACATTCCAGCCAGTCAGGAGCTAGGTTTGACATTTCTCCCCACCTTACAAAAATTTCATCCTCGAAATTTGCTTACCTTGCAATTCAAAGAGCTGGGGATATTTCTTCTTCTCGTTCCCATGAAGCTTCTTCCACTGGGTTATTTCCCCAACAAACCTTTACAAAAGCGATAGTGTGGTTACGGAGGTTATGCTCCTTTCTGTCCAATATCTTCGTAGGTTACCCTTCGTAGGTCATGTCCACATCCAACTGTTCAGGTTCAGTTGTTAGTACATGCATCGGATTGTTAATGTATTTCCTCAGCATTGACACATGAAAAACATCGTGGACGCCTGACAAAGATGGTGACAGTGCTAGTCGGTATGCTATGGGTCCCACTCTATTAAGTATTTCATAAGGACCGATGAATCTTGGGCTTAATTTGCCTTTCTTGTTAAAACGTAGCAATCCTTTAGTTGGAGACACTCGAAGGAATAATTTTTCCCTGACTTCAAACTCAATATCCTTCCTTTGATTATCCACATAACTTTTCTGTCTTGACTGGGCTGTCTTGATCTTCTCTCTTATAATATCCACCTTGTCACAGGTCGCTTGTATCATCTCAGGTTCGAGATATTTCCATTTGCCAACTTCATCCCAATATAACGGAGTTCTACATTTCCATCCATGTAGAGCTTCGAATGGTGCCATGCCAATGGTGGAGTGATAGCTATTACTGTATGCAAATTCCACCAGAGGTATGTGAGAATCCCAACTATCATTCATCTCCAAAACACAGGCTCAGAGCATGTCCTCCAGAGTCTGAATAGTTCTTTCTGGCTATCCGTTCATCTGCGAATGAAAATCTATGCTAAGATTTAGTTGAGATCCCAATGCCTTCTGTAAACTTTTCCAAAACCTTGAGGTGAACTGAGGATCTCTGTCAGACACAATACTGACAGGCACGCCGTGTAACCGGACAATGTTTTCAATGTATATCTAGGCAAGCTTCTCCATTGGGTAACTTATCTTGATTGGTATGAAGTGTGCCGCCTTCGTTAGTCCGTCTATAATCACCCAAATTACATTCATGCCCTTCCTAGTGTTGGGCAGATTTGTCATGAAATCCATAGTTATCCTTTCCCACTTCCATTCAGGTATAGAAAGTGGCTGCAACAATCCATACGGTCGGTGTCTCACTGCTTTTATCTGTTGACAGGTGAGGCACTTAGACACATATATTGCTATGATCTCCTTCATTCCCATCCACTAGTAATACTTCTTCAAATCCTTGTACATCTTTGTACTTCTGGGGTGGATTGAATAGGGTGAGTTGTGCACCTCTTTAAGAATTCAGTCTTGGACATCATAATCATTAGGCACACACAATCTGTCTCAAAACTTCAATACACCATCATGGGCCAAAGAAAAATCTGGGTCCTTATAGACACCTTGTTGTACTTCCCAAATGATCTTAGCCAGCTCAAGGTCCAATGGTTGATTCGTAATTACTTCCTCTCATATCGACGACTATAGATCCATGGCTGCTAATTGCATAGCTATTCCTTCGATCACGAGTTCCAAATCAAGCTTGCGAGCTTCTTCATACAACCGCTCTCTTACAACCAAGGAAGCGAGGGATGCTGTCTGAGATTTTTTGCTTAACGCATCAGCTACGACGTTGGCCTTACCAGGGTGGTAATGAACTTCACAATCATAACCTTTTACCAGTTCTAACCATCGCCTCTGTCTCATGTTCAGCTCCTTCTGAGTGAAGAAATACTTCATGTCAAACCCTACTCCTGACTGGCTGCAATTTTGAGTAAAGGACAGGAACCCCTGATTAGGCAACCAAGAACACTATGGAGTATCACTCCAGTGATTTGGATTGATGAGGAAACCCTGTGTGGATCATCCTACATGCCTGTCAGTAGGTGGATAGCAGACCCCTGTAAATGCACAGCTCATAGCACGATGTATGGTCGAGACTCCAGGTAATCTCTCTCCTCTCCATAACTATGGGACCCACCCTTGGAAAAGTGTGTAAAAACCTCTAGATGGCATGTGGGGACAATGCCCTAACCAAGGGTTAAACCCCTATGTAAGCCCCGTTGAGATTCAGCTTTCTACAATCTCTGGGCGATGGCACTGGGCGATGCAGACAAGGCCCAGAGACATCGTTCAGTGAGTGAAATAGCATATTTTAATGGATTTTAATTATGGGGACCACCCAACATGGACATGGGCACCCTCCATAGATAGAGGGGAGTCTGAGGGACAACCTTATACCCCTAGTTCAGTCTGGATCCCACCACAGAGCCCAGAATGGCTGTGAATAGGGCTAAAAATGCATTTTGGAAAAAGGGACTTAATGGCCAAACAGACCCTAGTTGGGCTTGGCCTATAAATAGGTGGCCTTGGGCTCATTTTAGAACCCTTGACCACTGTTCAATTCATGGGAGAGAAGAGAGGAAAGAAAGGAGAGAAAGAAGAGAGAAAGAAGAGAAAGAAGAAAAAGGAAGAGGAAGAAGGTGAGGCTGCTACCCCATCCAAGGCTGGATAAAGCTTCTCAGACCTGGGTAAGTATAACCAACACTGTTCCTACCAGCTGTTGCCTTTGGATGCATATTTTTAGTTATGTTTTTGCTCTCTGGGCAGTCTAGAATAGCTAGAATTTGCCCTGGATAGCCTCAGATCTGCCATGCAGGCATAGAGCTTGGGAGATCTGAGATTTTTGTTAAAATTTATAAGTCTAGTTTGTTGTTTATGGGAGCTGAATCTGGCTATGCATGGCTACACTGCCCAGATCCACTGTTGGCTTATTGTTTGGAACCCTGAATGCAAACCATGGCTACACAGACCTAGCCCTGGGTAATTGTAGCCAACAGCCATATTGCATCTGTTTCCAGCCATGCATGTGGCTGAAACTGAGATTCATGCCTGGAGAAAACCCTGTGATACTATTCACTAGGGTGCCTGGGCAGCTTCTGGCAGCCAAATGGTGGGTCGGATGGAGAATCCATCTGGACCAAAATGGAGATCATCCCTAGGGCTACCTGACCCCCTAACATGCATGGGGTGTTGTTGAGAACACTGCCTATGAAGCCCAACCTTGGAATCTCAGCCTTTTATCGATTTACAGACTCTGGCCGATGCACCCAATGCCCAGAGCCATCGCCCAGTGAAGGATTTGCTGTAGTTTTTGCAATATAACCTTGGGGACCTCACCCATTGACCATGTGATAGTGTGGGAAGATGGGAAATGACCTAAATGCCCTTTTTTACATCTGTCCTTAAGAAGGATTGGCTTTAGAACCCAAGTGGGCCCCACAGGTGAAGGAAACCCTGTTGTGCTTGGTCCTACAGCACAGAAAAGCTGTGGACGACACTGTGAACCTAATCTAACTTAGGGTCAGGTACAATTACTTAGAATGACCAATTTACCCCTAGACCACCATCTCTGGATGCTGCACCGAGACATGGACCTAAGGCCCAGTGCAAGTCCCAGAGGATTCCAGGTGAGAACCAACTGAACAATCGGGTCAACCAAGTAAGCTTAGGTTAACCCTAGGACTACCAGAGATAGGTTGAAAACTTAACATAACAATTTTTGATTCATATTTAGGATTTGATCCCGCGCTCGAGGTCAACAACCAGACTGCTATTGGAACTGAGTTTGCGACCGAGGTCTTAGAACCAAACTCAGGTGAGTGAAATATTATCATATATGTACAAGTAATCTATGATGTAGTGTCGAAAATTAAATTCAAATATCAATACTGTGTTTATTAAATTCAATTCAATTATTCAAACTGTTACTCATTGATTGTCTGTTGATCAACACTGTGAATCTTATATGATGATTGTGATTGTTAGACTAGATGCCATAGTTGGCTTGGAAATGAGGCCTGTGGTAGCCCATAGAATGGGATGCAGTTGACACCACCTGACTCATACGATGCCATATAGTCATGGGGTTAGAGTTTCATCACCCGTGCTATGGATCCTTGCCAACAGGGGTTTAGGTGTTAGATGCCTATGAGGGTGACCATATGTGTATATGAAAAAAGCAAAGAAATGAAATGTGTTTGCACTAGAATGGTGATTTTGAGCTATATGCCGGGCTATATGCCAGAAAAGAAAAGAAATGAGAAAATGTGATGGATTACCCTACAGGTTAATCATAGAGGGCTGGTCGGGCTGACCTTGGTGAACGAGTGCGGGAGCTGACTGGTCCTCTCCGATAACTCAATGGGTGTATCGCGGGAAGGGGTTAGAAGCCCGCACCAGGGATACATGTATTGGGGATTGTACTAGCACAAACCTAACTTAGTTGTATTGTTAGGTGGCTGATAATTAATCTGGACTTGCATATCACGTAGGATCATGTGGATTTTGGTTGCAAGTGCATGCATGATGATATTTTTGATCACGAGCTCAGTGGGGCTCACACTCTGTTATACATGTTTTTTTTTTAGATGATTTTGTAGATCGATGCCTCTATGGCATGGAGTCTCATTACGAGGAGGAGAACCCTAGTTGTTATGATGATCTTGGTATGGACCCCGACGGAGGTCATGTCAATGATGCGTGCATTCTAGGTAGTCATTGATGAAGACCGTTGAAGAGCGCACTTGATGCTTTTTATCTTGGGGACTCCTTTTTGTTTTTGTTATGAGTTTATCCCCGTTCTGACTGTAGTTCTGTTGTAGTCTTCTTACTTTCTTTTTGGGGTTGAGTTATCTCACCCTGTATATATATGTATGTAGTAACTTTAGTTCTGTTCTTGTCAGCTTTGTTTCTTTGGTTATGGGTTGTTGGGAAATGAATCGGAACAAACTTATCTATATATATAATATCATCGTTTCCCGTATCGCTAGGCTTTCTATTTGTTATCGCAATTGTAGTTTATCTGCAGCACTCTGATCTTGCTTATAGTAAAGTGATGAATGTGGTTCCGTGAATGTAATAACTGCTTCTAGATCCGTTGGATTTGGCGGATTGCCGTTACGCAATTCGGGTCATCTACCTAATCCTCCCAGGGGGTGGTTTGCGGTGTGACAGAGTTTGGTATCAGAGCGTGAGGCTCTTCTTACATTTGTGGAATGCAGATTAGGGTTAATAAGCTACCAATATTAAAAACAAGTAAAAGTTAAAAGCTACACGGGAGGTAGTAGTAATTAAACAAAAGTGCATAATTTCTATTAAATTAAAGTTGACTGTGGCTAAGCCACTACATAAGCTTTAATTACATGAACTACAATCCAATAATTTCATAAGCTGACAGAAAAAAAAAAAAAAAACAGTAATCTAGAAACTTTCCAACCAAAGAAAAGTGCATAAGTATAAAAAAAGAGAAGACAATCATAACCACGTAGCATAAATCTACAGGAACTACTCGGTAGGAGGTAAGTCACTCGGAGGAGGCTGTGTCTGGCGAGAGTCAACCCTGTGGAATCTGTCCCAAAAATCTAGACACTACTCCACAGATCCTACCCTGCTCTCCAAAGAAGTGAAGCCCTGGTCCATCATAGTCTCCATGTCTGAAAGTTGGGCACCGAGGCTCTGGAAATGTGACATCATCTACGTCCACTCGGATGGCCCTGGAATCTGAGAACTAGTGGCACCCGTTGCCTCATAAGCAGGTAAGTCAGTGAACTGAGTGTCAACACCCTCGAAGTAACCCTGACTCACATCCTGTGCGCCAACAAACTGCTCCTCTCCATGCATGCCCCCGATGTCACCCTGCTCCACTCCGTGCGTCCCCTCATCATGCACATCATCACCTTGCTCCTCCGCATCCAACCCCTCATCTCCCTGTTGCATCTCTATCTGCTCCTCACCCTCTGGTGGATCCTTCCCAGGCACCTTCATCTTCAGAATGGAAGTCTTATCAATAGGCCTGGATTTGTCCTTCTCCATGTACTCTCCCGCCAAAGGAACCTCAAAATGATGGAAGACTAAGGTAAGGAACTTCCCATATGGAAGGTTCCCATCCGATGGGTTCTGCGCATGATATATCATAACCTGGAGTAAAAGATATGGGAGGTTGATGACTTGACCCCCTCTACCAGCTCCTAGGAGACAATAAGTGATGTAGGCTCTCATCATTGATATGCTACCCCGATTGCTGCCTTTGGGGTAGATATTGTAGGTAACACACCTACTAATCACTCTAGCACTGGGCTTGTAGGAAGCCTCAGATTTTGGTGTGCTCTGTGACCCTGTCAGTGCTTTGAAGGCTGTCCTCCTAGTCTCCAAAGAAAACATCTCAGAAATATCCATGCGAGGTTTGTAATAACACCTCTTTCCTGTATTGGGTAAACCCAATATCCCTGCTAGTGAAGCAGTGGTCAAATGGATGTCCACTCCTTTCAGCCTACTCAATAGTCCAAACTCTTGTGCTCCAGATGGCACCAAGTTGCAGTAAAAGTACCAAACTAAGTTGGGATAACAAAGCTCGGTAGGTGACAACATAGATGCCTAACCTAGGGCATTAAATCTAGCAAAGAGACTGTACTGGTGGAAGTCCTCTACCCGAACAACCCGGCCATTTATAATTTTTAGGGATCTAAAGTTGTCCCATTCCTTAGAATGCTCATACCTAGAGAAATGGAATCTATCAAATTCGGGTTCCTCCAAAGAGGAATCATCCCTAGATGAAGATGGAGGTACTATAGATGAAGATGATGATGAACGTTCACTTTCAACTCAAAGTCTCTTCTGTGCTACGGATTTTCTAGCTGTGTGGTGGCTTGTAGACATTTTCTACAAAAAGAGAAGAAAAGAGGTAGTTAGGGCAAGAAGTTTTGGCAAAACCCTAGCCAAAGTGTGGGGAAAATAAAAGGAAGAGCTAAAATAGGGAAAGTAACCAAAAATCTTACCTAGGCACATGTAGATTCGCAAAGATCATGAAGAAATGTGTGGGAACAGTCACACTACCCTCCAAGGACCTTTCCCAAGTGTTTAGAGAGGTTTAGAAGAAGTTAAGTTTGAAATGGGCCCCTCTCGGACTCATATACCTGCGCCCCGATTCTCTGGGCGATGGCACTGGGCAATGTGTCCAACGCCCAGAGACATCGCCCAGTGAATGTATTTTGCTAGATTTCAGATTTTAACTCATGGGAACTTAGGATTTACCTAAAATAACCTTGAAAAACATAAAAGTACATACTTTTATTAATGTTTTAAAAAAATAATTTATTAAGTCAAGAAATTAAACAAATATAACTTTCATAAATTTAAGGGAATGCCATTTACACATGGGTTTGATTAAATAACACATAGGGACTTGGAAAATTTTTGTTACTCTGTTTAATATGAGTATCTGATATATATGTATATAAATATATATGTATACATACTTATGGGAATTGGTGTATGTAATATTAAATTATTACGTGCTTGAATATTGAGATGTACGAACTGTGTGGAGTGCTGCTATGCAAAAAAGAACTTAGTTATGTAGGTATGTTGTAATATGTATTTACTATGTATGGGGAGCATAGATCTTACCCTATCCAAGGTTTAGGACAGCCAAGAACAGGATCTGATAGGTTGTCTAGGCAATCAAATACTTAGACGCTAAGGTACCTCAAGCCAACCCAAGTATATTTTTATTGATTTGTTTAGCTATTTAAATTCTAGTAGACATGTACTTAATTCTTCTAATTAAGTAGGACCTGATGCTTAGAACCATTTCCTATGACAGGACCTTTTACCTCAGCCAAGCCTAGAGACCCCAGCACCATGATCTATATTAGGCAGCTACGAGAGAGACTGAGATGGATACAACTACTACTACCCCGAGCCGAGAACGGATTGGACTTTTATTTAGCCCTTGCTGCCATTAGTGGACCAGAAAAAAGAGACTATTTTATGACCTTAGCTGAAAAAGTAAGAGCCGACATAGAGTACTTGCTTGCGATGGAGTTTGTAACCGGTAAGAAACTAGAATTGCTTTCCTGTTAGACCAGGTAATTAATTAAAATCTTTTATTAAAAAAATTGAAGCCTCTCATATAGTGTCATGCATAGCATATTGTTATATAAAATTCTTAAGAGAAAGAAAAAAAACACAAAGCAAAAGAAAACATCTCACAATAAACCAAGATAACATATCTAACAATCCACCTTACTGGTGTGACTCATGAGATTCATTGGAAACTATGGACTAGGTTTGTACCTGCACTAACTAGGAAAATAATTGTTCACCATGATAAGCAATATTGGAATATTGAACACACTCCTCTTTTCAGAGAAGCAACAATGGTCAACACCAGAAGGAATTCATGTGGTGGTAGCAAAGGAAAACAACCTCGAGTTGTACTGGAGGTTGAACTGTCTAACGGGACTGAGGCTCAAAATTCTGAGGCATCGACTGCTTCATCAAAGGCACCAATGGCCGCACGAGCCACTGCAGCACCTCAGCCGAATATGGCAGCCGGCGACGTAACTGCATTCATGACCACAATGATGCGGACCATACAACAACAACAAAAATTACTTGGTTAGATGTCCACACAATTTGCAACCATGATGCATGAACGTGCAGTTCCACCACCGCCACCTAACCGGCCCGTATTAATTCCACCACTTGTGCCTCAACATTTAGCGGAGAACTCTACCGCCAAGGTCATGGAGAGATTCAAGAAACTCTAACCGCCGGCGTTTTCCAAAATAATTCTGAGGTAATGCAATCGGAATGGTGGATTAGTGCACTAGAGAAGGCATTTGAAGTGCTGGAGTGCACGGATGCACAAAAATTGATATGTGCGGGTTATCAGTTGCAAAATGAAGCCGAAGCTTAGTGGAAAGCTACTAAACCTAATTTGGAAGCTACTCACCTGAACCCCACGTGGGAGCAATTTAAAGAAGTTTTCTTTAAGAACTACTTCCCAGAGAGTTTTAGGGATAGGAAAGAAGCAGAATTCATCGCACTGGTGCAAGGAACCAAGTCAGTACTGGATTACCACCAACAATTTGAAGACTTGTTTCATTTTGCTCCAGAGCACCTGAAAGGGGAAGTTAGTAAGGCAAAGAATGTCAAACCCTGCTCCTGATTGGCTGGATTTTTTATGGAAGGGCAAGAACCCCTGGCCAGGCAACCAGGATCACTGTGGAGCATCACTCCACTCAATGAGAACAATGAGAATACCTTGACCAGGTTTTCCTATTTACCTGTTAGAAGATGGATAGTAGACCCCTGCAATTATGCAGCTCACAGTCTGATGTATGACTTGGATCCCAGGTAATCTCTCTCCTCCTTATAATGGTGAGACCCACCTCTGAAAAAGTGTGTAAAATCCCCTAATGGGCATGTGGGGACAATACCCTGACTTAGGGTCAAACCCCTGTGCAAGCCTCTTTGAGTTTCAGTTGATGGAATCTCTGGGCCATGGCACTAGGCGATGCAGCAAGGCCTAGTGACATCGCCCAATGACTGATTTTGAATATTTTAATGGATCTTATTTATGGGGACCACCCAATATGAACATGGGAACCCTCCACTGATAGAGGGGAGTCTAAGTGACCACATCATGCTCTCAGTTCACTATGGACCCCATCGGTGAGCCCAGAATCAGTCGAAATCAGTTCAAAAACAGATTTTTAAAAGGGACTTCATGACCAAACAGACCTTAGTTGGTCTTGGGCCTATAAATAGGCAGGCCTGAGCTCATTTAGAGCTCTTATTTCCTACTGAAACCAAGAGGAGAGAAAGAGAGGGAAAAGGAGAGAAAGAGAAGAAGAAGGAGAAGGAAGAAGGAAGAAGAGGAGGGGGAGACCTGCTGCAGCCATCCCAGCCTACAACCGAGCCTATTCTTAGGCTACTTCAGGTATAAAATACCTATCCTCATCTGCTGTTCCCATTCCCCCTCTGTGAATGCTGTATTTTTGCTCTCTGGGCAGCCCAGACTAGCTAGGGTTTGCCCAGTATTGATCCAGATCTACCATCCAGACCCTGTGCATGAAAGATCTGAGATCTTTATGCATTTTTAATATTCTATTTTGCTGCTCTTGTGGCCGAAACCTAGCTGTACATAGCTACACTGCCCAGATTCCCTTCTGATCTATTGATTTGGAACCCTGGGTGCAAGTTAGGGCTGCAGAGATCAAATCCTAGATGATTGCAGCCCTGGACCCTCATTTGGCATGCTGTTCCAGTCTTGCATGTGGCTGAAAACCAACTCCCAAGCTTAGCCAAAACCCTAAACACTATTCATCTAGGCTACTTGGGCAGCCACTGTCAGCCTAATGATGGATTTGATGGAAAATCCATCTGGGCCATGGTGTAGACCATCCCAGAGGCTACTAGACCACCCTGACATGCAATGGATCATGTCTGATCTCAGCCTTGAGAGCCCAGGGAGTGTTGTGAGTTTGAAGGGATCAGGTCTGATCTCAAAACTGAAATTGGATCAGTACTGTCAATCATGGATATTTGGGATTATGCTCAAATGGTCGAGAAAGCAAAGACAATGGAGGATAGGTTCAAGGAAAAGGAGAAAGAAAAGACTGTGATGTCGACTGGTTTGAACAAAAGGTCAAATAATTTTTAAACTTTTGGCTGGCCGAATAAAGTTTATAGAGGTTCGAGTTCAAGCCCTACCTCGACTCAGTATCATAGGCTGAACGTGGGTCAGAATTCTTTTCGCCTACATTCACTCGACCTGCTCAACCTACTACGAGTCAAGCGACGACAGCAGCCTTGCCAGCCCAACCAGCAACAAGTCAAGCGAGCAAAGCTTCAACACCTGGAGCTCCACCCTTTAAGTGCTATTTGTGCAACAAGGAAGGACATATGGCTAGAGATTGCAGATTGCGTGGGTATGGCAACAACTCATCAAACTAGCCCTACTCTAGGCCATTTCAGCCACGGGACAATCGGATGCAAGGAAAGGTGTACGCTTTAACAAATGAAGAAGCTGAGGCAAACCCCAACGTATTGACAGGTAAGTTGCTGAACACTACTTAACTATAGGGAATAATTGGCTTACTACATGTAACCTAAATTACCTAAGAACCCTAGGTACCCTGAATGTCTCAATCGTACCCGCACGAGTATTATTCGACTCGGGCGTGACCCACTCTTTTGTCTCCTCAACCTTTGCGAGTAAGATGAAAGTTCAACCAAGGGACATCGGGCATGAGCTAGTAGTTAGCACACCGACAGGGAGTGTTGTGAGTTTGAAGGAGGTCTACGACCCTTGTCAAGTTAAAATTTGTGGGAAGAAACTAACCGCACGACTGATAAAGATGGATATAAATGCTTTTGATGTAATCCTAGGCATGGATTGGTTGTCGGCCTATGGCGCAAACATCTTGTGTGTATAGAAGAAGATAAGGTTCAACTTGGAAAATGGGTCAGACTTCACCTATAAAAGTGAACCAAGGAGCAAATCCAGAAGGATAACATTATCCGCACTACAGGTGCGGAAGTTACTAGAAGAAGGATGCCAAGGCTTTTTGGCCATTGTGATAGACATGAAGGCGAAGATAAAACCCTTGGAGGAACTCCACATCGTCAGAGAGTTTCCTGATGTATTTCCAGAAGATCTGACTCAACTGCCGTCGGACCGCGATATAGAGTTCGCGATTGATTTGATTCCTGGTGTAGCACCGGTGTCCAAGGCACCATATTGTATGGCACCTATTGAGTTGAAAGAATTATAAGCACAACTTCAAGACCTACTAAAGAAGGGATTTATACGACCCAGCGTGTCACCCTAGGGAGCACCAGTGTTGTTCATTAAGAAGAAGGATGGTAGTATGCGGCTGTGTATCGACTATCGCGAGCTAAATAAACTAACGATCAACAATCGATATCTGTTGCCGTGTATCGACGATCTATTTGATCAGCTACAAGGAGCGGGAATTTTCTCCAATATTGATCTTAGGTCAGGATACCATCAACTGAAGATCAAAAGCGGTGACATTCATAAAACTGCGTTCTGAACTCGATATGGACATTATGAATTCTTAGTTTTATTGTTCGGGTTAACCAACGCCCCGACAGCATTCATGGATATGATGAATAGAGTGCTCCATGATGTGTTGGATAAGTTCATCATAGTATTTATTGACGACATCCTGGTGTACTCTAAGAGTGAGGAAGAGCACGCGCGACACCTTACTTTCGTGTTGCAGCGGTTGCGGGAACACCAACTCTTTACTAAATTTAGTAAATGTGAATTTTGGCTTCACCAAATTGATTTCCTGGGACACATCGTCACCAAAGACAACATCAAAGTAGACCCAGGCAAGGTGAAAGCAGTTCTCAAATGGGACACTTCAAAGAGTGCTACTGAGATCCGAAGTTTCTTAGGACTGGCCAGTTACTATCGGAGGTTTATTGAAAATTTCTCATGGATTTCGGCACCAATGACAAAACTTACAAGGAAGGGAGCCAAATTCGAATGGAATGAAGAGTGTGAGAAAAGCTTTTGGGAGTTGAAGAACCGATTAGTATCAGCTCCAGTCCTAACCATTCCAGATGGAACTGGGGGAATGGTAGTATATACCGACGCATCTAGGATAGGATTGGGTGGCGTCTTAATGCAAAGAGGAAAGGTGGTCACCTACGCCTCTAGGCAGTTAAAAGAACACAAGAAAAACTACCCCACTGACTTAGAGTTGGCGGTGATAGTTTTGGAGTTAAAAATCTGGCGACATTACCTATATGGTGAAAAGAGTGAGATCTTCAGCGATCACAAAAGCCTGAAGCATTTCTTCACCCAAAAGGAGCTGAATATGAGAAGGCGATGGCTGGAATTTGTGAAAGACTACGACTGTAAAATCCAGTACCACCCCGGCATGGCCAACGTTGTTGCGGATGCATTAAGCAGGAAATCTCAGACTGCGTCCTTCGCATCTTTGGTTGTAAGTGAGCAATTAATAAAGGAAGCTCAGAAGTTTGATTTGGAACTCGTGATCGAAGGAACGGCTATGCAATTAGCAGCTATAAACCTGCAGCCATCAATACAAGAGGAAATAATTACGAAACAACCATTGGATCCTGAGCTGGCCAAAATAATTTGAGAAGTTCAACAAGGTGTCCATAAGGACCCAAATTTTCCATGGCCTAAGATGGCGCATTGAAGTTTCGAGATAGACTATACGTGCCTGATGACTTTGACATCCAAGACCGAATTCTTAAAGAGGCGCACAACTCACCCTACACAATCCACCCCGGAAGCACAAAGATGTACAAAGATTTGAAGAAGTATTACTGGTGGATGGGAATGAAAGCAACCATAGCAATATACATGTCCAAGTGCCTCACCTGTCAACAAATAAAAGTAGAGAGACACTGACCGTATGGATTGTTACAGCCACTTCCCATACCTGAGTGGAAGTGGGAAAGAATCACTATGGATTTCATGACAAACTTGCCAACACCAGGAAAGGCATGAATGCAATTTGGGTGATTGTAGACGGACTAACAAAGGCAGCACACTTCATACCGATCAAAATAAGTTATCCAATGGAGAAGCTTGCCCAGATATACATTGAAAACATAGTCCGCTTACATGGCGTGCCTGTCAGTATTGTGTCTAACAGGGATCCTCGATTCACCTCAAGGTTTTGGAGAAGTTTGCAGAAGGCATTGGGATCTCAACTAAATCTTAGCATAGCTTTCCATCCGCAGATGGATGGACAATCAGAAAGAACCATTCAGACTCTGGAGCACATGCTCTGAGCCTGTGCTTTGGAAATGAATGATTGTTGGGATGCTCATATACCTCTGGTGGAATTTGCATATAATAATAGCTACCACTCCACCATTGGCATGGCACCGTTCGAAGTACTCTATGGCAGGAAGTGCCGAACTCCGCTTTATTGGGATGAAGTTGGCGAGCGAAACTATCTCAGACCTGAGATGATACAAGCGACTTGCGACAAGGTGGATATTATAAGAGAAAAGATCAAGACAGCCCAGTCAAGACAGAAAAGTTATGCGGATAATTGAAGGAAAGATATTGAGTTTGAGGTTGGAGAAAAAGTATTCCTTCGAGTATCTTCAACCAAGGGATTGCTATGTTTTAACAAGAAAGGCAAGTTGAGCCCAAGATTCATCGGTCCTTACGAAATTCTTAATAAGGTAGGACCCGTAGCATACCGACTGGCGCTACCACCATCTTTATCAGGCGTCCATGATGTTTTTCATGTGTCGATATTGAGGAAGTATATTAACAACCCGACACATGCACTGTCAGCTGAACCTGAATAGTTGGACGTAACCGTACCGTCGCTTTTGTGAAAGTTCGATGGGGAAATAACCCTGTAGAAGAAGCTTCATGGGAACATGAAGAGGAAATGAAAGAGAAGTATCCTCAACTTTTTGGATTACAAGGTAAGCAAATTTAGGGGACAAAATTCTTATAAGGTGGAGAGAAATGTCAAACCCTGCTCCTGATTGGCTGGATTTTTTATTGAAGGGCAGGAACCCCTGGCTAGATAACCAGGATCACTGTGGAGCATCACTCCACTCAATGAGAACAATGGGAATACTTTGAACAGGTTTCCCTATATACCTGTTAGAAGATGGATAGTAGACCCCTGCAATTGTGCAGCTCACAGTCTGATGTATGACTTGGTTCCCAAGTAATCTCTCTCCTCCTTATAATGGTGCGACCCACCTCTAAAAAAGTGTGTAAAATCCCCTAATGGGCATATGGGGACAATACCCTGACTTAGGGTCAAACCCCTGTGCAAGCCCCTTTGAGTTTCAGTTGTTGGAATTCTTTGGGCTATGGCACTGGGCGATGCAACAAGGCCTAGTGACATCACCCAGTGACTAATTTTGAATATTTTAATGGATTTTATTTATGGGGACCACCCAATATGAACATGGGAACCCTCCACTGATAGAGGGGAGTCTGAGGGACCACCTCATGCTCTCAGTTTACTATGGACCCCACTGGTGAGCCCAAAATCAGTCGAAATCAGTTTAAAAACTGATTTTTAAAAAGGGACTTAGTGACCAAACAGACCTTAGTTGGTATTGGGCCTATAAATAGGCAGGCCTGAGCTCATTTAGAGCTCTTATTTCCTACTGAAATCGAGAGGAGAGAAAGAGAGGGAAAAGGAGAGAAAGAGAAGAAGAAGGAGAAGGAAGAAGGAAGAAGAGGAGAGGGAGACTTGTTGTAGCCATCCCAGCCTACAACCAAGCCTATTCTTAGGCTACTTCAGGCATAAAAATACCTATCCTCACCTACTGTTCCCATTCCCCCTCTGTGTATGCTGTGTTTTTGCTCTCTGGGCAGCCCAGACTAGCTAGGGTTTGCCCAGTATTGGTCCAGATCTGCCATGCAGACCATGTGCATGGAAGATCTGAGATCTTTATGCATTTTTAATATTTTGTTTTTCTGCTCTTGTGGTCGAAACCTGGCTGTACACAGCTGCACTACTCAGATTCACTTCTGATCTATGGATTTGGAACCCTGGGTGCAAGCTAGGGCTGCAGAGATCAAACCCTAGATGATTGCAGCACTGGACCCTCATTTGGCATGCTGTTCCAGCCTTGCATGTGGATGAAACCAACTCCCAAGCTTAGCCAAAACCCTGAATACTATTCATCTAGGCTACTTGGACGGCCACTGTCGGCCTAATGATGGATCTGATGGAAAATCCATCTGGGCCATGGTGTAGACCATCTCAGAGGCTACTAGACCCCCCTGACAGGCAAGGGATCAGGTCTGATCTTAGCCTTGAGAGCCCAGCATTGGAAACTCAGTCTGCATCAATTCTACAGGCACTGGGCGATGCACTACAACGCCCAGAGCCAACGCCCAGTGAGTGGAAAATCACTATTTTGGTGGACAGAGCTGGGGGATCTCACCAAATGGCCCATGGACACTGTGGGATGTGGAAAAAGACTAAAATACCCTTCCACACATCTGTCCATGATTAAAGAATGCTTTGCAACCCTAATGGGCCCCGCAAGTAAAGGAAGCCTTGCTATGCTTAGTCCTACACCACAGACAAGCTGTGGATAGCACTGTAAGCATATCCTAGCCTAGAGTCAGGTACAACCCTAGAAATGACCATATTTCCCTTTGAGCCACTGACATTGGTTGATGCACCGGGACATGACCTAAGGCTTAGTGTATGGTCCAGTGATTCCAAGTGTAACCAACTAAACCCCAGGTCAACCCAGTAAGATTAGGGTAATCCTAGGACTTCTAATGACAGACTGATAACTTAACATGGCAAGTTTTGATTTACATCTAAGACTTGATCCTGTGCTCGAGGACAACAACCAGACAACTGCTAGAACTGAATTTGTGACTGAGTACCAAGAGCCAAGTACTGGTGAGTGAATAATATGATCATGTGTGTATATGTAATTATGATCTACTGTCGGCTAATAAGAATTGAATATAATTGCTGTGTTATTTACTTCTGTTCAATTACACAAATCACTGTATAATGACTGTCTGATGATCAACACTGTGAATTCTTCTATGATGATTGTGAGTGTTAGACTAGATGCCGTAGTCGGCTTGGAAATGGGGCCTGTGGTAGCCCGTATTATGGGCTACAGTTGACACTGCTTGACTCATATGATGCCATATAGACATGGGGCTAGAGTTTCATCAACCGTGCTACGCACCCTTGCCAACAGGGGTTTAGGTGTTGGATACCTGTGGGGGCGACCATCAGAAAAAAAGAGAAAAGAGAAAAAGAAATGAATAGAACACCGGAATGGTGCACATGGGCTATAAGCCAGAAAAGAAAAGAAAGAATCGGATTGTCCCTCAGGTTAATCACAGAGGGCTGGTTGGGCTAACCTTGATGAACGAATGCGGGAGCTGACTGGTCCTCTTCGACAACTCAATGGGTGTATTGCGGGAAGGGATTAGAAGCCCGCACCAAGGATACATGTATTGGGGATTGTAGTAGCACAGACCCGACTTAGTTGTATTATTAGGTGGTTAATAATAAAATCTGGACTTTCATATCATGTAGGACCATATGAATTGTGAATTGAGATTGCATGTGCATGCATGATTGATGTTATTTGCTCACGAGCTCAGTGGGGCTCACACTCTGTTATGCAATGTTTTTCTTAGATGATTTTGTAGGTGGATGCCGCTGTGGCATGGAGGGCCATTTCGAGGAGGAGACTTTTGGTTGTTACGATGATATTGGTGTGGACCCCGACGGAGGTCATACTGATCCTGCGCACATTTTCGGTGGTTGTTGATGAAGACCATTAAAGAATGTTCATGTTAGCTTTTTGACTTGGGGACTCCTTTTGGGTTATTTGGAGTTATCCTCATTCTGACTTGGTTGTTGTAGTTTTTCCTTTTTCCTTTTGGGGTTGAGTATGCTTGCCCTATACATGTCTTTGTATGTAGTACTGTACTTATCAACTTTGTTTCCTTATTTTCTTTGTGTGTGGGTTGATGGGAAATGTAAAACTTTAATATGTATATATTATCACTATTTCCCCATATCCCTATGCTTCCTTTTATTATTGAACTATAGTTTATCTGCTGCACTCTGATCTTGCCTATGGTAAAGAGATGGTTGTGGTTCCATGATCGTAAGCACTGCTTCTAGATCCGTGGAATTTGGCAGATTACCGTTGTGCAATTCGGGTCACCTACCGAATCCTCCTATGGGGTGGTTTGGGGTGTGACAAAGAAATTTGAGAAAGCACTCAAGACTGAGATTGGATCCATGTTGTTAATCAGGGACATTCGGGATTATGCTCAAATGGTCGACAAGGCGAAGACAATGGAAGATAGGTTTAAGGAAAAGGAGAAAGAAAAGGCTATGACGTCGCCTGGGTTGAACAAAAGGCTAAATAATTTCCAAACTTTTGGGTGGCCAAATAAAGCTTATCGAGGAACAAGTTCAAGCCCAAATCTGACTCCGTATTGTAGGCCGAACGTGGGTCAGAACCCTTTCCACCCCACATTCAATCAACCTATCCAACCGACGACGAGTCAAGCGACAATAGCAGCTTCGCCAGCCCGACCAGCAATAAGTCAAGGGAGTCAACCCACAACACCTGCTGTTCCACCCTATAAGTGCTATGTGTGTAATAAGGAAGGACACATGGCTAGAGATTGCAGATCAGGTGGATATAGCAACAACTCGCCGATTCAGTCCTACGCTAGACCTTTCTAGCCACGGGACAATCAGACACGAGGAAAGGTGTTTGCAATGACGAATGAAGAAGCTGAGGCGAACCCCAATGTGTTGACAAGTAAGTTTGCTAGACACTACTAAATTATAGGGAATTAATGGCTTACTTCATGTAACCTAAATTACCTACAAACCCTAGGTACCCTGAATGTCTCAACCATACCTGCACAAGTATTATTCGACTCGGGCACAACCCACTCTTTTGTCTCTTCAACCTTTGCGAGTAGGATGAAAGATCAATCGAGAGACATTGGGCATGAGCTAGTAGTTAGCACACCGACAGGATGTGTCGTGAGCTTGAAGGAGGTCTACGACTCTTTCCAGATAGAAATTTGTGGGAAGAATCTAACCGCACGGTTGATAAAGATGGAAATAAAGGATTTTGACGTGATACTAGGCATGGATTGGTTATCCGCTTATGGTGCAAACGTCCTGTGTGCAAAAAAGAAGATAAGGTTCAAGCTAAAAAATGGGTCAACCTTCACCTATCAAAGTGAACCTAAAAAGAAATCCAGGAGAATAATTTTGTCAGCCCTCCAGGCGCGAAGGTTGCTTGATGATGGATGTCAAGGCTTTTTGGCCACTATGATAGGCACAGGGGCGAAGATAAAGCCTTTGGAGGAACTAGAAATTGTCAGAGAATTTCCTGATGGTTTTCCAGAGGATCTAACGCAACTACCGCCTGACCGCGATATAGAGTTCGCAATTGATCTAATCCCTGGTGCAGCACCGGTATCCAAGGCACCATATCGAATGGCACCTATCGAATTGAAGGAATTGTAGGTCCAACTTCCAGGCCTACTGAAGAAGGGATTTATACGACCCAGCGTGTCACCCTGGGGAGCACTTGTGTTGTTCGTTAAGAAGAAGGATGGTAGTATGCGGCTGTGTATCGACTACCGCGAGCTAAATAGACTGACCATTAAGAATTGGTACCCGTTGCTGCGCATCGACGACCTATTCGATCAGCTACAAGGAGCAAGAGTTTTCTACAAGATTGATCTCAGGTCAGGATACCATCAACTGAAGATCAAGAGTGGTGATATTCACAAAACGGTGTTTTGAACTTGATAGGGACATTACGAAATCCTGGTCTTGTCATTCGGATTAACCAACGGCCCGATAGCATTCATGGACATGATGAACAGAGTATTCCATGACGTATTGAATAAGTTCGTCATTGTGTTTATTGACGACATCTTGATATACTCCAAGAGTGAGGAGGAACATGCTCGACACCTTACTTTTGTGTTGCAATGGTTGCAGGAACACCAGCTTTACGCCAAATTCAGTAAATGTGAATTTTGGCTTCACCAAATTTGATTCCTGGGACACATCGTTATCAAAGACGGCATCAAAGTAGACCCAGGCAAGGTGAAAGCGGTTCTCGAATGGGAAACTCCAAAGAGTGCCACTGAGATCCGAAGTTTCTTAGGTTTGGCCGGTTATTATCGACGATTTATTGAAAATTTCTCACGGATTTTGGCACCCATGACAAAACTTACAAAGAACGGAGCCAAGTTTGAATGGAATAAAGCATGCGAGAAAAGTTTCCAGGAATTGAAAAACTGATTGGTGACAGCTCAAGTCTTGACCATTCCAGATGGCACCGGAGGAATGGTAGTATATACTAACGCATCCAAGATAGGATTAGGTGGCATCTTGATGTAGAGAGGTAATGTAATCGCCTACGCCTCTAGACAATTAAAGGAATACGAGAAGAACTACCCCACACATGACTTAGAGTTGGCAGCGGTAGTTTTCGCGTTGAAGATATGGCGGCATTACCTATATGGTGAAAATAGTGAAATTTTCAGCGATCATAAAAGTCTGAAGTATTTCTTCACCCAGAAGGAGTTGAACATGAGACAGAGGCAGTGGTTAGAATTGGTAAAAGACTATGATTGTGAAATTCATTACCACCCTGGTAAGGCCAATGTTGTAGCTGATGCGTTAAGTAGAAAATCGTAGACTGCATCTCTCGCTTCCTTGGTTGTAAGCGAACAATTGTATAAAGAAGCTCGGAAGCTTGATCTGGAACTCGTGATCGAAGGAACGGCTATGCAATTAGTAGCCATGGATCTACAGCCGTCGATACGAGAGGAGATAATTGTGAAGCAACCATTGGGCCCCAAGTTGGCCAAGATCATATGGGAATTACAACAAGGTGTCCATAAGGACCCAGATTTTTCCTTGGCCCATGATGGTGCATTAAAGTTTCGAGACAGATTGTGCATGCCTGATGATTTTAACGTCCAAGACCAAATTCTTAAAGAGGCACACAACTCACCCTATACAATCCACCCCGAAAGTATAAAAATATACAAGGATTTGAAGAAGTATTACTAGTGGATGGGAATGAAGGAAACTATAGCATTATACGTGTCCAAGTGCCTCACCTATCAACAAATAAAGGCAGAGAGACACCTATCGTATGGTTTATTGCAGCCACTTCCCATACCTGAATGGAAGTGGGAAAGAATCACTATGGATTTCGTGACAAATCTGCCTAACACCAGGAAGGGTATGAATGCAATTTGGGTGATTTTAGACGGACTAATGAAGGTGGCACACTTCATACCAATCAAGATAAGTTACCCAATGGAGAAGCTTGCCCAGATAGACATTGAAAACACAGATCGCTTACACTGCATGCCTGTCAGTATTGTATCTGACAGAGATCCTCAGTTCACCTAAGGGTTTTGGAGAAGTTTACAGAAGGCATTGGGATCTCAACTAAGTCTTAGCATAGCTTTCCATCCGCAGACGGACGGACAGTCAGAAAGAACTATTTAGACTCTGGAGGACATGCTCCGAGCCTGTGTTTTAGAGATGCATGAGAGTTGGGATGCTCACATACCTCTGGTGGAATTTGCATACAATATTAGCTATCACTCCACCATCGGCATGGCACCATTCGAAGCATTATATGGACGGAAATGTAGAACTTCGTTATAGTGGGATGAAGTTGGCGAATGGAAGTATCTCGGGCCTGAGATGATACAAGCGACCTGCGACAAGGTGAATGTCATAAGAGAGAAGATCAAAGCAGTCCAGTCAAGATAGAAAAGTTATGCGGATAATCGTAGGAAGGACATTGAGTTTGAAGTCGGAGAAAAAGTATTCCTTTGAGTGTCTCCAACTAAAGGATTGCTACGTTTTAACAAGAAGGGCAAGTTGAGCCTAAGATTCATCGGTCCTTATGAAATACTCAACAGAGTGGGACCCATAGCATACCGACTGGCACTACCACCATCTTTGTCAGGCGTCCACGATGTTTTTCATGTGTCAATGCTGAGGAAATACATTAACAATCTGACGCATGTACTATCAACTGAACCTAAATAGTTGGATGTGGATATGACCTACGAAGAGCAACCTACGGAGATATTGGACAGAAAGGAGCATAACCTCCGTAACTGCACTATCACTTTTGTAAAGGTTTGTGGGGGAAATAACCCAGTGGAAGAAGCTTCATGGAACGAGAAGAAGAAATGAAGGAGAAATATCCCCAGCTCTTCGAATTACAAGGTAAGCAAATTTCGAGGACGAAATTTTTATAAGGTGGGGAGAAATGTCAAACCCTGCTCCTGACTGGCTTGAATTTTGAGTGAAGGATAGGATCCCCTGATCAGGCAACCAAGAACACTGTGGAGTATCACTCTAGCGATTTAGATTGATGAGGAAACCCTGTGTGGATCATCCTATATGCCTATCAGTAGGTGGATAGCAGACCCCTGTAAATGCACAGCTCATAGCATGATGTATGGTCTGGACTCCAGGTAATCTCTCTCCTCTCCATAACTATGGGACCCACCCTTGGAAAAGTGTGTAAAAACCTATAGATGGCATGTGGGGACAATGCCCTGACCAAGGGTAAAACCCCTGTGCAAGCTCCACTGAGATTCAGCTTTGCTGCAATCTCTGGGCGATGGCACTGGGCGATGCAGACAAGGCCCAGAGACATCGTTCAGTGAGTGAAATAGCATATTTTAAAGGATTTTAATTATGGGGACCACCCAACATGGACATGGGCACCCTCCATAGATAGAGGGGAGTCTGAGGGATAACCTCATACCCCTAGTTCAGTGTGGACCCCACCACAGAGCCCAGAATGGCTGTGAATAGGGCTAAAAATGCATTTTAGAAAAAGGGACTTAATGGCCAAACAGACCCTAGTTGGGCTTGGCCTATAAATAGGTGGATTTGGGCTCATTTTAGAACCCTTGGCCACTGTTCAATTCGTGGGAGAGAAGAGAGGAAAGAGAGAGAAAGAAGATAGAAAGAAGAGAAAGAAGAGAAAGAAGAAGAAGGAAGACGAAGAAGGTGAGGTTGCCACCCCATCCAAGGCTGGATCGAGCTTCTCAGACCTGGGTAGGTATAATCAACACTATTCCTACCTGTTGTTGCCTTTGGATGCATATTTTTAGTTGTGTTTCTGCTCTCTGGGCAGTCCAAAATAGCTAGAATTTGCCTTGGACAGCCTCAGATCTACCATGCAAGCATAGAGCATGGGAGATCTGAGATTTTTGTTAAAATTTATAAGTTTGGTTTGCATTTTATGAGAGCCGAATCTGGTTGTGCATGGCTACACTACCCAGATCCACTGTTGGAACCCGAGAAGCAAACCATGGCTACATAGACCTAGCCCTGGGTAATTGCAGCCATGAACCACCATATTGCATCTGTTTCCAGCCTTGCATGTGGCTGAAACTGAGATTCATGCCTGGAGAAAACCCTATGACACTATTCATTGGGCTGTTTGGGCAGCTTCTTGCAGCTAAATGGTGGGCCCGATGGAGAATCCATCTGGACCAAAATGGAGATCATCCCTAGGGCTACCTGACCCCCTAACATGCATGGGGTGATGTTGGGAACACTGCCTATGAAGCCCAACCTTGGAATCTCAACCCTTTATCGATTTGCAGACTCTTGGTGATGCTTCCAACGCCCAGAGCCATAGCCTAGTGAAGGATTTGCTGTAGTTTTTGCAATCTGACCTTGGGGACCTCACCCATTGACCATGTGACAGTGTGGGAAGATGGGAAATGACCTAAATGCCCTTTTCCACATCTATCCTTAAGAAGGATTGGCTTTGGAACCCAAGTGGGCCCCGCAGGTGAAGGAAACTTTGCTGTGCGTGGTCCTACAGCACTGTGAACCTAATCTGACCTAGGGTCAGGTATAATTATTAAGAATGACCATTTTACCCCTAGACCACCATCTCTGGATGCTGTACCGGGACATGGACCTAAGGCCCAATACAAGTCCCAGAGGATTCCAGGTGAGAACCAACTGAACAACCGGGTCAACCCAGTAAGCTTAGGTTAACCTTAGGACTACCAGAGATAGGTTGAAAACTCAACATAACAATTTCTGATTTATATTTAGGATTTGATCCCGCCCTCGAGGTCAACAACCAGAGTACTATTGGAACTGAGTTTCCGACCGAGGTCTTTGAACAAAACTCAGGTGAGCGAAATATTATCATATATGTATATGTAATCTGTGATGCAATGCCGGCAATTAAATTTAAATATTAATGCTGTGTTTACTAAATTCAATTCAATTATTCAAACTGTTACTCATTGACTGTCTATTGATCAACACTGTGAATCTTATATGATGATTGTGATTGTTAGACTAGATGCCGTAGTCAGATTGGAAATGAGGCCTGTGGAAGCCCATAGAATGGGATGCAACTGACACCACTCGACTCATACGATGCCATATAGACATGGGGTTAGAGTTTCATCACCCGTGCTACGCACCCTTGCCAACAGGGGTTTAGGTGTTGGATGCCTGTGAGGGTGACCATATATGTATATGAGAAAAGAAAAGAAATGTGTTTGCACCGGAATGGTGATTTTGAGCTATATGCCGAGCTATGCGCCAGAAAAGAAAAGAAATGAGAAAATGCAATGGATTACCTTAGAGGTTAATCACAGAGGGCTGGTCAGGCTGACCTTGGTGAACAAATGCGGGAGCTGATTGGTCCTCTCCGACAACTCAATGGATGTATCGTGGGAAGGGTTAGAAGCCCGCACCAGGGATACATATATTGGGGTTAGAAGCCCACACAAACCTGACTTAGTTGTATTACTAGGTGGCTAATAATTAATCTGGACTTGCATATCATGTAGGATCATGTGTATTATGGTTGCAAGTGCATGCATGATGATATTTTCGCTCACGAGCTCAGTGGGGCTCACACTCTATTATACATGTTTTTTTTTTTAGATGATTTTGCAGATCGATGCCGCTGTGGCATGGAGGCTCATTACGAGGAGGAGAGCCCTGGTTATTATGATGATCTTGGTATGGACCCCGACGGAGGTCGTGCCGATGATGTGTGCATTCTCGGTGGTCATTGATGAAGACCGTTGAAGAGCGCACTTGATGCTTTTTGTCTTAGGACTCCTTTTTGTTTTTGTTAGGAGTTTATCCCCATTCTGACTATGGTTCTATTGTAGTCTTCTTAGTTTCTTTTTGGGGTTGAGTTATGTTACCCTGTATATATATGTATGTAGTAACTTTAGTTCTGTTCTTGTCAGCTTTGTTTCTTAGGTTGTGGGTTGTTGGGAAATGTATCGAAACAAACTTATCTATGTACATATTATCATCGTTTCCCATATCACTACGCTTTGTATTTGTTATTACAATTGTAGTTTATCTGTAACACTCTAATCTTGCTTATGGTAAAGTGATGAATGTGGTTCCATGAATGTAATAAATGCTTCTAGATCCGTGGGATTTAGCGGATTACCGTTGAGCAATTCGGGTCACCTACCTAATCGTCCTAGGGGGTGGTTTGGGCTGTGACACTTCAGACTTTTATGATCGCTGAAGATTTCACTCTTTTCACCATATAGGTAATGCCGCCATATTTCCAACGTGAAGACTACCGCTGCCAACTCTAAGTCATGTGTGGGGTAGTTCTTCTTGTGTTCCTTTAATTGTCTGGAGGCATAGGTGACTACTTTACCTCTCTGCATCAGGACGCCACCTAATCCTGTCCTGGATGCGTCAGTATATACTATCATTCCTCCGATGCCATCCAGAATGGTCAAGACTGGGGCTGTTACCAATCGGTTTTTCAACTCCTGAAAACTTTTCTCACATGCTTTATTCCATTCAAACTTGGCTCCCTTCTTGGTAAGTTTTGTCATGGGTGCCAAAATTCACGAGAAATTTTCAATAAACCATCGATAATAATCGGCCAAACCTAAGAAACTTTGAATCTCAGTGGCACTCTTTGGAGTTTCTCATTCGAGAACCGCTTTCACCTTTCCTGGATCCACTTTAATGCCGTCCTTGGTAATGATGTGTCCCAAGAATCCAATTTGGTGAAGCCAAAATTCACATTTACTGAACTTGGCGTAAAGCTGGTATTCCCGTAGCCGCTGCAATACGAAAGTAAGGTATCGAGCGTGTTCCTCCTCACTCTTGGAGTTTACCAAGATGTCATCAATAAACACAATGACAAACTTAACCAACACGTCATGGAATACTCTGTTCATCATGTCCATGAATGCCGCCGGGGCGTTAGTTAATCCGAACGACAAAACCAAGAATTCGTAATGTCCGTATCGAGTTTGGAATGCCGTTTTATGAATATCACCGCTCTTGATCTTCAGTTGATGGTATCCCGACCTGAGATCAATCTTGGAGAAAACTCTTGCTCCTTATAGCTGATAGAATATCCTTATAGTTGATCGAATAGGTCATCGATGTACGACAATGGATATCGATTCTTGATAGTTAGTTTATTCAACTTGCGGTAGTCGATACACAGCCGCATACTACCATCCTTCTTCTTTACAAACAACACAGGTGGTCCCCAGGGCGACACGCCGGGTCATATAAATCCCTTCTTCAATAGGTCTTGAAGTTGAACCTGCAACTCCTTTAGTTCGATTGGCGCCATCTGATATGGTGCCTTGGATACTGGTGCTGCACCAAGAATCAAATCAATCGCGAACTCTATGTCGCGGTCAGGCGGTAGCTGTGTCAGATCCTCTGGAAAAACATCAGGAAATTCTCTGATGACTTCTAGTTCCTCCAAGGGTTTTATCTTTGCCTCTGTGTCTATCACAGTGGCCAAAAAGCCTTGGCATCCATCATCAAGCAACTTTACGCCTGGAGGGCTGATAAAGTCATTCTCCTGGGTTTCTTTCTTGGTTCACTTTTATAGGTGAAGATTGACCCATCATTCATTTTAAACACAATCTTCTTTTCTGCACACAAGATGTTTGCACCGTAGGCGGATAACCAATCCATGCCTACTATTACATCAAAATCCTATATATCCATCTTTATCAACCGTGCGGTTAGATTCTTCCCACAAATTTCTATCTCGCAAGGGTCTTAGACCTCCTTCAAGCTAACGACACTTCCTGTCGGTGTGTTGACTACTAGTTTGTCTCTCGGTTGATCTTTTATCCTATTCACAAAGGTTGAAGAGATGAAAGAGTGGGTTGCGCCCAAGTCGAATAATACTCGTGCGGGTATGGTTGAGACATTCAAGGTACCTAGGGTTCGTAGGTAATTTAGGCTACATGAAGTAAGCCAATTATTCCCTATAATTTAGTAGTGTTCAACAAACTTACCTGTCAATACATCGGGGTTTACCTCAGCTTCTTCATTCGTCATTGCAAACACCTTTCCTCGCGTCCGATTGTCCTGTGGCTGAAATGGTCTAGCGTAGGGCTGATTCGGCGAGTTGTTGCTATACCCACGCGATCTACAATCTCTAGCCATGTGTCCTTCCTTATTGCACACATAGCACTTATAGGGTGGAACAGCAGGTGTTGAGGCTTGACTCCCTTGACTTGTTGCTGGTTGAGCTGGCGAAGCTGCTGTTGTCGCTTAACTCATCGTCGGTTGAGCAGGTCGATTGAATGTGGGTCAGAAAGGGTTCCGTCCCACGTTCGGCCTACGATACGGAGTCGGATTTGGGCTTGAACTTGTTCCTCGATAAGCTTTATTTGGCCACCCAAAGGTTTGAAAATTATTTGGCCTTTTATTCAACCCAGGTGACATCGTAGCCTTTTCTTTCTCCTACTCCTTAAACCTATCTTCCATTTTCTTCGCCTTATCGACCATTTTAGCATAATCCCGAATGTCCATGATCGAAAACACTGATCCGATCTCAGTCTTGAGTCCTTTCTCAAATTTCTTTTCCTTACTAACTTCCCCTTTTAGGTGCTCTAGAGCAAAATGAAACAGGGCTTCAAATCGTTATTGGTAATCCAGTACCGACTTGGTTCCTTGCACCAGTGCGATGAATTCAGCTTCTTTCCTATCCCTGAAACTCTCTGGGAAGTAGTTCTTGAAGAAAACTTCTTTAAATTGCTCCCACGTGGGGTTTGGGTGAGTAGCTTCCAAATTAGCTTTAGTAGCTTTCCACCAAGCTTTGGCTTCATTCTGCAACTGATAACCCGCACATATCAACTTTTGTGCTTCCGTGCACTCTAGCACTGCAAATGCCTTCTCTAGTGCACTAATCCACCGTTCTGGTTGCATTGCCTCAGAAGTTATTTTGGAAAATGTAGGCAGTTGGAGTTTCTTGAATCTTTCCATAACCTTGGCAGTAGAGTTCTCCGCTAAATGTTGAGGCACAGGTGGTGGAAATAGTACTGGCCGGTTGGGTGGTGGTGGTGGAGCACGTTCATGTATCATGGTTGCAAATTGTGTGGACATCTGACCAAGTAATTCTTATTGTTGTTGCATGGTCCACATCATAGTGGTCATGAATGCAGTTACGTCACCAGCTACCATGTTTGGCTGAGGTGCTGCAGCAGTGGTTCGTGCAGTCTCTAGTCCCTCTGATGAAATAGCCGATGCCTCAGAATTTTGAGCCTCAGTCCCGTTAGGTAGTTCAACTTATGGTACAACTCGAGGTTGTTTCCCTTTACGACCACCATGAGAACCTTTTCTTGTGTTGACCATTGTGGCTTCTTTGAAAAGAGGAGCATATTTAATATTCCAATATCGATCAACAGGGTCAAAAATTATTGCCTAGCTAGTACAGGTACAAACCTAGTCCATAGATCCAGTGATTTTCATGAGTCGCACCAGTAAGGTGGATTGTTAGATATGCTATCTCTGTTCATTATGAGGTGTTTTCTTTCATTTTGTATTTTGTTTCTCTTCTTAAATATTTTATATAATGGTAGGCTATGTATGGCACTATATGAGTGATTTCAAATTTTTAAATAGAAGGCTTTTAATTATTTACCTGGTCTAACAGGCAAGCAATTCTAGCTTCCTTCCGGTTACAAACTCCATCGCAAGCTGGTACTCTATGTCAGCTCTTACTTCTTCAGCTATGGTCATAAAATAGTCTCGCTCTTTCGGTCTACTAATGGCAGTAAGGGCTAAATAAAAGTCCAATCTGTTCTCTACTCGGGGTAGTACTAGTCGTATCCGTCTTAGTCTCTCTCGTAGCTTTCTAATATAGATCATGGTGCTGGGTCTCCAGCCTTGGCTGAGGTAATAAATCCTATCATAGAAAATGGTTCTAAGCATCAGGTCATACTTAATTAGAAGAATTAAGTACATGTCTACTGGAATTTAAATAACTATCAATCCATAAAACTAATCTTGGGTTGGCTTGAGGTACCTTAGCGTCTAAGTGTTTGATTGCCTAGACAACCTATCAGATCCTATTCTTGGCTGACCTAGTCTTTGGATAGGGTAAGATCTATGCTCCCCACACGTAGTAAATACATATTACAACATACCTACGTATCTATGTTCGGTTTGGCATGGCAACACTTCAACCAGTTCGTACATCACAATATCATGCACATAGTGATTAGGTATTACACACCAATTCCCATAAGTATGTATACATATATATTTTTATATATATATATATTAGATACTCATATTAAACATATTAACAAAAAAATTTCCAAGTCCCTATGTGTTTTACTCAACCCCATGTAAAAATTGTACTCCTTTGAATTTATAAAAGTTGTGTTTGTTTAATTTCTTAAATTATATATCCATCTATATTTTTTATAAAACCTTAATAAAAGTCTGTGGTTTTATGTTTTTCAAAGTTATTTTCGGTAAATCCTAAGTTCCCATGAGTTAAAATCCAAAAATCAGCAAAATACATTCACTGGGCGTTGGACACATCGCCCAGTGTCATCGCCCAGAGAATCGGGGCGCAGGTATATGAGTCCGAGAGGGGCTCATTTCAAACCTAACTTCTTCTAAACCTCTCTAACACTTGGGAAAGGTCCTTGGAGGGTAGTGTGACTAATCCCACACCAAATCCGCACATTTCCTCGTGATCTTTCCGAATCTACACGTGCCTAGGTAAGATTTTTGGTTGCTTTCCCTATTTTAGCTCTTCCTTTAATTTTCCCCACATTTTGGCTAGGGTTTTGCCAAAACTTCTTGCCCTAACTATCTCTTTTCTTCTCTTCTTGTAGAAGATGTCTACAAGCCACCGCATGGCTAGAAAATCCGTGGCACAGAACAGACTGCGAGTTGAGCGTGAACGTTCAGCATCATCTTCATCTACGGTACCTTCATCTTCATCTAGGGATGATTCCTCTTTGGAGGAACCCGAATTTGATCAATTCCATTTCTCTAGACACGAGCATGCTAAAGTTTGGAAGGATTTTAGGTCTCTAAAAATTGTAAACGGCCGGGTGGTCCGGGTAGAGGACTTCCACCAGTACAATCTCTTTACTAGATTCAATGCCCTAGGTTAGGCATCTATGTTGTCACCTACCGAGCCTTGTTATCCCAACTTGGTTTGGTACTTTTACTGCAACCTGGGGCCATCTGGGGCACAAGAGTTTGGACTATTGAGTAGGGTGAAGGGAGTGGACATCCATTTGACCACTGCTCCACTAGCAGGGATATTGGGTTTACCCAATATAGGAAAGAGGTGTTATTACAAACCTCGCATGGATATTTCTGAGATGTTTTCTTTGGAGACTAGGAGGACAGTCTTCAAAGCACTGACAGGGTCACAAAGCACACCGAAATCTAAGGCTTCCTACAAGCCCAGTGCTAGAGTGATTAGTAGGTGTGCTACCTACAATATCTACCCCAAGGGTGGGAATCAGGGTAGCATATCTATGATGAGAGCCTACATCACTTATTGTCTCCTGGGAGTTGGCAGAGGGGGTCCAGTCATCAACCTCCCATATCTTTTACTCCAGGTTATGCTATATCATGCGCAGAACCCATCGGATAGGAACCTTCCATATGGGAAGTTCCTTACCTTAGTTTTCTGACATTTTGAGGTTCCCCTAGAGGGTGAGTACATAGAGAAGGACAAATCCAGGCCTATTGATAAGACTTCCATTCTAAAGATGAAGGTGCCTGGGGAGGATCCACCAGAGGATGAGGAGCAGATAGAGATATAGTAGGGAGATGAGGGGTTGGATGCAGAGGAGCAAGGTGATGATGTGCATGATGAGGGGACACACGGAGTGGAGCAGGGTACATCGGGGGCATGCACGGAGAGGAGCAGTTTGTTGGTGCACAGGATGTGAGTCAAGGTGACTTTGAGGATGTTGACACTCGGTATACTGACTTACCTACTTATGCGGCGACGGGTGCCACCAATTCTCAGATTCCAGAGCCTTCCGAGTGGACGCAGATGATGTCACATTTCCAGAGCCTCGGTACCCAGCTTTCAGATATGGCGACTAGGATGGACCGGGGCTTCACTTCTTTAGAGAACAGGGTAGGATCTGTAGAGCAGTGCCTAGATTTTTGGGACAGATTCTACAAGGTTGACTCTCGCCAAACACAGCCTCCTCTGAGCGACTTACCTCCTACCGAGTAGTTCTTGTAGATTTATGCTACGTGGTTATGACTGTCTTCTTTTTTTTTTTTATACTTATGTATTTTTTCTTTCTTTGGGATGTATTTAGTTTAGTGTTTTTTTTTTGTTAGCTTATGTAATTATTGAATTGCGGTTCATGTAATTAAAGCTTATGTAGTAGCTTAGCCACAGTCTTCTTTAATTTTTTTTAATGGAAATTATGCACTTTTATTTAATTACATCTACCTCCCTTGTAGCTTTTAACTTTTTACTTATTTTTTTTTAATATTGGTGGCTTATTAACCCTAATTTGCATTCCATGAATGTAAGAAGAGCCTCACGCTCTGATACCAAGCTCTGTCACACCCCAAACCACCCCCTGGGAGGATTAGGTAGGTGACCCAAATTGCGTAACAGCAATCCGCCAAATCCCTCGGATCTAGAAGCAGTGCTTACATTCATGGGACCACATTCATCACTTTACCATAAGCAAGATCAGAGTGTTGTAGTATAAACTACAATTGCAAATACAAATAGAAAGCATAGCGATACGGGAATTGATTATAATATATACATAGATAAGTTTGTCCTGATACATTTCCCAACTACCCACAAACTGAAAGTAAGACTGACAAGAAACAAAACCAAGGAAAATACATACATAAATATATACAGGGTGAGCTAACTCTACCCCAAAAAGAAAGTAAGAAGACTACAACAGAACCACAGATAGAACGGGGATAAACTCCTAACAAAAACAAAAAGGAGTCCCCAAGACAAAAAGTATCAAGTGCGCTCCTCAACTGTCTTCATCAATGACCACCGAGAATGCATGCATCATCGGCACGACCTCCGTTGGGGTCCATACCAAGATCATCATAATAACCAGAGCTCTCCTCCTTGTAATGAGCCTCCATGCCACAGCGGCATCGATTTGCAAAATCATCTAAGAAAAACAATGTATAACAGAGTGTGAGCCCCACTGAGCTCATGAGCAAAAATATCATCATGCATGCACTTGCAATCACAATCCACATGATCCTACATGATATGCAAGTCCAGATTAATTATTAGCCACCTAGCAATACAACTAAGTCAGGTCTATGCTACTACAATCCCCAATACATGTATCCCTGGTGCGGGCTTCTAACCCCTTCCCGCGATATACCCATTGAGTTATCGGAGAGGACCAGTCAGCTCCCGCATTCGTTCACCAAGGTTAGTCCGACTAGCCCTCTGTGATTAACCTATAGGGTAATCCATCACATTTTCTCATTTCTTTTCTTTTCTGGCATATAGCTCAAAATCACTATTCCAGTGTAAACACATTTCTTTTTATTTCATTTCTTTTCTTTTCTCATATACATATATGGTCACCCTCATAGGCATCCAACACCTTAACCCCTGTTGGCAAGGGTGCATAGCACGGGTGATGAAACTCTAACCCCATGTCTATATGGCAACGTATGAGTCAGGAGGTGTCAACCGCATTTCATTCTACGGGCTACCACATGCCTCATTTCCAAGCCGACTACGGCATCTAGTCTAACATTCACATTCATCAGATAAAGTTCACAGTGCTGTTCAATAGACAATCAGTGTGTAATAAATTGAATAATTGAACTGAATTTAATAAACACAGTATTAATATTTGAATTTAATTGCCGGCACAGCATCACAGATTACATGTACATATATGATAATATTTCACTCACCTGAGTTTGGTTCTAAGACCTCCGTCGTAAACTCAGTTCCAATAGCAGTCTGGTTGTTGACCTCGAGCGCGGGATCAAATCCTAAATATAAAGCAAAAATTGTCATGTTGAGTTTTCAACCTATCTCTGGTAGTCCTAGGGTTAACCTAAGCTTACTGGGTTGACCCGGTTGTTCAGTTGGTTCTCACCTGGAATCCTCTAGGTCTTGCACTAGGCCTTAGGTCTAAGTCCCGGTGCAGCATCCAAAGATGGTGGTCTAGGGGTAAAATAGTCATTCTCAGTAATTGTACCTGACCCTAGGTTAGATTAGCTTCATAGTGCTGTCCATAGCTTGTCTATGCTATAGGACCAAGCACAGTAGGGTTTCCTTCACCTGTGGGGCCCACTTGGGTTCCAAAGCCAGTCCTTCTTAAGGATAGATGTGGAAAAGGGCATTTAGGTCATATCCCATCTTCCCACACTGGCACATAGCCATTGGGTGAGGTCCACAAGTTTAGATTGCAAAGACTGTAGCAAATCCTTTACTGGGTGATGGCTCTGGGCGTTGGGTGCATCACCCAATGCATAGCCCAGAGTCTGCAAATCGACAAAGGGTTGAGATCCCACGGTTGGGCTTCATAGGCAGTGTTCTCAACATCACCGCATGCATGTTAGGGGGTCAGGTAGCCCTAGGGTTGATCTCCATTTTGGTCCAGATGCTCCATCGGGCCCACCATTTGGCTTCCAGAGGTTGCCCAGACAGCCCAATGAATAGTGTCATAGGGTTTTCTCCAAGCATGAATCTCAGTTTCAGCCACATGCAAGGCTGGAAACTGATGTAATATGGTGGTTCATGGCTGCAATTACCTAGGGTTAGGTCTGTGTATCCATGGCTTGCATCCAGGGTTCCAAACAACAAGCCAATAGTGGATCTGGGCAGTGCAGCCATGAATAGCCAGATTTCGGCTTCAAGAACAGCATAACAGCCTTATAAAATTTAATAAAAATCACAGATCTCCCATGCTCTATGCTTGCATGGCAGATCTAGAACCATCCATAGCATTTCCCTGCTATTCTGGGCTGCTAGAGAGTAGAGACACAACTAAAAATATGCATCCAAAGGCAATAGCAAGTAGGAACAGTGTTGGTTATACTTGCATAGGTCTGAGAAGCTCGATCCAGCCTTGGATGGGGTAGCAGCCTCTCCTTCTTCCTCTTCCTTCTTCTTCTTTCTCTTCTTTCTCTCTTCTTTGTCTCCTTTCTTTCCTCTCTTCTCTCCCACGAATTGAACCGTGGCCAAGGGTTCTAAAATGAGCCCAAGGCCACTTACTTATAGGCCAAGCCCAACTAGGGTCTGTTTAGCCATTAAATCCTTTTTTCCAAAATGCATTTTTAACCCTATTCACAGCCATTCTTGGCTCTGTGGTGGGGTCCACACTGAACTAGGGATATGAGGTGGTCCCTCAGACTCCCCTCTATCTATGGAGGGTGCCCATGTCCATGTTGGGTGGTCCCTATAATTAAAATTGATTAAAATATGCTATTTCACTCACTGGGCGATGTCTCTGGGCCTTGTCTGCATCGCCCAGTGCCATCACCCAGAGATTGCAGCAAAGCTGAATCTCAGTGGGGCTTGCATAGGGGTTTGACCCTTGGTCAGGGCATTGTCCCCACATGCCAAATAGAGGGTTTTACATACTTTTCTAGGGATGGGTCCCACAGTTATGGAGAGGAGAGAGATTACCTGGAGTCTAGACCATACATCATGCTATGAGCTGTGCATTTACAGGGGTCTGCTATGCACCTACTGACAGGCATGTAGGATGATCCACACAAGGTTTCCTCGTCAATCCAAATCACTGGAGTGATACTACACTGTGTTCTTGGTTGCCTGGTCAGGGGTTCCTATCCTTCAATCAAAATTCCAGCCAGTCAGGAGCAGGGTTTGAAATCGCCCAGTGAATGGAAATTGACAGTTTTGCTGACTTGGCTTGGGGGACCATACCCATTGGCCAGTTGTATGGGAAGGTGTGAAATGACCTAAATTCCCTTTCCCATGTCTGTTCTTAGGAAGAAATGCTTGGGAACCCAAGTGGGCCCTATAGGACTTGGAAACCCTGCCTATGATTGGTCCTACAGCACTGCCAAGTTGGGGACAGTACTGTAAGCCTAATGTAACCTAGGGTCAGGTTCTAATACTATAAATAACCATTTTACCCCTAGGCCACCATCTCTGGATGATGCACCGAGACATAGGCCTAAGGCCCAGTGCAAGGCCCAAAGTATTCCAAGTGAAGACAAATTACACATCGGGTCAACCCAGTGAGCTTAGATTAACCCTAGGACCTCCATAAATAGGTTGAAATATTAAAATGACAAATTCTAATTTATATCTAGGATTTGATCCCGCGCTCGAGGCCTACAACCAGACTGCAGTCAGAACTAAATTTACAACTGAGTTCTTAGAACCAGACCCAGGTGAGTGAAGTATTATCATATATGCATGTGTAACTGTAATGCTATGCCGGCAATTAAATTCTTGAATTATAAATGCTGTGTTATTTTTTTCTGTTCAATTAGTCAAATTACTACACAATGATTGTCTGTTGATCAACACTGTGATTCTTATCTGATGATTGTGAATGTTAGACTAGATGCCGTAGTCGGCTTAGAAATGAAGCCAGTGGTAGCCCGTAGTATGGGATACGGTTGACACCGCACGACTCATACAATGCCATATAGACATGGGGCTAGAGTTTCATCACCCGTGCTATGCACCCTTACCAATAGGGGTTTTGGTGTTTGATAACTGTGAGGACTACCGTAAAACCCTAAAGGCGTTTACGCCAGGAAGCCTCAACATAGCTGGGATACCCCGGGGCAGATTTGCAGGGAAGCCTTGGGCTAAAAGCTTGGGAAGCACCAAAAGGTGAATTTTTGGCGGAATGCCACATATGATGATTATGCACTAGTTCAGGTGATTTGATATTGAGTCGATTACCTCACAGGAGTTAATCCAAAGGATCGGTCGGGTTGACCTGGGTAGGGAGATGCTGGAGCCGGCTAATCTTCTCCAACAACTCAATGGGTGTATCACGGGAAGGGGTAACCAAGCCCGGACCAGGGATACATGTATTGGGGATTGTAGTAGCACTAACCTGACTTAGCTGTATTGTTAGGTGGCTAATAATTAATCTAGACTTGCATATCATGTAGGATCATGTGCATTTATGATGATATGTTTCGCTCACTGGCTCAGTGGGGCTCGCACTCTGTTATATATGTTTTTCTTTAGATGATTTTATAAGTGGATGCCGCTGTGGTACGGAGGCTCATTTCGAGGAGGAGAGTCCTGGTTATTATGATGATATTGGTGTGGACCCCGATGGAGGTCGTGCCGATGATGCGTGCATTCTCGGTGGTCATTGATGAAGACCGTTGAGGAGTGCACTTGATGCTTTTTATCTTGGGGACTCCTTTTTGTTTTTGTTAGGAGTTTATCCCCATCTTGCTTGTGGTGCAGTTTTAGTTTTCTTTTCCTTTTGGGGTTGATTTACCTTACCCTGTGTATATATATATGTATGTATTTCTTTATTTTAGCTTTTGTCAGCTTTGTTTCTCTTTGTGGGTTGTATTTGGGTTGGAATGTTTTAGAACACTTTGTATATGTATATATCACCTTCATTCCTGTATCGCTATGCTTTCTCTTTGTTTATTATAATTGTAGTTTATCTATAGCACTCTGATCTTGCTTATGGTAAAGTGATGAATGTGGGACCGTGAATGTAATAACTGCTTCTAGATCCGTGGGATTTGGCGGATTACCGTTATGCAATTCGGGTCACCTACCTAATCCTCCCAGGGGGTGGTTTGGGGTATGACAGATAGTATGTTCACCAATGTATCGGGCTATGGTGCCAGGTGTGCCAGTACTAGAACCCCAATTTATTTAAATTATGAAAAATGCTATATGTCATCCTGATCTATATGTGTCGTGCCGTGCTGGTACCCGGGTACTAGATGGAATGGGACGTTGATGCACCCAGAATACCTCTCGGGACGATAGGACTTGCATATAGTATATCTGCGGCTAGGATGCATGTTCCCTTATGCTACGACCCTTGCCAACAGGGGTTTATGAGTTGGATAGTCTGAGCACCTATGGTCTATGGAGGTGGGAGAGGCCAGGACAGGGGTAGTGATGGCTATCGGGGTTTGCCACTAGGTGATCATGATGGCTTCTACCAGCGCAGGTCCCCTTGTGATAATTGAGGTTTCACTGGGGCGATAGGATAAGTGACCCTCAGTGTCTTCCAAGTTATCACAGTAGCATATACTTGACCGATAGAATTGTGTGCTAGGTGGAAAATGAATCTAACATTCACATGCATCATTCTGCTTGATATTGATTATGTGATGTATGCGCATTCCCCTTTGCTCCCTCACTAGCTAGTGTAGCTAACCCCGTTATACAACTACTTTTTAGTTTATATGCAGATAGCCTCTTGATGAGCACCGTTGGATGCGAATCAAGTGGAGTTGATGACCGTGGCTTGGATGTAGATGTACACCCAAGGATTTGTGCCCTTGGGAAATTATTTATTTAATTTCTGTATTTCTTCCACAACCATGTATAAACTGTATGTTTATTTATTAGGAGAGATTGAATGGTTACGAACAGTGTTATTGTACTATGTGTTATCATTAGAGAACCGATGCTCTATAATTTCATATATTTGAATTTAATTTTGCTTCCGCTAACTCAGTGATTGGAACGATTTATTCCTTTTGGTACGTTCCTTTCTGTCACCATATTGGGGTGACAGGGTGGATTGTGGTTCGGGACATTGCATCTGTGATCCTGGTAGGTGTTGGGATGATGTGTGATTGTCTCAATCATACCCCTGTGTGGAAAAATATCTTACATCGGGATAGGGACGTAACAGAGTGGTATCAGAGCAATGATGCTCTGCACTGACCATAGTCTGAACGTAACCTCTTGATTTACTCTCCACAAATTAGGTTCTAAATTAAAAATCTCAAGAACATAAATGGTTGTGTGTAGACATAGGGAGAAGACTGATTGTGATGAAATAAGAATCTAGATGATAATAGACAACCTGGAACCTAGAACTCGAAACATAGGCTATTAAGCTACAATTGTGTAATTGCTTGGGTGAGTCTTAAATAGATACTAGACGGTTATATATATGTTATAATTTATGATCAGTAATGGATCAAACTTAAACAACCATAATAATCCACAATGATCTAAAAGTGGGAATTAATTGTATATATATAAATATAGCGCTAAATATAACTATTCCAAAGACTTCAATTTTCTTAGGGGCAACTAATGTTCTTCACAATTTGACGCTTGTGATTCTATCCTGTTTAACTCGATTCTTCAAATCCAACCATGATTGTATCCATTCCTGTTTGGGCATACCTGTGCTCTCTTCAGTTCAAATATTAGATTTCACCTATTTGACCCAAAACATCTGATAGTAACTACGCAAGATCAATATAGACACATCTATTAATTTTAAAGGTTTCTAGAGTTTTCACACTATTTGATCAAAAGAGAGAAAGGAAAAAGAAGTGCAAGAAGCTAAAGGAAAGTAAAATGAAAATAGTTCCACAAAGTACCCATCGAGGGCAAGAGACTAAGAGAATTGATAAGATAACTTCTGAGAATTTTTGGAGGAAGAGTGGAGCTAGCAATCTGCATCGTCCCCACCACCGCGACCGAGGAAGAAATTGATGTCGTCTATTCCTCACTCTATATCCGCAAGACACCAAAGCTTGGGCATTAAGTTGTTTCCCGACCCTGTTGAAGCCATCTGCCACCCGCATGCCCAGTCGTTTGATGGCCATTGTTAAGTCATCACCTTCCCCTGTGACCCTTAAGGTACCTGCTACAAATGGTTTGGGACCCCAAAGCTCAGAATCGGCATCACTGTCATTTTCCTCATCATCTTTGATTCCTTTTTCCTTACCATGTTGAGGTTGTTCCCCTGCACTATCATAAGTAGGGTATAAGTTCATCTCTCGCAGCGCATTGAACCTGATGGGCCCCTTAGTGCTTGACTTCTTGGATTCCTGGTCTAGATCAACCTTGAAGCAGAGGAAAACCCAAGTGAGTAATCGACCATAGGGCAAAGTGTGATTTCTAGTGGGATCCATAATAGCGCCATGTGCTTCATGATCACATAGGGAAGACAAGCAGGTTGGCCAGTATACGGGGAGTGAGCTAATACCACGGACATCAGAGAAGGATGTGTGCTGTGTGCCTTAGAGGGAACCAGATTTGTTTTGGCAATGAAGACAAAGACCCGTTGAGAAGGAGGAAAGTTGGAGAGGTCCTTATTCTTCTTGTACCTATTGTTTGATAGCACTTGGAACAACTCCTTATTCTCCTCTGGATGTAGGTTTGAGACTGGGTGGCTGCCCAAAGAATAATAAATCTTTTTCCCTTCTGCTGAGACATCAAGGATGATTCCCAACTCTTCAGTGGTAAAGCTAATGGTGACTCCTTTTACAAGAGTAGTCAGTCTGAGGTCACCATCATGCCCCTCAGTCAACAGCAAGTTTGAGTAGAACTCTCTGATCAAAGTAGGGTAGTAAAACTCGGGCAGAATTAGCATGTTGGACCACTCCAACCTCTCAAATCTAGTCTCCACCTTGTACGCCAACAAATCCTCCACTATTACATCCCTTTCTAGGAGAATCCTCCTACTAAAGTGGTGTCCCCAGCAATATCCCTCGGCCCCTTCAATGGTAAACTGAGGCACACTGTAGGTGGTAGGAATGGTAGGCACAATGGCAGTGCCTCTCTTTCTTTTTGGAGCCATGAGGTTACTTGCACACATGAGACAACACTAAGTAGAATAGCAAGAAGGTAAGACAAGTTGGAATAATGATGTATGTGATTGACAAATAAGTTTAGAGAAGTAAAATGCCCAATTGATGTGGAGATGAATTAAAGGGAAGACTATACGTGAGGGGGAAATCTAAGGAGGAGTGCATACAAAGGTGATGTAAAATGATAATATATGATGGGAACGTGAAAATCGTTGGAGATGTGTTTGGAGAAAGGAGAAGAGAAGAGACAATAATATTATGCAAATAAATCCCCACATATAACCTCTTATGAGTGGATGTGAAGGATGGGACTGAAGTAAGCAATAAGCATGTGTTGATCATCTTACACCCCATTATATGTCAAACAAACAAGTTATGGAATGGAATATCCCAACATGAGACAAGAACTATTTATTGAGGAAAGAAAATGAATACCAAGGAATTGTGCAAGTAATCTCAAGAATATAAAATGCATTTGGGAATACACTAAGAGGATGAACTATCGAGAAAAGAAGATAGACTCCAAGGATTTTATCTACTATTATACAAATGTATAAGAAATGTACTTGATGGTACATCAATGAAATGATTTGGTGAAGTCTAGATACATGTAATGGATTAAATATGATCTTGAAAGGTTTCTCAAGCATGAAGGAATTGAAGAGTTATCCAAATCAAGCCTAGACCAATCCATGTGAACTAACTAAGCAAGTTAAGCAGTCTCTAAAATGCTTGAAAAGAATATAATGAACAAGTGAGAAGCCGTTCCTATAGTGTCATTGATGGTTAAAGCTTGAACCAAACCCAAAGGCCTTAGTCTAAATCAATTTTGGCATGACCATGGTATATAAAGCCATAAGAATGCAAACAAAACCAAGACATGATCATACTTGGAATGAATTATCTCAAATCCAAGGAGAAATGAAGTAGAAGATGAAGAGACACAAGCAAAATCTCTCAGTGAGAAGAATAGAGAATTGAAAGGAAGATGGAGAAGAGAAATTTTACGTTGATCGAGTGAGAAGTGATCTTTGAGGCTTGAAGTTGCAAGAGAACTCCTTAAGGAAGTTTGTAGAGCCTTTCTCCCTCTCCCTGTGGTTATGTTTTCTTTGGAGCCAAAGTGAGTTTTGAAACTCATGGTTCTATTTTTGTTAAAATTCCACGAACGCATGGAATCAGTTATCATGACTCCGCTCGCCAATCCGCCCCGCATAAAATTTGAAAATTTGTGACTTTATAACTGGCCGGATCAACGAACGGATCCACCGCCATGAGTCTGCTCGTAGATCAGATCGATTCACATTCTCTCAGACTTTTGGTCTTCTGGGAATGGACGAACGAACAGATTCATGTTCCGCCTCTGCCCATTAGTCCGCTCTCCCTGTCTTACGAGGGAAACACGAACGGAACCAGAGCACTGATACCACTTGTGAGTCCGCTCATTGTTCTTTTGGAATTTAGACCCTAGGTTTTTAAGACCTTTTGACCACCCCTTGTGTGATGATTTAATGTCTATACCCTAGGTTGGACACCCATTTTGCTTAGGCCATGCATGACTAATTGCTTGCCTTAGATGCACACCATGATGTCTGTGTTCTTGGGCCTACATCGGCCGGACCAGCCAGTAAGGAATGACAGGCAATAGTGTGCATTGTGACTCCCCTCTTATCTAGAAGGGAGGAGAGTTACTCTTGGGAATGAAGACCCTTAGATTCCGTAGATTGATGGACCCAAAACTTTACGAATAGGAAGCCTAACCCTGTGGGTAGATATTAAGTAAGGAAAGTAATGGGCTGGCTTGGATTGGTTCCTTTGAAAGACCCATAGAGACCACGTGTAATTAGAAGCCATTCATGACACCTTAAGTTAGTGACAACTCTATTTGTACTTTACTTGGTTTTTCTAAACCATGTTTAGACTCATAGAGGGAGTCCTACACCGTGAGTTGATGCTCCGAAAAGACTTAGCAAACCATACTCAAGAACTTTTGTCCTTGTGGTTTGACCTAGATGACAGATATGTCCATAGGGATATGAATGTGATTCTTAAAATTTTACCTATGAATTTGCATGGTATATGTATACATAGGTATGTCCCTTAGGACCTTAGACTTGTGTGACTAGAGTGATTCTCTGGTACTACAAATATAACCTTACTTTGGCCTTACAGTGATTACTTAGTTGAACCTAGACCCTTGGTCATGTTGATCATGGGTTAATAGTAAATGAACTTAATAATGACTGGGTAAATTAATTAGCATGAGTTGACTTAGACCCACCATAGGAGGTTGTTTGGCTCTCGAAAGAGAACCATAAAGGACTTTTTCTCTATGGAGTCACTGTGAGATGGGTTTAAAGACCTTGAAAGCTGAAACTGAAGGATGTAACAAGACCTTCTCCAATGACAGATATGAATGGAGTAATGGGTCACCAAATGCGTTCCCTCCATATTGGGAGTGAACAATAGGAGATTCCATCAATATTCCAAGTCATTCTAAAGTTGGGTGAGGTAATGAGATAACCAGAAGTGAAAGAATTTAGAGTGTGAACCCTATAATGAGGACTGGACAAGTTGAGTCCTATAACTCAAGCATGACCATGTAAGGAAGTGAAGCGTGGAACCTGACCTGTTGTGTCAATTAGACACTACCTTACCTTGACCCGACCTTGACTTAGTTCCTGTAGTGGGTATTTGGAGGTATTGTTGTTCAGCAAGCCTTTGCCCTTGAGAACAGGGTTGCCTCAAATTCTGATTATGAAATTTTTTAATAAGGTTGGGGGGATGTTACACCCGCACCCCAAATAACCCCTTATACCTCGGGCAATGTAGACCTTACCCAAAGGGTAATGCCTTATGGCCATGGTCAACATAGATGACCTTGAACTGAAAACATTATAATAAGAACCCCCTCGAATTTTTGGAAGTGTGGGCCAAAGCTCTGCCACTTTTCTTGAAGTTTGGGCCATGATAACAACACCAGAGTTACAAATGGACTCACTCTTACTGAATCCACTCGAGGATCCACCCATGCGGTCCTCAGTCTTTCTGGTTAGTTTTCCTATGGGACCCATACCATCGTGTCCCGGACACCTTAATTAAACCCTTGGGCCATGTGGACCCCTGCCCTTACCATTTATTGGGCAAGTGGGGCCCACAAAGCCTAACTTGGGTAATTAATGGGTTTTTATAATCTAATTAAGAACCAAACAAGACCTAAGGGCTAATAGGCCTAAAGGAGGCTTGGACCCAACCCAAACAGACCTTACTTAGCCAAATGGACCTAAGGGCCATGACTTGGACCAAACATGGCCTAATGCCTAACCTAAAACCCATTCTAAGCCTAAGGACTAAACTATATTCTAAGACCCCTAGCCAAACACACCCTAAGGACCCTTCTACCCCCTTAAAGATAAGAAAACCCTTTTATTCCCTTATCTCTCTCCCTTCCAAAAATCGTGAAGGAGAAGAGATAATAGAAGGAGAAGGAGGAGGGAGAAAGGGAAGTAGAAGGAGTGGAAGAGGAATGAGAGGGGAAGGGAAGAAGATGGGAGCTATGCCAAAATGGCTAGCTGCCCCACATCTCCTTCTCTTGCTGTCTGGACAAAGAAGGAAGAAGACGGTGAAGGAGAAGAGATGGAAAGGAAGGGAGGAGGCCAAGAAGGCTCACCTAGCCTTCGACTCCACTTCTCCATTAGAGCTCCTCACCATGGTAAGCTCCCCAAACTTAGCTCCCCTTCATTTTCCCTTTGATTTTGGTAGACTTCTTGAGCTTGGACTAACCTAGAGTTCCATTTGGGACTCAAGGTGAAGCTCGGTCCCTAGTTGGAGCTCTAATGAAGTTGACCTAGGTCTAGTTTGGACCCCTTAGTGCTGCATTTGCAGCCATGGCTATTGAATCCCTAGTTTTAAACTTGAAACCCAACCCTTCGACACCAATTGAGACCAAACCTTGTAGGATCTTGAATCCATGAGGTGAGCCTAGGATCTAGTGACCCTAGGAAGGCTTAGACACCCCCCTCCATGACCCTGAGGTGCTCTGGAGCTTCAAGCTTCAAGCTGGAGCTGCAGCTCTTTGAATTCTCAGATGAGACTGCCAGCGGATGAACGATCGGATCCATCTATCGTGGTACCATCCGTCAGTCTACCCAGTGTAAATCCTGCGTAATGGCCTGAGCAGACGAAGGCACGGATTCACTCTATTTGCCTCTGCCCGGGGCCTGTTGCTCTCGGGTTTATCTCAGAAATCGAATGGATGCTGGGGCGGACCCAAGATGAACGTCTGCCCGATAATCCACTCCCTTTTAGGAGTATCTCAGGTGTCGAACGGATACACGATCGGATCCAAGTGAGATGTTCCGCTCGTGGGTCTGCTTGCTCTGATTTTACCTTTTGGCCTGAACGGAGTCAGGGGTGGATTCACCACTGCTGAGACCGCCCATGAGTCCGCTCATGCTGTCTTGGTTGAAACTTGATTTTTACCTTGAGGGCCTAGCATGGGACCCTTCTATACCTATTTTAATGATTTCTTTTGTATGTCTAGGCTGGTGAACTGGTGAGATTCATGTGAACCACATTGGATGACACCCGATGCCCGCGGTGATTCAGGCCAATCACGTCGGGCTACACCCGTGTTAGGTATGTGGATTCTGGATGACTTTGTTGGGTTTGAATATTATATAATTATTAATATTAAGCATGCTATGGTATATTTATAAGCATGGTGCGCATTGCATTTTATTCAATTGTGAACTGTTGAGAATGTGATAGTATGCTCACCATTGTATCGGGCTATAGTGTCGGGTGTACCGGTGTCAGAATCCCAATTTATTTAAATTATGAAAACTACTATATGTCATCCTGATTTGTATATGCCGTGCCATGCAAGTACCTGGGTACTAGATGGAATGGAACGTTGATGCACCCGGAATACCTCTCGCGATGATAGGACTTGCATATAGTATATCTGCGGTTAGGATGCTTGTTCTCTTATGCTACGACCCTTGCCAACAAGGATTTATGTGTTGGATAGGCTGAGCACCTGTGGTCTGTGGAGGTGGGAGAGGCCAGGACAAGGGTAGTGATGGCTATCGGGGTTTGCCACTGGGTGATCATGATGGTTTCTACCGACGTAGGTCCCCTTGTGATAATTGAGGTTTCACTAGGGCGATAGGATAAGTGACCCTCAGTGTCTCCCGAGTTATCACAGTAGCATATACTTGATTGATAGAATTGTGTGCTAGGTGAAAAATGAATCTAACATTAGCATGCATCATTCTGCTTGATATTGATTGTGTGATGTATGCGCATTCCCCTTTGCTCCCTCACTAGCTAGTGTACCTAATCCCGTTGTACAACTACTTTTTAGTTTATATGCAGATAACCTCTTGATGAGCACCGTTGGATGTGAATCAAGTGGAGTTGATGACCATGGCTTAGATGTAGATGTACACCCAAGGATTTGTGCCCTTGGACAATTATTTATTTGATTTCTGTATTTCTTCCACAACCATGTATAAACTGTATATTTATTTATTAGGAGAGATTGAATGGTTACGAACACTGTTATTGTAATATGTGTTATCATTAGAGAACCGATGCTCTATAATTATACATATTTGAATTTTATTTCGCTTCCGCTAACTCAGTGATTGGAACGATTTATTCCTTTTGATACATTCCTTTTTGTCACCATATTGGGGTGACAGGGTGGATTGTGGTTCGGGACACTGCATCTGTGATCCTGGAAGGTGTTGGGATGATGTGTGATTGTCCCAGCCATAACCCTATGTGATAAAATATCTTACATCGGGATAGGGGCATGACACCAACGTAGTCGTAGATGTATTAAATAGGAAATCACAAACCGCATCCCTCACTTCCTTGGTTGTAAGCGAGCAACTGTTAGAAAAAGCCCGAAAGTTTGATTTAGAGCTCTTGATTGAAGGAACGGCTACGCAGCTGACAGCTATGGATATACAGCTGTCAATCTGGAAGGAGATAATTGAAAAGCAACCCTTGGACCCCGAATTGGCCAAGATAATCTGGGAAGTGCAGCATGGAGTCCACAAGGACCCAGACTTTTCACTAGACCATGATGGGGCATTGAAATTTTGAGATCGATTATGCATGCCTAATGACTATGATGTGGAGGACCAAATCCTTAAGAGGCACATAACTCATCCAATTCGATCCACCCTGGAAGCACGAAGATGTACAAAGATCTGAAGAAGTACTACTGGTGGATTGGAATGTAGGAGACCATAGCAATATACATGTCCGAATGCCTCACCTGCCAACAAATAAAGGCAGAGAGACACCGACCGTATGGATTTTTGCAACCACTCTCTATACCTGAATGGAAGTGGGAAAGAATTACCTTGGATTTTGTGACAAATTTACCCAACACCAGGAAAGGGATGAATGCGATCTGGGTGATTGTAGACGAACTGATGAAGGTGGCTCGCTTCATTCCCATTAGAATAAACTATTGGATGGAAAAGCTCGCCCAATTGTACATTGAGAATATAGTCCGCTTACACGACATGCCCGTCAGCATTATTTCTGATAGGGACCCTCAATTTACCTCAAGGTTTTGGAGAAGTCTATAAAAGGCACTGGAATCTCAACTAAATCTCAGTACGGCTTTCCATCCACAGATGGACGGATAGTCTAAAAGAACAATCCAAACTCTGGAGGACATGCTCAGAGCCTGTATATTGGAAATGAACGATAGTTGGGATGCCCACATACCCTTGGTGGAATTTGCATACAATAATAGCTACCACTCCACCATCGGCATGGTACCATATGAAGCTCCTTATGGTCGAAAGTGTCAGACCCCGTTGTATTGGGACGAGGTCAGAGAATAGAAGTATCTTGGGCCCGAGATGATATAAGCAACCTGTGAGAAGGTAGATGTCATTAGAGAAAAGATTAAAGTGGCCCAATCAAGATAGAAGAGTTATGCCAATATTCGGAGGAAGAATATTGAATTTAGAGTTGGAGGGAAGGTATTCTTCCGAGTGTCTCCCACAAAAGGATTCCTACATTTTAATAAGAAGGGCAAGTTGAGCCCAAGATTCATTGGTCCCTATGAAATCTTCAACAGAGTGGGACCTGTAGCATATCGGTTGGCATTATAGTTATCCTTGCAAGGCATCCATGATGTTTTCCATGTGTCGATGCTAAGAAAGTATATCAACAACCCAGCACATGTGCTCTCCGCTGAACCTAAACAGTTAGATGTGGATATGACTTATGAAGAACAACCTACGGAGATACTGGATAGAAAGGAACATAACCTTTGTAACCGCACGGTTTCATTTGTTAAGGCTTGATCGGGAAACAATCCCATAGAGGAAGCATTGTGGGAACGCAAAGAGAAAATGGAGGAATAGTATCCCCAACTCTTTGAGCTACAAGGTAAGCAAATTTCGAGGATGAGATTTTTGTAAGGTGGGGAGAAATATCAAACCTGCCCCCTGACTGAGTGGGAATCTAGATGAAGAACAGGAAACCCTGGCCAATCACCCAAGCACTCTGTGGAGCATCACACTAGTGGCTAATCAAACAGGAATGATCTCCTACATACCTGCCAGAAGGTGGATTGCAGCTCCATGCCACTGTACTGCACACTGTATAATGTATAGCTTGGACTCCAGGTATTCTCTCTCCTCCTCATAAATGTGGGGCCTGCACCTGGAAAGGGGTGCATTTGACCCTAAGTGAGGTATAGGTGTAAGGCCTAAGCCCTGGGCCAAGCCCCTGTGCAAGCCCAATGTCATACAGCTTTGCTATATTCTCTAGGTGATGCACTGGGCGATGCACACATCACCCAGTGAATCCCCCAGAGTGGGGAAAAGTAATATTTTAATTTACAAAAGTGTGGGGACCACCCATACTGGTCATGAACACCCTCCAGAGGTAGATGGGAGTCTTGGGCACCATTAATTACCCTTAGACCCCTGTGGACCCCACCAGAGTGCCCAGAATGGCCCAGAATTAGATTAAAAAATGCATTCTAGGAATGGGCCTAGGCTGCGAAACAGGCCCTAGCATGAAAGGTCTATAAATAGAGGACTCAACCTAATTTTAGAACCTCTATTCACTGTTCAAACCATTGGAAGGGAGAGAAGAGAGAAAAGAGAGAAAAAGAGCAGGGAAAGGAGAAGAAAGGAAGGAGAAGAAGAGGGAAGGAGGTGGAACTGCTGTCCAGCCTTGATCCCTGTAGTGTATTCAGTCCAATCACAAGTATAAACTCGTACCTATATACTGCCTCTACTAGTTCTCTGTTTATTCCCTTGGATCTCTGTAGTTTGTAGGTATTTCTGGTCATGGATAGCCCAAAACACCTAGGGGCCGCCATGTACTGCCTTAGATCTAACATACAAATAGATTGCATGGAAGATCTGAGGGTTATACATGTGTTTTTACTACTGTTGTTTGCTTGGGACCAAAATCTGTCCCTGTGACAGACTACACTGCCCTGTTACACCTAGAACAGGCAGCTTGGGCTTGGATCTGCGCATGCAAGCTGGTTCTTGCCTAGATCTTGGTAGGAATAGCTTGCTACCATGATTTGGCACATAAATCTGTCCATGCATGCAGCCCAAACCATGGCTTGAAGCTAGACAACTGTTCTTTGTGCAGACTGGACAGCTCCTCGGTGCCAAGTGGTGGGCCCAGGTTATGATCCATGTGGACCACTGCAAACCCCTCCTCATGGGGTCCACAATGACCTAACATGCATAAAGGATCGACCATGGCACTGCCTGTGGTGCAAAACCAAAGATCTGGAGCCTGTTCAAGTTCTAATAGGCTCTGGGCGATGTACACATCACCCAGTGAATCGCCCAAAGAATTAAAATGGGCTATTTTGCAGATCAGACCTTGGGGGCTTCCACCAATGGACCATGAACAGTGTAAGGAGGTGGTAATGACCAAAATACCCCTCCTTACATCTGTCCATAATTATGTACACCTTGGGTACCCAAATAGGCCCCACAGGGCTTGGAAACCCTGCCTGTGTTGGTCCAGCAACACTGCTGACCTAAAGACTATATTGTGAGACTGTCAGGACCATGTACTATGTATTATATTGGTAAAATACCATACCTGACCCTGAACCACATTCTCCAGATGATGCACCGGGACATAGACCTAAAGCCTAGTGCAAGGCCCAGAGAATTCCAAGTGATACTGTACTGAGCACCGAGTCAAACCAGTGAACCTAGATCAACACTAGGACATCCAAAAATAGTTTGGAGTATTAAATAACACAATTCTGATTTATATTATAGGATTTGATCCCGCGCTCGAGGTACATTGCTAGACATCGGCCAGGACTGAAACAGCAACTGAACTTGTAGAACCAAACCAAGGTGAGTGGAATGTGTTTGCAAGAAATAATAACCGCAAGCGTACAGATCAAACGTAGCTACGGGTCGAACACAAGGAGATATACGCCACTCTATCTTACTCACTTAAAAGCAATGCAGAGTGAACCAAATTAATTAAAGTGTTGGTTTAAACTAATGGTAATTAAACTAACATATCCTAACTCACAAGCATCTATCGAATTGAATTGGCATCCTAACACATATCCATCTAACCTATCAAAAATAACACAGACTTGAAGGAATAGATTGTAGTCACACATCACAATCACATAAAAAAAAACAAAAGAAGATTAAGGCTAAGAGATTAGAGAGGTGAAACCCGAAGGTGCTTGAACGGAACTGAAATTGTTTACTCTTGAAATGCTCCTACGAAATCTGAAATTAAAACAAAAATAATTAAATTAAAAGTTTAACCTAGTGCATGATGATGAGAATAAATAAAAAAAAATAGACTTCCACAAGCATGGAAGAATTAGAGAGGTAGAGAATGAGAATAAAAATAAAAAAGTAGAGAATTAGTGTCAAACCCTACCCGTAATTGATTGGAATCTTGACTGAAGAACAGGAACCCCTGACCAGGAAACCAAGAACACTATGGAGTGTTACTCTAGTGATTTGGATTGATGAAGAAACCCTATGTGGATCATCCTACATGCAGATGGATCATAGACCCTTACGGCTGCACAGCTCACAGCATTATGTATGGCCTGGACTCCAGGTAATCTCTCTCCTCTCCATAACTGTGGGACCCACCTCTGTAAAAGTGTGTAAAAACCTCTAAGGGGCATGTGGGGACAATGTCTTGACCAAGAGTCAAACCCCTATGCAAGACCCATTGAGTTTCAGCCTTGTTGGGATCACTGGTCGATGCATTGGGCGATGCAGGCAACGCCCAGAGACATCGCCCAGTGTGCAAAATAGCATATTAAATTGGTTTTTAATTATGGGGACCACCCATAATGGACATGGCCACCCACCATAGATAGAGGGGAGTCTGAGGGACCACCTCATACCCTTGGTTCATTGTGGACCCCACCAGTGTGCCCAAAATCACTGAGAATTAGTTTAAAAACTCATTTTGAAAAAGGGCCTTAATAGCCAAACAGACCCTAGTATGGGCGGGGCCTATAAATAGGTGAACCATGGGCTCATTTTAAGCCTTTGCTACTGCTCATTTCAAGGGAGAGAAAAGAAGAGAGAAAAGAGAGAAAGAAGAGGAAGAAGAAGAAGAAAGAAGAAGAAGGAAGGGAAGGAGGGGCTGCCACCCATCCAAGGTTGGAACCGATATTCCAAACATCTGTACAGGTATATAATCCCTGTTCACACCCACTGGTTTCCTTGTTGATGCTTGTGTTGATGTGTTCTTGGTCTCTGGCAGCCCAGAACAGCTAGGAACTGCTTAGAACTACTCCAGATCTGCCATGCAAGCATAGAGCATAGAAGATCTTAGATTTTAGAGTAAAAACACAGGTCTGATATTCTGGATCTGGTTGTTTTTAGAGTAAAAAAACTATTGTTTGATTGATTGGAACCCTGGATGTAAGCCCTGGATGCATGGGACCAAGCCCTAGGTGGTAGCAGCCTTCAATCACCATTTACACCTGTTTCTAGCTTAACATATAGCTAAAACTAAGATTCATACCTGAAGAAAACCCTGTGATACTATTTACTGCGCTGTCTGGGCAGCCTCTGGTAGCCAATTGGTGGGCCCAGTGGAAAATCCACATGGACCAAAAGGAAGATCACCCCAGAGGTCACCTAGCACCCTAACATGCATGGGGAGATGATTTGGCCGCTACCCAAAATCAACAACCTAGGAATCTCAACCAGATGTCGATTTGAAGACTCTAGGCGATGCACTGGGTGATGCACCCAATGCCCAGAGCCATTGCCCAGTGAGTTAAACACTGCTGTTTTGGCATTCTGACTTGGGGGACCTCACCCATTGGTCATGGTACTATGTGGGGGGATGAAAAATGACCTAAAAGCCCCTCTCCACTTCTGTCCATATGGGGGAATGCTTGGGAACCCAAGTGGGCCCCGCAGGACTTGGAAACCCTGCCGATGCTTAGTCCTGCAGCACTGTTAAGTTGAGGACAGCACTGTAAGCTTATTATGACCTAGGGTCAGGTACTAACACTGAGAATGACCATTTTACCCCTAGACCACCATCTCTGGATGATGCACCAGGACATATACCTAAGGCCCAGTGCAAGGCCCAGAGAATTCCAAGTGAAGACTAACTAAACACCGGGTCAACCCAGTGAGCTTAGGTTAACCCTAGGATCACCAAAGTTAGATTGGAATATTAAATTAACAATTTCTGATTTATATCTAGGATTTGATCCCGCGCTCGAGGCCTACAACCAGACTACTGTTGGAACTAAAATTGCAATCGAGTTCTTAGAACCAGACCTAGGTGAGTAAAAGTCTTATCATATGTGTATGTGTAACTGTGATACTATGCCGACAGTTAAGAATTTTAAATTCTAAATGTTGTGTTATCTAATTTTGTTCAATTACTCAAATTATTACACATTGACTGTCTGTTGATCAACACTATGAATTTCATCTGATGAAGGTGAATGTTAGACTAGATGCCATAGTCGGCTTGGAAATAAGGCATGTGGTAGCCCGTAGAATGGGATGTGGTTGACACCACCCGACTCATACGATGCCATATAGACATGGGGTTAGAGTTTCATCACCCGTGCTACGCACCCTTGCCAACAGGGGTTAAGGTGTTGGATGCTTGTGAGGGTGACCATATGTGTATATGAGAAAAGAAATGAAATGAAAAGAAAGAAATGTGTTTGCACCGGAATGGTGATTATGGGATATAAGCCAAGAAAGAAAAGAAAAGAGAAATGTGATGGATTGCCCTACAGGTTAATCACAGAGGGCTGGTCGGGCTGACCTTGGTGAATGAATGTGGGAGCTGACTGGTCCTCTCCGACAACTCAATGGGTGTATCGCGGGAAGGGGTAACCAAGCCCGCACCAAGGATACATGTATTGGGGATTGTAGTAGTACTAACTTGACTTAGTTGTATTTTTAGGTGGCTTATAATTAATCTGGACTTACATATCATGTAGGATCATGTGGATTGGGGTTGCATGTGCATGCAAGATGATATGTTTTGGTCATGAGCTCAGTGGGGCTCACACTCTGTTATATATTGTGTTTCTTTAGATGATTTTGTAGATCGATGCCACTGTGGCATGGAGGCTCATTATGAGGAGGAGAGCCCTAGCTGTTATGATGATATTGGTATGGACCCTGATGGAGGTCGTGCCGATGATGCGTGCATTCTCGGTGATCATTGATGAAGACCGTTGAGGAGGGCACTTGATGCTTTTTGTCTTGGGGACTTCTTTTTACTTTTGTTAGGAGTTTATCCCCGTTCTACTTGTGGTTCTGTAGTAGTTTTCTTACTTTCTTTTTTTTTGGGGTTGAGTCAGCTCACCCTATATATATATGTATGTATTTTCTTTGGCTTATGTTCTTGTCAGTTTTACTTTCCAGTTTGTGGGTAGTTGGGGAATGTATCAGAACAATCATATGTATGTATATATGATCATCATTTCCTGTATCGCTACGCTTTCTCTTTGTTATTGTAATTGTAGTTTATCTGCTACACTCTGATCTTGCTTATGGTAAAGTGATGAATGTGGTTCCGTGAATGTAGTAACTGTTTCTAGATCCGTGGGATTTGGCGGATTGCCGTTATGCAATTCGGGTCATCTACCTAATCCTCCCAGGGGGTGGTTTGGGGTGTGACAGAGCTTGGTATCAGAGTGTGAGGCTCTTCTTACATTCACGGAGTACAGATTAGGGTTAATAAGCTACCAACACTAAAACAAGTAATAACTAAAAGCTATAGGGGAGGTAGATGCAATTAAATAAAAAGATGCATAAATTACCATTAAATTTAAAGATAACTATGGCGAAGCCACTACATAAGTTTGATTAGAAGTATTACTTCAATAGTTACATAAGCTGACAAAAAAAAAAACTAAATACATCTTGAACAAAAGAAAAGTACATAACTAAAAAAAAAGATAAGTCAGAACCACGTAGCATAGACACCAATGCTGGTCAGAAAAACTACTCCGGCAGAGGCAAGTCGCTCGATGGAGGCTGTAAATGGCGCAAGTCAACACGGTAGAACCTGTCCCAAAAGTCCAAGCGCTACTCAACAGATCCTACCCTACTCTCCAATGATGTGAAGCCCCGATCCATCCTAGTCACCATGTCAGAAAGCTCGGTACTGAGGCCCTGAAAATGTGACATCATCTGCGCCCACTCAGAAGGCCTAGGAACCTGAGAACTGGTAGCACCTGTTGCCTCATAGGCAGGCAAGTCTATGAACTGTGTGCCAACACCCTCGAAGTCGCCCTGACCCACATCCTGCTCATCAACACCCTGCTCCTCTCCATGCTCGCCCTAGATGTCTCCCTCAATATCTCCTTGCTCCACATCCTGCTCATCATCACCTGGCATCCCTCCGGAGGTTTATAACCAGACCTCCTCTACCCTCTCCTAGAAGGCAATAGGTGATGTAGGCCCTCATCATAGATATGCTGCCTCTGTTCCCGCCCTTCAGGTAGATGTTGTAGGACAAACATCTACTGATCACTCGAGCACTAGGCTTATAGGAAGCCTCAGACTTGGGTGTGCTCTCAGACCCTGTCAGTGCTTTGAAGACCATCCTCCTAGTCTCCAAAGAGAACATCTCAGAAATGTCCATCCTAGGCTTATAGTAACACCTCTCTCCAGTGTTGGGTAAGCCCAAAATCCCTGCTAGTGAGGCAGTGGTCAACCTAATATCCACCCCCTTCACTCTACTCATTAACCCAAACTCTTGTGCCCCAGATGGCACTAAATTACAGTAGAAGTACCAAACCAAATTAGGATAACAAGGCTCGGTAGGTGTCAACATAGAGGTCCAACCTAAGATATTGAACTTAGTAAAGAGATTGTATTGGTGAAAGCCAGCCACCTGAACTACCCGGCCATTGACTATCTTAAGGGACTTAAACTTGTCCCACTCCTTAAAATGCTCAAACCTAGAGAAGAGGAATCGGTCAAACTCGGGCTCCTCCGAAGAGGAATCATCCCTAGGTGAAGATGGTGGCACTCTGGATGCTGATGATGAGGAATGATCACTCTCCACTCGAAGCCTCTTCTGAGCTACCGATTTCCTAGCCGTACGGTGACTAGTAGACATTTTGCTGCAAAAAGAAAAGGAAAAAGAAATAGTTAGGGAAAGAGAATCTAACAAAACCCTAGCTAAAGCAAGAATGAATAACAAGAAAACCCAATAGGTGAATGTAGCCAAGAAATCTTACCTAGGCACGTGTGGATTCACAAAGAACTCGAAGAAATGTGAGGATTTGGTGTGGGAATGGTCACACTACCCTCCAAAGAGTTTCTCCAAGTGTTTAAGGAAGTTTAGAAAGAGTTAGGAGTGAAATGGGCCCCTCTCGGACTCATATACCTTTGCCCCAATTCTCTGGGCGATGGCACTGGGCAATGCATCCAACGCCGAGAGACATCGCCCAGTGAATGTATTTTGCTGATTTTTAAGTTATAACACATGCGAACTTGGATATCACTTGTAATAACCTTGTTAAACATAGAAACATAAATTTTCATAAATGTTGTAAAAAAAAATTTAATTAATTAAGCGAACACAAAAATTTTATGAAAATGAGGGAATACAACTTTTATTTAGGGATTTTAGTGGAACACATGTAAATTGTTTTCCTTATTAATGCATGTATCTAAATAGACAAATATATATATATATACTTATGAGAATTGATGTGCGTGTAAAATATTTAGTTATTATGTGGTTGATATTGTGACGTACAAACTGAGGGGAGTGCTGCTATGCAAAACCAAACATAGATATGTAGGTATGTTGTAATACGTATTTACGACGTGTAGGGAGCATAGGTCTTACCTTATCCCATGACTAGGTCAGCTAAGAATAGGATCTAATAGGTTATCTAGCCAATCAAACACTTTAGACGCTAAGGTACCTCGAGCCAACCCAAGTATATTTTTATTGATTTATAGTCATTTAAATTCCAATAGACAGGTACTTAATTCTTTTAATTAAGTATAACCTGATGCTTAGAACCATTTTCTATGATAGGACCCATTACCTCAGCCAAGGCTGGAGACCCCAGCATCATGCTCTATATTAGATAGCTACGATAGAGACTGAGATGGATACGACTAGTACTACCCCGAGCCGAGAACCGATTGGACTTTTATTTAGACCTTGTTGCCATTAGTGGACCAGGGGAGCTAGACTTTTAAATGTCCTTAGCTGAAGAAGTAAGAGCCGACATAGAATACCTACTTACGATGGAGTTTGTGACGGGAAGGAAGCTAGAATTGCTTGCCTGTTAGACCAGGTAAATAATTAAAAGACTTTTAATTTTAAAATTTGAAGTCACTCATATAGTGTCATGCATAGCATATTATTACATAAAATGTTTAAGAAAGAGAAATGAGACACAAAGTGAAAGAAACACCTCACAATAAACAAAGATAACATATCTAACAATCCACCTTACCGGTGCGACTCATGAAATTTGCTAGAACTATGGACTAGGTTTGTACCTGCACTAACTAGGAAATAATTGTTGGCCCCAATGACCAATATTGGAATATTGAACATGCTCCTCTTTTCAGAGAAGCAACAATGGTTAACACAAGAAGAAGTTCACGTGGTGGTCGTAAAGGAAAGCAACCTCGTGTTATACCAGAGGTTGAATTGCTAAAAGAAACTGAGGCTCAAAACTCAGAGGCATCGGCTGCTTCGTTAGAGGCACCAGAGGTTGCACAAGCCACTGCTGTAGTACCTCAGCCAAATGTGGCAACTGGTGACGTAACTGCATTCATGACCACTATGATGCGGACCATGCAGCAACAACAAGAATTGCTTGGTCAGATGTCTACACAGTTTGCAACCATGATGCATGAACGTGCGGCACAACCACCACCCAACCGGCCCGTACTATTTCCACCACTTGTGCCTCAACACCTAGTGGAGAACTCAACCACCAAGGTTATAGAGAGATTCAAGAAACTCCAACCGCCTACATTTTCCAAAATAACTTCCGAGGCAATGCAGCCGGAACGGTGGATTAGTGCCCTAGAGAAGGCATTTGAAGTACTTGAGTGCACGGACGCATAGAAGCTGATATGTGAGGATTATCAATTGCAGAATGAAGCCAAAGCCTAGTGGAAAGCTACTAAGCCTAACTTGGAAGCTACTCACCCAAATCCCACATGGGAGCAATTTAAAGAAGTTTTCTTCAAGAACTACTTCCCAGAAAGTTTCAGGGATAGGAAAGAAGCTGAATTCACTGTACTGGTGCAAGGGACCAAGTCAGTGCTGGATTACCAATAGTGATTTGAAGACTTGTTCCATTTTGCTCTAGAACACCTGAAAGGGGAAGTTAGTAAAGCAAAGAAATTTGAGAAAGGACTCAAGACTGAGATCGGATCAGTATTGTCAATCATGGACATCCGAGATTATGCTCGGATGGTCGATAAGGCGAAAACGATGGAAGATAGATTTAAAGAGAAAGAGAAGAGAAAGCTGTGATGTCATCTGTAGGCAAGAGGCCAAATAATTTTCAGACCTATGCCTGGCCAAATAAAGCTTACCGCGGGACCAATTCAAATTCCAACTCGACTCAGTATCGTAGGCCGAACATGGGTCAGAACCCTTTTTGCCCCACATTCAATTGACCTACTCAACCAACTACGAGTCAAGCGACAACAGCAGCTTCGCCAACCCGACCAGCAACAAGTCAAGTGAGCAAAGCCTCAACACTTGCTGTTCCACCCTATAAGTGCTATGTGTGCAATAAGGAAGGGCACATGGCTAGAGATTGCAGATCGCGTGGGTATGGCAACAACTTGCCGAATCAGCCCTACGCTAGACCTTTTCAGCCACGGGATAACTGGACGCGAGGAAAGGTGTTTGCAATGACGAATGAAGAAGCAGAGGCAAACCCCGATGTATTGACAGGTAAGTCTACTGAAACCTACTAAATTATAGGGAACAACTGGTTACTTCATGTGACCTAAATTATGTACAAACCCTAGGTACCCTAAATGTCTCGACCATACCTGCAAGCGTATTATTCGACTCGGGCACAACCCACTCTTTTATTTCTACCACTTTTGTGAGTAGGATGAAAGATCAATCGAGAGACATCGGGCATGAGTTAGTAGTCAGCACACCGACGGGTAGTGTCGTGAGTTTGAAGGAGGTTTACGACCCTTGTTAGATTGAGATCTGTAGGAGGAATCTGACTGCGCGGTTGATAAAGATGGATATAAAGGATTTTGACATGATACTAGGCATGAATTGTTTATCCGCCTATGGTGCAAACGTCATGTGTGCAGAGAAGAAAATAGTGTTTAAAATGGATGATGGATCAATCCTCACCTATCAAAGTGAACCAAGAAGGAAATCCAGGAAGATAACCTTATCAACCCTCCAGGAGCGAAGGTTGTTAGACAATGGATGCCAAGGCTTTTTGGCCACTGTGACAGACACAGAGGAAAAGATAAAACCCTTGGAAGAGCATGAGGTCGTCAGAGAATTTCCTGATGTTTTTTCAGAAGATCTGACGCAGCTACCACCTGATCGTGATATAGAGTTTGCAATTGATCTAATTCCTGGTACAACACCGGTATCCAAGGCACCATATCAGATGGCGCCAATCGAATTGAAGGAGTTGCAGGTTCAACTTCAAGACCTGCTAAAGAAGGGATTTATATGACCCAACGTATCACCCTGGGGAGCACCCGTGCTGTTTGTAAAGAAGAAGGATGGTAGTATGCGGCTGTGCATCGACTACCACGAGCTGAATAAGATGACTATCCAGAATCGATATCCGTTACCGCGCATCGATGACCTATTTGATCAATTACAAGGAGCAAGGGTTTTCTCCAAAATCGATATTAGGTCGGGATACCATCAATTAAAGATCAAAAGCGGTGATATTCACAAAATGGCATTCCGAACTCGATACAGACATTACGAATTCCTAGTTTTGTCATTCGGATTGACCAATGCCCTGGCAGCATTCATGGACATGATGAATAGAGTGTTCCATGACGTGTTGGATAAGTTCGTCATTGTGTTTATTGATGACATTTTGGTGTACTCCAAGAATGAGAAAGAACACGCTCGACACCTTACCTTCATGTTGCAGTGGTTGCGAGAACACTGACTTTATGCCAAGTTTAGTAAATGTGAATTCTGGCTTCACCAAATTGGATTCCTGGGACACATCGTCACTGAGGCCGACATCAAAGTAGACCCAGGAAAGGTTAAAGCGGTTCTCGAGTGGGAGACTTTGAAGAGTGCCACTGAGATTCAAAGTTTCTTGGGATTGGCCAGATATTACCGTGGATTTATTGAGGATTTCTCACGCATCTCGGCACCCATGACAAAACTTACAAAGAAGGGAGCCAAATTTGAATGGAATGAAACGTGCAAGAAAAGTTTTTAGGAATTGAGAAACCGATTGGTAATAGCTCCAGTCTTGACCATTTCGGATGGCACTGGAGGAATGGTAGTATATACTAATGCATCCAGGATAGGATTGGGTGGCGTCCTAATGCCGAAAGGTAAAGTAGTCGCCTACGCCTCTAGACAATTAAAAAAACACGAGAAGAACTACCCCATTCATGACTTAGAGTTGGCAGCAGTAGTTTTTATATTGAAAATATGGCGGCATTACCTATATGGTGAAAAGAGTGAAATCTTCAGTGATCATAAAAGTCTAAAGTATTTCTTCACCCAGAAAGAGCTTAACATGAGATAGAAATGGTGGTTAGAACTGGTAAAAGATTATGACTATGAAATCCAGTACCACCCTGGTAAGGCCAACGTTGTAGCTGATGCATTAAGCAGAAAATCTCAGACTGCATCTCTCACTTCCTTAGTTGTAAGCGAACAGTTGGTAGAAGAAGCTCGAAAGTTTAATCTGAAACTCGTGATCGAAGAAACGGCTATGCAATTAGCAGCCATGGATCTACTGCCATCGATACGAGAAGAGGTAATTACGAAGCAACTATTGAACCCTGAGCTGGCCAAGATCATTTGGGAAGTATAACAAGGTGTCCATAAGGACCCAGACTTTTCTTTGGCCTATGACGGTGCACTCAAGTTTTGAGAAAGATTGTGCGTGTCTGATGATTTTGATGTCCAAGACCAAATTCTTAAAGAGGCGCACAACTCACCCTATACAATCCACCCCGAAAGTAAGAAGATGTACAAGGATTTGAAGAAGTATTACTGGTGGATGGGAATGAAGGAGACCATAGCAATATACGTGTCCAAGTACCTCACCTATCAACAGATAAAAGCAGAGAGACACCAACCGTATGGATTGTTGCAACCACTTCCTATACCTGAATAGAAGTGGGAAAGGGTCACTATGGATTTCATGACAAATCTGCCCAACACCAGGAAGGGCATGAATGCGATTTGGGTGATTGTAGACGGACTAACAAAGACAGCTCACTTCATACCAATCAGGATAAGTTATTCTATGGAGAAGCTTGCCCAATTATATATAAAAAATATAGTCCGCTTATATGGCGTGCCTGTCAGTATTGTGTCTGACAGAGATCCTCGGTTTACCTCAAGGTCTTGGAGGAGTTCACAAAAGGCATTGGGATCTCAATTGAATCTTAGTATAACTTTCCATCCACAGATGGATGAACAGTCAAAAAGAACTATTCAGACTCTAGAGGATATGCTCCGAGCTTGTGTTTTGGAAATGAATGATAGTTGGGATGCTCACATACCTCTGGTGGAATTTGCATACAATAATAGCTATCACTCCACCATTGGCATGGCACCATTCGAAGCTCTTTATGGATGGAAATGTTGAACTCCGCTATATTGGGATGAAGTTGGTGAACAAAAATATCTCGGACCTAAGATGATACAAGCGACCTGCGACAAGGTAGATGTTATAAGAGAAAAGATCAAGGCTATCAAGATAGAAAAGTTATGCGGATAATCGAAGGAAGGACATTGAATTTGAAATCGGAGAAAAAGTATTCCTTTGGGTATCTCCTACTAAAGGATTGCTACGTTTCAACAAGAAGGGCAAGCTGAGCCCAAAATTCATCGGTCCTTATGAAATTCTTAACAAAGTGGGACCCATAGCATACCGACTGGCATTACCACCATCTTTGTCGGGTGTCCACGTTGTTTTTCATGTGTCAATGTTGAGGAAGTACATTAACAACCTGACACATGTACTATCAACTAAACATGAACAGTTGGATGTGGATATGACCTACGAAGAGCAACCTACAGAGATATTGGATACAAAGGAGCATAACCTCTGTAACCGCACTGTCACATTTATAAAGGTTCGATGGGGAAACAACCCGGTGGAAGAAGCATCATGGGAACATGAGGAGGAAATGAAAGAGAAATATCCTCAACTCTTCGAATTGCAAGGTAAGCAAATTTCTAGGACAAAATTTTTGTAAGGTGGGGAGAAATGTCAAACCCTGCCCTTGACTGATTGGAATCTTGACTAAAGAACAGGAACCCCTGACCAGGCAACCAAGAACACTGTGGAGTATTACTCCAGTGATTTGGATTGATGAAGAAACCATGTGTGGATCATCCTACATGCCTGTTAGTAGATGGATCACAGACCCTTGCGGCTGCACAGCTCACAGCATTATGTATGGCCTGGACTCCAGGTAATCTCTCTCCTCTCCATAACTGTGGGACCCACCTTTGGAAAAGTGTATAAAAACCTCTAAAGGGCTGGTGGAGACAATGCCTTGACCAAGGGTCAAACCCCTATGCAAGACCCATTGAGTTTCAGCCTTGCTGGGATCACTGGTCGATGCATTGGGCTATGCAGGCAACGCCCAGAGACATCGCCTAGTGTGCAAAATAGCATATTAAATTGGTTTTTAATTGTGGGGACCACCCATAATGGACATAGGCACCCTCCATAGATAGAGGGGAGTCTGAGGGATGACCTCATACCCTTGGTTCATTGTGGACCCCACCAATGTGCCCAAAATCCTTGAGAATCAGTTTAAAAACTCATTTTGAAAAAGGGCCTGAATAGCCAAACAGACCCTAGTATGGGTTGGGCCTATAAATAGGTGAACCATGGGCTCTTTTTAAGCCTTTGCTGTTGCCCATTTCGTGGGAGAGAAAAGAAGAGAGAAAAGAGAGAAAGAAGAGGAAGAAGAAGAAGAAAGAAGAAGAATGAAGGGAAGGAGGGGCTGCCACCCATCCAAGGTTGGAACCGAGGATCCAAACATCTGTACAGGTATATAATCCCTGCTCACACCTGCTGGTTTCCATGTTGATGCTTGTGTTGATGTGATTTGCTCTCTGGTAGCCCAAAATAGCTGGGAACTGCCTAGAACTGCTCCAGATCTACCATGCAAGCATAGAGCATGGAAGATATGAGATTTTAGAGGAAAAATACAGGTCTAATATGCTGATTCTGGAGCCGAAATCTAGCTGTGCATGGCTATACTGCCAGATGCACTGTTGTTTGATTGATTGGAACCCTGGATGCAAGCCCTGCCTACATGGGACCAAGCCCTAGGTGGTAGCAGCCTTGAATCACCATTTTACACCTGTTTCCAGCTTAACATATAGCTAAAACTGAGATTCATACCTGAAGAAAACCCTGTGACATTATTCACTGGGCTGTCTGGGTAGCCTCTGGCAGCCAAGTGTTGGGCCCAGTGGAAAATGCACATGGACCAAAAGGAAGATCACCCTAGGGGTCACCTAGCACCCTAACATGTATGGGGATATGATTTGGCCACTGCCCATAATCAACAACCTAGGAATCTCAGCCAGATGTCGATTTGAAGACTCTGGGCGATGCACTGGGCGATGCACCCAACGCCTAGTGAGTGAAACACTGCTATTTTGGCATTCTGACTTGGGGGACCTCACCCATTGGTCATGGTACTATGTGGGAGGGTGAAAAATGACCTAAAAGCCCCTCTCCACATCTATCCATATGGGGGAATGCTTGGGAACCCAAGTGGGCCTCGCAGGACTTGGAAACCCTATCGGTGCTTAGTCCTGCAACACTGTCAAGTTGAGGACAGCACTGTAAGCTTATTATGACCTAGGGTCAGGTACTAACACTGAGAATGACCATTTTACCCCTAGACCACCATCTCTGGATAATGCACCGGAACATAGACCTAAGGCCCAGTGCAAGGCCCAGAGAATTCCAAATGAAGACTAACTAAACACCGGGTCATTAAAATAACAATTTCTGATTTATATCTAGGATTTGATCCGGTGCTCGAGGCCTACAACTAGACTACTGTTGGAACTGAAATTGCAACCGAGTTCTTAGAACCAGACCTAGGTGAGTGAAAGTATTATCATATGTGTATGTGTAACTATGATACTGTGTCGACAGTTAAGAATTTTAAATTATAAATGCTGTGTTATCTAATTTTGTTCAACTACTCAAATTATTACACATTGACTGTCTATTGATCAACATTGTGAATTTTATCTGATGAATGTGAATGTTAGACTAGATGCCGTACTCGGCTTGAAAATGTGGCCTGTAGTAGCCCGTAGAATGGGATGTGGTAGACACCACCCAAGTCATACGATGCCATATAGACATGGGGTTAGAGTTTCATCACCCGTGCTATGCACCCTTGCCAATAGGGGTTAAGGTGTTGGATGCCTGTGAGGGTGACCATATGTGTATATGAGAAAAGAAATGAAATGAAAAGAAAGAAATGTGTTTGCACCGGAATGGTGATTATGGGCTATAAGCTAAGAAAGAAAAGAAAAGAGAAATGTGATGGATTGCCCTACAGGTTAATCACAGAGGGCTGGTCGGGCTGACCTTGGTGAACGAATGTGGGAGCTGACTGGTCCTCTCCGACAACTCAATAGGTGTATCACAGGACGGGGTAACCAAGCCCGCACCAGGGATATATGTATTGGGGATTGTAGTAGCACTGACCTGACTTAGTTGTATTGTTAGGTGGCTAATAATTAATCTGGACTTGCATATCATGTAGGATCATATGGATTGTGGTTGCATGTGCATGCATGATGATATGTTTTGCTCATGAGCTCAGTGGGGCTCACACTCTGTTATATATTGTTTTTCTTTAGATGATTTTGCAGATCGATGCCGCTGTGGCATGGAGGCTCATTACGAGGAGGAGAGCCCTGGTTATTATGATGATATTGGTATGGACCCCGACGGAGGTCATGCCGATGATGCATGCATTCTCAGTGATCATTGATGAAAACCATTGAGGAGGGCACTTAATGCTTTTTGTCTTGGGGACTCCTTTTTGCTTTTGTTAGGAGTTTATCCCCGTTCTATTTGTGGTTCTACAGTAGTTTTCTTACTTTTTCTTTTTTTTTGGGGTTGAGTCAGCTCACCCTATATATATATGTATGTATTTTCTTTAGCTTATGTTCTTGTCAGTTTTACATTCCAGTTTGTGGGTAGTTGTGGAATATATCAGAACAATCATGTGTATGTATATATTATCATCATTTCCTGTATCACTACACTTTCTCTTTGTTATTGTAATTGTAGTTTATCTATTGTACTCTGATCTTGCTTATGGTAAAGTGATGAATGTGGTTCTGTGAATGTAATAACTGCTTCTAGATCTATGGGATTTGGCGGATTGCCGTTATGTAATTCGGGTCACCTACCTAATCTTCTCAGGGGGTGGTTTGGGGTGTGACAATTAGAGTCCTAGTAGAATGGAGTAGAGGGGATGAGAGTGTGATTAAAATAAAAATAATAATGGAAGAATTAGGAGGTTATGAAGAAGAAGAAAATAAAAAAATAAAACTAAGAAATTGAACCGATGCTCCCTTCTACCAATAGTTGAAAAAGCATGAATTGCTTAGGCTTTGAATGAAAGTAGTTGAAGAAGCTTGAATAACTTGAATAATCCTTGCATGGCTTCCTCATCTAAATCTTCAAGGTTTCTCACAAACTTAGGAACTTAGACTAGAAAGCTTTAAAACTAAACTAGAATTAAAAGATTACAACCATATTGAAGACATTAATTGAAATTAAAGCTTGCATAAACTATTACAACCATTGAACTAAGCTCATAAAAATCAAACTTGAACTAGAACATCACAAATTAGAAGGAGAAGAAGAAGAAATCTATTAAATAACTGAACTAAAATTGCACTAAAAGCTGCACTAGCATTAACATCTTACAACCCCAAAGCAAGGGGTATTTATAGGGGGAAGGAGAGGAGAAGAGAGAACAGGGAAGAGGGAGAGAGGCCTCCATGGTTTTGGGAGGCTCTCTCCTTCTAAAATCGTGGAGGGGAGAGAGAGAGGATCCCAAAATAAAAAATATTCCCTTCTCCTTCCTCCTTTACATTGCTTGAATCCCAAGAAAAAAGAGAAAAATAGAAAGTGGGAGAGATACAAAACTTAGCTCCCTAAACCTGCTATTTTCTAAAAAGTGGACTTCTAATTTAGTTCTTATGCTTCCTTTTCTTTGCAGGTGTCTTCTCCAAGTAAAGTGATCAAGGCATCTTTGACTTTTTAACCTTCCAAGGATAAGGGAATCTTCTCCAAAAGAAATCTATCCATAGTAAAGTCCCAAAAGTACCCTTGTAAATTTAGAGGAGAGAGAAAGTGATGACTAGGACAGTGATGATTAGGATTCCACTCAAGGAATTAATAAATCCCCACACTGTCCTTCTTCAAAAATCGTGGAGCATGTGGTGCACCCTTTAAAAATTGTGGAAGGCTTGTGCACTCTTCAAAAATTGTGGTGGGTGTGGCAGTGTGGGTCCCCCCATGTGGATGGCAGCTCTTCTCTCTCTTTAAGATTGGAAAATGACCAAAACGGGCCTGTACTTGCAGTAGATCTCAACCATTGATTAGAAGTACCTTCTTTGATGCCAAAAATACCCTTGAGAAGAGGCAGAATGGCTATTGGCTTGCATTCCAGCTCATTTCTGACCCATTATTCTTTCTTGGCCTGAAAAAAATAATTGACTGCATGGTGGCCTAGACGAATGCGAAATTGCGTTCTGTCACATCCATCTTACTCAAAATTTAGTGCTTGTTACAGCCATGGAAAGAGAAATGATGACTTTACATGTAAATTCGAACATGCAGCTCTCGATAGTCCAGAATAGCATAAATAGCCCAAAACCTAAAAAGCACAAGAAAGCACCGAGTAACTCTATCCAATGTGGTAAAATGCATGCTTTATGCCCTAGGATTTCACACATAAATGTGCTCATCAGATTCCCCCACACTTGAATGTTGCTTGTGTTGATCTAATGGCATTGTTGTCATTGTTGGCAACTTGGTGGACAGCAGTGGTATAAGGAATGTGCTAAGCTTGTCTGTAAGTTGGGAATAAGGAACACCGTGTGAGCCTCAAAGCTAATAAATAAAGTAAGTCTCCATGCCATGTGAGCTTCCAATGAGAAGAGAAAAAGCATGACCTAGAAAATGAAAGGGGCAGTAAAATCCCATGGCATGTGAGCTTCGAATGAGAAGACAGAAAGCATGTCCTAGAAAATGAAAGGGATAGAAAAATCCCATGGCATGCGTAAGCATTCAACATTTTATCATATAATCATTGCTAATAAAAATAAAAGGGAAAGAAAAAAAATAAAGCTGTAGAAAGGCAAAAACATTGGGTGCCTGACTCTTCTTGCAAGCCAGGTGATGCACATGGAAAATGCCCATAGCTCTCTAAAGGGTTTCCAACTCTTGACAATCCTGCTTTGGATGACATGACTCCTTGAGGTATGTCTTGGTAGCACACAGTAGCATTGTAGTTTCATTCATGCTTATTTTTCATGTTTGCATCGTATATTTTCCCATTGCATGAGTGTGTGAGTGTAGGCCACCTTGTTTAGTTATTTGAACATGCTCATAATCTTATAAAATATTGTATTTGAGGTCTAACAACCTTGCTCTCAGAGATCTGGAGGTTTTGTGTACAGTTCATGGAAAGCATGTACAGGGTTGAAGAGGTAATGGCTTGGTTTGAGAGATGAATTCTCAATATAGAGAGGTTTCTGGTGGTTTGAGCTCGTGGTGGCTCTTATTTCAGTGTATTGGATATGTTCTAAGAAAGTTCAAGGTCAAACTCGAGCTATACTGCCTCCTCAAGGTTCAAGTTCAAGATTTCTGAAAATTCAAGTCAAAACAATGTTTTTCTTGGTTTGAAGGTTGGTTTGATGATTGGTGGGACCCACTAGTCTTCCGAGTGGCTGGCTACGCATATTTAAATTCTTGTTGGTGATGTGTTTCAAGTGTTACTTGAGCCAAACAATGGTTATTTGTGAAAATGACATGTTCAGTTGCAAGTTTTCAAGTAAATCTGAAATTCAGCAACTGTGACTGTGAAGCCTTGTTGGGACTCTTGAAAAGTGTGCATATGAGAGAGAAAAGACAAGTGATTTATGCCAACATGGTTACAAATTTTTTTCTGTACAAGGGTGAATAAATCACATAGTCATTCAAGCTACAGGTTGATATGTGTGAAGGCCAGAAGAGTGCATCAGGATCATTGTCGGTGAGCTGGATAGCAAGCTTGAATTGATTTTGAAGAGAGAGAAAGAGGAGAGAGAGTGTAGACCCCACTTGGGGGTGTCATGTGTCAGGGGGTAGTAAGGTGGCATGTCCACCTTGGCATTTGACTGAGTCAACATGGCCATATGGCCATCACAGCCTTGACAGCGTGGATGCACAAGCACCAGCACCAGCTCAGCAGCCTAGCACCATGGGCACAACAGCCCAAGCACCAGCCCAACAGCCTAGCACCATGGGCACAATAGCCCAGCCCTCTTGGGCATTTTGTCAAACAGCTTGAGTATGCTCTTATACTTAGAAAATATTTGGAGGTTTTGAAAATCAAACTACTGGAAGTCATTCTCTATAACAAGTTAGTGAATTTTTCAGAGCATCACATAGAAATTCCAACCGTACGGATGTGAAGCCCACGTGGCAAATAGTGGGAGATAAAAATTTCAACTTTTTCTGACACGCATACAGATCATGGATGAGTCATCGTTGTCCCAAAAATGCAAGCAATTGTGTGGCTGAGATTGATCTTTAAATCTGAATTAGAATCTCTTGTTCTCATTGGTTGATCTAAATCATAATCAATGGCTAAGATAAAAGATTCTAAATGGACACCTCACAATTAAGCACATGCAAAATCGGTACACTTAAGTGATGACTTCTCATTGGTGGATCAAGAATCTAATCTGATGGTTCTGTTTTAATCTCATATCAAAGATGAGGATCCAATGGTTTATGTGTGCTCCGCTCCCGTGTAAAGCAGAAGACGGAAGATCAAATCTTATTTTAATCTGGGCCATCTGTATGATCGGATCTAATGGCCTAGATTGACTCAATCTTTGCCTCGAACTTTGAGCTATTTAAAAGTCAAATTTTGGGATTTGTGTAGTGACTCTACGCCCCATATTTTAACGTCCTCTACGCAGTGGTGAATTCGGATTTAGGGTTTGATGCCTCTATGATTTAATGTTTGAATTTTCTCAAAGAAGAAGATATTTTGAGTAGATCGATGCATTGGGATCCATGTTAGAGGCTTCCAGGACATGCTGCACGCTACTACTGATGTCCAGAAGGTCTGCATTGACAGTGGTTGTAGTTCTACTTCGTTCTTGAGGTAGTTTTTCATTCAAGTTCCCCTTTTTATCATTTAGTCTTGTTGGGGAGTGAGATTCATGTAATTTTGAGTGTTGGAAATTTTGGTTGATCATATAAACTCACTGTTAGTGTTTAAAGCCTACTGTGCTGATACAGTTAGGTGTGTGAGAGTATTTCTTGTGGTTCCTGTATCATATGGAACTGTGTTGAACCTGTGTAATAAGGTTTTTAATAGAAGTGTGCTGAGCAAAGCACGAAACCCGTGAGGGGTATTGCTCCGTGGACGTAGCCATTATGCCGAACCACGTATATGCTTGTGTTGTGGTTTGATATTTTATTTTGAAGTGCTTACTTGTAGAGTGGGTGTGGTTCACTGGTAGACCAAGCTACTTTGTAGTCATTGGTGCGTGACCATACGATTGTGTGTTGGTTGTTATAATCTAAGTTTGCGAAAAATTTTAATAAGCACACATTCACCCCCCCTCTCTGTGCCGAGTGCCATTCATCAACTTATCCACAAGTAAACAAAGCAAAAACTAATCTAGAATACAAAAAATCCTAACTCACTGTCGTAAGAATCACGGTTGCACTTAGCATGTGCAATAAGCCATTGAACCCCTAGGTTACCCCTAGTGGACGAGTTTTGTCTCGTGGGTGTTTGCAGTGAATGTACACCCAAAATTCAATAAAAAAAGAATGCTGCAAATTTTAATCATGGCATAAGTAGGATAGTGCACACAATCCAGAAAAGTGCTCAACTAAAGATCAAAGAGCCAAAGATTCCCCCACACTTGAATGTTATCACCCCACATCAATTCAAGTAACAAGCATGCATCATCAAGATTAAGGGATTTCCTCATATCTTCTGAACACTACTCACCTTCAAGTAAACCACTCGTAGTATCGATGGAACCAAAGACTTAGGCTTTGAGTATTTTTTACCATACTTTCTTTTCAGGCATTAAGGCAATAGCTTTTCTTTCTCAATAGTAAACTCTATTTCTACTCCACTACTATTCCCTGGATGACATGGTGGAGCATACACCAGACACCCAAATACTTGGTAGCTTCGCTTTTTGCATATATCTATAAAGACCACAAGTGGAATAAAAAACAACTAGTCCACTTTGATTTGAAACCTCTATGACTAAAGGCATTCTATTAAATATAAATAGGGCTAAAATTGGATAAGGTTAAGCCTATCGACCCCTTTTCAATCCTCCCTCACCCTATGGTCAACTAGAATAGGTAACTCCTTCAGCGACTAGAAAGGTTTGAATGAGGATAGATTGTTTGAATGGAATAGGCCAACAACTTTGAGACATTGATGCAAGAGTTTTTTTTTTGAGTTTCCTTCCAAAGAATTTCAAACAAGTCACCCTGCTTCCTGAGGCAACAGTGCCTTGTCTAGTTCCAAGGAATTCCACTTTCCTTTCTTGTTTTTTTCTTTCTATTTTTTTTTTTCTCTTTTTTTCTCCTTTTTTTTCTTCCATTCACTTTCATGCTTGCCTTGCCACAAACAAATTGGTCTCAACTACTAGCCAAAAGATCAAAGGGTCCATAAAACACAGAGGAATCTAGCCTTCAAATGAAATAATGTCCATATTTTCCAATTCAATCCCTCTCACCGGATACATACCAATTACTGTCCTTGAAAAGGGATTTTTTATTATTATTTTGCATGTTAGGGCACCAAATTCCCTCTTTCTCTCGCTTCGCAATCAAAGAAACTTATGCACAAAACCAAAACTATCGCCACAACCAAAATTCACAAACTTCACCAATTCAGTCCAACACACCCCCCCCACACCTAATTCATGCAATGTCCTCAATGCATACAGAAAAGAAAGAAGAAGGACAAGGGAGGGGACACGTACCAGGAAATCAGTCTCCAAGGTAAAGAGGCTTAAGGAGATCCATGACCTCTTCCTCAATTGGAGCAGGCATCTCAATGTATGGCTTCAAACATTGGCCATTTACCTTAAAAGTAGCACCTGTACTTGGATTGGCAGTTTCAACAGCCCCATGAGGATAAATAGTTTGAACAATATAAGGGCCATCCCATCCAGAGTGCACCTTACCTGGAAAGATGTGCAAACGAGAATTGTACAATAAAACTTTCTGACCTACCTCAAAAGATTTCCTCAAAATATGCCTATCATTGAAAGCCTTGGTTTTTTCCTTATAAATCCGGGCATTCTCATATGCCTCATTTCTTAGCTCTTCCAACTCAGATAGTTGGTGGTACACCCGCACCCCAAATATCCCCTTACTCCCTGGGGCAATCTAGACCTTACCCACCGGGTAATGCCTTATGGCCATGGTCAACACTGATGACCTTGAACTAAAAATATTATAATAAGAACCCTTAAAAATTTTGGAAGTGTGGGCCAAAGCCCCACCACTTTCCTTAAAGTTTGGACCTTGACAGCAGCACCGGAGTTACGAACGGACTCACTCTTGCTGAATCTGCTCAAATCCACCTGTGCTGTCATCAGCATTTTTGGGTTATTTTCCTGTGGGACCCACATACCCGTGTCACATACATCTTAATCAGGCCCTAGGACCATATGAACCCCTACCCTTGCCATGAATTGGTTATTTGGACCATGAAGTGGGGCCCGCAAAGCCTAACTTAAGTCATTAATGGGTTTTACATACCCTAACCTAGACCAAACAGACCCTAGTGGACAATTGAGTCCTATGGACATAGGGTGCACCCCAAACAGGCCCTAACTAACTAAATGAACCTAAGGGCCATGACTTGGACCAAACATGGCCTAATGCCTAACCCAACATCCATTTTAAACCTAAGGACCAAACTGCATTCTAAGACCCCTAACCAAACACACCCTAAGGACCCTTCTAACCCCTTAAATATAAAGGAATTCCCTTTATTCCCTTATCTCTCCCACTCCCAAACAAATCGTGGACGAGAAGAGACAAGAGAAGAAGGAGGAGGAGGAAGGAAAGGGAAGAAGTAGAAGTGGAAGTAGAATGAGAGGGGAAGGGAAGAAGATGGGAGCTATGCCCAAATGGCTGGCTGCCCCACATCTCCTTCTCTTCCTGACCGGACAAAGAAGGAAGAAGAAGGTGAAGGAGAAAAGATGGAAAGGAAGGGAAGGGAGCAAGGGGGCTCACCTAGCCTTGGACTCCACTTCTCCACTGGAGCTCCTCACCAAGGTAAGACTCCAAGCTTAATACCTCTGTCTCTCCATTTCCCTTTTTGTATTTTGGTAGATTCCTTGAGCTCAAGGTGGAGCTCGATCCCTAGATGGAGCTCTAATAGAGTTGACCTAGTTCTGGTTTAAAACCCTTGGTGCTGCATTTACAGCCATATCTGTTGAGTCCTTGGTTTTGAACTTGAAACCCAACCCTTGGACCCCAATTGAGACCAAACCTTGTAGGATCTTGGATCTAGGAGGTGAGCCTAGGATTTAGTGACCCTAGGAAGGCTTAGACACCCCCTCTATGACCCTGAGGAGCTAAGGAGCTCCAAGCTTCAAGCTAGAGCTGTAACTCTTTGAAATCTCAGAAGAGACTACTGGTGGATGAACAACCAGATCCATCTATCGTGGTACGCCTGTCAGTCCGCCCAGTGTAAACCCTGTATAATGGCCTGAGAAGACAAAGGCACGGATTCACTCTGTTTGCCTCCACCTGCTGTCTGTTGCTCTTAGGTCTGTCTCAGGAATTGAACGGATGCTGGGGCGAACCCAAGAAGCACATTCGCCTGTGGATCTACTCCCTTTTAAGATTGCCTCAAGTGTCGAACGGATGTACCATCGGACTCCAGTGAGAAGTTCCGCTCATGGGTCCACTCGCTCTGATTTTACCTTTTGGCCTGAATGGAGTCAGGGGTGGATTCCCCTCTGCTGAGATCGCCCATGAGTCCGCTCATGCTGTCTTGGTCAAAACTTGATTTTAACCTTGAGGCCCTAGCATGGGACCCTTCTATACTTGTTTTAATGATTTCTTTTGTATGTTTAGGCTGGTGCATCAATGAGATTCATGTGAACCATGCAGGATGACACCCGATGCCCGGGGAGATTCATGCCAATCACGCTGGGCTACACTCGTGTTAGGTGAGTGGGTTCTGGGTGACTTTGTTGGGTTTGAATATTATATAATTATTAATATTAAGCATGCTATGGTATATTTATAAGCATGGTGCGCATTGCATTTTATTCAATTGTGAACTATTGAGAATGTGATAGTATGCTCACCATTGTATCGAGCCATGGTGCCTGGTGTGCCGGTACCGAAAACCCAATTTATTTAAATATGAAAATTGATATATGTCATCTTGATCTATATGCACCGTGCCGTGCTGGTACCCAGGTACTATATGAAATGGGACGTTGATGCACCCGAAATACCTCTCGGGATGATAGGACCTGCATATAGTATATCTACGGCGAGGATGCTTGTTCCCTTATGCTACGACCCTTGCCAACAGGGGTTTATGTGTTGGAGAGTCTGAGCACCTGTGGTCTGTGGAGGTGGTAGAGGCCAGGACAGGGGTAGTGATGGCTATAGGGGTTTGCCACTGGGTGGTCATGATGGCTTCTACTGGCGTAGGTCCCCTCGTGATAATTGAGGTCTCATTGGGGCAATAGGATAAGTGAGCCTCAGTGTTTCCTGAGTTATCACAGTAGCATATACTTGATCGATAAAATTGTGTGCTAGGTGGAAAATGAATCGAACATTAGCATGCATCCTTCTGTCTGATAGTGAGTGTGTGACGTGTGCGCATTCCCCTTTGCTCTCTCACTAGTTAGTGTAGCTAACCCCGTTACAACCCCTTTTTAGTTATTATGCAGGAGGCACTACTTTGATTAGCACCGTTGGATGCGAATCAAGTGGAGTCAGTGATCGAGACTTGGATGTAGATGTACACCCAAGGATTTGTGTCCTTGGGGCAATTATTTATTTATTTAATTTCTGTATTCAATCCACAACCATGTATAAACTGTATGTTTACTTATTAGGAGAGATTGAATGGTTACAAACACTGTTATTTTACTATGTGTTATCATTAGATAACCGATGCTCTATAATTTCACATATTTGAATTTAATTTCGATTCCACTAACTCTATGATTGGAATGATTTATTCCTTTTGGTACGTTCCTTTCGGTAATCATATTGTGGTGATAGGGTGGACTGTGGTTTGGGACACAGTGTCACACCCCGGAACCACCCCCTGGGAAGATTCCTATGGCTGACCCTAATACCCCAAGTATTCAGACACCTCCAGGATCCAAATGTAGTAAATACACATCACAAGTACCATAAAAAAAATTGAGATAACAAGTGTAACATTGATCAGAGTGCAGGAAAAGTAAATATTTACAAGTCCTATATATGTATTATTAAATTAAAGTTTCAACGGCTCTATATTCCCAAGATCATGACCATCGAGCCAACAGACAACTATTCTAAAATATAAACAGTGGAAAATCATCCACTAAAAAGGATGGTATTTAGCAAAATAGAACATAAAGATAGCACCACATTATCAGTCCTTGTTCTCCAAGGACACCCTAATCGTTTGCATGATTGGGGTCACAACCCTCTGGGTCTGCACCAGTACGTTCACAGTGGTCGTCAGCCTCCGCCTCGAAGTAATTCTTCCTACTACTTTCACATTCATCTGCAAGATAATCTAAAAGAAAATATTCCACAGGGGTGAGCTCCACTGAGCCCAGCAAGTAAATGATAGACCACACACACAAAAGCATGAATCCTAAATGCATGGGTTCAATTTTAATCTTGATTTCCACCTAACAAGCAAATGCCTAAGTCGGGTCTGTGCTACACCAACAACTCAGAAAACATTCTCGGTTCCTTCTTAACCTCCTCAAGATGTGGCCTCCACTATTGTATAGAACCCACATCGGTCGTTAGTATTATATACCTTCCTGTGGGTAGACCCCGATAATCATAGCCAGGACCCCATCTCGGCATACTTCACACTCCTCAGTGACAGGGTGCTATGATCACCCAACACCTGAACCCCTGCTGGTAAGGGTTGTAGCATCAAGGAATGACATTCCTAGCCCTATTCAGTCTAAATGGCATAGTACGAGGTGTACAATGCTCCCGCATCCCATACTACGGCACACCATACCACTCGTTTCCAAGCCGACTACGGCATCTATTCTAATACACAGATTTGTATTGCATATCATTCCACATTACATCGTTCACATCCATGAGTCATAAATAATGAAATCAATAAGTATCATAAGCAAAATAAGAATTTAAATATGCATATGATTCATTAACAAATAGTACTAAGAATGAATTAAATACTCCCAAAAGAAATCAAAGCCTACCCCCACTTACCTTGTTATGTTTGCGTTTACGAGATTGAAATAGTCCTCGAGACGGTTGTCGATACGTTCCAATGACCAAATGATTATACCCTAAAATTATTAAGTCATACATAAGTATTAGGATATGTTTGAGTGTTGGTGGGATCCTAGGGTAGCCTTAGGATTAGGTTAGAATAGGTTTAGAATCACATTTAGGCTTAACGATAGTTACAAGAATTTAAAAGAAAAATAGGGAATTTTGTATGAAAATTTTGGATCACACAGGGGTAAAATTGGGCAATGGTTTATTCTAAGAAAAGAAGCCCTATGAATCTAGTTTCTAACAAAATTAGAATCAGAGCAAATGAAGTTTGGATGGTGGAGTTATACCATTTTACTAAATAGGGATCAATCTCCCAGAATAGAAGACAGAACATGCTACCTAACTCGAAGAGGTATTTTAGCCCATTTATGTGGAGGCACAGTGCTTGGGTCCAATTGGGGTAAAATGCTCCAAAAACTTGAACCGGACTCCTGGGTGGATTCTGGTCTGAGTCCATCTCTGGGTCCACCTGAAAACAGAATAGGTCTGGACTCTTGTTGTGGATTCTGGTTTAAGTCCACCTCTGGGTCCACCTAAAAACAGCATAAGTACGGGCTCTTATTATGGATTCTGGCCTGAGTCCATCTCTGGGTCCACCTGAAAATAGCATAGGTGTGGACTCTTGTTATGGATTCTGGCCTAAGTCCACCTCTGGGTCCACCTGAAAATAGAATAGGTGTTGGCTCTTATTATGAATTTTGGCGCAAGTCAACCACTGGGTCCACCTCTGCTGAATCCGAATTTCTAAGGTTTAGACTTCCCAACTTGATTTCACTTGGGTTTTAAGTCATAAGGGCTTGGGGAAAAAGATCACTAAGTCTAGGATCATAAGATACCCTACTCTTATCATGGGATTTGTTGGGTTTAATGAACAAATCATCCAAAAAGACCTAAATCTAGGGTTTGCCATTAAAATTCCTAGAATCAAGTGAGGTGTTAAATAGAAACTCAGTAGTGGTCTTAGAGATGAGCATCAAGCTCCCCATAGAGGTGGTTTAGCTCAATTTCCATAGATTCCTAAAGGAACTATCAAGAATTAATATTGGGTAATAGAATAGGTTAAACAAATCAGCCATAGACTTTATAAAAAAATTGGAAAAGAGTGTGGAGTCCCCCTACCTTCAAATAAAAAAATGGGATCTCAAGTTCTTCCTTCACTTCTTCTTCTTCTTCTTCTTCTTCTTTTTCTTCTTCTCTTTTTCCTTTCAATTTTACAAAACTGATTCAATCGTTGAGTCTCTAGATTAGTTAGGAAAGTAATGCTAAATCCCATTAAACGACACCTCCACCTTGCATGGGCTAGGTGGCTTTGTCCACCAACCACTTCTTCCATTCTGGCCACCTCCTACTTCACTATTTGGCCAACAACTCACCACATGCTTCCTTAACCACCTCCTACTTCACTATACACCAAGCCACCTCATGTTCCCTAGCCATCTCCTACTTCACTATTTGTCCAACAAACCACCTCTTACTTTTCTTTTACAGTATAACCCATGTGTTACATAAATAAATAAATCATATATACATATGTATAGATATAAACATAAACACCGTATTTTTATATTGTATGTAACTTATATTAAAATAATATGATAATACTTCTTAGCTTATAGTAATATTACTATAATATAATCCATTTAAATAACATATAATAATGTATTACATAGAATTCTTAAAATTTCGTATCCAACCTGCATCGGATACAAGGCCGGATCCAAGCCTGGGTGTGAATCCGTGTGTGGATCCGATGTACCCTATTGTTCAGCCCACACTGGACTCAAGGCCAGACTCAAGACTCTGCTTGCATCCTTTCTTGCCTCCAATGCCTCATTTATGGCTTTTCACTCATGAAATCCTAGGGCTCTTCTCTGGGGATTTTCCCCACTTACTCTAATACACTCTCGCTAGAAATATTTAAGTTTAAAATATCAAACATGGCTTATGCTTGTCAGTTAGTGGAATTTACCACGATCCGTATATCTGTCGATGGGTCTTGCAACTACATAGGGGAGGTATCCATCATTTTACTGGTATGTGACGCATTGCCGAAAAGGTTCTTTCTTTATCATCTACCCGATCGAACACCTAACCAAAGTTCCATAATGTACTTAATGCCACGATTTTGGGTTCCGGATCTATAATCGAATTCGGGTTAGGGTTCGGGTTTCAGACTTCAACTAAAATTCAAATTAGCCCGGGTTTTTGGGCACGGGTGTAACATGCCTCCCACCTTATAAAAAATTTCATCCTCGAAATTTGACGTGTCTATGGTCTGTCTAAAGGAAAAATGAATCCCGAACGTATATTTCAAGAAATCAACTAATCAAACTACTCCCAAGTATTTCACCCACTAACCTAAGTTTTCTTATTGCTTTGGGTTATATAGTATTAACTTATACTATCTTGCTTACGTGACTCTTTCCTATTGAAGAGTTTCACTTCAGGTTTTTCAATACTTAACTCAGCTTTAGAATGAATAGGTTAGTGATGGGATCACTACTGTTCACTCCCAATGACGGAGGGGACATTAGGTGACCCATTACTCCACTCATACCTATTGTTGAGCAAGGTTTTGTCAAAAATCCATCGATTTTGGTTTCTTTCCATTCTCGTCTATTCTTGGCTATACTTAACACCCATCACTTAATTTTTAGATTTTGTTATTTACCACCAATTACTTGGTACACTTTAAACTTACTTGAATTCAGCCTGAAATGTTTTATTTATTTGGTTCGAGATTGTATATCCTTACCGAGACTTAATTATGCCTCTTGGTCTCTTACCGACCATCTAAAATCTAGATATGAATCTAATATTTCTCAACGGATAAAGTTTATACACTTCATTTAAATTCACAACATATCCAGCAAGAGTGCTAACAACTAATTTGTGTTCTAAGTTCTTCTAGGGCACATTCATCTTATCGCAAAATAGTGAAAACGAAAAGTGTGATGTACCAGCATTTAATTAATACTCGATCAGGTGAGGATGATATGGATAAAGTACTTGTCACCATAGCAAGATTTGCCTCAGCTTCCTCTACAATCAAGGCACATTCTTGCTCTTAAACTCTATTGCTTTGGAGCTGAAAAGGTTGGTTAATAGGTAGAAACTGCGAAGGTGCACCTACTCTTCGGCGAGGGCAATTTCTGAACACGTGTCCAGTTTGATTGCATTGATAACATTGGATTGGACCATAAGGACGTGTATTGGGTGTGAACCTAATGGGCTGAGAACATCCTTGAATTGTAGTTGGTCGAGGGGGCTGAAAAGTTTGATCCATTTCTGGCCTACGGTCCTGTTGTGGCTGCTCAAGATGGGGAACGTATACTTGCGACACGTGCTTGGCTTTACGATACGGACAAGCCCTGGGGATGTGCCCCAACTGATTACATCTGAAACAATGAATGTTCTCACTAAACGGTCGTGATGTAGCTGTGAACCTTACCAATTGACTGAGTCGATATTCATCCTTTCCGTCAGAGCATGCTAGAGTCGAATCAGGATAGGGTCCTCAGGGAGCCTTACTAGGTGTTCCAAACTCTTACGAGGTCATAGGTCTCTTCTTATACCCTTGCCATGTTATGCCCTCAACTACTTGTCCTTCTTCCACAGATTTGTTGGGCACAGGCAGTGTGTCATATACAAGAGAAATCCCTGGTATGGCCTGCGCTTGCTGCGCAGCTTGAATTTGTGCATTCATGCAAATCATGAACTGCTGCTGTTGTTCTCTCATTGCAGAAATTGTATTGCTCATAAGAAATCCCTATTGTTGTTGAAAATCTTTCATCATATCTCCTATGATAGCAATAGCATCTTGAGCTGTACACACTGGTGGAGCTGTGGGGGTTGTAAGCTTAGTAGGATTAGGTGTCCCGATTATTTCCTTATCTCGCATTACTTCTTGAAATTGGGCACTCATAGTTTGCATGAAGGCCCTTTGTTCCTGTTGCATGAACTACATCATATTGGCCATGATGGCAGCTACCTTGCTAGTGGTCATAACAGGGGGAGTTGCAGGTGCATCAGTTAGAGGGGCCTCAAGTACTGATATAGGAGGAACCTCAAGTACAGTTGTAGAGGAGACAGAAATTTCATTGTTCTGAGCAAGGTGTTCATTGAGAGGATGGTTTGGAAGAATAATCAGCGGACATACTCCACGAGAAACTTTTTCATTGGGTTGAGCTCGAACCATGATTGTTTTTTGAAAAAAAATTTGGGAATATATATATTTACTTGGATGCAATAGGAAGATTCGACATATCTCATATGTTGGGACAACATTTGTACTCTCTAAATATTAGAATGGAATCAATCACTATATGTTTCACAAAAGTATGATTTAAGGTGTGGAGTTTACAGTCGAAACATTTAGACAGAAGGATGATGAGGCAGGATTAAGCAGAAATGTGTACTCATGTGTCTTAACTTAAACACTAGATTTGGTCTAACCGTGGATGAAATAAGATTTTGATATGGGTTGTTTAAGTTTGGAGGTATTCTATTCCCCTTTTAATTACGCCAAAGTCCTTGGCTGTCAGGGTTCAATTACGGCACACCTAGGTCTATAAATATCTACAATTTGTCGATTATCTTTTCAAGTTTATTATTCAGCTCATGAACGTTATTATTGTCATAACGGTATTCTTCTATTTGTCTTAGGGTATAACTCATTTGCAAATCTACTTGTGGCGTTAATTCATCGATGAGGTACGTATATATATATATTTATATTTTTTTTTTTTTAGTTTGTGGGGGTCCACATAATTTTATTTTAATTATTAGTATTGACATTACAAAGTTAATCCCATCTGCCTTCACCCTTTCAGGATCCGTCAAAGAAGTAGACCTAGACTATAGGATCTCTAGGATTTTTTTGTTTAGGTTTGTGTTTTATTTTCTTTTACCTTGTATTGTATTTTCTTTTCCTTTTATTATATGCAAGAAAAATCTAAATGTAAAAGTTTATGATCTTGGATTATTATATATTATCGGCTTTTGGACCTAGCTAGTCTCCTATAGTGTTCTTCTACCCCCATTTACATTTATGTTATTTAAAATTTTTTTTTCCTTCAGCTCTATACCATATTACTTTCACTTCCCGCTTGCGAGTGTAAATAGAGCATCTTGCTCTGATATCACCTTTGTCACACCCCGGAACCACCCCTTGGGAGGATTCCGATGGCTGACCAGAATATCTGAAGTATTCAGACACCTCCAGCACCCAGATGCAGTAAATACATGTCACAAGCACCACACAATATCGAGATAACAAGTGTTACAATGATCAGAGTGCAGGGAAAGTAAATATTTACAAGTCCTATATATATATTATTTACATTAAAGTTTCAATGGCTCTATATTCCCAAGATCACGACCATCGAGCCAATAAACAACTATTCTAAAATATAAACAGTGGAAACTCATCCACCAAAAAGGATGTTATTTAGCAAAATAGAACATAAAGATAGCACCACATTATCAATCCTTGTTCTCCAAGGACACCTTAATCGTCTGCATGATTGGGGTCACAACCCTCTGGGTCTACGCCAGTACGTTCACAGTGGTCGTCAGCCTCCGTCTCGAAGTAATTCTTCCTACTACTTTCACATTCATCTACAAGACAATCTAAAAGAAAATATTTCACAGGGGTGAGCTCCACTGAGCCCAGCAAGTAAAGGATAGATCACACACACACAAGCATGAATCCTAAATGCTTGGATTCATTTTAATCTTAATTTCCACCTAACAAGTAAATGCCTAAGTTGGGTCTGTGCTACGCCAACAACTCGAAAAAAATTCTCGGTTCCTTCTTAACCTCCGTGAGATGTAGCCTCCACTGTTGTATGGAGCCCACATCGATCGTTAGTATTATATACCTTTCAGTGGGTAGACCCCGATAATCATAGCCAAGACCCCATCCCGGTGTACTTCACACTCCTCAGTGACAGGGTGCTATGATCACCCAACACCTGAACCCCTGCTGGTAAGGGTTGTAGCATCAAGGAATGACATTCCTAACCATATTCAGTCTAAATGGCATAGTACGAGGTGTACAATGCTCCCGCATCCCATACTATGGCACACCATACCACTAGTTTCCAAGCCGACTACGGCATCTATTCTAATACACATATTTGTATTGCATATCATTCCACATTACATCGTTCACGTCCATGAGTCATAAATAATAAAATCAATAAGTATCATAAGCAAAACAAGAATTTAAATATGCATATGATTCATTAACAAATAGTACTAAGAATGAATTAAACACTCCCAAAAGAAATCAAAGCCTACCCCCACTTACCTTGTTATGTTTGCGTTTACGAGATTGAAATAGTCCTCAAGACGGTTGTCGATACGTTCCAATGACCAAATGATTATACCCTAAAATTATTAAGTCATACATAAGTATTAGGATATGTTTGAGTGTTGGTGGGATCCTAGGGTAGCCTTAGGATTAGGTTAGATTAGGTTTAGAATCACATTTAGGCTTAACGATAGTTACAAGAATTTAAAAGAAAAATGGGGAATTTTGTATGGAAATTTTGGATCACATAGGGGTAAAATTGGGCAATGGTTTATTCTAAGAAAAGAAGCCCTATGAATCTAGTTTCTAACAAAATTAGAATCAGAGCAAATGAAGTTTGGATGGTGGAGTTATACCATTTTACTAAATAGGGATCAATCTCCTAGAATAGAAGACAGAACATGCTACCTAACTCGAAGAGGTATTTTAGCCCATTTATGTGGAGGCACAGTGTTTGGGTCCAATCCGGATAAAATGCTCCAAAAACTTGAACTGGACTCCTGGGTGGATTCTGGTCTGAGTCCATCTCTGGGTCCACCTGAAAATAGAATAGGTATGGACTCTTGTTGTGGATTCTGGTCTGAGTCCACCTCTGGGTCCACCTAAAAATAGCATAGGTGCGGGCTCTTATTATGGAATCTGGCTGTGGTCCACCTCTGGTTCCACTTGAAAACCGCATAGGTGTCAAACCCTACTCCTGACTGGTTGGATTTTTGATTGAAGGGCAGGAACCCTTGGCCAGGCAACTAGGATCACTGTGGAGCATCACTCCACTCAATGAGATCAATGAGAATACTTTGAACAGGTTTCCCTATATACCTGTTAGAAGTGGATAGCAAACCCCTGCAACTGTGCAACTCACAGCTTGATATATGGTTTGGATCCCATGTAATCTCTCTCCTCCCCAAACAATGGGACCCACCTCTAAGGAAGTGTGTAAAATCCCCTATGAGGCATGTGGGGACAGAGCCCAGACCAAGGGTCAAACCCCTGTGCAAGCCCCATTGAATTTCAGCTTACTGGAGTTCTCTGGGTGATGGCACTGGGCGATGCAGCAAGGCCTAGTGACATCGCCCAGTGGCTGTTTCTGTATATTTTATTGATTTTTAATTATGGGGACAACCCAATAAGAACATGGGCACCCTCCACTGATAGAGGGAAGTCTAAGGGACCACCTCATACCCTCAGTTCACTATGGACCCCACCAGTGTGCCCAGAATCAGTTAGAATCAGTTTAAAAATTGATTTTTAAAAGAGGCCTTCCCAGGCAAACAAGCCTCAGTAAGGGCTGAGCTTATAAATAGGTGCCCTTGTCATATTTGAAATCCGTGGGAGAGAAAGGAGAGAAAGAAGAGGGGAAGAAGAAAGAAGAAGGAAGAAGGAGAGGGAGCTACTGCCACCCATCCTAGCTGGAAACCGAGCCCCCTCTCAGGCCATTTCAGGTATAAAACACCCCCCTATGCCTGCTGTCCCCATCCCTTCTCCATGTATGATGTGTTCTTGCTCTCTGGGCAGCCCAGAACAGCAAGGGTTTGCCCGGAGCACCTCCAGATCTACCATGCAGACCTTGTGCATGGAAGATCTGGGATTTTTATTGAATTTCATCATTCTATTATGCTGTTCTTATGAGCCGAAGTTGGCTATGCATAGCTGCACTGCCCAGCCTTACTCCTGTTGGACTGAATGGAACCCTGAGTGTAAGCCATGGCTGCAGAGATCAAACCCTAGGTGGTTGCAGCCTTAAACCACTGTTTTACACCCATTTCCAGCCCTGCATGTGGCTAGAATCGAATTCCAAGTCTTGAGAAAACCCTGTGATATATTCACTAGGCTGTCTGGGCAGCCTCTGGCAGCCAAATGGTGGACCTGATGGATGATCCATTTGGATCAAGAGGTAGGTCACTCCAGGGGCTACCTGATCCCCCAAACATGCAAAGGATCAGGATTGGGCATAACCTGAAAAGCCCAGCCTAGGGAACTCAGCCCAACATCGATTTGCAGCCTCTGGGCGATGCACTGGGTGATGCAGACATCGTCCAGAGCCATCGCCCAGTGAATGGAAAGTTGTTGTATTGCTGATCTGACTTTGGGGAATCTCACCCAATGGCCTTTGGACACTGTGGAAGGTTGGGAAATGACCAAAAAGCCCTTCCCCACATCTGTCCTTAATTGGAGAATGTTTGGGAACCCAAGTGGGCCCCGCAAGTGAAAGAAACCCTGTTGTGCTTGGTCCTACAGCACAGGCAAGCTGTGGACAGCACCATGGACCTAATCTAACCTAGGGTCAAATATAACCATTGAAATGACTATTTTACCCTTTGTGCCACTGACACTGGTTGAGGCACTGGGACATGAGTCTAAGGCCCAGTGCAAGCCCTGTGATCCCAAATGTGTACCAATCAAATATCGGGTCAACCCAGTAAGATTAGGTTAACCCTAGGGTACCAGTGATAGACTAAAACCCTAATATAACAACTTTTGATTTATGTCTAGGAATTGATCCCACGCTCGAGGGCAACAATCAGACTGCTGTTGGAACTGAGTTTACTAGCGAGTATCTAGAACCCAACTCAGGTGAGTGAATAATACTATCATGTGTGCATGTGTAATTATGATACTATGCCAGCTAATCAGAATTGAATCATATATGTTGTGTTATCTATTTTTGTTCAAACTACTCAAATCACTGCATAATGACTGTCTGTTGATCAACACTGTGAATTCTTATATGATGATTGTGATTGTTAGACTAGATGCCGTAGTCAGCATGGAAATGAGGCCCATGGTAGCCCGTAGTATGGGATGCGGTTGACACCACCTGGCTCATATGGTGCCATATAGACATGGGGCTAGAGTTTCATCACCCATGCTATGCACCCTTGCCAACAGGGGTTAAGGTGTTGGATGCCTGTGGGGGCAACCATCAGAAAAAGAGAAAAGAGAAAAAGAAATGAATAGAACACCGGAATGGTGAATATGGGCTACGAGCCAAAAAAGAAAAGAAAAGAGAAAAGAAATGGATTGTCCCACGGGTTAATCACAAAGGGCTGGTCAGCTGACCTTGGTGATTGATGTGGGGACTAACTGGTCCTCTCCGACAACTCAATGGGTATATCGTGGGAAGGGGTTAGAAGCCCGCACCAGGGATACATGTTTTGGGAATTGTAGTAGCACTAACCTGACTTAGTTGTATTGTTAGGTGGCTAATAAAAATTCTGGACTTGCACATCATGTAGGATCATATGAACTATGAATTGTGATTGCATGTGTATGCGTGATTGATGTTATTTGCTCACGAGCTAGGTGGGGCTCACACTCTATTGTACAATGTTTTTTTTTCTTAGATGATTTTGCAGATCGATGCCAGTGTGGCATGGAGGCTTATCTCGAGGAGGAGAATCCTGGTTGTTACGATGATGTTGGTGTGGACCCCGATGGAGGTCATACTAATCTTGCATACTTTCTCAGTGGTCATTGATGAAGACCTTTGAGGAGTACTTCTGATGTTTTGTTATGGGAACTCCTTTTTATTTTGCTAGGAGTTTTCCCCGTTCTGACTGTGGATCGGTTGTAGTTTCTTTTTACTTTTTTTTTTTGGGGGTTGAGTATGCTCACCCTATATATGTCTATGTATGTAGTTCTATACTGATCAGTTTGGTTTCTTTGTTTGTGGGTGGAGGGAAATGTGCAAACTATCTTATGTATATATTATCACCATTTTCCTGTATCATTATGCTTCCTTTTATTATAGAATTGTAGTTTTTTTTTCTGTAGCACTCTGATCTTACTTATGGTAATGAGATGAATGTGGTTCCGTGAATGTAAGTATTGCTTCTAGATCCGTGGGATTTGGTGGATTGTCGTATGCAATTCGGGTCACCTACCCAATCCTCCTACGGGTGGTTTGGGGTGTGACAATAGGTGTGGACTCTTGTTATGGATTCTGGCCTGAGTCCACCTCTGGGTCCACCTGAAAATAGCATAGGTGTGGGCTCTTATTATGAATTCTGGTGCGAGTCCACCACTGGGTCCACCTCTGCTGAACCCGAATTTCTAAGCTTTAAGCTTTCCAACTTGATTTCACTTGGGTTTTAAGCCATAAGGGCTTGGGGAAAAATGTCACTAACTCTAGGATCATAACATACCCTACTATTATTAAGGGATTTGTTGGGTTTAATGAACAAATCATCCAAAAAGACCCAAATCTAGGGTTTGCCATTAAAATTCCTAGATTCAAGTGAGGTGTTAAATAGAAAGTCAGTAGTGATTTTAGGGATGAGCATCAAGCTCCCCATAGAGGTGGTTTAGCTCAATTTCCATAGATTCCTAAAGGAACTATCAAGAATTAATATTGGGTAATAGAATGGGTTAAACAAATCAGCCATAGACTTTATAAAAAAATTGGAAGAGATTGTGGAGTCTCTACCTTCAAATCAAAAAAATGGGATCTCAAGTTCTTCCTTCACTTCTTCTTCTTCTTCTTCTTCTTCTTCTTCTCTTTTTCCTTTCAATTTTGCAAAACTGATTCAATCGTTGAGTCTCTAGATTAGTTAGGAAAGTAATGCTAAATCCCATTAAATAACACCTCCACCTTGCATGGGCTAGGTGGCTTTGTCCACCAACCACTTCTTCCATTCTAGCCACCTCCTACTTCACTATTTGTCCAACAAGCCACCACATGCTTCCATAACCACCTCCTACTTCACTATACACCGAGCCACTTCATCTTCCCTAGCCACCTCCTACTTCACTATTTGTCCAACAAGCCACCTCTTACTTTTCTATTACTATATAACCCATGTGCTACATAAATAAATAAATCATATATACATATGTATAGATATAAACATAAACACCATATTTTTATATTGTATGTAACTTATATTTAAATAATATGATAATACTTCTTAGCTTATAGTAACATTATTATAATATAATCCATTTAAATAACATATAATAATGTATTACATAGAATTCTTAAAATTTTGTATCCGACCCGCATCGGATACAAGGCCGGATCCAAGCCTGGGTGTGAATCCTTGTGTGGACCCGATGTACCCTATTGTTCAGCCCACACTGGACTCAAGGCCGGACCCAAGACTCTTCTTGCATCCTTTTTTGCCTCTAATGCCTCATTTATGGCTTTTCGCTCATGAAATCCTAGGGCTCTTCTCTGGGGATTTTCCTCACTTACTCTAATACACTCTCGCTAGAAATATTTAAGTTTAAAATATCAAACATGGCTTATGCTTGTCAGTTAGTGGAATTTACCACGATCCGTATATCTATCGATGGGTCTTGTAACTACATAGGGGAGGTATCCGTCATTTTACTGTTATGTGACGCATTGCCAAAAAGGTTCTTTTTTCATCATCTACCCGATCGAATACCTAACCAAAGTTCCATAATGTACTCGATGCCACAATTTCGGGTTCCGGATCTATAATCGAATTCGGGTTAGGGTTTGGTTTTCGGACTTCAACTAAAATTCAAATTAGCCCAGGTTTTTGGGCATGGGTGTAACACACTATATCTGCAATCCTGGTAGGTGTTGGGATGATGTGTAATTGTCCCAGTCATACCCCTATGTGGTAAACTATCTTACATCGGGGTTGGGGTGTGAGAGAGTGGTATCAAAGCAATGATGCTCTGCACCGGCCACAGTCTGGGCGTAACCTCTTGATTTACTCTCCACAATTAGGTTCTAAATTAAAATTTTCAAGAACATAAATGGTTGTGTGCAGACATAGGGAGAAGACTGATTAGGATGAAATAAGAATCTAGATGATAATAGACAACCTGGAACCTAGAACTCGAAAATATAGGCTGATAAGCTACAATTGTGTAATTGCTTGGTTGAGTCTTAAATAGATACTAGACGGTTATATATACGTTATAATTTATGATCAGTAATGAATTTAACTTAACCAACCATAATACTCCACAATGATCTAAAAGAGGGAATTAATTATATATATATAATGCTAAATACAACTATCCTAAAGATTTTAATCTGTCCTAGGTAACCAATGTTCTTCACCATTTGACACTTGTGATTTTATCTTGTTTAACCCAGATTTTGCGCATCCAACCTTGAAAGTATTGAATTCCTGATTAGGCATGTTTGTGCCCTCTCCCACTTAAATATACCAGATTTCATCTGTTAGACTCAAAACATCTGATAGTAACTACGTAAGATCATTATATACTTCTATTAATTTTGAAGGTTTCCAGAGTTCTCATACTTTTGATCAAAAGAAAAGGAGAAGAGAAAAGAGATGCAAGAGACTAAAGAAAAGTAAAATGAAAATAGTTCCACAAAGTACCCATCGAGGGCAAGAGACTAAGAGAACTGATAAGATAATTTCTGAGAATTTTTGGAGGAAGAGCGGAGCTAATCGTCGGCATTGTTGTCACCACCGCGACCGAGGAAGAAATTCATGTCATCTATTCCTCGCTCTATATCCGCCATGCGTCAAGCTTGGGCAGTGAGTTGTTTTCTAATCCTGTTGAAGCCATCTGCCATCCGCACGCCTAGCTGCTTGATGACCATTGATAAGTCATCACCTTTCCCTGTGACCCTTGAGGTACCTACTGTGAATGGTTTGGGACCCCTGAGCTCAGAATCAGCATCACTATCATTTTCCTCATCATCTTTGATTCCTTTTCCCTTACCATGCTGAATCTGTTCCCCTACACCATCATAAGTAGGGTATAGTCTCTCGTAGCTCATCAAACCCGATAGGCTCCCGAGTGCTTGATTTCTTGGGTTCCTGGTCCAGATCAACCTCGAAGTAGAGGAAAACCCAAGTGAGCAATCGACCATAGGGCAATGCGTGATTCCGAGTGGGATCCATAACAGTGCGAGCCATGTGCTTCATGATTATATAAGGAAGACAAACAGGTTGGCCAGCATATAGGGAGTGAGCCAATACCACAGACATCAGAGAAGGATGTGTGCTGTTCGCCTTGGAGGGAACCATATTTGTTTTGGCAATGAGAATAAGGACCCGCTGTGAAGGAGGAAACTTGGAGAGATCTTTATCCTTCTTGTATCTGTTGTTGGTTAGAACTTGGAACAACTCTTTACTCTCTTTCAAGTGCAGGCTTGAGTCTGGGTGGCTGTCCGAAGAAAATTAGACCTTTTTCCCTTCCACTGAAACATCAAGGATGATTCCCAATTCTTTAGTGGTAAAGCTAATGGCGACTCCCTTTACCAGAGTAATCAGTATGAGATCACCATCGTCCCCCTCAGACAACAGCAAGTATGAATAGAACTCTCTGATCAGAGCAGGGTAGTAGAACTCGGGCAGAATTAGCATGTTGGACCATTCCAACCTCTCAAATCTAGTCTCCACATGGTACGCCAACATGTCCTCCACGCTTATGTCCCTTTCCACGAGGATCCTCCTGCTAAAAAAACGTTCCCGGGAATGTCCCTCAGCCCCTTTAGTGGTAAACTAAGGCACCTGGTGGGTGATAGGAATGATAGGCACAATGGCAGTGTCTCTCTTTCTTTTTGGAGCCATGAGGTCACCTGCACATATGAGGCAACACCAAGTAGAATAGCAAGAAGGTAAGTCAAATCGGAATAACGCTGTGTGTGATTGGCAAATAAGTTTAAAGAAGTAAAATGCATAAGTGATGTGAGGAAGAAATGAAAGAGAAGATTTCACATGATCAAAAAGGTATATATAGGCAATGATAAGATATAATGGGAACGTGGAAATCGATGGAGATGTGTTTGGAGAAAAGAGATGAGAAGAGACAATAATATTATGCAAACAAAGCCCTATATGTAACCCCTGATGTGTGGATGTGAAGGATGGGACTGAAGTAAGCAATAAGCATATGTTGATTTTCTTACACACCATTATATGTCAGACAAACAAGTTATGGAATGGAATATCCCAACATGAGACAAGAACTATTTGTTGAGGAAAGAAAATGAATACCAAGGAATTGTGCAAATAATCCCAAGAATATAAAATGCATTTGGGAATACATTAAGAGGATGAACTACTGAGAAAAGAAGATAGATTCCAAGGATTTTACCTATTGTTGAATAAATGTATAAGAAATGTATGTGATGGTATATCAATGGAATGATTTGGTGAAGTCTATATGCATGTAATGGATTAATTATGATCTCGAAAGGTTTCTCAAGCATGAAGGAATTGAAGAGTTATCCAAATCAAGCCTAGACCTATCCAAGATAATTAACTAAACAAGATAAGCAATCTCTAAAATGCTTGAAATGATACAATGAACAAGTAAGAAACCGTCCCTATAGTGCTATTGATCATTAGAGCATGACTCCAACCCAAAAGCCTTAGCCTAGATCGGTTTTGGCATGAACATGGTATATATGGCCATAAGAATGCAAACAAAATCGAGACATGATCATACTTGGAATGAATTATCACTAACCTAAGAAGAAATGAAAGAGAAGATGAAGAGACACAAGCAAAATCTTGCAATGAGAAGGATAGAGGATTTAAAGGAAAATGGAGAAGAGGAATTTTACCTTGATCGAATGAGAAGTGATCTTTGAGGCTTGAAGTTGCAAGAGAACTCCTCAAGGAAGCCTGTAGAATCTTTCTCTCTCTCCCTACGGTTATGTTTTCTTGGACGCAAAGTGAGTTTTGAAACTCATGGTTCAATTTTGGTTAAAATTCCTCGAAAGGACGAACGAATGGAATCAGTTATCATGACTCCGCTCGTCAATCCGCTGCCCCTAAAATTTGAAAATTTATGATTTTATAACTAGCCAGATCAACGAACGGATCCACCGCCATGAGTCTGCCCGTAGATCCGATCAGATTATATTCTCCCGATCTTTTGATCTTCTGAGATCGGATGAACGACTGGATTCACATTCTGCATCCACCCATTAGTCCGCTCTCCCTATCTTGCGAGGGAGCATGAACAAAACCAGAACACTGATACCGCTTGTGAGTCCGCTCGCTGTTCTTTTATGATTTTGACCCCAGACTTTTGAGACCTTTTGACCACCCCTTGTATGATGATTTAATGACTATACCCTAGGTTGGACACCCATTTTGCTTGCCCCATGCATGATTAATTGCTTGCCTTAGATGCTAACCATGATGTCTGTATTCTTGGGCCTACATCGGCTAGACCAGCCGATAAGGAATGACAGGCAATAATGTGCGCTGTGACTCCCCTCTTACCTAAAAGGGAGAAGAGTTACTCTTGAGGATGAAGACCCTTAGACCCTGTGAATTGATGGACCCAAGGACTTTATGAATAAGAAGCCTAACCTTGTGGGTAAATAGTAAGTAAGGAAAGTAATGGGCTGGCTTAGACTGGTTCCTTTGAAAAAGCCATAGAGAGCACGTGTAATTGAAGGCCATTTATGACACCTTAAGTTAGTGATGACTCTATTTGTACTTTACTTGGTTCTTCCAAACTATGTTTAGACTCATAGAGGAAGTCCTATGCCGTGAGTTGACTTAGCAAACCGTACTCAAGGACTCTTGTTCTTGTGATTTGACCTAGATGACAGATATGTCCATAGGAATATGAATGTGATTATTGAAATTTTGCCTATGAATTTGCGTGGTATATGTATATATAGGTATGTCCCTTAGGACCTTGGACTTGTGAGACTAGAGTGATTCTCTGGTACTACAAGTATAACCTTACCTTGGCCTTAATGTAATTACTTAGTTGAGCCTAGACCCTTGGTCATGTTGATCACGGGTTAATAGTAAATGAACTTAATAATGATTGGGTGAACTAATTAGCAAGAGTTGGTTTAGACCTACCATAGGAGGTTGTTTGGCTCTCGAAAGAGAACCATAAAGGACTTTTTTCCTTATGGAGTAACTGTAAGATGGGTTTAAAGACCTTGAAAGCTAAAACTGAAGGATGTAACAAGACCTTCTCCAACAACAGATATGAATGGGGTAATGGGTCACCAAATGCATTCCCTCCGTATTGGGAGTGAACAATAGGAGATTCCATCAATGTTCCAAATCATTCTAAAGTTGGGCGAGGTAGTGAGAAAACTAGAAGTGACAGCATTCGGAGTGTAAACCCTGTGCTGGGAACTAGGCAGGTTAAGCCCTGCAACCCAAGAATGACTAGGATAGTGAAGGCCTGGGTGGTATCACCTGATCTGGGAGACCTAAGGGAAACTTTCTGTTCCCTGTGACTCAATTTAGTGTAGAAGATAGTGTGGTTACCTCTAAAATGTGATAACTACCGAGTCTTATCCCATTAGAGCTTAGGGTTACTATGAACCACACCTTTGTGGAGGTGAGACCCTAAAAAGAAAAAGAAATTATAGAACCTGACCTGTTGTGTCATGTAGACACTGCCATACTTTGACCTGACCCTTGACTTAGTCCAAGTAGTGGGCAACTAGATATATTGTTACACAACAAGCCCTTACCTTGAGACTCGGGTTGCCTCAAATTTTGAGGACGAAATTTTTAATAAGGTTGGAGGATGTTATACCCGCACCCCAAATATCCCCTTACTCCCTGGGGTAATCTAGACCTTATCCAATGGGTAATGCCTTATGGCCATGGTCAACACTGATGAGCTTGAACTGAAAATATTATAATAAGAACCCCCTCGAAGTTTTGGAAGTGTAGGCCAAAGTCCCACCACTTTCCTTGATGTTTGGGCCTTGACAGCAGCACCGGAGTTACGAATGGACTCACTCTTACTGAATCCACTTGAGGATCCGCCCATGCTGTCATCAATATTTTTGGGTTATTTTCCTGTGGGACCCACATACCGATGTCCCAAACATCTTAATCAGGCCCTAGGACCATATGAACCCCTACCTTTGCCATGAGTTGGTTATTTGGACCATGAAGTGGGGCCCACAAAGCCTAACTTAAGTCATTAATGGGTTTTACATACCCTAACCTAGACCAAATAGACCCTAGTGGACAATTGAGTCCTATGGACATAGGGTGCACCCCAAACAAGCCCTAACTAACTAAATGGACCTAAGGGCCATGACTTGGACCAAACATGGCCTAATGCCTAACCCAAGACCCATTTTAAGTCTAAGGACCAAACTACATTCTAAGACCCCTAACCAAACACACCCTAAGGACCCTTCTAACCCCTTAAAGATAAAGGAATTCCCTTTATTCCCTTATTTCTCCCCCTCCCAAACAAATCGTGGAGGAGAAGAGACAATAGAAGAAGGAGGAGGAGGAAGGAAAGGGAAGAAGTAGAAGTGGAAGGGGAAGGGAAGGGAAGGGAAGAAGATGGGAGCTATGCCAAAATGGCTGGCTGCCCCACATCTCCTTCTCTTGCTGACCGGATAAAGAAGGAAGAAGAAGATGAAGGAGAAAAGATGGAAAGGAAGGAAGGGAGCAAGGGGGCTCACCTAGCCTTGGACTCCACTTCTCCATTGGAGCTCCTCACCAAAGTAAGACTCCAAGCTTAATACCTCTCTCTCTCCATTTCCCTTTTTGTATTTTTGTAGACTCCTTGAGCTTGGACTGACCTAGAGTTCTATTTGGGACTCAAGGTGGAGCTCGGTCCCTAGATGGAGCTCTAATGGAGCTGACGTAGGTCTGGTTTGAACCCCTTGGTGTTGCATTTGTAGCCATGGCTATTGAATCGCTGGTTTTAAACTTGAAACCCAACCCTTGGACCCTAATTGAGACCAAACCTTGTAGGATCTTGGATCCATGAGGTGAGCCTAGGATTTAATGACCCTAGTAAGGCTTAGACACCCCCTCTATGACCCTGAGGTGCTAAAGAGCTCTAAGCTTCAAGCTGGAGCTACAGCTCTTTGAAATCTCATAAGAGGTTGCTGGAAGACGAACGACCGGATCCATCTATCATGGTACCGCCCATCAGTCCACCCAGTGTAAACCCTAGATAATGGCCTGAGCAGATAAAGGCACGGATTAACTCTATTTGCCTCCGCCTGGGGCTTATTGCTCTCGGGTCTATCTCAGGAATCGAACGGATGCAGGGGCGGACCCAAGAAGCACATTCATCCATGGATCCGCTCCCTTTTATGATTGTCTCAGGTGTCGAAGGGATGCACCATCGGACTCAAGTGAGAAATTCCGCTCGTGGGTCCGCTCGCTCTGATTTTACCTTTTGGCCTGAACGGAGTCAGGGGTGGATTCACCTCTGCTGAGACCGCCCATGAGTCCGCTCGTGCTATCTTGGTTGAAACTTGATTTTAATCTTAAGGGCCTAGCATGGGACCCTTCTATACTTGTTTTAATGATTTCTTTTGTATGTCTAGGCTGGTGCACCGGTGAGATTCATGTGAACCACGTCGGATGACACCCGATGCCCGGGGAGATTCATGCCAATCACGCCGGGCTACACCCGTGTTAGGTGAGTGGGTTCTGGGTGACTTTGTTGGGTTTGAATATTATATAATTGTTAATATTAAGCATGCTATGGTATATTTATAAGCATGGTGTGCGTTGCACTTTATTCAATTGTGAACTGTTGAGAATGTGATAGTATGCTCACCATTGTATCGGGCCATGGTACCGGGTGTTTCGGTACCAGAAATCCAATTTATTTAATTATGAAAATTGATATATGTCATCCTAATCTATATGTGCCATGCCATGCTGGTACTCGAGTACTAGATGGAATGAGACGTTGATGCATCCAGAATACCTCTCGGGACGATAGGACCTGCATATAGTATATCTACAGCTAGGATGCTTATTCCCTTATGCTACAACCCTTGCCAATAGAGGTTTATGTGTTGGATAGTCTGAGCACCTGTGGTCTGTGGAGGTGGGAGAGGCTAGGACAGGGGTAGTGATGGCTATCGGGGTTTGCCACTGGGTGGTCATGATGGCTTCTACTGGCGTAGGTCCCCTCGTGATAATTGAGGTCTCACTGGGGTGATAGGATAAGTGACCCTCAGTGTTTCCCGAGTTATCACAGTAGCATATACTTGACCGATAGAATTGTGTGCTAGGTGGAAAATGAATCTAACATTAGTATGCATCATTCTGTTTGATATTGATTATGTGACATGTGCGCATTCCCCTTTGCTCTCTCACTAGATAGTGTAGCTAACCCCATTGTACAACCCCTTTTTAGTTATTATGCAGGAGGCACTACTTTGATTAGCACCGTTGGATGCGAATCAAGTGAAGTCAGTGATCGAGACTTGGATGTAGATGTACACCTAAGGATTTGTGCCCTTGAGGCAATTATTTATTTATTTAATTTCTGTATTCAATCCACGACCATGTATACACTGTATGTTTACTTATTAGGAGAGATTAAATGGTTACGAACACTGTTATTTTACTATGTGTTATCATTAGAGAACCGATGCTCTATAATTTCACATATTTGAATTTAATTTTGCTTCCGCTAACTCTGTGATTGGAACGATTTATTCCTTTTGATACGTTCCTTTCTGTCATTATATTATGGTGACAGGGTGGACTGTGGTTCGGGACACTGTATCTGCGATCCTGGTAGATGTTGGGATGATGTGTAATTGTCCCAGTCATACCCCTATGTGGTGAACTACCTTACATCAAGGCAGGGGCGTGACAGTTGGAGTTTCCTATGGGCACCTGCAGTGGGTAGATCAAAGTTAAGCTTTTTAATAGCCCAAAAGGCCTTGTGCTCAAACTCAATAGGTAAGTGACATGCCTTTCCATACACCAAACGGTACGGAGATTGACCAAGATCGGTCTTAAAGGCAGTCTTATGGGTCCACAAAGCATCTACCAACTGATTAGACCAATCCTTGTGGTTTGGGTTGATGGTTTTCTCAAAGATTTACTTTATCTGCCGATTTGAAACCTCAACCTGGCCACTGGTTTGGGAATGGTAGGGTGTGGCCAACTTGTGAATAACACCATATTTTTTCATGAGGGCCTCAAAGGGAAAATTGCAAAAATGCTTGCCCTGATCACTAATGATAGCACGAGGAGTACCGAAATGGGAGAAGATGTTCTCCTTTAGGAATTTCACAACTACCTTGTGGTCATTGGTCTTACAAGCAACTGCCTCAATCCATTTGGACACATAGTCCACAGCAAGTAATATGTACAGGTTACCAAAAGAATTAGGGAAAGGCCCCATGAAATCTATACCCCATACATCAAACACCTCAACCACCAGAATGGGGTTGAGGGGCATCACGTTTCTCTTGGAGAGACGTCCTAAAGATTGTCATGAAGATCATGCCTTGCAATAAGTAAAAGCGGCATTAAAAAGACTAGGCCAATAAAATCCACACTGTAAAACTTTGGCCGCTGTCTAGGCCCAAAATGGCTTCCACAAGTCTGATCATGATAAAAAGATAAGACAGATTGTTGCTCATGATCAGGAACACACCATCGGATGACTTGATCCGGACAAGTCTTAAACAGATAACCATCATCCCAAAAGAAATATTTGACCTGTGAAAAGAAACAATACTTATCTTGGGTGGACCGATGTGCAGGTGTCTCACCCGTAACCAGATAATTGACAATGTCAGCAAATCAAGGTTCACTAGACACTCATCAGAAAAGTTCTCGTTGATTGGAGAATCAACAGTCAAGGAATTAGGCAGTCGGGATAGATGGTCTGCAACCAAATTTTCACTACCTTTCTTATCCCTAATTTCAAAATCAAATTCTTGCAATAAGAGGACCCACCTCATGAGGCGAGTCTTAGCATCTTTCTTCTACATAAGATATTTGATAGCTGCATGGTCAGTATAAACAATCACATGTGAGCCAATCAAGTAGGGCTTGAACTTCTCTAACGCAAATACAATAGCTAAAAATTCTTTCTCAGTGGTGGTATAATTAAGCTATGCATCATCTAGGGTCCTACTTACATAATAAATCACATGGGGCAATTTATTGATTCTTTGCCCAAGAACAGCCCCTATAGCAAAATCAAAGGCATCACACATAAGCTCAAATAGCACAGTCCATTTTGGAGCTTGAATAATGGGTGCTGAGGTCAACTCTCTTTTTAACTACTCAAAACTCTTATGACACTCAGGGGAGAACTCAAAAGTGCAGGATTAAGCGCTTGCCAATCCCCCAAAAGACGCCTTGTGAGGGAAGGTCCAACTTTAATTCCTTATTGCACACCAACCAGCGCACATCGCTCCCTCGCCCGAATCGGGATCTGGGCAGGGCATTTTTGGTCACTCCCAACAATCCCCCCCCAAATGCACGTCCAATAACAGAGCACCCATGGCACTAATGCACACCTAATAATAGAGCACCCATGGCACTAATGCATGCCCAATAACAGAGCGCCCATGGCACTAATGCACGCCCAATAACAGAGCACCCATGGCACCGGGGAGACTTGAACTCGCGACCACCTGCTCTGATACCAATTGTAGGATTAAATGCTTGCCAATCCCTCAAAAGATGTCTTATAAGGGAAGGTGCAATTTTAATTCCTTATTGCACACCAGCCAGTGCACATCGCTCCCTAGCCCGAGCTGAGATCTGGGCAGGGCATTTTGGGTCACTCCCAATAAAAAGTGTGGTCATTTGCCAAAAGGGTAGTTAGAGGCCTAGCTATCTGGCTAAAGTCCTTGATGAATCTTCTATAGAAACCTACATGACCCATAAAATATCTAATGTCCTTCACACTCTTAGGTAGTGGTAGATTGACAATAAGGTCCACCTTAGATCTATCAAACTTTATCCCATCTTTGGACACAATGTGGCCAAGAACAATGCCTTGCTTCACCATGAAGTGGAACTTCTCCCAATTCAAGACCAAATTTTTTTCTATACATCTCTTTAGAACCAAGGAAAGATGGTGCATGCAATTAGAAAAAGTAGAGTCGTGAATAGAAAAATCATCCATAAACACCTCTAGGAAGCACTCTACCATATCAGAAAAGATACTCATCATGCACCTTTGGAAAGTAGTAGGGTCATTGTAATGCCCAAAAGGCATACGCCGGTAAGCAAAGGTTCCATAAGGGCATGTGAATGTGGTCTTATGTTGGTCCTCTAAAGCAATAGGGATTTGGTTGGTCCTTCTATGTTGCCGCATTCAGTTTCCTATAGTCAATGCACACTCCCCATCCCATTTGGATACGGGTTAAAATCAATTCATTAGTGGCATTCTCAACTACAATGACTCCTCCTTTCTTAGGCATAACTTGCACAGGACTCACCCATTGGCTATCAGAAATAGGATAAATTATACCATGATCGAAGCACTTTAGGATCTCTTTCTTAATTGCCTCTTTCATCACAAGATTAGCCCTCCTCTGGGGTTCCCTAGAAGGTTTGGAACTCTCCATCAGATGAATATGATGTTGAACAATAGAGGGGCTAATACCTTTAAGGTCTGACATGGTCCAATGTATGGCTTCTTTATGTTTTTTTAGAAGCTTGATCAATTCTTCTTCCTGAATAGAAGTCAAATCAGAAGCAATAATTACGAGAAGAGTGTCATCTTGCCCTACGAAAGCATGCTGGAGATTGAAGGGCAACACTTTCAACTCTAATGTGGGGGGGGGGGGCTCAATAATAAAGGGTTTAGGAATGGAGGTGGATAGGGGTCCAAGGGGCTCCAATGGTGGTTGGATGCTCCAGACCTCAGATAAGGTGGTATCATCAACACCTTCCTATTCTTGGATACGTTCCTAAAATCCCGAATCAAAATCAATCTCAAAGAAAGTCTCAATATCATCGGGGAATCCTTGAAGCATATGTACCTCTTCATCCATATCAGGCTGCTTGCCCAACCTAAACACATTAAAGCCCACAGAAGTATTGCCAAAAGATAATTTCATGAGACCATTCCTACAATTGATTAAAACATTACTGATAGCAAGGAAGGGTCTACCCAAGATAATTGGGATTAGGTCCTTAAAATTTGCCATAGGTTGGGTATCTAAGACCATAAAATCCCCAGGAAAGATAAATTCCCCAACCTTTAGTAGGACATCCTCAACCATCCCCTTAGGAACTTTAACTGACCTATCTGTAAGTTGAAGAGTAATTCTAGTGGGTTTCAGCTCTTCCAATCCCAACTGTTGGTAGACATGAAAGGGTAGCAGGTTCACACTTGCACCAAGGTCCAATAAAGCACGATCAATGGTGTTGTTGCCTATAGTGTAAGAGATGGTGGGGCTTCCAGGGTCCTTATGCCTGGCTGCTACTGGCTGTGCGATGAGAGAACTGAGTTAGCAGCCAAGAGTGCCTTTTTGGGCACATTGGTGATCCGCTTTTGGGTGCATAAGTCTTTGAGGACTTTAGCATAAGCGGGGACCTGGGCTATAGCATCCAGTAAAGGAATGTTCACCTGAACCTGTTTAAAAACATCCAATATTTTCTCCACAGAAGGAGGCTTCTTGCTAACCAACCTATTTGGGAAAGGGGCAGGTGGGGTATAAACTCTTTTAGGGATGGTCTTTTTCACTTTCTCAATAGAATCATCTTTGATTTTGTCCACCAAATCATCTGAAATTTCTTCAGGTTCATCAAACAAACTGGAAATAAAAGGCACTACAGTGGCCTCTTCAGAAGGGGGAGAGTCAACAGGAGGATGAGATGGTAAAGACTGAGGGGTGCTAACCTATTGATACTCACGGCCACTCCGTAAAGCATATATTACATTAACCTGATTGGAGGGCCCTTGATGTTGTTGGCCTTGAACAACATCGAGTGGAGGAGCTTGGTTACCTTGCTGGTTTAGAGCTTGATATCTAGGATTTGGCTCAGGTTGGCTAGGTAACTTCTCTTTTTCCCTCTCATGCATGATGGTAACAAGCTGGGTAAGTTTCTTCTCCATATTATTATGGCTTGTCATAAGGAGGGATATGCTTTTATCCAGCTCACTTATTCTTGTTACCTCTCCTGTATTGGCAAACCCTAGGGGATGTTGATAAGGTGCAAGGAGAAGAGGCCTACCAGAATTCATAGAAGGTCCTAAATGAGGACGAGGGGGGAAGGGGTAAGAAGACACACCTTGGCTTTGTGGTTCAAAGTTGGGCCTTTGGAGACCAAGTTGGCCTTGATTGTGAAAGTTGGATGCGTCTGCTTAGTTCACTGGATTCCAAGAGAAATTGGGGTGATTTCTCCATCCTGGATTGTAAGTGTTGTCATATGGATTATTTTGGTAGAGGGCACTTACATTCTCAATGTTGGAATTACCTACAACGGTGTTGGGGCATTCCTCCAAAAGATGTCCAGGTGTAAAGCACCAACTGCATATTGACACATGGTTGACCTGATTAACCGGTATAGGCTCTTTAGGGATAATGGACTCTAACCTTTTGATGAGGCTATCCAGTTTGGCTTCCTTGGCTAGTATACCATCAATGATGTAACCCTTAGTGGTCCTTTCAGCCTCTTAGGTGGATTCCTACTCCCTAGTCTTATCAGCCAAGTTGGTCAAGAATGTTCAGGCCTGATTCGCATCAGTAAAAGAGGTAAAGCTTGTAGGACACATAGATTCTAAAAGTTACTTGGTCTGAAAGTCAATGCCCTTATAAATAATTTGGTAGATTTGCCATAAGTCAATACCATGGTGAGGGCATTTCAATAGGAGGTCCTTGAATCTCTCGATACACCTAGAGAGGACTCATGTGGTTTCTGCCTAAATTGGAGTATGTCACTCTTGAGTTTATTGGTCTTGTGAAGAGGGAAAATTTTTCTCAAGAAGACAATGGTAAACTGATCTCATTTAGTAATGGAATTAGTCAGAAGTCCATAGAGCCACTTCTTGGCATGGTTCTTCAGGGCAAAGGTTATAAACTGAAGCCTAACTGCATCATCAGTTAAATTTTGAACCTTAATTAGAACACAAACCTCCTCAAATTCCCTAAGGTAGAGATATGCATCTTCATTGGCCATCCCATGGAAGTGGTGTAGCATGCTAATGAAGTTGGTCTTGAGTTCATAATTGTTTCCTGTAACAATAGACAGACTAATGCAGGAAGGCTATGCAACCCTGGTATGGTAAAACCTATCCTTAAGAGTCTTGGGTTCAGCCATAGTCAAAGGGGGTGGATAAGGTGGTATTCTAATAAGACGGTTGGATGAATCACGGGTCCATGCTTAAGCCACCTAAATAGATATGAGGTCTCCTTTACAAAAATTAAAGAAAAATAAAAGTCTATGAAGAAAAATTACTAAAAACAAGAGGGGGCCCAAGGTAGATGGTGCATCTGTCCCTCAAGAATCGAAACAAGAGTTCCAAAGCTGTAAGGTTGCTATATAGGTTGACAGCAAGGGAACCCGTATAGTCTTCAATAGCCACCTACAGGCGACTCCAAGTGGATTCTGATGTAGAGTGGAGGACTACTATACATTCCTCTGTCCAAAGAAAAGCACAATTAATTAAAAATAAGAAAAATAAAGTGGACAATAATCTCCCCGGCAATAAGCATGTATCAAGATTAAGGGATCTCCTCATATCTTCTAAACACTACTCACCTTCAGGTAAACTACTCATAGCATCGATGGAACCAAAGACTCAGGCTTTGAGCATTTTTTACCATACTTTCTTTTCAGGCATTAAGGCAATAGCTTTTCTTTCCCTTTAAACAGTAAACTCTATTTCTACTCCACTACTGTTCCCTGAATGACATGGTGGAGCATACACCAGACACCCAAGTACTTTGTAGCTTCGCTTTTTGCATATATCTATAAAGACATTAAGACATTGATCCTAGAGTTTTTATTTTTATTTTTTTCATTTTCCTTCCCAAGGAATTTCGAACAAGTCACCCACTTCCTGAGGCACCAGTGCCCTATCTAGTTCCAAGGAATTCCACTTTCCTTTCTTCTCTTTTTTTTTTTCTTTCATGCCTTGCCACAAACAAATTGGTCTCAACTTCTAGCCAAAAGATCAAAGGGTCCATAAAACACACAGAGGAATTTAGCCATCAAATGAAATGGTGCTCGCTCATATTTTCCAACTCAGTCCCCATCACTAGATACGTACTAATTATCGTCCTCAAAAAGGGATTTTTTTATTATTTTGCATGCTAGGGCACTTAAGTCTCTCTTTCTCTCGCTTCATAATCAAAGAAACATATACACAAAACTATCACCATAATCAAAATTCACCAATTAAGTTCACTTCCCCCCCCCCCCACACTTAATTCATGCAATGTCCTCAATGCATGCAGAAAATAAAGAAGAAGGACAAGGGAGGGCAACCATACCAGATATAATCAACAAAGAGGATCATGAAGAGTCATGAGCTCTACAAAAAGTACTAGGGGCAGCAACAGAAATCTCAATCAATGGCCGATAAATGTAAAAAGAGCTTCAGAATCAAAAAATACTCGACCATGAATTTTAGTAAAGTGAAAAATAACATGAAAATTAAGCACAAATGATATATACACAACAGGAAAATCTGTCCACATGGGACACTGAAAAGTGAAGGCATTAAAACTCAGGCCATAAATCCTTCCATTCCCTACCGTTTGCAATGTAGAACACATGTCATATTTAGAAAAACCAACCAAAAATGGATCTCAATAATCAACAAAAGACGCATGACGAAAAGTAACTTCATCAGATAAATCTTCAACAGTTGGAGGTTTACTTAAATCAATCACAACAAGAAAATCATCCACTTTTGGCTTAACTTGGATGTCCAAATAAGGATCACAAAAAACATACGGGACAATTGAATCCTCAAAATGACAATTATTTGGATTTTCCAAAGAGAGAGAGGGAGATCGGATTTCCTGGGTTTCTATGCTATCATGAAAATTTGATTCTAAATCAGTAAAAACACTAGGCTCACTAAGATCAAAAATTTCAAGCAAAAGTTGGACTTCCCAGGTGGCTCATCGAACTTCGCTTCACTAACATCTTCAGAAAACTCAATCTCCACAAAAAAATCATCTTGTTGGGGGTGACTTTCATTAACTTCATTCTGGGGTGGTGGACTTTCAACATCATTAAACTGGGGATGGGCGGTTCATTCTGAACTGGAATCTGGTAAAATGGGTTAGGTTCAGGCTGACTAGGTAAGTTACCCGTTTCCTCCTCCTGCATCATGGTGATCAGTTGAGAGAGTTGCTTCTCCATGTTATTAATACTTTCTATGAAAAGGGCAAAGTTCTTTGCAAACTCACTCATTCCAGCCTCCTCACCCATTTTTTGAAACTTAGGGGGTTGTTGATATGGTGCAAGGAGAGGTGGTTCATTGAGATTCAGTGGAGGGTTGGGCATTGGAGGACCAAACTGACCATGATATTGGAAATTGGGTGGTGCAGCTTGGTTATTCCACTGATCCCATGAGAAATTGGGATGATCACTCCACCCCTGATTGTAAGTGCAAAAAGAATTGTACTGAAATAGAGGACTCACATTCTCATCACCATAGCTACCCCCATAAAGATTAGGGCATCTTTCCATAACATGGATAGTCTAGGGATGTGACCAATCAAAATTTCCTGAAAGCCCATAGTTGGGTTGGGGAACAGAATTGTGCTGGGGTGGTGCAAAGTTGTTCTCTAACTCACTACTTTTGGCTACCCTAGCCTGTTTAAACCTTTCCCCCAAAGTCATATGTGGAGATGTATCTCCCATGATTCCAAACATAGATAAACTAACCACCTATCCAAAATTGAGGTCTCCATAACATTGTATTATTTTTTTTATTTTTTTTTTCTTCTTTTTTTTTAATAAAAAAAATAAAAAAGACTAGGAAAATCACTAAAAAATATGAGGGAACTAAAGATAATTGGTGCATCTGCCCCTTAAAGATTGAAACAATGATTCCAAAGCTGTAAGGTTGCCATGTAGGTTGAAAGCAAGGGAATCCATATAATCTTCACTAGCCACCTACGTGCGACTCCAAGTGGGTTCTGATGTAGAGTGGAGGACTACCATACGTTTTTGTTTCCAAACAAAAGCACCCACGATGTTGCTTTTTTGTTATCAAAGTTGGTCACCTCCAAAAATAGGTCACATGCCAATCCAAACCACCCCAAATGAATCAAGGGGTAGAGTCATAAGTGATGAAATCCCATGAGGTACACCAAGATTGGCTGAGTTTGGGCATATGAAAAATTTTGGACTGAGCGAACATTCTTTGAAACAGAAGAGAAACAAGATGATGTTTTCTCTTTTTTTTTTTTTTAAAGAAAAGGAAAAAGAAAAAGAAAATAAAGCACTTTGATTTACTTAAAAATAAGAAAAACAAAGTGGACAATTATCTCCCCGGCAACGGCGCCAAAAACTTGTTTGTCAAGAAATAATACCACAAGCGTACGGGTCAATTGTAGCTACGGGTCGAACACAAGGAGAGAAACCACTCTATATTGCTCATTTAAAGTAATGCAAAGTGAACCAGATTAAGATGATTAAACTAAATTAATGGTCCTACACATGCATCTATCGAATTGACGTCCTAAACCATTCATCATCTAACCTATCAAAAACTAACACGGATTACAAGATTGACGGATTAAAATCATCACATCCACACTTAAACAAAGAAAATAAATCCAAGAGATAAGAAATAAAACCCGAAGAGTGCTTGAAACGGACTGAACTTGATTAGGATTTCTCTACCAAACTTGAATTCGCATCTACCATATCTAAAAAATAAAATAAAAATTATTAAACTAAGAATCTAACATAAGACATTAAGATGAGAGTAGAAAAAAAATAAAATCCTAACAGAATGGGATAAGGAGGGGATGAGAGTGAGAATAAAATAAAGAGAATGGAAGAAATAAGAGAACAAGAATAAGAGAAAGAAAAAAAAAATGGATCAATACTCCCTTCTACCAAACAAGCAATTGAATATGTTGAATGAGCATTGGATGAAAGTTGTTGATGAAGCTTCAAAAACTTGAATTAACTTGCATGCCTTCCTCTTCCAAATCTCTAAGTCCTCTCACTAGAATTAGAAACCTAGAACTAGAAAGCTTAAACTAAAAACTAGAAGCTAAATATTGAAGAGATTACAACCATAATTGAAGAACAAACCTTGAATTAAACTTACATAAAAATAAATTATAGCCATTGAAATAAAATTCATAAAAGCAAAGCTAGAAAACTAGAAGCCAAAAAGAAGAAGAAGTCTAAAAATTCTCTTAGCAATTAACACCCTAAACAGCCCCAACCCACTATGTATTTATAGGGAAAGGAGAAGGAAGAGAGGGGAAGAGAGAGAGAGAAGGAGGGAGGATCTCCACGATTTTGAGTGAGCCCCACCTTCCTTTGACATCAAAGCTTAGTTTTCAAGAAAAAGAAAAAAAATGGAAAGTAGAAGACACAAGTTCCAAGCTCAATACACCTGCTATTTTCTAAAAAGAGAGCTTTCCAATTTGACTCTTGTGTTTCCTTTTCCTTGCAGGTGTCTTCTCCAAGTTTGAACAAGGCTATCTCCAATCTTTGACTTTTAAACTTTCCAAGGATGAGAGAATATTCCTCACAAGATATCTATCACTAGTCAAATTTCCATAATGCCTTTGAAAATTTAGTGGAGAGAGAGAGTGTGTGATGACTGGGATTTCTTTTAAGAATTAATTAAATTCCCATTCTGTCCTTCAAAAAACGTGGAGCATGGGGTGTTTATATAGGTCTCACTGTTGCGTTCCTTACAAAAAATCACCCAAAATAGACCCAAATTTCGTTCAATTTGGAATTTGGGAGCCCAAGATATCTCAAGTTGAAGTTGGACTGCTCCAAAGCCTTCCAAATGGAATCTTTCGACTAACAGAAAAGTCAATTCTGGATTTATCGTGATATAGGCACGTATGCGGAACTTCCACGCCACAGCACCATTCTGGGCCATTAGATTTGCCTCTAAAAATTGGACTTGATATCAGCCTTCGGATCAGCGGTTACTTGAATTTTAAGACAACTTCTAATAATTGCGATACGGCTCCTCGAATCCGAACTTCTGCTTTACTTTGTCTCCGGCTAAGTTTTGATAATTATAAACAAACCCCTATCATAAAAAATGAAAACAGTGGCATGCCATTTTCGTGTGTCATTACAGAAACAACCGTTACTTCTTCGTTTCAACTCAGAATCAAGTGACATTTGAACCATTACGAAGCTGACTCGACGGGCTATGCATCCATACTATTAACAACTCAAAATTATGCTAAGGGGCCCACTATACTCATATTCAAATTTGACTAATTGACATGATTCTTTTAGTGCTCAATCCAAACTTTATTTTTTGGACTCCTAAGCGCTTCCGGCTACTGCCAAACACCACTAAATAGCTTAAAACTGGGTCCTTAGCATCATTTGCTCCATCTGACAAGAATTCACCTAAAACCTGAAAACACAAATAAAAACCTCGAGTAGCTCTGTTCCAAGTATAAAAATGCATGCTTTATGGCCCTAAGATTTCACACATAAATGTGCTCATCACCAGCCCAATGCTAAGATCAGTCTTTATTTAAAAGTTGTTTGGAATGATGATTTGAATTCAACCTATACTACCAACTGCAAAAATAAGCAGTAGGAGAGCTTGTTGAATCTACAGTATACTAAGGCCCACCATTCCCTTTCTCACTCTACAACCATATCCATTCCTCTCTTAACTCAATCCCCAATAAATCCTTAGTTTCTCTTGTAATAAAATCTAGATAATGCAAAAGTCGATCTCGAACTAGGGAAAGCAGCAGGAGATCAATTGCAGCAGGATCGATACAATGAAAGGAACAATAGCAGGGTTCAAGACTGAAATTAGGAACAAGTGCAGCCGCAGGTGTGTGTATATGGTCTTCCTTGTCTCTGATCAACAACAGCAAGTCCAACAGTGATTTGGAATGACTTCTGGTCCTTCTCAGATGTAGCAGCAACAAACAAATCTCAGTCACAAATAATAGCACAACAGTGTATATCAAACAGGGAAGGGAGGAGAATAGAAGATAGAAGAAGAAAGAGGGGTAGGGGAATGGTCTTCTCACCCTGGGTCTCTCTCCCATAGCTATCCCAACTGTTGAATAGGGGTTTTACTCCCATAATCGAGTGCAAAAATGCCTCAAAACTTCATTCATTAATTCTATCTCAATCAATTACAATAGCTGCCATTATATAGACTGAGGCTAGGCAACAAAAATAGAAAGTAAAACTCAGTAACTGTTTGGAAAATAGAAACTGATGAAAAATAGTAACTAACAAAAATAGAAACTGAATGAAATTAGAAACTACTAAAGGCTTTACAGGACCCAGCCTTCTAAACAAACAAGGAAACAAGAATAGAAACTAACTAAACTTAGAAGCTACCTAAATGAAATAAAATAAACTTTCTAAAACTAAAAATAGAAACTAAACTATGGCAACATTAGGAGAAAATCTTTCTCCACTTGATGGGTCCATGAAATCTTCAAAAAAATATCTCCACATAAGGAAAATATGGGCTGTGACACTGTTCATGTGAACAATGCGTGAAAAGTGTTTTGTTCTTTTAACTTCTTCATGCTTCACTCTGGGCTTGGGCTAAGGTTGCCTTAGATGATGCTCCATCGAACCAGCAAAAACTTGCCACATCATTAGACCAGGCTACTTCTTACAGCAGTCGAATCCATAACCTTGCTAGGCTGGTTTTGGGGCTTGTCCCTGTGGGTACATGGGCTTGTGATCTACATCAGCTCTCCCCATCTTGAAAAAAACTAGCCTTGAGTTTTGTAGAGATGTTGAATCTGACTTGCATGTTGAATCTTCACGTAGAATGCAACAACCATCGATCTTAAGCCGCCTCTCCTTAGCTCTGATACCAAATAATGTAAAACTAATCTAGGGAAGAATTAGTCCCAAATAACCCACAGTAAATCCCTCCAACAGGAACAAGTTATCAATAGGTCACCAAATTAGAAGGAAAGGGAAACTTAGCTGTAGAAGTCAAACCAACCACTTGCTTGGGCCAGAACTTGGATTGAGTAGAGATCCAATAGGGATGATCCTTTGCTGAAAGTTTCAAGCAATTCTGATGGCAGATTTGTGAGTTGCTGTGGTGTTCCAAAATTAGAAGGTTTGACTTAGAATTAGAAAGTAACAGCCTGTAGAGCAAACCAACCCTCAGAATGGGCTCAAACAAAGATCGAGCAGGCCCCTTGTGGTTGTGATTCAATACTCAAAACCTTACTGGAAACAGAGTGCAGACCTTCAAGATATGGTGGTTCGATTAGGGCTAGAAGCAGGGGCAGCAATAGACCAGTAACAAGGTGGATTGATCCTCCTTACTAAAGAACAGTAGCAGCAGCAATAGCACTCGAGTATCCTTCTCAAAGGTTGAAGTAGCCACAATAGCATAGCAACACTAAGGGATCAAGGGAGAGGCAAAGAAGATGGAAGGATAGAAGAAGAAGGGGATAGGGGAATGGGCTTCTCACCCTGGGTCTCTCACGCACAGCTATCTCAGCTGTTGAACATAGCAGAAAACTCCATAACCAATGGCTAAAGTGACCAAAATATTCTTTTCTCTAAACTTAACTTCTTCCATTAAGATATGATACCTATTAATAGCTTAGGCAAGCTTACTATGAAATAGAAACTTTCTAAAAATAAAAATAGAAACTTAGTAAATTGGAAACTACTAAATCTAATCTAAAATAGAAAGTAACTAAAATTAGAAACTACTAAAGGCTTTCTAAGTCAGCCTTCTAAACATGCAAAGATAACAAAATTAGAAACTTGTTGCATCAAGAAATCATTCAGGCGGTTCTTTGAGTGCCGTAACCTGCAAACGGACTAGGGGGTGACAAAGGAGAACCAGTGTGGTTTTGGCCTAGGACTCTCCGACGCCAAAGTCAGATCTCCAGAGCAAATAGATGAATAATAGTATTCAAGATGAGTTTAGATGGGTAGAGTACCTTCCCTTTTATAGTGGGGTGTGACGGTGTGGAGAGTCCTAGTTGATGGTGAGTAGTCCTCGTAGTTGCTAGAGTCCCTGGGTAGTAAGGTTCATCCTTGATTGGTTGTCTTCCCATGAGACGTAGTGTCATAATAGACTCAGTATTCTTGATGGATAGACCTATCTACGTGGTAGATGAGGTTCCCAGTGTATGAGTTCATCCAGACTACGTGACTGGTAGGCGGTGGCCTAGAGTTCTTTATGATGGGACATGTCTTGTTGATGGTGGTGGTCGCCGTGTTCGAGGGAGACCGCGCCCAAAGGGATTCGTCGCCCAAGGGGGTTGGTGCTCGAGGGAGGTCCACGCCCTAAGGGGGGTTGGTCCCCAAGGGAGGTCCACGCCCCAAGGGGGTTGGCACCCAAGGGAGGTCCACACCCCAAGGGGGTTAGTGCCCAAGGGAGGTCCACGCCCGAGGGGGAGTTGGCGCCAAAGGGAGGTCCATGCCCCAAGGGGGTTGGCGCCCAAGGGTGGCCGCATCCAAGGGGTTCGCGCCTGTGGGTGTCGGTGGTCGGCACCTGCACTTGGTCTTCTCTTGGCCCTGATATGGTTCACCTCCTTGGGCTAGGCAGGTGGTAGCATCCGATTGGTTGGTGTGAACTTGGGTTCATCATTTGCCCCCCACTCTCTTGGGTCAAAATGTCCAAGAGAGTAGATTCTACATTTTTATTTTGAATCTTTGTCTCGCTTGTTCTCCTCTAGTCTCTTCCTTTCTTGGCTATTAGCCCTTGGCCTTCCTAGTGGCTTGCCCAGCCTTGGCCTACTTAGTGTTGTTTACTCTTGATATTGATCCTATCCACAAGCATACGGGTCAATCATAGCTGCGGGTCGAACACGAGGAGATATACGCCACTCTATTTCACTAACTTAAAAGTAATGTAAAGTGAACCAAATAAAAGAGTTAAATTAAATTAATTAAACTAACAAAAATCAATGCATCCTAACTCATAAGCATCTAACAAAATTAAGGGATTAAATCGGCGTCCTAACATATGAACATCTAACCTATCAAACTAAAGCGAATTGAAAGGAATAAAAATGTAGCCACACATACTAACCACATAAAAAGAAATAAGAGAATAAAAATGCATCCATAAACCACAACCATATAAAATTAAAAGAAATAGAGGGAGAAGAAGAAGAAGATAGCGAGAGATAGAGGAGAGGGAGAATGAGATTGAGAGTTTAGCTAGTAAAACCTGGATGTGCTTGTATGAATGTAATTGAAAAGCTTGAATACTTGCATAAACTTACCATGGCCTCCTCTTCTAATTCTTCAAGTCTTGTCATCAACTTAAGAACTTAGACTAGAAGGCTTAAAACCTAAACTAGAATTAAAAAATTACAACCCAATTGAAGACTTAAATTGAAATTAAAGCATAAACTAAATCTATTATAACCATTAAATAAAATTCAAAAAAGCAAACTAGAACTTAGAAAAGCCAAAAATCACAAATTAGAAGGAGAAAAAGAGAAGAAATTTCACTAAGTGAATGAGCAATTTTTACTAGAGAGGTAGGGGTATTTATAGGTGGAAGAGAGGAGAAGAGAGAAGATGGAAGTGTAGGAGAAATAATCCCTAAGAAAAGAGAATATTCTCTTCTCTTTCCTCTTTTACAATGCCTTGAATCCTAAGAAAAAAGAAAAAAAATAGAAAGAAGAAGAAGAGAAGATTGTTTACATAGACCTTCTATTTCTAGAAAAGTAAACTTCCAATTCTAACAAGTGCTTCTTTGTCTTTGTAGATATCTTCTCCAAGCAATAAAATCAAAGCATCTTTGATTTTTCAACCTTCCATAGATGAGAAAATATAAATCTATCCCAAGTAGAATTCCAGAAGTACCCTTGAGAAGTTGGAGGAGAGAGAGAGAGTAAGGGTGATGACTAGGATTCCTTCAAGAATAAATAAAATACCCATTTTATCCTTCAGAGAACGTGGAGCATGGGGTGCTTATGTAGGCCTCGCCATTGTGTTCCTTGTGAAAAATCACCCAAAATAGACCCAAATTTTGTCCAATTCGGAGTTAGGGAGCCCAAGATATCTCAAGTTGAAGTTGGACTGTCCAGAGCCTTCCAAATGGACTCTTTCGTGCATAGTAAAGTAACTTCTGATAATTGCATTAAGGCCCCTGAAATCCGAACATCTGCTTCACTTTGTCCCCGTTCGACTGTCAATAATTATAAATAAACCCCTACAGACCATTTTCGAACGTCGTTACGGAAACGGCCATAACTTCTTCGTTTCAACTCGGAATCAAATGCCGTTTGAACCGTTGCGAAGTTGACTCGATGGGCTATGCATCCATACTATTAACACCTCTAAAAAGCTTAAAAACATCTCCTTAGCATCATCTCCATTTTCACAATAATTCACCTAAACCCTGAAAAGCACAAGAAAGCACTGAGTAACTCAGTCCAATGTGGTAAAATGTATGCTTTATGCCCTAAGATTTCACACATAAATGTGCTCATCAGATTCCCCCACACTTGAACGTTACTTGTCCTCAAGTAAAGCAAAAGATAAACTAACCTAGAATGCAAAAAAAAATCCTAACTCACTTTCGTAAGAATCACGGTTGCACTTAGCATGTGCAACAAGCCTTTCAACCCCTAGGTTACCCCTAGTGGACGAGTTGTGTCTCGTGAGTGTTTGCAGTGAATATACACCCAAAATTCAATAAATCAAAAAGAATGATATAAATTTTTCTCATGGCATAAGTAAGATAGGGCACACAATCTCAAAGAAATACTCAACTAAAGATTAAGGAGCCAAAGGTTCCCCCATACTTGAATTTTATCACCCCACATCAATTCAAGTAACAAGCATGCACCAAGGTCAAGGGATCTCCTCATATTTTCTGAACACTACTCACCTTCAAGTAAACAACTCATAGCATTGATGGAACCAAAGACTTAGGCATTGAGTATTTTTTACCATACTTTTTCTTTCTCAACAACAAACTCTTTTTCTACTCTACTACTATTCTTTGAATGACATGGTGGAGCATACACCAAACACCCAAATACTTGGTAGCTTTGCTTTTTGCATGTATCCATAAGACATTGAGACATTGATGCAAGAGTTTTTTTTTTTTTTTTTTTTGAGTTTCCTTCCAAGGAATTTCGATCAAGTCACCCTGCTTCGTGAGGCACAGTGCCCTGTCTAGTCCCAAGGAATTCCACTTTTTTTTCTGTTTCTCTCTTTTTTTTCTTTTCTTTTTTTCATTCACTTTCACTTTCATGCCTTGCCACAAACAAATTGGTCTCAACTACTAGCCAAAAGATCAAAGGGGTCCATAAACACATAGAGGAATCTAACTATCACATGAAGTAACACTCATATTTTCAAACTCAATCCCCATCACCGGATACAAACCAACTACCATCCTTGAAAAGGGATTTTTTTTATTATTTCGCATCCTAGGGCACCTAATTCCCTCTCACTCTCGCTTTGCAAATCGAAGAGACTTATGCACATAACCAAAAACTATTGCCACAATCAAAATTCACAATTAAAGTCCAACATACCCCCCCCACACTTAATTCATGCAGTGCCTCAATGCATGCAGAAAAGAAAGAATAAGGACAAGGGAGGGGATACATACCAGGATATCAGGGGTCAAGGTAAAGAGGCTCATGGAGATCCATGACCTCTTCTTCAACTGGAGTAGGCATCTCTATGTACGACTTTAATCTTTGGCCATTGACCTTCAAAGGAGCACCTGTACTTGGATTGAGGACTTCAACAGCCCCATGAGGATAAGCTTTTTGAACAATATAGGGGCCAACCCATCTAGAACGCAGCTTACCTGGAAAGATATGCAAACGAGAATTGTATAACCAAACTTTCTAACCTACCTCAAAAGATTTTCTCAAAATGTGCCTATCATGGAAAGCCTTGGTTTTTTCCTTGTAAAACTGGGCATTCTCATATGCCTCATTCCTAAGCTCTTCCAACTCAGATAGTTGGAGTTTCCTATGGGCACCTGCAGTGGGTAGGTCAAAGTTAAGCTTCTTGATAGCCCAAAAGGCCTTGTGCTCAATCTCTACAGGTAAGTGGCATGTCTTTCCATACACCAGACGGTATGGAGATTGACCAAGATTGGTCTTAAAGGCTGTCCTATGGGCCCACAACGCATCTACCAACCGGTTAGACTAATCCTTGCGATTCAGATTGATGGTTTTCTCAAGAATTTGCTTGATCTGCCTATTTGAAACCTTAACCTGGCCACTGGTCTGGGGATGGTAGGGTGTGGCCAACTTATGGACGACACCATACTTTCTCATGAGGGCCTCAAAAGGCCAATTACAAAAATGCTTGCCCCGATCACTAATGATAGCCCGGGGAGTACCAAAATGGGAGAAGATGTTCTCCTTCAGAAATTTCACAACCAGCTTGTGGTCATTGGTCTTACAAGCAACTGCCTCAATCCATTTGGACACATAGTCCATAGCAAGTAATATGTACAGGTTACCAAAAGAGTTAGGGAAAGGCCCCATGAAATCAATACCCCATACATCAAACACCTCAACCACCAGAATTGGGTTGAGGGGCATCATATTTCTCTTAGTAAGACGCCCTAAGGATTGGCATGAAGAACATGCCTTGCAATAAGTAAAAGTGTCTTTAAACAGACTAGGCCAATAAAGTCCACACTATAAAACCTTAGCCGTGGTCTTATTAGGCCCAAAATGGCCTCCACAAGCCTGATCATGGCAAAAAGATAAGATAGATTGTTGCTCATGATCAGGGACACATCTCCGGATTACTTGATCTGGGCAGGTCTTAAAAAGATAAGGATCATCCCAAAAGAAATACTTAACTTGTGAAAAGAAACAATTCTTATCTTGGGTGGATCAATGTGCAGGTGTCACACCTGTAACCAGATAATTAACAATGTCAGCAAATCAAGGTTCACTAGACACTGCCATCCGATACTCATCAAAAAAATTCTCGTTGACTGGAGAATCAATAGTCAAGGAATTAGGTAACCGGGATAGATGGTCTGCAACCAAATTTTCACACCTTTTCTTATCCCTAATTTCAAGATCAAATTCTTGTAGCAAAAGGACCCACCTAATGAGGCGAGCCTTGGCATCTTTCTTCTGCACAAGATATTTGATAGCTGCATGGTCAGTATAAACAATCACATGTGATCCAACCAAGTAGGGCCTAAACTTCTCTAAAATAAACACAACAACTAAAAATTCTTTCTCAGTGGTGGTATAATTAAGCTGTGCATCATTAAGAGTCCGACTTGCATAATAAATCACATGCGGCAATTTGTTGATTCTTTGCCCAAGAACAGCCCCTATAATAAAATCAGAGGCATCACACATAAGCTCAAATGAAACTGTCCAATTTGGAGCTTGAATAATGGGGGCTAAGGTCAAAGCTCTTTTCAATTGCTCAAAACTATCATGACACTCAGAAGAGAAATCAAATGGGCAGTCATTTGCCAAAAGAGAAGTGAGAGGTCTAGCTATCTGGCTAAAGTCCTTGATGAATCTCCTGTAAAAACCTGCATGGCCAAGAAAAGATCTAATGTCCTTCACACTCTTGGGTGGTTGTAAATTGGCAATAAGGTCCACCTTAGATCTATCAACCTTGATCCCTTCTTTGGACACAATGTGACCAAGAACTATGCCTTGCTTTACTATGAAGTGGCACTTCTCCTAATTCAGGACCAAGTTCTTTTCTATGCATCTTTGAAGAACCAAAGAGAGATGATGCAAGCAATTAGAAAAAGTAGAGCCGTGAATAGAAAAATCATCCATAAACACCTCTAGGAAGTGCTCTACCATATCAGAAAAGATACTCATCATGCACCTTTAGAATGTAGCAGGGGCATTACAAAGCCCAAAAGGCATACGCCGGTAAGTAAAGGTTCCATAAGGGCATGTGAAAGTGGTCTTGTGTTGGTCCTCTAGAGCAATAGGAATTTGGTTATAGCCTGCATAACCATAAAAAAAATAATAATATTCATGGCCAGCTAGTCTCTCTAACATCTGATCAATAAAATACAAGGGGAAGTGATCCTTCCAAGTTGTCGCATTCAATTTCCTATAGTCAATGCACACTCTCCATCCCATTTGGATACGGGTTGGAATCAACTCATTATTGGCATTCTCAACTACAGTGACTCTTCCTTTCTTAAGCACAACCTACACAGGACTCACCCATTGGCTATCAGAAATAGGATAAATGATGTCATGATCCAAGCATTTTAGGATCTCTTTCTTGATTGCCTCTTTCATCACAGGATTAACCCTCATTTGGGGTTCCCTAGAAAGTTTGAAACTCTCCATCAGATGTATATGATGTTGAACAATGGAGGGGTTAATACCTTTGATGCTAGACATAGTCCAACCTATGGCTTCCTTATAGTCCTTTAGAAGCTTAATCAACTCTTCTTCCTGAATAGAAGTCAAATAAAAAACAATAATAACAGGAAGAGTATGATCATGTCCTAAGAAGGCATACTTGAGGTTGGAGGGCAATGCCTTCAACTCTAATGTGGGGGGCCCAATAATAGAGGGTTTGGGAATGGAAGTGGATAGGGGTCCAAGGGGCTCCCAAGGTGATTGGATGCTCCAGACCTCAGATAAGGGGGTATCATCAACACCCTCCAATTCTTGCATACATTCTTGAAATCCTGAATCAAAATCAATCTCAAAGAATGTATCAATATCATCGGGAAATTCTTGAAGCATATGCACCTCATCATCCATATCAGTCTGCTTGCCCAACTTAAAAACATTGAAGTCAATAGAAGTATTGCCAAAAGATAATTTCATTGGACCATTCCTACAATTGATTAAAGCATTACTGGTAGCTAGGAATGGCCTACCCAAGATGATAGGGATTTGGTCTTTGAAGTTGGCAGTAGGTTGGGTATCTAAAACAATAAAGTCCACAGGAAAAATAAATTCCCCAACCTTCAACAGGACATCCTCAATCATTCAATTAGGAACTTTAACTGACCGATCTGCAAGCTGAAGAGTGATTTTAGTGGGTTTCAGTTCTCCCAATCCCAGTTGTTGGTAGACATGAAAGGGTAAGAGGTTCACACTTGCACCAAGGTCAAATAAGGCATGATCAATACTAGTATTGCCCATAGGGCAAGAGATGGTGGGGCTGCCAAGATCCTTATGCTTGGCTGCTACTGGCTGTGAGATGAGAGAACCGATGTTAGAAGCCAAGAATGCCTTTTTGGGCACATTGGTGGTCCGTTTTTGGGTGCATAAGTCTTTAAGGACTTTAGCATAAGCGAGGATTTGGGTAATGGCATCCAACAAGGGGATATTCACCTGAACTTGTTTAAACACATCCAATATCTTCTCCACAGAAGGAGATTTCTTACTAACCAACCTATTTGGGAAAGGGGCAAGTGGGGTATAAATTCTTTCAGGGTTGGGCTTTTTAACTTTCTCAACAGAATCCTCTTTGGTTTTCTCAACCAAATCATCTGGAATATCTTCAGGTTCATTAGATGAACCTAGAATAGTAGCCACTTCAATGGCCTCTTCAGAAGGGGGAGAGTCAACAGGAGTATGAGATGGTAAAGACTGAGGTGCATTAGCCTATTAATACTCATGGCCACTCCTTAAAGCATAAACAAGATTTACTTGTCTGGAGGGCCCTTAATGTTGTTGGCCTTGTGCAACATTGGTTGGAGGAGCTTGTGTACCTTGCTGAATATGAACCTGATGCCTAGGATTTGGCTCAGGTTGGCTAGGTAACTTCCTTGTTTCCCTCTTATGCAAGATTGTGACAAGCTGGGTGAGTTGTTTCTCCATGTTATTGTGGCTTGTCATGAGAAGAGCTATCTTGTTATCCATCTCATTCAGTCTTGTTGCCTCTCCTGCATTGGTAAACCCTGGGGGTTGCTGATAAGGTGCAAGGAGAGGAGGCCTAGCAGAATTAATAGAAGGTCCTAGATGAAGATGAGGGGGGAAAGGATTAGGAGACAGTCCTTGATTTTATGATTACAAAGTTGGGCCTTTGGACACCAGGCTGGCCTTGATGGTTAAAGTTGGATGGGCCTACTTGGTTCCCTTGATTCCAGGAGAAATTGGGGTGATTTCTCCATCCTGGATTGTAAGTATTGCTATATGGGTTATTTTGGTAGAGAGCACTTATATTGTCAATACTGGAATTGCCCACCAAGGTGTTGGGGCATTCCTCAGAAAGGTGTCTAGGGGTCTGGCACCAACTGCATACCGACACAAGGTTGACCTGATTAACTGGTATAGACTCTTTAAGAACTATGGAATCTAACCGTTTTATGAGGCTGTCAAGTTTGGCCCCCTTAGCTGGCATACCCTCAATGAGATACCCCTTAGTGGTCCTTTCAGCCTCTTGGGAAGATTCCCATTCCCTAGTCTTATCAGCAAAGTTGGTTAAGAATGTCGATGCATCATTCTCCTCAGAAAAAGAAGTAAAGCCTGCTAGACACATGGACTCTACAAGTTCCTTGGTCTGATAATCAATACCCTCATAAATAATTTGGCATAGTTGCCACAAGCCGAAACCATGGTGAGGGCATTCTAAGAGGAGGTCCTTAAATCTTTCCATGAATTTAGACAAGGACTCATGTGGTTTCTGCCTGAACTAGAGGATGTCACTCTTAAGCTTATTGGTCTTGTGAAGAGGGAATAATTTTCTCAAAAAGAAAATGGTGAACTCATCCCATTTATTAATGGAGTTTGTAGGCAGTCCATAAAGCCACTTCTTGGCCTGGTCTTTCAGGGCAAAGGGTATAAACCTAAGCCTAACTGCATCATTAGTCAAATTCTGGACCTTAATTAGAACACAGACCTACTCAAATTCCCTAAGGAAAAGATATGCATCCTTATTAGCCATCCCATGGAAATGGGGTAGCATGCTGATGAAGTTGGTCTTGAGTTCATAGTTATTCCCTGTAACAACAGGCAGACTAATGCATGAGGGCTGTGCAGCCTTGGTGGGGTAGAACCTATCCTTAAGAGTCTTGGGTTGTTGGTCAACCATGGTCAAAGGTGGGGTTAAGGGTAGTGGAGGAGGTGGTATTCTAATAAGATGATTAGATGAATCACGAGTCCACACCGTAGCCACCTAAACAGATATGAGGTCTCCTTTGAAAAATTAAAGAAGAAAAAAAATAAAAGACTTGAGCAAAAAAAAAATACTAAAAATAAGAGGGAACCCAAGATAGATAGTACATCTATCCCTCAAAAATCGAAACAATGGTTCCAAAACTGTAAGGATGCCATATAGGTTGACAGCAAGGGAACCCGTATAGTTTTCTATAGCCACCTATGGACGACTCCAAATGAATTCTGATATAGAGTGGAGGACTACTATACGTTTATGTTTCCAATGCTCTCACTATGTCGATTTCCTGTCATCAAGAGTGGTCATCTCCAAAGATAAGTCACATGCCAATCCACCCAACCAAGTCAAGATGTAGCGTCATAGGTAACTTAATCCTATGAGAGACACCAAAAGATGGAGGGTTGAAGCATATGAAGGACTTTAGATTGGGCGGACACTATTTGAAACAGAAGTAAAACAATAAGAGGTTTTTAAAATAAAAAAAAAAAAAAATGAGAAAATAATAAACTAAAACACTTCGGACTACTTAAAAATCAGATAAATAAAATGGACAATAATCTCCCCGGCAACGGCGCCAAAAACTTGTTTGAGTTAAAATAAAACCGCAAGCGTACAGGTCAATCGTAGCTACGGGTCGAACACGAGGAGATATACGCCACTCTATTTAACTAACTTAAAAGTAATGCAAAGTGAACCAAATTAAAGAGTTAAATTAAACTAATTAAACTAATGAAAATCAATGCATCCTAACTCATAAGCATCTAACAAAATTAAGGGATTAAATCGGCGTCCTAACATATGAACATCTAACCTATCAAACTAAAGCGAATTGAAAGGAATAAAAATGTAGCCACACATACTAACCACATAAAAAGAAATAAGAGAATAAAAATGCATCCATAAACCACAACCATATAAAATTAAAAGAAATAGAGGGAGAAGAAGAAGAAGATAGCGAGAGATAGAGGAGAGGGAGAATGAGATTGAGAGTTTAGATAGTAAAATCTGGATGTGCTTGTATGAATATAATTGAAAAGCTTGAATACTTGCATAAACTTACCATGGCCTCCTCTTCTAAATCTTCAAGTCTTGTCATCAACTTAAGAACTTAGACTAGAAGGCTTAAAACCTAAACTAGAATTAAAAAATTACAACCCAATTGAAGACTTAAATTGAAATTAAAGCATAAACTAAATCTATTATAACCATTAAATGAAATTCAAAAAAGCAAACTAGAACTTAGAAAAACCAAAAATCACAAATTAGAAGGAGAAAAAGAGAAGAAATTTCACTAAGTGAATGAGCAATTTTTACAAGAGAGGTAGGGGGTATTTATAGGTGGAAGAGAGGAGAAGAAAGAAGATGGAAATGTAGGAGAAATAATCCCTAAGAAAAGAGAATATTCTCTTCTCTTTCCTCTTTTACAATGCCTTGAATCCTAAGAAAAAAGAAAAAAAATAGAAAGAAGAAGAAGAGAAGATTGTTTACATAGACCTTCTATTTCTAGAAAAGTAAACTTCCAATTCTAACAAGTGCTTCCTTTTCTTTGTAGATATCTTCTCCAAGTAATAAAATCAAAGCATCTTTGATTTTTCAACCTTCCATAGATGAGAAAATATAAATCTATCCCAAGTAGAATTTCAGAAGTGCCCTTGAGAAGTTGGAGGAGAAAGAGAGAGTAAGGGTGATGATTAGGATTCCTTCAAGAATAAATAAAATACCCATTCTGTCCTTCAAAAAACGTGGAGCATGGGGTGCTTATATAGGCCTCACCATTGTGTTCTTTGTGAAAAATCACCCAAAATAGATCCAAATTTCGTCCAATTCGGAGTTAGGGAGCCCAAGATATCTCAAGTTGAAGTTGGATTGTCCAGAGCCTTCCAAATGGAATCTTTCGGGTACAGTAAAGTAACTTTTAATAATTGCGGTAAGGCTCCTGGAATCCGAACTTCCGCTTCACTTTGTCCCCGTTCGACTGTCAATAATTATAAATAAATCCCTGTAGACCATTTTCGCACGTCGTTACGGAAACGGCCATAACTTCTTCGTTTCAACTCGGAATCAAATGCCGTTTGAACCGTTGCGAAGCTAACTCGATGGGCTATGCATCCATACTATTAACACCTCTAAAAAGCTTAAAAACATCTCCTTAGCATCATCTCCTCCATTTTCACAATAATTCACCTAAACCCTGAAAAGCACAAGAAAGCACCGAGTAACTCTGTCCAATGTGGTAAAATGTATGCTTTATGCCCTAAGATTTCACAGATAAATGTGCTCATCAAGCTTGTCGCCTCCTTATGCCCGTGTCGCCCGTGCCTCGGTCTCATGTCCTTTGCTCGTACCTCGGCTTGTTTGTGCTTGTCCACGCCTGTTGGCGCTGCTCGTTTGTCTGCGCCTGTCCGATCCGCTCCTGTTTGATCCACTGATTGTGAGATCCAGTACCACCCCGGCAAGGCCAACTTTGTAGCAGATGCGTTAAGGAGAAATCTCAGACTACATCCCTCGCTTCCTTGGTCGTAAGCGAATAGTTGTTTGAAGAAGCTCAGAAGTTTGATCTAGAACTCGTGATCGAAGGAACGGCTATACAACTAGCAGCTATGGATTTACAGCCGTCGATGCGAGAGGAGGTAATTGTGAAGCAACCATTGGACCCCGAGTTGGCCAAAATAATTTGGGAAGTGCAGCAAGAAGTCCATAAGGACCCAGATTTTTCATTGGCCCATGATGGGGCATTGAAGTTTTGAGACAGGTTCTACGTGCCTAATGATTATGATATCCAAGACTGAATCCTTAAAGAGGCACACAACTCACCCTATTCAATCCATCCTGGAAGCGCGGAGATGTACAAGGACCTGAAGAAGTACTATTAGTGGATTGGGATGAAGGAGACCATAGCGACATACATGTCTAAGTGCCTCACCTGTCAACAAATAAAAGCAGAGAGACACCGACCATATGGATTATTGCAGCCGCTCCCTATACCTGAATGGAAGTGGGAAAGAATTACTATGGACTTCGTGACAAATCTACCCAACACCAGGAAGGGGATGAATGCAATTTGGGTAATTGTAGACGGACTGACAAAGGCAGCTCACTTCGTACCAATCAAAATAAGTTATTTAATGGAGAAGCTTGCCCAACTATATATTGAAAATATAGTCCGCTTACACGCGTGCCTGTCAGTATCATATCTGATAGGGATCCTCGATTCTCCTCAAGGTTTTGGAGAAGTTTACAAAAGGCATTGGGATCTCAGCTAAATCATAGTATGGCCTTTCATCAGCAGACGGACGGATAATTTGAAAGAACTATCCGGACTCTGGAAGACATGCTCAGAACCTGTGTCTTAGAAATGACCGACAGTTGGGATGCCCACATACCCTTAGTGGAATTTGCATACAACAATAGTCACCACTCCACCATTTACATGGCACCGTTTGAAGCTCTCTATGGTCGGAAGTGCCAAACCCCATTATATTGGGACAAGGTTGGAGAACGAAGATATCTCAGGCCAGAGATGATACAAGCAACCTGTGACAAGGTAGACATCGTTAGAGTGAAAATCAAGGCGGCCCAATCAAGACAGAAAAGTTATGCCGATAATCAAAGGAGGGACATCGAATTTAATGTCAGAGAAAAGGTGTTCCTCTGAGTGTCTCCAACAAAGGGATTGCTACGTTTTGACAAGAAGGGCAAGTTGAGCCCAAGATTCATCGGTCCTTATGAAGTCCTCAACAAAGTAGGACCCATAGCATATCGACTGGCATTACCACCATCTTTGCAAGGCGTCCATGAAGTTTTCCATGTGTCAATGCTAAGGAAGTACATCAACAACCAGACACATGTACTCTCAACTGAACCTAAGCAGTTGGACGTGGATATGACCTATGAAGAACAACCTACAAAGATATTGGATAGAAAGGAACATAAGCTTCGTAACCACATGGTCGCCTTTGTAAAGGTTCGTTGGGGAAACAATCCCATAGAAGAGGCTTCATGGGAACGTGAAGAAGAAATGAAAGAAAAGTATCCCCAACTCTTCGAGCTATAAGGTAAGCAAATTTTGAGGAAGAAATTTTTGTAAGGAGGGGAGAAATGTCAAACCTGCCCCTGACTGACTGGAATTTTGATTGAAGGATAGGAACCCCTGATATGGCATCCAAGCACACTATGGAGTATCACTCCAGTGATTGAAATTGATGGAGAACCCCCGAGCAAGTCTTCCTACATACGTGTCAGAAGATGGGTTACTGATCCCTGCAGTTGCACAGCCCACAGCATAATGTACTGCCTGGACTCCAGGTATTCTCTCTCCTCTCCATGAATGTGGGTCCCACACCTAAAAATAGGTGCAAAAGGCCTTGAGTGGCATGTGGGTGCAAGGCCCTAACCCTAAGTCAAACCCTTGTGCAAGCCCAAGAGAAAAAGCCTTGCTAAAATCTCTGGGCAATGCACTGGGCGATGCAGACATCACCCAGAGACATCGCCCAGAGTGGAAAAATACAATATTTTAATGCACAAATGTGTGGGGACCACCCATATTAGACATGGGCGCCCTCCATAGGTTAAGGGGAGTCTGGGGGACCACTTCATACCCTTGGATTTCTATGGACCCCACCTGAGTGCCCAGAATGACTGAGAATTCAATCAAAAATGCATTTTCAAAAGGGACCTAGGCAGCCAAACATGCCTCAATAGGAGGCTGGCCTATAAATAGGGGGCCTTAGGCTCATTTTAGAGCTCTTGGCACTATTGAAATCATGGAGGGAAGGAGAAGAAAGAAAAGAGAGAAAAGAGAAGAAGAAGAAGAAAGGAAAGAGAAGGAGAAGAAGGGGAAGACCTCACCTTGGCTCAGATCTGCTCCAGTATCCACCCTCAACTCAGTTCAGGTATAAATCTGAACCTATACATGCTGTTGTGATGCTGCTACTGATCTTCTCCATATATCTCTGGTGTTTTTTATGTAATTCTGGCCATTGGCAGCCCAGAACAACTGGGGGCTGCCATGGACCATCTCAGATCCAACATGCAAACATGATGCATGGAGGATCTGAGCTTTTTATGAAGATTTAATGGTTGTTCTACACCTGAGACCAAAACCCAAGACTGTACCAGACTACACTACATTATTACACCAAGAACAGGCAGTCTAGGCTCAGATTTGTGTGCCCTGGCTGCATGCAACCTAGCCCTGAGTTGTAACAGTCTTAGATCACTGTATTATATGTGAATCAAGCCTTGCATGCAGCCAAATCCATGGTCTGCAGCTGAAGCTACACTGGGTTACTATTCACTTGGCTATCTGGGCAGCTCCTGGCAGCCAAGTGGTGGGCCCAGGTGAAAATACATGAAGTTTAGTGCAAAGTACACCCCAGGGGGTCCATGATGACCTAACATGCATGGTGGGATGATCAAGGCATTGCCCATGGTGCAGAACCTAGGAATTGGAGCCTGTTCACGTTCCAAACAGGCTCTGGGCGATGCAGACATCGTCCAGAGACATCGCCCAGAGAATTAAAAGTGATAGTTTTGCTAATCTGCTTTGGGGATCTCCACCTATGGACCATAAACAGTGTAAGGAGGTGGTAAATGACCAAAATACCCCTCCTCACATCTGTCCATAAGTATAAATACCTTGGGTGCCCAAGTGGGCCCCACAGGGCTTGGAAACCCTGTCTGTGATGGTCCTGCAACACTGCCAAATTGGGGACAGTGCTGTGAAGCTATTATGACCTAGAATCATGAACTACGATGGTAAATGACCATTCTACCCCTAGGCCACAATCTCTGGATGATGTACCGGGACATAGGCCTAAGGCCCAGTGCAAGGCCCAGAGAATTCCAAGTGATGACCAACTGTATGCCGAGTCAACCCAGTGAGCTTAGATCAACCCTAGGACATCCAAAAATAGTTTGGAATATTAAATGACATACTTTTTATTTATACTTAGGGTTAGATCCCGTGCTCGAGGCCTATAGCCAGACTGCAGTCGGAACTGAAACTGCAACTGAGTTCATAGAACCGGACCCAGGTGGGTAAAATATTATCGTGTATATACGTGTAACAATATTATTATGCTGGCAATTAAATTCTTTAATTATAATGCTGTGTTACTTAATCAAATACAATTTTTCATAATTATTACACATCTTGTGACTGTTGATCAACTCTGTGGATATATCATGATGAATGTGAATGTTAGACTAGATGCCGTAGCCTGCTTGGAAATGAGGCCTGTGGTAGCCCGTATTATGGGATATGGTGGACACCGCCCGACTCATACGATGCCATTTAGATATGGGGTTAGAGATTCATCACCCGTGCTACGCACCCTTGCCAATATGGGTTAAGGTGTTGGATGACTATGAGGACTACCATAAAACCTCGGGCGAATATGTCGGGAAGCCTCGGCTACAAGCTGGGATGCCCCAGGGCAAATATGCCAGGAAGCCTCGAGCAACATGCTTGGGAAGCACCGATAGGTGAATCATGGCTATAAGCCCAACAAAGTTTATCCTCGAATTACATGTCGGGAAGCACCGAAAAGGTGATATTATGTCAGTTACCTCACAAGTTTATCACAGAGGGCCGGTCGGGCTATCCAAGGACTAGTGCGCTAGAGCTGACTGGTCCTCTCCGACAACTCAATGGGTGTATCGCGGGAAGGGGTAATCAAGCCCGCACCGGGGATACATGTATTGGGGATTGTAGTAGCACTAACCTGCCTTAGCTGTATTGTTAGGTGGCTAATTAAATAATCTGGACTTGCATATCATGTAGGATCATGTGGATTATGGTTGCATATGCATGCATGATGATATGATTTACTCACGGGCTCAGTAGGGCTCACACTCTGTTATATATGTTTTTCTTTCTAGATGATTGTGCAAATAGATGCCACTATGGCATGGAGGCTCATTATGAGGAGGAGAGCCCTTGTGATTATGATGATATTGGTATGGTCCCCGATGGAGGTCGTGCTGATGATGCGGGTGTTCTCAGTGGTTATTGATGAAGACCAGTGAGGGGCGCTTTTGATGCTTTTTGTTTTGGGGACTCCTTTTTGTTTTTGTTATGAGTTTAACCCCGTTCCTGTTTCTTGTTTAGCTTCTTCTTTTCTTTTCGTGGTTGAGTTATCTCGCCCTGTATATATGTACTTTTATTTCTGCTTATGTATATGTTAGCTTTCACTTTAGTGTTTGTGGGTTGTACTGGGAAATGGAACAAACTTACCTATGTATATATATCACAATCATTTCCTGTATCGCTACGCTTTCTCTTTCTTTCTTATAATTATAAATTATCTACAGCACTCTGATTTTACTTGTGGTAATATGAATGTGAGTCCGTGAATGTACTAACTACTTCTAGATCCGTGGGATTTGGCAGATTGCCGTTATGCAATTCGGGTCACCTACCTAATCCTCCCAGGGGTGGTTTGGGGTGTGACACTTTCGATGGCGAGGCCATAGTGGGACTTCCTGGTGTTTGGACATTCGAGGACGATGAGGCTTTTTGGGTCGGTTCCCCATGAGTCCATTATCGCAGTACAGTGGTTCAGTCGTGAGTGGGACAAGAAGATAGTGACAGACTCATCTGAGCAGGTGGTGATAGCTTAGCAGGAGAGGTGCTTCATCCTTTACTTGCTGGGGAACACCCTATTCAGCACGAGTGGGATGAAAATCCATATCTCGATGGTGCGGTATCTTCGAGATCTATTGAAGGCAAAGAAGTTTGACTGGGCTAGCGCTGGCTATGCCCATATGCTAAGGACTCTAGATTCCTTGGCTTTGTGGCGCCCGCAATGCATCGGCGGTACCTGGTTCGTACCAGAGGTAACCTGTCATTCCATCCTTTCTTTGTATTGTGTGCATTATACTATGTCTGCTGGCTTGTATTGTATTGAATTTTCTACTCTATTCGCAGTGCTAGTGCTACGACCACTTGGGAGTGCGAGCTCCTAGGTTGGTTGCCAGAGATAACACCACCTTTCCTAGGGTAGGGTTGTGGTTGGCGGAGAATATCTGCCCAAAGGAGAGAAACGTGCCCGTAGCCAGGGTACGGGAGGCGTTGGATCCGGTGTCCCCGTAGGAGTTAAGATCTTGCTTGTGATGCCTAACTGTATTCATGTTTGTCTAGATTCCTGATTGTCACTGTATGTGTTGGCAGGTGATCTGGAGACCCTTTGAGTCTATCGTGCTCGGGGTTCAGGCTTGCTTAGAGGCGGCGAGGAGGCTGGTGTCTCGACGCATGGTTTTTGCCGGGCCTTTCAGGTACACCTGGTACTTGGGTGATCGGGCCTACAGGCAATGGCCCGGTGTCAAGAGGCCATGCATTCCGATGAGGCCTCCTTGCTTCATGCTTGAGCTGGAGAGGCTCTTGAAGAAGGAGATGAGCCGGTTCTTAAAGGGCGTGGACGCTAAAGCCTTCGTAGAGCCCAACTCGTGGGGTCGCTACATGGGTACAAGACGAAGGAGCTGATGTGCGTCCAGCTCACGCCTTCTGGACCGGGGGTAAGCTGTTTTTTTACATTTCCATCCTCTATTAGCTCCCAATCTTGTTTTTTGGTTGCTAACATCTTGTGTTGGCTGTGCAGGCTCCTATTGGCTTCGAGCCTTATGAGGCTAGGGAGACCACTGGCACTGCTGCTATCAAACCTGCCCCTAACTCTGGCTGAGAATTTGAATGAAGGATAGGAACCCCTAGCCAATCATCCAAGCACCCTATGGAGCATTACACTAGTAGCTAATCCATTGGGAATGACCTCCTACATACCTGCCAGAAGGTGGATTGCAGCTCTATGCTATTGTACTGCATACTGCATAATCTACAGCTTGGATTCCAGGTATTCTCTGTCCTCTCCATAAATGTGAGGCCCACACCTGGAAAGATGTGTATTGGACCCTGGGTGAGGTGTAGGTACAAGGCCTAAGCCCTAGGCCAAAACCCTGTGCAAGCATAGTGAGATTACAACTTTGTTGTATTCTCTGGTGATGCACTGGGCGATGCACCTATTACCCAGTGAATCACTCAAAGTGGTTAAATTTATTATTTTAAACTGTAGACATGTGGGGACCACCCATATAGACCATGAGCATCCTCTAGGGGTAGATGGGAGTCTTGGGAACCATAGCCTACCCTTGGACCCCTATGGACCCCACCAGAGTGGCCAGAATGGCCCAGAATCAATTTGGAGAATGCATTCTTGAGGTGGGGCCTAGCTGCCAAACAGGCCTTAAGTTGGGCTGGTCTATAAATAGGCAGACCCAGCCCAACATTTAAACCCTTACACTATTGAAACCATGGAGGGGGAGAGAAGAGAGAAAAGAGAAGAAAAGGAAGGAGAAGAGAAGGAGAAGAAGGGAAGGAAGAGAGGAGCATACCTTGCATCCATCTCAGCTCCAGTAGCATATCAAGACCAATCTCAGGTATAATCCATGCCTCAACATGCTGCTCTGTTGTTTACTGTTCTCTCCTTTGGATCTCTACCTTTTGGAAGTGAAACTGGTCGAGGACAGCCCAGAACACCTAGGGACTGCCTTGTACTACCTCAGATCTAACATGCAACCCTATTGCATGGAAGATCTGAGTATTTTTCATGTGATTTAGCTGTTGTTTCTTACCTAAGACTGAGATCAGTCCCTATGCCAGACTGCACTGCCTTGTTGCACCCAGAACAGGCATTCTAGGCTTGGATCTATGTACACAGGCTGCTCACTGCCTCTGTGTTGTAACAACTGTTTGCAAGAAATAATAACCGTAAGCGTACGGATCAATCGTAGCTATGGGTTGAACTCAAGGAGATGTACGCCACTCTATTTTACTCACTTAAAAGCAATGCAAAGTGAACCAAATTAAAGTGTTGAATTAAACTAATGATAATTAAATGAACGCGTCCTAACTCACAAGCATCTATCGAAATTACGCATCTAAAGAATTGAATTGGCATCTTAACACATAAGCATCTAACCTATCAAAACTAACGCGAATTTGAAGGCATAAATTGCAGCCACACATCACAACCACATAAAATAAGCCAAAAGAAGCGTAGCGCTAAGATTAAAGAGGTGAAACCCGAAGGTGCTCAAACCGGACTGAAATTGCTTGCTTTTACCACACTTGAAATGGCGCTACCAAACCTAAAATTAAAACAAAATTAATTAAATTAAGATGTTTAACCTAATGCATGATAATGATAATAATAAAAAAATAGCATTCCACAAGCATGAAATAATTGGAGAGGTAGAGAATGAGAATGAAAATAATGGAGAATTAGAATCCTACTAGAATAGAGAGAATAGAGGTGGTGAGAGTGTGATTGAAATAAAAATAATGGAGGAATTAGAAGGTTAAGAAGAAGAAGAAGAACTAAAAATAAAATTAAGAGATTGAGAAGAAGAAGAAACTAAAAATAAAATTAAGAACTAATACTCCCTTCTACCAAAGTTGAAAGTGCATGAATTAATTAGGCCTTGCATGAATGTAGTTAAAGGCTATGGGTATTTATACGGAGAATGGGAGAGGAGAAGAGAGAAGAAGGAAGAGGGAGAGGGGCTCCATGGTTTTGGGAGCTCCTCTCCTTCTAAAATCGTGGAGGGGAGAGAGAGGAGAATCCCAAATAAAAAATATTCCCTTCTCCTTCCCTTTACATCATGCTTGAATCCCAACAAAATAAAAAAAAATGGAAAGTAATAGATATGTACAAAGCTTAGTCCATAAACCTTCTATTTTCAAAAAAGTGACTTTCTAATTCGATTCTTATGATTCCTTTTCTTTGTAGGTGTCTTCTCCAAGCAATGAGATCAAGGCATCTTTGACTTTTCAACCTTCCAAGGATGAGAGAATCTTCTCCAAAAGAAATCTATCCAAAGTAAAATCCCTAAAATGCCCTTGGAAAGTTGGAGGAGAGAGAGTGATGACTAGGATTTCAGTCACAATGAATAAAATACCCATATTGTCCTCTAGAAAAATCGTGGAGCCTTGTGTGCTCTAAAAAAAACGTGGAGAGCATGTGGGCCTTCAAAAATTGTGGAATCTTGTGGCAGTGTGGGTCCCCCCATGTGGGTAGCAGCTCTTCTCTCTCTTCAAGATTGGAAAATTGCCAAAACATCCTGTACTTATGGTAGAGCTCAATCGTTGATTAGAAGTACCTTCCTTGATGCCAAAAATATCCTTGGGAAGTGGCAGAATGGCTATGGGCTTGCATTACAGCTCATTTCTGACCCATTATTCTTTCTTGACCTGAAAAGAATAATCACCTGCATGGAGGCCTAAACGGATGCGTAATGGAATTTCGTCACGTCCATCTTGCTCAAAATTTAGTCCTGAACACAACCATGTAAAAACATTGGGCAGCTTTATGTGTAAATTTGGACATGCAACTCCCGATAGTCCGGAATAGCAATAAATAGCCCAAAAACTTGAAAAGCACAAGAAAGCACCAAAGTAACTCTATCCAATGTGGTAAAATGCATGCTCTATACCCTAAGATTTTGCACATAAGTGTGCTCATCAGATTCCCCCACACTTGAACGTTACTTGTCCTCAAGTAAACAAAACAAAAACTAATCTAAAATGCAAATATCCTCGCTCACTTTCGAAAGAATCACGATTGCACTTCTCATGTGCAGCAAGCCTTTGAACCCCTAGGTTACCCCTAGTTGACGAGTTTTGTCTCGTGGGTGTTTGCAGTGAATGTACACCCAAAATTCAATAAGTCAAAAAATGATGCAAATTTTAATCATGGCATGAGTAGGATAGTGCACACAAGCTCTAAGAATGCTCAACTGAAGATCAAGGAGCCAAAGGTTCCCCCACACTTGAATTTTATCACCCCACATCAATTCAAGTAACAAGCTTGCATCAAGATTAAGGGATCTCCTCATATTTTTTGAATATTATTTACCTTCAGGTAAACCACTCATAGCATCGATGGAACCAAAGACTTAGGCTTTGAGTATTTTTTACCATACTTTCTCTTCAGGCACTAAGGCAAAAAAATAAAACACTTTTTTTTCTCAATAATAAATTCTATTTCTGCTCCACTACTGTTCCGTGAATGACATGGTGAAGCATATACCAGACACCCAAATACTTGATAGCTTCGCTTTTTGCATATATCCATAAGACATTGAGACATTGATGCAAGAGTTTTTTTTTTTTTTTTTGTTTCCTTCCAAGGAATTTCGAACAAGTCACCTTGCTTCCTGAGGCAACAGTGCCCTGTCTAGTCCCAAAGAATTCTACTTTTCTTTCTTGTTTCTTTTTTTTTTCACTTTCATGCCTACCTTGCCACAAACAAATTGGTCTCAACTACTAGCTAAAAGATCAAGGGGTCCATAAAACACACAGAGGAATCTAGCCATCTAATGAAATAATGCTCATATTTTCCAACTCAGTCCCTCTCACCTTGGTACATACCAATTATCGTCCTTGAAAGGGATTTTTTTATTATTTCACATGCTAGGGCACCTAATTCCCTCTTTCTCTCGCTTCACAATCAAAAAAACGTATGCACAAAACCACAACTATTGCCACAATCAAAATTCACCAATCAAGTTCACACCCCCCTACACTTAATTCATGCAGTGTCCTCAATGCATGCAGAAAAAAAAGAATGAAGACAAAGGAGGTGATGAGGGGGCTTACCAGATATAATCAACACAGAAGATCATGAAGAGTTATGAGCTTTACAACAAGTACTAGGAGCATCAACAGAAACCTCAATCCATGGCCGGTAACTGTAAAAAGAGCTTCAGAACCAGAAAATACTTGACCATAAATTTTAGTAAAGTGAGAAATAACATGGAAGTTAAGCACAAATAAGAAATACCTGCCAGGAAAATCTATCCACATGTGACAGTGGAAAATGAAAGCATTAAAACTCAGGCCATTAATCTTTCCATTCCCTCCCATGGTCAATACAGAATGCATGTCATTATCGTAAAAACCAACCAGGAATGGATCGCAGTAAGCATCAAAAGGATCATGAATATCAGTAACCTCATCAAGATAATCATAAAAAATGGGAGGTTTACTCAAATCAATCCTAGCAATAAAACTATCCGTCTTTTGCATAACTTGGTTTGCCAAATAAGGATCACTATAATATGCTTGAAGAGCATCATGACTAACATTGTCCTCCTCAACAAAATCATCAAACCTGGGAGGTTTGGACAAATCAACATACGGGGCAATAGAATCCTCAAAATGACAATTATCTAGGTTTTTCAAAGAGAAAGAGGAAGATCGAATTTCCTGGGTTTCTATTCTATCATGAAAATCAGATTCTAAATCAGTAGAAACACTAGGCTCACTAAGATCAGGAATTTCAGGCAAAAGTTGGACTTCTCCATGTGGCTCATCGAACTTTGCTTCGCTAACATCTTCAGGAAACTCAATCTCAACAAATAAATCATCTTGAAAATCATTTTGTTGGGGGTGACTCTCATTAACTTCAAACTGGGGTGGTAGACTTGCAATATCATTGAACTGGGGATGGGGTGGTGCATTCTGAACTGGAATCTGGTATCATGGATTTAGTTCAGGATGACTAGGTATTTTACCTGTTTCCTCCTCCTGCATCATGGCGATCAGTTGAGAGAGTTGCTTCTCCATGTTATTACTACTTTCTATGAAAAGGGTAATGTTACTCTCAAGCTCACTCAGTCTGGCCTCCTCATCCATTTTTTGAAACTCAGGGGGTTGGTGATATGGTTCAAGGAGAGGTGGCTCATTGAGATTCAATGGAGGGTTGCGCATTGGAGGACCAAACTGACCATGGTATTGGAAATTGGGTGGTCCAGCTTGGTTATTCCATTGATCCCATGAGAAATTGGGATGATCACTCCACCCCTGATTGTAATTGCAAAAAGAATTGTGCTGAAATAGAGGACTCACATTCTTATCACCATAACTACCCCCATAAAGATTAGGACATCCTTCCATAATATGTATAGTTTGGGGGTGTGACCAATCAAAATTTCTTGAAAGCCCATAGTTGGGTTGGGGAACAATATTGTACTAGGGTGGTGCAAAGTGATTCTCTAATTCACTACTTTTGGCTGCCTTATCCTATTTAAACCTTTCGCCCAAAGTCATATGTGCCTTAGCATGGTTCCACCTTTTCCCCAAAGTCATAGGTGGAGGTGTACCTCCCATTATTCCAAACATGCATAAACTATCCACCTATCCAAAATTGAGGTCTCCCTATAACAATTTTTTTCATTTTTTTTTATTGAAAATCAAAAGGAGAATGAAAATAAATTAAAGCACTTCGAATTACTTAAAAATCAGAAAAATAAAGTGGTCAATAATCTCCCCGGCAACGGAGCCAAAAACTTGTTTGCAAGAAATAATAACCGCAAGTGTACAGATCAATCGTAGCTACGGATCAAACTCAAGGAGCTGTACACCACTCTATTTTACTTACTTAAAAGCAATGCAAAGTGAATCAAATTAAAGTGTTGAATTAAACTAATGATAATTAAATTAACACGTCCTAATTCACAAGCATCTATCGAAATTACACATCTAAATAATTGAATTGGTGTCTTAACACATAAGCATCTAACCTATCAAAACTAACGTGGATTTGAAGGAATAAATTACAGCCACACATCACAACCATATAAAAAAAACCAAAAGAAGAATAGGGCTAGGAGATTAGAGAGGAGAAACCCACAGGTGCTTTTACCACACTTGAAATGGCGCTACCAAATCTGAAATTAAAACAAAATTAATTAAATTAAGATGTTTAACCTAAGACATGATAATGATAATAATAAAAAAAAATTACATTCTACAAACATGGAATAATTGAAGAGGTAGAGAATGAGAATAAAAATAATGGAGAATTAGAGTCCTACTAGAATGGAGAGAATAGAGGTGGTGAGAGTGTGATTAAAATAAAAATAATGGAGGAATTAGAAGGTTAAGAAGAAGAAGAAGAACTAAAAATAAAATTAAGAGAATGAGAAGAAGAAGAAACTAAAAATAAAATTAAGGACTAATACTCCCTTCTACCAAAGTTGAAAGTACATGAATGTAGTTGAAGAAGCTTGAACACTTGAACAATCCTTGCCTGACTTCCTCTTCCAAATCCTCCAAGTCTTCTCACAAACTTAGGAACTTAAACTAGAAAGCTTAAAAACTAAACTAGAATTAAAAGATTACAACCATATTGACGAAATAAATTGAAACTTGAATTAAAATCATTACAACCATGGAATTAGATTCATGAAATCAAAACTAAGACTAGAAAGCCAAAAATTTAGAAGAAGAAGAGAGAAATTTTACTAAGTAATTGAACAAGTTTACAAGCCCAAGGCTATGGGTATTTATAGGGAGAATGGGAGAGGAGAAGAGAGAAGAAGGAAGAGGTAGAGAGGCTCCACGGTTTTGGGAGATCCCCTCCTTCTAAAACCGTGGAGGGGAGAGAGAGGAGAATCCCAAATAAAAAATATTCCCTTCTTCTTCGCTTTACATCATGCTTGAATCCCAAGGAAATAAAAAAAATGGAAAGTAATAGATATGTACAAAGCTTAGTCCATAATCCTTCTATTTTCAAAAAAGTGACTTTCTAATTCGATTCTTGTGCTTCCTTTTCTTTGTATGTGTCTTCTCCAAGCAATGAGATCAAGGCATCTTTGACTTTTCAACCTTCCAAGGATGAAAGAATCTTCTCCAAAAGAAATCTATCCAAATTAAAATCCCTAAAATGCCCTTGGAAAGTTGGAGGAGAGAGAGTGATGACTAGGATTCCACTCACAATGAATAAAATACCCATATTGTCCTCTAAAAAAATCGTGGAGCCTTGTGTGCTCTAAAAAAAACATGGAGAGCATGTGGGCCTTCAAAAATTATGGAATCTTGTGGCAGTGTGGGTCCCCCCATGTGGGTAGCAGCTCTTCTCTCTCTTCAAGATTGGAAAATTGCCGAAACAGTCATGTACTTGTTGTAGATCTCAACCATTGATTAGAAGTATCTTCCTTGATGCTAAAAATATCCTTGGGAAGTGGCAGAATGGCTATGGGCTTGCATTTAGCTCATTTCTGACCCATTATTCTTTCTCGGCTTGAAAAGAATAATCAACTGCATGGAGGCCTAAACGGATGCGTAACTAAATTTTGTCACGTCCATCTTACTCAAAATTTAGTCCTAAACACAGCCATGCAAAAACATTGGGTAGCTTTACATGTAAATTTGGACATATAACTCCCGATAGTCCAAAATAGCAACAAATAACCTAAAAACTTGAAAAGCACAAGAAAGCACCAAAGTAACTCTATCCAATGTGGTAAAATGCATGCTCTATGCCCTAAAATTTCGCACATAAATGTGCTCATCAATAGCTTCCCACCACCATGTTTCATGTGGAATCCTCCTTGCATGCAGCCCAAACCGTGGCCTTATGCTAGAACACAGTTGTGCTACTATTCTCTGAGCTAGCTGGACAGCTCCTGGCTCCCGAATGGTGGGCCCAGGCCATGATCCATGTGGACCACTGAAATCCACTCTTCATGGGGTCCACAACAACCCTACATGCATGGTGGGTCTACCTAGGCACTACCCATGATGAAAATTTCCAATTTTGGAGCCTGTTCGTGCTTCAAACAGGCTCTGGGCGATGCACTGGGTGATTGCCCTATCGCCCAGAGAATGGAAATGGGCTGTAATGCTGACCAGAATCTGTGGGCTTTCACCAGTGGGCCATGCACTGCCAGAGATGGTCCAGCTACATTGCTGACCTAAGAACTGAATTGTGAGACTGTCGGGACCATGTACAACTTGAAAAAGACTTGACCCAAATCCACATCTCCGGATGATGCACCGGGACATGGACCCAAAGGCCCAGTGCAAGACCCGGAGAATTCTAAGTGATATTAGACTGAGTATCGAGTCAGACCAGTGAGCCTAGATCAGTACTAGGACCTACGAAACAATTTGACAAATTGAATAACACATTTCTAATTTATTACTTTAGGGTTTGATCCCATGCTCAAGGTACACTGCCAGACTCCGACCGAAACTAAACGAGCAATAGAACCTGTAGGACCAGACCAAGGTGAGTGGAATGTCATCGCGTATGTAGATGTAACATAATTAATATGCTGAATTGAACCTTATCATAATAATACTATGTTACGTATTTAAATTTATGAATCTTAAAAACTTAATACAACATTATCTTGACTGCTGGAAATTATAGTTGAATACTCTACGCTGATTGTGAATGCTAGACTAGATGCCGTAGCCAGCTTGGAAATGAGGTCTGTGGTAGCCTGTAGAATGGGATATGGTTGACATCGCCCAACTCATACGATGCCATATAGGCATGGGGTTAGAGTTTCATCAACCGTGCTTTGCACCCTTGCCAACAGGGGTTAAGGTGTTGGATGCCTGTGGGAGTGACCATATATATGAGAAAATAAAAGAAAAGAAATGTGAATGCACCGAAAAGGCAAATATGGGCTATATGCCGGGCTATAAGCCAAAAAAGAAAAGAAAAGAGAAAAAGGGATGGATGCCTCACAGGTTAATCACAGATGACTGGTTGGACTGACCTTGGTGAACGAATACGGGAGCTGACTGGTCCTCTCTGACAACTCAATGGGTGTATCACAGGAAGGGGTTAAAAGCCTGCACCAGGGATATATGTATTGGAGATTGTAGTAGCACTAACCTGCCTTAGTTGTGATGCTAGGTGGCTAATAAATAATTTGGACTGCACTTCATGTAGGATCCATATGATTGTGATTGCATATGCATGCATGATGATATATTTCATTCACGAGCTCAGTGGGGCTCAAACTCTATTATACATGTTTTCTATTAGATAATTCTACAGGTAGAAGTCAATGTGGCGGGGAGGCTTATTACCCGGAGGAGAGCCTTGGTGGTTATGACCATATTGGTATGGACCCAGATGGAGGTCATACCATTAATGCGAGTATTCTCGGTGACTACTGAAGATTGACCCGTGAAGGGTGCTGTTGATACTTTTTGTCTTGGGGACTCCTTTTTGTTTTTTACAAGAGTTTATCCCCTTTTCTGCTTTTAGTTTTTTTCTTCTTTCTTTTTGGGGCTTGAGTTACATTGCCCTGTGTATATTTTCTTTTCTTTTGTTTTAGAAAATGTATCTGGTAGTTTCTACTGTTCTGTTAGTGGGAGTGAGCGAGGGAATGATCAGACTTATTATTGTATATAACATCATTTCCTGTACTACTACGCTTCTTTTATATTTTATAAATATAGTTTTTTGTAGCACTCTAAGTTTTACATGTTGTATTACTATGGATGTGTGTCTATGAATGGATTAACTACTTCTAGATCCATGGGATTTGGCAGATTATTGGCATGCAATTCGGGTCACCTACCTAATCCTCCTAGGGGGTGGTTTGGGGTGTGACAGCTGCTACTGGTGCCGGTGCCTCATCTGGTTCTACCATCCTCGAGGCAATCCCTTCTTTTGGTGGCGGAGCTCAGTCATCATCGATGCCTTCCTATGCTCACAAGGTGCTTGACGCCTTCTTTCTAGTGCCGGGGTGGTTCTTTGTGTGCCAGGGCAAGGAAGCGCCTGTTCGTTGTCTCATTTCTTCTGTCACCGGCTATCCGTGCAACTATGACTTCGTGAGTACTTTAGTCCTACTTTAGATTTGTTTCTCCTTATTGTATTTGGCTGACCATCGGTCTTGGTATAGGTCCCTGGCTATATGTATGATGACCTATTGGGGATGGTCACTGCCCTGAAGGAGTTGGCCACCTCACAGAGTGAGAGGATCCTCCAGCTGGTAAGTTACTTGTTTGTGCGTTTTCCCTGCAAGGTTAGTGAAAATGTAGAAAACATACATACATGCTGATGCTTTGATGTGTATGTAGGAGGGCGACATCCTAGGATATGAGGCGACCGCCAATCGGCTACAGAGGGAGAGGGATGAGGCCGTAGTCATTGCCCAAGTTGTCCCAGTCACAAAGGAGTACGTGCCTAAGCCCCTGGCTGTTCAGATTGATGATGAGGCTGGTGAACAAGGTGCGGGAGTGGACGATAGCAAGGAGTATAGTGAGGGCGATGAAGAAGACAATGACAAGGAAGGGTCCGATGAGGACGAGGGGGAAGAGGAGTAGTAGTTCTAGGCTCCATTCTTGTTTGTTTTTTTTTTAATGTTTTTGGATGATGTGTGGATGATGAACAGTTTCAAGCCTGTGAGCCCTGTAAATGTATTTTGAGGAATTTAAATCCAATTTAATTTGATTCAGACTTTGTGTTTCTTGATCAAATATGTGGTTGGACTAGTCAAAATAGGATTTAGGTATGTGAATATGATGCGGACCAATCCATCGTGACCCTAGGATGTAGAGTGACATGCAGGATTGGCAGGAACCCATTGGTGCAGTGCGGACCGCCCAGAAATGAAAGGGACTATGTAGGCTGAGAATAGCATAGTGTCAACATCGAGATCCTGTCAATTGACAGTGATATCCCTCGACATCGAAGTGGGAATTTTGATTATCGAGTGCCATTCTCTTACTGACGATCCAACTTAGACAGTAGATGGACTCTATTCGACAGTGAAGCCCTTGGAATCGACATCGAGCAGGATTTATCGACAGGGTTTCGATGTTAAGGGAGGGGTGGTTCGTTGTTGACTCAGGGGGTTTCAGTGTCAACTCCATGTTTCCAAATCCGAATTGTTTCCATTTTGGAAAGCCTTGGTGTGAGATTTTTCGATCCTCCTTCCCTTCTTGGGCCCTTGTCTGTCCTTGGGGCTATATAAGGGGTCTTAGGAAGTGCTTAATCCCTTGTTTATGGTTCTCTTGATCTTGAGTGTTAAGTAAGAGTTTTCCCATCTCTTTCTTCTATTTTTCTTGGTTTTTCTCTTGTTTCTCAAACAATGGAGAAGGCTTTGAGTTCATGGATGGATATCATGCTGGAAGATGATCGTGAAGGCTTGGGAAGAGTGTATCTCCAGCCTTTGGTGAGTATGAAGAACATGACTCTTACATGGGACTTGCTTCGAGGTGTATCTCGCTATTGGATCCCCGCAATTCACGTATTCCGATTTGGTATAGCTAAGGTATGTCCAACGTACGAAGAATTCCGTGCTTGTTTTCTTTCTCCATGCCATGGTGCTATGATTCATCCTGTCTTAAAGAATGATTATTCTAGAGACATTATGTCCTTCTTTGGACTAGAGAAGGGATGTCTTCCTCACTTTATGCATGGCCACCGTATCGATGTATTGGCGATTATTCGCCTCTTTGCTGGTCAATGTAGGGGTGACTATGGTTTCATGGAATGTAGGAAGAGGGCATTCTTATTCTGTGTAATTGCTCAATTCCTTCTTTGCTTTGGTGCTTGTGGGGCTTCCTCTGTGTTGATGGAGGTGGTCAAGCAAATCCAACGTGGTGGTGACATCGTTCCTACCGTCTTGGCAGAGACAATGGGGGGGTTGGATATTTTGAATGGGAGCCACACTCCCCATAGTGAAGAGTTCACTGGCAGCCCGTACTTGCTACAGGTATTCTTCCTTGTACTTGAATTTGAATTTTCTTCTTTTACCATGCGTTTGGAAAACACTCTTATTTCCTTTTGTATGGCAAGTTTGGCTTTGTGAAAGACCGTAGTTCGTGAAGCCCATGAGAGGAGACTTCAAGGTCAAGCACTATCGTGTCCGCTTTGTGATCATGGAATACCACCATTGGGATGCTTGGGTTCGCGCCTTGTCCCATATTACTTCTGATGATATCCATTGGAGATACTCATGGTGGAATGTGGACACTCTGGTATTGAACTCTTCTGGATGTAACTATGTGTGTCTGATAAGATTGGGCCATACTTCCTATTATATACCCAATCGAATACGTCGACAGTTCAGACTGACTCAAGATGTACTTGAGGACTTGGTGAATTTCTGTCCACCGGAAGAGTTGGACAAAGAGGTGGTGGGGAAGACAACTAGTCTGTGGTGATCCAAAACGACTCTGAAGGTGGTAGGTAATGTTGAAAATGGAGGCATGACTGTGGATTATGAAGCCAAGGTAAAGACCTAAGGGAAGAAGATGATTGCAAGGAGGAAGTTGACATGGGAACGAAAAGAGAGTTCAAGTTCTTCTAGTTCCAAGCGATCTAGAGAGGTGGAAGATGATAGTGAAGATACTGACGATCCAATGGTTTTAAAGGCAAGGATTGCGGAGCTGCAGAGAAGGTGGAAGATTTGAGTTATTAGGACTTAGATTGCCAAGAGTTGCATTTTTCCCTTTTTCTTTTTTTGCATTCGTACTTTGTTTTGATTTTATTTGGATGTGGCTTAGACTTTGAACTTGTGATTGAACTTTTTCTCGAATGATTATTTTTTATTTTATTTTGTTTTGTGACCGGTCCTGATGTTATTTCTCCAAGATGCCTACGTAACCTTAAGTGTTTAAGGAATCAGGTAGTACGTAGTTCCATTGTTTAGGAAACTCTAGACATAGTACCTCTTGAGCTGATCTATGTTTGTATAGTAAGGGAGCTCGATCCCATCTAGATCCACTACGCATACTGCTTGGCCAGGTAGTATCTCTTTGATTATATAAGGGCGGGTCACTCCAATTGGGCTTGAATTTACCTCGCGGATCGTGTATGGGGGCTATTTGCACCTTGAGCACCAAATCACCAACGGATAGCTGGCGTGGCACTACTTTCTTGTTGAATGTTTGCATCATTCTCTGTTGATATTGTTGAGGAAAAGTCCTCATACTTTAATTTCATCATCTATCAAAGATGATAACATTGTTTTGATGATAACAAATAAATCGAATTATACTAACTCTTGTTTAAGATGTATAGATAAGAGCATATCACCATTGAGGGGGAGCACTTAATTCAAGAGATTGATGCTCAAAGCAATTTGTCTTATCTTTCAAAACATCAAAGAATCATGAAAAATGAAGAACAAGTTTTGAAGATAAAGACCAAGACAAGTTAGAAGAACTTACTTTGAAGACACTCAAGAAGTTCAAGACTTGAAGACAAGTTGCACTTAAGTTGTAAACATTTTAAACTCACAAATAATGTAATGCACACACACACAAGTATGCATTCATTAGATAAACTTTAGGAGGTTAATAATAACCCCAATTCATGTGACCAAACTCATTTGGAAACCCCAAGTTAGTCCACTAAAGGACTTAGCTTATTTCAGCAGAAATTAGCTGATCCGATATACCCAATCATAAAACGGCATACCCGATCAGTTGTGGTCTCAAGAAAATGCCTGCAGCAGCCTCCAGCAGACCGGATCAAGCTTGGCTGTATTTTACCCTAATCCAGCATACCGGATCATGATCCAGCATACTGGATCATCATGATATAACCGTTATGGTTTTTACCGTTGGAACAAAGACCTTTTTAAGAAATTTGGTGAACCGGCATACTGGATTAGGAACCGGTATATCGGATTATGTCTGTCTAATTGAATCCGATCTTAAGACAGATTTCTAATTAATTTGAGCTATTTGGCCTATAAATAGACACCTGTTTAAGCTCTAATTACTACTAATCACCATCATTAAGAGACTTCAATACAAGCTCAACATTATAATAGCTTCAAGTGAGAATTCAAGCATTCAAGCACATTCTCCTACATGCTCCTTCACTTCATTTAACATTAAGCTTCAAGTTGAAAGGTAGCACACACACTACTAAGGTTGAGGTAACTCTTTCTATAGTACATTTTATTTTAATGACAGTTTAAGTCCTCTTGCTCGGAAGCAAGAGTAGTTTAGGTCCTCTTGCTTGAAATCAAGATTAGTTGTTTGTTTGAGTTCTCTTACTCTTAATTAAGATTTGTACGAGTTCTCTTGCTCATTCTCAAGATTTTTTTTAGTGGAATTCTCTCTAGGGTGAGAGGAGTGGGTGTAAGCAAGTATTGGCCGAACCACTATAAATCTTTGTGTTATCTTTGCAATTTACTTGTTTTATATTGATAATATTTTTATTTTTGCAAAAGTTTATACCTTCCACTATATTCACCTATTCACCCCCCTCTAAGTGAATTCACATTTGATACTAGAGCGGGAGCTAAAGACCTTGATTATTTCTTAATCTTATTAAGAGTTAAAAGACCATGGGATCCTCTATCAATTGAAAGATTGGAGGATACAACATCACTAGACCACCCTTTTTTGAAGGAGAAAGATTTTTCTATTGGAAAAATCGTTTCAAAAACTGTGTGTGCTAATAATATTGATGCTTGGGAGGTCATTGAAAATGGACCAAATACCATAGACAAATCCAAAGAAGAATGTATTATCGTTGAAAAAGCAAAAGTCCAACTTAACTATGTAGCAATTAGCTATATTCAATGTGCTTTGGGAGAGAAAGAATATAATAGAACTTGCATGTATGACTCTGCTAAGGAGATATTTGACAAACTTGTTGTAACCTATGAAGGTACCTCGGAGGTCAAACAATCCAAAATAGATATGCTTGTAAATGAATATGAACTATTCAAAACAAAAATGATGAAGATATCTATGCTATGTTTACTCATTTTACTAACATTGTGAACAAGTTGAAAGGTTTAGGTAAGATCTATACAAATGGAGAAAATGTAAGAAAGATCTTGAGATCCCTTTTCAAGGAATGGAGACCCAAAACAACGGCTATCAAAGAATCAAAATATATCGACAAGTTAAGCCTAGATGAGCTATTGGGATTACTCCAAAATCATAAAATGGAGCTCAAACAAAACACCAAGAAAAATGAACCAAAAGAATCTAAGAAGAAGGTTGTGGCTTTCAAATCATGCTACTAAATCAGTGACGATGAAGAATAACTATCTGATGACGAGATTGCACATCTCTCTAAGAAGATTTCAAGGGTCCTGAAGAACAAGGGCAAAACTTCATTCAACAAGAGGAGATTCTCTAAGGACCAAAAAGGTAAGAGTGTTTCCAAAGATAATACTGATTCCCCTTCAAAAGACATCATTTGCTTTGAGTGTAGGAAATTAGGACACTACAAGGGAGATTGTCCAAAAATGAAAAAATACAAAAAGACATACAAAGTCGAACATTCATTTGACTCAAGCGATGAAGAAGAGGAAGACGAAGAATCTCAAGAAGAAGAACAAACCAACCTTGCACTCATGGCTCTTGAAGATGAAGAAAACCAAAATGATGTAACCCCCACATCTCCATCTCATAAGGATAAAGATTACTTAGAATTAGAAGAAGCATTTGAAGATCATTATCAAAGTAGCATGGAATTGGCAACCACAAAAAAGAATCTCTTAAAAGAGATCAATTCCTTAAAAGACCAAAACATGACTTTAATCTCTCAAGTTAATGACTTGGAGGGAAAAAAAAGTTATGTAAAACCTTAGAATCCTTTACACATGGTAAGAAAAATCTTGATATTTTATTTGGATCTTCATCCAAAGTACCTTTCAATAAGGAAGGGCTAGGCTATGATGTGAACAAAAGTTCAAATCAAACTAAAGAGCCAAGTTCAAGTAAAATAGCAAGTAAGAGAGTAAAGAAGAACAAATACTATAACTATTGTAGAAAGAAGGGATTTTCTCTTGAGGAATGCTATTCTAAGAAGAAAAGTCCTCAAGTTAAGAACCCCAATCCTAAAGGAAAGACTCTAAACCCAAATACCCTTCAAATTGTTGTATGCAATAACTACAACAAAAAGGGACATACAATTTGAGAATGCTATCATATTAACCAAGCATTTTGTTATCCTAGAAGACCTTATAATGGTCAAAATAGTAGAAGTTCTCCAAAGATGCAAAGATCAACTAGAACTCCACCAAAGATGCAAAAATCATCTAAGAACTAAGGATTATATAGAGTACCCCAAAACCAAAGACCTTGGAACTCCCAATCATATAAAAATTGGTATGGCAACCAAAAGGTAAATGGAAACTAAATGATTTAGAGACCAAGAGGAATGTATGATACTAATAATGACGGACCCAACACACAATGGGGACCAAAATTTTATTAAGCATTGTTGTTTTGTAGGAGCACAAGAGCAACATGGAATGATACATCGATAGTGACTGCTTAAAGCACATGACATCCAACCCAAAGTTTTTCTCCTAGCTCAAGAAGCAAAAAGGAGGACGGGTATCTTTTGGAGACAACAACAAATGAAGAATCATTGAAAATGGCTCAATCGAATTTAGAGGTACAGTAATCTCTAATGTTAGCTTAGTTGATAACCTAACTCCTAAAGTATAATCTACTTAGTGTAAGTCAATTATGCAACAATGGATATCTTGTGAATTTCAATGCCTCTAAATGTGTAATTAAAGATATTGATGATAATATGATTCTTGAAAGATGTAGAAAAAATAATGTTTATACTTGCATATTTAGTGTAAATTCACATGATGCATGCCTTATATCAAAATTTGATGATGCTATCTTATGACATAGGAAATTGGGACATATAAATTCTAAAATAATTAGATCCCTACCCTCAAAGAATTTGGTGAGAAATCTATCAAAGTTGAACTTTGATAAGCAACACACTTGTGGAGCATATCAAAGAAGTAAACTAACAAAGGTTTCTCACAAGGCCATAAACTTAGTTGCTACATCTAGACCTTTGGAATCACTCCACCTTGACTTATTTGGACCTATGCAAACTACAAGTTTAGGAGGTAAGAAATACACTTTTATCATTGTAGATGACTATTCTAGGTTTACTTGGATCTTCTTTCTCAAGCATAAAATTGATGCATCTGAGGAATTTGTATCTCTTTGTAAGAGAATACAAAATCAGAAGGGTTATTTGATCACCTCTATCAAAAGTGACCATGGTGGTGAAATTGAAAATATGGATGAATTTGGAGACTTCTGTAGAAAACAAGGTATAACCCATAACTTTTTGCCTCCTAGAACACCACAATCAAATGGTGTGGTTGAAAGGAAAAATAGAATATTCCAACAAACCATAAGGATAATGCTCAATGAGTATTCTTTGCCAAAGTATTTTTGGGTTGCAACCGTTCATATGGCATGTTATGTGTTGAACCGAGTTTTAATAAGACTTATACTTGTGAAAACTCCTTATGAACTTTTTCATAATAAATTTCCTAAAGCTGATTACTTTAAAATTTTTTGTTATGCATACTTTATTTTAAACACAAAGGACAACTTAGGAAAGTTTGAAGAAAAGGTCGATGATGGTATATTTCTAGGCTACTCCACAAATAGTAGAGCTTATAGAGTATTCAATAAGAGAACTCTAGTTGTGAAAGATTCTATGAATTTCAAATTTAATGAATCTATCGCCAAGAATAAATATAAAGACTTCGAAGAAGAAGATGAAGATGAAGTACTTGAAATTAGGAAAAGAGTTGAAAATGTCTCTTTAAAAGAACCTAATGATCACGTACATCAACTTCCAAAAGAAATAAGGACTGTTAAAGATCACCCTCTTGACCTTGTTATTGTAAACTTAGAGAAAGACATACAAACTAGAAGTAAAATTCAAAATGTTTGTTCAAATGTAACCTTTATCCCTACCATTAAACCTAAAAATATAAAAGAAGCCCTATTGGATAGTAATTGGATAATTGCTATACAAGAGAGCTCAATCAATTTGAAAAAAATCAAGTTTGGGACTTAGTGTCAAAACCCACGAACACCAAAATAATTGGAACTAGATGGGTATTTAGAAACAAACTTGATGAAGATGGAAACATAACTAGAAACAAGGCTAGATTGGTTGCTCAAGGCTACAACCAACAAGAAGGTATTGACTTTGATGAAACATATGCACATGTAGCTAGACTTGAATCCATTAGAATATTATTTTCTTTTGCATGTCATAAGAATTTTAAATTGCATCAAATGGATGTGAAAAGTGCATTTTTGAATGGTTTTATTAATGAAGAAGTACATGTTATTCAACCCCTGGGTTTAAAGATTTTAAATATGTATACCATGTCTACAAACTCAAGAAGGCTTTGTATGGTTTGAAACAAGCCCCAAGAGCCGGGTATGACAGGTTGAGTAAGTTTCTTATTGATAATGGTTTTTCAATGGATAAGATTGATACAACCTTATTTGTTAAGCATAAGAAAAATGATTTGATTATTGTTCAAATTTATGTTGATGACATTATTTTTTGTTCAACTAATAAATTACTTTGTCATGAATTTAGTAAATCAATGAGTAGTGAGTTTGAAATGAGTATTATGGGAGAACTAAACTTCTTTCTAGAACTTCAAATTAAACAAACTCCTAATGGGATCTTCATAAGTCCAACTAAATATCTTAAGGAGCTCTTGAAAAAAATTGATATCAATGGACAAAAATCCTCTAGCACTCCCATTAGTGTATCGGTTAAACTGTCCATAGATGAAAATGGTACTCAAGTTGACTCTACTAAATATAGAAGAATGATAGGTAGTCTTTTGTACTTAATGGTTAGTAGACCGAACATTATGTTTAGTGTCTGTGCTTGTGCTAGGTTTCAAGCCAAACTTATGCAATCCCACTTAAGTGCTATCAAAAGAATATTTAAGTACTTGAAAGGGACCCCAAGCATTGGCCTTTGGTACCCAATGAACAATGACTTTGACCTTATAAACTTCTCTGACGCCAATTTTGTCTGGTGTCATGTTGATCGGAAGAGTACAAGGGGAACTTGTCACTTCCTAGGATCATGTTTGGTCTCATGGTTTAGTAAGAAGCAAAATTTAGTGGCTTTATCTACCACCAAGGCCGAATACATCATAGTCGGACGGTGTTGTGCACAAGTATTATGGATGAGGCAAACTCTCCAAGATTATGGAATCAAGTTTGACACTTCCTCTATCCAGTGTGACAACACCAGTGCGATTAATTTCAGCAAGAACCCGATCTTACACTCTAGAGCTAAGCACATTGATATTCGTCATCACTTCTTACATGATACAGCTTAAAGAGGTGAAATCCAACTTGACTTTATAGAGACCGAGAAGCAACTCGCAGATATATTCCCAAAACCCTTAAATGAAGAAAGATTCTGCACACTTAGAAGAGATTTGGGTATGTGTGACCCTTTTACATAAAGTAAATTTGCTGTGTAAAATTGAATTTCCTGTTGTATCTGCTAAAATGGTATACCGGATTACCAAACGGTATGCCGATTTAGCAAATATAGCTGTTTATTGACCGTTAAACTTGAAATGGTATACCAGATCACCAAATGGTATATCGGATTGAATTTTTTGACTGTTTTCTAGCCGTTGGAGCACCAACTTAAGCCTATAAAAACCCCTCCTTTTGTCATTTTCTACATCACTATTCACTCTACTCTCACTCCCAATCCTAAGAACAAATGTAAGCTATTTTTTATTTTCTCTCAATACTCTCTCTCTCAATATGAGTCCAAGAGGCAAGGAAGCTATGGTTGAAGGTGAACAACCATCTAAAAGAGGAAAAACAGGAGGAAGATTGGTTCCTATTTGAGGTGGCTCCTCAAGACAACCTTATGCGGTGGGTGAAAATCGACTTTTTCGCTCTCCCGAATGTCGTGCAAATTGGCCTCTCTTCCTTGCACAAAAAATTGAGGAAGGACGCAAAGTTGGTATCTTCTCATTCAATAGCCTTCACCTTGAGTCGAGATTTAAGGACATTGGATGGGACTCTCTCCTTGACCTCTCGGACCCTTGCTATCCTAATTTGGTAAAGTATTTCTATACAAATCTTTACTTTAGCTGGTCAGAACGAGAGTTAATGCTTCAGTCCTATGTCAAAGGCGCTCACATAGAACTCTCTGTGGGCGACCTTGCTCAACATCTCCAAATTTCAAGTAATGGGCCTTGCTTATTTTGGACTCCTAAGAATCCTAACTTTGGAGATATCATCAACCATGAAGAAGTTTACTCGTCCATTCTCAAGCAATTTCGATCCAAATGTGGCTACCATTCTCACTGGAAGACTCAAGCTCATCCCTCATGTTATCTCATACATAATCTAACACAATTTCATTCCTAGGGGAGGAGATAGAAGTAAGTGTTTAACACACCAAGCCTATCTCACCTATTATGTTTACACAAACACCCCTACTTGCCTTCCCTATTTCATCATGAGATACATGGAATCGTGTGCTCATCCTTGCAAGCACACCAACCTTTCCTATGGACGTCTTCTTACTCGTCTCTTTTGGGCTCTTGATATTGATCTTGATCGTGAAGAGGAATCTACATTATATTTTCTTCATATCACCTGAAATAGCTTCCATACCATTGCCATCCCTCCATTCGATGTTTTTGTGGAAGCAAATGAGACCTTGGATGATGTTGTGCCTCCTCCTCCTCAAGCACAATAAGAAGGAATACCGACAAATCTACAAGAATGGGTTTCAATCGTGGATGGCTACTTGGATGAAGCCAACACTAGAATCATGGAACTTGAATTCGGGCAACAACTACTCCAAGAAGATGTCACATACCTTTGCCAATAACTCAAATCGAGATTTGACTCCATCAATTCTCGCCAAGATAGGATCCTCACCGTGATCCAAACATCATCTGTCAATCTTGGTTTTCTAACACTGGACACACCGGGAGCTACTCCACAAGCCGTCCCACCTCAGGGCTTTACCCCTCAAGGGTTTTGACCACCATTTTAAGCACCCTTCTCTGGTGAATCAAGCTCTATTCCTCCTATTCCATCTTTTCAAGGATTGCCATCCCAAGAAGAATTTGACCCAAATGTTCAAAATCCTTGGCTTCTCTTTCCCCGCTAATTCACAATGACAAAGGGGGAGAAATAAATGGAAATAATTATAAGAAAATGATTGTAATGGAATGCTTTAAAATTTATGCATATTGTAATTTGTTTATTTGTTTCAAGTTTCAAGTTTATGAATGAATGTGCAAATGTGCAACTTCCTTTGAAATTTATGATGTGTGCGAATTTCTTTTGAAATTTAAAGTTGTTTCATTATATTTTTTTGGATTATTTGTCATCATTAAAAATGGGGAGATTGTTGAGGAAAAGTCCTCATATTTTAATTCCATCATCTATCAAAGATGATAACATTATTTTGATGATAACAAATAAACCGAATTGTACTAACTCTTGTTTAAGATGCATAGATAAGAGCATAGCACTAAGTGAGGGGAAACACTTAATTCAAGAGAATGATGCTTAAAGCAATTTGTCCTGTCTTTCGAGACATCAAAGAATCATGAAAAATGAAGAACAAGTTTTGAAGATAAAGACCAAGACAAGTTAGAAGAACTTACTTTGAAGACACTCAAGAAGTTTAAGACTTGAAGAAGACAAGTTGTAAACATTTTAAAGTCTCAAATAATGTAATGCACACACACACAAGCATGCATTCATTAGATAGATTTTAGGAGGTTAATAATAACCCCAATTCATTTGACCAAACTCATTTGGAAACCCCCAAGTTAGTCCATCAAAGGACTTAGCTTATTTCAACAGAAAGTAGCTAATCCGACATACCAGATCATAAAACAGCATACCAGATTAGTTGCGGTCTCAGGAAAATGCCTGTAGTAGCCTTCCAGCATACGCTGGATTGTGATCCATCATACCGGATCAAGCTTGGTTGTATTTTACCCTGATCCAGCATACCGGATCATGATCCAGTGTACCGGATCATGATATAACCGTTGTGGTTTTTACCATTGGAACAAAGACCTTTTTAGGAAATTTGGTGAACTGGCATACCGGATTAGGAACTGGTATACCGGATTATGTCTGTCTAATTGAATCTGATCTTAAGATAGATTCCTAATTAATTTGAGTTACCTAACCTATAAATAGGCACCTGTTTAAGCTCTAATTACTTCTGATTACTATCATTAAGAGACTTCAATACAAGCTCTACATTGCAATAGCTTCAAGTGAGAATTCAAGCATTCAAGCACATTCTCCTACATGCTCCTTCACTTTACTTAGCATTAACCTTCAAGTTGAAAGGTAGCACACACACTACTAAGGTTGAGGTAACTCTTTCTTTAGTACTTTTTATTTTAATGGTAGTTTGAGTCCCCTTGCTCAAAATCAAGATTAGGTGTTTGTTTGAGTTCTCTTTCTCTTAATCAAGATTTGTACGAGTTCTCTTGCTCATTTTCAAGATTGTTTTTAGTGGAATTCTCTCTAAGGTGAGAGGAGTGGATGTAGGCAAGTTTTGGCCGAATCACTATAAATCTTTGTGTTATCTTTGCAATTTACTTATTTTATATTGATAACATTTTTATTTCCGCAAAAGTTTATATCTTCTACTAAGTTCACCTATTCACCGCCCCCTTCTAAGTGAATTCACAGATATTTCTTCATGTTGTCCACTACACGCATCCTTTTCTCGTCAATGAGATTTAGCTCTTGGAATCGAGTCTTGATCCATTCTGTTTCTGGAATCTCACTATCCATCATTATCCGAAGGGAGGGTATTTCTAATATGATGGGAAGGATTGCTTCCATTCCATAGACTAGTGAGTAGGGTGTTGCCCCAGTCGAAATTCGGATGGATGTTCTATATGCCCAAAGTGTGTAGGGTAGCTTGTCGGCCCAAAAATTGTGCTTATCGGCCATCTTTTGTATGATCCGCTTGATGTTCTTGTTGGCTTCTACTGCACCATTAGTTTGAGGTCTGTAGGACGATGATGTACGCCTTTGAATGTTCACCTTGTCGCATAACTTTCTCACTTGTCCTCTGAAGTGAGATCCTTGATTTGATATGAGCTCGTGGGGAACTCCATATCGACAGATGATGTTGTTGCTCATGAACTTGGCCACCTTGGCTGCCGTCAGTTTGGCATAGGACTGTGCTTCTACCCATTTAGTAAAGTAGTTAATGGCTACCAGAATGTACTCATGACCATTGGAAGATTTTGGGACCACTTGGCCAATGACGTCAATACCCCAAGTGGGGAATGGCTAGGGAGAACTCAAAGTATGTAACTCTGAAGGTGGCGTGTGTATGAGTTTGCCAAAAATTTGGCACTTGTGACACTTTCTCACGTACTGAGCGCAGTTGGCTTCCATAATATTCCAATAATACCCTAGTCTAAGTATCTTTTTGGCCATCATCCTTGCATTCATGTGAGGCCCACATATGTCCTGGTGTATTTGATCCATGACTAGCTTTGCTTGCTCCTTGTTGATGCAAAGTAGTTGTACTCCGTCGTATGACCTCTTGTGCAGGATGTCCTCTAGTAGAATGAACTGTGTGGTGTACCTCCTCAAGAAACACTTTTCTTTGGTTGTAGCATCCTCGGGGTATCATCATTCCCTAATGAAGTCCACTATGTTTGCAAACCATGGTCTTCCATCAACCGTTAGGCTGTAAATGTGATTGGTGTATGCTGGTTGATGTCATAGTTGAATTAAGCATGGATGTACCTTTGTTTGTTCAATTGTGTGGAAGTTGATAAAACATTATATTAGAATCTGAACATGAATTACTATAATGAGGTGAATCTATACTCTAAGTGCTCTTAGAATGCCCACCCTTTGTGAAATACAGCTCTGAAATGGGATTCACAGTGTACATTTAAGTAACTTTCCCCTCATCATTTCTATGCTCATGCAATATTAGACCTGCTGTATCTAGTTTACTAATGATCTAAGTTAATGTAATGAAATAATCTCTAATCATAGAGCTGGGATTGAGGGCCTCAAGTATTAGTTTAGTAATACAGGGACAGCATTATGGTTCCAAATTGATGTCTATCAGCCCCTTCTACCTCCCCATCACTCCTCCTCCCCCCCCCCCCCACAAATAAGAAAGAAAGAAAAATAATAGGAAAAAATTGTGTTCAAATGACTATTCTATAGCATAGTGTAGTAATTTAATTTGGATTAAAATAACTATGGTCTTTGCACTTGTCTGTTCCTTTTTATCCAAATGTTGGTACTAAACTATTATCTTTCCTGCTACTTTGTTCATTTTTCTATTATAATCCTTCTTGGCTGAGGCTCTGTGATAAAAGGAAGCACAAAGCAGTATGGGAAATGTGATTGGACCATATGGTCGTTGTCTAGTTCAGAGAGAGATTAGATTTCAAGCTTTAGATATGCAGTTATAAAAAAAAATGCAAATCTAACTAGGAAAGGGGGTATTTCTGGTCTTTTTTTTTTGGGTTTTGTAGTGTTGATTTGTGTATAGTTAATGTGAAATGTTTGAAATTTTTTACCAATTTTTTTTTACCTTGGGGGGTGGTGTTGAGGCAGTTCTGGTCTTTGTTTTTTTTGGGTTTTGTAGTGTTGATTTGTGTATAGTTATTGTGAAATGTCTGAAATTTTTTACCAATTTTCTTTTTACCTTGGGGGGTAGTGTTGAGGTAGTTCTGGTCTTAGTTTTTTTTTTGGGTTTTGTAGTGTTGCTTTGTGTATAGTTAATGTGAAATGTTTGAAATCTTTTATCAATTTTTTTTTACCTTGGGGGGGGGGGTGGCGTTGAAGTTGTAACCAAACTTGAAGTTCCAAAACTCTACTTGATGGGTCATTAGCTCAAATTGGTAGACCACTTGGAACATAAGCATGTTCCAAGGGATAGTGGTTCAAATCCACTAAGACCCTTTTTATTCAATCGTTCAAAGCATAGTTAGTTAAGGTAATTTGAGAATGATAACTCTCAGCCTTTTGTTTAAGGTCTTATAGCAAATTGATTGCTTTTGTAGCAGGTGCAGCCAAGGATCACCCCATGTGTCTCTATACATTATTAGAATTTAGAGATTATGTGTTATCCACTAGAAAAGTAGTAAATGGTGTTAGTTCTTGTTATTGATATTCACTAGTTTAACCTTGATTAAACATCTTTTCCAATTGCTTACAGATACATACACTTTATATGGATTTGTAATAACTTTTAATGTCCTAACATCCTTGACTTTATATGGATTATAGTGTTAATGACATTTTTGTAATTTATAATAACCTAATAGTGCATCTCTGTTTCTTTTTTTTTTTTAAATTTACACTTTATATGGATTTTTAATAATTTTTAATGTCCTAACATCATTAACTTTATACGGATTATAGCATTAAGGCATTTCTGTAATTTATAGCAACCATTACAAAACGATTGCAGAAATAGGTTTTATCAAACACCTTTACAGTACTAAAAGTGTTCTAGATACGTTTTTGGGACAAGTTTATCAAACACCATTTTGCAACCTAGAAATGTTATTCTGCAAACAAAAACACCAAAATACATTTTTGGTGAGAAACGAAATAGAAATAGGTGTAACGTTATCAAACGGTGCCCAAGTCTGTATGGCCTAGGAGTGACAACGTTATTCTATGTGTCACTTTTTTTTTTTTGGTAGAAATTCTCTGTGTCACTTGGTTGCATGGGATATGTGCCCTTCGGAAACAATGCTCCTGGAAATATTCTCACAGAATTCTATGAACCCTTCTGGCTAGTCGACATTGCCAACCTTGCTATTCTTATTCATTTAATTGGAGTTTTTCACGTATGCATGCCCATTGTTACTAATTTAATAATTCACACTTTACTTGAACAATGTGTACATTTTGGTGTATTTTATAACATAGGGAGCATTTGGCATGCATTGTAAGTCGATTGTGCATTCTCATATGATAAAAATAGTTGTTTTTATAGCCCGAGAATGCGAAATCAACCTAGAATACATTCTAAGAATGCATACCAAACACAACCTCAGTCTTACAATCATATTTATGTAGATTTAACTACAGTTTTTACCTATATCTAAGAAATTCTTAACAGACACACAAAACACTACCTTATCTCAGTTGATCAAAGTAAACTCTCTCTCTCTCCTTTTTTCTTACCCAAAAGAAAATTCATTTTTTCTTTTCATAGAAAACACTTTTGGAACATTGAGTAAAGATTTCAACTGGTTCAAAATATGTTTCTTAAATTTTCTAGACATTCCTATGCTTCAATGATATTAGTTCTTTAACTATTGGGGGAGAGTTTTCTGTCCAAATCGTGACCCTACTCCAACTCGGGGGCCAATGGAAGCGCGTGTGGAAGCATCAATAGGGGGCGGGATTTCCCCCTTTCATGGGAGCTTGACGGTCATGTCATGGGTGCTTGTATCTGAGTGGAGGAGCCACACTCCTAGACAGACTCCATTTTCCCTTAAGGGAAAAAGAACACTACTTGGTTGCGTGGCTCCTATGCCAAACATTGGAGTACACAAATTACCACCCAACCTCTCCTGAAATAAAAAAAGCTCAACTGTGCTAAATGTTTATGCCCCGACGCTAGTGCAGGAGCTTAATGATCAAACAGTGATCTCTTGCCCTTTCCTTAATTAGGGAAAAAGATCACTACCTGGTCCCTTGGCTCCTGCCCCCAAACACAAGAGCGCACGAAAGTACCACCTTGCACCCTATAAAATCGAAAATTGCATCTATGTTGATGCTCCTACATGCGCTCTCATTGGCCCCCGCATTGGTGCAAGCAGGCCCTACACGACTAGACAGCAATTTCTTGCCCTTTATTTTCTTATAATGTGTGATTTGACTCACGGGTTGTCGAGTAGACTCGTCAGTCCAAGACTAGTGGATTTCTGGTTTGAAAACATCTATTTTCCCCCCCTTCTTTTAGCCAAATTTGGACCGCTGGTTAGACCGGCCTGGTTCATTGAACCTGATTCAAATTTGGTTTATCATTTCGGAAGGTAAATTTTCTATTCCAATATTATTAGTTCACAGGAATCTTATTTTGCTTCTTTATTTTTACATCCTATGAGAATTGGCTAGCTTCAAAATGGCCTTCAACAATTTTCTTTAACAAGGTTTACACAATACGATTGACCTTCACTGAAGCCTCCTTTCGATTCAAAATCTGCAAGCTTGTCCTCAGACCTTTATTCTGCATCATTACAACTACAATTGCAATGGCATTACCATTCTTTAATGCAATTCTAGGTTTGTTAGGCTCAATTTCCTTTTGCCATTAACAGTATATTTCCCTATGAACATGTACATATCATAAGCAAAGAGCAAGAGAGGAAGCAACAAATGGCTCACTTTGCAAAGCTTGAGCTTGATTGCTTTACTTGTTTCACTTGTATCTGCAGTAGGTTCTGTTGCTGATATAGTTGAACGACTCAAGCATGCTAGGTTCTTTAGTGTCACATTCTAGGTTCCCTCTTTCAGTCTTGGAATTAACTTTGGGAAGTTGAAGGGTAATAAGATTATGTAGGTTAGAATGTCATATTCAGTTCATTGATTTTAAGTTTGTTGAATGCTCATATTGTTATATTTGGATCCAAAATTTTCAATTCAAGAACTTTTTGATAAGAAGTAATGTGGTAGTTTCTAAAACACCATGAGTGTGAGAATTGCAACGTCTTGTATGTGATTATTGTTATTGGTGAAGCCTGATCTTAGTTTAATCCTAGAAGCAGTTTATTATTCTTCTTCAATAACGGCGGTCCCGCTCACCGGTGAGCGGATCGTGGGGGTTTTAGGAGTCATTTATTGGGGGGTAATTTTGTACTTCTGGGATTAGGGTTTGTCTATATTGTATCCCAGTTCTTTCAAATCGAGCGAGAGAATGATGCAGCTATGATGTCAAACACTAGCATTAATGCTCCCATGACAGCACAAGCATTTAATGCCTACTCCACTTTCTCCTTCTCTTCCAATGGTTTCTCTAGAGATTCTATTTCAACGGGTCTTTTCCAACAATTCTATTCCAATATCTCTTTCCCTTCCCGTATGCATATATATGTATCTTTTGGTTTAGAAGGTAGAGTTTGTAATTTATATTTTCGAAACTTGTGAGTAAGTCATGGTGAGCTCCATTGTGAGTTTGAGACCCTCTAGTAGTGAGTGAATCCCCAAGAGACCAAAGTTAAGTAGCACTCTCTAACTCTTGTTATCATGCACTTGGTTCCTTATTTTGTAATAGAACTCTCCATTTTCTCTTCGAGCTGAATCAAATGTGGCAGATTAGATGTGGTTGAAACAGATAGACCACTAGGTTTTCAGCCGTATTGGAATTTTCCATGTGGAAAAATGAAGCTTTGAAACTTTAGAGATATGGAGAGTGCATAGTAGTAGTTGGAGTATTGTAACAATGCATAGAAATACAAGGGGATGCATGCCAATATATGGGACAGTATTTAGCCTATGAAGACATGGCTAATCCAAACTGACCTTTCCATTCAACAGTTGGAACTTCTCAAGACCTCGAACGGTGCTGAATTGTAACCCATTCTAAGGATTCTAGTGGTTCCGTTGCTAAATTAGGAAAGAGAAAATAGCTATCCATCGAGAAACACTCATTCCTTGTAGTTGAATGACGAATTAGGAGAGAGAGAGAGAGAGGAAAGATGACCTGATTGAACAAAGAACCGACAGTTTCTTGCTGGTTTCTGATTCTCATTTGGTGAACCATAACAGATTAATTCCATTTGGTTTGGTTCATGATCTGATTGCCATAGTAGGAGCATGAGAGAGAAAAAAATAAGAAAAGAAAGTCTTCCGTGTACTTGAAAGATTTTGCCAGAGTACGCTAATCACAATATTTTATATTTTTATACCACTCTACATCCAGAAATCAGAATCAACTGGACATCACCAATTGAAGATCCCTCAAATTGTATTATGAGTGTCCTAATTCCTAATCCTAAATGCAAAGCAAATCTAAGGGTGTCTTAGGACTTTTAGTAAGGCCTTCAGGTTACTTCAGAGAATTAATCTTTGCTAAGAAAGTCTATCACTGAGGTACATGTTGCTGCAATGCTAATCTGATGTAAAACCCAATAACAAGGCCTTAACAGGCTATCAATCTGTCCGATCCAGACCAATTTTTTGAACTTCAGTCATATTTAACCGGGTTAGTTAATTAGCAATGCATCAAAGATGCAATCATCAATTTTGCCGAGAGGCCACAATTACCATGAGCAAACATATTAATGATAAGGAACACATATTTATTATGCTACTTATACTTGTCCTGGCCCTGCTATTCTACCCCAGCCCAGCTAATGAGTCAAATCAGCAGTTGCCAGTTGCCAGTTGCCACCCCTACACATGAGTTGTATTTCCTATTACAAGTGGCACCCATCCTCATTCGAGTAGGGTGACCACCTAACTATATGATACGTTCCTTTAGTCTAGACAGGAACATTCTGACAATTCTATGAAACCAATGAAACACAGGTTAATCAATTAGGTTGGATTTGCAGGTTCATCAGTGGTTTGTGTTCCCTTGATATCAAATTTTGAGATTCCTAACAGACTAATAATTCACTCAGAAACTTGTACCCAACCAATCCAGCCAAGCATTACCCTCCCCCACCCCCCAAAAAAAAAAAATAATAATAATAAAATCCAGCCAAGGCAGAAAGATGGGTTCAAATAATTGTTCCATTGATATGAATCACCAATTACAAGCGCATAATACATTACAACATGCAACTAAGAGAAGTGAAAAAGGGAATGCCTTTCTAACCTTCCTGCTCTGCAGAGACGACTTCACTTTACCGACAAAAAGCACCCCATCACTTTATCCCCATTTGCTTGCATTTCTTGGCTTTCTATCTCTTGTTTCTTTCATTTTCTTTTCTGTCCTTCAGAGAGCCAGGAGAGAGTCAAACTTGCAATCCATATATTGTGGAGTATCGTCATCTGGCAACAAGACAGTCGAGATGAAATACTTGACACGGAGAGAGATCTTTCCTTTCTCAGCCATTAGTCTAGCACCAGAGACTGATAGAATATATTATTTGATGAATATTTCTTTAGCTTATAGATTACAAATAGAGAGTGTAGTGTATATATAGGTGATGCAGTCCACAAGTTGGAGAGTCAATCACCCAAGATATACAACCATAATTAGAAGATTACAATGCCATGCATATAGGATTGAGTGAGGATCATATGGGATTACAAGATTGCAATTCTATGTATGGAAGATTGAGAGAGGATCATAAGGGATTGGATGGGATTGCAATCGGATTGGATGGGATTACAATCAATGGAAATTAGGAAAGAAAATTGTTATGATCACATGTGTCGGATATGGTCTGATACACCTACTCAAGATGAAGATGGGAGCGTGCAAATCTTCAGCTTGTCTCTTAGAAATGTGAACCTGGCTGTGCCGAGGCCCTTGGTCATAATATCAGCAATTTGATCTTTTGTAGAGATAAACCAAACCTGGAGGTCGAGTTTGGCCACTTTGTCGCTAACAAAATGAAAGTCGACTTCCACTTGCTTGGTGCGGGAGTGGAAAATGGGGTTTGTCGATAAATATATGGCACCGATGTTGTCACACCATAACATGGGTGCCACAGAGGTGGAAATTCCAAGTTCACCAAAGAGAGCCTGGAGCCAGGTAAGCTCAGCACAAGCATCTACAAGGGCCTTGTATTCGGATTCGGTGGAGGACCGTGCAATGGTCTTCTGCTTCTTGGAGGCCCAAGAGATTACATTTGCTCCCATGCATATGGCATATCCACCAGTGGACTTACGATCATCTGCATCTCCAGCCGAATCAGCATTGGAGAAGGCCTAGAGATCAAGTGAACTACACTGGCTAATACAGAGCCCATAAGCAACAGTGTGTTTCAGGTAGCATAGGATACACTTTACCATTGTCCAATGGTCTTCAGTAGGATCATGCATGTACTGGCACACCTTGTTGACAGAAAAGGCTACATCTGGCCGTGTGAGAGTTAGGTATTGCAGTGCCCCAACTATCGACCGGTATTTTGTTGGATCAAAAAATGGTGGACCCCCTTCTTTAGATGTTGTAACGGTAGTGGCAATTGGTGTGAGTACTGGCTTACAGTTTGTCATGCCGGCCCGCTAAAGAAGATTAGTTATATACCAGGATTGAGATATTGTCAGCCCATCAGGGTGATATGCGGCCTCTACCCCTAAGAAGTAATGCAAGCGGCCTAGATCCTTGATTGAAAATTCAGATGCAAGCCCATGTAGGAGAGTCTCAATATGCGTGGACTGGCTGCCAGTAACTAGAATGTCATCGACATACATAAGTATATAGGTGGTTGTTGGACCCTGTGTATAAATGAATAGTGACAGGTCCGTTTGTGATGATCTGAACCCAGACTGAATGAGGAATTGTGACAAACGACTGAACCAAGGACGTGTGGCCTGTTTGAGACCATATAGAGACTTGTGCAATCAACAAACATAATTGGGGCGATTGGCATCTGTGAAACCCTGAGGCTGGGACATATAGACTTCTTCATTTAGAACGCCATGGAGGAAGGCATTTTGCACATCAAGTTGGCGTATAGCCCATCCATTACACACAGCTAGGGTGAGTACTGTGCGAATTGTGGTGGGCTTGACAACTGGGCTAAATGTCTCATCATAATCCAAGCCCTGTGGTTGGTGAAAACACTTGGCCACAAGACGGGCCTTGTACCTTTCAATAGACCCATCCGCCTTGCGTTTGATCCTGTAGACCCACTTACAACCAACCAGATTTGCATTAGTAGGGGGGGACTAATGACCATGTGCCATTTTTTAGTAAAGCTGCAAATTCATCAGACATGGCCTGACGCCGTAGTGGGTCCTTCTCAGCCTGACTGTAATAGGTGGGTTCAGTGGGTTCGGTGGTGGGTGGATTTAGGGCTATGGGGGTAAAATGGGCATGGGGGGCGGTGGAGGGATCAACATATAGCTCACTAAGGAGGCATGTACGATGTGGAGGGGAGGATGGTGGGGTTGAGGATGGTGAGGGCGACAGGCTAGATGAGGGAGATATTGGTTCGGTGGGAGTGATGGGTGGTGGTGGTGATGGTGATTGGTCATGAGGGGGATGTTGTAATGGTGGATCGGGTAGGATAGTGAGGGGTAGTGTGGTCCAAGATGGGGTTATAGAAGTGGGGGGGTTATAGTGGGTTCACGAAATGGAAACCGGAGTTCATCAAAGCGCACATGTCGTGCAATGTAAATGTGATGTGATTCAATATGCATGTAACGGTAGCCATGGTGATGGGGACTATACCCAAGAAAAATGCAGGGAGCAGGCCGAGGATCAATTTTGTGATTGTTATAAGGACGCAAAAAGGGAAAACAAAGGCACCCAAAAACTTTAAGGAAACTGTAATCTGGTGGATTAGTTGTAAGGAATTGATAGGGAGAGAGATCCCCAAGAGTGGGAGTGGGCATCCTATTAATTAGGTAAACAGCCGTTTCAAAGGCATAATCCCAATAAAGTTGAGGGACCGAGGCCTGATGCATAAGGGTCAGCCCGGTCTCAACAATATGGCGATTACGCCTTTCAACGGTGCCCTGCTGTTCATGAGTGTGAGGGCAAGAAGTTCGATGGTGTATGCCAAGGGTGGTAAAGTAATTACGCAGTTAACGAAACTCTCCCCCCCCCCCCAATCAGTTTGCACATTTTTTATGGTGGTAGAGAATTGGCGTTCAACTAATGCCTGAAATTGTTTAAACACAGAGAAAGCATCCGATTTGGCCTTGGAGAATAATCATCCACAAATAGTAAAAAAATAACGGTGTCATTAAGATGAAACAGTGGGAGGTCCCCAAATGTCACTAAAAATTAAAAACAATGGAGAACTGCTACGATTATTGGATTCACGAAGCGTCAAACGGCTTGATTTGCCCATTTGACAGGCTGAACATAAATGTGGAGACAAAGGTAATTTAATGTCCTTAACCATGAGGCGACGGGAGCGATCATGAGGGTGACCCAAACGTTGGTGCCAGCGATCATAATTGGAAACCTACGCAAGATTGGTGGAGGGAGGATGTGGTGATGGAGATGGTAGATGATAGAGTCCGTCTCTGCTAGGCCCCGTAAGAAGAATGTGATTGGAGATGGGATCCTTCACATGGAAATGAGTGGCATGAAATTCAAAGAAAACATTGTTGTCAGTAGAAAATTTATTTACAGAAAGTAACGAATTTGACAGAGAAGGGACATGTAAAATATCGGAAAGAGAAAAAGAACGAGACAGAGAGGAATTAAATGAAGTACCAATGTTAGAAATTGGAATAGAGTTACCATCAACAATGGACAAACCATACTTACCAGTGTAGGGTGCATATGATGAAAGTGACTACAAGTCAGGGGTCGCATGATGAGTGGCCCTGGTGTCAGGAATCCAGGCTGCTAGGCTCGGGTTCCCATGGGGTGGAGGGTTGTGGCCATGTTGGGATGGGTAATGCAGTTGGGTCGGGTTGGGATTTGCATGGGTTTGGTTTGGGTGGAAATAGGGCTGTGGTATGGGTAGTAATGGAGGATTGGTGTGGGCAACATAGGCGTATGGAGGAGGGTTTTGGTTAGATGGTTGACCAATATTTTTGTTCTTGTAGTAGCAAGTGGGGGCTTGATGGTTCGTGCTCCCACAGATCGTGCAAGGGCTGTGCACATAGGCATTAGATCTACCAAAACCACTAGGTCCATTTGGACGGCCACCACCACCCCTGCCCCGACTACGACTAGTAGGAGTGCCACGGCCAAGGGGCTGGGAAGGAGGACCGCGAGTGTGTTGAGTCATATTGGCACTAGCATTTGCAGCTGGGTCCACAACAGCCTGGCGAGACTGAAGCAGATATTCATGGCTGACGAGGAGGCCATGCATATCCGTGTAACTTATTGGCTCTTGGCAATCCATCATAGTTGGCACAAGGGGCTGAAATTCAGCGCGTAAAGCGCAAAAAATGTGAAGATTAAGATCCTCCGGTGGAAGAGGTTTGCCGGCAGCACTTAACTCATCAAAGAGAGCCTTACCTCTACTCAAAAATTGTGTGACAGCATCATCTGGCTTTTGAACAAGTTGTTGAAGAGCAGCATTGATAGATAAAATCTGTGGGGTAGAAGCATTACTGTAGGCCGCATGGAGAGCGTCCCACAGTTCTTTTTTGGTTTCTCGACCAACTGCAAGGGACATGGCCTCATCCGATAGAGAAAAGATGAGGATACTCATTATCAAGGAGTCCTTTTCCTCCCATTGTTCAACCTGCGAAGCATCCTTGGGGCAGGGATTGGAGCCAGTAACATAGCCATAAAATCGCTAGCCTTTGAGATATGGTACTATTTGGGTCTTCCAATAAACATAATTTTTGGAGGAAAGTTTAATTAAAAGAATTTGGGAGAGACTTGGTGTAGGTGTAATGGGGGAGGAGAGAGTTGTAGAGCTTGGGGTGGTAGGAGGAGAGCCCATGGCATCCAAGGGAGAGAGGACGCTGGAAGGGATGAAAAAAAAGGTGTTCTCTTGCTCGTTGGAGCTGGCTGGCTTATGATACCATGATAGAATATATTATTTGATGAATATTTCTTTAGCTTAAAGATTACAAATAGAGAGCGTAGTGTATATATAGGTGATGCAGTCCACAAGTTGGAGAGTCAATCACCCAAGATATACAACCATAATTAGAAGATTACAATGCCATGCATAAAGGATTGAGTGAGGATCATATGGGATTACAAGATTGCAATTCTATGTATGGAAGATTGAGAGAGGATCATGAGGGATTGGATGGGATTGCAATCGGATTGGATGGGATTACAATAAATGGAAATTAGGAAAGAAAATTGTTATGATCACATGTGTCAGATATGATCTGATAGAGACAACCCAGTAACCAGGATTGTCCTGTGGTCCTCTTGCCATTTCAGTAGTGTCAACAAACTTAAGTATCTTAGGTGTCTGGATAGGAATTGGTCGGCCACCAGGATATATAGCAGAGTTTATGTTCAAATCAGCAGGATGTGGGGGTGGTTTCTAAGCTGTCATGAAGTGGGAACTTATCAAAGAAGAGATGATTCTACATTTATGAGCAAGCCCAGATGACCCATCCCACTCAAGTTTTTTTACCACTGTTGCACCTAAAACCGTTGAGAAGCGTAACCAAAAGAATAGAATTTTCTTGATGCCATAAGCCTTAACCTGGAACTGGGCACCGGTGACAATGGAGAGATCCTCATCAGAGTCAACAAGGGCAGTGTAGACATGAAAGTATAAGACTGAAATTTAAAGTGGTAGAGTATGCAGAACTTACCTCCACCATTCGGATCGAAGTCCACCATCTCTGTCCAATTGTGCTTGACATTTTCCAGCAAAGTAGCAACGGCGACAGTGACAATGCTTGGCAGGCTTCTAACTCCTCCTCAAGGTTTCTCTTGCACTCTCTCATGATGGAAGATGTAACGCCCCCAAAACCACCCTAGCAGTTTAGGGACATTCACGGTCCACAAGATTTTTTATGTCAAGGATATATGAACCGGAGTAGAACCAAAATATAAACACATGTCTAAAATATATAGATTAAGGCTTGGTCTAAAGTAGGGTAGTTAAACTAAGCTATTACAATTTCCAAATTAAACTTAAAATTCTGAAATAAAGGTTACAACCTCCAAAATTAAATTAAACTTAAACAAATTATAAGTTCTTCTAAAATTGAAAGAAAGTGTAAAGTTTCTAATAGTAGTTGTCATCTTCTAATCCAAACGCTTCATCCTCTTGGACTTCCTCCTTTAGTACATCCTCACATCCAGGTTCGCATTCATAAAGTTGTTCATCTGAAAAGTGGTAAGGGTAAGCTTCGAAAAAAGCTTAGCAAGTAAATCCACAACAACTATACAGGTGTGAAAAACATGCACAAGTAATACAAAATGTAAAAACATACAATACTATGTATATATATAGATCCAGAAAAAAAAAAACAAAACAAAATGATCATAACCGTATTTGTTTATCACCACTACCGTAATGAAAAGTATATATGACAACAATCAATAAAAGATATACTGAAAGAATGAAAAATAACAAACACATCACTCCCTAATGGACTAGTGTGAACTAGTTATCATACACTAGTCAAGGCCCTCATGATAGCGGCGTATAAACTCCAGCTATGATCAACTATAACACCACTATCCCCTCTCAACATCAAGAAACAAATGGAGACATTAGTGACCAAACTTTTCCCAGATCGAGTCAAAGTCCCTGAAGGTTTTACCAGCAATGCCCTCTAAGAGAGTTTTTTTATCATCACCCCTCTTTCTAGTTGTCCATATAGCTCCAATAAGGGTAAGCTCGTAGCTTAAAAACTTGCCAAATTATCGTTACCCCAACAAATTCACCAATGCCAGTAAGGTAAACGATAAAAATAACAATCAAGGGTTTGCTTATAATTTAAGGCTATACATCCAAGTTCGAAACTTAGGATTAGCAACTCCCCCATTCCACCCTAACACATGCTATTGAAAAGAATAAAAATAAAGTGTGAAAACAGTGACTTTCATCAACATATCAATATATAAAGTGAAGAACAATAATAAAGAAGATTGGGTAAAAACTTTGCACTCACTTATACAACAATAATATCAATGAAAATTAAAAGTAAACCCTAAACAAAATTAGATTTTTATGCATCATCCAAAAACATCATGCATTAGGTTATAATCATGAAAAATCATTCATAGACCTTCATCATACTATCAATAAATAGGCATTGGATTCATATTTCACTTATACATAAATAATCTATTATTTTATGTAAAATAGATTTTTGTAAAACCATTTCCAAAATGGCACTGGATCCAGATTTCAATCCGACCATACACAGACAATCTCTATCTTGCTGTTCTCCAATCGGACAGTGGTAACCATGTTGAGTAACTCCTTCACTCACAAAGTGTTCACGTATTCCCAGAACACCGGCTTTGACTCGCTTGAGTCTCAGTCATAGATGAACCAAAGAATGCGGTCACACTTTGCAGTGACAGGGTTCCCTCAGGTAAAAGGGTGTCGGTGACACATGTCTATCCCTTCCTACATCTGGCAGTAATACATAAGGGAATCGACAAAGCAGATTCTTTGCCAATACACACATCAACATGTGAGTACTCGCATTCATACCCTGACATCACACGTCTAGGCATACCCGATGCGACAACCATATGATAAAGGTGCCCAGCCTAAACCCTAGTCGTGACTACCATTTTAAGTATAACTTACAGACACATAATGCTCAAAAAGTTTATATCGCATGTGATGATATTAAACTAAAATGTATAAAAGTTCAATATATTTTATCTCCTCGTGTTCGACCCGTAGCTACGATTGACCCGTAAGCTTGCGATATTATTTTAACTCAAACAAGTTTTTGGCTCCGTTGCTGGGGAGATTATTGTTCACTTTATTTTTTTTGATTTTTAAGTAATTTCAAGTGCTTTATTTTATTTTACCTTTTCTTCTAAAAAAAAAAAATCAATTTTTGGAAACCTCATCTTGTTTCTCTTCTGTTTCAAAGACTATGCGCCCAATCTAAAATCCTTCTTATGCTTAAACCCAACCTCTTTTGGTGTCCCTCATAGGATTAAGTTACCTATGACGCTGCATCTTGACTTGGTTGGGTGGAATGGCATATGACTTATCTTTGGAGGTGACCAACTTTGATAACAAGAAAGTAACATAGTGAGTGCCTTGGAAACAGAAACGTATAGTAGTCCTCCACTCTACATTAGAATCCAATTGGAGTCACCCGTTTGTGGCTCTTGAAGACTATATGGGTTCCCTTGCTGTCAACCTATATGGCAACCTTATAGCTTTGGAATCATTGTTTTGATTTTTGAGGGCAATGCACCAACTGTCTATTATTCCCTCATGTTTTTAGTGAATTTTTTCTAGTCTTTTATTTTTCTTTTATTTTTCTAAGGGAGACCTCAATTTGGGATAGGTGGTTAGTTTAGAATAATGGGAGATACACTTCCACATATGACTTTGGGGGAAAGATGGAACTATGCTAAGGCAACCATGACTTTGGGGGAAATGTTTAAACAAGCTAGGGAAGCCAAAAGTAGTGAGATAGAAAACAATTTTGCACCACCCCAGTACAATTTTGCCCCCAACCCAACTATGGGCTTTCAAAAAATTTTGATTGGTCAAATCCCCAGACTATCCATGTTGTGGAAAGATGCCCTAATCTTTATGGGGGTAGCATTGGTGATGAGAATATGAGTCCTCTATTTCAGTATAATTCTTTTGGCACTCACAATCAGGGGTGGAGTGATCACCCCAATTTCTCGTGGGATCAATGGAATAACCAAGCTGGACCACCCAACTTCCAATGTCATGATCAGTTTGGTCCTCCAATGCCCAACCCTCCAATGAATTCCATAAGCATGAGTGAGATGGAGAACAGGCTTGCCCTTATAGAGAAGCAACTCACCCAAATTGTCACAATCATGCAAGAGGAGGAAATGGGTAAATTACATAGTTAGCCTTAACCTAATCTTTGTTACCAGATTCCAGTTCTGAATGTACCACCCCATCCCCCACCTATTGATGTTGAAAGTCCACCACCCGAGTTTGAGGTTAACGAGAGTCAACCCCAACATAATGATTTTCAAGATGATTTATTTGTTGAGATTGAGTCTCCTGAAGATGTTAGTGAAGCGAGGTTTGATGAGCTACTTAGGGATGTCCAACTTTTGCCTGAAATTTTTGATCTTAGTGAGCCTAGTGCTTCCACTGATTTAGAATCAGATTTTTATGATAGCATAGAAACCCTAGAAATTTGATCTCCCCCTCTCTCTTTGGAAAACCCAGATAATTGTCATTTTGAGGATTCCATTGTCTCACATGTTGATTTGTCCAAACCTCCTAGGATTAATGATTTTATTGAGGAGGACAATGTTAGTCATGATGCTTTTGAAGCAAATTATAGTGATCCTTATTTGGCAAACAAGTTCTGCAAAGAGCAGATAGTTTTATTGTTAGGATTGATTTGAGTAAACCTCCCATTTTTTATGATTATCTTGATGAGATTACTAATATTTATGATCCTTTTGATGCTTACTGCGATCCATTCTTGGTTGGTTTTTCTAAACATGACATGTGTTCTACATTGCAAACGGGAGAGAAGGGGAGGATTTATGGTATGAGTTTTAATGCCTTCATTTCCACTATTCCATGAGGACATATTTTCCTATTGGATATTTCTCAGTTGTGCTTAACTTCTATATTATTTCTCGCTTTACTAAACTTCATGGTCGAGTGTTTTCTGGTTCTGAATCCCTTTCTACATTTGCCGGCCATGGATTGAGATTTCTTTTGATGCCCCAAGTTCTTGTTGTAAAGCTCATGACTCTTCATGATCCTCTTTGTTGATTATATTTGGTAAGCCCCCTCATCTTCTCCCTTGTCCTTATTCTTTCTTTTATACATGCATTGAGGACATTCCATGAATTAAGTGTGTGGGGGGTGTGTGTGTTAGCTTGCTTATTTGGTAAATTTTGATTGTGGCGGTAGTTTTGGTGTTGTGCATACGTTCTTTTGATTGCGAAGCGAGAGAAAGAGGGAATTAGGTGCCCTAGCATGTGAAATAATAAAAAATTCCTTTTCAAGGATGATAGTTGGTATGCATCCGATGAGAGGGATTGAGTTGGAAAATATGAGCATTATTTCATTTGATGGCTAGATTCATCTGTGTGTTTTATGGACCCTTTGATCTTTTGGCTAGTAGTTGAGACCAAATTGTTTGTGGCAAGGCAAGGCATGAAAGTGAAAGAAAAAAAAAAAAAGAAAAAAAGAAAGAAACAGAAAGGAAAGTGGAATTCTTTGAGACTAGACAGGGCACTGTGCCTCATGAAGTAGGGTGACTTGATTGAAATTCCTTGGAAGGAAACTCAAAAAAAACTCTTGCATCAATGTCTCAATGTCTTATGGATATATGCAAAAAGCAAAGCTACCAAGTATTTGGGTGTCTGGTGTATGCTCCACCATGTCATTCAGAGAACAGTAGTGGAGTAGAAATAGAGTTTGTGGTTGAGAAAGAAAAAAAAAGTTTTTGCCTTAATGCCTAAAAAAAAATATATGGTCAAAAATACTCAAAGCCTAAGTCTTTGGTTCCATCGATGCTATGAGTGGTTTACTTGAAGGTGAGTAGTGTTCAGAAGATATGAGGAGATCCCTTAATCCTAATGCATGCTTGTTACTTGAATTGATGTGGGGTGATAAAATTCAAGTGTGGGGAACCTTTGGCTCCTTGATCTTTAGTTGAGCACTTTTTGGGATTATGTGCACTGTCCTAGTTATGCCATGATTAAAATTTACAGTATTCATTTACAATTGAATTTTGGGTGTATATTTACTGTAAACACCCACGAGACAAAACTCATCCACTAGGGGTAACCTAGGGGTTCAAAGGCTTGTTGCACATGCTAAGTGCAACCGTGATTCCTACGAAAGTGAGTTAGGATTTTTGCATTCTAGGTTAGTTTTTCTTTTTGTTTACTTGAGGACAAGTAATGTTCAAGTGTGGGGGGATCTGATGAGCACATTTATGTGTGAAATCTTAGGGCATAAAGCATATATTTTTACCACATTGGATAGAGTTACTTCGGTGCTTTCTTGTGCTTTTCTGGTTTTAGGTGCATTCTTGTGAAAATGGAACAAAAGATGCTAAGAATAGCTGGAAGTGCAGAGGAGTCGCAGCTTGGATTGAGCACTGAAAGAATCACGACAATTAGTCAAATTTGAATATAATTATAGTAGGCCCCTTAGCATAATTTTGAGGTGTTAATAATATGTATGCGTAGGCCATCGAGTCAGCTTCGCATTGGTTCAAACGGCACTTGATTCCGAGTTGAAACGAAGAAGTTACGGCCGTTTTCATAACGACGCGCGAAAATGGTCTGTAGGGTTTATTTGTAATTATTGATAGTCGGCCGGGGATATAGTAAAGCGGAAGTTCGGATTCTAGGGGCCTTAGCATAATTATCAAAAGTTATCTTTTCTGTTAGCCGAAAGATTCCATTTGGAAGGCTCTGGAACAGTCCAACTTCAACTTGAGATATCTTGGGCTCCCGAATTCCAAATTGGACGAAATTTAGGTCTATTTTGGGTGATTTTTCATAAGGAATGTAATAGTGAGGCCTATATAAGCACCCCATGCTCTATGTTTTTTTGAAAGACAAAATGGGTATTTTGTTTATTCTTTGAGTGGAGTCCTAGTCATCATTCTCTCTCCTCCAACTTTTCAAGGGTACTTTTGAAACTCTACTTGGGGTAGATTTCTTTTGAAAGATATTTTCTCATCCATGGAAGGTTGAAAAGTCAAAGATGTCTTGATCTCATTGCTTGGAGAAGACACCTACAAAGAAAAGGAAGCACAAATTAGAATTAAGAAGTTACTTTTTAATAAATAGAAGGTTTATGTATCTAGGATTCTTTTCTCTCCCTCTTTCTATTTTTTTATTTTTTCTTGGGATTCAAGACATCGTAAAGGAGGAAGGAGAAGAGAATATTCTCTTTTCTTAGGGAATATTTCTCCTACCACTTCCCTCTGCTCTCTTATCCCTTCCCCCTATAAATACCCCTTGCCCTTTGGGTTGTAACAAGTTAGTTCTAGTTCAGATTTTAAGTTAGTTTTAGTTTAGTTTTAATTCATTTTTTAGTTTAATTTATTAGTGAAATTTCCTCTTTTCTTCTTCTAGTTTTTGGCTTTCTAAGTTCTAGTTTGATTTCATGCTTTCAATTCCATGGTTGTAATGCTCTTGATTCATGCTTTAATTTTATGTCTTCAATATAGTTGTAATAATTCTAGTTTAGTTTCAAGCTTTGTAGTCTAAGTTCCTAAGTTGATGACAAGACTTGGAGATTTAGAAGTGGAAGCCATGCAAGGTTTGTTCAAGTATTCAAGCTCTTCAATTACATTCATGCAAGCACATCCAGGTTTTTACTCTCTAAACTCCTAAACTCATTCTCCCACTCTTCTCATTCTCTCTTCTTCTATCTCATTCTCCTTCTTCTTCTTTTATTTTTTTTTATGTGGTTGTGGTATTTGGCTGCAATTTATCCCTTCCAATCCACGTTAGTTTGATAGGTTAGATGGATATGTGTTAGGACGCTAATTTAATTCATGTCAATTTAATTTGTTAGATGCTTGTGAGTTAGGATCCGTTAGTTTATTAGTTTAATTAGTTTAATTTAACACTTTAATTTGGTTCACTTTGCATTACTTTAAAGTGAGTAAAATAGGGTGGTGTATATCTCCTCGTGTTCGATCCGTAGCTACAATTAACCCGTACGCTTGCGGTATTATTTTAACTCAAACAGTTACCTAGCCCTGTGGGGCCCACTTGGGTACCTAAGGTATGGATATCATTAAATAGATGTGGATATGGGTATTTTGGTCATTTACCACCTCCATACACAGTATGTAGTCCACTGGTGAAGGCCCATAGAGTCTGGACATCAGTACAACCCAAAATCATTCTCTGGACGTTTCACTAGGTGATTGGGCAATCGTCCAGAGCCTGTTTGAGGCGGGTTCAGGCCTATTTTCTTGGGTTTTACTGCATGGGCAGGCGTGGGATCAATCTGGGATGCATGTATGATGGTCATGGACCATGTTTGGAGTGGAATCCAATGGTTCCAATGGTTTTTGGCTTGGTTCATCCATTTGGAAACCAGGAGCTGTCCAGACAGCTCAGAGAACAGCAGCCCAGGCTGTGTTCCAGCTCAGAGCCATGATTTAGGCTGCATGCAAGGGTAGTTTTGCGTATAGATTCATGGTAGGATGTTGTTCCTACACCAATCTAAGCATGGATCATCTTGCATGTATAGATCTATGCCCAGACTGCCTATTCTGGGTGCAACTGGTCAGTGCAGTCTGGCACAGATTGGTTTTAGTCTCAAGTAGTAAAACAACAATGAATTCATGCTTAAAATACTCAGATCTTACATGCAATAGGTTTGCATGTCAGATCTAAGGCATCCTAAGGCAGCCCCCAAGTGTTCTGGGCTTTGCTTAACCAGAAACACCATCTCAGAGCAGAGATCCTCAAGAGAATAAAGAGAACAACAACATCAAGTGGTAAAATGGCTACATGAGGATGAAGATGCTGTAAGAACAGAGTGTTGGATGCAGCTCAGTGCTGTCCTCCTTCCTTTCCTCTTCTTCTTCCTTTCTCTCTTTTCTTTCCTCTCTTTTCTTTCCACGGTTTGAACAGTACCAAGAGTCTTATTTTGGGCTGGGGTCCTCCTATTTATAGGCCAGCCATGACTAAGGCCTGTTTGACTGCCAGGCCCTCACTCCAAAATGCATTTTTCTACTAAATTCTAAGCCATTCTGGCTGCTCAGGTGGGGTCCACATGGTACTAGGGCTAGGTAATGGTTCCTAAAATTCCCATCTATCCCTATAGGGTGTTCATGGTATGTATGGATGGTCCCCACATCTTTAGAGTCCAAAATATACAATTCAGCCACTTTGGGCGATTCTCTGGGTGATTGGGCCAATCGCCCAATGCACCGCTCAGAGAATACAACATTATTGTATAGGCCTTGTGCTTGCACAGGTGCTTGGCCAGGGCTTGAGTTTTGCACCAACACCTTACCCAGGGTCTGATACACACCTGAATAGGTGTGAGCCCCTCATTTATGGATAGGAGAGAGAGTACCTGGGGTTGATGCAGTACATCATGCTGTGGACAGTACAGCTTCATGGCTCTACAATCCATCTTCTAACAGGTATATAGGAGGACATCCTCAGAAGTTCTCCATTAAATTCAATCACTGGAGTGATGCTCCACAGTGTGCTTGGGTGACTGGTCAAAGGCCCCTGTCCTTCATCCAAAATTCCAGCCAGTTAGGGGTAGGTCTGACATTTCTCCCCACCTTATAAAACTTTCATCCTCGAAATTGGCTTACCTTGGAGCTCAAATAGTTGAGGATACTTCTCTCGCATTTCCTCTTCACGTTCCCACGATGCTTTCTCTGTGGGACAATTTCCTCACCGAACCTTGACAAATACAATCTTGCGATTACAGAGTTTATGTTCTTTCCTATCTAATATCTCTATAGGCTATTCTTTGTAGGTCATATCCACATCCAGTTGTTCTAGTTCAGCTGAGAGTACATGTGTCAGGTTGTTGATGTACTTCCTTAGCATTGACACATGGAAACCATCATGGATGCCTTGCAAGGATGTCGGTAATGCCAGTCGATACGCTACAGGTCCCACTCTGTTGAGGACTTCGTAAGGACCAATAAATCCTGGGCTCAGTTTTCCCTTCTTGTTGAAGCGCAATAGTCCTTTTGTTGGTGACACTCGGAGGAATACCTTCTGTCCGATCCGAAATTCTATGTTCTTCCTCCGATTGTCGACATAACTCTTCTATCTTGATTGGGCCACTTTAATCTTTTCTCTGATAATATTCACCTTCTCACAGGTTGCCTGTATCATCTCGGGCCCAAGATACTTCCGTTCTCTGACTTCGTCCCAATACAATGGGGTCCGACACTTCCGACCATAAAGAACTTCATATGGTGGCATGTCAATGGGGGAGTGGTAGCTGTTGTTGTATGCAAATTCCACCAAGGGTATGTGGGCATCCCAACTATCATTCATTTCCAATATGTAGGCTCTGAGCATGTCCTCTAGAGTCTGGATTATTCTTTCGGACTGTCCGTCCGTCTGTGAATGGAAAACCATGCTGAGATTCAGTTGAGATCCCAATGCCTTTTGTAGACTTTTCCAAAATCTTGAGGTGAATCGGGGATCCCTATCGGATACAATGCTGACAGGTATGCCATGTAGGCAAACTATATTCTCAATGTATAGTTGGGCGAGCTTTTCCATCGAATAATTTATTCTGATGGGAATGAAGTGAGCCGCTTTCGTCAGTTCGTCCACAATCACCCAGATAGCATTCATCCCTTTCCTGGTGTTGGGTAAATTGGTTACAAAATCCATGGTAATTCTTTCCCATTTCCACTTATGGATAGGAAGTGGCTACAACAGTCCATACGGTCGGTGTCTCTCCGCCTTTATTTGCTAGTAGGTGAGGCATTCGAACACATATATCGCTATGGTTTGCATCATCCCAATCCACCAATAGTACTTCTTCAGATCCTTATACATCTTTGTGCTTCCAGGGTGGATTGAATAGGTTGAGTTATGTGCCTCCTTGAGAATTTGGTCCTATACCACATAGTCATCAGGCACGCATAATCTGTCTCTGAACTTTAATGCCCTGTCATGGGCCAGTGAGAAGTCTGGGTCCCTATGGACTCTATGCTGCACTTCCCAGATTATCTTGGCTAGATCAGGGTCATTGGGCTGCTTTTCAATTATCTCTTCCAGGATCGCCGACTATATATCCATAGCTGCTAGCTGCATAGCCATTCCTTCGATCATAAGTTCCAGGTCAAACTTTCGAGCTTCTTCTACCAGTTTCTCACTTACAACCAAGGAAGCGAGGGATGCGGTTTGGGATTTCTGGCTTAACGCATCCGCCACTACGTTGGCCTTGCCTGGGTGGTACTGGATCTCACAGTCATAGTCCTTCACCAATTCTAACCACCATCTTTGTCTCATATTCAGCTCCTTCTAGGTGAAGAAATACTTCAGACTCTTGTGATCATTGAAGATATCACTCTTTTCACCATAGAGATAATGACGCCATATTTTCAGCGCAAAGACTACCGCAACCAACTCTAAGTCATGAGTGGGGTAGTTCTTTTTGTGTTCCTTCAGCTGCCTTGAGGCATAAGTGACCACTTTACCTTTTTACGTTAACACGCCATCCAATCTTATTTGGGATGCGTCAGTGTAGACCACCATTCCTCCAGTGCCATCTGGAATAGTCAAACTGGCGCCATCACCAATCGATTCCTTAACTCTTGGAAGCTTTTCTCGCACGCATCATTCCACTCAAACTTTGTGCCTTTCTTTGTTAGCATTGTCATGGGTGCCGAGATGCGCAAGAAATTCCTTATAAACTGGTGTTAGTACCCGGCTAAACCCAAGAAGCTTAAGATCTCAGTGGCATTCTTTGGAGTCTCCCACTCAAGAACTGCTTTCACCTTGTCTGGGTCTACTTTGATGCCATCTTTGGTGACGATGTGTCCCAAAAATCCATTTTGGTGGAGCCAAAATTTGCACTTGCTGAACTTGGCGAACATTTGGTGCTCCTGCAATCGCTGCAACACGAAAGTAAGGTGTCGAGCATGCTCTTCTTCACTCTTAGAATACACTAAGATGTCGTTGATGAATACAATGACGAACTTGTCCAACACATCATGGAACATTCTATTCATCATGTCCATGAATGCTGCTGGGGCTTTGGTTAACCCGAACAATAGTACTAGAAATTCATAATGGCCGTATCGAGTTCTAAACGTCATTTTATGAATATCACCACTATTGATCTTCAATTGGTAGTATCCGGACCTAAGATTGATCTTGGAAAAAACTCTTGCTCCCTGTAGTTGATCAAATAGGTCATCGATGCGTGGCAATAGGTATCGATTCTTAATCCTTAATTTATTCAGTTCTCGATAGTCGATGCACAGCATGCTACCATCCTTCTTCTTCACGAATAGCACAGGTGCTCCCCAGGGAGACACGCTAGGTCATATGAAACCCTTCTTTAGCAAGTCTTGTAGTTGGACCTACAGTTCTTTCAACTCAATAGGTGCCATTCGATATGGTGCCTTGGATACCGGTGCCACACCAGGAGTGAGATCGATTCCTAACTCTGTCTCTCAACTAGGCGGTAGCTGGGTTAGATCTTTTGGAAAAACGTTGGGAAATTCTCTAACGACGTCAAGCTCGTCCAAAGGTTTTATCTTTGCCTCGGTATCCATTATCGTGGCCAAATAGCCTTGACATCCATCATCCAGCAACTTCCTCGCCTGGAGGGCGGATAAAGTTATTCTTTTGGGCTTCCTCATCGGTTCACTTTGGTAGGTGAAAATCGAGCCATCATCTAACTTGAATGTAATCTTCTTCTCCGCACACATGACATTCGCTCCATAGGCGGATAGCCAATCCATGCCTAGTATTACCTCAAAATCCTTCATATCAAATTTCATCCGACATGCGACAAAGTTCCTCCTACAAATTTCTACCAGACAATGGTCGTAGACTTCCTTTAGGCTTACAGCCCTACCGATTGGTGTACTGACTACTAAATCGTGCCCCATGTCCCTAGGATGAATAGTCATCCTACTCGCAAAGGTAGTGAAAACAAAAGAGTGGGATGCACCCGAGTCAAATAATACTCACGCAGGGACGGACGAGACAATCAGGGTACCTAGGCTTTATATAAGATAAGGATGCAATTAAATTTCTTGCATCCACAGGTTATTCCCTAAAATTTAGTAGTGTTTAGTGGGCTTACCTATCATCACTTTGGGATTCACCTCCGCTTCTTCGTTAGTCAGTGCAAACACTTTTCCTCTAGTCTGGTTGTCTCGTGGCTAGAAGGGTCTAGCATAGGACTGGTTTGGCGAGTAAGTGTTGTATCGGCGGTGCAAGCATTCCCTAGCCATATGTCTTGCCTTGTGGCACACGTAACATCTGTTGGACAACATGGCCGGTTTGCGGCCTGGCTCATTAGGCTCGTTGCAGGTCGGGCTGGCGAAGCTACAGTTGTCGCTTAACTTGCAGTTGGTTAGGCAGGACAGTTATAAGTGGGACGACAAGAGTTCTGGCCCACATCTGGCTGACGATATTGAGTTGGGCTGGGGCTCAAACTAGCTCCTTGGAAAACCTTGTTCGGCCAACCAAAATTCTGATAGTTGCTTGGCCTCTTGCCTAAGCCGGGTGATGTTGTAGCTTTCTCTTTCTCTTTGTCTTTCAATCTGTCTTCCATGGTCTTCGCCTTGTCGACCATTTGTGCGTAATCCCGAATATCCATGATTGACAAGATGGACCCGATCGCTGGTTTGAGTCCTTTCTCAAATTTTTTTGTCTAACTAACTTCCCCTTTCAAGTGTTCCAGAGCAAAATGGAACAAATCTTCGAACTGCTATTGGTAGTCCAGCATGTGCTTGGTTCCTTGCACGAGTGCAGAGAACTGAGCCTCCTTCTTATCCCTAAAGCTCTCAGGGAAGTAGTTCTTAAAGAAAACTTCTTTGAATTGCATCATGGCTGCAAATTATGTAGACATTTGGCCCAGCAGCTCCTGTTGTTGCTGCATGGTCCGTATCATGATGGTCATGAAGGTATTTACCTCTCCAACTGCTATACCTGGCTGAGGTGCAGCCGTAGTAGCTTGGGCAGCCATTGGTACCCTCGGCAAAGTAATCGACAGTTCAAAATTTTGAGCTTCGGCTCCGTCCAGCAGCTAAACTTCTGGGACAAATTGAGGGCGTCTTCCTCGACAACCACCTGGGTTGGATCTAGTATTGACCATGATTGCTTTTCTGAAAGAAGCTATATGTTCAATATTTCCCACACACTTAACGAGGTCAATATAAAATTCCTAACTATCACATGTACATTTCCTATTCCACAGTTCCAGTGTAATCATGCTATCATCCCAGTAAGGTGTGTTATTCGTTGATTGTTTTTTTTTTTTTTGATTAAGTGTTTTATGTTCGTGGAGTGTTTTATGCCATGATATGTTGTGCATGATGTTATGTTGAAAATTTATATTAAGTAGCAATTTCTTAGTTTTATACTTGTACCTAGAATGCAAGTCTCTCCAACTTCGACTTGGTGATAAGAGCCTGTACATAAAGGTATCCTATATCACTCCTAACCTTGTCTGCTAAGGAAAGATAGATGGCACGACCCTCGGGTCCACTAGTACTTGCAAGTGCCAATAAGATAATTAGTTAATTCTCGGCATGAGACTGTATCTCTCGTATCCAAGCTAGTCTCTTCCTCAGTCGTCTAATGTAGAGCATGTTGCTGGGGTCTCCAAGCCCCTGGACAACGTGATTAGGTCCTACCATGGAGAATTTCTAAGTATCAGGTCACTATGGCTACTTAACTTAAAATCAAGTGCAGCACTATAGGTAAATAAACAATCATGGACAAGAAGTTAAATAGGTTAGGTCAAGGTCGCACACAATGTTACAGTGATCTATTGGGTTTACTCACTTCCTAGGTAAGAATAGGTGTAGTGCTTGGGGTTCTTATTTTGCTCCGTAGCCTATTAGGTCTATTCCTGGTTGGGCTAGGCTATGGGTAAAGTAGGGCCTTCTTACTGGTACAGTGTCCTAAGTAATGCCTAAGTTTCCATGTTCTTGCAACCACACAACACCATATGCCTATATATCTATGTTTGAGTTTTGTATAGCATCACTCACACAGTGGTTCATACATACATGTATATAAACATATAGTATTTAAATTTAATAATTATACTCAAATTAAGCTTTATAAAAGGAGAAATTTATTCCCTCAATGTCTTACTTCTTCATCTTATTTTGTATATCCCTATTTAATTTATCTTATTATTGACGTATTTATTCATTATTTTTTATTATTATTTATTTATTTATTATTATTATTATTATTATTATATATATATATATATATATATTCTATAAAATCATTCAAATGCCTTAGAAGTGTTATTCATGTCATTTTAGTGTGAAAACCATAAGCCCATATGTGTACATTTCAAAATCTGTTGAAAATCCATTCTCTGGGCATTTGGGTCCATCACCCAGAGAATCGGGGCACAACTTATATTAGTCCGAGAGCTCACATATTCATTCCATTTTTCATTCTAAGTGTCCCAAACCCCTAGGGCAAAGCTCCAAAGGCCTATTTGATTGATTCCACACCAAATCCACGTGTCTTCACAAGTATTCCGCGCATCCACGTTAGTCTAGGGTAAGATTTCTTCACTTTTTCTTCTTCCTTGGACTGCTGCCCACATTTTCATTTCTTTTTGTTAGGAATTTCTGATTTTATGCCCTAATTCATTTTTATTTTCCCTTCTTGCTTGCAGCCACCATGTCGACAAGTGGTAGACACAATACAGCGAGGAAGGCAGTGACCTGCAAGCGCATGTGGTCTGATCCTGTGCCTTCTTCACCATCGACAGTACCCGCTGCATCGCTAGAAGATGATTCCTCATCCGAGGAACCGGAGTTCGACCATTTTTGGTTCTCCAGGTACGAGCATTCATAAGACTGGGCGAAGTTCAAATCCAAGAACATAGTGAATGGAAGGGTGGTACAAGTTGGTGACTTCCACCAGTATGGGCTCTATGCCAAGTTCAGCGCCCTAGGCTGGGCATCGATGTTGTCACCCATGCTGCCATGCTACCCGAACCTGGTTCGGTACTTTTATTGCAACCTTGTAACAGCCTCTGGGGTGCAAGGGTTTGGTCTAGAGAGCATGGTGAAGGGAGTAGATATGAGGTTCACCACTGCCACCTTAGCAGAGATTCTGGGACTGCCCGACACAGGCGTTAAGTGTTACTACAAGCCTCGGGTAGATATTTCTGACATGTTTTCTCCAGAGACCAGAAGGACGGTCTTCAGAGCTTTTACTGGGATAGATGGGGTTTCAAAGTCTAAGGCTGATTACAAGCCTATAGCTAGGATCATTAGTAGGTGCATTTCTTATAACATTTATCCAAAGGGCGAAAACCGGGGTAGTATTTTTATGCTCCGGGCATATATCACATATTTTCTACTTAAGGCTGGCAAGGGGGGTCTAGTGATCAACCTCCCATACTTACTGATGCAGGTGATGCTTTACCATGCAAAAAACACATCAGATGGGAACCTGCCCTATGGGAAGTTCCTAACTCATGTGTTCCAGTATTTTAGGGTCCCACTAGTTGGAGAGTATGAGGATGGTGACAGGTTAAAACACATTTGCAAGACCTCGATCCAAAAAATGAAGATGCAGGGGGAACCAAAGAGTGATCCCGAGTTTGAGGAGATGGAGCAGGAGGCAGCAGAGGGGGCAGAGTTGGGTGAGCAAGGCGATCCGGTGGGTACTAGTGCACAGTTTGTAGATCTACCCACATACAAGCTGATCGGTACTTCTAGTTCTCAGGAGCCAGAGTCCTATGGATGGTCTAATATGATGGCACAGTTTCGAGGTCTCCGCACCCAACTGGCGTAGATATTGACACAGATGGATCAAGGCTTCACTTCCCTGGAGGGGAGGGTAGGTTATGTTGAGCAATGCCTAGACTTCTGGGATTCCTACTACCGCGTTGACTCCTGACAGACTCAGCCTCTGCCTAGCGACATACCTCTCCAGGTGTAGCCTTCCAGCACCAGTTCCTTACTTTAGCCTAACTTGATGTAGTTTTTTTTTTTTTTTTTTTCTCCTCTACAAATGTAATTGGAAGTAGTACTTCCATTTGAACTTCATGTAGTGGCTTCTGCCACAACTTAACCTTTATTAAAGTTTTAAGTGTGTGTTTTGTCTTTTATTTACATCTGCCCCCTATAACTATTAATTATTACATGTTTTATTCTCTTGCAATTTATTATTCCTATTCCGCTGTCAGTGAATGTAGAAAGAGCTTCTCGCTCTGATACCAAGCTCTGTCACACCCTAAACCATCCCCTGGGAGGATTAGGTAGGTGACCCGAATTGTATGATAGCAATCCGCCAAATCCCACGGATCTAAAAGTAGTTAATCCATTCACAGACACACACATCCACCATAATACATCATGTAATACTCATAGTGTTGCGGAAAGCTATATCTACATTAAAACATTTAAAAAAAAGTAGCAGTACAAGAAATGAAAATATATACAGTACTGTGTTTGTTCATTCCCTCTCTCACACCCATAAAGAAAACAATAGTACCTATCTCTACCATTTATAGCTTTTAAACAAAATAAATATATACAGGGCTGGGTAACTCGAGCCCAAAAAGAAGCTGAAAAGTATAATGGGGGAAAAACTCCATCAAAATAAAAAGGAGTCCCCAAGATTCAAAGAGTCAGCAGCAACACCCCTCACGGGTCATCCTCAGCTATCATCGAGAACATAAGCACCAATGGTATGACCTCTGTCCGGGTCCATACCAATATAGTCATAACCACAATAGCTCGCCTCTAGGTGATTAGTCTCCTAGCCACAGTGACATCCACTTGTAGGATCATTTGACAGAAAAACATATATAACAAAGTGTGAGTTGGACACCGAGCCCGTGAATGAAATACTTCACCATGCATGCACATGCAATCACAACCATATGAGTCCTACATGAGGCGCAGTTCCTTTTATTTATTAGCCACCTAACATCACAACTAAGGCGGGTTAGTGCTACTACAATCCCCAATACATGTATCCCTGGTGCGGGCTTTTAACCCCTTCCCGCGATACATCCATTGAGTTGTCGGAGAGGACCAGTCAGCTCCCGCACCTGTCACCAAGGGGAGCCCGACCAGCCCTCTAGGATTAACCTATGAGGCATCCATCCTTTTCATCACTTTTCTTTTCTCTGGCTTATAGTCCATAATCACCTTTTCGGTGCAATATCATTTCTTTCTTTTCTTTTCTTTTCTCATTCATATGATCACTCCCACATGCATCCAACACGTTAACCCCTATTAGTAAGGGTGCGTAGCACGGGTGATGAAACTTAAGCCCAATATGTCTATATGGCATCGTATGAGTTGGGTGGTGTCAACCGTATCGCATACTATGGGCTACCACAAGCCTCATTTCTAAGCCGGCTACGGCATCTAATCTAGCAATTCACATACATCATTCAAGTCCAATCACAGCATTCACAAGTATTCTTTATTCAGTAGAATTCACAATAATTGTATTTAAGTAAACAATATAATTATATTGATATAAATTGTGTTGATATATTAGCCGTGTCGCATTTACATACATGGTGTAATTTCACTTACCTTGGTTTGATCCTACTAGTTCAGCTATTGGTTTAGTTCCGGCCGGTGTTTGGTTATGCGCCTCAAGCACGGGATCAAATCCTAATTCATTAGATTTCAAGCTGTTTTGATAACCTAGTGTTGGTCTAGGCTCACTGGTCTGACTTAGTGTTTAGTCTAGTGTTACTTGGAATTCTTTGGGTCTTGCACTGGGCTTTCGGGTCCATGTCCCAGTGCATCATCCAGAGATGTGAAACAGGATCTGATTTGGTTCATCGCAGTATAGTCAGTTGTACATGGTCATGATAGTCATACAGAAGAGTTTCTGGGTCAGCAGTTCAGCTGGATCATCCCTGACATGGTTACCAGACCCTGTGGGGCCCACTTAGGTACCCAAGGTATGGTATCATTAAACAGATGTGAAGAGGGGTATTTTGGCTATTGACCACCTCCACACACAGTATGTAGTTCACTGGTGAAGGCCCACAGAGTTTGGACATCAGTACAGCCCAAAAACATTCTCTAGGCATTTCACTGGGTGATTGGGCAATCGCCCAGTGCATCGCCCAGAGCCTGTTTGAGGCGGGTTCAGGCCTATTTTCTTGGATTTTGCTGCATGGGCAGCCATGGGATCAATCTCGGATGCATGTATAATGGTCATGGACCATGTTTGGAGTGGAGTCCAATGGTTCCAATTGTTCTTGGCTTGGTTCATCCATTTGGAAACTAGGAGCTGTCCAAACAGCTCAGAGAACAGCAGCCCAGGCTGTGTTCCAGCTCAGTGCCACTGTTTGGGCTGCATGCAAGGGTAGTTTTACGTATAAATTCATGGAAGGATGTTGTTCCTACACCAATTTAAGCATGGATCATCTTGCATGTACAGATCCATGCCCAGACTGCCTATTCTGGGTGGAACTGGGCAGTGCAGTCTGGCACAGAGATTGGTATCAGTCTCAAGTAGTAAAACAACAATGAATTCATGCTTAAAATCCTTAGATCTTACATGCAACAGGTTTACATGTCATATCTAAGGCATCCCAAGGTAGCCCCCAAGTGTTCTGGGCTTTACTTAGCCAGAAACACCATCTTAGAGCAGAGATCCACACGAGAATACAGAGAACAGCAGGATCAGGTGGTAAAATGGTTACCTGGGGATAGAGATGCCGCATGAACAGAGGGCTAGATGTAGCTCAGTGCTCTCCTCCTTCCTTTCCTCTTCTTCTTCCTTTCTCTCTTTTCTTTTGCTCTCTTTTCTCTCCATGGTTTGAACAGTACCAAGAGTCCTATTTTGGGCTGGGGTCCTCCTATTTATAGGCCAGACATGACTAAGGCCTATTTGGCTGCCAGCCCCTTACTCTAAAATGTATTCCTACTGAATTCTAAGCCATTTTGGCTACTCAGGTGGGGTCCACATGGTACCAGGGGTAGGTAATGGTTCTTAAAATTCCCATCTACCCCTAGAGGGTATTCATGGTCTGTATGGGTGGTCCCCACATGTCTGGAGTCCAAAATATACAATTCAGCTACTCTGGGCGATTCTCTGGGTGATTGGGCCAATTGCCTAGAGAATACAACATTGCTGTATAGGCCCTGTGCTTGCACAGGTGCTTGGCCCAGGGTTTGGGCTTTGCACCAGCACCTCACCCAGAGTCTAATACACATCTGAATAGGTGTGGGCCCCACATTTATGGATAGGAGAGAGAGTACCTGGGGTTGATGCAGTACATCATGCTGTGGGCAGTACAGTTGCATGGGTCTGCAATCCATCTTCTGACAGGTATATAAGAGGGCATCCTCGGTGGTTCTCCATTGAATTCAATCATTGGAGTGATGCTCCACAGTGTGCTTGGGTGACTGGTCAGAGGTCCGTGTCCTTCATCCAAAATTCCAGCCAATTAGGAGCAGGCTTGACAATTTCAATGCCCCATCATGAGCCAATGAGAAGTCTGGGTCCCCGTGAACTCCTTATTTTATTTCCTAGATTATCTTTAATAGGTTAGGGTCTCTAGGCTACTTCTCGATTATCTCTTCTTGGATCGATGGTTGTATGTCCATAGCTGCCAATTGTATAGCCGTCCCTTCAATCATGAGTTCTAGATCAAACTTTCGAGCTTCTTCTATCAACTATTCTCTAGAGACCAATGAAGCAAGGGATGCGGTTTGGGACTTTCTGCTCAATGCATCCCCCACTATGTTGGCCTTGCCAGGGTGGTATTGAATATCATAGTCATAATCCTTTACCAATTCTAACCACCACCTCTGTCTCATGTTTAACTCCTTCGTGGTGAAGAAATACTTCAGGCTCTTGTGGTCGCTGAAGATCTCATTTTTTTCACCATAAAGATAGTGTCACCAAATCTTTAATGCGAAAACTACCACAGCCAACTCCAGGTTATGAGTGGGATAGTTCTTATCGTGATCCTTCAACTGCCTTGAGGCATAGGCGACTACCTTACCCCTCTGCATTAGCACGCTGCCCAACCCTGTTCGGGATGCGTCTGCATATACCACCATGCCACCGGTACCATTTGGAATGGTTAGCACTGGTGCCATCACCAACTGATTCCTCAGTTCTTGGAAACTTTTATCGCAAGCATCGATCCACTCAAAATTTGTACCTTTCTTCATTAACTTTGTCGTGGGTGCTGAGATGCGTGAGAAATTTTCGATGAATCGGTGAAAATACCCGGCTAATCCTAGGAAACTACGGATCTCTGTGGCATTCTTTGGAGTCTCCCACTCGAGAACCGCCTTCACCTTGTCTGGGTCTACCTTGATGCCATCCTTGGTGACAATATGTCCCAAGAATCTAATCTGGAGCCAAAATTCACATTTGTTGAAATTGGCGAACAGTTGGTGCTCCCTCAATCGTTGCAACATGAACCTAAGGTGTTGGGCATGCTCCTCTTCACCTTTGGAGTGGATTAGAATGTCTTCAATGAATATAATGATGAACTTGTCCAACACATCATAGAATACCCTATTCATCATGTCCATGAATGCAGCTGAGGTGTTGGTTACCCCGAACGACAACACCAAGAATTCATAATGTCCATACTAGGTTCTGAATGCCATCTTGTGAATGTCGCTGCTCTTGATCTTCAACTGATGGCACCCAGACCTAAGATCAATTTTAGAGAAGACTCTTGCACCTTGCAATTGATCGAACAGGTCATCAATGGGTGGCAACGGGAATCGGTTCTTGATTGTGAGTTTCTTCAATTCTCGATAATCGATGCACATTCGCATGCTTCCATCCTTCTTCTTTATAAACAACACGGTTGCTCCCCAAGGAAACACGCTTGGTCAAATGAGTCCCTTCTTCAACAAATCTTGTAATTGGACCTGTAGCTCTTTTAATTCCATAGGTGCCATCCAATAGGGTGCCTTGGATACAGGTGCTGCACCGGGGATTAAATTGATCGCAAATTTCATTTCTCGATCGGGCTGTAGCTAAGTCAGATCTTCTGAAAAAACAAAGGGAAATTCCCTAACAACATCAAGTTCTTCCAATGGCTTAACCTTCACCTTGGTGTCCATTATCGTGGCCAAAGAGCCTTGACATCCTTCATCTAACAACTTTTGTGCTTAAAGGGATAAAGTTATCCTCTCGGGCTTCTTCGTCGGTTCACTTTGGTAGGTGAAAATCGAGTAATCATTCAACTTGAATGTGATCTTCTTCTCTGCACACATGATGTTTTCTCTATAGGCGGATAGCCAATCCATGCCTAATATTACGTCAAAGTCCTTCATTTTAAATTTGATTAGTTGAGCGGTTAGGTTCTTCCCATAAATTTTCACTAGACAGGGGTCGTAAACTTCCTTCAGGCTCATGACACTTCCAGTTGATGTGCTAACTACTAAATCGTGCCCTATGTCCCTTGGTTGGATGGTCATCCTATCCACGAAAGCAATGGAAATGAAAGAGTGGGATGCACCTGAGTCGAATAACACTCGCGCTTAGGCAGATGATATAGCCAAGGTACCTAGGGTTTGTATAAAATAAGGATGCAATTAAATTCCCTGCACTCATTGGTTTGTTCCCTACAATTTAGTAGTGTTAGGCGGACTTACTTGTCATTACTTCTAGATTCACCTCCGCCTCTTTGTTGATCAACACGAACACCTTTCCTCATGTTCGATTGTCCCGAGGCTGAAAGGGTGGAGTGGGGTACTGGATCAGCCGGTATGCGTTGTATCCGTGGTGCGCACAATCCTTAGCCATGTGCCCAGCTTTGTGGCATACAAAGTATCTGTTGGGTAGTGCAGCTCGAGAAGAAGCCTGGCTTGCTTGGACCATTGCAGGTCTAGGTGGCGGGGCAACAGTTGTTGCTTTGCTTGTAGTGGGTTGAGCAGGCCAACTGCAAAGTGGGACAGAAAGGAGTTTCGCCCACATCTTATCATCGGTATTGTATCGGTTTGGGGCTCGAGCTAGTTCCTCGAAAAGCCCTATTTGGCCATTCAAAATTCTGATAGATGCTTGGCCTTTTGCCCAGTCTAGGTGACGCTATAGCCTTCTTCAGTCTATCCTTCATAGTCTTTGCTTTGTTGACCATTTGAGTGTAGTCCTGAATGTCTAGGACCGACAGAATAGACCCGATCTCCAGCTTAAGTCCTTTCTCAAACTTCTTTGTTTTGCTAGCTTCCCCCTTTATGTGTTCCAGGACAAAATGAAATAAATCTTCAAACTATTGCTGGTAATCCAGCACGGTCTTTGATCCTTGTACGAGAGTAGAGAACTTGGCTTCCTTCTTGTCTCTAAAACTCTCAAGGAAATACTTTTTAAAAAAAACTTCTTTAAACTGCTCCTAGGTAGGATTGGGATGAGCTGCCTCCAAGTTAGGCTTCATTGCCTTCCACCATGCTTCCGCCTCATTTTGTAATTGATACCCAGTGCATATCAGTTTCTACGAATCGGTGCATTCGAGTACTTCGAATGCCTTCTCCAAGGCACTAATCCACCTTTCCGGTTGCATTGGCTCAGAATTTAGCTTGGAGAACACAAATGGCTGGAGCTTCTTAAATCTCTCCATCACTTTAGTTGTGGAGATTTCTGCCGCATGTTGAGGCACAGGTGGTGGAAATTGTAGGGGCCGGTTGAGTGGTGGTGGTACTACTAGCTATTGCATCACGGCCGCAAACTATGTATACATCTAACCTAACAACTCTTATTGTTGTTGCATGGTCCGCATCATGGTAGTCATGATGGAGTTCATCTCTCTAGCTGCCATACCAGGCTGGGGTGCAGCTGCAACAGCTGGGGCAGCCACCGGTATCAGATTTGGGATGACTCGGGGTACCCTCAGTGAAGTAACCGATGCTTCAAAGTTCTGAGCTTCGGCTCTATCTGGTAGCTGAACTTCTGGAACAAATCGAGGGCCTCTTTCACGACAACCTCCCCAGTTGGATCTGGTGTTGACCATGGTTGATTTATGAAAGAAACTCTATGTTTAATATCTCCACACCCCTTGGCGAGGGAAAATTTATAGTTTTGCTGTCACATGTAGGCTATCATTTCTATATTTCTGGTGTAAGACTATTAGCATTCTAGCAAGGAATAATAACTACCAAGGATACTTCCTACTAGGTTGCCGTTGTTAACATTTTCATGTATTGAATGAGTTTTATGACATGCTGTTTCATGTAAGATGATAGAACAAGGTTTTATAATAAGAAGGCAACTCTTTGATCTATACCTGTACCTAGCAAGTGAGTCGCTTCAATCTCTTTCCTGTTATAAAGGCCTGTATGTGTAGGTACCCTAGGTCACTCCTAACTTCGTCCGCTAAAGCAAGATAAATGACACGTTCCTCTATGCTACTAGTATCAGCAAGTGCCAGATAAACAACTAATTACTTCTCTGCTAGGGTTTTAATTCTCTGGATCTGGGTTAATCTCTTTCTTAACTGCCTAATGTAAAGCATGTCGTTGGGGTCTTCCAAGCCCGAACAACACAGTCAAACCCTGCCATGGAGAAATTTTGGTAATTAGGTTTCTATGGTTGTCTTAACTTAATGAATATATACTTAATTACTAAATGAACTTAAGCAAAATGGTCAGGAATCTTAAATGGAATAACTTGAGGATGTACACAAAACAACAGTATTCTATAGAATCTAGCACACCATTCAGGTACGGGCATGTGTAGTGAATAAACTAACTATAGCTTCCTATGATCTACTATGTTAAATAATAAACCAGGCTAGACCACTGACAAAGTATGTCCTTTATGCAGGTGAGGCACCGTTGGTGTAGTCTAAGTTCTTGTAAAGGGCATAAGTGCTCCTAGCTACACATTCCTATTTATCTATGTTTGAGTTTCCACATAAATAGTCAGATACAAGTTCATACATCCATGATTATATACATTATTTATGTATAAGTAATTACACCCGTAGTAGGTTTTCCTAATTTTTCAGGTCCGACCTTGTTGAGAATTTCATATGGACCAATGAACCTTGGGCTCAGTGTACCCTTCTTATTGAAGCGTAGAAATCCCTTTGTTGGGATACGTGAAGGAATACTTTTTCTCCAACATTAAATTCAATGTCCTTCCTTCGGTTATCAGCATAGCTTTTCTGCCTCGATTGAGCTGCCTTGATTTTCTTCCTAATGACATCCACCTTATCATAGGTTGCTTGTATCATCTCTGGCCCGAGATATCTTCGTTCACCAACTTCATCCCAGTATACCGGGGTTCGGCACTTCCGACCATAGAGAGCTTCAAATGGTGCCATGCCAATGGTGGAGTGGTGACTATTATTGTATACAAATTCCACCAAGGGTATATGGACATCCCAACTGTCGTTCATTTCCAACACACAGGCTCTGAGCATGTCTTCCAGAGTCTGGATAGTTCTGTCTGACTGTCTGTCTGTCTACGGATGGAAGGCTGTACTAAGATTTAGTTGAGATCCCAATGCTTTTGTAAACTTCTCCAAAACCTTGAAGTAAATCGAGGATCTTTATCAGATATTATGCTGACAGGCACTCTATGTAGGTGGACTATGTTTTCTATATACAACTGGGGCAAGCTTCTCCATTAAGTAACTTATTTTGACTAGTATGAAGTGGGCTGCCCTTGTTAGTTCATCTACAATCACCCAAATCGCTTTCATGCCCTTTCTGGTGTTGGGCAGATTTATCACGAAGTTCATAGTAATCCTTTCCCACTTCCATTCAGGTATAGGGAGTGGTTGCAACAATCCATACGGTCAGTGTCTCTCTGCTTTAATTTGCTGATAGGTGAGGCACTTAGACACGTATATTGCTATGGTCACTTTTATTCCAATCCACCAGTAGTACTTCTTCAAGTCTTTGTACATCTTCGTGCTTTTGGGGTGAATTGTATAGGGTGAGTTGTGCGCCTCGTTAAGGATTCGATCTTGGACATCATAATCATCAAGCACGCACAATTTGTCTCAAAACTTCAAAGCACCATCTTGGGCCAATGAAAAATCTGGGTCCTTATGGATTCCTTGCTGAACTTCCCAAATTATTTTGGCTAGTTCAGGGTCCAAAGGTTGCTTCGCAATTACTTCCTCTCATATCAACGACTATAAATCCATAGCTGGCAATTGTATAGCCGTTCTTTCGATCACAAGTTCTAGATCAAACTTTTGAGCTTCCTCTAACAACTTCTCGCTTACGACCAAGGAAGCGAGGGATGCAGTCTGAGATTTTCTGCTTAATGCATCCACTACAACATTGGCCTTACCAAGGTAGTATTGGATTTCACAGTCATAATCCTTTACCAGTTCTAACCATCGCCTCTGTCTCATATTCAGCTCTTTCTGGGTGAAGAAATACTTCAGACTCTTGTGATCGCTGAAGATTTCACTCTTTTTACCATATAGGTAGTGTCGCCATGTTTTCAAAGCAAAAACTACCACTGCCAACTCTAAGTCATGACTGGGGTAGTTCTTTTCATGTTCCTTCAGTTGTCGTGAGGCATATGTGACCACTTTATCCCTCTGCATTAAGATGCCACCTAATCCTATTATAGATGCGTAGGTGTATACCACCATTCCTCCAGTTCCATCCGGAATGGTTAAAACTGGAGCTATCACCAACTAGTTTCTTAACTCCTAGAAGCTTTTCTCGCATGCTTCTTTCCATTCAAACTTGGTGCCCTTCTTTGTTAGCTTTGTCATGGGTTCCGAGATTTGTGAGAAATTTTCAATAAATTGTTAGTAATACCTGGCTAATCCTAAGAAACTTTGGATCTCAGTGGCACTCTTTGGCGTTTCCCACTTGAGAACTACTTTCACCTTATCTGGGTCCACTTGACTGCTATCCTTGGTGATGATGTGTCCTAGGAATCCTATCTGGTGAAGCCAAAATTTGCATTTGCTGAACTTGGCGTAAAGCTGGTGTTCTCACAACCATTGTAGCACGAAGTTAAGGTGTTGAGCATGCTCTTCCTCACTCTTGGAGTACACCAGAATGTCGTTGATAAATACGATGATGAACTTATCCAACACATCATGGAATACTCTATTCATCATGTCCATGAACGCTGTCGGGGCATTGGTTAACCCGAACGATAAAACCAAGAATTCATAATGTCCGTATCGAGTTCTAAATGCCATTTTGTGGATATCACCACTCTTGATCTTCAATTGATGGTATCCGGATCTAAGATCAATCTTGGAGAAAACTCTCGCTCCTTGCAGCTGGTCAAATAGGTCGTCAATGCGCTGCAACGGATATCGATTCTTGATGGTCAGCTTATTCAGCTCGCGGTAGTCGATGTATAGCCGCATGCTACCATCCTTCTTCTTTATGAACAGCACGGGTGCTCCCTAGGGTGATATGCTGGGTCGTATAAATCCTTTCTTCAGCAGGTCCTGCAATTGAACCTGTAACTCTTTCAATTCAATAGGTGCCATTCGTTATGGTGCCTTGGATACAGGTGCTACCCTGAGAATTAGGTCAATCGCAAACTCTATCTCGTGGTCAGGCGGTAGTTGAGTCAGATCTTCTGGAAATACATTATGAAATTCCCTAACGATGTCAAGTTCCTCTAAAGGCTTTATCTTTTCCTCGGTATCTATTACTATGGCCAAAAAGCCTTGACATCCATTGTCTAGCAACTTTCGAGCCTGGAGAGGGGATAAAGTTATCCTTTTGAGTTTCCTCATTAGCTTACTTTGATAGGTGAAAATTGGCCCATCTTCCAACTTAAATACTATCTTCTTTTTTGCACACATGACGTTCGCACCATAGGCAAACAACCAATCCATGCCTAATATCATGACAAAATCCTTCATTATGAGCTTTATCAACTGTGCGGTGAAGTTCCTCCCATAAATTTCTACCTGATAGTGGTCATAGACTTCTTTCAAGCTCATGACACTACCCGTCGATGTGCTGACTACTAAGTCGTGCCCGATGTCCCTCGGCTGATCTTCCATCCTACTCACAAAGGTGATAGAAACGAATGAGTGGGATGCGCCCGAGTCGAATAGTACTCCTGCAGGGATGGTTGAGACACTCAGGGTACCTAGGGTTTGTATATAGTTTAGGTCACATAAATAACCCAATTATTCTCTATAACTTAGTAGTGCTCAGCGCACTTACCTGTCAATACATCGGGATTCGCTTCAGCTTCCTCATTTGTCATTGCGAACACCTTTCCTTGCGTTCGATTGTCCCATGGCTGAAAAGGTCTAGCGTAGGGCTGGTTTGGCGAGTTATTGTTGTACCCACGCAATTTGCATTCTTTGGACATGTGCCCTTCTTTGTTGCACACGTAACACTTATAAGGTGGAACAGCAGGTGTTGAGGCTTGGCTCACTTGACTTGTAGCTGGTCGGGCTGGCGAAGCGACTGTTGTCGCTTGACTCATAGTCGGTTGAGCAGGTAGATTGATAGTAGGGCAAAAAGGATTTTGACCCACTTGTGGCCTATGGTACGGAGTCGGATTAGGGCTTAAACTTGTTCCTTGATAAACTTTGTTCGGCCATCCAAAAGTCTGAAAGTTATTTGGCCTTTTGTTCAACCCAGGTGACATCATAGTCTTCTCTTTTTCCTTTTCTTTAAATCTGTCTTCCATGGCCTTTGCCTTGTCGACCATCTGAGCATAATCCTGGATATCCATAATTGACAATACTTACCTGATCTCAGGTTTGAGTCCCTTCTCAAACTTCTTCGTCTTACTAACTTCCCCTTTCAAATACTCCAGAGCAAAATGGAACAGATCTTCAAATCGTTGTTGATAATCTAGCACTGACTTGGTCCCTTGTACCAGTGCAGAGAATTCAGCTTCCTTCCTATCGCTAAAGCTCTTTGGGAAGAAGTTCTTGAAGAAAAGCTCTTTAAATTGCTCCCACATGGGATTTGCATGAGTGGCTTCCAAATTTGGCATAGTGGCCCTCCACCATGCTTCAGCCTCACTATGTAGCTGATAACCCGCACATATCAGCTTTTGCGCGTCCGTGCACTTGAGTACATCAAATGCCTTTTCTAATGTGCTAATCCACCGCTCCGGCTGCATTGCCTCAGAGTTCAATTTGGAAAACACGGGTGGTTGGAGTTTCTTGAATCTCTCCATCACCTTAGCAATAGAGTTTTCCGCCAAGTGTTGAGGCACAGGAGGTGGGAAAAGTACAGGCCGGTTAGGTGGTGGAGGGGGTGCTACACACTCTTGCATCATGACCGTAAACTACATAGACATCTGACCTAGCAGTTCTTGTTGTTGCTGTATTGTTCGCATCATAGTGGTCATGAACGCAGTTACCTCACCAGCTGCCATACCCGGCTGAGGTGTCACAGCAGTGGCTTGAGCAATCGCTGGTGCTCCTGACGAAGCAGCCGATGCTTCGAAATTTTAAGCCTCAATTCCATTTGGCAGTTCAACCTCTGGTATAACACGAGGGTGTTTTCCTTTATGACCACCTCGAGAACTTCTTGTGTTGACCATGGTTACTTTTCTAAAAAGAGCAACACACTCAATTATCCAACACTTCTTTTGAGGTCAACAAAATAATTCCCAGTTATGACATGTACCTACCCATTCCACAATTCCAATGAAATTTTGTTGTCATACAGGCAAGGTGGATTATTATATTTATATTTATCATTGCATGTATATATTTTTTTTCTTTAAAGTGTTTCTCTTACTTTTGTTCTTATTATTTAGGTATTTTATGCGATGACAACTATGCATGACACTATATGATAGATTTTAAATTTTTTTAACCAAAAAGCTTTTAAATATTACCTGAGCCTAACAAGCAAGTAATTCTAGCCTCTTTCCAAGCATAAATTTTAGTACGTGCAGGTGTTCTATGTCACTCCTAACTTCGTCAGCCAAGGATAGGTAAATAACTCGGTCCTCCAGTCCACTATTTGCTGCAAGTCCTAAGAAGAAAGTGAAGTGGTTCTCCGCACGCGACAATATCTTTTGTATCCTAAATAACCTCCTCCTTAGTTGTGTAATGTAGATCATGTTGCCGGGGTTTCCAGGCTGGAATAGGGTGGTCTGGTCCTGTCATGAAGAGGTTCTAAGCATCAGGTTATACTTAATTAAAAGAATTAAGTACATGTCTACAGGAATCTAAGCGACTATAATCAAATAAAATATAAATGGGTTAGCTCGAGGCATCTTAGCATCTAGGGTTTCAACTTGACTGGACAAACTATTGAACCCTATTCTTGGTTTGCCTAGGCTGTGGGTAGGGTAAGATCTACGTTCCCTAACCTCATAGATACGTATTACAACATACCTAAATATCTATGTTCAGATTTGCATAGAATCAATCCACTCGGCTCATACATGCACAGTATTAGACATATAATAGTAAATATCCATGCACACACAAATTTCATATAGGCATATGCATATTTATCTATCAATATTTATTCATATACAAAAAGAAAATTCTTAAATCCTCAAGTATTGGCTATACTCCCCTAGATAGATTATTAGGTAATATTTGGATTTATTTAATTGAACTAATAATTACTTAAATTTTAAAATTTCTTTTTTATATACATGCAAGTTTTATAAAAATTCATGTTTTTATGTTTGTTGAAGTGTGTTTAGGCAAAAACCAAATTTTCATAGGCTGTTATGCAAAAACAGCAAAAATTAAATCTCTGGACGATGTCTCTGGGCGTTAGATGTATCACCCAGAGAATTGGGCTCAGATATAACAGTCCGAGAGGGCCCCATTTCATTCCATTTCTTTTCTAAACCCTTCTAAACACCTAGGGCAAAGCTTTGGAGCTTAGTGTGACCTTTTTCACACCAAATCCTTCCACTTTCACAAGTCCCCGAAGATTCTACGCAAGCCTAGGTAAGATTCTTTACTCTTTTTCCTTACATTAGGTTATTTCCTTTGTTTTTCTTGTTTGGGCTAGGGTTTTATCAATTTTGTTTGCCCTAACCACTCCTTTTCTTTCCTTTTTGCAGCCTAATGTCTACTAGCCATACAATGGTGAGGAAATCTATAGCACGCAAAAGGCTACAGTCTGAGAGTGAGCATTCTTCTTCTTCTTCAGTGCCACCTACTTCTCCTAGGGATGATTCATCATCGAAGGAGCCGGAGTTTGATCAGTTTCTATTCTCTATGTATGAGCATGCTAAGGATTGGGACAAGTTTAGGTCGCTAAAGATTATAAACGGCCGGGTAGTACAGGTGGATGACTTCCATCAGTACAATTTGTTCAAAGGGTTCAACATCCTAGGTTGGGCCTCTATGCTATCACTTATAGAACCATGTTATCCTAACTTGGTTCGATACTTTTACTGTAACCTAGTGCCATTTGGGGCACGGGAGTTTGGATTGGAGAGCAAGGTCAAGGGGGTGAACATTAGACTGACCACTACCACCTTAGCAGGGATCCTAGGGCTACCAGATACTGGTGAGAGGTGTTACTACAAGCCCAGGGTTGACATTTCTGATATGTTCTCTTTGGAGACCAGGAGGAGGGTCTTCAAAGCATTGACTGGTTCTAAGAGTACTCCTAAATCTGAGGCTTCCTATAAGCCCAGTGCCCAAGTCATTAGTAGATGTGTCTCATATAACATCTACCCGAAGGGTGGAAACAGAGGAAGTATTTCTATGCTAAGAGCCTATATTTCCGATTGCCTACTGGAAGCGGGTAAGGGGGGCCCAGTTATAAACCTCCCATATTTGTTACTTCAGGCTATGCTATACCATGCCCAAAACCCTTCAAATGGGAACCTTCCATATGGGAAGTTCCTTACTTTGGTTTTTCGACACTTTGAGGTTCCCTTGGGCAGTGAGTATATGGAGAGAGACAGGTCTAGGCCCATCAACAAGACCTCGATTCTGAAGATGAAAGTACTAGGGGAGCCAGGGAGTGATCCTAAGGAAGGTGAGCAGATGAAGATGCAGGGAGATGAGGAGTAGGGAGATGAGGAGCAGGGAGATGAGGGCAACTTTGAGGGGATTGGTGAGCAGTTCACAGACTTGCCCCTGTATGAGGCAACAGGTCTCGCATGTGCCAGAGCCATCTGAGGGGTCACAGGTGATGTCATAGTTCCAGGGCCTCAGCACCCAGCTTAATGATATGTGGCTACTACTATGGATCGGGGCTTCTCATCTCTAGAGAGTAGAGTGGTGTCTATAGAGCAGCGTCTAGACTTCTGGGATACCTTCTACCGTGTTGACTTACGCCAATCTCAGCCTCCCTCGAGTGACCTACCACTGACAGAGTAGTACTCCTGACAGCTTCTACATATGTAGCCTATCTTGACTTTATGTAGTTCTGACTTTCATCTCACTTTTTTTTTATCGTTTATGTATTTTCTTTTGGGTGTGGTGTATATATATTTTTTTTCAACTTATGTAAACTTGAAGGTAGTACCTTCAGTAAAACTGCTTGTAGTGGCTCGGCCACAGTTTTCTTTAAATTAATATAATCATGCATCGTGTCTTTTAATTACATCTACCTCCCCTGTAGCTTTTACTTTATTACATGTTTTAATGTTAGTAGCTTATTATTCCTATTCTGCATCCCGTGAATGTAAGAAGAGCCTCTTGCTCTGATAGCAAGCTCTGTCACACCCCAAACCACCCCCTGGGAGGATTAGGTAGGTGACCCAAATTGCATAACGGCAATCTGCCAAACCCCATAGATCCAAAAGCAGTTAATACATTCATGGTACCACATTCATCACATACCACAAGTAAGATCAGAGGGCTGCAGATAAACTACAATTGTAATAACCAAAGGGAAAGTGTAGCGATACAGGAATGTTGGTGATATATATATATATATATACATATGTTCTGAACATTCCCCAGTACAACCCACAACTGAAAGTAAGACTGACATATACATAAGCAAAAAGGAAAATACATATATATACAGGGTGAGATAACTCAACCCCAAAAAGGAAAAGAAAAGATTACACCAGAAACTGAAATGGGGATAAACTCCTAACAAAAACAAAAAGGAGTCCCCAAGACAAAAGCATCAGAATTGCCCCTCACTGGTCTTCATCAATAACCACTGAAAATGCTCGCATCATTGGTACAACCTCCATCGGGGTCCACACCAATATCATCATAATAACAAGGGCTCTCCTCCTCGTAATGAGCCGCCATGCCACAGCGACATCCACCTACAGAATCATCTAGAGGAAAAACATATATAACAGAGTGTGAGCCCCACCGAGCTAGTGAGCAAAACATATCATCATGCATGCACATGCAACCACATTCCACATGATCCTACATGATATGCAAGTCCAGATTATTTATTAGCCACCTAACAATACAACTAAGTCTGGTTAGTGCTACTACAATCCCCACTACATGTATCCCTGGTGTGGGCTTGGTTACCCTTTCCCGTGATACACCCATTGAGTTGTTAGAGAGGACCAGCCGGCTCCAGCATCTCCCTACCAAGGTCAGCCCGACCGGCCCTCTAGATTGAACTTGTGAGGTAACTGACTCAATATCATTTCACCTTACCAGTGCATTAACTTTGTTTGGCATATAGCCATAATTCACCTCTCGGTGCTTCCCAAGCTTGTAGCCCGAGGCTTCCCGAGAAATTTACCTTGGGGCATCCCAGGTGTGTTGAGGCTTCCCGGAGTAAACGCCTAAGGTTTTACAATGGTCCTCACAATTATCCAACACCTTAACCCCTGTTGGCAAGGGTGCGTAGCACGGGTGATGAAACTCTAGCCCCATGTCTGTATGGCATCGTATGAGTTGAGCGGTGTCAACCGTATCCCATACTACAGGCTACCACCGGCCTATTTCCAAGCCGACTACAACATCTAGTCTAATAATCACATTCATCATGATAAATTCAAGCAGTGTTGATCAACAGTCAAACGATGTGTAATAATTGAGAACTTTTAATTGAATAAGTAACACAACATTATAATTAAAAGAATTTAAATTGCCAGCATAATTAATATTGTTACACATACATACACGATAACATTTCACTCACCTGGGTCTGGTTTTAGGTATTCAGTTGTAGTTTTGGTTTCGACTGCAGTCTGGCTGTAGGCCTCGAGCGTGGGATCAAACCCTAGATATAAATAAAAAATGTGTCATTTAATATTCCAATTTGTTTTTGGATATCCTAGCGTTGATCTAGGCTTACTGCGATGACTCAGTGCACAGTTGGTCATCACTTGGAAAACTCTAGATGATGCACCGGGACATAGGCCTAAGGCCTAGTTCAAGGCCCAGAGATTTCCAAGTGATGACCAACTGTGCACTGAGTTAACCCAGCAAGTCTAGATCAACCTTCAGACATTCAAAAAAAAATTGGAATATTAAATGACACATTTTTTATTTATATCTAGGGTTTGATCCCGCGCTCGAGGCTTACAGCCAAACTGCAGTCAGAACTGAAACTACAACTAAATACCTAGAACCAGACCCAGGTGAGTGAACTATCATCATGTATGTATGTGTAACAATATTAAAAATGCTGGCAATTTAAATTCTTTTAATTATAATGTTGTGTTACTTATTCAATTAAAAGTTCTCAATTATTACACATCGTGTGACTATTGATCAACAATGCTTGAATTTATCATGATGAATGTGATTGTTAGACTTGATGCCATAGTCGACTTAGAAATTACGTCGATGGTAGCCCGTAGTATGGGATACGGTTGACACCGCCCGACTCATACGATGCCATATAGATATGGAGCTAGAGTTTCATCACCGTGCTACGTAACCTTACCAACAGGGGTTAAGGTGTTGGATAACTATGAGGACTACCGTAAAACCTCAGGCGTTAACGCCGGGAAGCCTTAGCACAACTGGGATGCCCCAGGTCAAATTTGCCGAGAAGCCTTGAGCTACAAGCTTGGGAAGTGCCGAAAGGTGAATTATGGATATATGCCAAACAAAGTTTATGCACCGGTAAGGTGGAATGATATATAGTCAGTTACCTCACAAGTTCAATCTAGAGGGTCGATCGGGCTGACCTGGGTAGGGAGATGGTGGAGCCGGGTGGTCCTCTCCGACAACTCAATGGGTGTATCGTGGGAAAGGGTAACCAAGCCCACACTAGGGATACATGTATTTGGGATTGTAGTAGCACTAACCAGACTTAGTTGTATTATTAGATGGTTAATAAATAATCTCGACTTGCATATCATATAGGATCATGTGGAATGTGGTTGCATGTGCATGCATAATGATATGTTTTTCTCACGAGCTCGGTGGGGCTCACACTCTATTATATATGTTTTTCCTCTAGATGGTTCTGCAGGTGGATGCCGCTGTGGCATGGCGGCTCATTACGAGGAGGAGAGCCCTAGTTATTATGATGATATTGGTGTGGACCTCGATGGAGGTTGTACCGATGATGCAAGCATTCTCAGTGGTTATTGATGAAGACCAGTGAGGGGCGCTTCTGATGCTTTTTGTCTTAGGGACTCCTTGTTGTTTTTGTTTTTGTTAGGAGTTTATCCCCGTTTCTATTTTTGGTGTAGTCTTTTCTTTTTCTTTTTGGGGTTGAGTTATCTCGCCCTGTATATATATGTATTTTCCTTTTTGCTTATGTATATGTCAGTCTTACTTTCAGTTGCGGGTTGTACTGGGGAATGTTGAGAACATATGTATATATATATATATCACTAACATTCCCGTATCGCTACGCTTTCTCTTTGGTTATTACAATTGTAGTTTATCTGTTGCACTCTGATCTCACTTGTGGTATGTGATGAATGTGGTACCGTGAATGTATTGACTGCTTCTGGATCCGTGGGGTTTGGTGGATTGCTGTTACGCAATTCAGGTCACCTACCTAATCCTCCCAGGGGGTGGTTTGGGGTGTGACATGTTTACTAGTGTTATATCTATCCTCATGGTTTATTATCTACATTTTATCTCATGTTTGTTTAATTTTCTATTTGTTTAGCTTCTTATAATTTGTTATCCTATTCCGTTGCGTGTGAATGTAGAAAGAGCTTCTCGCTCTGATACCAAGCTCTATCACACCCCAAACCACCCCTGGGAGGATTAGGTATGTGACCCAAATTGTACGATAGCAATCCGTCAAATCCTAAGGATCCAGAAGCTGTTAATACCATTCATAAACACACATCCACAATAATGAATAAGATAGAACTCAGAGTGTTGCGGAAGCTAATATTTACATTAAACTTTAAAACAAATATTTACAATATTGTTTTGTTCATTCCCGCTCTCACAAGATACACCGGTAGTCCCAACTCTTCCAACTGAAGCTTTATAAACATACAAAAGGGGCAAGGTAACCCGAGCCTCGAATAAAGCTATACAAAAGTGGATTGGTTAGTAGATTCCTATCTACAACAAAAGAATCCCAATGTCAGAAGGAAAGTCAGTTGCCCACCGATCACGGGTCCTCATCAACTATCACAAAAAACATCTGCACCAGAGGTATGACCTCCGCACCCACATAGTCATAATAATCATGGCCCGACTCCATAAGTTGTGCCTCCCTGCTACCAAAACATCCACCTGCAAGATCATCTAATAGAAGACATATATACAGGAGTGTGAGCTCCACCGAGCCCGTGAATGAAACATAACCATGCATGCACATGCAAGCACAACCAAATGAGTCTTACATGCAATGCAGTCCATTTTATTTATTAGCCACCTAACATCACAGCTAAGGTAGGTAAAAGTGCTACTACAATCCCCAATACATGTATACTTGGTGTGGGCTTCTAACCCCTTTCCGCGATGCACCCATTAAGTTGTTGGAGAGCACTGATCAGCGCCAACATGCTCTCCATGGTCAGCCTGACAAGCCCTTTGGGATTAGTTTGTGAGGCACCCATCATCATTTCAGTATAATATTTTCCTTTTTCTAGCATTCAGCCACATAATCACCTTTTTGGTGTAATACAATTCTATTTCTTTCTCTTTTCCTTTTTCTCTTTTATATAGGTACTCCCACAGACATCCAACACCTTAACCCCTATTGGCAAGGGTTCGTAGCACTGGTGGTGATACTCTAGCACAATGCATTCTATGTGGCATAGTATGAGTCGGGTGGTGTCAACCGCATCCCATTCTACGGGCTACCATAGGCCTCATTTCCAAGCTGGCTACGACATCTAATCTAGCAGTTGCACATACAATCTTCATTGTCCATTCTCAATATTCATCAGCCAAGAATTCAACATTTAAACAAAATATAAGACAATTGAAATACATGAGCACAATAAATAATTGTGGTATTTTCCATGACTCGTTAGTCATGTTACATTTACACACATGGTGTAATTCCACTCGCCTTGTAGTAGTCCCGCTTGCTCAGCAGTCAGCTCAGTCCCGACCAGTATTTGACACTGCACCTCGAGGTCGGATTCAAAACCCAAGTTAACCGGATCATTAAAGTATGTCAAACAAAGTTTACAATTATACTAGTAACCTAGTGTTGGTCTAGGTTTAGTTGGACTCAATTCTGAGTACATAAGTATCATTTACAATTCTCTGGGTCTTGCACAGGGCTTTCAGGTTAAACTCCCAATGCATCATCCAAAGACAGAAGGTTCACCTTTCCAAGTATTTTTACAGTAGGGTTTGCCTATGCATGGCCCGACCAATCCCATAAATCTGTACAAAGGTTCATAGCCTAAGAGAGACTAGGTCTGTGTGTGGTTTCCTGGCTCTGTGGGTCCCCCTTGAACACCCGAGGTATGGATGAGAGCAAGGACCAATGGGGAAGGGTTTTTAAGTCATTTTCATTCTCCCCATATTGTTCTAGACCTATTAGTAAAGGTCCAAGAGACTAGAATCACATCTGAGCCCAAACAGCAACACTGGGCGTTTGGGTCAATCTCCTAGTGCATCGCCTAGTGCCTGTTAAACACAAGATTTGGCTCCAAAACTTGGATTTGGCTGCTGGTTTGGCCATGAATTCGATCAAGGTTGTTCCTAGGAGGATTCTGGTCCTAAATTGAAGCTAAATGAACTGGATTTAATGGATCCAAAGTCTGGTTATCCATTTTGAAGCTAGGTTGAGTCTAACATCACAGAGAATGGCTGTCATGGCTAAGCTCAAGCTTTGGATTTTGGTTTTGGCTGCATGCATGGCATGAATCATCATTATTTACCTACAATAGGTCTAGTTCTAAGCTAAAGCATGAAGAAATCCATTTGCATGCAGAGATCCATGCCCATACTGCATGATTAGAGTGCTACTCTGCAGCCCAGCTCATCTCTGAGACTGACATCCATCTCCATTGTTGTAACAACTTTAAATCCTACCTTAAATCACTAGATCTTGCATGTAAGATCCAGAGCCCCACAAGGCACCCAGGTGATGCTCTTGGTAGACTCATCTTTTAAATACTTGAATCAAGTGTAAATTTAGATGGACAGTAGTGTTAGGAGCTGAATTATATACCTTTAAGCTTGTGGAGAGGTTAAATCCAATCCCAAATTCACTCCTTTCTCTCTTCTTCCTTCCTTTTTTTTTTTGATAGGTAGGGAGGGATGTAAGATGTGAACCAGGAGACTTGAACTTAAGACCTCCTGGTAGCAATGGGCCTTTACGCACCACTGGCTACCAAGTGCACTAGGCACTTGACCACCTCTTCTTCCTTCCTTTCTTCTCTTCCCTTCTCTTCTTCTTCCTTCTCATTCTCTTTCTTTCTTTCTCTTTACTGTAGAAGTAGTAAAATGAAATAAGAGGGCTGGGCCCTGCTATTTATAGTTCTTATGGCCATAAGGCCTGATTGGCCATGCTGCCCGGCATCCTTCTAAAAATGCATTTTTAAGTGCATTCTAGGTCATTTCAGCTGCATAGGTGGGGTCCACTTGGTTCCAGAGGTGGGTAATGGTTTCTAAAATTCTCATCTACCTCTAGGGGGTGTCCACATTGTTCCCAGGTGTCTGGAGTCCAAAATACAAGTTTCAAACACTCTGGGCATTTCACTGGGCGTTTGGGTCAATCACCCAGAGATTGAATTTCTGCTGTTTTTGCCTTGGCCTTGCACAGGGGTTGAGGCTACCACTTGGCACTTCACCAATACCCTTGTCCGGACAAAATGAACATCTGACTGGGTATGGCCCCTATGTATTTGTCAGAGAGAGAGAGATTACCTAGAGTTGGAGCTGTACATCAGGCTGTGGGCTGAGCAGCTACATGGGTTTGCAACCCATCATCTCACAAGTATAATGGATGACATCCTTGGAGGTTCTCCACTGAATTCAACCATAGAGGTGACACACCACAGTGTGCTTGGGTGATTGGTCACAGGGTCCTATCCTTTAAGAAAAATTCTAGTCAGTCTGGGGCAGATTTAACAATATGTCATCTATTTAGCGTACACAGATAGCCATTGCCATGGCGTGATCTAGGCTCATGAGAAAAAAAGTTAAACACTGATCTTCAAGGACTAGAATCCACGTGGTTAGGAGCCCTCACGGATGGTCTAAAACACCATTTCCATAAAACCTCACGTGTTTATGAAGAAAAAAAAACAAATAAAACCCCACGTTATGTTCCTATTCTTTTTATTTTTGGGTAAGAACTTCTATGTTCCTATTCGATTCCATTCATTTCTAAGATTAGGAAAACCCGGAAACCCCATTGCCAAATGCCAATACCTCCTTTCCTTCCCCTTCTTTTCTCATCTTGGATCTTAATTCTAAAACTTGATCATTTTCCTTCTTCCACCATCCAAAATCTGGTGAATTAACCATCACATTCCACTCTGTGCCCATTTGGGAATCGGTGCATCTCCCGAATCCATAAGTCTCTTTCCCCTATCTCGGCCAGACATGGTGGCGAAGAACAAGAAGAAACAAATTAAAAACAAGATAAAGACAACTTACAAATGAGAAACTCTCTCAAAAATTCACTTAGATGAGAATGGAGAGGAGGATAAGACGATCAATCCGAGTCCAAGATCGAAGGATTTGGCCCACAAATGGGGTCACACGGCCTCAAATACCCCAAAATCCCTTTGGAAACCCTAAGCTTTCGGAGAAGATCAAGTTTGAAATGAAAATGGAAAGTGACTTTTCATATTCATATCAGTAATTTTTGCCGAGAATCGACATCAAACCACCTGTACCTTGACATCGACACACTGTCGAGTTGAGAACTTCGATGTCGACACGAGCTCTCACTATCAAAGCAAGCATTTTTAGTGTCGAATTCCACACTTTGCCACCAAATTCAAAATTTGAACAAGGGGGTCCACCCCCATGGTGTCTTGGCATACTTAGCACACCAATGCACACCTTACACGTGGCCCAAGCCCGCAATCAAGAGAGATTCCAATCTCTAATCATACCCGCACAATCGGGGATTACCAACTTGGGATCTCAATCAGCTTATCATGCACACCCTTACACCAGCACAAATTCCCAGTCTGCCCTCACCAGGCTAGAGCTGTACAGCCATCTGCAGTGATTACAACAAATTTATGCCCCAAAGCACCCATACTATGGGAAACCTTCACATGAACCTTTACTCTATCAACGATAACATTTCCCAGTACGCCTGTACAATGGCAGATACTATTTATAACCATGACGGAAGAGCCTACATATCGACTGATCTCATCACCCCAGCCAGCGCAACCCATACTGTTGGCATACCAAGCATTATTACAAGTTCAACCGATGTACCCACCTATGCAGGTATGTCTCTATCCCCCATACTCTAGTGTCCCTGAGCAAGGCACTGGTGAGTTTTTGCTCAATCCAATGAACCGAAGTGTTTGGAAAATCACTTCTTTGACCTACAATTGTTACACAGTCTCAGTCAAAGAGGGGCATTCTGTAGATACCTCATTTTGTCCTTCCCCCCAGAGATTTCTCGTAATGATGATGAGCACCCTCCAAGGCCTAGAGCTAGTGTACCTGTGGATGTAGTGTCAATGTGCACTGCTTGAATCTGTCTACCGATCGTTGATTTTCCTTTGTCGAAGTCCAAACCAGAGTCTCCAAACCCTCCAAGAACCCCTGGAAAGGCTAGCCCTAACCCAAACCCATTGGAACAAGCCTAGCCCAGCACAGAACCTGGCCCAAATAGGCCATTCCATCCCTATTGACACCCAAACCCAAGTCGATATTCAAAGGCCTAAAATCGACATCAACCCCCCCTTCCATTGACATTGACATATCTCCTTTGACTGTTGGGCAGAACATCCATACTGTATAACTTACCTCGTCATTTAGAAAATATCCATCGACATCCAATCCATTTCCCTCGATGTCAAGTGTTGTTCATCGATAGCCACTCGATGTTGACCTTACCCCCCTTCAATGTCGACTTGGACAATTTCACTGTCGAATCTGTGCAAATCTAAGAAGATAAAACTTGCCATTTTTTACTCCAATCTTGATCCCTTCGCAACCAAGCTTAAATTTGAAAACTTGGATCTCAATCTTGGCTCCCTTAGGCCTCAAGAAACGTTCCCTAAAGCAACTAAATACTTGTCCACCCCCTCCCATTGGCCATAAAATTGGCTTTACACCCACCATCGATGCAAAGACTCCCCCTTTGGATGATCCAGATCAACCCAAGGATCCCTACACGAATTTGGGAGTACACATACCCCTATACATCTATAAGTACACCCCCTCTCACATTGAGGAGGGTTAGGTAGTCCTTACATGCACTTCACATGAACCTTTATTGGTCCCCAGTTCATAGACAGTGCTCCCCTATTCAAGAGCTTTGAGTTCTAGCCTTCGGCCCCCCACTTGGCCTTAGCCTATTGCCTCTCCCACCTCTTGAGTGCAACAACCCCCTTGAAACTTCAAGAGCAAAGCCTCAAGACATCCATCCAGTGATCTTGGTGCTTAGACAATGAAGTGCTGCAAACAAAGAGATAAGAGAGGCCACCATAAGCGGCAATACTTGCTCAATGTACAAATCTCCTGAGTTACAAAAGTGAAACCTCCACACCTCCGTTTTGGTCATCTTCGAACTATGTAGGTTCTCCTTCACTTCTAAGTTTTGTTTCATCTACATAGTTTTCACTTTCTATTTCATCTTGCATCTCTGAAGAAAAGTGATCCCATCTCTCTAGATGGTGATCACACACACTCCTTGCTTTTCTTATTGCTTTTATATTGTACCTTATTTCCATGCATGCATATCTACATGATCCCCATCCCCGGTAGTCTAAGACTCACCCATGCTAGCATTCATATAGTTGATTTTCACATGCCATGCATATGCTTTCATGTTTTAAATCTCAATTTCCATACTTCTCCCTACATGTCTATCAAACTATCATTTTTGTTTCCATGCATCCATCATCTTGCCATGTTTAGCATAGAGTCAATAATGCTTAGGTTATTTAGGTTTTGAGTCCTTCATTTTACCTTCTCATATACTAACCCTTGCCTTGCAGTCGAACCTTCGGGTATGTGCTTCTTCACCTCCCTAGCATTCTGCTTTATTATAATTTTCTTGTATTTTATATTCTTCCTAAAAACATGTTATACCATTGCCTAGCCAAGTAATAGAAAGACTAGCAATTCCAGGTTGACTGGCGTGCCTAATACCTTCCTTGGACCATAACTTGACATGTACCAAGACCAACGGATCATTTTTCCCCAAGAGAGCATAGCATGAGAGTCATTAGAGTATAATTTTTTGGTCCTAGACCTTCTTCTGGGTGGTGACTCCAACATTCACTTTCGCCCCTCTCCCCAAAGAGGTGATGAGGTGGAGGACACATGCTGATCCCTCACCATCTGTTATTTGTCCTCACAACCGTGGCTTGGGATTATCGAAGGTTTTCTAGGAGACCAACGATGTGTTCTGGGACCGACAGGCTTCAACTGGCATCGTTGGGGAGGTGCTAGGGATATGGCTTTGCTATGTCGTAGCTTAATGGTGTTGTATCATTGGGGATTGAAGATATGTATCGGTACCAGAGATATAGCTCCATTACTCTACACTCCATACCATTCATGCATGCGTTGCATTGCATCATCATCAACGTTATACATTGCACCATTAATCATTGTGCATCCAACATCTTAATCTATATTATATTTGTTTGTGCGATTGTAAATTGGATTTGATGTATGAGTTTTCATTGATGGTATGGGATGCCAATGATGTTCGCTCATCATGTTCGACTTATGGTCAATCCATTATTGACTTGTGTGTGTGATTCAATTTCTTGCTCATTGGACTTAGTGGAACTCACCCCTTGTGGAACCATCTTTTTAGGATATGTTGCAGGTAGTAGTATACTGAGGTGAGATGGAGGACTTGGTAGAGGATGCGGATGTGAAAGCGGGACTATGATTGTTGATACTTTATGTATCTTCTTTATTTCTTATTGCATTTGTTAATGCATTTGATGTAATGTTCCCGTCCTTTCCCTGTATTTTCAAACCATCTTTTAATGTAATAACTTTTAGATTAAGTACTATACTTAAGGATAATCTTTTACATATGTAATATTGCTTTTGTTATCCCCTTTTACATATGTAATATTGCTTTAGTTATCCCCTAAATAAGAATCAACAGTATTTATTACAAGTCTTCTGCTATTCTGATACTAGTTTTGATTGTCGTTTGTGTGATTATGGGGTAAGCCGCTATGTCCGTGATCTTGGAGGTGGTTTAGGATGATGGCAAGCATCCTAGTTACATCAAAACCCTAGGGTGGGGTTTGGGGTGTGACACCACGTCCCTCTCTCCCCCATCATTTTTTCTATCCCTCCCCACCGATAATCAACTTCAGGTCATCACAAATGACTACTTTAATTCAAGGACCAATGAGGTTGGTTGGGATGCTATTTTAATTTCTAACCACCAGTGGGGTGGCTGTAAAGTAGGCTATTAGACTACAAAAATGCGAGTGACGCATTACCCATGGTCCAATGCCTGCACTTGCCACACGCTTAGTGCAAGCCGCAAGGCGGCTTGGGCGCGGGCAGTGAGGGTTTGGTTGTGTGATGGTTAGGCTTTATCTCAAATCTCCATGGAAAACTGCTTCAATGTCCTTCTCCATAAATTCATGGGAACGCCTGTTTTTCTTTCTTTTTATCCCATTGGTGAAAACCTAAATTTTATGATTTTTTTCAAGAATCAAGAAAAAAAAACTTCATTGAAAAACAAGAAAACCTAATCTTTTCTTATAGAGATCAAGAATTCTATAATTTGAAAGATTAGAATTTTACCCATACATAACAAATACATCTTGCAAGGAATAGGATGATTACCTTAGGCAAAAAACCTGGCTCTGATACCACATTATTGGTGGGATGACTGGAATTAAGGTTTGTTTGATTAAAGATTTTAGGAACACCTCTTTCTATCATCCTATGGAAAAAAGAAACCATCCCATTCCTGAATGTGCAGCGGAAAGAGATCGTTTTGAGTTCGTTCGCATCCCAAGATGCCAAACAAAGATTTCCATTGACAAAATAAATAGATTAGCTAACCTAAAGAGCCTTAAGTATTGCCCATCCTCGAGATAATGGTTCTTCCCCTAACAATCACACTGGGAAAGAGTTCTTGATCAATTTGCTTTGGTGTAACAAAAGATCTTCAAGTCAACCACCATTCTTCCCACAAATATCAAATCCACAATCTTCAAGCCTATGGTTTAACCAAACCCAAAGTTCTCAAAATCCTAAATTAGGAAACAAGAGAAAAAGAGAAGAAGCAAGAGAGGAGAGAGAGAATTCAACCAAGGGGGGAGGAGAGCCAGCCAAAGTCGTGCGGACACGACTCCTTCCCCTAGGCATGATTTTATACATGTGTGGGACCTAATTGATCCCCACTCCTTGTAAGAATCTAGTTCTCTCTCCTCATGTCGACTTGAATTCTAATGCCTATCCTAGTGCGCATCAAATTAGGGAAGAAGTAAAATCTAAAAGGGTAAGTTAAAATAGTTATTTATTTTAATTTTAATGGAAAATTAAATAATTGCACCAAATCCATAAAATATGTCAATTTATAAATACCGTGGTCCTCTGCAATGAGGTTTCCTCAGCCTTATTGGCGATAGACTATTGGGTCTGGTAATGTGGGGCGTATCATTTTGACAGATCATCATGGGGTAGGGATCATGCTTCATAAAATATTAAAATAATAAGGAGTCGCCACCCAGGGTTAGGGCCTAGGACCCAATGGGTGTAGCCCTATCCATTATAAACGGAAATGGGCCACATGATTCCATATGGTCTGGTTAGAGATTCGGGTATGGGGTCAGGTTACAAGCATGGGAAGGTGCTAGGCACCCATCTTGCCCAGCAAGAATCGGTCTTTCTATTATAGATGCTAAAAGGGAGAATATTCTCTCTTTATGAAATTACATAATGTACATTATACATACATTTACAATATATACACTGAATGATAAATCACGAAGGACTACATTGTAAATGATGGAAATATAGTAAATGTACCTCTATGCGAGTATACCTCGGATCTTGGCAATCCCTGGCTCAGGGGGAGATGGACGAATGGGCCAACACGGGCTTTTTCTAACGGCTCTTTTGGATGTCTTTTCGTTATCTGTAAATAGATAGGATAACAGCTATGAAGGGGATTTTCGTTATCCGTACATTGACGGGATAGCGAATTAGAGAGATACAACCACTCCTTACTCGAACGGGTAATCGACGGATCTATCCATGCCTTTGGAGTCTCGCTCCAACGGACACTCAAGAGAGGGGGGATCATGGAAAACAGGCTCAAACACAACCTAGGAGGGTCTCCCTACTCAAAAAATCTGCCTTTGGAGGGAGGGGGACCCCTTCATGGGTGAGGAGGAGTCCACCACGGCGCCATGGTGGACCCCTCCACGGCTCTATGGCTGACATCAGAAATCCCCCATGCGGCGTGATTTTGTATTTGGTTGCCGTGGGGGATTGTCCACAGTGCTATGGTCAGTGATGTTCCTCCTTTTTCCACTTTTTGGGCCAAAATGGACTTTTTTTTATGTTTGGGCCCATGGGCCCTGTCTTTTTGGGTCCTGGGGAAGGAAGAGAGGTGTGACGTCCATCGTCATCATCGCCAAGAGTGGTGACAAAATTCTAGTGTCTACAGTTTGCCCCTCTTTGGCCAAGGCCTGTGCTTGCAGCCGAAGGGTAAAGACAAAAGACTAACTGGTTTTGTCACTGAGAGCATGTACTGCTGTCGCTTTGCTCAACAGTGATAGAGTTGCAAAAAGTCATAAATCCTTTGGATAAACCTCAAAAGAATCGAGCGATTAAAGTGTTCCGTTAAACCACGGAAAAAATCAAAATCATTACAATTAATCATGGTAAAATCTTCCGATAATCCTCAAAAGAGAAAGTCATGCTGATAGCCATCTGCCCAAAACTTGTGGTGTCGAAAATCAGAGTCCGGATGCTCACGGGTATATGCCAAAAAACAAAAAAAAAAACCCTCTTTTTTTTTTTTTTTGGGTGTGTCCACCGCACTATGGCCATCACCATGGTTATGTGGGAATCCCCCATGGCGCCGTAGTGGGCCTTCCACAGTGCTGTGGTCACAACCCTATTTTCCTATAAATAGAGGGGGCCTCCCCCTCATTTCTATCCCTTGTTTTTGCTACCAGACTCTGCCAGTTTTTCGATTTTTCTCACTTTTTACACCTTCCGAGCGATATGTCTTTCCTCAGACAACCCCAAAAATCTTTTGATGGTCCGTTGTTGGGTGTGGAGGGCGTGGATGACCAAGCAGATTGGTACCCACTTGGGGCGACACTGCGAGACACATCTCATCATGTGTGCTGCGCTATCTGGGGAGGACTACCAGAGGTAAGTGAACTCACTTTATTTATTACCTCGTCCTTTAATTGTAGGTTTTAATTATTAACTGCCGTTAAGGACCTAAGGTCCACAAACCAAGGCAAAACCCTAAAACCCCTACTAAGGCGCTTCTAGGCACATACACCGAGACCAGTTCCTAAAATGCCAAATCAGGCATTTTTAGGCACCCAAAAGTGGTAAAACCATCGGATACCGAATCAGGTGTCCTTTGCCACACAAATCGAGGCAAAGCCCTAAAACACCGACTCAGGCATATTTAGGTGCATAAATCGAGATAAAGCCATTGGATACCAAATTAGGTGTCCTTCAGTGTGCAAATTGAGGTGAAACCTTAAAATACTGACTCAGGCATTTTTTTAGGCATGTAAATCGAGATAAAGCCATCGGATACCGAATCAGGTGTCCATAAGCATGCAAATCGTGGCAAGGCCCTAAAACACCAACTCAGGCATTTTTTAGGAACGCAAATTGAGATAAAGCCATCGAATACTGAATCAAGTGTCCCTTGGCACATAAAACGAGGTAAAACCCTTAAAATATCGGCTCAGGCATTTTTAGGTACAAAAATCGAGGTAAGGCCATCGGATACTGAATCAGGTGTCCTTTGGCATACAAATCAAGGTAAAACCTTAAAATACTAACACAGGCATTTTTTTAGGCACGTAGACCAAGATAACGCCATCGGATACCGAATCGGGTGTCCTTTGGCATGTAAATCGAGATAAAGCCATCGGATACCAAATCAGGTATCCTTTGGCACGTAAATAGAGGCAAAACCTTAAAATATTGACTCAGACATTTTTAGGCACGTAAACTAAGATCAAGCCATCGGATACCCTAGCAGGTGTCGTTTGGCACACAGATCAAGGCAAAACCTTAAAATATGGACTCAGGCATTTTTAGGCACACAGACTGAGGTAATGCCATTGGATATCGAATTGGGTGTCCTTTGACACGTAAATCAAGATAAAGCCATCGGATATCGAATCAAGTGTCCTTTAGCACTTAGATCGAGGCAAAACCTTAAAATACCGACTTAGGCATTTTTTAGGCATGTAAATTGAGGTAACACTATTGAATATCGAATTGGCAATCCTTTGGCACATAAATCGAGGCAAAACCTTAAAACACTGACTTAAGCATTTTTAGGTGCACAAACCAAGATAATACCATTGAATACCGAATCAGGTGTTGTTTGGCACACAAATCGAGGTAAAACCTTAAAATATTGACTCATGCATTTTTAGGCATGCAAATCGAGGTAAAGTCATTGGATACTGAATCAAGTATCCTTTAGCATGCAAATCAAGTCAAAAACTTAAAACACCGACTCAGGCATTTTTAGGTACGTAAACCGAGATAAGGCCATTGGATACCGAATCAGGTGTCCTCTTTTTCTTCTCTCCCTCTTTTTTCTTTTGTATTATGATGGTTTCCTTTTAATGAAATATAATCATCATAAATTTTTTTATTTTTTTACAGGAGAAAGCTCTTCCAATGCTGAAGAAGTATTGCGGCATGGTGAAAGTACGAGAGTAGTTCAGTGAGCTCTGCCTAGAGGTACAGTCCCGAGTGAGATGGACCGGATTGGGGTATATCACTACTTGCCCTGTTGGTGAGCTAGATAGCCTAACCATTCGAGCTTTAGTGGAGAGATGGTGGTCGAGCACCCACATCTTCCATCTCCCATTAAAAGAGGTGACCATCACACCTCTCGACTTCTATATGATTGCGGGGCTTCCGTTTGGAGGCGCACCCATGACACTAGCCCCAGAGGATCGGGTGGATTGCTTCGCCTACTAGGGGCGTATGATGGAGCTCACTGTTACCCAGAGACAGTTTCCTGCTGCTACTATGAGACAGCATTGGACGGAGAAGGGGGTGACAGACCAGTCACCCTCTGAGGAGCATGACCAGATGGCCAGGTGCTTTCTTCTATACCTGTAGGCCGAGGTCATGTTTAGTGACATGATCGGGACTGTGACCGTCGACCTCACTTTTTACAGTTTTCTCGAGGACTTCAATGCGGCGGCAGAGCTCGATTGGGGAGGTTCGGCTTATGCCCACCTCCTTTATATGATGGCCTTCCTAGTCCTAGGTTCCCCGAGCCTCATCGGGTGTTCTTACATCATTTGGGTAAATCTCCCTTGCTCTTTTTTTTTGTTTTTTTTATTATTTTAAATAATTCAAAACCTTATTACTTTATGGGTCTACTAAGTTCATTTGTTCTCTTGTAGACATGGAGCTATGAGGTCCTGTCCTTCCGAGCTACCATCTTCAAGGGAGGAGAGGACTCGGGTGTTACTTTCCCTCAGGCCCAGCGATGGTCCAAGGGGATTCGTTTGAAGAGCAGTCATCACAGGGACCTTCCTTCGATTTGGGGTCTCCTGAACGAGCTGCGGTTAGAGGATGTAAGTCCGAGACCAATCCCTTTTATTATCTTGACTTATTGCCTATTATTTTTTTATTATTAACACCTTTTGTTTTTTTTTTTTTTGTTTATTTGGCAGGTCTCCCTCCTCCCATACTTTTTGGAATTCCTTCCTAAGCTGGTCCTGTTTGCTTGGGCAGTCACTCTTTATTCTCGATGGGTCCTTTTTGAGGGCCCGTGGGGGTACTCCTTTTATTTGGTAGAGCGGGTGTCTTTGCAATGGTCTAAGGAGAGACTCATCCCCCATCTCCCTCCAGCTTAGATGCACACTCCTCGCCTCCTGCAGTCAGAGGAGATCCAGCGCTTGAGGACAGGTGAGCCTGTGGCGCAACTGGCTGTCGCTAGAGATTACCCAGTGTTTCTCTATAGAGAGATGTCTGCATCCCTCTAACCCTGGAGGGTCCTCGGGTAAGCCTTCACTACCCTTCTCTTTCCATTTGACTTGGGCTAGCCGGCCCCTATTCCTTTGTAGTACCCAACCCGACCACTCATTCCTGGGAGCATTGGTCGTGGGTGGTCTTTACATGCCTCTTGGATAGCAGGGGCTGACTCTAAGGCGGGGACTTCTGGCAGAGTCCCTCCTATGCGGTTGGCAGGTCTGGATGATTACATCCCCTGCTACCACCCATGATTCATTAGACCTGATGATCTGAGTATACCAGACATCAAGCTGTCGCCTCCTAGGGTAGCAAACCGTGCCCTAGGTCTTCCTCTTCCATACGATGGGGTAAGTCTACTAATTTATTCATTCTTATTTGTCTATATATTTGATTTTTATTTTAATTTTTTAGGCGAAGAAACCTTCAACCCCTTTTGGTTTCTGTAGGTGACTGCAGATCGATACGCCGATATGCGGCGTATGATGTCCAGCCTTGATGAGGTCATCATCTCTCAAGGGGAGACGATACACCGCCTAGTGAGTTCCTTTGTGCCCACCCTCTCTCTTTTTTTTTCTTTTGCTTGCTTTTCATTTATTGTTTGTTTCTTTTCCCTTTTCAGAGAGAGCAGGATGCGCTTCTTCGGGCCGAGTCGGAGAAGTAGCGACTTGAGTTTGAGAGATGTAGAGCTGAGCTGACTAAGGCCAGAGTCGAGATTGAGGCCCTCCGCTTGGACCGAGATATGATCGGGGGTGCAGGGGCGAGCCTCTCAGTGGATGATTTATCACGAGTGACAGGCCGCCCTCCCTCCTCTTTTGTTATATACATTTTATTGTTGTTTGTTTGTTTTTTTTTTTTTTGGATGATTATGACTACTTGTATCATTTGCACATTTCCTTCCTTTTTGTGCATGCACATTTGTATCAAAATAGTTTCTCTTTTCTTTAGAAGCACAAATTCCATTGATAGGTGATTCAACTACATGGGAAAGGACAAACTAAACATTGACTTGATATCACTTGTTTACAACATTTTTCTTTCAACTTTCTGAGAGTAGAAGCACCACCTCTTGGGTTAGAACTTCTGGAGCCCAAAAGTTCCTTAGCTTAGGTAGTTCTTGCTTTGGGGAAGATAATGAAGGAATGTAAAAGCTAGTGTGGGTCAGACCCATGAGCCTTACATAGTTGCATCCAGGCATTTCTGGTAAGTCTACCCTGGTCCTCATCCAATGACAATCCCACTGAATCTCTTAAACAATCCTTTTTTCCAAGTATTCTTTCCAATCTGGGATCTTGTAGAATTCATTTATCTCTCTTCTTACTTGATAATGCATCAGCCGAAGTTGAGGGCACGGAATTGGTTCCACCAACCTTAACTTTTCCATTAACCACATTTGGAAGATTGCAGGGGATCCATAGAAGAAGTCTGTTCCATACTTCTGGGTTTGGCTTATGAGATCAAATGCTTTAAAAGTCTCTGCCAAACTGTGGGAACGATGTCACAACCTTTCTCTATTTGATTGATAACTTCTGTGATCATTGGAGACATTCCCTTCCCAGGAGTTGTTAGGAGATATTTTCCAATCATACAGAAAAGGTATGCTCATTTTCTGCATCAGGCTTGGGCTTCTTCCCCGGTTCTGCTATTACCAAAGATTCTTACTATCTTTAATGCATCAACCTTTTCGTAGTTAAGGATCTGCTTCAATCCCTTTTTATCCATGACGAAGAACTCTTCCAATGTCTTGAAAAGTTGATCTTTCTACATCATCGGAAGGAACAACTTTACTCGAGGAGGTGCTAACATGCAGACCTGGAATTCTTTAATGGTTGGAGTTGTTCTGACCTCTCTGAAATAGAAGGCATGCACTTGAGGATCCCAGCATTTTGATACTCCTCTGAGTAAATCATGATGGAGCTTGAGGCATCTGATTCTTCCTAGTACCAACAAGTGGAGATCATCTAGGAGTGTAGGACCATCCATATGCATGCGGAGAGTCCATTGGCGCAAATGTTCATGCCGGCTTTCTTTCTTTAGCCCTCGCATACTACCTGCATCAAGGATCCTGTTAGTACCTTGAACATGAATAAGTCTTTAGTTAATAACCAGCTCTAACCACTCTAGCTTACTACAAGTCTGAAGAGTGAATCGAAGGCCAAATGGTGGGATTTACCATAATTGCAGGGGATGCTAGCTGGCAGACTTACAGAATGGACTAACACAATGCCCTCTTCATTTATATATATATACCCTCTTTTTTTTTTTTTTTGGATTTTTTTTTGAGACCGCGCCCGAATACATCAAGTTGCCTACGTATCCCTTGAGAGGAATAAGGTCAAACATAGTTCAAGTTACTGAAAAACTCAGCCAAAATATTTTTTCAATTGATCTATATTGACTAATCCCCGAAGATCTTCTCCATCAAGGTCAACGAGTTGAACTGCCTTGCCTGGTAATATGGCTTTAACTTTGTAAGGACCGCTCCAATTGGGCCAGAATTTTCCTCTCGGATCATGGATTGGGGTTCTTCGCTCAAATCTCCATCCTCAATGTTTTGAGGGCACACTCCTTTGTTGAACTCCCTAGCCATTCTTTGCTGGTATTTCTTGAGATTATCTATGGCTTTCATCCTTTTTTCATCCAGGAGATTAAGCTCTTCATATCTAGCTCTCACCCATTGTCCTTCTGGCAATTGGCGGTTGAGTAAGACTCATAAGGAAGGGACTTGAATTTCTATAGGCAATACAGCCTCTCCTCCATATACAAGAGAGTACAGAGTTGCCCCAGTAGAGGTTCGGATTGATGTCTGATAAGCCCACAAGGCCAGCGGGAGTTTCTCAGCCCAGTCATTATGCGTATCTACCATCTTCTGCAATATGACCTTTATATTTTTATTGGCCGCTTTGACTGCTCCATTGGTTTGAGATCTTTAAGACGTAGACTTATGCCTTTCAATACCGAATTTGGTGTAGAGTTCTTCCACTTTTCCTCGAAAGTGCAAGCCTTGATCTGAAATCAATTGTTGAGATACCCCAAATCTGTAAATGATATTTTCTTGTATGAACTTTGGCACCTTGGCAGCAGTCGAGACTGCATAAGACTGAGCCTTTATCCATTTTTTGAAATAGTCGAAGGCCACCAACACGAGTTGATGTTTGTTAGAGGCTTCCGGGATTATTTTCTCAATTACGTCAGTTCCCCAAGTAGAAAATGGCCAAGGGGCATTCAACGAATGTAACTTTATTGGAGGAATGTGAATAATGTTGGCAAATATCTAGCATTGATGGCATCGTCTTACGAAGGCGGCACACTCAGCTATCATTGTCGCCTAATAATATCCCATTCTGAGTATCTTCTTGGCAAGCATCTTTGCATTCATGTGTGGTCCACATATTCCTTAGTGGATTTCCTTCATAATGGCTTGAGCTTGTTGCTCATCCACACATAACAGTTGGATACCGTCATAAGACCTTTTATACAATAAGTTACCTTGAAGAATGAATTGGGTAGCATATTTCCGCAGATGCCTTTTCTTCCGTTCTGTGAAATGCTCAGGGTACCTCCTTTCCCTGATGTAATCAACTATTGGGTTGTACCAAGGCCTTTCATCTTCGTTGAGCACATTGATCGGCTCTCCGTATGCTAGGCTAGTCCTTCTTTCTATCAGAAATAGTCGAATTCGATCGCGAGGATCACATTCCACCATGGAGGCCAAAGTGGCTAAGGCGTCCGCAAACCGGTTGCTATCTCTGGGTAGATATTCAAAGGAAACTTCTTTGAAGCATTGGGCCAATTGCTCCAAATATACCTGGTAAGGCTTTAACTTCTCGTCCTTAGTCCTCTATTCCCCTTGAGTTTGACAGATCACAACAGAGGAATCTCTAAAGACTCTGATCTTTTCTACTCCCATGGATAAGGCCATTTCCAATCTAATGACACAGGCTTCATACTATGCTATGTTATTGGTGCAACTGAATTCCAATCGGAACGCCATGGGTAAGTAAAAACCTTCTGGGCTTATGAGCAATACCCCTACCGCAAATCACTTTTGATTTGTAGCTCCATCAAAATATAATTGCCATCCTTCATTTTGGTCTTCTTCTACCAAGTAAAGATCTTCATCGGGGAAGGAATCCTCTGTCGGTTGTGAATCAATCTTCACAGGAAATGCCGCCAAATGATCTGAGATTGCTTGCCCTTTTACGGATTTTTGATTAATGTAGGTTATGTCGAATTTTGATAGTAACAATAACCACCTGGCCATTCTTTCGGACAATCTAGTTCCTCGAAGAGATATTTGATTGGATCCATCCTTGAGATAAGTTTAACTGGATGTGATACCATGAAATGCCTCAGCCTTTTAGTTATCCAAACCAGAGAGGTGCATGTTTATTCCACTGGAGTATAGCGAGTTTCACACTCTAGCAATTTTTTGCTTAGGTAGTAAATCGCATGTTCTTGTCCATCCCTTCTGTCAATTTGCGTCATCATTGATCCAATCGATGCTTCCCCTATTGAAGGTACAGGAGCAAAGGCTCACCCAATGGGAGGGATCAGTATAGGGGGAGAGAGCAGATATTTTTTGATTTTTTTGAAGGCATCCTGACATTTCCATTCCATTCTTTTGGTTCTTTCTTCATTAGAAGTTTGAAGATGGGTTCACATGTCGCGGTTAAATAGGATATGAACCTGCTGATATATTGGATGCGGCCTAAGAATCCTCGTACTTCTTTATCCATCCTTGGTGGCGGCATTTCCGTGATGACCTTTATCTTGTCAAGGTCCACCTCTATCCCTCTTTCACTAATAAGGAAACCCAGCAACTTTCCTGCTCTTGCTCCAAACACACACTTCTTGGGGTTCAGCCTTAGCTTGTATTCTTTTATTCTTTCAAAGAATTTCTGAGGGCTGCAAAATGACCTTGCCGATCAATGGATTTGACTATCATATCATCGACCTATACTTCCACTTCTTTGTGTATCCAAAAGGCATCACCTTGTAACAAAATGTTCCCCATGGCGTGGTGAATGTTGTCTTTTCTCTATCCTTTGGACACATACTGATTTGATTGTATCCTGAGAAACCATCTATGAAGGATAGTAAAGTATGGCCTATAGTATTGTCGACTAGGATGTTGATGTGGGGTAGTGGAAAATCATCCTTAGGACTAACTTTGTTCAGGTCACGAAAATCCACATATTTTGACTTTCCCATCTTTCTTAGGGACTGAAACTATATTGGACAACCACTGAGGGTATTGAGTCACTTGGAGGAATCACTTGTTCCATTGCTTGATGACTTTCTCCCTGATTTTCTCACTCCATTTTGGCTGCATCCTCCTTGGTTTTTGCTTGACCGGGCGAGGGCTTGGGTACGTGGGTAGCCTGTGTTACACAATTTTTTGGTCAAAGCTGGGCATGTCCTTGTAGGACCAGGCAAAGACTTCCTCAAATTCCTTGAGGAGAGAGGTCTTTCGGGAGATTTCATCATTATTGAGAGAAGAACCAATCTTGATCATTTGAGGGCATTGGTCAGTTCCCAGATTTATGAGATTTGTGTCCTCTTAGACGGGTTGAGCTCTTCTTTGTTCCAATTATTTTAACAGGTTACGATGTTTGAGAATATTGTCATCCTCAGAAGAATGAGAAGAAGATGAATCGTACTCAGAATCATCAATTTCATTCATGATAAAAGGAGGAGTACAGACAGACTCAACGGATTGGAAGTTTCCAATTTCTTTTGGGAACACAAATACAGACTCAGACAGGACTAAGCTAGAGCTTACTATGACTTCAGACTCATTGATATGGAAATACTCCATCATCCTTGCCCAGTTTGCTATGGATCCTTGAAGAGGTTGTATGAGAATCTTAGGTGATGGTCCTTCTTCTTCCCCAATGATTGCGGTTATTTCAAACAGTCCATCAATTTCTTGAACTTCTTAGATTCCATCCTTTCTTGGTTGGCCCAATTCCATGGCTATCCAGTCTATTTCATCTCCGAAGAATATTTCAAACCCTGGTTGACGCTTGCCCTCCTCTTGATTAAACCATGGCTCATTATTTCCACAGTGGGGAAAGTTCTCCCCTTCCTTCACGAAGTACCCGTTTAGAGTCCTGAAGTAAGGAGTGCTACTTGCTGCACTGTTTCTTTGTTCTAAGGCATTCTTCCTTAGATCCCTTCTTGGATCGAAACCCAGACCGTGATAGCTGGCATTGGCTTGTATTTTTGGGAATGTTGGGATTCCTTGCTGATTCTTTCCCAACCCTAGCCCTAGGAAATACTTCATGTTCTACATGATTTTCACCGAAGCTTTACTCCACATCATCGAGAATTTTGCTGGGATTAAATCTTCTTTGCTTGCAGAAGTAATGGAAATGTTGCTGATTTCAAATCCTCCCAATTGCACCTCTGGTGAGGGCAAACGACCCATCTCTATGTTGGCCAGAGTTTGTACCACCTCTAGGTCCCCAAAAATGGTAATCACGTTTTGGTCATGTAGGAACTTCAACTTCTGGTGGAGACTTGATGCTATGGCTCCTGTTGAATGTAACCATGGTCTTTCAAGCAGCATATTGAAAGATGCCTGGATGTCAATAACTTGGAAATCTATGGTAAAATAGGCAAGCCCTACCTTTATATCGGTGGTGAGAACCCCGATCACTTCTCCTCTAGAATTATCATATGCCCTAATGGTTTGGCTGGATGGCTTCATTTTGTCAAGGGGTAAACCCATGCATCTTGCAGCCTTTAGAGGCATTACATTGAGAGCAGACCCATTATCGATCAGAACTTGAGGGACTTGATTTTTGTTACTCTCCATGATGATGTAGAGGGCTCTGTTGTGATTCTTCCCTCCTGGAGGTAAGTCTTCATCTGAGAAAAATAGTGATTGGATAGCATAAGTAGCCCCTACTATGTGAGATAGTTCCTCTGGTCCCATCTCTATGGGTACCTGTATTTTAGTGAGAGCCTTCAAAACTGCCTCCGAATGAGTTGGCGAAGCCATTAGCAATCCCCAAATCGAGATATTGGCTTGAGCCTTTTTCAGTTGGTCCAATACTCAAATTTTTGGCTCGTCACTTGGTCTCGATTGACTAGACTGGTACCTTTCCACTGTCAACCCCTTGTTCTTAAAATTCTTGCCGCTTTTGGTCTTTGTGACTTCCGAAACCCTCTCTTTGATGATTAGTTCAATTAGACAGAGGCTATCGTCTTCCACATCGCTATCCATTATAATAATGGGGGTTTTGGGGCAATCTTTCTTCGACTCTTGTCTGTCATGGCTACGATGGATTTTTGAGCCTGGGTTAGGATTTCAACCAAGGTTTCTTACTTCTCAGTAACCTGCTGAACCATGAGATGATGACTAGGGTTGGAAGGATCTTCGGGGATCAGTTAACTGATGTCCTGAAAAGCCTCTAAGGAAGCTTAGTACATTCTTTTTGCTTCGGCCAAAGACCTATAGAAATGGCAGTTCTTCTTTTCTTCTTGCAAATCAGAACTTTTCGAGCTCTCTTCAGGACTTGAGATGACTGGGTGGATGTTTCCTGTTGGATCATTGACCAATCCTTCCCTATTGACATGGCACAGGATGAAGTCATCATGCGATTTTATCCACTTATAGTGTTCCCTACTCCTGTGGTTAGGAGACAAAGGAGGAGTCCCACATAAATCTTATGCCAAGGCTAGAGTCAGTCTTATGGCATTTTCTAGATGATCGACTACCTGAGGGAGTGACCACTGCTCCTTAACAGGTTCCAACTTTTGAAGTTCCTCTTGGTATTTGTCCTCTATGACCACCATTCTTGCGAGCATCTTCTGGATTTTGTCAACATTCCTGCGGATTTTATTCACCTACAATGGTAAAGCCCAAGTTGCTGGTCCACAAATATTCTCATACTTGTCAAAACATGTCCTTGGTTGATAAGGCTTTTCATCAGAACCTTCTTCTTTAGTTTCTTCCTCACATTCGGGTTCTTCGTCGTCTAACTTTCTAGGCCCAATTTCCTGCTCGCCTCCACTTTCTTGGGTGAATCTTCTCCTTCTGAATCCTCTTCATCATCAATCTCCATAGGATGGATGTTGTCGGTTGGGTCTATGTGAGATTCTCCCAGATTAATGTCGCTGACCCATGCTTCCTAGGTTTCACTTCTCTTGGGTGGTCCAAGGTAAGATAAAGTGTCTAAATATAGGAGAAGGTCCTCCAGAGGGACCTCAAATAGATCATGTGCCAGGGCATTGGCCAACCATGCCATGTTTTTTAACTCATGGAGGGTCCGAGCAAGCACATCATTCTCATTTGGCATTACTAGTCTTTCACACCGGGCTGCAAAGTTATTGCATACTAGATCCGGGAATAGAGAAGTTGCCTTATAGAGGACTTCCTGAGTGTTAGTGGAGATCCTAGTATGTTTGATATCTGATAGAATATACCCATGCTCCAGCGTTCGAAGTCTTCTCTAGACATTTTCATCATCACTTAGCAGAATGGGCTGGATGAGACTGGTTGGATCATCACTATCATCATTAGCGATGTTGTTTACCCAATCCATTGCATAGAATCCCTCTTTGATTGTCGCAGGGTCTTGCTCTTCTTTAGCATATTCCATCCACTCTTCATGGACTTTTAGGTCATCCACCTCATCCGTACTATCATCAATGTCTCCCCCTATATGGATAAGAGAGATTTCTTCTAATAGAGCTTGACCTATGGCCAATGCCAACACCGCTTTGAGAAGCTTGGGCGTGATTCTGGTGAACTCATTCACCTCTACTTCTTCAGGGCTTAGGTGGCAAATTTCGAATGGTGAGAAGCCATACTTGCACAAGGGTGCCCCTACATCGAGGCCTTCCAATCTGAACTCTAGGAAATCCAATTTTTGAAGCCGGGTATTGGATGCTATGCCCTTCCTGCGGTCACATAGTTGTCCACCCAATCGGACATTCCCATCGTAGTTCATCCTTGCACAAAGGATGTAAACTTGCATTTTCTCTGCTCGTATCTGGCGTGCCTGCTCATCCTTCCCTAAATACCATGGGATGGGCTAGATTAGTCTTGTCGGGTCCCAGACTGGTGTTTCATCTTGCAACATGTATTCCGATCCTGTAAAGGACTGTAAAGAATAAGTTCCTTTCAAAAGTGGCTACGGTGCTTTCCATGATGGTATTGGGTATTCAACCCATGTAGCGCCAGCTGACCTAGGATGATAGAAAGGGGAATCCGAATGTTCTGCCCCTTGAGAAACTTCCCTTTGAACTGGACCCCTCTTCTCTCCTTTATACCTTTTTGCCAAACTTGCTCTATAAACACACGAATTCATCAACTTCTTCTTCTTTACGATTGGTCGGATCAACGAGGTGGGGTCCACTGACTTAGATTCTTCTTGGAGCATGTTTACCCCATGAGCAGGCAGGGGGTTTCCAGTAACATTTGGTTGCTGCTTTACCTGAAGTTCTATTTTACCTTCGTCAATCAGGTCCTGGATTGCGTACTTGAGGAATGCACACCTATCCGTGTGATGACCCTTCTGGTCATCATAATGGCAGTAGAGGTTGGACTTGTACCATGCAGGTGGATTATTTTAGGGGGGAACTGAACTGATTATCACTTCCTTTTAGAGTTTGGTAAATAACAACGAGGGTGTCATCCCTCCGAAGTTAAAAGTCCTTTTTGGAGGTTCAGGCTTGGCTTGGATCACAAGGGGTGTGGTCCCAGCGGTCACTACTTGCACTTCTGCTGCTTGGCAATTTGCTCCTGTCGCGTTCCTTCCTTTTGCCCTTGAATTTTTCCTTTTGGAATACATTCCTGTGGTCTCTCAGGTCACACCTTGGGCTTGTTTCTCTTTGAAGATCTTGTCTTCAATCTTCTTTCCAATAGTCATGAGGGCATCAAACCTCTTGATGTGCTGATAGTATATCTTTTCGTGATATTCTCCATATAGATTTTCCAATAGAATTTTGACCTACTCCTGCTCTTTAGGGTGGTTCCACATTTTTGTAGCTTTCTCTTGGAACCTTATGATGAAGTTTGAGAACTCTTCATTTGGTTCTTGCCTCAAAGTCTTCAGCTCTCTCTGGCTGATATCCATCTCAGTATTGTACGGATACTATTTGGTGAACGCCTTTACTGCAGATGCCCAAGATTGGGTTTGGGTATGATCCAATTGGGTCAACCATCGCAATGTAGATCCAACCAAGGAGTATAAGAATGCTTGCCCCATTTGGTTCTCATATAGCCCCTATGATCTAGCAATAATGGTAAAAATCTTGAGATGAGCCCTAGGGTCACCTGAGCCGTTGAACTTATCCAGCTTCCACTTGAAGTCTTCAGGGATTTTTCCTTCAGGAAAGAATACCAATTCCTCTTCATCTTTCTCTTTGCCCTTGTCCTTCACTGCCACTTCAAGTTCTGCAACTTTCTCTCTTATTTTCTTTTCCCTTTCAGTTTCAGGAGGATCTGAAGATCGACTGTGTCAAACCCTACCCCTAACTGACTGAATCTTAACTGAAGAATAGGAACCCCTGACATGGCATCCAAGCACACTGTGGAGTATCACTCCAGTGATTGAATTTGATGAAGAAACCCTGAGGATGTCTTCCTACATACCTGTCAGAAGATGGACTGCTGATCCCTGCAGTTGCATGGCCCATAGCGTACTGTACTGCTTGGACTCCACGTATTCTCTCTCCTCTCCATAAATGTGGGACCCACCCCTAGAAACAAGTGTAAAAGACCATGGGTAACATATGGGGTGCAAGGCCCTGACCCTGGGTCAATCCCATGTCCAAGCCCACAGAGATACAACCTTGTTGAAATCTCTGGGCGATGCACTGGCCGATGCAGACATCACCCAGAGACATCCCCCAGAGTGGGAAAATGCAGTTTTTCCATGATTGGATCTATGGGGACCACCCATATTGGACATGGGCACCGTCCATAGGTTAAGGGGAGTCTGAGGGACCACATCATACCCTTGGATCACTGTGGACCCCACTTGAGTGTCCAGAATGGCTGAGAATTCAGTCAAAATGTATTTTCAAAAGAGGCCTTAGCAGCCAAATAGGCCCTAGTTAAGGGCTGGCCTATAAATAGGGTAGCCTTAGCTCATTTTAGAGCTTTGGCTACTATTGAAATCGTGGAGAGAAGGAGAAGAAAGAAAAGAGAAGGAGAAGAAGAAGAAAAGAGAAGGAGAAGGAGGAGGAGACCACACCTTGGCTCAGATCTCCTATAAGGTATAAAATCATTCTCCTCATACTGCTATCCTACTGTTCTCTATGTATCTGTATGGGTCTCTGCTATTTAGATAGGTTTCTGAGCATTGGCAGCCCAGAACAGCTGGGGGCTGCAATGAACTGTCTCAGATCCAACATGCAAACATGATGCATGAAGGATCTGAGCATTTTATGATGTTTTTCATATCTGTTTTACATCTGAGACCGAAACCCAGGCTGTGCCAGGCTGCACTGCCCTATTACACCAAGAACAGGCATTTCGGGCTCAGATCAGTGTGCCCTGACTGCATGCAACCTAACCCTGAGCTATAACAGCCTTGGATTATAGTAATAAACATGAATCCAGCCTTGCATGCAGCCAAAACCATGATTTGCATTTGAAGATATGATGGGTTACTATTCACTGGGTTGTCTAGGCAGCTCCTGGCAGCCAAGTGGTGGGACCAGTGCAAAGTATGCCCCTGGGGGTCCATGATGACCTAACATGCGTAGGGAGAAGATCCATGCACTGCCCATGGCCTGCAACCTAGGAATCTCAGCATGTTCTCGGTTTTGCAATCTCTGGGCGATGTAGACATCACCTCACCCAGTGCGTCACCCAGTGAATGAAATTTTGCTGGATTGTTGATCTAACTTGGGGATCTTCACCCATGGGCCACAAATCAGTGTAGGGAGGTGGAAAATGACCAAAATGCCCCTCCTTACATCTATCCACATGAATGAATTGGGTACCCAAGTGGGCCCCACAGGGCTTGGAAATCTTGTCTGTGAAGGCCCTGTAGCACTGCCAAGTTGGGGACTGTACTATGAAGCATAAATAACCTAGGACCATGTACTAATGTGATAAATGACCATTTTGCCCCTAGGCCACAATCTCTGGATGATGCATTGGGACATAGGCCTAAGGCCTAGTGCAAGGTCCAGAGAATTCCAAGTGATGACCAACTATACACCGAGTCAACCCAGTGAGCCTAGATCAACCCTAGGACATCCAAAAATAGTCTGGAATGCTAAGTAACGTATTTCTGATTATATCTAGGGTTTGATCCCGCGCTCGAGGCCTACAGCCAGACTGCAGTCGGAACTGAAACTATATCTGAATTCCTAGAACCAGACCTAGGTGAGTGAAATGTTATCGTGTATGTATGTGTAACAATATGAATTATGCCAGTAATTTAAATTCTTTAATTATGATGCTGTGTTACTTATTCAATTAAAATTTCTCAATTATTACACATCGTGTGACTGTTGATCAACACTGCTTAAATTTATCATGATGAATGTGATTGATAGACTAGATGTTGTAGTCGGCTTGGAAATGAGGCAGGTGGTAGCCCGTAGTATGGGATATAGTTGACACCGCCCGACTCATACGATGCCATATAGACATGGGGCTAGAGTTTCATCACCGGTGCTACGTACCCTTGCCAACAGGGGTTAAGGTATTGGATAACTATGAGGATCACCATAAAACCTTAGGCGTTTACTCTGGGAAGCCTGAGCATAGCTGGGATGCCCCAGGGTAAATATGCCGGGATGCCTCGGGCTATAACCTTGGGAAGCATCGATAGGTGAATCATGGCTATATGCCACATAAAGTTTATCCTCGAACTACATGTCGGGAAGCACCGAAAGGTGAATTATATTGAGTTGGTTACCTCACAACTTCAATCTAGAGGGCTGGTCGGGCTGATCTGGGTAGGGAGATGCTGGAGCCAGCTGGTTTTCTCTGACAACTCAATGGGTGTATCGTGGGAAGGGGTAATCAAGCCCGCACCAGGGATACATGTATTGGGGATTGTAGTAGCACTAACCTGCCTTAGCTGTATTGTTAGGTGGCTAATAAATAATATGGACTTGCATATCATGTAGGATCATATGGAATGTGGTTGCATATGCATGCATGATGATATGTTTTGCTCACGAGCTCGGTGGGGCTCACACTCTGTTATATATGTTTTTCTTTTTAGATGATTGTGCAGATCGATGCCACTGTGGCATGGAGGAGCATTTCGAGGAGGAGAGCCCTTATGATTATGATGCTATTGGTATGAACCCCGATGGAGGTCGTGCCAATGATGCGTGCGTTCTCAATGGTTATTGATGAAAACCAGCGAGGGGCGTACTTGATGCTTTTTATTTTGGGGACTCCTTTTTGTTTTTGATAGGAGTTTGTCCCCGTTTCTGTTTCTGATTTAGTCTTCTTATTTCTTTTTAGGGTTGAGTTATCTCGCCCTGTATATATATATATGTACTTTTATTTTTTCTTATGTATATGTCAATTTTACTTTTCAGTTGTGGGTTGTAATGGGGAATGTATCAGAACTTACATATGTATATATATCACCATCATTCCCGTATCGCTACGCTTTCTCTTTCTTGGTTATAATTGTGGTTTGTCTGCAGTACTTTGATCTTACATATGGTAATATTACGAATGTGGGACCGTGATGTATTAACTGCTTCTAGATCCGTGGGGTTCGGCAGATTGCCGGTATGCAATTCGGGTCACCTACCTAATCCTCCCAGGGGGTGGTTTGGGCTGTGATAGAGCTTGGTATCAGAGCGTGAGGCTCTTCTTACATTCATGGGATGCAGAATAGGAATAATAAGCTAACAACATTAAAATGCGTATAAAAGTAAAAGTTATAGGGGAGGTAGATGTAATTAAAAGACAAAGATGCATAATTACATTAATATAAAGCAAACTGTGGCTGAGCCACTACAAGAAGTTTGATTGAAAGTACTACTTTCAATTTACATATGCAAACAAAAAAAAAAAACCAAGCATACACCGTGAACCAAAAAAAACTATATAATCTAAAAAAAAAGGGTGTGAGATAAAAGTCAAGACTACATAGTAATAAGTCAGGCTAGAACATGTAGAAGCTGGCCGGAGTACTACTTAGGTGGAGGTAGGTCACTCGATGGAGGCTGAAACTGGCGTGAGTCAACATGGTAGAAGGTATCCCAGAAGTCTAGACGCTGCTATACGGATACCACTCTTCTCTCTAGAGATGAGAAGCCCCGATCCATCCAGGTTGGCATGTCAGTGAGCTGAATGCTGAGGCCCTGGAACTGAGACATCACCTTTGACCACTCAAATGACTCTGGCACATAAAAACTAGTGGCACCTATGGCCTCATATGGGGACAAATCGGTGAACTGTGTATCAACCCCCTCAAGGTCACCCTCCTCTCTCTGCTCATCTCCCTGCATCTCTCTCTGCTCATCACCCTGCTCCTCATCGCCCTGCATCTCCATCTGATCACCCTCCTCTGGATCACTACCTGGCTCCCTTGGTACCTTCATCTTCAGGATCGAGGTCTTGTCGATGGGCCTATACCTGTCTCTCTCCATATACTCACTGCCCAAGGGAACCTTGAAGTGTCTGAAAACCAAAGTTAGGAACTTCCCATACGGAAGGTTCCCATCTGAAGGGTTCTGGGCATGATATAACATAGCCTGAAGAAGTAAGTATGGGAGGTTTATAACTGGACCCCCTTGCCCGCTCCCAGTAGGAAATAGGTAATGTAGGCTCTCATCATAGAAATACTGCCCTTGTTCCCGCCTTTCGGGTAGATGTTGTATGAAAGACACCTACTGATGATGCAAGCACTGAGCTTATAAGAAGCCTCAGACCTAGGAGTGCTCTAAGAACTAGTCAATACTTTGAAGACCTTCCTCCTGGTCTCCAAAGAGAACATATCAGAAATGTTAACCCTGGGCTTATAATAACATCTCTCACCAAAATCTGGTAGCCCTAAGATCCCTGCTAAGGTGGCAGTGGTCAGTCTAATGTCCACTCCCTTGACTCTGCTCTCCAATCCAAACTCCCGTGCCCCAGATGGTACTAGGTTGCAGTAAAAGTAACGAACTAAGTTAGGATAACAAGGTTTTGTAGGTGATAGCATAGAGGCCCAACCCAGAATGTTGAACCTAGTGAACAAATTGTATTGGTGGAAGTCATCCACCTGTACCACCCTTCCATTTACAATCTTTAGGGACCGAAACTTGTCCCAATCCCTAGCATGCTCATTCCTAGAAAATAGGAACCGATCGAAATCCGGCTCCTCAGATGATGAATCTTCCCTAGGAGAAGTAGGAGGCACAAAAGAAGAAGAAGAGTGCTCTCTCTATGATCGTAGCCTCTTGCGTGCTACGGATTTCCTTGCAGTTCTATGGCTAGTAGACATTAGGCTGCAAAAAGGGGAGAAAGAAATAGTTAGGGCAAAAGAAAGTGAGAAAACCCTAGCCAAAACAAGGAAAACAAATAAAATAACCTAATGTAAGGAAAAAGAGTAAAGAATCTTACCTAAAGTTGCGTAGAACCATGGGAGACCCGAGGAAATGCAAGAAAATGGTGTGGAAGATGTCACACTAGGCACCAAAGTTCTGCCCTAGGTGTTTGGGGAGCTCTAGAGAAGAAATGAGGAGAAATGGGACCCTCTCGGACTGATATAACTGGGCCCCGATTCCCTGGGCAATAGCACTGAGCGATGCATCTAACTCCCAGAGACATCTCCCAGAGATTAATTTTTGCTGTTTTTAAATAACAGCTTATGGAATTTTGGTCTTTGCTTGTAAATGCTTGAATAAACACAAAAACATTAATTTTGATAAAATGTGCATATATATATATATATATATATATATACACGATACATAGGGAATTTAGGAATTTTATTTTCTTTTGTATGTAAGTAAATAATGACCAATAAATATACCTATGCCTAGGAATAGGTGATGTGTATATAAATAGTTAATGATATGTGCCTAGTGCCATGCATGTGTGAACCGAGTGGTGTGATGTTATGCAAAATTTGAACATAGATACTAGGTATGTTGTAATATGTATCTATAGGGAGCGTAGATCCTACCATACCCACAACCTAGGCCAACCAAGAATGAGATTCAATAGGTTGTCCAGTCAAGTTGAACCCCTAGATGCTAAGATGCCTCGAGCCAACCCATTTGTTTTCCCTACTCATGATTACTTAAATTCCTATAACCATGTACTTATTTCTTTTAATTAAGTATTTATAGTAACTTGATGCCTAGAACCTCTTCATAACAGGACCTACTATCTCAGTCAAGCCTGGAGACCCTAGCATCATGCGATACATTAGGCAACTAAGGAGGAGACTGATCAAGATACGTGAGATATGAGCCCATGCCAAGAACCAATTAGTAGTTTACTTAGCTCTTGTGGACGCTAGTGCACCTATGGATCGAGCTACCTATCTATATCTAGCAGACGAAGTTAGAGGTGACATAGCCTACCTTTACATGCAGAACGTTATCACCAGTTGGAAGTTATCGAGACTTACCTGCTAGACTCAGGTACATAATTAAAAGATTCTTTATGTAAAAATTTAAAATCTATCATATAGGGTCATGCATAGCGAAACACCACATAAAATACCTAAAGAACAAAAACACAAATAAAAGGAACTCTAAAAAAAAATATATATATATAAAAAAAAATACATAATAATACACCTTGCTAGTATGGCAACATAAATCACTGGAACTGTGGAATAGGTGTGTACATGTCTTAACTAGGAATTATTCTATTGACCTCGAAAGGAAGTGTTGGGTTATTGAGTATGTTGCTCTTTTCAGAAAAGTAACCATGGTCAACATGAGAAGTTCTTGAGGTGGTCGCAAAGGAAAACGCCCTCATGTTATACCGGAGGTTGAACTGCCAAATGGAACTGAGGCCCAAAATTCTGAAGCATCGGCTGCTTTGTCAGGGGCACCAGCCGCAGCTCAAGCTACTGCTGTAGCACCTCAGCCGGGTATGGCATCTAGTGAGGCGAGTGTCTTCATGACCACTATGATGCGGACCATGCAACAACAACAAGAACTATTGGGACAGATGTCTACACAGTTTGCAACCATGATGCATGAGCGTGCAACACCATCTCCGCCACCTAGCCGGTCCATACTTTTCCCACCACCTGTGCCTCAACACTTGAGGGAAAACTCTACCGGTAAAGTAATGAAGAGATTCAAGAAACTCCAACCACCTGCATTCTCCAGGTTGAATCCGAGACAATGCAGCCGGAATGGTGGATTAGTGCTCTAGAGAAGGCATTCGATGTGCTTGAGTGTACGGATGCACAAAAGCTGATATGTGCGGGTTATCAGCTACAGAATGAGGCTGAAGCTTGGTGGAAAGCCACTAAGAGAAATCTGGAAGCCACTCATCAAAATCCCACGTGGGAGCAATTTAAAGAAGTCTTCTTCAAGAACTACTTCCAAGAGTGTCTTAGGGACAGGAAAGAAGCTGAGTTCTCTGCATTGGTGCAAGGAACCAAGTTAGTGCTGGATTATCAAAACGGCTTGAAGACCTATTCCATTTCGCTCCAGAACACCTGAAAGGGGGAGTTAACAAGACGAAGAAGTTTGAGAAGGGACTCAAACCCGAGATTCGATCGGTACTGTCAGTAATGGACATCCGGGATTATGCTCAGATGGTCAATAAGGCGAAGACCATGGAAGATAGGTTTAAAGAGAAGTAAAAAGAGAAGGCTACGATGTCGCCTGGGTTGAACAAAAGGTCAATTAATTTTCAGAGCTTTGGATGGCCAAACAAGGTTTTTCGTAGAACCGGCTTAAACCTCAATCCGACTCCGTATCGTAGGCTGAACATGGGTGATGAGCACATTTATGTGTGAAATCTTAGGGCATAAAGCATACATTTTACCACATTGGACAGAGTTACTAGATGATTTCTTGTGCTTTTCAGGGTTTAGGTGAATTCTTATGAAAATGGAGGAGATGATGCTAAGAAAATGTTTGTAATCTCTTTAGAGGTGTTAATAGTATAGATGCGTAGCCCATCGAGTCAGCTTCGCAATGGTTCAAATGGCACTTGATTTCGAGTTGAAATGAAGAAGTTACGGTTGTTTCCATAACGACGTGCGAAAATGGTCTGCAGGGGTTTATTTAAAATTATTGACAGTCGGCCGTAAAGTGGAAGTTCAGATTCGAGGGGCTTCAGGACAATTCTGAGAAGTTTTTCCGTTAATCGAGAGATTCTATTTGGAGGGCTCTAGACAGTCCAACTTCAACTCTCCAAATTGGACAAAATTTGGGTCTATTTTGGGTGATTTTTTGCAAGGAAAGCAATGGTGAGGCCTATGTAACCACCCCATGCTCCACATTTTTTGAAAGACAGATTTGGCATTTCATTAATTATGAGTGGAATCCTAGTCATCACTCTCTCTCTCTCCTCCAATTTTTCAAGGGCACTCCTGGAACTTCACTTGGGATAGATTTATTTTGAAAGATATTTTCTCATCTATGGAAGGTTGAAAAAATCAAAGATGCTTTGATTTTATTGCTTGGAGAAGATATCTACAAAGAAAAGGAAGCACAAGTTAGAATTATAAATTTACTTTTCTAAAAATAGAAGGTTTATGTATACAATATTCTCTTCTCTCCCTCTTTCTATTTTTTTTTTTTTCTTGGGATTCAAGGCATTGTAAAAGAGGAAGGAGAAGAGAATATTCTCTTTCTTAGGGAATATTTCTCCTACACTTCCCTCTTCTCTCTTCTCCTCTCTTCCCCCTATAAATACCCCTACCCTCTCCTTTGTAATGTTGCTCATTCACTTAGTGAAATTTTTTCTGATTCTCCTATTTTTGGCTTTAGTTCTTAATTTGATTTCATAAGATTAGTTCTTTCAAATTCTTAATTTTGCTTTCATAAGATTAGTTAATGGTTGTAATAGGATTAGTTTATGCTTTAATGTCTTCAATATGGTTGTAATAGTTTTAGTTTAAAGCTTCCTAGTCTAAGCTCCTATGTTGATGACAAGACTTGGAGATTTTGAAGAGGAGGCCATGGTAAGTTCATGCAAGTATTCATTCAAGCTTCTTCAATTAATCCGATTCAAGCACATCTAGGTTTGCATTCTCTAAACTCTCAATCTCATTTTCCCTCTCCTCTATCTCATTCTTTGTTTCTTCTTCTTCTTCTCCCTCTATTTCTTTTATTATTTTTTTTTATGTGGTTATTTTGTTTATGTGTTGTGGATGTGTAGCTGCACTTTCATTACTGTCAATTTGCGTTAGTTTTATAGTTTGTTTTTATTCCTTCCAATTTACGTTAGTTTGATAGGTTAGATGCTCATGTGTTAGGACGTCAATTTAATCCCTTAATTTTGTTAGATGCATATGAGTTAGGATGCATTAATTTTCATTAGTTTAGTTAGTTTAATTTAACACTTTAATCTGGTTCACTTTGCATTACTTTTAAGTTAGTTAAATAGAGTGGCGTATATCTCCTCGTGTTCGACCCGTAGCTATGATTGACCCGTACGCTTGCGGTAATTTTTTAACTCAAACAAGTTTTTGGCGCCATTGCCAGGGAGATTATAGTCCATTTTATTTTTTTGATTTTTAAGTAGTTCGAAGTGTTTTAGTTTATTATTTTCTCTTCTTTTTCTAAAAAAAAAAAAAATCAGTTTTTGAAAACCTCTTTTTGTTTCTCTTCTGTTTCAAATAGTGTGCGCCCAATCTAAAGTCCTTCATATGCTTCAACCCTCCATCTTTTGGTGTCCCTCATAGGATTAAGTTACCTATGATGCTACATCTTGACTTGGTTGGGTGGATTGACATGTGACTTATCTTTGGAGGTGACCACTCTTGATAACAGGAAAACGACATAGTGAGAGTGTTGGAAACATAAACGTATAGTAGACCTCCACTCTACATCAGAATCCATATTGGAGTCGCACGTAGGTGGCTATAGAAGACTATGCGGGTTCTCTTGCTGTCAACCTATATGGCATCCTTACAGCTTTTGAACCATTGTTTCACTTTTTGAGAGATAGAGATGCACTATCTACCTTGGGCTCTCTCTTGTTTCTAGTTTTTTTTGAGTGTTTATTTTTCTTTAATTTTTCTAAAGGAGACCTCATATCTATTTAGGTGGCTAAGGTGTGGACTCGTGATTCAAGTAATCATCTTATTAGAAGACCACCTTCTCTACCACCTTTTACCATGGGTGACCAACCCAAGACTCTTAAGGATAGGTTCTACCCTACCAGGGCTGCACAACCCTCATGCATTAGTCTGCCTGTTGTTACAGGGAATAACTATGAACTCAAGACCAACTTCATCAGCATGCTATCCCATTTTCATGGGATGGCTAATGAGGATGCATATCTCTTCCTTAAGGAATTTGAGGAGGTCTGTGTTCTAATTAAGGTCCAGAATCTGACTGATGATGCAGTTAGGCTTAGGTTTATACCCTTTGCCTTGAAAGACCAGGCCAAGAAGTGGCTCTATGGGCTGCCTACTAATTCTATCACCACATGGGATCAGTTTACCATTGTCTTCTTGAGAAAATTTTTCCCTCTTTACAAGACTAATAAACTCAAGAGTGGCATACTCCAGTTTAGGCAGAAACCAAATGAGTCATTTTCTAAATTCATGGAAAGATTTAAGGACCTCCTCTTAAAATGCCCTCACCATGGTTTCGACTTGTGGTAGCTATGCCAAATTATTTATGAGGGTATTGATTATCAGACCAAGCAACTTGTGGAGTCCATATGTCCAGCAGGCTTTACTTCTTTTTCTGAGGAGAATGATGCATGGATATTCTTAACCAAATTGGCTGATAAGACTAGGGAGTGGGAATCATCCCAAGAGACTGAAAGAACCACTAAGGGGTATCTTATTGAGGGTACGACAGCAAAAGAGGCCAAACTTGATAGCCTCATAAAAAGGTTGGAGTCCATAGTTCTAAAAGAGTCTATATCGGTTAACCAGGTCAGCCAGGTGTCAATATGCAGTTGGTGCCATACACCTGGACATATTTTGAAGGAATGCCCCAACACCTTGGGGGCAATTCCAACACTTAGAATGTAAGTGCTCTCTACCAAAATAACCCATATAGCAATACTTACAATCCAAGATGGAGAAATCACCCCAATTTCTCCTGGAATCAAGGAAACCAAGCAGGCCCATCCAACTTTCACAATCAAGGTTAGCTTGGTCTCCAAAGGCCCAACTATGCACCACAAAACCAAGGGATGTCTCCTAACCCCTTTCCCCCTTGTCCTCTTCTAGAACCTTCTATTAATTCTACTAGGCCTCCTCTCCTTGCACCTTATCAGCAACCCAGGGTTTACCAATACAGGAGAAGCAATAAGACTGAATGAGATGGACAACAAGATAGTCTTTCTCATGACAGGCCAAAATAATATAGAGAGACAGTTCACCCAGCTTGTCACCATCGTACATGAGAGGGAAATAGGAAAGTTACCTAGCCAACCTGAGCCAAATCCTAGGCATCAAGTTCCTATTCAGCAAGGTACCCAAGCCCCCCCCCCACTCAACCCTGTGCAAGGCCAACAGCTTCAAGGACCCTCCAGCCAGGTTAATGTTGTATATGCTTTAAGGAGCAGTCATGAGTATCAACAGGCTAGTACACCTCAGTCTTTACCATCTTATACTCCTGTTGATTCTCCCCCTTCTAATGAGGCCATTGAAGTGCCTATTGTTCCTGGTTCGTCTGATGAACCTGAAGAGATTACAGATGATTTGGTTGAGGATACCAAAGATGATTCTATTGAGAAAGAGAAAAGGACCACCCTTGAGAGAGTTTATACCCCACCTACCCCTTTCCCAAATAGGTTGGTTAGTAAGAAGTCTCATTCTGTGGAGAAATTTTTGGATGTTTTTAAACAGGTTCAGGTGAACATTCCTTTATAAGATGCTATAGCCCAGGTCCCCGCTTATGCTAAAGTCCTCAAAGACTTATGCACCCAAAAGCAGACCACCAATGTACCCAAAAAGGCATTCTTGGCTGCCATTATCAGTTCTCTTATCATACAGCCAATAGCAGCCAAGCATAAGGACCTTGGAAGCCCCACAATCTCTTGCACTATAGGCAACACTACTATTGATCATGCCCTATTGGACCTTGGTGCAAGTGTGAACCTGTACCCTTTCATGTCTACCAACAACTGGGATTGGGAGAACTGAAACCGACTAGAATTACTCTTCAACTTGCAGATAGGTCGGTTAAAGTTTCTGAGGGAATGATTGAGGATGTCCTGTTGAAGGTTGGAAAATTTATTTTTCCTGTGGACTTTATTATTTTAGATACCCAACCTACTGCCAACTTCAAGGACCAGATCCCAATCATATTGGGTAGACCTTTTCTTGCTACCAGTAATGCTTCAATCAATTGCAGGAATGGTCTTATGAAGCTCTCTTTTGGCAATACCTCTGTGGATTTTAATGTGTTCAGGTTGGGCAGACAGCCTGATATGGATGAAGAGGTACATGTGCTTCAAGAATTCCCATATGATGAGACTTTCTTTTTTGATTTTGATTCAGAATTTCAGGGCTATATAGAGGATTTAACAGGTGTTGATGATACCACCTTATCTGAGGTCTGGAGCATCCAACCACCATTGGAGCCCCTTGGACCCCTATCCACCTCCATTCCTCAACCCTTTATAGTTAATTCTCCCATGATTTTCCCGTATGTTGATTTGTCCAAACCTCCTAGGTATGACAATGTTAATCATGATGCTCCCCAAGCATATTATCGTGATTCTTATTTGGCAAACCAAGTTATGCAAAAGGCGTATAGTTGTATTGTTAGGATTGATTTGAGTAAAGCTCCAATTTTTTATGATTATTTGGATGAGGTTATTCATAATCCTTTTTATGCTTACTGTGATCCATTCTTGATCGATTTTTGCGATAATGACATGTGTTCTACATTGCAAATGGGAGAGAATGGAAGGATTTATGGCCTGAGTTTCAATGCCTTCATTTTTCACTATCCCATGAGGACAGATTTTCCTATTGGGTATTTCTCATTTGTGCTTAACTTCCATCTTATGTCTCACTTTACTAAAATTCATAGTCAAGTATATTCTAGTTCTGAAGCTCTTTCTGCATTTACTAGCCATAGATTGAGATTTCTGTTGCTACCCCTAGTACTTCTTGTAGAGGTCATGACTCTTCATGATCCTCTTTATTGATTATATCTGGTAAGCCCCCTCATCTCATTCCTTGTCCTTATTCTTTCTTTTCTGCATGCATTGAGGACACTGCATGAATTAAGTGTGGGGGGTGTATTGGGCTTAATTGGTGAATTTTATGAATTTAGATTATGACAGTAGTTTTGGTTTTGTGTATAAGTCTCTTTGATTGCAAAGCTAGAGAAAGAGGGAATTACGTGCCCTAGCATGCGAAATAATAGAAAATCCCTTTTCAAGGACGATAGTTGGTTTGTATCCGGTGATGGGGATTGAGTCTGAAAATATGAGTGCTATTTCATTTAATGGTTAGATTCTTCTATGTGTTTACGGACCCCTTTGATCTTTTGGCTAGTAGTTGAGACCAATTTATTTATGGAAAGGCATGAAAGTGAAAGTGAAAGGAAAAAAAAAAAAGAGAAATAGAAAGAAAAGTGGAATTCCTTGGGACTAGATAGGGCATTGTGCCTCATGAAGCAGGGTGACTTGATTGAAATTCCTTGGAAGGAAACTCAAAAAAAAAAAAAAAATTCTTGCATCAATGTCTCAATGTCTTATGGATATATACAAAAAGCGAAGCTACCAAGTATTTGGGTGTCTGGTGTATGCTCCACCATGTCATTTAGAGAACAGTAGTGGAGTAGAAATAGAATTTATGGTTGAGAAAAAAAAAAAAAAAAAAAAAAAAAAAACCTTCTGCCTTAATGCCTGAAAAGAAAGTATGGTAAAAAATACTCAAAGCCTAAGTCTTTGGTTCTATCGATGCTATGAGTGGTTTACCTGAAGGTGGGTAGTGTTCAGAAGATAAGAGGAGATCCCTTAATCTTAATATATGCTAGTTGCTTGAATTGATGTGGGGTGATAAAATTTAAGTGTGGGGGAATCTTTGGCTCTTTAATCTTTAGTTGAGTATTTCTTTGAGACTGTGTGCACTATCTTACTTATGCCATGAGAAAAATTTACATCATTCTTTTTTCTTTATTGAATTTTGGGTGTATATTCACTGCAAACTCACACGAGACACAACTCGTCCACTAGGGGTAACCTAGGGGTTTAAAGGCTTGTTGCACATGCTAAGTGCAATCGTGATTCCTACAAAAGTGAGTTAGGATTTTTTGCATTCTAGGTTAGTTTTTGTTTTTGTTTACTTGAGGACAAGTAACATTCAAGTGTGGGGGAATCTGATGAGCACATTTATGTGTGAAATCTTAGGGCATAAAGCATATATTTTACCACATTGGACAGAGTTACTCGGTGCTTTCTTGTGCTTTTCAGGGTTTAGGTGAATTCTTGTGAAAATGGAGGAGATGATGTTAAGGAAATGTTTTTAACCTCTTTAAAGGTGTTAATAGTATGGATACGTAGCCCATCGAGTCAGTTTCGCAATGGTTCAATCGACACTTGATTCCGAGTTGAAACGAAGAAGTTACGGTCGTTTCCATAAAGACGCGCGAAAATGGTCTGCAGGAGTTTATTTATAATTATTGACAGTCGGCTGAGGACAAAGTAAAGCGGAAGTTCAGATTTGAGGGGCTTTAGCACAATTCTGAGAAGTTTTTCTGTTAACCGAGAGATTCCATTTGGAGGGCTCTAGACAGTCCAACTTCAACTTGAGATATCTTGGGCTCCCCAACTCCAAATTGGACGAAATTTGGGTCTATTTTGGGTAATTTTTTGTAAGGAATGCAATGGTGAGACCTATATAACCACTCCCATACTCCACATTTTTTGAAGGACAGATTTGGCATTTCATTAATTATGAGTGAAATCCTAGTCATCACTCTCTCTCTCTCCTCCAAATTTTCAAAGGCACTCCTAGAACTTCACTTGGGATAGATTTATTTTGAAAGATATTTTCTCATCTATGGAAGGTTGAAAAAATCAAAGATGCTTTGATTTTATTGCTTAGAGAAGATATCTACAAAGAAAAGGAAGCACAAGTTAGAATTAGAAATTTCGTTTTCTAAAAATAGAAGGTTTATGTATACAATATTCTCTTCTCTCCCTTTTTCTATTTTTTTCTTTTTTTCTTGGGATTCAAGGCATTGTAAAAGAGGAAGGAGAAGAGAATATTCTCTTTCTTAGGAAATATTTCTCCTACACTTTCCTCTTCTCTCTTCTCCTCTCTTCCCCGTATAAATATCCCTACCCTCTCCTTTGTAATGTTGCTCATTCACTTAGTGAAAGTTTTTCCTATTCTCCTATTTTTGGCTTTAGTTCTTAGTTTGATTTCATAAGATTAGTTCTTTCAAATTCTTAATTTTGCTTTCATAAGATTAGTTAATGGTTGTAATAGGATTAGTTTATGCTTTAATGTCTTCAATATGGTTGTAATAGTTTTAGTTTAAAGCTTCCTAGTCTAAGCTCCTATGTTGATGACAAGACTAGGAGATTTAGAACAGGAGGTCATGGTAAGTTCATGCAAGTATTCATTCAAGCTTCTTCAATTAATCTGGTTCAAGCACATATAGGTTTGCATTCTCTAAACTCTCAATCTCATTCTCCCTCTCCTCTATCTCATTCTTTCTTTCTTCTCCCTCTATTTCTTTTATTATTTTTTTTATATGGTTATTTTGTTTATGTGTTGTGGATGTGTAGCTGCACTTTCATTACTTTCAATTTGCATTAGTTTTATAGTTTGTTTTTATTCCTTCCAATTTGCGTTAGTTTGATAGGTTAGATGCTCATGTGTTAGGACGTCAATTTAATCCCTTAATTTTGTTAGATGCTTATGACTTAGGATGCATTAATTTTCATTAGTTTAGTTAGTTTAATTTAACACTTTAATCTGGTTCACTTTGCATTACTTTTAAGTTAGTTAAATAGAGTGGCGTATATCTCCTCGTGTTCGACCCATAGCTACAATTGACCCGTATGCTTGCGGTAATTTTTTAACTCAAAATGTGGGTCAGAACCCTTTTCGCCCCACTTTTAATTGACCTACTCAGCCGGCTACTAGTCAAGTGACAACGGCAGCTTTGCCAGCCCGACCAGCCACAAGTCAAGTGAGCGAAGCCTTGACACCAGCTATTCCACCTTATAAGTGCTACGTGTGCAACAAAGAAGGGCACATGGCTAAGGAATGTAGATTGCGTGGGTACAACAACAAATCACCGAATCAATCCTACGCTATACCTTTTCAGCCACGGGTCAATTGGACTCGAGGAAAGGTGTTTACGATGTCAAACGAAGAAGCTGAGGTAAACCCCGATGTAATGATAGGTAAATCTACTAAATGCTGCTAAGTTGTAGGGAATAATCAGTGTATATTCATAACTTAAGTTATACACAAACCCTAGGTACCCTAAGTGTCTCAACCATCCCTGCACGAGTACTATTCGACTCAGGCGCATCCCATTATTTCATTTCTATCACCTTTGTGAGTAGGATGGAAGATCAACCGAGAGACATCAGGCACAACTTAGTAGTTAGTACTCCGACAGGTAGTGTCGTAAGCTTGAAGGAGGTCTACGACCCCTGTAAGATAGAGATTTATGGGAAGAATTTGACTGCACAGCTAATAAAGCTCGATATGAAGGACTTTGACGTGATATTAAGTATGGATTGGCTATCTATCTATGGAGCAAAAGTCATGTGTGCGAAAAAGAAGATAGTATTCAAGTTGGAAGATGGGTCAGTTTTCACCTATCAAAGTGAACTAAAAAGGAAACCCAGAAGGATAACTTTATCCTCCCTACAGGTGCGAGAGTTACTAGATGAAGGATGTCAAGGCTTTTTGGCCACAGTGATAGACATCGAGGCAAAAATAAAGCCCTTGGAGGAACTTGACGTCATCAGAGAATTTCCTGATGTGTTTCCAGAAGATCTGACCCAACTACCGCCTGATCGTGAGATAGAGTTTGCAATTGATCTCACCCCTGGTGCAGCACCGGTATCCAAAGCACCATATCGAATGGAACGTATTGAATTGAAGGAGTTGCAGGTTCAATTGCAAGACCTGCTGAAGAAAGGATTTATATGACCCAGGCTCCCTGTGAAGAAGAAGGATGGTAGTATGCGGCTGTGTATCGACTACCGCGAGCTGAACAAGCTGACCATCAAGAATCGATACCCATTACCGTGCATTGATGACATATTTGACCAGCTGCAAGGAGCGAGAGTTTTCTCTAAGATTAATCTTAGGTCCGGATAACATCAATTAAAAAACAAGAGCAGTGATATTCATAAAACGGTGTTTAGAACTCGATACGGACATTATGAATTTCTAGTCTTATTGTTTGGGTTAACCAACGCCCCGGCAACGTTCATGGACATGATAAATAGAGTATTCCATGACGTGTTGGATAAGTTCATCATCGTATTTATTGATGACATTCTGGTGTACTCTAAGAGTGAGGAAGAGCACGCTAGGCACCTTACCTTCGTGCTGCAGCGATTGCTAGAACACCAGCTTTATGCCCAATTTAGCAAATGTGAATTGTGGCTTCACTAGGTCAGATTCCTAGGACACATCATCATCAAGGATGGCATTAAATTGGACCCAGACAAGGTGAAAGCGGTTCTCGAGTGGGAGACTCCGAAGAGTGCCACTGAGATCCAAAGTTTCTTAGGATTGGCCGGATATTATCGCTGATTTATTTAAAATTTCTTGCGCATCTCGGCATCGATGATGAAGCTAACAAAGAAGGGCACCAAGTTTGAATGGAATGAAGCATGCGAGAAAAGCTTTAAGGAGTTAAGAAATCGGTTGGTGACTACTCCAGTTTTAAGCATTCCGGATGGAACAAGAGGAATGGTGATACACACCGACGCATCTAGAATAGGGTTGGGTGGCGTCTTAATGCAGAAGGGTAAAGTGGTCGCCTATGCCTCAAGACAGTTGAAGGAACACAAAAGGAACTACCCCATTCATAACTTAGAATTGGCAACGGTAGTTTTCACATTGAAGATATGGCGACATTACCTATACGGTGAAAAGAGTGAAATCTTCAGCGATCACAAGAGTCTGAAGTATTTCTTCACCCAGAAGGAGCTGAATATGAGACAGAGGCGGTGGTTAGAACTGGTAAAGGATTATGACTATGAGATCCAGTACCACCCCGGCAAGACCAACGTTGTAGCGGATGCGTTAAGCAGAAAATCTCAAATTGCATCCTTCGCCTCCTTGGTCGTAAGCGAGCAGTTGTTAGAGGAAGCTCAAAAGTTTGGTCTGGAACTCGTGATTGAAGGAACGATTGTATAATTAGCAGCTATAGATCTACAGTCGTCGATACGAGAAGAAGTAATTGTAAAGCAACCTTTGGACCCCAAGTTAGCTAAAATAATTTGGGAAGTTCAGCAAGGAGTCCATAAGGACCCAGATTATTCATTAGCCCATGATGGTGCATTGAAGTTTCGAGACAGATTGTGTGTCTGACGATTATGATGTCCAAGACCGAATCCTTAAGGAGGCACACAACTCACCCTATACGATCCACCCTGGAAGCACGAAGATGTACAAGGATCTGCAGAAGTACTATTGGTGGATTGGTATGAAAGAAACTATAGCAATATACGTGTCTAAGTGCCTCACCTATCAGCAAATTAAGGTAGAGAGACACCGACCGTATGGATTGTTGCAACCGCTCCCTATACCTGAATGGAAGTGGGAAAGAAGTACTATGGACTTCGTGACAAATCTGCCCAACACCAGGAATGGCATGAACGCGATTTGGGTGACTGTAGACGGACTGTCAAGGGCAGCCCACTTCATACCAATCAAAATAAGTTACTCAATGGAGAAGCTTGCCCAACTATATATAGAGAATATAGTCCGCTTAAACGGCGTGCCTGTTAGTACTGTATCTGATAGAGATCCTTAATTTACCTCAAGATTTTGGAGGAGTTTACAAAAGGCACTAGGATCTCAACTAAACCTTAGCACTGCATTCCATCCGCAGATGGACGGACAATCAGAAAGAACTATCCAGATTCAGGAGAACATGCTCAGAGCCTGTGTCTTAGAAATGAACAACAATTGGGATGCCCACATACCCTTGGTGAAATTTGCATACAATAATAGTCACCACTCCACCTTTGGCATGGCACTTTTTGAAGCTCTTTATGGCCGAAAGTGCCGAACCCCGTTATATTGGGACAAAGTTGGTGAGCGGAGATATCTTGGACCAGAGATGATACAAGCAACCTGTGATAGGGTAGATGTCATAAGAGAGAAAATCAAGGTGGCCCAATCAAGGCAGAAATGTTATGCTGATAACCGAAGGGAGGACATTGAATTTAATGTTGGAGAGAAAGTATTCCTTTGGGTGTCTCCAACAAAGGGATTGCTACGTTTCAACAAGAAGGGCAAGCTGAGCCAAAGATTTATTAGTCCATATGAAATTCTCAACAAAGTGGGACCCGTAGTATACCGACTAGCACTACCACCATCTTTGCAAGGCGTCCATAAAGTTTTCCATGTGTCGATGCTAAGAAGATACACCAACAACCCGACACATGTACTCTCAACTGAACTTGAACAGTTGGACGTGGACATGACTTACAAAGAGCAGCCTACGGAGATATTGGATAGAAAAGAGCATAATCTTCGTAACTGCATGGTCACCTTCGTAAAGGTTTGATGGGGAAACAATCCCATAGAAAAGGCTTCGTGGGAACGAGAAGAAGAGATGAAAGAGAAGTATCCCCAACTCTTCGAGCTACAAGGTAAGCAAATTTTGGGGACAAAATTTTTGTAAGGTGGGGAGAAATGTCAAACCCTGCCCCTGACTGGCTGGAATCTTAACTGAAGGACAGGAACCCCTGACATGGCATCCAAGCATACTGTGGAGTATCACTCCAGTGATTGAATTTGATGAAGAAACCCTGAGGATGTCTTCCTACATACCTATCAGAAGAAGGACTGTTGATCCCTGCAGTTGTATGGCCCACAGCATAATGTACTGCTTGGATTCCAGGTATTCTCTCTCCTCTCCATAAATATGGGACCCACCCCTGGATACAAGTGTAAAAGACCATGGGTGACATGTGGGTGCAAGGCCTTGACCCTGTTGGTAAGGGTCGTAGCATAAGGGAACAAGCATCCTAGCCACAGATATACTATATGCAGGTTCTATCATCCCGAGAGGTATTCCTGGTGCATCAATGTCCCATTCCATCTAGTACCTGGGTACCAGCATGGCATGGCATATACAGTTCAGGATGACATACAATAATTTTCATAATTTAGATAAATTGGGGTTCCGGTACCGGCACACCCGACACCGTCGCCCGATACAATGGTGAGCATGCTATCACATTCATATCAGATCACAATAAAGATAATCAATGCAATGCGCACAATGCTTATAAATATATACTAGCATGCTTAAGATTAATAATTATATAATATTCAATCCCAATAAAGTCACCCAGAACCCACTTACCTAACATGGGCGCCGCCGCGTGTGGTTGACATGAATCTCACCTGGGCTTCCCGCTCTCCATCGAGTTGGGTAGCCTAGGAAGATAAAAACAATCATTAAAGCATGCATATAAGGGTCCCACACTAGGCCCATAAGGTTAAAATCAGATTTCAACCAAGATAGCAAGAGTGGACTCACGGGCGGTCTCAGCAGAGGTGAGTCCATCCCTGACTCCGTTCAGGCCAAAAGGTGAAAACAGAGCGAGTGGACCCACGAGCGGAACTTCTTGCTTGGATCCGTTCGTGCATCCATTCGACACCTGAGACACACTTCAAAGGAAGCAGATCAACAGGTGGATGTGCTTCTTGGGTCCGCCCCTGCATCCATTCAATTCCTGAGACAGACCTGAGAGTAACAGGCTTCGGGTGGAGGTAAACAGAGTGAATCCCTGCCTTCGTCTACTCAGGCCAACACACAGGGTTTATACTGGGTGGACTGACGAGTGGTACCATGATAGATGGATCCGATCGTTCATCCGTTGATAGTCTCTTTCGAGATTGCAGAGGGCTTCAGCTCCAGCTTGAAGCTTGGAGCTCCCTAGCACCTCAAGGTCAAGGGAGAGGTGTCTTCCTAGGGTCACTAGGTCCTAAGCTCACCTCAAGGATCCAAGATCTTACATGGTTTAGGTTTCACATTGGTCCAAGGGTTGGGTTCAAGGTTCAAAACTATGGATTCATTGGCCATGGATGCAATTATAGCACTTAGAGGCCTAGGTCAGCATCCATTAGAGCTCCTAACTAGGGCCAAGCTTCACCTTGAGTCCCAATGGAACCCTAGGTTAGCCCTAGCTCAAGAAACCAAAAAAATAAAGAGAAATGAGGGAGAGCTAGGTTTGGGGAGCTTACCTTGGTGAGCTTCCTTCTTCCAGCCACTCTCTCCATCTCTTCTCCTCCTCTTTCTCTTCTCCCTTGGGTCCGGCCAGCTCTGGAGGAGGTGTGGAGCTGCAAGCCATCTTTGCATGGCTTCCATCTTCTTCCCTTCCCCTCATATTCTTCTCCTACTTCTACTTCTCCTTCTTCTTTCCTTCTTCTCCTTCTTCTCTTGTCTCTTCTCCTCCACGGTTTATGGGGGAGGGGGAGAGATAAGTGAAAGAGAGGGGTTTAGGTTATCCTTTAAGGGGTTAGATGGGCCTTAGGGTGTGTTTGGTTTAGGTACTCCCAATCACTTAGTGGCCCTTAGGTCTTTAAATGGGTTTTGGTTAGGTCATAGGGCTTGTTTGGCCTTAGACACACCCATTAGGTCCATTAGGTCATATTTGGGGTGCACCCTAAGTCCATAGGACTTAATTGTCCACTAAGGTATGTTTGGTTTAGGCTAGGGTGTATAAAACCCATTAATTACTTAAGTTAGGCTTTGTGGGCCCCACTTCATGGTCCAAATGACCAATCCATGGCAAGGGTAGGGGTTCATATGGTCCAAGGGTTAAATTAAGATGTCTAGGACACCAGGGTGTGGGTCCCACAGGAAAATAATCCAAAAAGGCTGATGACAGCACGGGCGAATCCTTAAGCAGATTCAGTAAGAGTGAGTCCGTTCATGACTCCAATGCTGCTGTCAAGGCCCAAACTTCAAGGAAAGTGTCAGGGTTTTGGCCCACACTTCCGGGGCTTAAAGGGGATTCTTTTTATGGTATTTCTAGTTCAAGGTCATCAGTGTTGACCATAGCCATAAGGCATTACCCCTTGGATAAGGTCTGGATTGTCCCTGGGTATAAGGGTATATTTGGGGTATGGGAGTAACATGGGCACCCTCCATAGGTTGAGGGGAGTTTGAGGGACCACCTCATACCCTTAGATCACTGTGGACCCCGCCTGAGTGTCCAGAATGGCTGAGAATTCAGTCAAAAATGTATTTTCAAAAGAGGCCTTAGAAATCAAACAGGCCCTAGTTAAGGGCTTGCCTATAAATAGGGGTAGCCTTAGCTCATTTTAGAGCTTTGGCTACTGTTGAAATCGTGGAGAGAAGGAGAAAAAAGAAAAGAGAGGGAGAAGGAGGAGGAGACCACACCTTGGCTCAGATCTGCTACCAGACCTACTACAAGGTATAAAATCAGACTCCTCATACTACTATGCTGTTGTTCTCTATGTGTCTCCATGGATCTCTGCTATTTAGATAGGTTTCAGACCATTAGCAGCCAAGGTGGGTGGGGGCTACCGTGAACTGTCACAGATCCAACATGCAAACATGATGCATGAAGGATCTGAGCATTTTAGGGTGTTTTTCATATCTATTTTACATTTGAGATCGAAACCCAGGCTGTGCCAGACTGCACTGCCCTGTTACACCAAGAACAGGCAGTCTAGGCTTAGATCAGTGTGCCCTGACTGCATGCAACCTAACCCTGAGCTGTAATAGCTTTGGATCATAGTAATAAACATGAATCCAGCCTTGCATGCAACCAAAACCTTGATTTGCAACTAAAGATATGTTGGGTTACTATTCACTAGGCTGTCTAGGCAGCTCCTGGCAGCCAAGTGGTGGGCCCAGGTGAAAATCCATTGGGACCAGTGCAAAGTATGCCCCTGGGGGTCCATGATGACCTAACATGCATAGGGAGAAGATCCATGCACTGGCCATGGCCTGTAACCTAGGAATCTCATCCTGTTCCCAGTTTTGCAATCTCTGGGCAATGCACTGGGCGATGTAGACATCACCCAGAGACATCGCCTAGTGAATGAAATTTTGCTAGATTGCTGATCTGACTTGGGGATCTTCACCCATGGGCCACAAATCAGTGTAGGGAGGTGTAAAATCATCAAAATGTCCATCCCCACATCTGTCCACATGAATGAATACCTTGGGTACCCAAGTATGCCCCGTAGGGCATGGAAACCCTGTCTGTGATGGCCCTGCAGCACTGCCTAGTTGGGGACTGTACTGTGAAGCATAAATAACCTAGGAACATGTACCAATGTGATAAATAACCATTTTGCCCCTAGGCCACAATCTTTGGATGATGCACCGGGACATAGGCCTAAGGCCCAGTGCAAGGCCCAGAGAATTCCAAGTGATGACCAACTGTAAACCGAGTCAACCCAGTGAGCCTAGATCAACCCTAGGACATCCAAAAATAGTATGGAATCCTAAGTAACGTATTTCTGATTTATATCTAGGGTTTGATCCCGTGCTTGAGGCCTACAACCAGACTGTAGTCGAAACTGAAACTACAACTGAATTCCTAGAACCAGACCCAGGTGAGTTAAATGTTATCGTGTATGTACGTATAACAATATTAATTATGCCGACAATTTAAGTTCTTTAATTATGATGCTATGTTACTTATTAAATTAAAATTTCTCAATTATTACACATCGTGTGACTGTTGATCAACACTGCTTGAATTTATCATGATGAATGTGATTGATAGACTAGATGTTGTAGTCAGCTTGGAAATGAGGCAAGTGGTAGCCCGTAGTATGGGATATGATTGACACCGCCCGACTCATACGATACCATATAGACATGGGGCTAGAGTTTCATCACCGGTGCTACGTACCCTTGCCAACAGGGGTTAAGGTATTGGATAACTATGAGGACTACCATAAAACCTTAGGCGTTTACTCTGGGAAGCCTGAGCACACCTGGGATGCCCCAGGGTAAATATGCCGGGATGCCTCGGGCTACAACCTTGGGAAGCACCGATAGGTGAATCATGGCTATATGCCTCATAAAGTTTATCCTCGAACTACATGTCGGGAAGCACCGAAAGGGAATTATATTGAGTCGGTTACCTCACAACTTCAATCTAGAGGGCCGGTCGGGCTGATCTGGGTAGGGAGATGCTGGAGCCAGCTGGTTTTCTTTGACAACTCAATGGGTGTATCGTGGGAAGGGGTAATCAAGCCCGCACCAGGGATACATGTATTGGGGATTGTAGTAGCACTAACCTGCCTTAGCTGTATTGTTAGGTGGCTAATAAATAATCTGGACTTGCATATCATGTAGGATCATATGGAATGTGGTTGCATATGCATGCATGATGATATGTTTTGCTCATGAGCTCGGTGGGGCTCACACTCTGTTATATATGTTTTTCTTTCTAGATGATTGTGCAGATCGATGCCACTGTGGCATGGAGGCTCATTTCGAGGAGGAGAGCCATTGTGATTATGATGCTATTGGTATGGATCCCGACAGAGGTTGTGCCGATGATTCGTGCGTTCTCAATGGTTATTGATGAAGACCAGTGAGGGGCGCACTTAATGCTTTTTGTTTTGGGGACTCCTTTTTGTTTTTGGTAGGAGTTTGTCCCTGTTTCTATTTCTAGTTTAGTCTTCTTATTTCTTTTTGGGGTTGAGTTATCTCATCCTGTATATATATATATATATATGTACTTTTCTTTTTGCTTATGTATATGTCAGTTTTACTTTTCAGTTGTGGGTTGTAATGGGGAATGTATCAGAACTTACATATGCATATATATCACCATCATGGAAAATTAAATAATTGCGCCAAATCCATATGGAAATTAAATAATTGCACCAAATCCATAAAATATATCAATTTATAAGTACCGTGGTCCTCTGCAACAAGGTTTCCTCAGCCTTATAGGCGATAGACTATTGGGTCTAGTAATGTGGGGGGTATCATTTTGACACATCATCATGGGGCAGGGATCATGCTTCATAAAATATTAAAATAATGAGTCGCCACCTAGGGTTAGGGCCTAGGACCCAATGGGTGTAGCCCTATCCGTTATGAACGGAAATGGGCCACATGATTCCATATGGTCTGGTTAGAGATTCGGGTAAGGGGTCAGGTTACAAGCATGGAAAGGTGCTAGGCACCCATCTTGCCTGACAAGAATCGGTCTTTCTATTATAGATGCTAAAAGGGCGAATATTCTCTCTTTTATGAAATTACATAATGTACATTATACATACATTTACAATATATACACTGAACGATAAATCACAAAGGACTACATTGTAAATGATGGAAATATAGTAAATGTACCTCTATGCGAGTATACCTCGGATCTCGGTGATCCCTGGCTCAGGGGGAGATGGACGAATGGGCCAACACAGGCTTTTTCCAACAGAGTAACGGCTCTTTTGGATGTCTTTTTGTTATCTATAAAAAGACAAGATAACGACTGCGAAGGGGATTTTCGTTATCCGTACATTGACGAGATAGCGAATTAGAGAGATACAACCACTCCTTACTTGAACGGGTAATCGACGGATCTATCCATGCATTCGGAGTCTCGCTCCAACGGACACTTAAGAGAAGGAGGATCGGGGATAGGCTCAAACACAAGCTAGGAGGGTCTCCCTACCCAAAAAATCTGCCTTTGGAGGGAGGGGGACCCCTTTATGGGCCAGGAGGGGTCCACCACGGTGCTATGGTGGACCCCTCCACGGTACTGTGGCTGACATCAGAAATCCCCTCGGCGGCATGATTTTGTACTTGGTTGCTATGGGGGACTGTCCATAGTGCTGTGGTCAGTGAGGTTCCGCCTTTTTCCACTTTTTGGGCCAAAATGGACTTTTTTGATGTTTGGGACATGTTTGGGCCCTGTCTTTTTGGGTCCTAGGGAAGGAAGAGAGGTGCGACGACCATCGTCCGTGTCCCATCGTCATCATCGCCAAGAGTGGTGACCAAATTCCAGTGTCTATAGTTTGCCCCTCTTTGGGCGAGGCCTGTGCTTGCAATCGAAGGGTAAAGACAAAAGACTAACTGGTTTTGTCACTGAGAGCATGTACTGCTGTCGCCTTGTTTAGAGTTGCAAAAAGTCATAAATCCTTTTGATAAACCCCAAAAGAATCGAGCGATTAAAGTGTTCCATTAAACCACGGAAAAAAAGAAATCATTGCGATTAAAAATGGTAAAATCTTCCGATAATCCTCGTAAGAGAAAGTCATGCTGACAGGCATGTGCCCAGAACTTGTGGTGTCGGAAATCAGAGTTTGGATGCGACACTGTGAGACACGTCTCATCATGTGTGCTGCACTATCTAGGGAGGACTACCAGAGGTAAGTGCACTCACTTTATTTATTACCTCATCCTTTAATTGTAGGTTTTAATTATTAACTGCTCTTACGGATCACTAAGGTCCACAAACCGAGGCAAAACCCTGAAACCCCTACCAAGGTGTTTCTAGGCACATACACCGAGACCACTTCCTAAAATGCCAAATCAGGCATTTTTAGGCACACAAAAGAGGTAAAGCCATCAGATACCGAATCAGGTGTCCTTTGGCACACAAATCGAGGCAAAGCCCTAAAACACCAACTTAGGCATTTTTAGGTGCACTAACCAAGATAAAGCCATTAGATACCATATCAGGTGTCCTTCGGTGCGTAAATTGAGGCAAAACCTTAAAATACTGACTCAGGCATTTTTTAGGCATGTAAATCGAGATAAAGCCATCGGATACCGAATCTGGTGTCCTTAAGCATGCAAATTGAGGCAAGGCCCTAAAACACCAACTCAGGCATTTTCTAGGCATGCAAACCGAGATAAAGCCATCGAATATTGAATCAAGTGTCCCTTGGCACACAAATCGAGGTGAAACCCTTAAAATATCAGCTCAAGCATTTTTAGGTATGATAATCGAGGTAAGGTCATCGGATACCGAATCAGGTGTCCTTTGGCATGCAAATCGAGGCGAAACCTTAAAATACTGGCACAGGCATTTTTTAGGCATGCAGACCAACATAACGCCATCGGATACCGAATCAGGTGTCCTTTGGGACGTAAATTGAGATAAAGCCATCGGATACCAAATCAGGTGTCCTTTAGCACGTAAATAGAGGCAAAACCTTAAAATACTGACTTAGGCATTTTTAGGCATGCAAACCAAGATCAAGCCATCGGATACCCAATCAGGTGTCGTTTGGCATGTAGATCGAGGCAAAACCTTAAAATACCGACTTAGGCATTTTTAGGCACGTAGACTGAGGTAACGCCATCGGATACCGAATTGGGTGTCCTTTGACATGCAACTCAAGATAAAGCCATCAGATATTGAATCAAGTATCCTTTAGCACGTAGATCAAGGCAAAACCTTAAAATACCGACTTAGGCATTTTTAGGCACGTAGATCGAGGTAACACCATTGGATACTGAATCGGCTATCCTTTGGCATGTAAATCAAGGTAAAACCTTAAAACACCAACTCAAATATTTTTAGGTACACAAACCGAGATAACAGCATCGAATACCGAATCAGGTGTCCTTTGGCACACAAATTGAGGCAAAACCTTAAAATACTGACTCAAGAAATTTTAGGCATACAGACCGAGGTAAAGCCATCGGATATCGAATTAGGTATCCTTTGGCAAGCAAACAAGTTAAAAACTTAAAACATCGACTTAGGCATTTTTAGGCACGTAAACCGAGATAAGGCCATCGGATACCGAATAAGGTGTCCTCTTTTTCTTCTCTCCCTCTTTTTTTTTTTTTTTATATTATGATGGTTTCCTTTTAATGAAATTTAATCATCATCATTTTGTTTTTATTTTTTATGGGAGAAAGCTCTTCCAATGCTGAAGAAGTATTGCGGCATGGTGAAAGTACGAGAGTGGTTCAGTGAGCTCTGCCCAGAGGTACAGTCCAGGGTGAGATGGACCGGATTGGGGCATATCGCTACTTGCCCCGTTCATGAGCTAGATAGCCTGATCGTTTGGGCTTTAGTGGAGCGATGGTGGCTGCGCACCCACACCTTCCATCTCCCATTAGGAGAGGTGACCATCACACCTCTCGACTTCTATAGGATTACAGGGCTTCCGTTTGGAGGGGCACCCATGACACTAGCCCTGGAGGATCGGGTGGATCGCTTCACCTACTGGGGGCGTATGATGGGGCTCACTATCACCCAGAGATAGTTTCCTACTGCTGCTATGAGGTGGCATTGGGCGAAGAAGGGGGTGACAGACCAGTCGCCCTCTGAGGAGCATGACCAGATGGCTAGGTGCTTTCTTCTATACCTTTGAGCCGAGGTCGTGTTTAGTGACATGATTGGGACTGTAACCGTCGACCTCGCTTTTTACCATTTTCTCGAGGACTTTGTCGCGGCGGCAGAGCTCGATTGGGGAGGTTCAGCTTATGCCCACCTCCTTTATATGATGGACTTCCTAGTCCTAGGTTCCTCGAGCCTCATCGGGTGTTCTTACGTCACTTGGGTAAATCTCCCTTGCTCTTTTTTTTTGTTTTTTTATTATTTTAAGTAAATAAAAACCTTATTACTTCGTGGGTCTACTAACTTCATTTGTTCTCTTGTAGACATGGAGCTATGAGGTCATGTCCTTCCGATCTCCCATCTTCAAGGGAGGAGAGGACTCGGGTGCTACTTTCCCTCAGACCCAGTGATGGTCCAAGGGGATTCTTTTGAAGAGCAGTCATCATAGGGACATTCCTTCGGTTCGGGGTCTCCTGAACGAGCTGCGGTTAGAGGATGTAAGTCCGAGACCAATCCCTTTTATTATCTTGACTTACTGCCTATTTTTTTTTATTATTAACACCTTTTGTTTTTTTTTATTTATTTAGCAGGTCTCCCTCCGCCCATACTTTTTGGAATTCCTTCCTGAGCCGGTCCTATTTGCTCGGGCAATCACTCTTTATTCTCAGTAGGTCCTTTTTGAGGCCCCGTGGGGGTACTCCTTTTATTTGGGAGAGCGGGTGTCTTTGCAATGGTCTGAGGAGAGACTTGTCCCCCATCTCCCTCCAGCTTAGATGCACACTCCTTGCCTCCCGCGGTCGGAGGAGATCCAGCGCCTGAGGGCAGGCGAGCCTGCGGCATAGCTGGCTGCCATTGGAGATTACCCAGCGTTTCTCTATAGAGAGACTGTCTATGTCCCTCTGACCCCAGAGGGTCCTCGGGTAAGTCTTCACTACACTTCTCTTTCCATTTGACTTGGGCTAACCGGCCCCTAATCCTTTGCAGTACCCAGCCCGACCACTCATTCCTAGGAGCTTTGGTCATGGGCGGTCTTCACATGCCTCTCGGACAGTAGGGGCCGACTCTGAGGCAGGGAGTTCTGGCGGAGTCCCTTCTATGCGGTTGGCAGGTCTGGATGATTACATCCCCTGCTATAGCCCATGGTTCATCAGACCCGACGATTTGAGTATGCCAGACATCAAGCTGCTGCCTCCTAGGGCAGCAGACCTTGCCCTAGGTCTTCCTCTTCCATACGATGGGGTAAGTCTACTCATATATTCATTCTTATTTGTATATATATTTGATTTTTATTTTATTTTTTTAGGCGAAGAAACCTTCTACCCCTTTTGGTTTCTGTAGGTGACTGCAAATCGTTACGCCAATATGCGGCGTATGATGTCCAGCCTTGATGAGGTCATCATCTCTCGAGGGGAGATGATACGCCGCCTGGTGAGTTCCTTTGTGCCCACCCTCTCTCTTTTTTTTTTTTTTGCTTGCTTTTCATTTATTTTTTGTTTCTTTTCCCTTTTCAGAGAGAGCAGGATGTGCTTCTTCGGGCCGAGTCAAAGAAGTAGCGACTCGAGTTTGAGAGATGTAGAGCTGAGATGACTCAGGCCAAAGTCAAGATCAAGGCCCTCTACTTGGATCGAGATACGACTGGGGGTGCGGGGGCAAGCCTCTCGGTGGATGATTTATCACGAGTGACAGGCCGCCCTCCCTCCTTCTTCTCTTTTGTTATATACATTTTGTTGTTTGATTTTTTTTTTTTTTTGGATGATTATAACTACTTGTATCATTTGCACATTTCCTTCCTTTTTGTGTATGCACATTTGTATCAAAATAGTTTCTCTTTTCTTTAGAAGCACAAATTCCATTGATAGGTGATTCAACTACATGGCAAAAGATAAACTAAACATTGACTTGATATCACTTATTTACAACATTTTTCTTCCAGCTTTCTGAGTGTAGAATCATCACCTCTTGGGTTAGAACTTCTGGAGCCCGAAAGTTCCTTAGCTTAGGTAGTTCTTGCTTTGGGGAAGCTAATGAAGGAATGTAAAAGCTAGTGTGGGTCAGACCCATGAGCCTTACATAGTTGCATCTAGGCATTTTTGGTAAGTCTACCCTAGTCCTCAGCTAATGACAATCCCACTGAATCTCTTAAACAATCCTTTTTTCCAGGTATTCTTTCTAATCTGAGATCTTATAGAATTCATGCATCTCTCTTCTTACTTGATAATACATCGGCCGAAGTTGAGGGCACGGAATTGGTTCCACTAACCTTAACTTTTCCATTAACCACATTTGGAAGATTGCAGGGGATCCATAGAAGAAGTCTGTTCCATACTTCTGGGTTTGGCTCATGAGATCAAATCCTTTAAAAGTCTCTGCCAGAACTGTGGGAACGATGTCACAACCTTTCTCTATTTGATTGATAACTTCTACGATCATCGGAGACATTCCCTTCCCAGGAGTTGTTAGGAGATATTTTCCAATCATACAGGAAAGGTATGCTCATTTTCTGCATTGGGCCTGGGCTTCTTCCCCAGTTCTGCTGTTACTGAAGATTCTTACTATCTTTAATGAATCAACCTTGTCGTAGTTAAGGATCTGCTTCAATCCCTTTTTGTCCATGATGAAGAACTCTTCCAATGTCTTGAAAAGTTAATCTTTCTGCATGATCGAAAGGAACAACTTTACTCGAGGAGGTGCTAACATGCAGAACCAGAATTCTTCAATGGTTGGGGTTGTTCTGACCTCTCCGAAATAGAAGGCATGCACTTGAGGATCCCAGCATTTTGATACTCCTCTGAGTAAATCATAATGGAGCTTGAGGCATCTGATTCTTCCTAGTACCGACAAGTGGAGATCATCTAGGAGTGTAGGACCGTCCATATGCATGCGGAGAGTCCATTGGTTCAACTATTCGTGCAGGCTTTCTTTATTTGGTCCTCGTATACTACCTACATCAAGGATCCTGTTAGTACCTTGAACATGAATAAGTCTTTAGTTAATAAGCAGCTCTAACCACTCTAGCTTACTACAAGTCTGAAGAGTGAATCGAAGGCCAAATGGTGGGATTTACCATGATTGCAGGGGATGCTGGCTAGCAAACTTACAAAATGGACTAACACAATGCCCTCTTCATTTTTATATATATATATACACTCTTTTTTATTTGTTTTTTGTTTTTTTTTTGAGACCGCACCCGAATACATCAAGTTGCCTACGTATCCCTTGAGAGGAATCAGGTCAAACATAGTTCAAGTTATTGAAAAACTCAGCCAAAATATTTTTTCAATTGATCCATATTGACTAATCCTTGAAGATCTTCTCCATCAAGGTCAGCGAGTTGAACTGCCTTGCCTAGTAATATGGCTTTAACTTTGTAAGGACCGCTCCAATTGGGCTGGAATTTTCCTCTCGGATCATGGATTGGGGCTCGTTGCTCCCTTAAGTCCAAATCTCCTTCCTCAATGTTTCGAGGGCACACTCCTTTGTTGAACTCCCTAGCCATTCTTTGCTGGTATTTCTTGAGGTTATCCATGGCTTTCATCCATTTTTCATCCAGGAGATTGAGCTCTGCATATCTAGCTCTCACCCATTCTCCTTCTGGCAATTGGCTGTCGAGTAAGACTTGTAAGGAAGGGACTTGAATTTCTACAGGCAATATAACCTCAACTCCATATACAAGAGAGTACAGAGTTGCCCTAGTAGAGGTTCGGATTGATGTCTGATAATCCCACAAGGCCAGTGGGAGTTTCTTAGCCCAGTCATTATGCATATCTACCATCTTCTGCAATATGACCTTTATATTTTTATTGGCCGCTTTGACTGCTCCATTGATTTGAGGTCTATAAGACGTAGACTTATACCTTTCAATACCGAATTTGGTCCAGAATTCTTCCACTTTTCCTCACAAGTGCAAGCCTTTATTTGAAATCAATTGCTGAGATACCCCAAATCTGTAAATGATATTTTCTTTTAAGAACTTTGCCACCTTGGAAGCAGTCAAGACTGCATAAGACTAAGCCTCTATCCATTTTGTAAAATAGTCGAAGGCGACCAACACGAATTGATGTCTGTTAGAGGCTTCTGGGATTATTTTCCTAATTACGTCAATTCCCCAAGTAGAAAATGGCCAAGGGGCGTTCAATGAATGCAACTCTGTTGGAGTAATGTGAATAATGTTAGCAAATATCTAGCATTGATAGCATCGTCTTATGAAGGTGGAACACTCAGCTTCCATTGTCGCCCAATAATATCCCATTCTGAGTATCTTCTTGGCAAGCATCTTTGCATTCATATGTGGGCCGCATATTCCTTAGTGGATTTCCTTCATAATGGCTTGAGCTTGCTCCTCATCCACACATAATAGCTAGATACCATCATAAGACCTTTTATACAACAAGTTTCCTTGAAGGATGAATTTGGTAGCATATTTCCGCAGATGCCTTTTCTTCCCTTGTGTAAAATGCTCAGGGTACCTCCTTTCCCTGATGTAATCAACTATTGGGTTGTACCAAGGCCTTCCATCTTCGGTGAGCACATTGACCGACTCTCCATATGCTGGGCTAGTCCTTCTTTCTATCAGAAACTGTTGAATTCGATCGTGAGGATCACATTCCACCATGGAGGCCAAAGTGGCTAAGGCGTCCGCAAACCAGTTGCTATCTCTGGCTAGATATTCAAAGGAAACTTCTTTGAAGCATTGGGCCAATTGCTCCAAATATACCTAGTAAGGCTTTAACTTCTCGTCCTTAGTACTCCATTCCCCTTGAGTTTGACAGATCACAACAGAGGAATCTCCGAAGATTCTGATCTTTTCTACTCCCACGGATAAGGCCATTTCCAACCCAATGACACAGGCTTCATACTATGCTATGTTATTGGTGCAACTGAATTCCAATCGGAACGCCATGGGTAACTAAAAATCTTCTGGGGTTATGAGCAATACCCATATCGCAAATCGCTTTTGATTTGTGGCTCCATCAAAATATAATTACCATCCTTCATTTTGGTCTTATTCTACCAAGTAAAGATCTTCATCGGGGAAGGAATCCTCTGTCGGTTGTGAATCAATCTTCATGGGAAATGCCACCAAATGATCTGAGATTGCTCACCCTTTTACGGATTTTTGATTGACATAGGTTATGTCGAATTCTGACAGTAACAATAACCACCTGGCCATTCTTCCAGTCAATCTAGTTTCTCGAAGAGATATTTGATTGGATCCATCCTCGAGACAAGTTTGACTGGATGTGATACCATGTAATGCCTCAGCCTTTTAGTTACCCAAACCATAGAGGTGCATGTTTATTCCACTGGAGTATAGCGAGTTTCACACTCTAGCAATTTTCTGCTTAGGTAGTAAATCGCATGTTCTTGTCCATCCCTTCTGTCAATTTGCGTCATTATTGATCCAATCGATGCTTCCCCTATTGAAAGGTACAGGAGTAAAGGCTCACCCAACACAGGAGGGATCAGTATAGGGGGAGAGAGCAGATATTCTTTGATTTTTATGAAGGCATCCTGACATTTCAATTCCATTCTTTTGATTCTTTCTTCCTTAGAAGTTTGAAGATGGGTTCACATGTCATGGTTAAACGGGATATGAATCTGATGATATATTGGATGCGGCCTAAGAATCTTTGCACTTCTTTCTCCATCATTGATGGCGGCATTTCCGTGATGGCCTTTATCTTGTCAGGGCCCACCTCTATCCCTCTTTCACTAACAAGGAAACCCAGTAACTTTCCTGCCCTTGCTCCAAACACACACTTCTTGGGGTTCAGCCTTAGCTTGTATTCTTTTATTCTTTCAAAGAATTTTTTGAGGGCTGCAAAATGACCTTGCCGATCAATGGATTTGACTATCATATCATTAACATATACTTCCACTTCTTTGTGTATCATGTCGTGCAATATAGCCGTGGCCGCTCTTTGGTATGTTGCCCCAGCATTCTTCAATCCAAAAGGCATCACCTTGTAATAAAATGTTCCCCATGGCATGGTGAATGTTGTCTTTTCTCTATCCTTTGGACGCATACTGATTTGATTGTATCCTGAGAAACCGTCCTTGAAGGATAGTAAAGCATGGCCTGCAGTATTGTCGACTAGGATGTCGATGTGGGGTAGTGGAAAATCATCCTTAGGACTAACTTTGTTTAGGTCACAAAAATCTACACACATTTTGACTTTCCCATCTTTCTTTGGGACCCGAACTATATTGGACAACCATTGAGGGTATTGAGTCACTTGGAGGAATCACACGTTCCATTGCTTGATGACTTCCTCCCTAATTTTCTCACTCCATTCTGGCTGCATCCTCCTTGGTTTTTGCTTGACCGGGCAAGCGTCTGGGTACGTGGGTAGCCTGTGTTACACATATTCTAGGTCAATGCCGGGCATGTCCTTGTAGGACCAGGCAACTTTCTCGAATTCCTTAAGGAGAGAGGTCATTTGGGAGATTTCATCATTATTGAGAGAAGAACCAATCTTGATCATTCGAGGGCATTGGTCAGTTCCCAGATTTATGAGATTTGTGTCCTCTCAGACGGGTTGAGCTCTTCTTTGTTCCAATTGTTCTAACAGGTGACGATGTTTAAGAATATTGTCATCCTCAGAAGAATGAGAAGAAGACGAATCATACTCAGAATCATCAATTTCATTCATGATAAAAGGAGTACAGACAGACTCAACGGATTGGAAGTTTCTAATTTCTTTTGGGAACATAGATACAGACTCAGACAGGACTAAGCTAGAGCTGGCTACGACTTCAGACTCATAGATATGGAAATACTACATCATCCTTGCCCAATTTGCTATGGATCCTTGAAGAGGTTGTATGAGAATCTTAGGTGATGGTCCTTCTTCTTCCCCAATGATTGCGTTTATTTCAAACAGTCCATCAATTTCTTGAACTTCTTGGATTCCATCCTTTCTTGGTTGGTCCAATTCCATGGCTATCCAATCTATTTCATCTCCGAAGAATATTTCAAACCCTGGTTGACGCTTGCCCTCCTCTTGATCAAAATAGGGCTCATTATTTACACAGTAGGGAAAGTTCTCCCCTTCCTTCACGAAGTACCCATTTAGAGTCTTGAAGTAAGGAGTGCTACCTGCTGCACTGTTTCTTTGTTCTAAGGCATTCTTCCTTAGATCCCTTCTTGGATCAAAACCCAAATTGTGACATCTGGCATTGGCTTGTATTTTTGGGAATGTTGGGATTCCTTGCTGATTCTTTCCCAACCCTAGCCCCAGGAAGTACTTCATATTCTACATGATTTTCACCGAAGCTTTACTCCACATCATCGGGAATTTTGCTGGGATTAAATCTTCTTTGCTTGCAGAAGTAATGCAAAAGTTGGCAATTTCAAATCCTCCCAATTGCACCTCTGGTGAGGGAAAACGACCCATCTCTATGTTGGCTAGAGTATGTACCACCTCAGGGTCCCTAATAATGGTAATCACCATTTAGTCATGAAGGAACTTCAACTTCTGGTGGAGACTTGATGCTATGGCTTCTGTTGAATGTAACCATGGTCTTCAAAGCAGCATATTGAAAGATGTCTGGATGTCAATGACTTGGAAATATATGGTAAAACAGGCAGGCCCTACCTTGATATCGGTGGTGAGAACCCCGATCACTTCTCTTCTAGAATTATCATATGCCCTGATGGTTTGGCTGGATGGCTTCATTTTGTCAAGGGGTAAACCCATGCATCTTGCAGCCTTCAGAGGCATCACATTGAGAGCGGACCCATTATCGATCAGAACTTGAGGGACTTGATTTTTGTTACACTCCACGGTGATGTAGAGGGCTCTATTGTGATTCTTCCCTCCTGGGGGTAAGTCTTCATCTGAGAAAAATAGTAATTGGATAGCATAAGTAGCCCCTACTATGTGAGATAGTTCCTTTGGCCCCATCTCTATGGGTACCTGTATTTTAGTGAGAGCCTTCAAAACTGCCTCCCGATGAGTTGGTAAAGCCATTAGCAATCCCCAGATCGAGATATTGGCTTGAACCTTTTTCAATTGGTCCAATACTCAATTTTCTAGCTCATCACTTACTCTCGATTGACTAGACTGGTACCTTTCCACTGTTAACCCCTTGTTCTTAAAATTCTTGCTGCTTCTGGTCTCTGTGACTTCTGAAACCCTCTCTTTGATGATTAGTTCGATTAGACAGAGGCTATCATCTTCCACATCGTTATCCATGATAATAATGGGGGTTTTGGGGCAATCTTTCTTCGACTCTTGGCTATCTTTTTCCTTGTCTGTCATGGCTATGATGGATTTCTGAGCCTGGGTTAGGATTTCAACCAAGGTTTCTTACTTCTCAGTAACCTGCTAAACCATGAGATGATGATCGGGGTTGGCAGGATCTTCAGGGATCAGTTGACTGATGGCCTGAAAAGCCTCTAAGGCAGCTTAGTACATTCTTTTTGCTTCGGCCAAAGACCTATAGAAATGGCAGTTCTTCTTTTCTTCTTGCAAATTAGAACTTTTCGAGCTCTCTTCAGGACTTGAGATGACTGGGTGGATGTTTCCTGTTGGATCATTGACCAATCCTTCCCCATTGACATGGCACAGGATGAAGTCATCATGCGCTTTTATCCACTCATAGTGTTCCCTACTCCCGTGGTTAGGAGATGAAGGAGGAGTCCCACACAAATCTTGTGCCAAGGCTAGAGTCAGTCTTACGACATTTTCTAGATGATCGACTGCCTGAGGGAGTGATCAGTGCTCCTTAATAGGTTCCAACTGTTGAAGTTCCTCTTGGTATTTGTCATCTATGACCACCATTCTTGTGAGCATATTCTGGATTTCGTTGACATTCCTGCGAATTTTATTCACCTGAAATGGTAAAACCCATGTCGCTGGTCCACAAATATTCTCATACTTGTCAAGACATGTCCTTGGTTAATAAGGCTTTTCATCAGAACCTTCTTCTTTAGTTTCTTCCTCCCGTTCGGGTTCTTCTTCGTCTAACTCTCTAGTCCCAATTTCCTGCTCGCCTCCACTTTCTTGGGTGAATCTTCTCCTTCTGAATCCTCTTCATTGTCAATCTCCATTGGATGGATGTTGTTGGTTAGGTCTATGTGAGATTCTCCCAGATTAATGTCATTGACCCATGCTTCCCAGGTTTCACTTCTCCTGGGTGGTCCAGGGTAAGATAAAGTGTCTGAATATAGGAGAAGGTCCTCCGGAGGGGCCTCAAACAAATCATGTGCCAGGGCATTGGCCAACCATGCCATGTTTTTTAACTCATGGAGGGTCCGAGCGAGCACATCATTCTCATTTGGCATTACTAGTCTTTCACACCGGGTTGCAAAGTTATTGCATACTAGATTCGGGAATAGAGAAGTTGCCTTATAGAGGACTTCCTGAGTGTTAGTGGCGATCCTAATATGTTTGATATCTGATAGAATACGCTCATGCTCCAGCGTTCAAAGTCTTCTCTAGACACTTTCATCCTCACTTAGCAGAATGGGCTGGATGAGATTGGTTGGATCATCACTATCATCATTCCCGATGTTGTTTACCCAATCCATTGCATAGAACCCCTCTTTGATTGTCACAGGGTCTTGCTCTTCTTCAGCATATTCCATCGACTCTTCATGGACTTCCAGGTCATCTACCTCATCCGTAGTATCATCAGTGTCTCCCCCTACAAGGGTAAGAGAGGTTTCTTCTGATAGAGCTTGACCTATGGCCAATGCAAACACTTCTTTGAGAAGCTTGGGCATGATTCTGGTGAACTCATTCACCTCTACTTCTTCAGGGATTAGGTGGAAAATTTTAAATGGTGAGAAGCCATACTTGCACAAGGGTGCCCCTACATCGAGGCCTTCCAATCCAAACTCTAGGCAATCCAATTTTTGAAGCCGGGTATTGGATGCTATGCCCTTCCTACGGTCACATAATTATCCACCTGATCGGACATTCCCAACGTAGTTCGTCCTTGCACAATGGACGCAAACTTGCATTTTCTCTGCTTGTATCTGGCATGCCTGCTCATCCTTCCCTAAATACCATGCGATGGGCTAGATTAGTGTTGTCGGGTCCCAGACTGGTGTTTCATCTTGCAACATGTATTCCAATCCTGTAGAGGACTCTGGAGAATAAGTTCCTTTCAAAAGTGGCTGCGGCACTGTCCATGATGGTATTGGGTATTTAACCCATGTAGCGCCGACTGACCTAGGATGATAGAAAGGGGAATCCAGATGATCTACCTCTTGAGAAACTTCCCTCTGAAATGGACCCCTCTTCTCTCCTTTATACCTTTTTACCAAACTTGCTCTATAAACATGCGAATTCATCAACTTCTTCTTCTTTATGATTGGTCAGATCAATGAGGTGGGGTCCACTTGCTTAGATTCTTCTTGGAGCATGTTTACCCCATGAGTAGGCAGGGGGTTTCCAGTAACATTTGGTTGCTGCTTTACCTGAAGTTCTATTTTACCTTCGTCAATCAGGTCCTGGATCACGTGCTTGAGGAATACACACCTATCCGTGTGATGATCCTTCTAGTCATGATAATGGCAGTAGAGGTTGGACTTGTACCATGCAGGTGGATTATTCAGATCCACAGGCCTGGGGGGGAACTAAACTGATCATCCTTCCCTTTCTGAGCTTGGTAAATAACAACGAGGGTGTCATCCCTCTGAAGTTAAAAGTCCTTTTTGGAGGTTCAGGCTCGGGTTGGATCACAAGGGGTGTGGTCCCAGTGGTCACTACTTGCACTTCTACTACCTGGCGATTCGCTCCTATCGCGTTCCCTCCTTTTGCCCTTGAATTTTTCCTTTTGGAATACGTTCGCGTGGTCTCTCGGGTCACACCTTGGGCTTGTTTCTCTTTGAAGATCTTGTCTTTAATCTTCTTTCCAATAGTCATGAGGGCATCAAACCTCTTGATGTGCTGATAGTATATCTTTTCGTGATATTCTCCATACAGATTCCCAAAAGAATTTTGACCTACTCCTGCTCTGTAGGGCGGTTCCACACGTTTGTAGCTTTCTCTCGGAACCTCATGATGAAGTTTGAGAACTCTTCATTTAGTTCTTGCCTCAAAGTCTCCAGCTCTCTCTGGGTGATATCCATCTCAGTATTGTACTGATACTATTTGGTGAACGCCTTTACCGTAGACGCCCAAGATTGGGTTTGGGTATAATCCAATTGGGTCAACCATCACAATGTAGATCCAACCAAGGAGTATAAGAATGCTTACCCCATTTGGTTCTCATAAAGCCCCTATGATCTAGCAATAGTGGCAAAAATCTTGAGATGAGCCCTAGGGTCGCCTGAGCCATCGAACTTTTCCAGCTTCCACTTGAAGTCTTCAGGGATTTTTCCTTCAGGAAAGAATACCAATTCCTCTTCATCTTTCTCTTTGCCCTTATCCTTGGCTACCACTTCATGTTCTGCAACTCTCTCTCTTATTTTCTTTTCCCTTTCAGTTTTAGGAGGATCTGAAGATCGACTGTGTCAAACCCTGCCCCTGACTAACTGAATCTTGACTAAACTGCTGATCCCTGCAGTTGCATGGCCCACAGCATAATATACTGCTTAGATTCCAGGTATTCTCTCTCCTCTCCATAAATGTGGGACCCATCCCTGGAAACAAGTGTAAAAGACCATGGGTGACATGTAGGGTGCAAGGCCCTGACCCTGCGTCAAACCCCTGTGTAAGCCCACAGAGATACAGCCTTCCTGACATCTTTAGGCTATGCACTGGCCGATGCAGACATCACCCAAAGACATCACCCAGAGTGGGGAAAATGCAATTTTTCCATGATTGGATCTACAAGGACCACCCATATTGGACATGGGCACCCTCCATAAGTTGAGGGGAGTCTAAGGGACCACCTCATACCCTTGGATCACTGTGGACCCCACCTGAGTGTTTAGAATGGCTGAGAATTCAGTCAAAAATGTATTTTCAAAAGAGGCCTTAGCAGCCAAACAGGCCCTAGTTAAGGGCTGGCCTATAAATAGGGGTAGCCTTAGCTCATTTTAGAGCTTTCGCTACTGTTGAAATCGTGGAGAGAAGGAGAAGAAAAAAAAGAGAGAAAGCGAAGGAGAAGAAGAAGAAAAGAGAAGGAGAAGGAGGAGGAGACCACACCTTGGCTCAGATCTGCTACCAGACCTGCTATAAGGTATAAAATCATACTCCTCATACTGCTATGTTGCTGTTCTCTATGTATCTCTATGGATCTCTGCTGTTTAGATTGGTTTCTGACCATTGGCAGCCCAGAACAGCTGGGGGCTGCCATGAACTGTCTTAGATCCAACATGCAAACATGATGCATGAAGGATCTGAGCATTTTATGGTGTTTTTCATATCTGTTTTACATCTGAGACCGAAACCCAAGCTATGCCAAGCTGCAATGCCTTGTTACACCAAGAACAGGCAATCTGGGCTCAGATCAGTGTGCCCTGACTGCATGCAACCTAACCCTGAGCTATAACAGCCTTGGATCATAGTAATAACTATGAATCCAGCCTTGCATGCAGCCAAAACCATGATTTGCGACTGAAGATATGCTGGGTTACTATTTACTGGGCTGCTCCTGGCAGCCAAGTGGTGGGACCAGTGCAAAGTATGCCCCTAGGGGTCCATGATGACCTAACATGCATAGGGAGAAGATCCATGCACTGCCCATGGCCTGCAACCTAGGAATCTCAGCATGTTCCCAGTTTTGCAATCTCTGGGCAATGCAGACATCACCTCGCCCAGTGTATCGCCCAGAGACATCGCCCAGTGAATGAAATTTTATTGGATTGTTGATCTAACTTGGGGATCTTCACCCATGGGCCACAAATCAGTGTAGGGAGGTGGAAAATAACCAAAATGCCCCTCCCCACATCTGTCCACATGAATGAATACCTTGGGTACCCAAGTTGGCCCCACAGGGCTTGGAAACCTTGTCTGTGATGGCCCTACAGCACTGCCAAGTTGGGGACTATACTGTGAAGCATAAATAACCTAGGAACATGTACTAATGTGATAAATGACAATTTTGCCCCTAGGCCACAATCTCTAGATGGTGCACCGGGACATAGGCCTAAAGCCTAGTGCAAGGCCTAGAGAATTCCAAGTGATGACCAACTGTACACCGAGTCAACCCAGTGAGCCTAGATCAACCCTAGGACATCCAAAAATAGTCTGGAATGCTAAGAAACATATTTTTTATTTATATCTAGGGTTTGATCCTGCGCTCGAGACCTACAGCCAGACGGCAATCAAAACTGAAACTATAACTGAATTCCTATAACCAAACCCAGGTGAGTGAAATGTTATCGTGTATGTACGTGTAACAATATTAATTATGTTGACAATTTAAATTCTTTAATTATGATACTGTGTTACTTATTCAATTAAAATTTCTCAATTATTACACATCGTGTGACTGTTGATCAACACTGCTTGAATTTATCATGATGAATGTGATTGATAGACTAGATGTCGTAGTCGGCTTTGAAATGAGGCCGGTGGTAGCCTGTAGTATGGGATACGGTTGACACCGCCCGACTCATACGATGCCATATAGACATGGGGCTAGAGTTTCATCACCCGTGCTACGCACCCTTGCCAACAGGGGTTAAGGTGTTGGATAACTATGAGGACTATCGTAAAACCTCGGGCATTTACACAGGGAAGCCTCAGCATAGCTGGGATGCCCCTGGGCAACTATGCCGGGAAGCCTCGGGCTACAAGCTTGGGAAGCACCGATAGGTGAATCATGGCTATATGCCACATAAAGTTTATCCTTGAATTACAAGTCGGGAAACACCGAAAGGGGAATTATATTGAGTCGGTTACCTCACAAGTTCATTCTAGAGGGCCAGTCGGGCTGACCTGGGTAGGGAGATGCTGGAGCCAGCTGGTTCTCTTTGATAACTCAATGGGTGTATCGCGGGAAGGGGTAATCAAGCCCGTACCAGGGATACATGTATTGGGGATTGTAGTAGCACTAACCTGCCTTAGCTATATTGTTAGGTGGCTAATAGATAATCTGGACTTGCATATCATGTAGGATCATGTGGAATGTGGTTACATATGCATGCATGATGATATGTTTTACTCACGAGCTTGGTGGGGCTCACACTCTGTTATATATGTTTTTCTTTCTAAATGATTGTGCAGATCGATGCCACTGTGGCATGGAGGCTCATTTCAAGGAAGAGAGCCCTTATGATTATAATGCTATTGGTATGGACCCCGACGGAGGTCGTGCCGATGATGCGTACATTCTTAGTGGTTATTGAAGAAGACCAGTGAGGGGCGCACTTGATGCTTTTTATCTTGGGGACTCCTTTTTGTTTCTTATAGGAGTTTGTCCCCCTTTTTGTTTCTGGTTTAGTTTTCTTATTTCTTTTTAGGGTTGAGTTATCTCGCCCTGTATATATATATATATGTACTTTTCTTTTTGCTTATGTATATGTCAGTTTTACTTTTCAGTTGTGGGTTGTAATGGGGAATGTATCAGAACTTACATATGTGTATATATCACCATCATTCCCGTATAGCTACGGTTTCTCTTTCTTGGTTATAATTGTAGTTTGTCTACAGTACTCTGATCTTACTTATGGTAATATTACGAATGTGGGACCGTGAATGTATTAACTGCTTCTAGATCCATGGGGTTTGGCAGATTGTCGGTATACAATTCGGGTCACTTACCTAATCCTCCCAGGGTGTGGTTTGGGGTGTGACAGAGCTTGGTATCAGAGCATGAGGCTCTTCTTACATTCATGGGATGCAGAATAGGAATAATAAGCTAACAACATTAAAATGCGTATCAAAGTAACAGTTACAAGGGAGGTAGATGTAAGTAAAAGACAAAGATGCATAATTACATTAATATAAAGCAAACTGTGGCTGAGCCAATACAAGAAGTTTGATTGAAAGTACTACTTTCAATTTACTTATGCAAACAAAAAAAAAAAAAAAAACAAGCATACACCATACACTACATAATCAAAATAAAACAAGCATACAGAACATGAAGGCAGTCTACTCGGTGGAGTAGGTCACCGGTGGAGGCTGAGGCGGCGAGAGTCAACACGGTAGAAGGTATCCCAGAAGTCTAGACACTGCTCTACAGATACCATTCTTCTCTCTAGAGATGAGAAGCCCCGATCCATCCTGGTCAGCATGTCAGTGAGCTGAGTGCTGAGGCCCTAGAACTAAGACATCACCTGTGACCACTCAAATGACTCTGGCACATGAGAACTAGTGGCACCTATCACCTCATACGAGGGCAAATTGGTGAACTGTGTATCAACCCCCTCAAAGTCGCCATCCTGTCTCTGCTCATCTCCCTGCATCTCTCTCTACTCATCACCCTGCTCCTCATCGCCCTGCATCTTCATCAGATCACCCTCCTCTGGATCGCTACCTGGCTCCCCTGGTACCTTCATCTTTAGGATCGAGGTCTTGTCGATGGGCCTAGGCTTGTCTCTCTCCATATACTCACAACCCAATGGAACCTTGAAGTGTCTGAAAACCAAAGTAAGGAACTTCCCATACGGAAGGTTCCCATCTGAAGGGTTCTGGGCATGATATAACATAGCCTGAAAAAGTAAGTACGGGAGGTTTATAACTGGAACCCCCTTGCCCGCTCCCAGTAGGCAATAGGTAATGTTGGCTCTCATCATAGAAATACTGCCCCTGTTCCCACCTTTTGGGTAGATGTTGTATGAAACACACCTACTGATGATGCAAGCACTGGGCTTATAAGAAGCCTCAGACCTAGGAGTGCTCTCAGAACTAGTCAATACTTTGAAGACCTTCCTCCTGGTCTCCAAAGAGATAATATCAGAAATGTCAACTCTGGGCTTATAATAACATATCTCACCAAAATCTGGTAGCCCTAGGATTCCTGCTAAGGTGGCAGTGGTCAGTCTAATGTCCACCCCCTTGACTCTGCTCTCCAATCCAAACTCCCGTGCCCCAGATGGTTCTAGGTTGCAGTAAAAGTAATGAACCAAGTTAGGATAACAAGGTTCTGTGGGTGATAGCACAGAGGCCCAACCCAGAATGTTGAGCCTAGTGAACAAATTGTACTGGTGGAAGTCATCCACCTGTACCACCCTTCCATTTACAATCTTTAGGGACCTAAACTTGTCCCAATCCCTAGCATGCTCATACCTAGAAAATAGGAACCGATCGAAATCCGGCTCCTCGGATAATGAATCTTCCCTAGGAGAATTAGGAGGCACAGAAGAAGAAGAAGAGTGCTCGCTCTCGGACCGTAGCGTCTTACGTGCTACGGATTTCCTTGCAGTTCTATGGCTAGTAGACATTAGGCTGCAAAAAGGGGAGAAAAGAAATAGTTAGGGCAAAAGAAAGTGAGAAAACCCTAGCTAAAACAAGGAAAACAAATAAAATAACCTAATGTACGGAAAAAGAGTAAAGAATCTTACCTAAAGTTGCATAGAACTTTGGGAGACCTAAGGAAATGCAAGAAAATGGTGTGGAAGATGTCACACTAGGCACCAAAGCTCTGCCCTAGGTGTTTGGGGAGCTCTAGAGAAGAAATGAGGAGAAATGGGACCCTCTCGGACTGATATAACTTGGCCTCGATTCTCTAGTGATAGCACTGAGCCATGTATCTAACGCCCAGAGACATCGCCCAGAGATTAAGTTTTTGCTATTTTTATATAACAGCTTATGGAATTTTGGTCTTTGCTTGTAAATGCTTCAATAAACACAAAAACATTAATTTTGATAAAATGTGCATATAAAAGAAACAATACAAAAAAAAAAAGATAATAATAATAAATTAAAATATTAAGCTAATAATGTGTTCAAAGAAAGCTAAGTTAATGCTTGAGGAATGTAAAATATATATATATATATATATATATATACGATACATAGGGAATTTAGGAATTTTATTTTCTTTTGTATGTAAGTAAATAATGACCAATAAATATGCCTATGCCTAGGAATAGGTGATGTGTATATAAATAGTTAATGATATGTGCCTAGTACCATGCATGTGTGAACCGAGTGGTGTGATGTTATGCAAAATTTGGACATAGATACTAGGTATGTTGTAATATGTATCTATGAGGCTTAGGGAGCATAGATCTTACCATACCCATAGCCTAGGCCAACCAAGAATGAGATTCAATAGGTTGTCCAGTCAAGTTGAACCCCTAGATGCTAAGATAAATTGAGCCAACCCATTTGTTTTCCCTGCTCATGATTACTTAAATTCCTATAACCATGTACTTAATTCTTGTAATTAAGTATTTATAGTAACTTGATGCCTAGAACCTCTTCATGACAGGACCTACTATCTCAGTCAAGCCTGGAGACCCTAGCATCATGCGATACATTAGGCAACTAAGGAGGAGACTGATCAAGATACATGAGATACGAGCCCATGCCGAGAACCAATTAGTAGTTTACTTCGCTCTTGTGGACGCTAGTGAACCTGTGGATCGAGCTACCTATCTATATCTAGCAGACGAAGTTAGAGGTGACATAGCCTACCTTTACGTGCAGAACGTTATCACCAGTTGGAAGTTACAGAGACTTACCTGCTAGACTCAGGTACATAATTAAAAGATTGTTTATGTAAAAATTTAAAATCTACCATATAGTGTCATGCATAGCGAACCACCGCATAAAATACCTAAAGAACAAAAACACAAGTAAAAGGAACTCTACAAAAAAAAACAAATATAAAAAAAAAATACATAACAATACACCTTGCTTGTATGGCAACGTAAATCACTGGAATTGTGGAATAGGTGTGTACATGTCTTAACTAGGAATTATTTTGTTCACCTCGAAAGGAAGTGTTGGGTTATTGAGTGTGTTGCTCTTTCAGAAAAGCAACCATGGTCAACACAAAAAGTTCGCGAGGTGGTTGCAAAGTAAAATGCCCTCATGTTATACCGGAGGTTGAACTGCCAAATGGAACTGAGGCCCAAAATTCTGAAGCATCAGCTGCTTCGTCAGGGGCACCAGCAGCAGGTCAAGCTACTGCTGAAGCACCTCAGCCAGGTATGGTAGTCAGTGAGGTGAGTGTCTTCATGACCACTATGATGCGGACCATGCAACAACAACAAGAACTGCTGGGACAGATGTTTACGTAATTTGCAACCATGATGCATAAGCGTGCAGCACCACCTCCGCCACCTAACCGGCCCATACTTTTCCCACCACTTGTGCCTCAACACTTAACGAAAAACTCTACCACTAAGGTAATGGAGAGATTCAAGAAACTCCAACCACCTATATTCTCTAGGTTGAATTCCGAGGTAATGCAGCCGGAACGGCGGATTAGTGCTCTAGAGAAGGCATTCGATGTGCTTGAGTGTACGGATGCACAAAAGCTGATATGTGCGGGTTATCAGCTACAGAATGAGACTGAAGCTTAGTGGAAAGCCACTAAGCCAAATTTGGTAGCCACTCATCCAAATCCCACGTGGGAGCAATTTAAAGAAGTCTTCTTCAAGAACTACTTCCCAGAGAGTTTTCGGGACAGGAAAGAAGCTGAGTTCTCTGCATTGGTGCAAGGAACCAAGTCAGTGCTGGATTATCAACAACGGTTTGAAGACCTATTCAATTTTGTTCCAGAACACATGAAAGGGGAAGTTAGCAAGACGAAGATGTTTGAGAAGGGACTCAAACCCGAGATTGGGTTGGTACTATCAATAATGGACATCCGGGATTATGCTCAGATGGTCGTTAAGGCGAAGACCATGGAAGATAGATTTAAAGAGAAGGCTACGATGTCGCCTGGGTTGAACAAAATGCCAAATAATTTTCAGACCTTTGGTTGGCCAAACATGGTTTTTCACAGAATCGGCTCAAACCTCAATCCGACTCTATACTGTAGGCCGAACGTGGGTCAGAACCCTTTCCGCCCCACTTTTAATCGACCTACTCAATTGGCTACTAGTCAAGTGACAACGGCAGCTTCTCCAACCTGACCAGCCACAAGTCAAGTGAGCCAAGCCTCGACACCAGCTGTTCCACCTTATAAGTGCTACGTGTGCAACAAAGAAGGGCACATGGCTAAGGAATGTAGATTGGGTGGGTACAGTAACAACTCACCGAATCAGTCCTACACTAGACCTTTTCAGCCACAGGACAATTGGACGAGAGGAAAGGTGTTTGCAATGTCAAACGAAGAAGCTGAGGCGAACGTCGATGTAATGACAGGTAAGTCTACTAAATGCTTCTAAGTTGTAGGGAATAATCAGTGTATATTCATAACTTAAATTATATACAAACCCAAGGTACCCTAAGTGTCTCAACCATCCCTGCACGAGTACTATTCGACTTGGGCGCATCCCATTGTTTCGTTTCTATCACCTTTGCGAGTAGGATGGAAGATCCACCAAGAGACATCGGGCACGACTTAGTAGTCAGCACTCCGACGGGTAGTGTCATAAGCTTGAAGGAGGTCTACGACCCCTGTAAGATAGAGATTTGTGGGAAGAATTTGACTGCACAGCTAATAAAGCTCGATATGAAGGACTTTGACATGATATTATGCTTGGATTAGCTATCTGCCTATGGAGCAAACGTCATGTGTTAGGAAAAGAAGATAGTATTCAAGTTGGAAGATGGGTCAGTTTTCACCTATCAAAGTGAACCAAAAAGGAAACCCAAAAGGATAACTTAATCCGCCCTACAGGTGCGAAAGTTACTGGATGAAGGATGTCAAGGCTTTTTGGTCACAGTGATAGACACCAAGGCAAAGATAAAGCACTTGGAGGAACTTGATGTCATCAGAGAATTTCCTGATGTGTTTCCAGAAGATCTGACCCAACTACCGCCTGATCGTGAGACGAAGTTTCCAATTGATCTCACCCCTGGTGCAGCACCAATATCCAAAGCACCATATTGAATGGCACCTATTAAATTGAAGGAGTTGTAGGTTCAATTGCAAGACCTACTGAAGAAAGGATTTATATGACCCAGCATGTCTCCCTGGGGAGCACCCGTGCTATTCGTGAAGAAGAAGGATGGTAGCATGCGGCTATGTATCAACTACCACGAGCTGAACAAGCTGACCATCAAGAATCGATACCTATTGCCACGCATTGATGACATATTTGACCAGCTGCAAGGAGCGAGAGTTTTCTCCAAGATTGATCTTAGGTCCGGATACCATCAATTAAAAATCAAGAGCGGTGATATTCATAAAATGGTGTTTGGAACTCAATACGGACATTATGAATTTCTAGTCTTATTGTTCGAGTTAACCAATGCCCCGGTAGCATTCATGGACATGATGAATAGAGTATTCCATGATGTGTTGGATAAGTTCGTCATTGTTTTTATCGACGACATTCTGGTGTACTCCAAGAGTGAGGAAGAGCACGCTCGACACCTTACCTTCGTGATGCAGCGATTGCTGGAACACCAGCTTTATGCCAAGTTCAGCAAATGTGAATTTTGGCTTCACTAGATCAGATTCTTGGGACACATCGTCACCAAGGATAGCATTAGAGTGGACCAAGACAAGGTGAAAGCGATTCTCGAGTGGGAGACTCCAAAGAGTGCCATTGAAATCCGAAGTTTCTTAGGATTGGCTGGATATTACCGCCAATTTATTCAAAATTTCTCGCACATCTCGACACCGATGACAAAGCTAACAAAGAAGGGCACCAAGTTTGAATGGAATAAAGCATGCGAGAAAAGCTTCCAGGAGTTAAGAAACCGGTTGGTGATGGCTCCAATTTTAACCATTCAGGATGGAACAGGAGGAATGGTGGTATACATCGACGCATCCAAAATAGGGTTGGGTGGCGTCTTAATGCAGAAGGGTAAAGTGGTCACCTATGCTTCAAGATAGTTGAAGGAACACGAAAAGAACTACCCCATTCATGACTTAGAATTGGCAGCGGTAGTTTTTGCATTGAAGATATGGCGACATTACCTATATGATGAAAAGAGTGAAATCTTCAGCGATCACAAGAGTCTGAAGTATTTCTTCACCTAGAAGGAGCTGAATATAAGACAAAGTCGGTGCTTAGAACTGGTAAAGGATTATGACTGTGAGATCCAGTACCACCCCAGTAAGGCCAATGTTGTAGCGGATGCGTTAAGCAAAAAATCTTAGTCTGCATCCTTCGCCTCCTTGGTCGTAAGCGAGCAGTTGTTAGAGGAAGCTTGAAAGTTTGATCTGGAACTCATGATTGAAGGAACGGGCTGTACAATTAGCAACTATGGATCTACAGTCGTCGATATGAGAAGAAGTAATTGCGAAGCAACCTTTGGACCCCAAGTTAACCAAAATAATTTGGGAAGTTCAGCAAGGAGTCCATAAGGACCCAGATTTACCTCAAGGTTTTGGAGGAGTTTACAAAAGGCACTAGGATCTCAACTAAACCTTAGCACTGCATTCTATCCGCAGACAGATGGACAGTCAGAAAGAACTATCCTGACTCTAGAGGACATGCTCAGAGCCTGTGTCTTGGAAATGAACGACAGTTGGGATGCCCACATACCCTTGGTGGAATTTGCATACAATAATAGTCACTACTCCTCCTTTGGCATGGCACCATTTGAAGCTCTTTATGGCCAGAAGAGAGAAAATCAAGGAGGCCCAATCAAGGCAGAAAATTTATGCCAATAATCGAAGGGAGAACATTGAATTTAATGTTGGAGAGAAAGTATTCCTTCGGGTGTGTCCAACAAAGGGATTGCTATGTTTCAACAAGAAGGGCAAGCTGAGCCCAAGATTTATTGGTCCATATGAAGTTCTCAATAAAGTGGGACCCGTAGCATACTGACTAGCACTACCACCATCTTTACAAGGCGTCCATGAAGTTTTTCATGTGTCAATGCTAAGAAAATACATCAACAACCCAACACATGTACTCTCAATTGAACCTGAACAGTTGGACGTGGACATGACCTATGAAGAGCAGCCTACAGAGATATTTGATAGAAAAGAGCATAATCTTTGTAACTGCATGGTCGCCTTCGTAAAGGTTCGATGGGGAAATAATCCCATAGAAGAGGCTTCATGGGAATGAGAAGAAGAGATGAAAGAGAAGTATCCCCAACTCTTCGAGCTACAAGGTAAGCAAATTTCGGGGACAAAATTTTTGTAAGGTGGGGAGAAATGTCAAACCCTGCCCCTGACTAACTGAAATCTTGACTGAAGGACAGGAACCCCTGACATGGCATCCAAGCACACTGTGGAGTATCACTCCAGTGATTGAATTTGGTGAAGAAACCCCGAGGATGTCTTCGTACATACCTGTCAGAAGATGGACTGCTAATCCCAGCAGTTGCATGGCCCACAACATAATGTACTACTTGGACTCTAGGTATTCTCTCTCCTCTCCATAAATGTGGGACCCACCCATGGAAATAAGTGTAAAAGACCATGGGTGACATGTGGGTGCAAGGCCCTGACCCTGGGTCAAACCCCTATGTAACCCCACAAAGATACAACCTTGCTGAAATCTCTGGGCAATGCATACATCACCCAGAGTGGGAAAATGCAATTTTTCCATGATTGGATCTATGGGGACCACTCATATTGGATATGGGCTATCACGCCCCTATCCATTTGTAAGATATTTTGCCACATAGGGGTATGACTGGGACAATCACACATCTTCCCAACACCTACCAGGATCGTAGATACAGTGTCCCGAGCCACAGTCCACACTGTCATCACATATTGATAACAGAAAGGAACAGACAAAAGGAATAAACCATTCCAGATATAGAGTTGGCGGAATCAAAATTAAAATAAATCATGTGAAATTATAGAGCATCGGTTCTCTAATGATAACACATATTACAATTCTAACATAAGTAACCATTCATTACTCTCCCTATAAATAAACATACAGTTTATACATAAATGTGGAATGAAGATAGAAAATAATAAAATAACAACTAGGTTTCATCATTAACTTCAAGTTCTCCTTTTACAAGACTGGTAGAGAAAGTATTTATAGACTTTCTTCGAACTTAACACACAATGAAATCCACACAAGGGATAAGATACAATCAATGGCCTAAATACAATGGCCAACAAAAGTAATACAATTATCTAAAGCAAAGCGAGAATCACGCTAAAGCATAACGGAAATCACGAGCGGAGATTGCAGCGAAGACCTAGTCAGTGTCATTGCCAGAAGAGGTATCTGGAGCAAAGAACAAGTAGTTGTCAACTTCATGCTTAGCGTGGGCCAGCATGATACGATGTATCAACGGGTGATGGAGCGTCGAGTGATTGATGTCCCAAGCAGAGTAAGTGGAATTACTGAGTGCGTCTGGTATAGTGGAGGGGTCCACAACATTTTCTTGGCACATGGTTTGCATAAATGCGAGCCAGCTGTTTCAAGACTCATCATCATAATCTCGGTGATCCCAGATGTGGATAGGTCCAGTACTCATTATAGAGAAGGAGGGGTCATAAATGACGAGATGGTGATGTAGGAAGGGAGGTTCAACCAGGGCAGGGTGGATGTGTGCAATAGGTCGGTGAAAGAGGATAGTGACATAGTATTGGTCCCTGGGTAAGGCTGAGAGGGTGGCAATCCAATGGGAAATGGGTGCAAAAAGCTAGAGAAATTGAGTAAAATGGGATGGGACAGCTGGTCGAATAAATCTATGGGATTGGGATCTGGAAGGAAGTCTATAAGTGACGGTGGTCTATCTTAGGTAATGAAGAAGGGCATGGGTAGAAAAACACATAGCAATCTTATGGACAACAAGGAGGTGCCAAAAGAAGACTACATATTCCTTGGTGAAATTGTAGTAATAGGTCATGGTAAAAAGGGAAAGGAAGGGATGATCTGGATGGTAGGTTTGCCAATCATACAGAAGTCCATGGCGAGAGACAAGGACTTTGAGCATGTCTTGGTAAGTTTGGGTGCTATAACTAATCATGGTTCATCCTGAGATGTCACAATAAATTTCAGGAGGTAAGGTAGGTAGGAGGGATGTAAGGTCATCCGGGGGTGGAGGAGTTGGTGGTTGGGAAGGTCTGGGGTCTGGAGGAGGCTGAGAAGGTCCTAGGTCTGTAGGCCAAAGAGGCATGCAGAGGATGGGAATGGTGGATGAGATTGGTATCCTGGACCTGGATAAGAAATCTACCAGTACAATGTCTTTGCCCTTAATATGCTTGATTGTGAAAGACCATTGAGAGAACCAACGAGCCCATCTGAGAAGTTGTGGTTCAGGGAGAATCTTTTGTTTGAACTGCAACATCCATGGGAAAGGGGACATATCATTTCGACCTGGAAAGTTTGTCCGATGAGATAGAACTGGAATTTTTCAATTCCTCATTTAACTACAAGGATCTCTTTATAGGTAGAATGATAGTGTTGTTCGGACGGCTTGAACCGTGCACTGCGGTAGCCATAAATCTATCTTTTACCATAGGTGATTTCAAGAAGTATTGTCGTCCATTGGTCGTCACTAGCTTCTGTTTGGAGAATGCGTAGACCATTGGTGGGAATATGGAGAGGTGGTAACTTGACTGCAATCTGTTTAAGGGTTTGCACTGCCTTAGTATGCTCTGTGGTCCATGGAGGAGGATTCTTCTTGAGGAGCTTGTACAATGGTCCTGTAAAAGTGGTTTGGTGAGGAATGAACTCTGTCATATAATTGATGAGGCCAAGAAGTTATTGGAGTTGGGTTACAGTGAGAGGTTCATCTAAGAACTGAAGCAGGGATTTTCCAATATGAGGCTGAAGTTGATACTGCCCTTTATGAATGGTGACACCTAGAAAATCCACTATGGTAATGCCAATTTCCATTTTTGTGGAGGAGAGCATTATACCATGCTGAAGGGTAATATCATAGAACTAGGATAAAAGCTTCTCATGATCAGCAATATTCTTTAAGAACAATAGGCTGTCATCAATGTAAATGTGGGCTTGCCGTTGCATGGGAGCATAAATACGCATCATAGCCTTCTGAAATAAGGAGGGAGCCACCTTAAGTCCAAATGGCATAACTGTCCATTGAAAGTGTGAACCAGGGATGCAGAAACCTGTCTTAGGCCTGTCATTGGGATGGATTTCAAGTTGCCAAAAACCTGCTTTGAGATCAAATTTGTTGAAGATGGTTGCATCTGAGAGTTGGAGCATTAAAGCTGGTCGAGTAGGCAATGGGAACTTGTCATCTTGTAGAAATACATTGAGAGGCTGATAATTAATGACCAATCAGAGCTTGTCGCGTGCCTGTTCTGCACGTTTGTTGACATAAAAAGCTTCACATGCCCATGCAGATGAGGTGGGTTCAATAAGACCTTGGGCTTGTAGAAGAGCAACTTCATCTTGGGCCAAAGACAGTTGAGCTGGGTTGAGCCCAAAATGGCTAGCTTTAGTTGGATTGGCATCTTCATTCTTCTTGAAAGGTAGCCTGATGAAGAACTGAGAATTTGTCCAAAGAGGATGATCACACTTTATGAGAAAATCTGTATGAGAGTCTGCACAGCATTGAGAGATTAGCTTTTGCTTAATATCATCCATTGGAGAAGTGAGGGAGAAAAGGGTAGGAGTTGTGGTCCATGGTAAGGTCTGCTGCTTGTAAGTGAGACCATGGGAACTCCATTGAAGATCGGGGAACTTGGTTAAAAGATCAAATCCAATAAGGGATCTCGACCGGTAAGGAGGATCCTAGGACTCTATAGCTGACTGTTAACAAGGGGAAAATCTTGAATTTGACTGGGTCCTTGGATATTAAATCAATGGAAAAGATTTTTCCATCTGGAACAGTAAATTACTACTTATGGGGCTTCCAACAGTAGGGGTAACACATGTGGAGCAAGTATGGTCATAGTTGCACCTGTGTCAAAATAACCAATAACTTTGACCGGGGGGTCCCAAACAATGGGGTAGATTGAAAGTGGGGCTAATGGAAGGGTAAGCTTTGTGGATGAAGGATACAGGGGTGGAGGTGGTGAAGGTGAATAAATAGGGTAGACGGGTTCAAATCCATCGGACTCAGTATATGGATCAGACTCGTCAGAATCCAAGTCAAGAGCTTCTATTGCAAACAGAAGATCAGCAAAGAACTCGTCGTTGATGGAGTATAAAGACTCAATGTCAACATCCGGATCATCCGAAGTGGCATGAGGAGTAAGCATGTGCATGAGCTTGGTCCATTTTTGCTTTTCAGGATAATTCTTTGCAAAGTGACCCTTCTTTCCACAAGAGTAGCAAGTATCAGAAGTTTTTCCACGAAACTTCTTTCTCTTGAAGTACCTATATCTTTTGGGGTTACCTGTTCAATGAGGTCTGGAAGAAGCCTTGTGCTTGTGCTTCCTGTACGGATGGGACCTGGTATCGGAAAGACAGGAGTGATAATGTTTCTTTTTGGTAGGACAATGGCAACTTTGATCTTTGCACTTGATTTTAAGATGGGAAGTGTTGCAGACGTCCTCTAAACATCCAGTAGTCTTTTCCCATGTCTTGAAGAACTGTTGCTGATTGCAAAGACGCTGAAGTGCTATTTGAACTTCTTAGTAGAGGCGACTAAGAGTTACTTGACTGAGCTGAAGGCCTTGAGTAGTCAAATGTTTGACTGCATCATTGCCTAAAGGTTCTGGAAATGAGTTGAGGAAAACTTGTTTCATATTCACATCATCCATGCCGCCAAGGACGTAAAAACGATCCATTATGCGATGAAAATGTTTTTCAAGATCAACTTTCTGGAAAGAACAACATTTCATCTGGAAGTATTCCTCACGGGCTTTGAGATGATTAATTTCCAGAGGGCCAATGAACTCATTGTATATTTGGAGTACAAAGTCATCAATACTCAATTGGACCCATTGCATTTGCCTGTATGGTCCTAAAGCCATGTACCATTCTCTGAGGGTAGCATGAGTGCGGGCTAGAAACTTGGTAATAGCCGTTCTGGGTGTCATGCCTTCCTGAAGTAATTCAGCTGTTAGCCAGGCATGAAATTCTGAGATCTTGTTGGGCCATTTATGAAATGATATGCCATCAAAAGTAAAGAGCTGCTTAGGATCTTGATTGCTGAATGGCGAAATCCTGTACTGGTGGTACAGGTGGCTAGTTTTCGCTAACATGTTCTTCTTCTTCAGAAAGAACTTCTGTAACTCCTCCAGTAGGCTCATCTGCAGGTGGTGGAGTCTGTTTATCTGCCATGAAAACCAAAGGGGGTTCTGTGGACCATGAACCAATATCAGAGGCTACAAAGGATTCAGGGATAGGAGAGGGTTTGGAAGGAGGAAAAGAGTCCCTATAAAGTTGTTTGAGGAAGTTTGAAAGGGAATTGGGGTTTCTAGCCAAGATCAATGGGGAATAAGTTGGTTGGGTAGATGGAGGTCTTTGTGGAGGTACATATGGGATAAAGGCGGGTGATATAGAATGGGAAGAGTGAATTGGTTGAAAAGTGGGTTGGGTATATCTGAAAGGATTGGGCTGATAGAGTGGGGGTTCTATATGCTGGGGTATTGATGGAATGGAACTGGATGGTGGTTTTGGGGACTTCTGGAGGCCAAGTTTACTCTGGCTTTGGCATAAATCCTGCAGTTCTTTGAAGAGGTCTATTGGAAAACTGTGGTGTGTAGGGGACACATCATATTCAACTATTGGAGGGAAATCCGAGTAAAACTGAGGGAGAGATGGCGAGGGAGGAGGTTGTATCGGGGCTTGGACCCAGCTAAGTTGATCTTCAAGTCTCTGCTTTTCTCGTGCTCATGTAGAGATGAGAGAAGAGGCATAAGCAACATCTTTTACTGTAGTGGCTATGTGCATGAGTTCCTTATGTAGAACTTCAATTCGTTCTTTGAGATAACGAACATTGATCTCTTGCTGACTTAAACGAAGAATAGTGTGTTCCTGATAGGATACTATCTTCTGAAGGTACTGATTTTCCACAATAGCATTCTTGGCTTGCCAATTGAGCTGTGCTTTAGTTGCAGTGTTGTCAAGAAGATGTCCATCTGGTTGGACAGAATTGGAAGGTGTAACTTTCCGTTTATGCTGGCGCCTATCATGATCTTCATAGTCAGCTGCTCCTGGGAAATTGTTGCTGATGCCAGAACTACTTCCACTACCACTTAAAGGGTAAAAAGGTGGAGGAGGAGAAGGAGGTGAAGCTGGGGAACAATAACCTAAAGTATAAGGTTTACTTGTTCCATATTCCATAATAAACTGGTATTTACCCGGGTCATCGCCAAGGGGGTCGACGTTAGGACAGCCTTGCTGATATTGAATCCATAACGGATCCTTCTGTCGTGTCTTTCGCCGGGGTTTCCGGTAGGAAACAGGAGGAGCTTCATCAGAATCAGAGGAGAGACAGTCGGGGCAGTCGCAGACATCAAAATATTTATGGCCAGTAGGGCCTTGAAAGCTGTAGACCGGGTTGCCCTGAGCATCAAAAGACACGATAGAAACATCCAATCTTGGATCAAGCTGCGGGGGTGAAGACGGTAGAATCGGACCCATATTGACGGGTTTAGGGAAAGTAATCTCTATTTTTTCGTTGCTGAGGCGCTTGTAAGTTAGATCAATTGCTAACAAAGGAGATGTAGGTTGAACTTCATGTGTTGATTCGTAGGCTGAAACCCAAGAATCTGGGACCAATTTGAAGAGATCCGACCGGCTGAGTTGCCTTGGGACATGAGTGACCGTGGGGGTCTGATCTGAACCAATATGGAGGAATAGAGCTGAATCATTTGAGGTATGACCCGTGTTGAGGTCAAAAGCATGATTCTGTAGGCGGTAACATATCTGATAGTGCAAGGTTGCAACTATTGCTAATTCCACCTGGGGAGCTCCTGTGATTTGGATCAGAAATTTCCAAGCTATAGGGAGATTAGGATCCAACAAAGAAAGATTGTAGTTGGGATACAGGGTATAGAACACTGTGCCGTTGTTTAGAGTGGACTGAACATTGGTGAGAACAACATGTTGATACAGTTTAAACCGGGTATCCAACAGATCCATACGCATAACAACTGGAAGACCTTTTCATCCATGCAAGGTAAGTGTCATCTTGACTGCACCAAGATGAAGATGGGTGTATCCCAAAGTAAGCCATTGTCTGATCAGATCTGGAGGTATTTCAATAGGAAAATATTGCTCAGATCCCAAGGTTGTAACTTGATTTTGGGAAAAAGGAGAGGCTTGCACATACTCCTTAAGACCTGGGACTTCTTAGGAGCAAGAAGAGTCCATATTGTTTTAGAAAGAGAAAGATTGTGCTTAGGGAAAACATCATAAGGGTTGATGATCGGGATATTTATAGGGTGAATTTGTTGATCAGAAGGAGTATAATTTAACTCATAAAGATAATCAACTTTAGAAGCATGGGTTTGCAGAAAAGTAACGGATGAAGTACCTGGAGCCGATTGCATCATATAGAAAAAGAGAGATTTCACCTGCCAGAAGAAGGATGACTATCTATGTATGATGGACTGTGGTTTTTGAGTGGTTATACAAGGTATATCTGGAAAGGGTGAATGTTCATGCCAGAGGTTTTTCGAGCCAAAAGGGATAAAAGGGAGTCACAGCCACCGGTTCCACTTGCATCCAACGGTGCTCATCTAAGTAGTACCTCCTACATAACAACTAAAAAGGAGTTGCGCAACGGGATTAGCTACACTAGCTAGTGAGGGAGTAAAGGGGAATGTGCATACATCACACAATCAATATCAAGCAGAATGATGCATGCAAATGTTAGATTCATTTTTCACCTAGCACACAATTCTATCGGTTAAGTATATGCTACTGTGATAACTCGGGAAACCCTGAGGGTCACTTATCCTATCGTCCCAGTGAGACCTCAATTATCACGAGGGGACCTGCACCGGTAGAAGCCAACATGACCACCCAGTGGCAAACCCCGATAGCCATCACTACCCCTGGCCTGGCCTCTCCCACCTCCACAAGCCGCAGGTGCTTAGACTATCCAACACATAAACCCCTGTTGGCAAGGGTCGTAGCAAAAGGGAACAAGCATCCTAGCCACAGATATACTATATGCAGGTCCTATCATCCTGAGAGGTATTTCGGGTGCATCAACGTCCCATTCCATCTAGTACCCGGGAACCAGCACGGCACGGTACATACAGTTCAGGATGATATATAGCAGTTTTCATAATTTAAATAAATTGGGGTTCCGGTACCAACACACCTGGCATCATCTCCTGATGCAATGGTGAGCATGCTATCACATTCATATCAGATCACAATTAAGGTAATCAATGCAATGCGCACAATGCTTATAAATATATACTAGCATGCTTAAGATTAATAATTATATAATATTCAATTCCAACAAAGTCACCCAGAACCCACTCACCTAACACGGGCGTCGTCGCGTGTGGTTGACATGAATCTCATCTGGGCTTCCCACTCTCCATCGAGTTGGGTAGCCTAGGAAGACAAAAACAATCATTAAAGCATGCATATAAGGGTCCCACACTAGGCCCATAAGGTTAAAATCAAATTTCAACCAAGACAGCATGAGCGTACTCACAGGCGGTCTTAGCAGAGGTGAGTCTGTCCCCGACTTCGTTCAGGCCAAAAGGTGAAAATAGAGCGAGCAGAACTTCTTACTTGGATCCATTCGTGCATCCGTTCTACACCTGAGACACACTTAAAAGGGAGCAGATCTACGGGTGGATGTGCTTCTTGGGTCCACCCCTGCATTCATTCAATTCCTGAGACAGACCTGAGAGCAACAGGCTTCAGGCGGTGGCAAATAGAGTGAATCCGTGCCTTCGTCCGCTCAAGCCAACACATAGGGTTTATACTGGGCGGACTGATGGGCGGTACCACGATAGATGGATCCGGTCGTTCGTCTGTCGACAGTCTCTTCCGAGATTGCAGAGGGCTTCAGCTCTAGCTTGAAGCTTGGAGCTCCCTAGCACCTCAGGGTCAAGGGAGAGGTGTCTAAGCCTTCCTAGGGTCACTAGGTCCTAAGCTCACCTCAAGGATCCAAGATCCTACATGGTTTGGGTCTCACATTGGTCCAAGGGTTGGGTTCAAGGTTCAAAACCATGGATTCATTGGCCATGGCGGCAATTGCAGCACTTAGAGGCCTAGGTCAGCATCCATTAGAGCTCCCAACTAGGGCCGAGCTTCACCTTGAGTCCCAATGGAACCCTAGGTTAGCCCTTTCCCAAGAAACCAACAAAATAAAGAGAAATGAGGGAGAGCTAGGTTTGGGGAGCTTACCTTGGTGAGCTTCCTTCTTCCAGCCACTCTCTCCATCTCTTCTCCCTTGGGTCCGGCCAGCTTAGGAGGAAGTGTGGAGCTGCCAGCCATCTTGGCATGGCTTCCATCTTCTTCCCTTGCCCTCCTATTCCTCTCCAACTTCTACTTCTCCTTCTTCTCCTTCTTCTCTTGTCTCTTCTCCTCCACAGTTTATGGGGGAGGGGGAGAGATAAGTGAAAGAGAGGGGTTTAGGTTATCCTTTAAGGGGTTGGATGGGCCTTAGGGTGTGTTTGGTTTAGGTATCCCCAATCACTTAGTGGCCCTTAGGTCTTTAAATGGGTTTTGGTTAGGTCTTAGGGCTTGTTTGGCCTTAGACACACCCATTAGGTCCATTAGGTCATCCATAGGACTTAATTGTCCACTAAGGTCTATTTGGTTTAGGCTAGGGTGTATAAAACCCATTAATTACTTAAGTTAGGCTTTGTGGGCCCCACTTCATGGTCCAAATGACCAATCCATGGTAAGGGTAGGGGTTCATATGGTCCAAGGGTTAAATTAAGATGTCTAGGACACGAGGGTGTGGGTTCCACAGGAAAATAATCCCAAAAGGCCGGTGACAGCCCGGGCGAATCCTCGAGCGGATTCAGTAAGAGTGAGTCTGTTCGTGACTTCGATGCTGTTATCAAAGCCCAAACTTCAAGGAAAGTGGTGGGGCTTTAGCCCACACTTCCAAGGCTTCAAGGGGATTCTTTTTATGATATTTCCAGTTCAAGGTCATTAGTGTTGACCATAGCCATAAGGAATTACCCCTTGGGTAAGGTCTGGATTGTCCCTGGGTATAAGGGTATATTTGGGGTGCGGGTGTAACATGGGCACCCTCCATAGGTTGAGGGGAGTCTGAGGGACCACCTCATACCCTTAGATCACTATGGACCCCACCTGAGTATCCAAAATGGCTAAGAATTCAGTTAAAAATGTATTTTCAAAAGAGGCCTTAGCAGCCAAAGAGGCACTAGTTAAGGGCTGGCCTATAAATAGGGGTAGCCTTAGCTCATTTTAGAGCTTTGGCTACTGTTGAAATCATGGAGAGGAGGAGACCACACCTTGGCTCAGATCTGCTACCAGACCTGCTACAAGGTATAAAATCATACTCCTCATGCTTCTATGCTGTTGTTCTCTATGTGTCTCCATGGATCTCTGCTATCTAGATAGGTTTCTAACCATTGGCAGCCCAGAACAGCTGGGGGCTGCCATGAACTGTCTCAGATCCAACATGGAAACATGATGCATGAAGGCTCTAAGCATTTTATGGTTTTTTCATATCTGTTTTACATCTGAGACCGAGACCCAGGCTGTGCCAAGCTGCACTGCCCTGTTACACCAAGAACAACCAGTCTGGGATCAGATCAGTGTGCCCTAATTGCATGCAACCTAACCCTGAGCTATAACAGCCTTGGATCATAGTAATAAACATGAATTCAGCCTTGCTTGCAGCCAAAACCTTGATTTGCAACTGAAGATATGCTGGGTTACTATTCACTAGGCTGTCTGGGCAGCTCCTGGCAGCCAAGTGGTGGGCCCAGGTAAAAATCCATTGGGACCAGTGCAAAGTATGCCCCTGGGGGTCCATTATGACCTAACATGCATAGGGAGAAGATCCATGCACTGCCCATGGCCTATAACCTAGGAATCTCAGCCTATTCCCAGTTTTGCAATCTCTGGGCGATGCATTGGGTGATGTAGACATCACCCAGAGACATCGCCCAGTGAATGAAATTTTGCTGGATTGCTGATTTGACTTGGGGATCTTCACCCATGGGCCACAAATCAGTGTAGGGAGGTGGAAAATGACCAAAATGTCCATCCCCACATCTGTCCACATGAATGAATACCTTGGGTACCCAAGTGGGCCCCATAGGGCTTGGAAACCCTATCTGTGATGGCCCTGCAGCACTGCCAAGTTGGGGACTGTACTGTGAAGCATAAATAACCTAGGAACATGTACCAATGTGATAAATGACCATTTTGCCCCTAGGCCACAATCTCTAGATGATGCACTGGGACATAGGCCTAAGGCCCAGTGCAAGGCCCAGAGAATTCCAAGTGATGACCAACTGTACACCGAGTCAACCCAGTGAGCCTAGATCAACCCTAGGACATCCAAAAATAGTCTGGAATGCTAAGTAATGTATTTCTGATTTATATCTAGGGTTTGATCCTGCGCTACTGCAGTCGAAACTGAAACTACAACTGAATTCCTAGAACTAGACCCAGGTGAGTGAAATGTTATTGTGTATGTACGTGTAACAATATTAATTATGTCGACAATTTAAATTCTTTAATTATGATGTTGTGTTACTTATTCAATTAAAATTTCTCAAATATTACACATCGTGTGACTGTTGATCAACACTGCTTGAATTTATCATGATGAATGTGATTGATAGACTAGATGTCGTAGTCGGCTTGGAAATGAGGCCAGTGGTAGCCCGTAGTATGGGATACGGTTGACACCGCCCGACTCATACGATGCCATATAGACATGGGGCTAGAGTTTCATCACCCGTGCTACGTACCCTTGCCAACAGGGGTTAAGGTATTGGAAAACTGTGAGGAGTACCGTAAAACCTTAGGCGTTTACGCCGGGAAGCCTCAGTATAGCTGGGATGCCCCAAGGCAAATATACCGGGAAGCCTCGGGCTACAAGCTTGGGAAGCATCGATAAATGAATCATGGCTATATACCACATAAAGTTTATCCTCGAATTACATGTCGGGAAGCACTGAAAGTGAATTATATTGAGTCGGTTACCTCACAAGTTCAATCTAGAGGGCCGGTCGGGCTAACCTGGGTAGGGAGATGCTGGAGCCGGCTGGTTCTCTCCTATAACTCAATGGGTGTATCGCAGGAAGGGGTAATCAAGCCCGCACCAGGGATACAAGTATTGGGGATTGTAGTAGCACTAACCTGCCTTAACTGTATTGTTAGGTGGCTAATAAATAATCTGGACTTGCATATCAAGAAGGATCATGTGGAATGTGGTTGCATATGCATGCATGATGATTTGTTTTGCTCACGAGCTCGGTAGGGCTCACACTTTGTTATATATGTTTTTCTTTCTAGATGATTGTGCAGATCGATGCCACTGTGGCATGGAGGCTCATTTAGAGGAGGAGAGCCCTTGTGATTATGATGCTATTGGTGTGGACCCCGATGGAGGTCGTGCCGATGATGCATGCGTTCTCAGTGGTTATTGATGAAGATCAGTGAGGGGCGCACTTGATGCTTTTTATCTTGGGGACTCCTTTTTATTGTTGATAGGAGTTTGACCCCGTTTCTGTTTCTGGTTTAGTCTTCTTATTTCTTTTTGGGGTTGAGTTATCTCGCCCTGTATATATATATATGTACTTTTCTTTTTGCTTATGTATATGTCAGTTTTACTTTTCAGTTGTGGGTTGTACTGGGGAATGTATCAGAACTTACATATGTATATATATCACCATCATTCCCGTATCGCTATGCTTTCTCTTTCTTGGTTATAATTGTAGTTTGTCTGTAGTACTCTGATCTTACTTATGGTAATATTACTGATACGCACATTTATGTGTGAAATTATTTCATTTAATTCTCTGTTGTTATCTACTTAGAATGGAGCTACCTTCGGTATTTTCTGTCTTTTTCAAGGTACAGGGGTATTTTCGGCATAAGGGAAGAATTGGAGAAAAAGTGTATTTTTGGAGCCTAAATTGAGAAAACCAGGTTGGAGGAGTTCAATGCTACATAAGCCTGGCTCAATGAAGCCCTCTTGTATTTTCGGGTTCAAGGGGTGGTCCCTCCTAGTTCCATCGAATTTGGTCTTAGGGGTAAAAATGTAAAAAGGGTGTTACAGGATCATGCACATAAAAGATGTTGAATGGAAGGATTCGATGCAATCTAGGCACCAGTCTACGCATGGATCGACTCACATGTGATCAAGGGCGAGATGGGAAGAAGTTTCACTAAAGACCCCAAGGGCATAATCGTAATTTCATAAAATTAAGAAATTTTCAAAAGATATCCGATATTGGGCTCATTCCATCCAGAATATTAATTGGAGCAACTTTAATTCTCGGGTTGGGTCCACCCGGGACCAGGAAAGAAAGATATTCTCAAAAAGAGAATTTTGATCAAATTGATAATTTAGATTAAATTCTCCCTCCTCCCTAATATCTCTCTCTCATCTACTACGGTTTTATCTATATCTTCAACTTCAATTCTCTCCCTCTCCCTCTCCCTCTCCCTCTCCCTCTCCCGCTCAAATCCTCATGGGTCCCACCTTTCCTAATTCCATTCCACTTCCCTCTCTCTCCTCTTATATCTCTTCTATCCAAATCCTTCACGGATTCTCTAGATCCCTCATTCTCTCTATCTCTCATGCTTTATTTTTCTTTTCTTTTTTTATTACTAAATTTCTTTTTTTAAACACCAATAGCTATAAAAACCCACAGACAGATTAGAGAGGGATCCCATTCCAAGCATCCATAGAGCCGTGCCCTCTTCTCTTCTTCTTCTTATTTTTCATCTTTCTTCTTTTGTTTCTTTTTTATTTTGTGTTTTGGATCTTGGGTTCGGCAAGGGGAGGAGGATCACCGTTTCGACAGCTTCATCTCCATGAATCGTCATCGCCATTGCTACCCTTTGTCTCTTAGCACCATGATTGGCTAAGTTCCCTCTGTCTTTAGGTGTAGATGAACTAATGGTGTTTGCTATTGAAAATTCTGGTTTGCATTCTTGATTGCTTGATGTTGAGACCTCATCCCTGTTTGGATGATTTTAATTGATGTATTTAGTTGAAAATTCTATTTCTGTAATTCGTTATCTTTCATTCACGCAATGGTATTATAGCTAAACAAACTAAGCGTGCCAAGCCCTATAAGCGAAGGATGAGATAGTACTCATCAAGATAGTCCATACCTAGGAGGAACCCTACATTCTGTGGTATTATTAGGCCTGTGGTTATAATAAATCAAAGCATGCAACCGAATTGAATAGCAACCCATTGGAGATTCAAACCCTAAAGATAGTCTTCTCCCGTATTGCATATCATTGTTAACTTAGATTCGTTTCTTTTGTTCTTAGTTTTAAAATCAGATTTATTGCATTTTAATTTTTATCACTTTCATCTAATCATCTTAGTAATTTAGCCTTCCAGTTCCCCGTAGATCGACCCTTGACTTGCTACTTGCTAGATTAATTTAGGATTTTATTTTTAATTTCATCTAATCCCCGAAGCACGGTTGTTAAGATTGATTGAGTTATTTTGTGTTACTTTGTTTTAACTTTAATTTCATAATTAAAGAATTTTTATTATTATTTTTTTAATCTCTTTATTAGGTTAATTTTAGTATGCCTAACATCTCTTTGTTTGTGCAGGAAGCCAAGTGGATCGAGTAGGACAAGCTGTCCGTTTGGTTTACTTCTAGTTCCTAGACTTTATGTAATTATGGTTATTTTATGTAACTTTTTTTAGGGAAGTAGTTTTTTATATGGGAGTGTGGTCTACGCCAGATCTCTTATGTGTCTATCTCTCTCCTCCTTAAAACAAAGGGGCAGAGGTGTCTTTTCACATGGAGAGGAGAGAGACAGACTCATGGGAGTGCTGGCGTAGGCCACACTCCTGGACAGAGAATTTTTTCTCTTTTTTTTATTCCAGCATTAGATTGGGTATATAGGTTTAATTTTAATTCCCCCAGCCCCTTAAGATCATATGTGTAACCGTTCATCGGGGGCAGCACGTGGAATTGCGCAACCGCCAACACCAGGTAAGTATTTTCGTTAGTTTTAAATTTGTCAATTTTTTTTACTTTTTAATTCTGATTTTTATTTTTTTATTGAGTTTTTTTAATTTTGTTATTATGTTTTAATTTCTATTTAATTAGCACGTTCAACTTGTGTTGTGTTTCATGCATGGTCAGCGTTCTTTGCACCCCAACTTGACTTCCCTTGACCTAGAAATAGAGCGATCTATACCTAAGGATAAGGATAAGGATAATAGTAATAACATGGGTGACGAAAACCAGCCAAGAAGGCCACTGAGTGAGCACTTCACTCCAACTGCCTAAACCCCTGCATCTTGTATTCAGTTGCCTGCCATTCAGGCTGCTCAATATGTGATCAAGTCCAGCATCATACAGATGTTGCCATCCTATTATGGACTTGCTAATGAGGAGCCTTACAAGCATCTTGATGAGTTCTTAGAGGTATGCTCTACATTCAAAATCCAAAACCACTCTGAAGATGCCCTAAAGTTACTCCTATTCCCATTCTCCTTAAAGGACAAAGCCAAACACTGGCTTCATTCCCTAGATTCAATTAGGATTTCTACATGGGCGGGGATGCAACAAGAATTTCTGAAAAAATTCTTCCCCATTGGCGGAACTAATAGCCTTAGAAGAGCCATTACTAGTTTCTCCCAAATAGAGGGCGAACAATTTCAAGAAGCATGGGAGATACTCAAGGAATTACTTAGGAAGTACCCCCACTACGCTGTCCGGAAATGGAAGTTAGTCCAATGCTTTTATGATGGCCTCCGTGACCAATATAGGCAGATGGTGGACTCCTCTTGTGGTGGAGTATTTATGCACAAGAATGAGACGGAAGCATGGGATCTTGTTGAAACCCTTAGTGAGAATTCCCAACATCATGCTTTCGCCTCTTGGACTAAGATTCCACACATAGGGCAACCCAAGAAGGGTGGTCTCTATGAAATCAATCCAACTATGGAGATGACTGCTAAGATTGATATGCTGTCCAAGAAATTGGACTATCTGATGTCTATAGGACAGCATTCTATGCCCTATTTTCTAATGAGTTTCCCTCCACCAAATCAGAATGAAGCCTGTGCCTTATGTGCTAGCCCTAGTCATTATGTGACGGACTGTCCTTCAGCTGTACAATGCCCTGAATTTGTTCAGGAACAGGTACAAGTGGCTCAAGGTTTCCCTAAATCAGGTAATGATCCTTTTTTCGATATCTATAACCCGGGATGGAAAAACTTAGTACCTAATAATCCTCCAAACCCACCATATATGCCACCATCTAATGTTCAATCTAATGCCTATAGGGGTAGACAATCACCATATCCTCAACCCCAACAGAATCAGTCCTTTGAGGAAAAGGTGCTAAAAGCATTAAGTGGACTCGAGCAGAACACACAGCTGCTATACTCACATACTTAGTCCATTAATAAGCTAGAGAACCAACTAGGTCAACTAGCTGATGCTATAAGCAGGAGGGAGGCTGACCAATTGCCAAGTCAGCCAATTGGTAACCCAAACAATCAATTGGGTTTAGGGAAAGAACAGGTCCAATCTGTCATAGTCCTAAGGAGCAGTAAAAGGGTGGAAAAACCTGATACACCCTTAGCTACTAATGAGACATTGCCTACTAAGTCTCAAAGCCAAGGAGAGGCTGAGTCAACCCTAGAAAATTCTGGTGGTGGTGTAGAAATACATGAGGCCATTACTGAAACACCACCTATGGAAAGCAATCATCAGTTCCCAAGGAAGAGGCTGCACATCCCCATTGTGGAGGGACCATCACCTGACTCTTACATTCCAAAGGTTCCTTTTCCCCATGCCCTTCAGACATTAGCCCAGACTATTTGGATAAAAAGGGTGCAAAGATGCGAGGGATGATAGACTTGTTCCAAGAAGTTCGCATCAATCTCCCCCTTTTGGATGCTATCAAGCAAGTTGTTGCTTACGCTAAATTTTTAAAGGACCTCTGCACCCAAAAGCATAAGTTGAGAACTCAAATCCCTAAGACTTTCCATTGACTGAATATGTTAGCTCTGTAATTTCCAGCCACCTACCCCCTAAGCTTAAGAATCCAGGTGCGCCTCTTATTACCTGCATCATTGGAGATCTCTCCATAAGTAGGGCACTACTTGATTTAGGGTCTAGTGTGAATATTTTGCCTAGTTCAATCTATGACAGATTTGGTTTAGGAGATTTGAAACCCACTGAGGTCATCCTTCAGTTGGCTGATCGTTGAATCAAAACACCTCGTGGGTTGTTAGAAGATGTTGTAGTGAAGGTAGAAGATTTATACTTCCCTGTGGACTTCCTTATCCTGGATATGGATATAGCCACCATAGCCAAGCTTCCCCCTATCATTTTAGGGTGCCCCTTCTTAGCTACTGCGAATGCTTGTATAAATTATAGATCGGGTGCCATGGACATCTCTTTTGGGAATAAGAAGCTTAGGCTCAACATCTTCAATATATCCTTAGGTTCCATTCGAGAGGAAGAGTGTTTTGTATTGGATTTATTAGATGAAGTTGTGGCTGATCACACTTCACACATGCTTATTGATGATCCTTTGCAGCACTATGGAGATGAGTCTGAGGTATACTCTAAAGAGGTGCATACTTTGCTAGATTCCTCACCCCTTTTAGAACAGCCACCTTGGACAGTTAGGTTTGAGCCGCTCCCCCCTTTGACTTCATCTCCCCAACCTTCTTCTAAACTGGCTCCTTGGTATGAATTGATCCTTGACCCACCATGGGTCAGCCAGAGTCTGGCTGAAGACTCTAAACTTAGCGCTCTGTGGGAGGCAACCCACTATTTTTTTTTTTCTTTCTTTAGTACTTTTGTTTTTGTGTTTGTTTGTTTTTATTTTTTTTAGGAAGCTGCGACTGATTACTAGATGCACTGTTCTGTCGTATATTGCTGATTTCTGGTATACACCTTCCTTTATCTCTATTTTTATTCTTTTGCATGCATTGAGGACACTGCATACTTTAAGTGTGAGGGGGGTGTGAGACCGATTGGCAGAATTTTATTTTTTGGCTTTTGGTAAGTTTTACATGTCTCTCTGTTACTTTGATGTGAAATGTAGGAGAAAGAGACTTAGGAACCCTAATCTAAAGTAATGAAAACCCTATTGAGAGGACAGTAGTTAGTATGTATCCTAAGATGGGTCTTGACTCAGACAATAAGAGCCCCATCTTATCGAAGGGACAGACCACTTGGCTGTCTTATGTTTCTTTGAGCTTTTGGTTAGGAGCTGAGACCAAGTTTAGTTTTGGCGTGACATAAAAAAACATTAAATTAAAAAAAAATCATGAGAGTTTAGTTCTGTTGCTTCAACTTAGTAACCGGGGCATCTAGGCCACAAGCCCGGAGTCTCGCATAAACTGGTTGGAATGACTAGTTAGGTTATTATTACTAGTATTCTTGAATCTAGTTCGGGCTTGTAGCCTTTTTGGTTCGAGTGAGTAAGCCCGAGGTGTGTTTCACACTCAATCCCTTAAAGCAATCTGGCTTGGGAGTGGTTGGCTTAAAGCTCGTTACATGAGCCTTCTAGAAAGCTTAAAAGGCCAGAACATTGCAAGGATCTGAGAATCACGTAATTTTGAAAAAAATAAAAAAAAGAAAGAAATGTCATTGCCATGGTGTAATTGTATGGTCAAAAATGCTCTGAAGCCTAAAGTCCTTGGTGCCCTAGATGTCATGAGTGGTCTTACCTTAAGTAAGGTGGTGTTTGGAAGATATGGGAAAATTCCCTAATTAGGAAGTGTACCTGTTGCTAGAATCAATATTGGGTAATAAGAGCTCAAGTGTGGGGGTACCTTTGTCTTCTTGATCTTAAGTAGGACATCTTAGTTTCGGGTTTGGTGTGTGCTTCTTACCCATTGTCAAAATTTAAACTTGCAATCATGAATTTTGTGTGTATTTTCCTACAAACACTCACGAGACAAAACTCATCCACTAGGGGTAACTTAGGGGTTTAAAGGCTTGTTGCACATACTAAGTGCAACCGTGATTCCGACGAAAGTGAGTTAGGTTTTTTTTGTTTTCTTCATTTTTTTTTTGCTCGAGGACTAGCAAAATCTAAGTGTGGGGGTATTTGATGAGCACATTTATGTGTGAAATTATTTCATTTAATTCTGCATTGTTATCTACTTAGAATAGAGCTACCTTGGGTATTTTCTGTCTTTTTCAAGGTACAGGGGTATTTTTGGCATATGGGAAGAATTGGAGAAAAAGTGCATTTTCGGAGCCTAAATTGAGAAAACCAGGTTGGAGGAGTTCAATGCTACACAAGCCCGGCTCAATGAAGACCTCTTGTATTTTCGGGTTCAAGGCCTGGTCCCCACCTAGTTCCATTGAATTTGGTCTTAGGGATAAAAAATCTAAAAAGGGTGTTATAGGGTCATGTACATAAAAGATGCTGAATGGAAGGATTCAATGCAATCTAGGCACCAATCTACCCATGGATCGACTCACATGTGATCAAGGGCGAGATGGGAAGAAGTTTCACTGAAGACCCCAAGGGCATAATCGTAATTTCATAAAATTAAGAAATTTTCAGAAGATATCCGATATTGGGCTCATACCGTCCAGAATATTAATTGGAGCAACTTTAATTCTCGAGTTGGGTCCACCTGAGACCAGGAAGGAGAGATATTTTCAAAAAGAGAATTTTGATCAAATTGAAAATTTAGATTAAATTCTCTCTCCTCCCTAATATCTCTCTCTCGTCTGCTACGGTTTTATCTATCTCTCCAACTTCAATTCTCTCCCTCTCCCTCTCAAATCCACACGGGTCCCACCTTTCCTAATTCTATTCCACTTCTCTCTCTCTCCTCTTATAGCTGTTTTATCCAAATCCCGAACGGATTCTCTATATTCCTCATTCTCTCTTTCTCTCATGCTTTCTTTTTTCTTTTTTTTTAATTATTAAATTTTATTTTTAAACACCAATAGCTATAAAAACCCACAGATAGATTAGAGAGGGATCCCATTCCAAGCATCCATAGAGTCGTGCACTCTTCTCTTCTTCTTCTTATTTTTCATCTTTCTTCTTTTGTTTCTTTTTTGTTTTGTGTTTTGGATCTTGGGTTCGGCAAGGGGAGGAGGATCACCGTTCTAGCAGCTTCAACTCCATGGATCGTCGTCGCCATTGCTGTCTTTTGTCTCTTAGCATCATGATTGGCTAAGTTCCCTCTGTCTTTAGGTGTAGATGAACTAATGGTGTTTGCTATTGAAAATTCTGGTTTGCATTCTTGATTGCTTAATGTTGAGACCCATCCCTGTTTGGATGATTTTAATTGATGTATTTAGTTGAAAATTTATGTTTCTGTGATTCATTATTTTTCATTCAAGCAATGGTATTCTGTTCTTGTGTGGTTGTACCGATGATGGATTATAGCTGAATGAACTAAGCGTGCCAAGCCCTATAAGCGAAGGACGATAATACTTGTCAAGATAGTCCATACCTAGGAGGAACCCTACATTCTGTGGTATTATTAGGCCTATGGTTATAATAAATCGAAGCATGCAACCGAATTGAATAGCAATCCATTGGGGATTCGAACCCTAAAGATAGTCTTCTCCCGTATTTGCATATCATTGTTAACTTAGATTCGTTTCTTTTGTTCTTAGTTTTAAAATCAGATTTATTGCATTTTAATTTTTATCACTTTCATCTAATCATTTTAGTAATTTTGCCTTCCAGTTCCCCGTAGATCGACCCCTTACTTGCTACTTGCTAGATTAATTCAGGGTTTTATTTTTGACCGGTTAACGACACGATCAATTACGAATGTGGGACTGTGAATGTATTAACTGCTTCTAGATCCGTGGGGTTTGGTGGATTGTCGGTATGCAATTTGGGTCACCTACCTAATCCTCCCAGGGGGTGGTTTGGGGTGTGACAGATTGTCATCTCCTTCTTCTACCAGTATGGTGATCGAAGTTTTGGGGGTTGTAGAGGCAGTTCTTCTCACGTTTTGTTCTGTGGGTCCAGGTGTAGATCCTTCTTTAGAAATCTCTTGGACCGAATCCACTAGTTGTGCCATGAGTTGCCGCATTTTCGCCATGTCCACTTGCAGTCTCTCCACTTGGTGCTCCATATGGCTTTCAGATAAGCGATCTTACGTCGAATCCATGTTGTTCCCAAGTGATATTTCAGCCGCTGAACTGGAGGAATGGGAAGAAGATGGGGAGCTTGAGAAGAATGATGGACCAGCCCGGATCAGCCTTCCATCGCGTCAAATCCAGATGCGCAAGATCAGAAATGCGCTTCTACGAGAAAGAGGAAGCCTAATTTAGATACTAAGAGTAAAAAGAGCTTATACAGATAATTTAGGACATTTTTTTGTTCTTTTCTTTTTATATATTTTTGGTTTATTTATATCATCTTTTTTGTATTTTATTTTTATCATTTTTTTATTTGTATTTAATTTTTATCATTCTTGTTTATTTTATTTTTATTATTGTATTTTTATCATTTTTTCTATTTCATTTTTTTTAGTTGGCTCAAGTAATCGAAGTTGTCATCGGAGCTTCCGATATTGTAGAAGTTCTCTCAGACCATACTTCAAATGCCATCATCGCCCAAACATTTCTTGAAAGGAAAAACAATCAAACAAAGAAGAAGGCCTAGTTTCAGGTTCCTGATGATTATATCTCGAATCAATACGAGATGCCCCATTTTCGAGGGACATGTAGGATTCCATTAGACGGGAGTGGACCCCCATCTTTCTCCGAGGGATTATCGCGGGACTATGGAATTCCTTACTCTGGGTGGCATCTCGAATTGAAGCCAGATTAATCATTAAGTGACCTTAAACTCAGTCCTTCTTAAAGCTAACAATGGTTAGTTTGTGTCGTACCTTAATCATATATGGTCTATTTCCCTACATGATGCATGCAATGGGTAGGCTGATAGGACAGAAAAATGCCACCCTTGACAGAACAGATATACCTATCGCGCGTAGTCGCGAATTACGGGTACGTGGTTCTTTTAATAAACCTGGAGAGTAGGTCACACACTCTCAGAGTAATCATGCTAGTGCCTTTTTTGAGGGGCGAAAACACCCCACAACGCACTAGTGATTACCCTCGCTGGTGATTCTAAACTCGTACAATAAATATCAAAGGAAGTGGCTTCACCGCGAATTACCCATGACTAGTCATTGGGTCCAACGACTAACCACGGGTCTGGTCAGGCTGGGCCAAGGAAGAGCCAAGGCTGAGCACTCGTCGTTGGTCCGAGATCAAGGGAAGACATTGGAACGTGGCTGCACCCTGATAGTTAGGGGCTAGCCCAAATGTCAGGGGCACAGGCAGTGCTGAACGCAGAACCACATCTCACAAGGAATGTGAATGAGGACGATGCTAGTGGGCCCCACCACTGCCTTAGCAATTGGAGGCAGAATAGGCTGGTGGCGTGCGTGGCAGCGCCTGATTGGAATAAGGAATCATGGATCGAGAAGAATGGCCCTGGTGGAAGCAGTTGCACAGACTGATAACCGCTGGTGCTCATCTTATATAAGGAGGACGACAGGTTTGAGAGACACACAACACATCTGACAACCAGCACTTATTTTACTTGCTTTGCATTTTACCTTTCCTTGTTTCATTTTTACATTCTTTATTGTTGTTCTTGTCATCATTTGCGACTGGAAGGATGTACAGTCACATACTAAGGGTAACAAGAGTGTACGCATAGGGCTCGCACTTGTATCTAGTATGATTGATTAATACATTTATTATTTCAGTTCATTGTCATTTGTGTCTCAAATCTCTCTCGCTTTTCATTGAGCAATAGCAGTTCGGGTTGTAGTCCATAGTTGTTGGCTTAACCCAAAAGACCTTAGAGCTACTCAGGCAGGAGGGAAGCCTACTAGCCTGGTAAGGAGTTAGATTAGGCTGTGCTTGGCCTTGTTTGAACCTGCACAAAGGTTCTAGCATGCCCACACTATTCGCACCACGTGCGTATCCCCGCATGTGAGTGTTTGGGATTTCTGTCACCAACACATTTTGGCACGCCTGGTGGGACCCTCATAAGCCAACGACTGCTATGGTCAAGCAAAAGAAAGGACCAGGACGTCCTCGTATTCAAAAGGAAACTATGGTGGATGAAGAAATGGAGAATCCCACGACGGCTGAATTTATAGACCAAGCCAAGGACGAACCATGCGGTTCACATGGCAATAAAGCTAGCCATAACTCAGCGCATCAGCTAGCGGTTATGGTGCATGATGCTGTAGACCCCCTTGCGGGCAGTATACAGTAGCTTGTGGACATCTTTAGACCCATTTTTGATGACTTACGACACATGATGGCTGCGGTTGATAAGTCTGTGGCCAGTCAGCAAAGTCAGTTTGAAGAGTTCCGTGAAACCCTCGTTGCCTTGAGGCAGTAGGCCATGTCAGGGGCAAGACCGAACACCATGGTCACACCACCTGATGGGACTATCGCGGGGGCCGAAAGTAGAGGACTCGAGGTAGGCTGAATAGGCTTATCGGCTTAGGCTGCGTATGGCGGCAGCTGAAGATAAAATCCCGTTGTCGGGGACCGGCCTAGGGTTAGTCTGCCAGCGACGACTTTCGTTAATCCCCTGTATTAGGCCACCTCACCTGGCGTCCCTAACCCTGTTGGGAGCTACATGATTAACAGCCTTCCCACAGGCGTCCCAGGGGGCACTAGTCAGGCAACTGCCTTAGGGGCAGGCAATGTGCCCGCAGCGGCCATCCCAGTCGCACTGCAATGGCCAGCCACCATGAGCACTACCCAGACAGGGAGCAACAGGCCCATCCCGGGATCCAGTAACACGACCGCCACAGGGGCGAATGCTGTCCCCTTAGGAGGATACACCCCTCCGGGGTGAGGCAATGCGACCACCGGCATGTCTGGATACAGGCCCGCAGGGGTAAGCATCATGGAAAATGTGCTTGGATTTGAACCAAGGCCAGAGGTGTTCCCAAACGCTCAGCTCAGCCTGACTTATCAGGGCAGCCCATGGCTACCCGACACGGCGGGATATCCTGCCGCCCAGGGCTCACCATTGGTAGTCGACCGGGGAGAGCTGGCTAGGATCATCCAGGACAGCATTAACCCCTTCTATAGGATGACCCCACGTCCTACGTATCAAAAGCCCTACCCCGAGATTTTGATGCAGTGGACCTTGGGAGAAACCCCAAGATCCCAGAATTCACCAAGTTCTCAGGTGAGGATAAGGTGTCCACTATCGAACATATAGCCTGCTTCATAGTACAGTGTGGTAATCTGGGCGGATTGGAAGCGGCTAAGCTCCGGTTGTTTCCCAATTCTCTAACAGGGTTGGCCTTCACTTGGTACTTCAATTTACCCGCCAACTCGGCCCAGAGTTGGCAGGAAATGGAGGAGCTCTTTCACACTCAGTTTTATCGCACTGGACCTGAGATCACCATAAGAGATTTGGCCTAAATGGCCCAGGAATAGGGTGAGGCCGTTGAGAGGTTCATTACCCGATTCAAGACGGCCAAATATAGATGCCCAACCACTCTACCTGAGGCCGAATACCCAAAGATGGCCTTGGGAGGGCTTAGTTTTGAGCTTCGAAAGAGGTTAGTTAGCCAGTACTTTGCTAACCTCGAACAGCTGGTAGTGCAGGCTGCGCCCTATGAGCAACTCCTGAAGGAGGAGGGCCAACGAAAAGCTACCTCTATTGGAAGTTATTACAAGGACACCGCCAGCCATGCTTTCCCGTTGCTGGGGAATAGTGAGAAAAAACAGGTTGACTACGTAGAATTTGAGTTCGATGCTACAAAAATCGCAAATGGAAAGCCCTATGTTTGTAAGGCCTTGGCCAGGCCGAATAATCAAACCAAGTAGGTCGAACAATCCAAGACAGCACCCCAGAGAACCTTTGACTCAAAGGTCACATACTCCTTCGACATTTTGAAGGCTGAGTTGATCTTTGACTACCTACTCAAGGATAAGCATATTAAGCTGCCACTAGGGCACTAGATACCGCCCGATCACGAGCTAAAAGACCAGAAATACTATAAGTGGCACAACACTCGTACCCAAACTACTACTAACTGTGTGGTTTTACGGAATGCCTTGCAGAAAGCAATTAGGACTGGATGTTTGCAGTTCCCAGGGAAGGAAAAGGAGGTCATTATGGTTGATGAAGACCCCTTCCCAATTAACATGGTCAGTGCTGACTTCTCAAAGATGGCCGGACCAAGAGGGAGTACCGCGTCGGCCCCGAGTTTCAGACAGGAGAGCATTCCACCAAGGCCAAACCCACCGGCGTGGTCGTGAGGATCTCGTTTAAACCCATGGGCCACTCCTTTCCATACCCAGGTCAACAGCGACCGAACGGCTTAGAATCTGGAGGTTACAACGGGCGAGACGGCGCAGGCATGCTTGGCTCCATCCGAGCAGCCCAGGGTGCCTGTTATGGGCCGGTCCAATAATGTGCCAGCTCAGTTGAAGAATAGGTCAGGATTCGGAGACGGCGAAGGAGGGGCAGACTGCCCACAGTGAAGTCCCGCTATGAGTATAATCCGTAAGGGGAAGTAAGGGGATTAGAAGAGTACGGGACTGGCACACCCAGGTTGAGTGAAGCACCAAGGCTGCATCAGGAAGTCTGTCCCAGTTGTAGTCAGCCAATCGAGGGGCAACAAAATAGAACCACAGCTTGGTCAGGCTGAGCGCCGTTCGATCAGGGCACACGATCTTCCATGGGGCTCCAAGGGGAGGTTAATCCAGCGTTCGTACAAGACAGAAGGCCAGTTTTTCATCAATCAACCCACACTTCCAGGCTGTCTGCCAAAGATCGGCTTGGGAGGGTTTCAATAAGGAGGCATGATGAGCACATTTATGTGTGAAATCTTAGGGCATAAAGCATACATTTTACCACATTGGACAGAGTTACTTCGGTGCTTTCTTATACTTTTCAAGTTTTAGGTGAATTCTTGTGAAAATGGAGCAAAAGATGCTAAGAATAGCCGGAAGCGCCCAGGAGTCGAGAAAATCAAGTTTGGATTGAGCACTGAAAGAATCACGCCAATCAATTAAATTTGAATGTGATTACAGTGGGCCCCTTAGCATAATTTTGAGGTGTTAATAGTATGGATGTGTAGCCCGTCGAGTCAGCTTCGCAACGGTTCAAACGACACTTGATCCCGAGTTGAAACAAAGAAGTTTTCGCGGATAGGGGTTTATTTGTAATTATTGATAGTTGGCTGGGGACAAAGTAAAGCAGAAGTTTGGATTTCAGGGGCCTTAACATAATTATCAGAAGTTATCTTTCTGTCAGCCGAAAGATTCCATTTGGAATGCTCTGGAGCACTCCAACTACAACTTGAGATATCTTGGGCTTCCGAACTCCAAATTGGACGAAATTTGGGTCTATTTTGGTTGATTTTTTGCAAGGAATACAACAGTGAGGCCCATATAAGCATCCCATGCTCCACCTTTTTTGAAGGACAGATTTGACATTTCATTAATTGTGAGTGAAATCCTAGTCATCACCCTTGCTCTCTCTCTCCTCCAACTTTCCAAGGGCACTTTTGGGATTTGACTATGGATACATTTAATTTGGAAAATATTCTCTCATCTATGGAAGGTTGAAAAGTCAAAGATGCCTTGATCTCATTGCTTGGAGAAGACACCTACAAAGAAAAGGAAGCACAAGTTAGAATTAGAAAGTTACTTTTTAATAAATAGAAGGTTTATGTATCTAGGATTCTTTTCTCTCCCTCTTTCTATTTTTTTTCTTTTTTCTTGGGATTCTAGGCAATGTAAAGGAGGAAGGAGAAGAGAATATTCTCTTTTCTTAGGGAATATTTCTCCTACCACTTCTCTCTTCTCTCTTCTCCCTTCCCCCTATAAATACCCCTTGCCCTTTGGGTTGTAACAAGTTAGTTTTTAGTTCAGTTTTTAGTTTGTTTCTAGTTCAATTTTAATTCAGTTTTTAGTATAGTTTTTAGTGCAATTAATTAGTGAAATTTCTTCTTCTCTTCTTCTAGTTTTTGGCTTTCTAAGTGCTAGTTTGATTTCATGCTTTCAATTTCATGGTTCTGATGCTTTTGATTCATGCTTTAGTTTTATGTCTTCAATATGGTTGTAATAATTCTAGTTTAGTTTCAAGCTTTCTAGTCTAAGTTTCTAAGTTGATGACAAGACTTGGAGATTTAGAAGAGGAAGCAATTTCAGTCCGGTTCAAGCACATCTAGGTTTTCATTCTCTAAACCCTTAATCTCATTCTCCGTCTCTTATATCTCTCTCTATCTTCTTCTTCTCCTCCTTCTATTTCTTTTATTTTTTTTTCATATATGGTTGTGATTCGTGGATGCACTTTTATTCCCTTATTCCTTTTTATGTGGTTATTATGTGTGGCTGCATTTTTTATTCATTTCAATTTGCGTTAGTTTGATAGGTTAGATGCTCATGTGTTAGGACGCCAATTTAATCCCTTAATTTTGTTAGATACTTATGAGTTAGGATGCATTAATTGTCATTAGTTTAATTAGTTTAATTTAACACTTTAATTTGGTTCACTTTACATTATTTTTAAGTTAGTTAAATAGATTGGCGTATATCTCCTCGTGTTTGACCTGTAGCTACGATTGACCCGTACGCTTGCGGTATTATTTTAACTCAAATAAGTTTTTGGCGCCGTTGCCGGGGAGATTATTGTCCACGTTATTTTTTGATTTTTAAGTAATTCGAAGTGCTTTATTTTATTTTACTTTTTCTTCTAAAAAAAAAAAAATCAGTTTTTGAAAACCTCATCTTGTTTCTCTTCTATTTCAAAGACTGTGTGCTCAATCTAAAGTCCTTCTTATGCTCAAATCCAACCTCTTTTGGTGTCCCTCATAGGATTAAGTTACCCATGACGCTGCATCTTGACTTGGTTGGGTGGAATGGCAAATGACTTATCTTTGGAGGTGACCAACTTTGATAACAGGAAAGCGACATAGTGAGTGCCTTAGAAATAGAAACGTATAGTAGTCTTCCACTCTACATTAGAATCCAATTGGAGTCGCCCATAGGTGGCTCTTGAAGACTATATGGGTTCCCTTGCTGTCAACCTATATGGCAACCTTACAGCTTTAAAACCATTGTTTCGATATTTGAGGGCAATGCACCAACTGTCTATTTATTCCCTCATATTTTTAGTGAATTTTTTCTAGTTTTTTATTTTTCTTTAATTTTTCTAAGGGAGACCTCAATTTGGGATAGGTGGTTAGTTTAGAATAATGGGAGATACACTTCCACCTATGACTTTGGGGGAAAGGTGGAACTATGCTAAGGCAACCATAACTTTGGGGGAAATGTTTAAACAGACTAGGGCGGCCAAAAGTAGAGAGTTAGAGAACAACTTTGCACCACCCCAGTACAATTTTGTTCCCCAACCCAACTATGGGCTTTTAGAAAATTTTGACTGGTCTCATCCCCAGGCTATCTATGTTATGGATGGATGCCCTAATCTTTATGGGGGGAGCTATGGTGATGAGCATGTGAGTCCTCTATTTCAATACAATTCTTTTGGCACTTACAATCAGGGGTGGAGTGATCATCCCAATTTCTCGTGGGATCAATGGAATAACCAAGCTGGACCACCCAATTTGCAATACCATGGTCAGTTTGGTCCTCCAATGCCCAACCCTCCACTGAATCTCAATGAGCCACCTGTCCTTGAACCATATCACCAACCCCCTAAGTTTCAAAGCATGGGTGAGGAGGCCAGACTGAGTGAGCTTGAGAAACACATAGCCCTTCTCATGACAATCCAAAATACTATGGAGAAGCAACTCTCTCAGCTCATAACCACGGTGTAAGAGGAGGAAACGGGTACATTACCTAGTCAGCCTGAATCGCCCCATCCCCAGTTTAATGATGTTGAAAGTCCACCACCCCAGTTTGAGGTTAATGAGAGTCACTCCCAACATAATGATTTTTAAGATGATTTATTTGGTGAGATTGAGTCTCCTGAAGATGTTAGTAAAGCGAGGTTTGATGAGCTACCTGGGGACGTCCAACTTTTGCCTGAAATTTTTCCTCAACTTGCCCTTCTTGTTGAAACCTAGCAATCCTTTAGTTGGGGATACTCGAAGGAATACTTTTTCTCCGACTTTAAACTCGATATCTTTCCTTCGATTATCCGCATAACTTTTTTGTCTTGACTGGGCTGCCTTGATCTTCTCTCTTATGATATCCACCTTGTCGCAGGTCGCTTATATCATCTCAGGTCCGAGATATTTCTGCTCGCCAACTTCATCCCAATAAAGCGGACTCTGGCACTTCCTTCCATAGAGTGCTTCGAACGGTGCCATGCCAATGGTGGAGTGGTAGCTATTATTGTATGCAAATTCCACCAAAGGTATGTGAGCATCCCAACTGTCATTCACTTCCAAAACACAGGCTCAGAGCATGTCCTCCAGAGTCTGAATGGTTCTTTTTGATTGTCCATCCATCTGCGGATGGAAAGCCGTGCTAAGATTTAGTTGAGATCCCAATGCCTTCTGCAAACTTCTCCAAAACCTTGAGGTGAAACGAGGATCACTGTCAGACACAATACTGACAGGCACGCCGTGTAAGCGGACTATGTTTTTAATGTATATCTGGGAAAGCTTCTCCATTGGATAACTTATTTTGATTTGTATGAAGTGTGCCGCCTTTGTTAGTCCGTCTACAATCACCCAAATTTCGTTCACGCCCTTTCTGGTGTTGGGCAAGTTTGTCACGAAATCCATAGTGATTCTTTCCCACTTCCATTCAGGTATCGGAAGTGGCTGTAACAATCCGTACGGTCGGTGTCTCTTCGCTTTTATTTGTTGATAGGTGAGGCACTTGGACACGTATATTGCTATGGTTGCTTTCATTCCCATCCACTAGTAATACTTCTTAAAATCTTTGTACATCTTTGGACTTCCGGGGTGGATTGTGTAGGGTGAGTTGTACGCCTCTTTAAGAATTTGGTCTTGGATGTCATAGTCATCTGGCACGCATAATCTATCTCAAAACTTCAATGCGCCATCTTGGGCCAAGGAAAAATCTGGGTCCTTATGGACACCTTGTTGAACTTCCCAAATTATTTTGGCCAGCTTCGGATCCAATGTTTGTTTCGAAATTATTTCCTCTTGTATCGACGGCTACAGGTTCATAGCTGCAAATTGCAAAGCCATTCCTTCGATCACGAGTTCCAAATCAAATTTTCAAGCTTCCTCTATTAATTGCTCATTTACGACCAAAGATGCGAGGGATGCAGTCTGAGATTTCCTGCTTAAAGCATCTGTAACAACGTTGGCCTTGCCAGGGTGGTACTGGATTTCACAATCATAGTCTTTCACCAATTCCAACCACCGCCTCTGTCTCATATTTAGCTCCTTCTGGGTGAAGAAATACTTAAGACTTTTATGATCATTGAAGATCTCGCTCTTTTCATCGTATAGGTAATGTTGCCAGATTTTTAATACGAAAACTACCGCCACCAACTCTAAATCATGAGTGGGGTAGTTTTTCTCGTGTTCCTTTAACTGCCTAGAGGCGTAGGCTACTACCTTACCTTTCTGCATCAAGATGCCACCCAATCTTATCCTGGATGCATCAGTGTATACTACCATTCCTCCAGTGCCATTTGGAATGGTTAGGATTGGAGCTGATACTAATCGGTTCTTCAACTCCTAAAGCTTTTCTCATACTCTTTATTCCATTCGAATTTGGCTCCCTTCCTTGTAAGTTTTGTCATTGGTGTCGAAATCCGTGAGAAATTTTCAATAAACCTCCGATAGTAACCGACAATCCTAAGAAACTTCGGATCTCAGTGGCACTCTTCGGAGTCTCCCATTCGAGAACTGCTTTCACCTTACCTGGGTCTACTTTAATGCCATCTTTGGTGACGATGTGTACAGGGAAACCAATTTGGTGAAGCCAAAATCACATTTACTAAATGTAGCAAAGAGCTGGTGTTCCCATAACCGCTGCAACACGAAAGTAAGGTGTCGCACATGCTCTTCCTCACTCTTAGAGTACACCAGGATGTCGTTAATAAATACTATGATGAACTTATCTAGCACGTCATGGAACACTTTGTTCATCATATCCATGAATGCTGCCGAGGCGTTGGTTAACCCGAACGATAAAACTAAGAATTCATAGTGTCCGTATCGAGTTCGGAATGCCATTTTATAAATGTCACCACTTTTGATCTTCAGTTGATGGTATCCTGACCTAAGATCGATCTTGGAGAAAACTCTCGCTCCTTGTAACTGATCAAATAGGTCATCGATATGTGGCAACGGATATCGATTCTTAATTGTCAATTTATTTAACTTGCGGTAGTCGATACACAGCCACATACTACCATCCTTCTTAACAAACAGCACGGGTGCACCCCAGGGTGATACACTAGGTCGAATAAATCCCTTCTTCAACAGGTTCTGAAGTTGAGTCTGCAATTCTTTCAACTCGATTGGTGCCATTCGATATGGTGCCTCGGATACCGGTGCTGCTCCAAGAATCAAATCAATCGCAAATTCTATATCGCGGTCCAGCGGCAGTTGAGTCAGATCTTCTAGAAATACATCAGGAAACTCTTTGACGACGTGGAGTTCCTCTAAGGGTTTTATCTTCACCTTCGTGTCTATCACAGTGGCCAAAAAGCCTTGGCATCCTTCTTTTAGTAACTTCCACGCCTGGAGTGCGGATAATGTTATCCTTCTGGATTTCCTCCTTGGTTCACTTTGATAGGTGAAGTCTGACCCATCTTCCAAGTTGAACCTTATCTTCTTCTCCGCACACAAGACGTTTGAGCCATAGGCCGACAACCAGTCCATGCCTAGGATTACATCAAAATCATTTATATCCATCTTTATCAATCATGCGGTGAGTTCCCTTCCACATATCTCAATCTGACAAGGGTCGTAGACCTCCTTCAAGCTCACGACACTCCCTGTCGAAGTGCTGACTGCTAGGTCGTGCCCGATGTCTCTTGGTTGATCTTTCATCTTACTCGCAAAGGTTGAAGAGACGAAAGAGTGGGTCACGCCCGAGTCGAATAATACTCATGCGGGTATGGTTGAGACATTCAGAGTACCTAGGGTTCTTAGGTAATTTAGGTTACATGTAGTAAGCCAATTAGTCCCTATAATGAAGTAGTGTTCAGCAACTTACCTGTTAATACGTCGGGGTTTGCCTCAGCTTCTTCATTTGTTAAAGCGTACACCTTTCCTTGCATCTGTTTGTCCCGTGGCTGAAATGGCCTAGGGTAGGGCTGGTTTGATGAGTTGTTGCCATACCCACGCGATCTTCATTCTCTGGCCATATGTCCTTCCTTGTTGCACACATAACACTTAAAGGGTGGAGCTCCAGGTGTTGAAGCTTTACTCGCTTGACTGGTTACTGGTTGGGCTGGCGAAGTTGCTGTCGTCTCTTGACTCGTTGTAGGTTGAGCAGGTCGAGTAAATATTGGGTGAAAAGAATTCTGACCCACTTTCGGCCTATGATACAGAGTCGAAGTAGGGCTTGGACTCGAACCTCTATAAACTTTATTCAGCCAGCCAAAAGTTTGAAAATTATTTGACCTTTTGTTCAAACCAGTCGACGCCATAGTCTTTTCTTTCTCCTTTTCCTTAAACCTATCCTCCATCGTCTTTGCTTTCTCGACCATTTGAGCATAATCCCAAATATCCATGATTGACAGAACTGACCCGATCTCAGTTTTGAGTCCTTTCTCAAATTTCTTGGCCTTACTAACTTCCCCTTTCAGGCGCTCTAGGGCAAAATGGAACAGATCTTCAAATCGCTATTGATAATCCAGCACTGATTTAGTTCCTTGCACTAGTGCAATAAATTCTGCTTCCTTCTTGTTCGTAAAACTCTCAGGGAAATAGTTCTTGAAGAAAATCTCCTTGAATTGCGCCCACGTGGGATTTGGGTGAGCAGCTTCCAAATTGGACCTAGTTTCCTTCCACCAAGGTTCGGCTTCATTCTGCAACTGATAACCCACACAAATAATCTTTTGTGTGTCCGTGCACTCAAGTATTTCAAATGCCTTTTCTAGGGCATTGATCCATTGTTCCGGCTGCATTGCTTCAGAGGTTTTTTTCAAAAATGCCGGCGGTTGAAGTTTCTTGAATCACTCCATAACCTTGGTGGTGGAATTTTTTGCTAAATGCTGAGGCACAGGTGGTGGAAACAGTATGGGTCGATTAGGTGGTGATGGTGGTGCAGCGCGCTCGTGCATCATGGTTGCAAATTGAGTTGACATTTGACCAAGCAGTTCTTGTTGTTGTTGCATGGTCCACATCATTGTGGTCATGAATGCAGTCACGTTGCCGGCTGCCACACTTGATTGAGGTGCTACTGCAGTAGCTTGTGCAGCCGCTGGTGCTTCTGATGAAGCAGTCGATGCCTCAGAGTTTTGAGCCTTAGTTCCATTAGGCAGCTCAACCTCCGGTAAAACTCTAGGTTTTTTACCTTTACGACCACCACGAGACCTTCTAGTGTTGACCATTGATGCTTCTCTGAAAAGAGGAGCATGTTCAATATTCCAAATTTCCTCTATGGGGTAAATAGTTGTTTCCTAACTAAGCAGGTACAAATTCAGTCCACAGTTCCAATAAGTATCATGAGTCATACCAGTAAGGTGGAATTGTTAGATTCATTATTTTGATTTATTAGGTGACGTGTCTTATTAAGTGCTTTATGTTCCTCTTTCTTATGCATTTTATGTGTCAATATGCTATGGATGGCACTATTAAAAAAAATTTCAGATTTTAAAATAAAATAATTTTATTAATTTACCTGATCTAGCAGGCAGGCATCTCCAGCTTCTTCCTGGTCACAAACTCCATAACAAGTAGAAATTCTATGTCAGCTCTTACCTCTCCAGCTAATCTCATAAAATATTTTCGTTCCTCGGGTCCACTAATGGCAACGATGGCCAAGTAAAAGTCCAGTCGATTCTCAGCCCGGGGTAATACTAGTCATATCCGTCTCAGTCTCTCTCTCAGGTGTCTAAGATAGATCATGATGCTAGGATCTCTAGACTCAGGTAAGGTAATATCTGTCACATAAAATGATTCTAGGCATGAGGGCATACTTAATTATAAGAATTAAGTACACAACTACTGATACTTAAATAACTAAAGATCAATGAAACAAATTCTTGGGTTGGCTCGAGGTGCCTTAGCATCTAAGTGTTCAATTTGATACGAACCCTATTAGGTCCTATTCTCAACTATCCAAAGCCTTGGTTAGGATGAGATCTACACTTCCCATACTTACTAATCCCTTATTACAACATACTTATATATCTAAGTTCTGTTTGCATAGTAGCTCGCCAAACAGTTCATACATCATAATATCCAAATAAATGGTAATTAGGTAGTACACACCAATCATTATACACATTTATCTATATATATATTAAATATTTATCATAAGCACAACATCAAAAGCTTTTTTTTCAAGCCCTATGTGCTCTATTCAACCCTCAAATAGAAATTTCACCCCTTTGGGTTTGAGAAAGTTGTGTTTGCTTAGTACTTATTTAATTATTATTATATATTTTTTTTCTAAAACCTTCTGTGATAGTTCATATTTTATGTTTATTGAGGTTAATACGATTAATTCTCAAGTCCCTACTTGTAAACAACTCAAAACAACAAAATTGCACACACTGGGCGATGTCTCTAGGCGTTGCCACATCGCCCAGTGCCATCGCCTAGAGAATCGGGCGCAAGCTTTTTAAGTCCGAGAGGGCCCCATTTCTTTTCTATTCTCTTCTAAACACGTCTAAACTCTTGGGAAAGGCTCTTTTAGGGTGAGGGGACCACTTTTACACCAAATCCTTGCGATTCTCCAGGGTTTCCAAGCATCTACACGTGTTTAGGTATGCTTTCTTAACACTTACCCTATTTTAGCTCTTCCTTTTTATTCCCTATTGTTTTGGTTAGGGTTTCTATTGTTTTTCTTGCCCTAACTTAGTTATTCTTGCTATTCCTTGTCAAAAATGTCTACTAGTCGTCGTACTACTAGGAAATTGGTAGCCAAAAGAGGCTTCGAGTCGAATTCGAGGAATCATCCTATTCTTCGGTTCCACCTTCATCCCCTAGAGATGATTCGTCTTCAGAGGAACCAGATTTCAACCACCATCTTTTCTCCAGGTATGAGTACGCTAAGGAGTGGAAAAATTTTGTTTCCGTAAAGATAGTGAATGGTCGGGTGGTGCGGGTAGAGGACTTCCACCAATACAACCTCTTTACCAGATTCAATGCCCTAGGTTGGGTATCGATGTTATCTCCTACCGAGCCTTGTTATCCCAACTTGGTTCGGTACTTTTACTGTAACCTGGGGCCTTCTAGTGCCTAGGAGTTTGGGGTGGAGAGTAAGGTGAAGGGAGTGGATATCAGGCTGACCACTACCCTATTGGCAGAGATCCTGGGTTTACCTGACACAGGAGAGAGGATTTACTATCAACCTCGTATGGATATTTCGGATATATTTTCTTTGGAGACTAGGAGGGAAGTCTTCCAAGCTTTGACAGGTTTAGGAGACACACCCAAGTCTGAGACTACCTACAGACCTAGTGCTAGGGTGAGTAGTAGGTGTGTAACCTACAATATTTACCCAAAGGGTGGAAACAAGGGCAGTATATCCATGATGAGAGCATACATTACCTACTGCCTTTTGGGAGCCGGTTAGGGGGGTCCAGTCATCAACCTCCCTTATTTGTTACTTCAGGTGATGCTCTATCACGCACAAAACCCAACTGATGGGAACCTTCCCTATGGGAGATTTCTCACCTTGGTCTTTCGATATTTTGGGGTACCATTGGAGGGTGAGTACATTGATAAGACCAGATCCAGGCCTATAGATAAGACTTCTATTTTGAAGATGAAAGTGCCTGGGGAGAATCCAGTAGAGGATGAGGGACAGGTGGGGGTGCAGCAGGATGTGGAGGGTGAGGATATCCAGGATGTAGGAGAGCAGGGAGACATTGAGGGTGACACCCAGGACATACATGTAGAGGAGCAGGGTATAGGTCCAAGCAACTTTAAGGTTTTGACACTCAGTTTACAGACTTACCCACTTACAAGACGATAGGTGCCACTAGCTCACAGGTTCCAGGTCCTTCTGATTGGGCACTGATGATGACACACTTCTAGAGTTTTGGCACTCAGCTCCCTAGCTTGGCGACTAGGGTGGATCAGGGCTTCACTTCTTTAGAGATGAGAGTGGGGTCTATGGAGCAGCGTCTAGATTTTTGGGATAGGTTCTACAGAGTTGACTCTCGCCAGACTCAGCCTCCGCCTAGTGACTTACCTCCTTCTGAGTAGTTCCAGCAGTTCCGGACCTCCTCTTGCTACGTGGTCATGATCATCTTAGTTATTTTTTTTTCTATGCTTATGTATTTTTCTTTCTTTGTTTTCAGTTTATGTACTTGTTGAATTGCAGTTATGTAATCAAACTTTTGTAATTATTGCTGAGTTAATAAAAATCTTGCATCTTTGCTTATTTGCATCTACCTCCCCTGTGGTTTTTAATTCTTGCATATTTTATTGTTTAATGCTTATTAGTCCTAGTCTGCAATCCATAACAGTAAGAAGAGCCTCACGCTCTGATACCAAGTTTTGTCACACCCCAAACCACCCCCTAGGAGGATTGGGTAGGTGACCTGAATTGCATAACAGCAATCCTCCAAATCCCATAGATCTAGAAGCAGTGCTTACGATCATGAAGCCACAACCATCGCTTTACCATAGGTAAGATCAGAGTGTCGCAGATAAAATACAGTTCAATAATAAAAGGAAGCATAGCGATACAGGGAAACTGTGATAATATATACATATAAAAGTTTTACATTTCCCATCAACCCATAAGCAAAGAAAACAAAGATACAAAGCTGATAAGTACAATACTACATACATAAACATAAACAGGGCGAGCATACTCAACCCCAAAAAGAAAGAAAAGGAAAAGCTACAACAACTAAGTTAGAACGGGGATAACTCCAAATAACCCAAAAGGAGTTCCCAAGTCAAAAAGCTATCACGAACACACTTCAATGGTCTTCATCAACAACCATCGAAAATGTGTGCAGGATCGGTATGACCTCCGTCGGGGTCCACACCAATATCATCGTAACAACCAAAAGTCTCCTCCTCGAGATGGTCCTCCATGCCATAGCGGCATCCACTTGCAAAATCATCTAAGAAAAACATTGCACAATAGAGTGCGAGCCCCACTGAGCTCGTGAGCAAATAACATCAATCAATCATGCACATGCAATCACAATTTACAATTCATATGGTCCTATATGATATGCAAGTCCAGTTTAATTATTAGCCACCTAGCAATACAACTAAGTCGGGTCTGTGCTACTGCAATCCCCAATACATGTATCCCTGGTGCAGGCTTGTAACCCCTTCCTGCAATACATCCATTGAGTTGTCGAAGAGGACCAGTCAGCTCCCGCATTCGTTCACCAAGGTCAGCCCCAGCCCTCTGTGATTAACCCATGGGACAATCCATTTATTTCTTTCTTTCTTTTTTTTTTTGGCTTATAGCCCATGAGCACCATTTCGGTGTTCTATACATTCATGCACCATTCTGGTGTTCTATTCATTTCTTTTTCTCTTTTCTCTTTTTTGTTTTTTCTGATGGTCGCCCCCATAGGCATCCAACACCTTAACCGCTATTGGCAAGGGTGCGTAGCATGGGTGATGAAACTCTAGCCCCATGTCTATATGGCATCGTATGAGTCAAGCGGTGTCAATCGTACCTGAAAATACGGGCTACCACAGGCCCCATTTCCAAGCTGACTACGGCATCTAGTCTAACATTCACAACCATCATAAAAGAATTCACAGTGTTGATCAACAGACAGTCATTATGCAGTGATTTGAGTAATTGAACAGAAGTAAATAACACAGCAATTATATTCAATTCTTATTAGCCGGCATTAGATCATGATTACATTTACACATATGATAGTATTATTCACTCACCAGTACTTGGCTCTAGGTACTCAGTCGCAAATTCAGTTCCAACAGTTGTCTGGTTGTTGTCCTCGAGCACAGGATCAAGTCCTAGATGTAAATCAAAAGTTGCCATGTTAAGTTATCAGTCTGTCATTAGAAGTCCTAGGAATACCTTAATCTTACTGGGTTGACCCGGGGTTCAATTAGTTCACTCTTGGAATCACTGGGCCATACATTGGGCCTTAGGTCATGTCCCGGTGCATCAACCAATGCTAGTGGCTCAAAGAGAAAAATGGTCATTTCCAGGGTTGTACCTGACCCTAGGCTAGGATATGCTTACAGTGCTGTCCACAGCTTGTCTGTGCTTTAAGACCAAGCACAGCAGGACTCCCTTTACCTGCGGGGCCCACTAGGGTTCCAAAGCACTCTCAAATAAAAGACAGTTGTGGGGAAGGGTATTTTAGTCTTTTTTGACATTCCACAGTGTTCAGGGGCCATTGGGTGAGACCCCCCAGCTCAGTCCACCAAAACAGTGATTTTCCACTCACTGGGCGTTGGCTCTGGGCGTTGTTGCATCGCCCAGTGCCTGTAGAATCGATGCAGGCTGAGTTTCCAAGGTGGGGCTTGCAAGGCTGGGCTCTAAATGGATCCTTTGCATGTCAGGGGGGTCTAGTAGCCCCTGAGATGGCCTACACCATGGTCCAATTGGATTCTTCATCAGATCCATCTTTAGGCTGACAGTGGCTGCCCAAGTAGCCCAAATGAATTGTGTTCAGGGTTTTGGCTAAGCTTGGGAGTTGGTTTCAGCCACATGCAGGGCTGGAACAGCTTGCCAAATGAGGGTCCAGGGCTACAATCCTCTAGGGTTTGATCTCTGCAGCCCTAGCTTGCACTCAGGGTTCCAATCCATAGATCAGAAGTGAATCTGGGCAGTGCAGTGGTGCACAGCCAGATTTGGCTCACAAGAACAGCATATCTAAATGTTTAAAATGCATAAATATTCTAGATCTTCCATGCACAAGGTCTACATGGCAGATCTGGACCAATACTGGGCAAACCCTACCTAGTCTGGGCTGCCCAGGAAGCAAAAACACAGTATATACAGAGGGGGAATGGGAATAATAGGTGAGGATACGTATTTTTATACCTGGTGCAGCCTGAGAATAGGCTCGGTTGCAGGCTGGGATGGCTGCAGTAGGTCTCCCCCTCCTCTTCTTCCTTCTTCCTTCTCCTTCTTCTTCTCTTTCTCTCCTTTTCCCTCTCTTTCTCTCCTCTCTGTTTTAGCAGGAAATAAGAGCTCTAAATGAGCTCAGGCCTGCCTATTTACAGGCCCAAGACCAACTAAGGTCTGTTTGGTCACTAAGTCCCTTTTTAAAAATCAGTTTTTAACTTGATTCTGACTAATTCTGGGCTCACTGTGGGGTCCACACTGAACCAGGGGTATGAGGTGGTCCCTCAAACTCCCCTCTATCAGTGGAGGGTTCCCATGTTCATGTTGGGTGGTCCCCATAATTAAAATAATAAAAAATATGCAAATCCAGTCTTTGGGCAATGTCACTGGGCCTTGCTGCATCACCTAATGCCATGGCCCAGAGAATTCCAGCAACTGAAACTCAAAGGGGCTTGCACAAGGGTTTGACCCTAAGTCAGGGTATTGTCCCCACATGTCAAATAGGAGGTTTTACACACTTTTCATATAGGTGGGTCCCACTGTTATAAGGAGGAGAGAGATTACCTGGGATCCAAGTCATACATCAGGCTGTGATCTGCACAGTTGCAAGGATCTGCTATCCATCTTCTGGCAAGTATATGAGGAAACCTGTTCAAAGTATTCTCATTGATCTCATTGAGTGGAGTGATGCTCCACAGTGATCCTGGTTGCCTGGCCAGGGGTTCCTACCCTTCAATAAAAAATCCAGCCATTCAGGAGCAGGATTTGACACACTACCTTTAAATTTATATATTTGATAGTGTATCAGCTCTCTAGCAGCCCAGAACAGCTGGAAACTGCCTAGAACTTCTCCAGATCTGCCATGCAAGTGTAAGGCATGGAAGATCTGAGATTTTTGAGTCAAAATACAGGGCAATTATGCTGGTCTTGGAGCCAAAATCTAGCTGTGCACAGTTGCACTGCTAGATGCTCAGTTATTTGATCGATTGGAGCCCTGGATGCAAGCCCTGGCTGCATGAGACCTAACCCTAGGTATTAGCAGCCTTGAATCACTATTCTACATTTGTTTATAGCTTTGCATGTGACTGAAATTCAGATTTGCTACTGAGAAAAACCCCATGACACTATTTACTAGGCTGTCTGGGTAGCCTCTGGCAGCCTAGTGGTGGGCCCAATGCAGAATCCACATGGACCAAAATGGAGATCACCCCTGGGGGTACCTAACACCCTAACATGCATGGGGAGATGTTTTGGTCACTACCCATAAGCAGCAACCTAGGAATCTCAGCCAAATCTCAGTTTGAAGACTCTGGGCGATGCACCCAACGCCCAGAGCCATCGCCTAGTGAGTGAAACACTGCTGTTTTGGCATTCTGACTTGGGGGACCTCACCCAGTGGCCATGGTACTGTATGGGAAGGTGGAAAATGACCTAAAAGTCCCACTCCACATCTGTCCATATGGGGGAATGCTTGGGAACCCAAGTGGGCCTCGCAGGACTTGGAAACCCTGCTTGTGTTTGGTCCTGCAGCACTATAAGTCTATTATGACCTAGGGTCAGGTACTCACACTGAGAATGACCATTTTACCCCTAGGCCACCATCTCTAGATGATGCACCAGGACATAAGCCTAAGGCCCAGTGCAAGGCCTAGAGAATTCCAAGTGAAAACCAACTGAACACTGGGTCAACCCAGTGAGCTTAGGTTAACCCTAGGATCACCAGAGATAGATTGGAATATTAAAATAACAATTTCTGATTTATATCTAGGATTTGATCCCGTGCTAGAGGCCTACAACTAGGCTGGTGTTGGAACTGAATTTGCAATCGAGTTCTTAGAACCATACCCAGGTGAGTGAAGTATTATCATATATGCATGTGTAATTGTATGCCGGCAAATAATTCTTAAATTATAAATGCTGTGTTATCTAATTTTGTTCAATTACTCAAATTATTACACATTGACTGTCTATTGATCAACACTGTGAATATTATCTGATGAATGTGAATGTTAGATTAGATGTCGCAGTTGGCTTGGAATTGAGGCCTGTGGTAGCCCGTAGAATGGGATGAGGTTGACACCATCCGACTCATACGATGCCATATAGACATGGGGTTAGAGTTTCATCACCCGTGCTATGCACCCTTGTCAACAGGGGTTAAGGTGTTGGATACCTGTGAGGGTGACCATATGTATATGAGAAAAGAAAGAAATGAAAAGAAAAGAAATGTGTTTGCACCGAAATGATGATTATGGGCTATAAGCCAGAAAAGAAAAGAAAAGAGAAAAGTGATGGATTGCCCTACAGGTTAATCACAGAGGGCTGGTCGGGCTGAGCTTGATGAACGAATGCGGGATACATGTATTGGGGATTGTCTCTGGGCGATGGCACTGGGAGATGCACCCAACGCCCAGAGACATTGCCCAGTGTGTATTTTGCTGATTTTTGAGTTATAACACATGGGAACTTGGATATCACCTGTAATAACCTTGTTAAACATAGAAATATAAATTTTCATAAATGTTTTATGAAATTAAAAAAGAAATCTTTAATTAATTAATTAAACTAATTAGTTAAACAAACACAAATTTCATGAGACTAAGAGAATATGACTCCTATTTGGGGATTTTAGTGGACCACATGTAAATTGTTTTCCTTATTAATGTAAGTACCTAAACATAGATAAATATATATATACATATGAGAATTGATGTGTGTGTATAAATATTTATTACTATGTGCCAGATATTGTGATGTACAAACTGAGTGGAGTACTGCTGTGCAAAATCGAACATATATATGTAGGTATGTTGTAATACATATTTACGACGTGTAGGGAGTGTAGATCTTACCCTATCCCAAGACTAGGTCAGCTAAGAATAGGATCTAATAGGTTGTCTAGCCAATCAAACAGTTTAGACTCTAAGGTACCTCGAGCCAACCCAAGTATATTTTTATTGATTCTTAGTCATTTAAATTCCGATAGGCATGTACTTAATTCTTTTAATTAAGTATAACCTGATGCTTAGAACCATTTTCTATGACAGGACCCATTACCTCAGCCAAGGCTGGAGACCCCAGCATCATGAACTATACTAGACAGCTACGAGAGAGACTGAGACGGATATGACTAGTGCTACCCCGAGCCGAGAACCGGTTGGTTTTTTATATAGCCCTTGCTGCCATTAGTAGACCAAGGGAGCGAGACTTTTATATGTCCTTAGCTGAAGAAGTAATAGTAGACATAGAATACCTACTTGCGATGGAGTTTGTGATCGGAAGGAAGCTGGAATTGCTTACCTGTTAGACCAGGTAAATAATTAAAAGCCTTCTATTTAAAAATTTAAAATCTCTCATATAGTGTCATGCATAGCATACCATTACATAAAATGCTTTAGAAAGAGAAATGAGACACATAGTGAAAAAAACACCTCAATAAACAAAGATAAAATATCTAACAATCCACCTTACTGGTGTGACTCAGGAAATTGACTGGAACTATGGACTAGGTTTGTACCTGCACTAACTAGGAAATAATTGTTGACCCTGATGAGAGATATTGGAATATTGAACATGCTCCTCTTTTCAAGGAAGCAACAATGGTTAACACAAGAAGAAGTTCTCGTGGTGGTCGCAAAGGAAAACAACCTCGTGTTATATCAGAGGTTGAACTGCCAAATGGGACTGAGGCTCAAAATTCTGAGGCATCGGCTGCTTCATTAGAGGCACCAATAGCTACTCAAGCCACTGCTGCAGCACCTTAGCCAAATGTGGCAGTCGACTATGTAATTGCATTCATGACCACTATGATGTGGACCATGCAGTAACAACAAGAATTGCTTTGTCAGATGTCTACACAGCTTGCAAGCATGATGCATGAATGTGTGGTACCACCACCACCACTCAATCGGCCCGTACTATTTCCACCACCTGTGCCTCAACATTTAGCGAAGAACTCTGCCGCCAAGGTTATGGAGAGATTTAAGAAACTCCAACCACCTACGTTTTCCAAAATAACTTCAGAGGTAATGCAGCCAGAACGGTGGATTAGTGCCTTAGAGAAAGCATTTGAAGTACTTGAGTGTACGGACACACAAAAGCTGATATGTGCGGGTTATCAGTTGCAGAATGAAGCCAAAGCTTGGTAGAAAGCTACTAAGCCTAATTTGGAAGCTACTCATCCGAATCCCACATAGGAGCAAGTTAAAGAAGTTTTCTTCAAGAACTACTTCCCAGAAAGTTTCAGGGATAGGAAAGAAGCTGAATTCACCGCACTGGTGCAAGGGACCAAGTCAGTGCTGGATTACCAACAACGATTTGAAGGCCTGTTTTATTTTACTCCAGAGCATCTGAAAGGGGAAGTTAGTAAAGCAAAGAAATTTGAGAAAGGACTCAAGACTAAGATCGGATCAGTATTGTCAATCATGGACATCCAAGATTATGCTCAGATGGTCGACAAGGATAAGACCATGGAAGATAGATTTAAGGAGAAAGAGAAGGAGAAAGCTGTGATGTCGTCTGTAGGCAAGAGGCCAAATAATTTCCAAATTTATAGCTGACCAAATAAAGCTTACCGCGGAACTAATTCAAATTCCAACTCGACTCAGTATCGTAAGTCGAACGTGGGACAGAACCCTTTCCGCCCCACATTCAATCGACCTGCTCAATCGACTACGAGTCAAGCAACAACAGTAGCTTCGCTAGCCCGACCAGCTACCAGTCAAGTGAGCCAAGCCTCAACACCTACTGTTCTGCCCGATAAATGCTATATGTGCAATAAGGAAGGACACATGGCTAGAGATTGTAAATCACGTGGGTATGGTAACAACTCGCCAAATCAGCCCTACGCTAGACCTTTTCAGAAGCGGGACAATCGGACGCGAGGAAAGGTGTTCATGATGACGAATGAAGAAGCTAAGGCAAACCCTAATGTATTGACATGTAAGTTTGATGAACACTACTAAATTTTTGGGAATAACTGGCTTACTTCATGTAACCTAAATTATGTACGAACCCTAGGTACCTTGAGTGTCTCAACCATACCCGCACGAGTATTATTCGACTCAGGCGCAACCCACTCTTTTGTTTCTACCACTTTTACGAGTAGGATGAAAGATTGGCCGAGAGATATTGGGCATGAGCTAGTAGTCAGCACACCGACGGGTAGTGTCGTGAGTTTGAAGGAGGTCTACGACCCTTGCCAGATTGAGATTTGTGGGAAGAATCTAATCGCACGGTTGATAAAAATGGATATAAAGGATTTTGACGTGATCCTAGGCATGGATTGGTTGTCCGCCTATGGTGCAAACGACTTGTGTGCGGAGAAGAAGATAGTATTTAAAATAGAAGATGGGTCAATCCTCACCTATCAAAGTGAACCAAGAAGGAAACCCAAGAAGATAACCTTATCAGCCCTACAGGCGCGAAAGTTGTTAGACGATGGATGCCAAGGCTTTTTGGCCACTGTGATAGACATGGAGGCGAAGGTAAAACCCTTGGAGGAACTTGAGGTCGTCAGAGAATTTCCTGATGTTTTTCCAGAAGATCTGACGCAGCTACCGCTTGACCGCGATATGGAGTTCATAATTGATCTATTCCTGGTGTAGCACTGGTATCCAAGGCACCATATCGGATGGCGCCAATTGAACTAAAGGAGTTGCAGGTTCAACTTCAAGACCTTCTGAAGAAGGGATTTATACGACCCAGCGTATCACCCTGGGGAGCACCTGTGCTATTTGTTAAGAAAAAGGATGGAAGTATGCGACTGTGTATCAACTACCGCGAGCTGAATAAGCTGACTATCAGGAATCGATATCCGTTGCCGCGCATCGATGACCTATTTGATCAGTTACAAGGAGTAAGAGTTTTCTCTAAAATCGATCTTAGGTTGGGATAACATCAATTGAAGATTAAAATGGGCGATATTTATAAAATGGCATTCCGAACTCGACACGGACAGTACGAATTCCTGGTTTTATCGTTCGGATTAACCAATGCCCCGGTAGCGTTCATGGACATGATGAATAGAGTATTCCATGACGTGTTGGATAAATTTGTCATTGTATTTATTGATGACATTCTGGTGTACTCCAAGAATGAGGAAGAACACACTCAACACCTTACTTTCGTGTTGCAGTAGTTACGAGAACACCAACTTTACGCCAAGTTTAGTAAGTGAGAATTTTGGCTACGCCAGATTGGATTCTTGGGACACATCGTCACTGAGGACGGCATCAAAGTAGACCCAGGAAAGGTGAAAGCGGTCCTCGAGTGGGAGACTCCGAAGAGTGCCACTGAGATTCAAAGTTTCTTAGGTTTGGCCGGATATTATCGATGGTTTATTGAGAATTTCTCACGCATCTCGGCACCCATGACAAAACTTACAAAGAAGGGAGCCAAATTTGAATGGAATGAAGCTTGCGAGAAAAATTTTCAGGAATTGAGAAACCGATTGGTAACAGCTCCGTCTTGACCATTCCGGATGGCACTGGAGGAAAGGTAGTATATACTGACGCATCCAGGACAGGATTGGGTGGCGTCCTGATGCAAAAAGGTAAAGTAGTTGCCTACGCCTCTAGAAAATTAAAAGAGCACGAGAAGAACTACCCCACTCATGACTTAGAGTTGGCAGCGGTAGTCTTCGCGTTAAAGATATGGCGGCATTACCTATATGGTGAAAAGAGTGAAATCTTCAGCGATTATAAAAGTCTGAAGTATTTCTTCACATAGAAAGAGCTGAACATGAGACAAAGGCGATGGTTAGAACTGGTGAAAGATTATGACTGTGAAATCCGGTACCACCTTGGTAAGGCTAATGTTGTAGCTGATGCATTAAGCAAAAAATCTCAGACTGCATCTCTCGCTTCCTTAGTCATAAGCGAGCAGTTGGTAGAAGAAGCTCAAAAGTTTGATCTGGAACTCGTGATCGAAGGAATGGCTATACAATTAGCGGCCATAAATCTACAGCTGTAGATATGAGAAGAGATAATTGTGAAGCAACCATTGGACCCCGAGCTGGCCAAGATCATTTGGGAAGTACAACAAGGTGTCCATAAGGACCCAGGCTTTTCTTTGACCCATGACGACGCACTAAAGTTTTGAGATAGATTGTGCGTGCCTGATGATTTTGATGTCCAAGAAGTAATCCTCAAGGAGGCGCACAACTCACCCTATACAATCTACCCCGGAAGTACGAAGATGTACAAGGATTTGAAGAAGTATTACCGATGGATGGGATTGAAAGAGACCATAGCTATATATGTGTCCAAGTGCCTCACCTGTCAACAGATAAAAGCAGAGAGACACCGATCATATGGATTATTGTAGCCACTTCCCATACCTGAATGGAAGTGGGAAAGGATCACTATGGATTTCATGACAAATCTGCCCAACACCAGGAAAGGCATGAATGCGATTGGGGTGATCATAGATGGACTGACAAAGGCAGCTCACTTCGTACCAATCAAGATAATTTATTCTATGGAGAAGCTTGCTCAATTATATATAGAAAATATAGTTTGCTTACATGGCATGCCTGTTAGTATTGTGTTTGACAGAGATCCTCGGTTTACCTCAAGGTTTTGGAGAAGTTTACAAAAGGCATTGGGATCTCATCTGAATCTTAGTACAGCTTTCCATCCGCAGACGAATGGACAGTCAAAAAGAACTATTCGGACTCTGGAGGATATGCTCCAAGCCCGTCTTTTGGAAATGAACGATAGTTGGGATGCTCACATACCTCTGGTAGAATTTGCATACAATAATAGCTATCACTCCACCATTGGCATGGCACCATTTGAAGCTCTTTATGGATGGAAATGTCAAACTCCGCTATATTGGGATGAAGTTGGTGAATGAAAATATCTCAGACCTGAGATGATACAAGTGACCTGCGACAAGGTGGATGTTATAAGAGAAAAGATTAAGGCAGCCCAGTTAAGACAGAAAAGTTATGCGGATAATCGAAGGAAGGACATTGAATTTGAAATCGGAGAAAAAGTATTCCTTCGGGTATCTCCAACTAAAGGATTGCTACGTTTCAACAAGAGGGGCAAGTTGAGCCCGAGATTCATCAGCCCTTATGAAATTCTTAACAAAGTGGGACCCGTAGCATACCGACTGACATTACCACCATCTTTGTCAGGCATCTATGATGTTTTCCATGTGTCAATGTTGAGGAAGTACATTAACAACCCGACACATGTACTATCACCTGAACCTGAACAGTTGGACGCGGATATGACCTACGAAGAGCAACCTACGGAGATATTGGATAAAAAGGAGCATAACTTTCATAACCGTACGGTCGCCTTTGTGAAGGTTCGATGGGGAAACAATCCCATAGAAGAAGCTTCGTTGGATCGAGAAGAAGAAATAAAAGAGAAATATCCTCAACTCTTTGAATTGCAAGGTAAGAAAATTTTGAGGACGAAATTTTTGTAAGGTGGGGAGAAATGTTAAACCCTGCTCCTAACTGGTTGGAATTTTGACTGAAGAACAGGAACCTCTGACCAGGCAACCAAGAACACTGTGGAGTATTACTCCAGTGATTTGGATTGATGAAGACACCCTGTGTGGATCATCCTACATGCCTGTTAGTAGATGGATCACTAACCCTTGCAGCTATACAGCTCACAACATTATGTATGGCTTGAACTCCCGGTAATCTCTCTGCTTTCCATATCTGTGGGACCCACCTCTGGAAAAGTGTGTAAAAACCTCTAAATGGCATGTGGGGACAATGCCCTAACCATGGGTCAAACCCCTGTGCAAGCCCCACTGAGATTTAGCCTTGCTGAAATCTCTAGGCGATGCAGACAAGGCCCATAGTCATCGCCCAGAGTGTAAAACAGCATATTAAATTGATTTTAAATTATGGGGACCACTCATAATGGACATGGACACCCTCCATAGATAGAGGGGAGTTTGAGGGACCACCTCATACCCTTGGACCACTGTGGACCCCATCACTATGCCAAAAATCACTGAGAATCAGTTTAAAAACTCATTTTGAAAAAGGGCCCTAACAGCCAAACAGACCCTAGTATGGGCTGGGCCTATAAATAGGTGAGCCTTGGGCTCATTTTAAGCCTTTGCTACTGCTCATTTCGTGGGAGAGAAAAGAAGAGAAAGAAGAGAGAAAGAAGAGAGGAAAAGAGAGGAAGAAGGAAGGATTTGGGTGGCAGCCTTGCATCGAAGCTTGGATCGAGCATTCTCAGATCTAGGAAGGTATAAACAATACTGCTCCTACCTGCTGCTACCTTCAAATTCATATATTTGATAGTGTATTAGCTCTTTGGCAGCCTAGAACAGATGGGAACTGCCTAGTACTACTCCAGATCTGCCATGCAAGTGTAAGGTATGGAAGATCAGAGATTTTTGAGTAAAAATACAGGGCTGTTATGCTAGTCCTAGAGCCGAAATCTGGCTGTGCATAGCTACACTGCCAGATGCTCAATTACTTGACTGATTGGAGCCCTGGATGCAAGCCCTGGCTGCATGAGACCTAACCCTAGGTATTCGCAGCCTTGAATCACTATTTTACATTTGTTTACAGCTTTGCATGTGACTGAAATTCAGATCTGCTACTGAGAAAAACCCTGTGATACTATTTACTAGGCTGTCTGGGCAGCCTAGTGGTGGGCCCAATGGAGAATCCACATGGACCAAAATGGAGATCACCCCTGGGGGTACCTAACACCCTAACATGCATGGGGAGATGTTTTGGTCACTACCCATAAGCAGCAGCCTAGGAATCTCAGCCAAATATCGGTTTGAAGACTCTGGGCGATGCACCCAATGCCCAAAGCCATCGCCTAGTGAGTAAAACACTGCTGTTTTGGCATTCTGACCTGGGGTACCTCACCCAGTGGCCATGGTACTATATGGGAAGGTGGAAAATGACCTAAAAGCCCCTCTCCACATCTGTCCATATGGGGGAATGCTTGGGAACCCAAGTGGGCCCCACAGGACTTGGAAACCCTGCTTGTGTTTGGTCCTGTAGCACTGTCAAGTTGGGGACAGCACCGTAAGTCTATTATGACCTAGGGTCAGGTACTAACACTGAGAATAACCATTTTACCCCTAGGCCACCATCTCTGGATGATGCACCGGGACATAGGCCTAAGGCCCAGTGCAAGGCCCAGAGAATTTCGAGTGAAAACCAACTAAACACGGGGTCAACCAAGTGAGCTTAGGTTAACCCTAGGATCACCAGAGATAGATTGGACTATTAAAATAACAATTTTTTATTTATATCTAGGATTTGATCCCGTGCTCGAGGTCTATAACCAAACTACTATTGGAACTGAATTTGCAATCGAGTTCTTAGAACCAGACCCAGGTGAGTGAAGTATTATCATATATGCATGTGTAATTGTATGCCGTTAAATAAATTCTTAAATTATAAATGTTGTGTTATCTAATTTTTTTCAATTACTCAAATTATTACACATTAACTGTCTGTTGATCAACACTGTGAATATTATCTGATGAATGTGAATGTTAGATTAGATGCCGTAGTCGGCTTGGAAATGAGGCCTGTGGTAGCCCGTAGAATGGGATGCGGTTGACACCACCCGACTCATACGATGCCATATAGACATGGGGTTAGAGTTTCATCACCCATGCTACGCACCCTTGCCAACAGGGGTTAAGGTGTTGGATACCTGGGAGGGTGACCATATGTGTATATGAGAAAAGAAATGTGTTTGCACCGGAATGGTGATTATGGGCTATAAGCCAGAAAAGAAAAGAAAAGAAAACAGTGATGGATTTCCCTATAGGTTAATCACAGAGGGCTGGTCAGGCTGACCTTGGTGAACGAATGTGGGAGCTGACTGGTCCTCTCCGACAACTCAATAGGTGTATCGCGGGAAGGGGTAACCAAGCCCGCACCAGGGATACATGTATTGGGGATTGTAGTAGCACTGACCTGACTTAGTTGTATTGCTAGGTGGTTAATATTCAATCTGGACTTGCATATCATGTAGGATCATGTGGATTGTGGTTGCATGTGCATGCATGATGATATGTTTTGCTCATGAGTTCAGTGGGGCTCACACTCAGTTATATATGTTTTTCTTAGATGATTTTGCAGATCGATGTCACTATGGCATGGAGGCTTATTATGAGCAGGAGTGCCCTGGTTGTTATGATGATATTGGTGTGGACCCCAATGGAGGTCATGCCAATAATGCGTGCATTCTCGGTGGTCATTAATGAAGACCGTTGAAGAGTGCACTTGATGCTTTTTGTCTTGGGGACTCCTTTTTGCTTTTGTTAGGAGTTTATCTCCGTTCTGCTTGTGGTTCCGCTGTAGTTTTTCTTACTTTCTTTTTGGGGTTGAGTTATCTCACCCTGTATATTTATATATATATGTATGTATTTTCTTTGGCTTTTGTTCTTGTCATCTTTACTTCTCAAATTGTGGGTAGTTTGGGGAATGTATCAGGATAAACACTTATATATATATATTATCATCGTTTCCTGTATCGTTATGCTTTCTCTTTGTTATTGTAATTATAGTTTATCTGCAGCACTCTGATCTTACCTGTAGTAAAGTGATGAATGTGGTTTTGTGAATGTAATAACTGCTTCTAGATCCATGGGATTTGGCGGATTGCCGTTACGCAATTCGGATCACCTACCTAATCCTCCTAGGGGGTGGTTTGGGGTGTGACAGAGCTTAGTATCAGAGCGTGAGGCTCTTCTTACATTCACAGAGTGCAGATTAGGGTTAACAAGCTACCAACACTAAAACAAGTAATAATTAAAAGCTACAGGGGAGGCAGATGCAATTAAATAAAAGATGCATAAAATTCCATTAAATTTAAAGACAATTGTGGCCGAGCCACTACATAAGTTTGATTGATAGTACCTCTTTCAGATATTTACATAAGCTGGAAAAATAAAATAAAATAAAATAAAATAAATAAAACTAAACTAAAAGTAAATACATCCCGAACAAAGGAATGTACATAAGCTTAAAAAAAAAAAGATGAGTTGGAACCACGTAGCATAGACACCAGTGCTGGTCAGAAGAACTACTCTGGTGGAGGTAAGTCGCTTGAAGGAGGCTGTAAATGGCACGAGTCAACGTGGAAGAACCTGTCCCAAAAGTCCAAGCGTTGCTCGACAGATCGTACTCTGCTCTCCAATGATGTGAAGCCCCGATCCATCCTAGTCGCCATGTCAAAAAGCTGAGTATTGAGGCCCTGAAAATGTGACATCATCTGTGCCCACTCGGAAGGCCCTGGAACCTGAGAACTGGTGGCCCCCATCGCCTCATAAGCAAGCAAGTCTGTAAACTGTGCACCCTACCTAATCCTCCCAGGGGGTGGTTTGGGGTGTGACACTCTAGGTCTTCCAGGTCAAGTGATACCACTCAAACCTTCACTATCCTGGTCATTCTTGGGTTGTAGGGCTTAACCTGCTTAGTTCCCAACACAGGGTTTACTTTCTAAATGCTTTTATTTCAGGTTATCTCATTATCTAACCCAACTTTAGAATGATTTGGAATATTGATGGGACCTCCATATGTGTCACTCCCAGCACGGAGGGAACACATTGGCGACCCATTACTCCCTTCATATCTGTCGTTGGAAAAGGTCTTGTTACATCCTTCAGTTTTCAGCTTTCACCATCTTTAACCTTATCACCTAATTATCCCACAGGGAAAAGTCCATATTAGTCCTCTCTCGAGAACCACACAATCCTCCCATGGTCTGAGTCAGAGTCAAATCCTTTAGGCAGGTTCCATTATTAACCTACTCGATCATTAATAAATTAACTCCCTATTAACTTAAGGTCTGGTGGACCAGGGTCAGGGCTCAACTAGCTATAATGATAAGGTCAATCCAAAGTCACACTTGTGGCTCAGGAGAACTAATTTAACCACACACAAGGGTCAAAAAGACATATTTATTTTATTTATTATCACACCAATCATAGGTATAAATTTACTAATTACATTTATATCCCTGTAGACATATCTATAACCTAGGTCGATCCATAGGAACAGGCTAGCTCTAGGTATGGTATACTAGGTCTCTTTGGAAACCAAGTCACGGTATAGGATTTCCTCTATGAGTCTATACAAGGTCTGGATGAACCAAGTAAAGTATAAATTGAGTCGTCACTAGCTTGAGGTGTTATGAATGACTTCCAAACACATGTGGCCTTCATGGCTCACACAATTAAACTAGCCCAACCAGCCTAGTGGTTCTTCCTTCAGGCCTGGCTAAGGGTTGAAACCTATGTACCCCTATAAGGGTTTCTACACTACGTAGATTGGGTTTACTCACTACCGGGTCGCTCATTGATGGGGTGGTCTAAGGATTTGCATTCTCAAAGGTAACTCTCCTTCTCTCGCATAGGAGGGGAGTCACAATATACACTGATTCCTACCATCTCATATTGGCTGGCCCAGTCGGGTATAAGTTCTAATCCCTTTAAATTTTAGGGCCTTGGCTGAGGTGGTCCCCACAAATGGGTCACACAACCAGGGTGTCCAACCTAGGGTATAGGCATAAATTCATCATACATGGGTGGGACAAAGGGTCTCCAAAATCTGGGCTCAAAAGCCTAAAATAGCTCGGGCGGACTCACAAGCGGTGTCAGTACCCTAGGTCCGTTCTTGGCTCCTCCACGAAAACAAGGAGAGTGGACTAATGGGCGGATGCGGAACGTGAATCCATTTGTTTGTCCGTTCTCAGAGGGTCAAAAAGCCGAGAGGAAATGAATCGATCGGACCTACGGGCGGACTCATAAATGTGGATACGCTCAGGCTAATTTTCTAAAGTATCAAGTTTTAAGCTGGACGGATCGACAGGCGAAGTCATGATAAGTGGTTCCATTCGTTCGTCCGTTCGCGTAATTTTAACAAAACAGAGCCGCGAGTTTTAAAACTCACTTTGGCTCCAAAAGAGGGGGAACACAACAGCAAGGGGAGAGGACTCTACAAGGTTCTTCGTTTGGGGTCTTCTTGTGATCTCAAGCCTCAATGTTCCTTCTCTTACTCTCAAGGTAAGGTTTCTCTTCTCTTTCCTCTTTCCCAATCTCTTCTTCTCCCATTGTAGGATTTGCTTGTCTCTACATATTCCTTTTCCCATTGTAGAACTTTTGGCCTGTGTCTCTTTATCTTTCATTCTTCCTTTCTAGGATTTGGCATGGATAAGCCTAGGTTGTGATTGGATTTGATTTTGTTTGCACTTTCATGCCCATGTATGCCAAGATCATGTCCAAAATTGATTTTAGGTTAGGGTTTTGGGTGTAAATCAAGCCCTAATCGATCAATGGCACTATATGGTTAGATTACTTGTTTGTGTATTGTATTCCTTATAATTTTAAAGCCCTTACAAGCATTTTGAAGATTGATTGCTATGGTGGCCAAGTGTAGTTGAATTTACTTGGATAAGTCTAGGTTTATGTTGGGGTAAAACCTCAATCCTTCAATGCTTTGGAACAATCCTTCAAATTCGTGTTTAATCCCTTATATGCCCTAGAATCTCATAGGAATTTAACTCATTATTTTATCTTCAAGCATATCCTCTTGCTTGTATGATTGTTGAGAAAATCCTTAAAAATCTATCCTTTATTTTCCAAATAATTCATTCACTTAATGAATCCTCAATGCACTACTTATTCTTGGGATTATTTGAAAAATTCTTGATGCTTATCCCCTTTTTCCTCTATTAAATAATCCTTGTCTCTTTATGGGGTATCTCTTTCAACATCTTGCTTGCTTGACATTGGTTGAAACATATAATAGTCAAAAGCACATATGTTGTTTGTGTTGACCTCATTGTTCACCTCTAAGCACACTAGGGATCTCATGTAGACTTCATGTGTGATTTGATCTTGTTTCTTTTCTTCTCAATATATCTCCAATGGTATCCATGTTTCACCTTCTATATCCTCATCATTCACATATGTGTATTTGCTTTTCTCATTATGTATCACCTTCTCTTCTCTTCATCTCCACATCATTCAAGCATTCTATTCCGATAATTTATTTGCCAATTGTATGCCATCATTTCAATTGGGCTTACACTTATCGTCCTTCTTTGATGGGGCCTTGCGTGTAGGAAATTCTAACCATGGGTCCCAAGAGGAAAAGGAACCTAGACATGGTACAAGCTATTCCTACAGCCTATAATGTACACCAATTCACCTTCGAAAAGACCGAAGGGATCTACAGGAAGCATCTCTTTAATAGAAGGATTCTTGTAGAGAGAGATGTCACAGTAGAGGAACTTTTAACCTACAAGGTGGGGGCTAGGTTTGATAGACTAGAGTGGACCAACATGCTCATTCAACCGGACTTCTACTATCCCACACTGGTCAGAGAGTTTTATGCAAATTTGGTCCTAACCAAGGAGGAAGATGATGAGTATAAACTGACTTCCTTCGTGAAGGAGTTACCATTGGTTTCACTGCAATAGAGTTGGGGATTCTTCTCAGTGTTCCTTCAGAGGGTGAGCGAGCCAGGCAGTCATCCAAACAAATGCCTGCGTTTGGATGAGAGCCAAAAATTATTCAAGATCCTCACCAATGACAATTATGAGGAGAATGTTGACCTTACCAAGTTTCCTCCTTCGTGGCGGGTTCTGATTTTTATAGCCAAGACCAATTTGACTCCTTCTAAGGGACAAGTACCCTTCCTCCTCTAATGTCTGCGGTTCTGGCCCATTCTCCATACACTGGCCAGCCCATCTGTCTGCCTCACGTGGTCATGCAGTACATGGCCTGCGTGGTGATGAATCCTACTCGAAACAACACTTTACCCTAAGGCTGACTACTCACCAGGATTTTCTTATTCCTTGGGGTTGATCTTGATTGTGAACCCAAGGGAACATGCACTGAGGGACCTATTGGGTTCAATGCACTACAGAAGATGAACCTATACTATGATTATGATAGTGCAGGAGAGCAGGTGCATTACGGGGATGGCAGAGGGGCTAGGGAGGAGGATAAGGACGATAGTGATGATGACCTGGAGTTTATGGGCTCAGGGCATTCTGCAATAGGTACTTCTAATGCACCTGGGGGAGGTAGCGACATTATGATGGCTATTCGATGACTGACCCTGAGGATGGCAGATGGCTTCGACGATGTCAAGAAGCAATTCTCTGATTAGGCTCAGTGTCTAGAGGGCATCGAGAGAGGGGTGAAAGCTCTCAATGCCTTCTTGGGTCACAGTGGTGGTGGTGGTGCACATTCTTAGCTCAGTTCTCTTCTCAAAGTTCTCTGTAGTTCTTTTACAGTTATTTTGAGTCAGCTCTTGTTTATTCGGTCCTTGATGGATCTTTGTGGAACTCTTTTATTTTGCTCTGTTACTTTAGTTTTCCCTTTTCTCCTTTCCCCTTTTCTTTCTTTTCTTCTGATCAGATGGTTTGGTGAACTTTTGCGAACTTTTATTGTGGTGGATGAATGTACCTTTGGTTTGGGTGGAACAAATCAAATGTTTTCAATTGGCACAGGTGAAATCTTGTGGTTTAGGTTGGAATGGTTAAAATCATGCCCCAGCAGAAATTTAGAACAAATTGGGAACTTGTAATTAGTTATATATATTCATATCTATCTATATTACTTAATTCCTCTTGTTTAGATCATTGTGGTCTGTTGTCGGTTGGTTATGTTTAATTCATTACAGTGTGTGACTTATAGCATATACTTATCCAACTAATATCTATTTGGGACTCAACCAAGTAAATATATAATTATTACTCAACAGCCTATGTTTTCAGTACTAACTTCCAGGTTGTCTATTACCATCTAGATTCTTGTTTTCACTCCAATCAGTCTTCTCCCTATGTCTGCACACAATTATTTATGTTCTTGAGATTTTTAGTTTAGAACCTAACTGTGGAGAGTAAATCAAGAGGTTACACTAGACTGTGATCGGTGCAGAGCATCACGCTCTGATACCACTCTGTCACGCCCCTATCCCGATGTAAGATATTTTACCACATAGGGGTATGACTGGGACAATCACACATCATCCCAACACCTACCAGGATCACAGATGCAGTGTCCCGAGCCATAATCCACCCTGTTACCACATCTTGATAACAGAAAGGGAACGTACCAATATAGAATAAGTCATCCCAGATACAGAGTTAGCGGAAGCAAAATTAAATTAAATCATGTGAAATTATAGAGCATCGGTTCTCTAATGATAACACATATTACAATTCTAACATAAGTAGCCATTCATTACTCTCCCTGTAAATAAACACACAGTTTATAGATGATTATGGAATGAAGATAGAAAATAATAAAATAACAAATAATTGCCCCAAGGGCACCAATCTTGGGTGTACATCTACATCCAAGTCACAGCCACTGGTTTCACTTGATTCGCATCCAATGGTGCTCATCCAAGTAGTATCTCCAGCATAACAACTAAAAAGGGGTTGTGCAACGGGGTTAGCTACACTAGCTAGTGAGGGACCAAAGGGGAATGCACATACACCATACAATCAATATCAATTAGAATGATGCATGCTAATGTTAGATTCATTTTTCACCTAGCACACAATTCTATCGATCAAGTATATGCTACTGTGATAACTCGGGAGACACTGTGGGTCACTTATCCTATCGCCCTAGTGAAACCTCAATTATCACAAGGGACCTATGCCAATAGAAGCCATCATGACCACCCAATGGCAAACCCTAATAGCCATCACTACCCCAGTCTTGGCCTCTCCCACCTCCACAAACCACAGGTGCTTAGACTATCCAACACATAAACCCCTATTGGCAAGGGTCGTAGCATAAGAGAATAAGTATCCTAGCCGTAAATATACTATATGCAAGTCCTATCGTCCCGAGAGGTATTCCGGGTACATCAACGTCCCATTGTATCTAGTACTTGGGTACCAGCACGGCACTGCACATACAGATCAGGATGACATATAGTAGTTTTTATAATTAAATAAATTGGGGTTCCGGTATCGGCACACCCAGAATCGTAACCCAATACAATGGTGAGCATGCTATCACATTCATAACAAATCACATTTGGATAATAATGCAATGCTTGTAAATATATACTAGCATGCGTAAGATTTCAAATTTACATATATTCAAACCCAACAAATCACCCAGAACCCACTCACCTAACACGGGTGTCGCCGTGTGTGGTTGACATGAATCTCACCTGGGCTCCCCGCTAACCATCGAGTTGGATAGCCTAGGAATACAAAATAAATCATTAAAGCATGCATAGAAGGGTCCCATGCTAGGCCCATAAGGTTAAAATCAGATTTCAACCAAAACAGCACGAGCGGACTCACGGGCAGTCTTAGTAGAGGTGAATCCGCCCTTGACTCTGTTTAGGCCTAAAGGTGAAAACAGAGCGAGTGGACCCACAAGCAGGATATCTCACTTGGATCCGATCGTGCATCTGTTCGAGACCTGAGACACTCCAAAAAGCGAGTGGATTAACAGGCGGATGTGCTTCTTGGGTCTGCCCCTGCATCCGTTCAATTCCTGAGACAGACCTGAGAGCAACAGGCTTCGGGCGGAGGCAAACAGAGTGAATCCGTGTCTTCGTTCGCTCAGGGCAGCACACGGGGTTTACACTGGGTGGACTGACGGGCGGTACCACGATAGATAAATCTGGTCATTCGTCCACTGGTAGTCTCTTCCAAGGTTTTAAAGAGCTGCAGCTCCAGCTTGAAGCTTGGAGTTCCATAGCATCTCAGGCTCATGGAGGGGGTGTCTAGGCCTTCCCATGGTCACTAGATTCTAGCCTCACCTCATGGATCCAAGATACTACAAGGTTTGGTCTCAATTGGGGTCCAAGGGTTTGGTTTCAAGGTTCAAACCATGGATTCATTAGCTATGGCTGCAATTGCAGCACTTAGAGGCCTAGGTCAACATCATTAGGGCTCCCAACTAGGGCCGGGCTTCACCTTGAGTCCCAAATGGAACCCTAGGTTAGCCCTAGCTCAAGAAACCATCAAAATCAAAGAGAAATGGGGGAGAGCTAGGTTTGGGGAGCTTACCTTGGTGAGCTTCCTTCTTCCAGCCACTCTCTCCATCTCTTCTCCTCCTCTTTCTCTTCTCCCTTGAGTCCGGCCAGCTTAGGAGGAGATGTGGAGTAGCCAACCATTTTGGCATGGCTTCCATCTTCTTCCCTTCCCCTCCTACTTCTACTTCTCCTTCTTCTTTCCTTCTTCTCCTTCTTCTCTTATCTTTTCTCCTCCACGGTTTATGGGGGAGGGGGAGAGATAAGTAAAAGAGAGGGGTTTTCCTATCCTTTAAGGGGTTAGATGGGCCTTAGAGTGTGTTTGGTTTTGGTACCCCCAATCACTTAGTGGCCCTTAGGTTTTTAAATGGGTTTCAGTTAGGTCTTTAGGGCTTGTTTGGCCTTAGGTATAACCATTAGGTCCATTAGGTCATGTTTGGGGTGCACCCTAAGTCCATAGGACTTAATTGTCTACTAGGGTCTATTTGGTTTAGGCTAAGGTGTATAAAACCTATTATTCACCTAAGTTAAGCCTTGTGGGCCCACTTTCATGACCCACTCAACCAACCAATGGTGAGGCCAGGGGTCCTCATGGTCCAAGGGTCTAATTGTAGTATCCGGGACATGGAGATGTGGGTCCCATAGAAAAATATTCCAAAAAGGCAGTTGACAGCACGGACGAATCCTCGAGCGGATTCAGTAAAAGTGAGTCCGATCATGACTCCGGTGCTGCTGTCAGGGCCCAAACTTCAAGGAAAGTTACTGGGCTTTGGCCTACACCTCCAAGGCTTTGAGGGGATTCTTTTTATTGTATTTCGAGTTCAAGGTCATTAGTGTTGACCATAGCCATAAGGCATTACCCTTTGGGTAAGGTCTGGATACCCCTCGGTATAAAGGTATATTTGGGGTGCGGGTGTAACAATTGGCTTCTTCGTCGAGGGCACCAGCGGCTGCTAGAGCCACCACTGCATCACCTCAGTTGGGTATAGCCGTCGGTGAGGTAAATGCTTTCATGACTACTATGATGCAGACCATGCAACAACAACAAGAACTGTTGGGCAAAATGTCTATGCAATTTACGTCCATGATGCATGAGCATGCAGTACCACCTCCACCACCCAATCGGCCCATACTTTTTCCCACCACCTGTGCCTCAATACTTAGAGGAAAACTCTACCGCCAAGGTAATGGAGAGATTTAAGAAACTCCAACCACTTATGTTTTTCCAAGTTGAATTCTAAGCAATGCAGTCGAAATGGTAGATTAGCGCCTTAGAGAAGGCATTTGATGTACTCAAGTGTTCGGATGCGCAAAAGCTGATATGTGCGGGTTATCAGCTATAGAATGAGGCTGAAGCCTGGTGGAAGGCTACCAAGCCAAATCTTGAAGCCGCCCATTCGAATCCCATGTGAAAGCAATTTAAAGAAGTCTTCTTCAACAACTACTTCCCAGAGAGCTTTAGGGACAAGAAAGAAGCTGAGTTCTCCGCACTGGTATAAGGAACCAGGTCAGTGCTGGACTATAAACAATGGTTCAAAGATCTGTTCCATTTTACTCCAGAGCACCTAAAAGGGGAAGTCAGTAAGACAAAGAAGTTTGAGAAGGGACTTAAACCTGAGATTGGGTCTGTTCTGTCAATTATAGACATTCGGGATTATGCTCAAATGGTCGACAAGGCAAAGACTATGGAGGATAGATTGAAGGAGAAAGAAAAAGAGAAGGCTACAACATTGCCCGGGTTGGGCAAAAGGCCAAGTAATTTTCAGACCTTTGTTGGCCAAACAAGGTTTTTTGAGGAACCAGTTCAAGTGTTAACAAACGAGGAAGCTGAGGCGAACCTCGATGTAATGACAGGTAAGTCCACTGAACACTACTAAGTTATAGAGAATAACCGGTGTATATATGTAACCTAAACTATATACAAACCCTTGGTAACCTGAGTGTCTCAACCATTCTTGCACGAGTGCTATTCGACTTGGGTGCATCCCACTCTTTCATTTCCACCACCTTTGCGAGTAGGATGGAAGATCAATCGAGGGACATCGGACATGAATTAGTTGTTAAACCCGGCCCCTGACTAACTGAAATCTTGACTGAAGGACAAGAACCCCTGACATGGCATCCAAGCACACTGTGGAGTATCACTCCAGTGATTGAATTTGATGAAGAAACCCTGAGGATGTCATCCTACATACCTGTCAGAAGATAGACAGCTGATCCCTGCAGTTGCATGACCCACAGCATAATATACTACATAGACTCCAGGTATTCTCTCTCCTCTCCATAAATGTGGGACCCACCTCTGAAAATAGGTCTAAAAGACCTTGAGTGACATGTGGGTGCAAGGCCCTAACCTTGGGTCAAACCCCTGTGCAAGCCCACAAAGAATCAACCTTGCTAAAATCTCTGGGCGATGCAGACATCACCCAGAGACATCACCTAGAGTGGGAAAATGCATTTTTTCCATGATTTGATCTATGGGGACCACCCATATTGGACATGGACACCCTCCATAGGTTGAGGGAAGTCTGAGGGACCACCTCATACCCTTGGATCATTGTGGACCCCACCTAAGTGCCTAGAATGACTGAGAATGCATTCAAAAGTGCATTTTCAAAAGGGGCCTTAACAACCAAACAGACCCTAGTTATGGGTTGGGCTATAAATGGGGGTGCCTTAGCTTATTTAGAGCTCTTAGCACTGCTGAAACCGTAGAGGGAAGGACAAGAAAGAAAGGAGAGAAAAGAGAAGGAGAAGAGGAAGGAAAGAGAAGGAGAAGGAAGAGGAGACCTCACCTTGCATCTGCATCCATTCCCAGCTGTGTTCAGGTATAAATCTGAACTTGCTTCCACTGCTATGATGCTGCTACTGATTCTTATCCATGGATCTCTGAGGTTTTGATGCATTTCTGGCCATTTGCAGTTCAGAACAGCTGGGAGCTGCCATGAACCATCTCAGATCTACCATGTAAGCATGATGCATGGAAGATCTGAGCATTTTATGGTGTTTTTCATATCTGTTTTACACTTGAGACCGAAACCTAGCTGTGCCAGGCTGCACTGCCCTGTTACACCAGGAACTGGGCAGTCTAGGGCCCAGATTGTGTGCCCTGGCTGCATGAAACCTAACCCTAGGTTGTAGCAGCCTTAGATTGTTGATTTACACATGAACCAGCCTTGCATGCAGCCAAAACCCTGTTTTGCAACTGAGGATATGCTGGGTTACTATTCATAGGGCTGTCTGGACAGCTCTTGGCAGCCAAGTGATGGGCCCAAGTGAAAGTCCACATGGACCAGTGCAAAGTATACCCTTGGGGGTCCAAGATGACCTAAAATGCATGGGGAGAGGATCCATGCACTGCCCATGGCCTGCAACCTTGGAATCTCAACCTGATTCCGATTTTGCAATCTCTGGGCGATGCACTAGGCGATGCAGACATAACCCAGAGGCATCGCCCAATGAATGAAATTTCACTGTAATTCTGATCTGACCTAGGAATCTTCACCCCTGGGCCACAAAACAATGTAGGGAGGTGGAAAATTACCAAAATGCCCCTCCCCACATCTCTCCACATGTATGAATGCCTTGGGTACCCAAGTGGGCTCCGCAAGACTTGGAAACCCTGTCTATGAAGGTCCTACAGCACTACTAGGTTGGGGACTGTACTGTGAAGCTTGAATAACCTAGGGACATGTATCAATGTGATAAATGACCATTCTACCCCTAGACCACAAATTCTGGATGATGCACTGGGACATAGGCCTAAGGCCCAGTGCAAGGCCTAGAGATTTCCAAGTGATGACCAACTGTACACCGAGTCAACTCAGTGAGCCTAGATCAACCCTAGGACATCAAAAAATAATGCTGAATATTAAATGACATATTTCTGATTTATATCTAGGGTTTGATCCCGCGCTTGAGGCCTACAGCCAAACTACAGTCGAAACTGAAACTGGAACTAAATTGCTAGAACCAGACCCAGGTGAGTGAAATATTATCGTGTATGTATGTGTAATAGTATTATTATGCCGGCAATTAAATTCTTCAATTATATTGGTTGTTACTTAATTAAATTCAATTTCTCAATTAATATACATCGTGTGACTATTGATCAATTTTGCTTGAATATATCATGATGACTGTGAATGTTAGACTAGATGTCGTAGTCGGTTGGGAAATGAGGTCAGTGGTAGCCCGTAGTATGGGATACGGTTGACACCGCCTGACTCATACGATGCCATATAGACATGGGGCTAGAGTTTCATCACCCGTGCTACGCACCTTTGCCAACAGGGGTTAAGGTGTTGGATAACTGTGAGGACTACCGTAACACCTCGGGCATTTAAGCCGGGAAGCCTCAACATAGCTGGGATGCCCCAGAGAAAATATGCCTGGAAGCCTCAACATAGCTGGGAAGCCTCAACATAGCTGGGATGCACCGATAGGTGAATCATGGCTATGCGCCACATAAAGTTTATCCTCAAATTACATGTCGGGAAGCATCGAAAGGTGAAATTATTATTAAGTCGGTTACCTCACAAGTTCAATCTAGAGGGCTGGTCAGGCTGACCTGGGTAGGGAGATGCTGTGTTAAACCCTGCCCCTGAATGACTGGAATCTTGACTAACGGACAGGAACCCCAGACATGGCATCCAAGCACACTATGGAGTATCACTCCAGTGATTGAACTTGATGAAGAAACCTTGTGCAAGTCTTCCTATATACCTGTCAGAAGATGGACAGTTGATCCCTGCAGTTGCATGGCCCATAGCATAATGTACTGCTTGGACTCCAAGTATTCCCTCTCCCCTACATAAATGTGGGACCCACACTTAAAAATGAGTGTAAAAGGCCCTAAATGACATGATACTAGGCCCTGACCCTAGGTCAAACCCCTGTGCAAGCCCACAGAGTTTCAGCCTTGCTGAATTCTCTGGGCGATGCACTGGGCGATGCAGACATCACCCAGAGTGCAAAACTGCATTATTTTAAGGATTTATTCTATAGGGACCACCCATATTGAACATGGGTGCCCTCCATAGGTTGAGAGGAGTCTGAGGAACCACCTCATACCCTTGGATCACTATGGACCCCACCTGAGTGCCTAGAATGGTTGAAAATGCAGTTAAAAGTGCATTTTGAAAATAGGCCTTAGCAGCCAAGCAAGCCCTAGTCATGGGCTGGGGTATATATACCAGTGCCTTGGGTTCATTTTAGACCCTTAGCTATTATTCAAATTGTGGGGGAAGGGAGAGGAAAGAAAAGAGAGAAAAGAGAGGAAGAAGAAGAAGAAAAGAGAAGAAGGAAGGAAGGAGGGAGCAGCCCCTCACCCTAGGCCCTGGATTCAAGCAGCCCTACACTTGTTCAGGTATAAACACCCTTGCTCATACCTGCTGCCCTGATAAATCACTACTGCCCTCTTTGATTCTCTGTGTTTTGGTGGATTTCTGACCACTGGCAGCCTAGAACAGCTGGGGACTGCCATGTACTATCTTAGATCTACCATGCAAACATGAAGCATGGAAGATCTGAGTGTTTTATGAGGATTTATACATCTATTTTTGCCTTTGGAACCGAAACCAGAACTGTGCTTGGCTGCACTGCTGTGTTACACTGAGAACTGGCTATTTAGATTTTTGATTTCATGCCCTTGTTGCATGGGACCTAGCCCTAGGTGGTAGTAGACTTGGATCATTGTAATAAACCTAAAATCAGCTTTGCATGCAGTGAAAATAGTGATTTGTAACTGATGACACCTTGTGTTACTATTCACTGGGCTGTCAGGGCAGCCTCTGGCAGCTAAGTGGTGGGCCCAATTGAAAATCCACAAAGACCAGTGCAAAGGGTACCCCTGGGGGTCCAAAATGACCTAACATGCATTGGGAGAAGGTCCATGCACTGCCCATGGTTCAAAACCTAGGAATCTCAACCTGATTTCGATTTTGTAATCTTTGGGCGATGCACTGAACGATGTAGACATCGCCTAGAGACATCACCTAGTGAGGGAAACCTTGCTGTTTTGATGCTCTGACCTGGGGATCCTCACCCTAGGGCCGTGATACAGTGTAAGGAGGTGGAAAATGACCAGAATGCCCCTCCCCACATCTGTCCGTGTGTATGAGTGCTTTGGGAACCCAAGTGGGCCCCGCAGAACTTGGAAACTCTGCCTATGTTGGTCCTACAGCATTGTCAAGTTGGGGACAACACTGTAAGACTAATGTGACCTAGGAACATGTACTAATATAGCAAATGACCATTCTGCCCCTAGGCCACCAACTCTGGATGATGCATCGGGACATAGGCTTAAGGCCCAGTGCAAGGCCCGAAGAATTTCAAGTGATGATCAATTGTACACCGGGTCAACCCAGTGAGCTTAGATCAACCCTAGGACCTCCAAAAATAGTTTGGAATATTAAATGACAATTTCTAATTTATATCTAGGATTTGCTCCTACGCTCAAGGCCTACAGCCAGAATGCAGCCAAAACTGAAATTGCAACTGAGTTCTTAGAACTAGACTAAGGTGAGTGAAATATTATCGTGTATGTATGTGTAACTGTACTATTATGCCTGCAATTAAATTCTTAAGTTATAAATGCTGTGTTATTTAAATTCTGTTCAATTACTCATAATTATTACACTTTGATTATCTGTTGATGAACATTATGATTTTTACATGATGATTATGAATGTTAGACTAGATGTCGTAGTCGGCTTGGAAATGAGGCTGGTGGTAGCCCGTAGTATGGGATACGGTTGACACTGTCCAATTCATACGATGCCATATATACATAGGGCTAGAGTTTCATCACCCATGCTACGCACCCTTGCCAACAGGGGTTAAGGTGTTGGATAACTATGAGGACCACCGTAAAACCCTAGAGGCATTTACACCGAGAAGCCTCAGCACAGCTGGGATGCCCCAGGGCAAATTTGTCGGGAAGCCTCAAGCTACAAGCTTGGGAAGCACTGAAAGGTGAATTTTTTGGCTACATGCCACATATAAAGATTATGCACCGGTTTAGTGAAATTATATTGAGTCGGTTACCTCAGAGGAGTTAATCCAAAGGGCCGGTCGGGCTAACCTGGGTAGGGAGATTGTAGAGCTAGTTGGTACTCTCCGACAACTCAATGGGTGTATTGCGGGACAGGGTAACCAAGGCCACACCATGGATACATGTATTGGGGATTGTAGTAGCACTAACCTAACCTAGTTGTAGTGTTAGGTGGCTAATAAATAATCTGGACTTGTATATCATGTAGGATCATGTGGATTGTGGTTGCATGTGCATGCATGATGCTATGTTTTGCTCATGAGCTTGGTGGGGCTCACACTCTATTATATATGTTTTTCTTCTAGATGATTCTGCAGGTGGATGCCGCTGTGTCATGGCGGCTCATTACGAGGAGAGCCTTGGTTATTATGATGATATTGGTGTGGACCCTGACGAAGGTCATACCGATGATGCAAGCGTTCTCAGTGGTTATTGATGAAGACCAGTGAGGGGCACTTCTAGTGTTTTGTCTTGGGGACTCCTTTTTGCTTTTGACAGGGGTTTATCCCCGTCTCTGCCTCTAGTTTAGTTGTAGTTTTCTTTTTCTTTTTGGAGTCGAGTTATCTCACCCTATATATATATATGTATGTATTTCCTTATAGCTTTTGTCAGCTTTATCTTTCAGTTGTGGGTTGTACTGGGAGGGAATGTATCAGAACTCACTTATGCATATATGTATATCACCTCATCATCATTCCCATATCGCTATGCTTTCTTTATTGTTATCATTGTAGATTATCTGCAGCACTCTGATCTTACTTATAGTAATGTGACAAATGTAGAACCGTGAATGTATTAACAATTTCTAGATCAGTGAGGTTTGGCGGATTGTCGTTTTGCAATTCAGGTCACTTACCTAATCCTGTCAGGGGGTGGTTTGGGGTGAGACAAGCTGGAACCAGCTGGTTCTCTCCGATAACTCAATGGGTGTATCATGGGAAAGGGTAACCAAGCCCACACCAGAGATACATGTATTGGGGATTATAGTAGCACTAACCTGACTTAGTTGTATTGTTAGGTGGCTAATAAATAATCTGAAATTGCATATCATGTAGGATCATGTGGAATGTGGTTGCATATGCATGCATGATGATATGTTTTGCTCACGAGCTTAGTGGGGCTCACACTCTGTTATACATGCTTTTCTTCAAGATGATTCTGTAGGTGGATGCCACTGTGACATAGTGGCTTATTACGAGGAGGAGAGCCCTTGTGATTATGATGCTATTGGTGTGGACCCCGATGGAGGTCGTATTGATGATGCAAGCGTTCTCAATGGTTATTGATGAAGACCAATGAGGAGCGCTTCTGATGCCTTTTATCTTGGGGACTTCTTTTTGTTTTTGACAGGAGTTTATCCCCGTCCTTGGTTCTTTCTTAGTCTTTTCTTTCCTTTTTGTGTTTGAGTTATCTCGCCCTGTATATATAGTATTTTTCTTTTGCTTATGTATATGTCAGCTTTCTCTTTTCAATGTGTGGGTTGTACTGGGAATGTATCAGAACATACATATGTATATATATCATCAACATTCCCGTATCGCTACTGTTACATCCGCACCCCAAATATATCCTTATACCCAGGGGCAATCCAGACCTTACCCAATGGGTAATGCCTTATGGCCATGGTCAACACTGATGACCTTGAACTAAAAATATTATAATAAGAACTCCCTCAAAGTTTTGGAAGTCTGGGCCAAAGTCCCAACATTTTCCTTGATGTTTAGGCATTGACAGTAGCACTGGAGTCACGAACGGACTTACTCTTGTACAAGGGTACCCACACCCGTGCTGTCATCAGCATTTTTGGATTATTTCTCTGTAGGACCCACACCCTCGTATCCCAGACACCTTAATTGAACCCTTGGACCATGTGGACCCCTATCCTTACCATTTGTTGGGTAGGTGGGCCCACAAAGCCTAACTTAGGGAGATAATGGGTTTTATAATCTAATTAAGAACCAAACAGGACCTAAGGGCTAATAGGTCTAAGTGAGGCTTGAGCCCAACCCAAACAGGCCCTAATTAACTAAATGGACCTAATGGGCCATGACCTGGACCAAACATGGCCTAATGCCTAACCCAAGACCCATTTAAAGCCTAAGGACTAACCTACATTCTAAGACCCCCAACCCAAACACACCCTAAAGTCCCTTTTATCCCTTAAAGCTAAGAGAATCCCTCCCATTCACTTATCTCTCCCCCTCCCAAAAACCATGGAGGAGAAGAGACAAGGGAAAGAGAAGGAGGAGGAAGAAAGAGGGTAGAAGTAGAAGTGGAAGAGGAATGAGAGGGGAAGGGAAGAAGATGGGAGCCATGCCAAAATGGTTGGCTGCCCCACATCTCCTCCTCTTACTGATCGGACCAAGAAGGAAGAAGAAGGTGAAGGAGAAAAGATGGAAAGGAAGGGAAGGGAGAAAGAAGGCTCACCTAGCCTTGGACTCCACTCCTCCATTGGAGGATTTCACCAAGGTAAGCTCCCCAAACTTAGTTCCGCTCCATTTTCCCTTTGATTTTAATAGATTCTTTGAGCTTGGGTGACCTAGAGTTCCATTTGGGACTCAAGGTGAAGCTCAATCCCTAGTTGGAGCTCTAATGGAGCTGACTGAGGACTGGTTTGGACCCCTTGGTGCTGCATTTGCAGCCATTGCTGCCAAGCTTTGGTTTTGAACTTGAAACCCAACCCTTAGACCCTAATTGAGACCCAACCTTGTAGGATCTTGGATCCATGAGGTGAGCCTAGGATCTACCAACCCTAGGAAGACTTAGACACCCCTTCCTTGTCCCTGAGATGCTATGGAGCTCCAAGCTTCAAGTTGGAGCTGCTGCTCTTTGAAATCTTGGAAGAGACAACCGGTGGATGAACGACTGGATCCATTTATCGTGGTACCTACCGTCAGTCCGCCCAGTGTAAATCCTGAGTAATAGCCTGAGCGGACGAAGGCACGGATTCACTCTGTTTGCCTCCGCCTGGGACCTGTTGCTCTCGGGTCCTGTCTCAAAAATCGAACGGATGCAGGGGCGGACTCAAGAAGCACATCCACCCGTGGATCCCCTCCCTTTTATGATTGCCTCAGTTGTCAAACGGATGCACCATCGGACTCAAACGAGAAGTTTCGTTCGTGGATCCACTTGCCCTATTTTCACCTTTTGGCCTGAACGGAGTCAGGGACAGACTCACCTATGCTGAGACCACCCGTGAGTCTGCTCATGCTATCTTGGTTGAAACTTGATTTTAACCTTGGTGGCCTAGCATGGGACCCTTCTATACCTATTTTAATACTTTCTTTTGTATGTTTCGGCTAGTGCACCGGTGAGATTCAGGTGAACCACGTCGGATGACACCCGATGCCCTGGGAGATTCATGCCAATCACGTTGGGCTACACCTATGTTAGGTGAGTGGGTTATGGGTGACTTTTTAGGTGTGAATATTATATAATTATCTATATTAAGCATGGTATGATATATTTATAAGCATGGTGAGCATTATATTTTATTCAATTGTGAACTATTGAGAATGTGATAGTATGCTCACCATTGTATCGGGCTACGGTGCCGGGTGTGCCGATACTGGAATCCCAATTTATTTAATTATGAAAACTGTTGTATGTCATCCTGATCTGTATGTGTCGTGTCATGCTGGTACCCTGGTACTAAATGGAATAGGACGTTGATGCACCCGAAATACCTCTTGGGACGATAGGACCTGCATATAGTATATCTGCGGCTAGGATTGCTTGTTCCCTTATGCTACGACCCTTGCCAACAGGGGTTTATGTGTTGGATAGTCTGAGCACCTGTGGTCTATGGAGGTGGGAGAGGTCAGGACTAGGGTAGTGATGGGTATTAAGGTTTGCCACTGGGTGGTCATGATGGCTTCTACCGGCATAGGTCCCTTCATGATAATTGAGGTCTCACTGGGGCGATAGGATAAGTGACCCTCAGTGTTTTCCGAGTTATCATAGTAGCATATACTTGATCGATAGAATTGTGTGCTAGGTAAAAAATGAATCTAACATTAGCATGCATCATTCTATTTGATATTGATTATGTGATGCGTACGCATTCCCCTTTGCTCTCTCACTAGCTAGTGTAGCTAACCCCATTGTACAACCTCTTTTTAGTTTATATGCAGATAGCTTCTTGACGAGCACCGTTGGATGCGGATCAAGTTGATTTGATGACTGTGACTTCGATGGAGATATACACCCAAGCATTTGAGCCCTTGGGGCGATTGTTTATTATTATTTAATTTCTGTATTCATTCCACAACCATGTATAAACTGTAGGCTTACTTATTAGGAGAGATTTAATGGTTACGAACACTATTATTGTACTATGTGTTATCATTAGAGAACCGATGCTCTATAATTTCACATATTTGAATTTAATTTTGCTTCTGCTAACTCTATGATTGGAACGATTTATTCCTTTTGGTACGTTCCTTTCTGTGTCATATGTGATGACAGGATGGACTGTGGCTTGGGACACTGCATCTGTGATCCTGGTAGGCGTTGGGATGATGTGTGATTATCCCAGTCATACCGCTATGTGACAAACTATCTTACATCGGGATAGGGCGTGACAGGGTGGTATCAGAGCGTGATGCTCTGCACCAACCATAGTCCAGCGTAACCTCTTGATCTAGTCTCCACAATTAAGTTCTAAATTTAAAATCTCAAGAACATAAATGGTTGTGTGCAGACATAGGGAGAAGACTAATTGTCATGAAATAAAAATTTAGATGATAATAGACAACCTGGAACCTAGAATTTGAAAACATAGGCTGCAATTGTGTAATTGCTTGGTCGAGTCTTAAATAGATACTAGATGGGTGTATATATGTTATAATTATGATCAGTAATGGATTAATCTTGATCAATCATAATAATCCACAATGATCTAAAAGTGGGAATTTATTATATATATATATATATATATATGATGCCCAAAAAAATTAAATTCCAAAGAATTTAATTTTCCCTAGAAGTAACTAATGTTCTTCACTAGTTGACACCTGCGATTCCATTCTGCTTAATCTAATTCTTCGAATCCAACCGTGATTGTATCATTTTCTGTTTGGGCATACCTGTACCCTCTCTATTTTAAAATACCAGATTCACCTGTCTAACCCAAGACACTTGATTTCAATCAAACAAGATCAATAGATACATCTAGTAGTTCTAAAAGTTCTTAGATTGTTCACACTGTCAGATCAAAGGAAGAAAAAGAGATGCAAGAAGCTAGAGGAAAGTAAAATGAAAATAGTTCCACAAAGTATCCTTCGAGGGCAAGAGACTAAGAGAATTGATAAGGCAATTTCTGAGAATTTTCAGAGGAAGAGCGGAACTAATCGTTGGCACTGACGTCACCACCGCGATCGAGGAAGAAATTGATGTTGTCTATTGCTCGCTCGATATCCGCCATACACCAAGCTTGGGCATTCAGTTGTTTCCCGATCCTATTGAAGCCATCTGCCACTCGCACGCCCAGCCGCTTGATGGCCATTGATAAGTCATTATCTGCCCCTGTGACTCTTGAGGTACCTGCTGCAAATGGTCCTGGACCCCTAAGCTCAGAATCGGCCTCACTGGCATTTTCCTCATCATCTTTGATTCCTTTCCCCTTACAATGCTGAATTTGTCCCCCTGCACTATCGTAAATAGGGTATAGGTTCATCTCTCGTAGCGCATCAAACCCGATAGGTTCCCGAGTGCTTGACTTCTTGGGTTCCTGATCAAGATCGACCTCGAAGTAGAGGAAAACCCATGTGAGTAATCAACCATACGGCAGTGCATGCTGTCGAGTAGAATCCATAACAGTGCGAGCCATGTGCTTCATAATTATGTAAGGGAGACAAATCGGTTGGCCAGTATACAGGGAGTGAGCCAATACCACGGACATCAGAGAAGGATGTGTGTTGCTCGCCTTGAAGGGAACCAGATTTGTTTTGGCAATGAAAATAAGGACTCGCTGTGAAGGAGGAAACTTGGAGAACTCCTTATTCTTCTTGTACCTGTTGTTGGTTAGAACTTGGAACAATTTCTTGCTCTCTTCCGAGTATAAGCTTTGGTCTGGGAGGCCGTCCAAATAATAGTAAACCTTTATCCCTTCTACTGAAACATCAAGGATGATTCCCAATTCTTATGTGGTAAAACTAATGGCAACCCCTTTTATTGCAGTAGTTAGTCTGAGATCACCATCCTCTCCCTCTGTCAGCAACAATTTAGAGTAGAATTCTCTGATCAAAGCAGGATACTAAAACTCAGGCAAAACTAGCATGTTGGACCACTCCAACTTCTCAAATCTAGTCTCCACCTGGTACGCCAACATTTCTTCCATGGTTATGTCCCTTTCGACGAGGATTCTCCTACTGAAGAGACGTCCCTGAGAGTGTCCCTCTGCCCCTTCAATGGTCAGCCGAGACACCTGATGGGTGATAGGAATGGCAGGCACAATGGCAGTGCCTCTCTCTCTTTTTGGAGCCATGAGGTCACCTACCCATACGAAGCAACACCAAGAAGGGTAGCAAGAATGTACGTCAATTTGGAATGATTAGGTATGTGATTGGCAATTAAGTTTACAAAAGGTGAAATGCCCCATTTGAAGTGGAAATGATTTGACTGGGAGACTATGCATGATGGGAAAATCAAAGGAGAAGTATATATAAATGTGATATAAAAATGAAAATGTGTAATGGGAACGTGAAAAATCATTGGAAATGTGTTCGGAGAAAAGAGAAGAGAAGAGACAAGAATATTATGCAAAAAAAGCCCCACATGTAATCCCTTATGTATGAATGTGAAGGATGAGACTAAAGTAAGCAATAAGCATAAGTTGTGACATGGGATATCCCAACTTGAGACAAGAACCCTTTGTTGAGAAAGGAAATGAATACTAAGGATTGTGCAAGTAATCTCAAGAATATAAAATGCATTTGGGAGAACATTAAGAGGATGAACTATCAAGAGAAGAAGATAGACTCCAAGGATTTTACCTATTGTTATACATAATTGTATAAGAAATGTATTTGATGATATATCAATGCAATGATTTGGTGAAGTCTAGATACATGTAATGGATTAAGCATGGACTTGAAAGGTTTCTCAAGCATGAAAGAATAGGAGAGCTTACTCAATCAAGAATGGGAACCTATCCAAGATAATTAACTAAACAATGATAAGCAATCTTTAAAATGCTTAAAAGAATACAATGAACAAGTAAGAAGCCGTTCCTATAGTGTCATTGATCATTAGAGCATGACTCCCAACCCAAAGGCCTTAGCCTAGATCGATTTTGGCATGAACTTGATGTATATGGCCATAAGAATGCAAGCAAAGTCAAGACATGATCATACTTGGGATGATTTATCACAAAGCCAAGGAGAAATGAAGAGACACAAGCAAAATCTCTCAATGAGAAGCATAGAGGATTTAAAGGAAAATGGAGAAGAGAAAATTTACCTTAATCAAGTAGGAAGTGATCTTTGAGGCTTGAAGTTGCAAGAGAATTCCTCAAGGAAGTCGTAGAGCCTTTCTTCCTCTCCCTACGATTGTGTTTTCTTTGGAGCCAAAGTGAGATTTGAAACTCACGGTTTCTGTTTTGTTGAAATTCCTCGAACGGACGAACGAACGGAATCAGTTATCGTGACTGCACTCGTCAATCCGCCCCGCCTAAAATTTAAAAAGTTATGAATTTATAACTGACCGGATCAACGAGCGGATCCACTGCTATGAGTCCGCCCGTAGATCCGATCAATTCATATTCTCTTGGACTTTTGGTCTTCTGAGAACGGACAAACGAACGGATTCACGTTCTGCCTCTGCCTATTATTCTGCTCTCCCTATCTAGCGAGGGAACACGAACGGAACCAGAGCACTGATACCGCTCGTGAGTCCACTCGCTGTTCTTTTGGGATTTTGGTCCTAGACTTTTAAGACCTTTTGATTAACCCATTGTATGATGATTTGATGTCTGCACCCTAGGTTGGACACCCATTTTGCTTGGCCCAAGCATGATTAATTGTTTGCCTTAGATGATAACCATGATGTCTGTATTCTTGGGCCTACGTCGGCTAGACCAGCTGATAAGGAATGACAGGCAATGATGTGTACTGTGAGTCCCCTCTTACCAAAAAGGGAGAAGAGTCACTCTTGGGAATGAAGACCCTTAGACCCCATGAATTGATGGACCCAAAACTTTATGAATAGGAAGCCTAACCCTATGGGCAGATATAAGTAAGGAAAGTAATGGGCTGGCTTAGACTGGTCCCTTTGAAAGAGCCATAGAGACCACGTGTAATTAGAGGCCATTCATGACACCTTAAGTTAGTGATGACTCTATTTGTACTTGACATGGTTCTTCCATACCACGTTTAGAATCATAGAGGAAGTCCTATGCAGTGGGTTGACTGAGAGAACTGTACTCGAGGACTCTTGTTCTTGTGATTTAACCTAGATGACGGATATGTCTATATGGATATGAATGTAATTCTTGAGCTCTTGCCTATGTATTAGTGTGATATGTATATAGGTATGTCCCTTAAGACCTTAGACTTGTTAGACTAGAGTGATTCTCTGATAGTACAAGTATGACCTTACCTAGGCCTTACTGTGATCACCTAGATAAACCTAGACCCTTAGTCATATTGACCACAGGGTAGTAGTTAATGAATTCATTAATGACTGGGTAAATTAATTAGCATGAGTTGACTTAGACCTACCATAGACGATTGTTTGGCTCTCGAAAGAGAACCATAAAGGACTTTTTCCCCGTGTAGTCACTGTGAGATTGGTTTAAAGACCTTGAAAGCTAGGACTGAAGGATGTAACAAGACCTCCTCCAACGACAAATATGAATGGAGTAATGAGTCACCAAATGCGTTCCCTCCCGTATTGGGAGTGAACAATAGGAGATTCCATCAATATTTCAAATCATTCTAAAGATGAGCGAGGTAATGAGACAACCAGAAGTGAAAGCATTCGGAGTGTGAACCCTATAGTGGGGATTGGATAGATTGAGTCATGTAACCCAAGTGTAACCAGATTTGTGAAGATCAGGGTGGTATTATGTGAACCACACTACTGTGGTAATGTGACCATGTAAGGAAGAGAAGTATAGAACCTGACCTGTTGTATCAATTAGACACTACCTTACCTTGACCCGAACTTGACTTAGCTCCAGTAGTGGGTATTTGGAGGTATTGCTGTTTAGCCCATAGGTTGAGGAAAGTCTGAGGGACCACCTCATACCATTGGATCACTGTGGACCCCACCTGTGTGCCCAGAATGACGGAGAGAATGCAATCAAAAATGCATTTTCAAAAAGGGCCTTAACAGCTAAATAGACCCTAGTTAAGGGCTGGGCTATAAATAGGAGTGCCTTGGGCTCATTCAGAGCCCTTAGCACTGTTGACACCATGGAGGGAAGGAGAAGAAATAAAAGAGAGAAAAGAGAAGGAGAAGAAGGAGGAGGTCTCACCTTGGCTCAGACCTGCCCCAGCATCCATCTCCAACGCAGTTCAGGTATAGAATTTGAACTTACACCCCTGCTGTGATGCTATTCTCTATTGTCCTCTTTGAATCTCTGTGATTTTGATGGATATCTAGCCATTGGCAGCCCAGAACAGTTGGGGGCTGCCATGGACCATCTCAGATCCACCATGCAAACCTGACGCATGAAGGATTTGAGTGTTTTATGATATTTTTCACATTTGTTTTACAAGCCTGAGACCGAAACTTGGGCAGTACCTGGCTTCACTATCCTGTGATACTAAGAACAGACAGTTTGAGGTCCAGATTGTATGCCCTGGCTGCATGAGACCTAACCCTAGGTGGTAGCAGCCTTGGATTACTATTTTACACCTAAATCCAGCCTTGCATGCAGCCAAAACTCTGATTTGCAACCAAGGCTATGCTAGGTTACTATTCACTAAGCTGTCTGGGCAGCTGTTGGCAGCCAAGGGGTGGGCTCAGGTGAAAATCCACATGGATCAATGCAAAGTATGCCCCTGGAGGTCCAAGATGACCTAACATGCATAGGGAGAGGATCCATGCACTGCCCATAGCTCAAAACCTTGGAATCTCAGCATGATTCCAGTTTTGCAATCTCTGGGCGATGCACTGGGTGATGCAGACATCACACAGAGACATCGCCCAGTGAATGAAATTTCACTGTGAAGCTGATCTGACCTGGGGATCTTCACCCATAGGCCATGGAACAGTGTAGGGAGGTGGAAAATGACCAAAAAACCCCTCCCCACATCTGTCCACTGGTATGAATGCTTTGAGTACCCAAGTGGGCCCCGTAGGACTTGGAAACCCTGTCTGTGGTGGTCCTGCAGCACTGTCAAGTTGGGGATTGTACTATGAGACCATATGACCTAAGAACATGTACCACTATGGTAAATGACCAATCTGCCCCTAGGCCACAAACTCTGGATGATGCATCGGGACATAGGCCTAAGGCCAAGTGCAAGGCCCAGAGATTTCCAAGTAATGACCAACTGTACACTGAGTCAACCTAGCAAGCCTAGATCAACCCTAGGACATCCAAAAATAATTTGGAATATTAAATGACACATTTCTAATTTATATCTAGGGTTTGATCCCTCACTCAAGGCCTACAGCCAAACTACAGCCAGAACTGAAACTAGAACTAAATACCTAGAACCAGACCCAGGTGAATGTTATCGTGTATGTATGTGTAACAATATTAATTATGCCGGCAATTTAAATTCTTTTAATTATAATGTTGTGTTACATATTCAATTAAAATTTCTCAATTATTACACATCGTGTGACTGTTGATCAACACTGCTTGAATTTATCATGATGAATGTGATTGTTAGACTAGATGTCGTAGTCGGCTTGAAAATGAGGTCGGTGGTAGCCCATAGTATGGGATACGGTTGACACCACCCGACTCATACGATGCCATATAGACATGGGGCTAAAGTTTCATCACCCGTGCTACGCACCCTTGCCAACAGGGGTTAAGGTGTTGGATGACTGTGAGGACTATCGTAAAACCTCAGGTGTTTAAGCCAGGATGCCTCAGCACGGCTGGGATGCCCCAGGGCAAATATGCCGGGAAGCCTCGGGCTACAAGCTTGGGAAGCACCAAAAGGTGAGTTATGGCTATATGCCAAACAATGTTTATGCACCGGTAAAGTGAAATTATATTGAGTTGGTTACCTCACAAGTTCAATCTAGAGGGCCGATCGGGCTGACTTGGGTAGGGAGATGTTGGAGCCAGCTGGTCCTCTCCGACAACTCAATGGGTGTATCGCGGGAAAGGGTAACCAAGCCCACACCAGGGATACATGTATTAGGGATTGTAGTAGCACTAACTAGACTTAGTTGTACTGTTAGGTGGCTAATAAATAATTTGGACTTGCATATCATGTAGGATCATGTGGAATGTGGTTGCATGTGCATGCATGATGATATGTTTTGCTCACGAGCTCGATGGGGCTCACACTCTGTTATATATGTTTTTCTTCTAGATGATTCTGTAGGTGGATGCCATTGTGGCATGGCGGCTCATTACGAGGAGGAGAGCCCTAGTTATTATGATGATATTGGTGTGGACCCCGATGGAGGTCGTACCGATGATGCAAGCGTTCTCAGTGGTTATTGATGAAGACCAGTGAGGGGCGCTTCTGATGCTTTTTGTCTTGGGGACTCCTTTTTACTTTTGATAGGAGTTTATCCCCGTCCTTGGTTCTGTCTTAGTTTCTTCTTTTCTTTTTGGGGTTGAGTTATCTTGCCCTATATATATATATATATTTTTCTTTTGCTTATGTATATGTCAATCTTACTTTCAGTTGTGGGTTGTACTGGGGGGTGTTTCAGAACATATGTATATATATATATATATATCACCATCATTCCCGTATCGCTACGCTTTCTCTTTTGTTATTATAATTGTAGTTTATCTACAGCACTCTGATCTTACTTGTGGTATGTGATGAATGTGGTACTGTGAATGTATTAACTGCTTCTAGATCCGTGGGATTTGGTGGATTGCTGTTTTGCAATTTGAGCCACCTACCTAATCCTCCCAGGGGGTGGTTTGGGGTGTGACACTCCCTGGGTACGCCTAGCGTATACCATATCAACCCTATCTAGTGTTGGTTGAGGTCGCTCTTTGTGAGCTACTTAGCATGTTCTCACATTCTGCTCGGCATGTTCTCGCGAAACGTGGTCTCTTGACCTATCACCTACTAAATAGAGTTTTAGTAACTACCCACTTATTCATAGGGGTTTCCTAATTAGAATGAATGACCACCAAATTGAATCTTATAGTGAGAATAAGATTTAATAAATTTGAAAAAATAAATAATGACTATCCTTTTTCTTAACACCCTTCTCGCCTCATCATTTTTCTTTTCCCTCTCCACCGACAATCAACTTCTGGCCATCACAAATGTAGCTTTAATTCCAGGAGCAATGAGATTGGTTGGGGTGCTGTTTTTATTTCTAACCACCAATTTGTGGCTGCATATATGGATGGACTTTGATTGTGTAGGAAGCCCAGAAGAGGCTAATAAGGCAAAAGGAATCAAACAAGGACTTGAAGGAGCACTGTCATTGGGATGTCAAAAAATAGAACTTTTGGACTAATTCACAAGTGCTAACGGGCTGGTTATTGGCTCCGTGCTATATCAGCAACTCTTTCAGTGTTTTAGTACTACTAATATTGTTAAAAAGGATACATAGCTAATTTAGTCAACGCATAACTTAACTCTTAAATTTTTTTTCCTTGGCTTTTAATTAAAATTTTCTTTTCACAAAAAAAAAAAAAAAAACTCTTTTTTTTTTTAAAATAGACATTCAATTCATTAATTGAAGGGATTAATGCAAAGTTGGAGTTATGGAGATCAAGCTTGGAATCATGAGGTTTTAAGTTAAGCAGAACAACGACAAAATATATGATGTGTAACTTCAGTCAAACTAGAAGAGGTGATGAAGTGGTGAAACTTGAGGAGCGAGAGTTACCACAAAGCGAATGTTTTAAATACCTGAAATCAACCATTAACAAAGAGGGTAATGAGTGGATGATGTCTTTCATAGAATTAAAGTAGGATGGCTGAAGTGGAGAGGTACTTCGAGAGTGTTATATGACAAACGCATGTCTATTAAGCTTAAGGGGAAATTCTACAGGACAGTAATAAGACCAGCTATGACTTATTGTTACACCCATGCCCAAAAACCCGGGCTAATTTGAACTTTGATTGTAAGCCCGAAACCCGAACCCTCACCCGAATCCGATTATAGATCCGGAACCCAAAGTCATAGTGTCAAGTACATTATGAAATTTTGGTTGGGTATTCGAATGGGTAGATGATGAAGAAAGAACCTTTTCGGCAATGCGCCACATACTAGTAAAATGACGGATACCTCCCCTATGTAGTTGCAAAACCCATCGACAGATGTATGGATCGCGGTAAGTTCCACTAACCGACAATCATAAGCCGTGTTTGATATTTTAAACTTAAATATTTTTGGTGAGAGCGTGTTAGAGAAGTGGGGAAGATCCCCAAAGAAGAACCCTAGGATTTCATAAGCAAAAAGCCATAAATAAGGCATCGAAGGCAAGAAAGGATGCAAGCAGAGTCTTGGGTCCAGCCTTGAGTCCGGTGTGGGCTGAACCACAGGGAACATCGGATTCACCCATGGATTCACATCCAGGCTTGGATCCGGCCTTGTATCCGGTGCGGGTCGGATACAAAATTTTAAGAATTCTGTGTAATATATTATTATATGTTATTTAAATGGATCATATTATAATAATGTTACTATAAGCTAAGACATATTATCATATTAATTTAATATAGGTTATATACAATATAATAATATGGTGTTTATATATATATATATATATATATATATATATATATATATATATATATATATATGTTTTATTTATTCATGTAGCACATGGGTAATATGGTATTACTTAAATAAATGGAGAAGTAGGAGGTGGCTAGGAAGCATGAGGTGGCTTATTGGTGAAGTAGGAGGTGGCTAGAAAGCATGAGGTGGCTTATTGGTGAAGTAGGAGGTATTTAAAGAAGAAATAATGGGTTGGTGGACAAAGCCATGTGCAGGTGTCCTTAATGAGATTTGGGCCAATTCTCCTATCTAGACAAGAGACTCAACGATTGAATCAATTTTGGCAAAATTGAAAGGGAAAAGAGAAGAAGAAGAAGAGCAAGAACTTGGGAGCTTAATTTCGGTTTTGTAGGTAAGAACCTCACTTTCTCTTCGATTTTTATGTTAAGCCCATGCCTAATTTGTAAACCCTATTCTCTCATCCAATACCAATCCTTGATAATTCCTTTAGAAATCTATGGAAATTAAAGCTAAATCATCTCTATGACCACTCTTAACCTTCCATTTAACCTCTCACTTAAATCTATGAGTTTTAATGGCAAACCCTAGATTTGAAATCTTTTTGAATGATTTATTCATTGAACCCAACAAATCCTTCGATAAAAGTAGGGTATTATGACCCTAGATAGCTTAGTGATCTTTTTCCCCAAGCCCATATGGCTTAAAACCCAAGTGAAATCAAGTTAGGAGGCTCAAATCTTAGAAATTCAGATTCAGCAGAGGTAGACTCACAGGTGGACTCAAAGGTGGACTCAGACCAGAATCTATAATAAGTACCCGCACCTATTCTGTTTCCAGGTGGACTCAGACCAGAATCCATAATAAGAGTCCACACCTATTCTGTTTCCAGGTGGACTCAGAGGTGGACTCAGACCAGAATCCATAATAAGAGTCCACACCTATACTATTTTCAGGTGGACTCATAGGTGGACTCAGACCAGAATCCACCCAAGAGTCCAGTTCAGGCTTTTGGGCATTTTACTCCGATTGGACCCAAGCACAATGCCTCCACATAAATGGGTTAAAATACCACTTCGAGTTAGGTAGCATGTTCTGTCTTTTATTCTAGGAGATTGATCCTTGTTTAGTAAAATGGTATAACTCCTGTGTGATCTGAATGTACATATAAAATTTTGCATTTTTCCTTTAATTTCTTGTAACTACCGTTAAACCTACATGTGATTCTAAACCTAATCTAACCTAATCTTAAGGCTACCCTAGGATCCCACCAACACTTAAACATATCCTAATACTTGTGTATGACTTATTAATTATAGAAAATAATCATTTGGTCATTGGAACCTATCGGCAACCGTCTCGAGGACTATTTCAATCTCATGAACGCAAACATAACAGGGTGAGTGGGGATAGACAATTGATTTCTTTTTGGGAATGTTCATTTCATTTAGTTGTTTGTTAGGTATCATGCATATGTATGAGAAATTGTTCTTATATATCATTTGAAACTGTTCTATTAATTTATTTTTGTTTATAACATATGGATTATGGAATTGTGAATGGATATGGATGTGATGGTGGAATGTGTTGAAATGTAAATCTCTACCATGTTAGAATAGATGTCGTAGTCGGCTTGGAAACGAGAGGTATGGTGTGTCGTAGTATGGGATGCGGGAGTACTGCACACCTTGTACTATGCCATTTAGATTGCACATGGCTAGGAATGTCACTTCCTGATGCTACAATCCTTACCAACAGGGGTCTACGTGTTGGATAGTCCTCCCTAGGAAAATCAGACGTTACCAACGGAGGTACTGGGACCGGCGATTTCGATTGAGGACTGGGAAACCAGGCGTTACCAACAAAGGTATTGGGAACGGCGATTTTCGATCGAGGACCGGAACTGGAGTGGAGGACTAAATCTCGGGGGTTTATTGGGTAAACTAGACGTTACCAACGGAGGTACTGGGACCGGCGATGTTCGATTGAGGACCGGGACCGATAGGCTCCCAGCGTAACTCAGGTTTGACATCGCCAATGGAAGGGAATGCTACCTAAGGTGTTGCTGTAGCACAAGCTTAGAGACTTAGGCATTGTTGTTAGGTGGAATTAGGATTAAAATTGAATCTCATGCACATAGGATTTTGCTTGTAAATGCTTGCGTGGTCTATCCTTTACTTGCTGGGCTCAGTGGAGCTCATCCCCGTGGATATCCCTTTTTTTTTAGATGATCCTGCAGATGAATGCGTTCGTGGCAGAAAGGATTACTTGGAGAACGGGAACTGATGATGTGGCATTACCTTTTTATTTTCTTTTGTTTAATACTATCTTTTTGGTGAATGAATTTTCACTGTTTATATTTTAGAATAGTTGTGTGTTGGCTCGATAGTCGTGAACTTGGGAACATCGAGCTATTGGAACTTTCAATGTAAATAATATGTATAACACTTATAGCACTTTACTTTCCCTGCACTCTGATCAATGTAACACGTGTTATCTTGAAATTGTGTTGTGCTTGTGACGTGTACATACTGCATCTGAATCCTGGGGGTCTTCGAATACTTCGGATATTCAGGTCAGCCGTCGAATCCTCCCAGGGGGTGGTTTCGGGGTGTGACACTTATGGGGCGGAATGTTGGACAGTTAAGAAGAGTAATATAGATAAGATGAGTGTAGCAGAGATGAGGATGTTGAGAAGGATGTGTTGCAAGACCAGGAGAGATAGAGTAAGGAATGATTGTATTAGAACCGAACTGGGGGTTGCGCCAATCCAAGAGAAGCTCCGTGAGAGCCACTTGAGGTGGTATGGTCATATACAACGGAGACTTATGGATGCACCGGTAAGGAAGAGTGACCAAATTCAGTTTGAAGGCGCTAAAAGAGGTAGGGGCAGACCTAAATTGCCTATTGTAGAAGAGGTAAGAAATTATATACATGTGGTAGGGCTTGATCTTAGTATGACCATAGATAGAGTTGTTTGGAGGACAAAGACCCATGTGGCCGACCCCTTGTAGGGAAATGTTCCTGGGATGCTGCTTTGACTACTGCTTGGACGTCTTCATTTACTTATTGTCTTTTTTATTTCCTTCTACTCCTCTTACGTCTTTTTACTTCTCTTATTTTTATTACTGTCATAGCCTCTATCGGATCCATGTAGTAGACTCCATTTAGCTGGGATAAGGTTATGGTTGTTGTTGTATTCAATTCATTAAAACACAAGGGAAAAGTAAGAAAAAAAATATATACAATATGGCAAAAGCATCCATCAACTAACGAGGAAAATCTTGATGGATTTACTGGATTAGATCTTAAAATTTATTAAACCAATATTTAATCTCGATGAAGATAAAAGCCAAAAAAAAAAAAAAAAACTAGAAACCCTGTGGGTAACAACAACTAGTACAAGACGGGAAGATGAATTTGGGGATGGGTAAGTCATCATGTCACTAAAAGCTCATAGAACTTTGTGTTTCACTGAGAGCTGCTATGGCCATTTCGATCCTTGTCTTCAAGTGGTCTTTCTCCTCTTGGTCAGCCTGAAATGGAGAATAATATAAATACGCAAACACCTATTTAAAGAGTAATTAATCAACAAATAGCTTAAACCTGAGAAACCCACTTTAATCAAACATTGGTTGATCTTTTTACTTGCACCCACTAAAAGCCCAACATTAAGTTAGTTGGGCTTGGACTCTTATATATCCCACAATGGGCTTTAGAGTGGTGTACCTAGTCCACCCAACTCACCCAAGTTGTCTTCTTTAACAAGATGGGCCAGTACAGGTGGGCCAAGCAGCACACTCACTTTAACCCACCCTATAAAGTATAAACACCCTTCATAGGGATTCCTTTGATTGATTGTTCCAACTTTATCTAACTATATATTTTTCCTGACTTCCTTAACAACCAGTCAATCCAATGAGAACAGTTGAAAAAAGGTGCATTCCATTACATGTTAACTGGAGTTAAGACATCTTTTTCTTTATTTTAGTAAGCAAAGCTACGAGCTTTGGATACCTAATGGGACCACCAAGAGCATTTAAAGGTGCAAGCACAAGGCAAGGTATTATTTCTTCTCACATGTGTTTTTCATTATTTTTTCTCTTCTTGCTCTGATCAAGTGATTTTATGCAGATGAAATCAATTTCCGCACGGCCATTGTTGTGGCATGTAAATTTCCCTCAACGTTAGCATCATAGAAAACCCTCACGCTTTCTTATATTTTAGGAAACTACCTTTGAGATGCTTATGTGGCTCAATAACTAGCATACAATTAAAAAAGGAATCAACTAATTAGTCCATCTAGTAAGGGTTTTTTTTTTTTTTTTTTTTTTTGCCTCTTGTCTTATTTCTAAACTAATACAATTTTTCATATAAAAATGATACTCTTTTGTACTTGGAAAAAAACAACACACGGCTAGTCAGTGGGTATTTTTTTTTTCGTAGAAGGGCTACTTAGTGGGTTTAGTGCATAAAAAGATGCGTTACAGATATCCACTTTAGAATGGTCCCATGACAAAGTGACATTATGTAAGCTGTAATGGCACTTTACTCAAACCCGATTGAGCTCCTCTCCCGTGTGGTACGGTGTGCAGTGTACATTGTGCGGATGAGGAGGCCTCGATACTGATTCAGATCCTCTATTGTCAAGCTGTCCGGTAGGATCGTGCTGCCCAGACACGGTGCTGCACGCAATGACCGCTTTACCTCCTCTCGAGCAAAGCATTTGGACAAGGGTAAGGCAGACATTATGTGCAATACCGTGTCTAGACAGCACGATCTTACCGGACAACTTGACAGTAGAGGATCCAAATTACCTCAATACACACGCCATTGCATCGGGATACATGCGGCTGTATAGATCGAAGTTCCCCAGCACCCGCACGATGTGCGCTGGGGAGGAGCAGATCCACTCAAACCATTATTAAGGAAAGGCAAATAATACAAAATGTTGTCTTTTGCGCACTTTAGCATTGACGGTACACTATAACAATAGAGAATGTGTGGTCCAAAGTAAGAGTGTAATAAAAAGTGGGCTCACTGATAACGAAGTTTCAACGGTGCATAGGGTTTTGCACTTGTCTTAAAATTGTTTGATGGATTTGTGCTAAAGATGTGGGAGCATGTTTGACATAAGCTTTGAACTATTCTCTTTTTTTTTTTTTTTTTGTTAAGAGAGCTTATCTAACTATTCTCAAGTTATTGAAGTGTGAATACGACAATTGATGAGTTGTTGAGTTTCTCAAACTATATCAATTGATGAGTAGTTGAGTTAAACTATATTCTATAAATTATATTTCAATATATCCACATATAAGGGGTAAAATGACCACCTCACACTGTTATTGGATGCCCTTTTAAGGCCATGTGATCGGATAGTAAAACCTTCTCTATATATATATTTAGATTCGATTTTTCATATGAGAGAGAATTCTTTGAGCAAAACAGTATCTTATCGAGTTCACTTATATGAAGAGGAGAGAGATAAACACAGAGATGTTAGCATATCCTATCCTCAATGACTCCAAATTTTTTTTTCCCATTTTATATATACAAGTAATGGGATGAAATGATTATCTTTTTCTTATTTTTTTGAGTTCTCCTCTTGAATCCAAAGAAGTGTTAGAATAATAGAATTTTTACCTCAACTTTTAAAACAGTTATTTCCATCCCCCTGCTTTACTATATACATTGATTGATTGGAGTTGAGAGCCGCTATGTTTACCAAATCAGACTTTTTTAAGATATCTCTCATTTATAGAATAAATCATACAAATATATAAAAAAAAAACCAAGAAGGAAAACTGCTGTCAAACCAAGGAAGGAAAAATACAAAAAAACCCAAGTTTCAAGTATGCCCTGCTACTCTATCATATCAATATAATATTTAAATACCATTATTAAGGCTCTGAAAAGGTTCCAAAAAATACAATATTAAATATTGCGTGATTAAAAGATTATATTAAAAACACAAATGTTCCGGTTTTTTTTTTTTGTAAGCAAATGTTCCTGTTATTAGATTTTGATTATTAACATGTGACAGATATATATATATATATATATATATATATATATATATATATATATATATGTGGGGTGGCAAGATTAATTTTTAAAACAGTCAAATTTCCAATACAGAGGTGGGACCCACCATAAAGGTCCTCATTCAATCCTTTAAGTGGGGCCTCTTCGTTTCTTTGTTTGGTTTAGTGGAAAAGTAAACCTCAAAGATTTGTGGTGTCGAGCTGTCCGGCATAACCGTGTTGCCTAGACACGGTGTTGCGCGTAATGATCATTTTACCCTTATTCGGGCAAGATGTTTGGACAGGAATAAGGTGGACATTGCGTGAAGTACCGTGTCTGGACAGCACGATCTGCAGGGCAACTGGGCAGTAGAGGATCCAAATCGGTGGTTATGACCTTGTGCTTGTTCTAGGACTTGAGCTCCCATTGACACATTGGAGATATCTCTGAGAACATTTGGACCGGAATACCAACTTATTCCAATCCAACGGTTGTCAGAAGGGATCTTGATATAGAGAGTCCTTGCTCATGGAATCATCAGCAGAGCCCCCACTATCCCAGAAGTTTTTGTCCCATCCGTGGGAAAATCCTTTATATATATATATATTTATATTTTTTTTTTGCAATATGAATATGAATAAATAAATAAATAAATAGAATACGGTTGGGGAGTCACCTCAACGAACACCGTCATCAATAGTCTCCCAGAAAAGGCAGTGATGTTAGCTGTCATGATTCTAAGCTTCAATGACTCAAAAACCTCACAAAGCTTCACAATAGTATCTGTTTTCTTCCCACATGTTAAGCTCACAACCAATGTCTTCTCCCCAACATAAGAAACCGTAAGCTGCAAATTATTAATTGAACAACATAAATATCAATGATTCAAGATAAACAATAAAGAGAATCAGAATAAAAGACATAGAAATCCACCTCCAAGAGTTCAACTGAAGAACTTCTTTTTGATCCCCCACACCCATAATTTTGATCAATTCTCTTCTTTTTAGTTCTCGAACGAGCTGAATTTTGGATTTCGGAATCAGTGCTGTGATGATTCTTCTTCAATTTTCCTGATTCAAGCTCTGTTATTTCAGCATGGATTCTCTTCTCTTGCTGTTGCAGCTCTTGGATGTATTCGATCGCGTCTTTAATTATGGATGCCTTATCCATCTAAAATCATCCACAACCAGTCAATTCGTTTAGAAAACTAGGGAAAATCTATGATTTTAGTGATGATAAAAATGAGACGTTAGTTTTTAATTCTTGATTGCATCCACAACCAATCAATTAATTGGGAAAACTACGAATGAAGGAGACGAAAGGATCAACACCTTACTAATGTTGGGGACTACTGCTCTAAGTGCAAAGAGCCTTTCATTGAGCTTCTTCCTCCTATTCCTTTCCGACAAAATATTCTTCGCAGTAGGCGACGAAGCCGACGCTGTTCCATCAGGAGAGCTTGAATCGTAGTACCCTGAAATCGCCTCGTTCGCCTCATCGAATCCCCAACTGATTTGATAAATTGCACATTAATCAGTAAAACCTAGATTGACCTTTAAAAGGACATTAGATTAATATGAGAATCAGGGTTGGGGTTTTGTGAGATGATTGATTACCTGTCAAGTTCCTCAGTCTGGAAGAACATACTGGTTCCCCAAAAGAGATTGCAATCCTCATCAAGGTTCTCCATCTTTTCTTTTTTCCTTTGATGGAGAGGACTTTTGTGGGATTAATGGGTTTCTCTTCCCTCCTCTTCGTGGGATTAGTGAGTATTTCTTTCTTCCTTTTTTTGGTTTCTCCTTGTTCTCTCCTTTCGAATTGCAGATGGTGGAATTTATAGTGGAAGGAGAGGATATTGGATTTATTGTGATTGGGCCTAGTGTTACATTTTAAGAAACAGTAATGGGGCAGGGCTGCTTCCTGGAAAAATCAAAGTTACATCCATCCGTATGGTCTATAAGGACGCGTGAGGTTTGGGCTCCTGTTAAAAACAACAAGGGAATGTTCATGTAGGTTTCGGAAGAATGCATTCTTGTGTGGTTGAGTTATTAGTGATTGACATTTACTAGGATTAGAGAATTGGATTAAATGAGGCGGACCCTTGAGTTATTGTGAAATTCTAGGGGTATGGCCTACATAAAAAAAAAACCTGGCATGTGGATCACGCGGGAGAGGATTAGATAACAACAGTACAGAAGCTCTTTCATCAAAAAACGAAAAAAAAAAAAAAAAGGTCAGGTCGAAGCCGAAATGAAATGGGTTGAAAAGGGCAAACCAGGTTTTGACTTCACACTGCCCGGCTTTGTTGTATACCCCTCTCCCGTGCTAAAAAAAATTAGAGGTAGGGATTCAATCCCTGGTCAATGCTACAAGATCTTTCCAGCTGAATTTTTTTTTTCTTTTGCAAACCTATTTGAAGAGGGTAAATTTATTAAGTTTGACTAGAAAAAAAAGGAGCTACAAATGCAATGAGATCATCCAGAAAGGAGGAATCCCATATGTAGGTATATCTACGGTCCAGGGATCAAACCATGGTTTCCTAGGGAAACCAATTAACTGAAAATTAGGATTTTACACACCCTGAGTTATCCCATGGTGTCCCATGGGTACCCCACTTTAATTTTAGAGTTTTTCATAGTTACCCATGGGAACCCTGCTACATCCCTGTCAGTGTTTCTCCTTCCCTCATGTGTCTCATGCAATGTTAGAACACATTAGGGACAGAGAAAAATACATCTCTAGTCATCACATGGCAAGAGGGATCCATCCCATACTCGAATGCGCAGCAAAAATAAATCGATTCGAGTTTCTTTCGCATCCCTTAAATATGCAACAATTAAAACTGAAGGAATTAATCAAGAATTGCTAACCTGGTGAGCCTCAAGTATTGCTCCTCCAATAGAAAGTGGTTCTTCCTCCAAGAAGCACTCCAAGCAAACAGATCTGAACCTCCAATGGCGCTACCAAGGTTCTCCAAGCCAATCCGAATATATCTCCAACCAGATCTGGGTTTCTAAAACCCTAGCTCTCAAAACAAGAGAGCAAGAAGAAGAAACCACAAGAGAGAGAGAGAGAGAGGGAGAGCCAAAACCGTGGGAGGGGGTGGTTGTGAAATTCGTGGTCTCCTGCCTCCCTCCTGCGTTTTGGATTCTATTTATAGATGGGTTTCCAAAACTCAGATGGGAAGAATCCCTGTGAGAGTCTGACACTCTCTCTCCTGATTTGCTCTATCTGTTTATCTCAGATAGGCTTTATTTGTTTATCTCAAATTGGCTTTATCTGTTTATCTCAGAGCCCTTTGCTTGGTGAAGAAGTAGAATCTAATAGGAAAAGTATTAATTAATTATTTTATTTAATATCTATGGATAATTATAATTAGCACCATATCCATTAATTAAATAAAGAACCAATTAAAATAGCAAATTCCAAATAACTCCCAATATGATAACAATTTATCATATACAACCCCCCGCCCACTAATCAACACCATCATTATAGAATCTAGGGCATGTGCACATGTACTGCCAAACCCCAATCCATAGTACATGTCTATATAAGGGCGTTTGTTCATTTGATCGGGTCCCGCAAAACTCGACAAAACACTTTGTTCAAAATAATCATAAATAATCTATCAGTTTATGTAAAATAGATTTTTGCAAAACCATTTCCAAAACAACACTGGACCCAAATTCTGATCCGACCATACACAGACAGTCTCAATCTTGGTGTTCCCCAATCGGGCAGTGGTGACCATGTTGGGTAACTCCTTCACTCACAAAGTGTTCACGCATTCCCAGATCATCGGCTTTGACTCTCTTGAGTCTCAGTCATTGATGAACCAAAGAATGCGGTCACACTTTGCAGTGACAGGGTTCCCTCATGCATAGGGTGCCGGTGACACATGACTATCCCTTCCTACATCTGACAGTAATACATGAGGGAATCGATAAAGTAGATTCTTTTCCAATGCACACATCAAACATGTGAGCACTCGTATTCGTACCCTGACATCACATGTCTAGGCATACCCAATGCGACGACCATATGATAAGGGTGTCTAGCCCGAACCCTAGTCGTGACTACCATTTTAAGTAAAACTTATGGACACATAATGCTCAAAAAGTTTATATCGCATGTGACAATATTAAATTAAAATGTATAAATGTTCAATACAAAGATGAACCAAGTTGAACCGGGCCGAACCGGGGTTGATGGACACACTTGTCCAACAATCTCCAACTTGTACATCAAAGCCAATTCCCCATACATTTTAAACCCATGCCCTCCATGTGTTTCTCAAACACTCTTGGAGACAAACCCTTTGTCATGGCATCAGACACATTTTCAGTTGTGTCTACTTTGGAGATACTTACGTCGCCCTGCTGGATAATCTATCTGATGAGGTGATACTTCCGCTGCATGTGTTTGTTCCTCTGATGAGCCCTAGGCTCCTTAGCTTATGCAATGGCCCCTCTGTTGTCACATAACAGGGGAATGGGGCCCTTGACAAGGTCAGGAACTACCTCCAAATCTGATAGGAATTTCCTCAGCCAAACACCTTCCTTTGCTGCATCACAAGCTGTAAGGTATTCTGCTTCGGTAGTGGAATCGGCTGTAGACCTTTGTTTCGCACTCCTCCACACAATGGCACCTCCACCCATTAGATATACCATCCCGGACGTGGATTTTCTGTCATCCTTGTTAGTTTGAAAATCTGAGTCTGTGTATCCCAATGCTGACAACTGATCAGATTCGAAAACTAAGAAATATTTCTTAGTCCTTCTCAGCTATTTAAGGATATTCTTGACAGCACTCCAATGCTCACGTCTAGGGTTAGATTGATAATGACTTACCATACCTACTGCATAGCAAATGTCTGGCCTCGTACACAACTTAGCGTACATAAGACTCCCTACTGCTGAAGCAGAGGGAATCCTCTTCATCTCTTCAATGTCCGTCTGAGATTGAGGACATTGAGATCTAGAAAGACTGGCTCCATGTCGGAAGGGAACACTTCCCCTCTTGGAGTTCTCCATGCTAAATCTGGCCATGACTTTGTCTATATAGGTAGCCTATGATAAGCCTAGCATCCTCACGAGTTTGTCTATATACGCAGCGATCTCTCACGAGTTTGATCCCAAGGATATAGCTAGCTTCACCAAGGTCCTTCATTGAAAACGTTGTGGATAACTATTGTTTTACTGATGAAAGAAAAACTACATCGTTGTCAATCAACAATATGTCATCTACGTATAAAACAAGAAAACATACTGCCCTCCCACTGATCTTCTTATAAACACATGGTTCATCCATGTTTTGATCAAAATCAAATGATTTGATTGATTGATCAAACCTAATGTTCCAGCCCCTGGAAGCCTACTTCAGCCCATAAATGGACCTCTGCAATTTGCACACCTTTCTTTCTTCCTCCAAGGAAGAGAACCCCTCTGGCTGTTCCATGTAGATTTTCTCTTGAAGGAACCCATTTAGAAATGCAGTCTGCACATCCATCTGCCAGATCTCATAATTAAAGTGTGCAGCGATAGCCAATAAAATCCTGATGGATTTCATCATTGCCATTTGTGAAAAGGTTTTCTCATAGTCTATACCCTCTTTCTGGGTATAGCCCTTTGCCACCAGTCTCGCTTTGAATCTTTTGACCTTTCCATCTACGTCCTTCTTCCTTTTGAAGAATCATTTGCATCCAATCGGCTTGACGCCAAGTGGTGGATCGACTAGAGTTCGGACCTCATTGGAATGCATTGAATCGATTTCAAAGCGCATTGCCTCCAGCCACCTAGTGGCATCAACATCCTTTAGAGCCTTAGAGTATGTCATCGGATCGTCATCTGATTCAACCGATACCATGTGGAACTCTTCCACTATTTCCTCTTGGGTTAGAAGAGTAAGCCTGGTGGGTGGTCTAATAGTCCTCCCACTGCGTCGAGGTTCTTCAGGTGTTGGTATTTCAGTGGGTATGCCAATTGATCTCACTTCTAGAAGTGATGTTTCTGAGCTATCTGATAGCTCTTTAATGACTACTGGTTCGGACCTCTGGGTCATCATTTCTTCCTCCAGAAATGTAACGTGTTTGCTTACAATGATCTTTTGGTCAACCAGATCATAGAAACAATAGCCTATCGTGCTTTTGGGGTAACCTAAGAAATAGCATCTTGAAGTCCTGGATTACAACTTGTCTGTCTGTTGATTTCGCACATGTGCTTGCAACCCCATAACCTAAGGTGTTGAATACTGGGCTTGCGCCCTTTCCACAACTCAAAGGGTGTCTTGGCTATAGACTTAGATGGAACCCTATTCAAGATATAAATCACCGTTTCTAAAGCGTACCCCCAGAAAGAGAGAGGCAGCTCACTATAAGTGAGCATTGTTCGGACCATATCCAATAGAGTCTGATTGCGTCGTTTGAATATACCATTTTGTTGTGGTGTGCCTAGATTAGTTAGTTGACTAACTATCCCTTGTGATATGAGATATTCTTTAAATTCATCCAATAGATACTCCCCTCCACGATCTGATCGTAAGGACTTGACGCGTTTATCGAGCTATCTTTCGACCTCGGCTTGGAATTCTTTAAATTTATCAAAGGCCTCCGATTTCCTACACATCAAGTATATGTATCCATATCTAGAGTAATCATCGGTGAATGTGATAAAGTACTCATACCCATACCTTACTTGTATGTTTATGGGTCCACACACGTCAGTATGTATCAACTCTAACAGATCTGTGGCTCTAGTACTTTTATTGCTAAAGAGTTTCTTGGTCATTTTGCCTTGAAGGCATGACTCACATTTGGGAAATGGTTCCACCCTCAGACTCTCTAAGGGCCCATCCCTCACCAATCTATTGATTCAGCCCAAATTAATGTGACCTAATCTTAGATGCCACAGGTATGTTGAGTTCACTAGAGCTGCTTTTCGTTTCAAATCAACATTTGAAACAACATTCGTTCTAATAGGACAATCTAAAAAGTACAAATCACTTTGCATATATCCAGATGTCACAAAGGAATTATTAAAACGAATAATCAATTTAGTATTATAGAAAAACTATACCCGTCCAAAACAAGTTTTGAAACTGAAATAATCTTCCTCTTAAAAGAGGGTACATAATAGCAATCCTTTAAAACTAAACTAGCAGAATTAAAATTCAAAACAAAAGTTCTCACAGCTATCGCCATGATTTCATCTCCAGTGCCCATCCAAAGACGCACCTCATTTCTTTTCAAGTTTCTTGTCTCCTTAAACCCTTGCAAATCATTGTAAATGTGAACAGTGGAACTACTATCCACCAACCAAGAATTGATCGGTTCAAAAAATAAATTAGACTCATAAAGAACGTAAACATCATATGTACCTTCTTTAGTAGCCTCTATTTCATCTAGCTTCTTGTCTTTCAAAGTTTCCAGATAAGCACGACAGTTCCTTTTCCAGTGACCCTCCTTCTTGCAATAGAAGCACTTGCCTTTGCCTTTATTGCCAGACTTCCCACCCTTGGGTTTCAGGATCTTACCCTTACTTCCCTTTTTCTTCTTCTTCCCATTTAAAGAAGGCTTTGCCTCAGTTGCATTGACCTCAGCCTTGTCCTTTTTCAAGGACGCTTCCACCTCTACCAATCCATTAGCAAGCTCGGTGAGCTCTATCTCCTTGTCAGACATCTTGTAGGACATCTTAAAGGTTGCATAGGCAGGGGTGAGTGACGCTAAGATCACATCAGTCTTGTATCGCAGGCTGAAATCAGTCCCCATGGATTCCAGTTTTTCAAACAGATTGATCATTTTTATTACATGATCCATCACTGGAATCCCCTGGGACATCTTGGTGTTGTGGATTTGACTCACCACATCAGAATGGGCGTGTGTCAATTGCCTATTGAACAATTCAGCAAGCTTATCCATCTTACCCCCAACAGTGTGTATATCCTTGACCGAGTTAAGAACTGACTTTTCCAATGATCCTAGGATATAAAGTGATGCCTTGGATTCCCTCATGAGGAAATCATGCATCTCTTCATTTTCCTCAAAATCATTTGGATCGGGTTAAGGAGGAACTTGTTTATCTAGAATTGTGTACAGTCCTTCAGTAGTCAGGAGCAACTTAATGCTCCGGTACCAATCGACATAGTTCGTACCATTAAGTTTGAATTCGCTAATGAGTGTTAACAGGTTGGAATTAACGGCAGCCATTGTAAAGTAATCTACACATGTACAAGTAAAAACCACATGCTCATTAACAACCATTGAAATTAATAAATTAAGCACACACGCATCAATGGTCTTTCATGATTTGGGTTTCCCTCATTACCCAAAAGATGATTTGGATACCTACAACCCTTGCATGCATAACTTACCCTATCGGGAGTCATTATACACACCGTGGTAGTGTGGACTAAGTTGTCTGTCTCATGGGCTTCCAATATTCTTGGCCACCTGGGTGTCATGTCCAGATCCTGTCGCCCAAGTCATGTACTTACCTATTGCATTAGTTAGAATCATGGAATCATGAAAGATGGTCCACTGTCGTAGTGCCCTCTCACTATCCATATCCTAACCTAACGTATCCAGATAGAGGTAAATATAGATAAATGTGTGACAGAGGTCCTGGCAATGTCCTGTCGGCTTATGTGGGGTCATATCACACACTTTCTACATTTATCTTCAATAGGAGGCCATGGACATGTCTACCGATTAAGACAAGTCCATATCATACATGTATTATGAATAAAAAGGGATTAATTAACTCTCACATATCATGGAGAGATTTAAACAATCATAATTAATCAACATTAATTAAAAGTGATTATGGGATGGCGGCATTTTTATCAGAAGCAATTAAAGAATCCTCCCAATAAAAATAAACTAATAACTTGGGTGCATCAACAATGTCATGGATGCCACGCCTCAATCATCTCCTTCGCCCGATCATGTCTTCAATGTAGGTGATTTGCATCTCTATAAGCTATGAGCGCCACATGTGGATCACCATCAACATGCCCTGGGAATCCTAGCTCCTCTAAAATTACAATGGAAACCTAAAAAAAATTCTATACACTTTCCTTTCCATAATAATAAAGAAACCCCGCATGGAGAAACCAACCCACCATTTGGGTTGCCCATGGGATGGAGTACATTTGTTTATAAAAAAGATAGGGGGAGAGAGAGAAAGAGAGAGAAGCATCACATCCACCCATAACCCCATGTATCCCATACATAAACAATCCATCCATTTTATTAGAATGTCATTCCCATAATCACATCATAATGTAATTTCATTCATGGGCATTAAAACAAGTAAACCAAAATTAACATGGATTTCTTCAATTATTGAACCACCACATCACATGTGATAACATGCATCCAAGCCCATAAAATTAAAATCACAATTTTAATTGAAAGTGGGTGGAGGGAAGGATCCCTTCACCCATCTTCTTCCTCCAAAAAATTAAACAAAATAAAAATTCTGTTTTGAAAAATACCTTTTTTTTTTTTTTTTTTTTCATTAAAACCAAGAGGGGATTCAAGGGGAGTGCATGCAGCCCATTAGGGTAGGCCGCAGGCACTCCCTGTGCAGACAACAGACCCAAAGCCCATGGGCAACAGCCCATGGCTGCAGACCGCAGGCCTGCTGCCTGCAGGCTAAAGCCCACGAACAGCAGCAGCCCATTAGAGCAGGCGCACAAGGGCAAGGTAAGGGGGGAGGGCGTGCGCAAAGGCTTGGTAGCGTGCGCTCTCTCCCCCCCCCCCCCAACATAAAAGTATGATAAAAAATTTTAAATTAAAAATTAGTAATCACAGCCTAATTAGATACATGCTTCAATAATTGGAATAAATAAATCAATAATCAAATCCATCATCATATGGGTAGGTTGTTACACTAACAACCTTGTAACTACCCACGTGCACATGGGAAGGTTGTTACAACAACCATATTTTTACCACCCATGTGCCAACTTGCATCCCACTCATGATAATCATATTAACCATTAATTATTCAATATTCATGGGTGGGAAAGGTGGCTCTGATACCACACTGTAGGCATATCTACGGTCCAGGGATCAAACCATGGTTCCCTAAGAAAACCAATTAACTGAAAATTAGGGTTTTGCACACCCTGGGTTATCCCATAGTGTCCCATGGGTGCCCCATTTTAATTTTAGGGTTTCCCATGGTTGCCCATGGGAACCCTGGTGAATCCCTGTCAGTGTTTCTCCTTCCCTCATGTGTCCCACGTAATTTTAGAACACATTAGGGACAGAGAAAAATACATCTCTAGTCATCACATTGAAAGAGGGATCTATCCCATACTAGAATGCGCAGTGGAAATAAATCGATTCGAGTTTCTTTTGCATCCCATAAATATTAAACAATTAAAACTGAAGGAATTAATCAAGAATTGCTAACCTGGTAAGCCTCAAGTGTTGCTCCTCCAATAGACAGTGATTCTTCCTCCAAGAAGCACTCCAAGCAAACAGATTTGAACCTCCAATGGCGCTACCAAGGTTCTCCAAGCCAATCCAAATATATCTCCAACCAGATCTGGGTTTCTAAAACCCGAGCTCTCAAAACAAGAGAGCAAGAAGAAGAAATCACAAGAGAGAAAAAGAGGGAGAGTCAAAACCGTGGGAGGGGGTGGCTGTGAAATTCATGGAAGCTTGCCTCCCTCCTGCATTTTGGGTTCTATTTATAGATGGGTTTCCAAAACCTAGATGGGAAGAATCCTTGTGAGAGTCTGACACTCTCTCTCTTGATTTGTCCTATCTGTTTATCTCAGATAGGCTTTATCTGTTTATCTCAGAGTCCTTTGCTTGGTGAAGAAGCAAAATCTAATAGGGAAAGTATTAATTAATTACTTTATTTAATATCTATGGATAATTACAATTAGCACCATATCCATTAATTAAATAAAGAATCAATTAAAATAGCAAATTTCAAATAACTCCCTATATGATAATAATTTATCATATACAACCCCCCCCACTAATCAACACCATCATTATGGAATCTAGGGCATGTATATCTCAGATTGGCTTTATCTGTTTATCTCAGAGTCCTTTGCTTGGTGAAGAAGCAAAATCTAATAGGGAAAGTATTAATTAATTACTTTATTTAATATCTATGGATAATTACAATTAGCACCATATCCATTAATTAAATAAAGAATCAATTAAAATAGCAAATTTCAAATAACTCCCTATATGATAATAATTTATCATATACAACCCCCCCCCCCCCACTAATCAACACCATCATTATGGAATCTAGGGCATGGATACATGTACTGCCAAACCCCAATCTATAGTACATGTCTATATAAGAGCGTCTGTGCATCTAATCGGGTCCCGCAAAACTCGACGAAACACTTTGTTCAAAATAATCATAAATAATCTATCATTTTATGTAAAATAGATTTTTGCAAAACCATTTTCAAAACGGCACTGGATCCAGAATCTGATCCGACCATACACAGACAGTCTCAATCTTGGTGTTCCCCAATCGGGCAGTGGTGACCATGTTGGGTAACTCCTTCACTCAAAAAGTATTAACGCATTCCGAGAACACTGGCTTTGATTCGCTTGAGTCTCAGTTATTGATGAACCAAAGAATGCGGTTACACTTTGCAGCGACAAGGTTCCCTCAGGCATAGGGTGTTGGTGACACATGTCTATCCCTTCCTACATCTGGCAGTAATACATGAGGGAATCGACAAAGTAGATTCTTCGTCAATTGCCACATCAAACATGTGAGCACTCGCATTCGTACCTTGACATCACATGTCTAGGCATACCCAATGCGACGACCATATGATAAGGGTGCCCAGCCCGAACCCTAGTCGTGACTACCATTTTAAGTAAAACTTATGGACACATAATGCTCAAAAAGTTTATATCGCATGTGACAATATTAAACTAAAATGTATAAATGTTCAATACAAAGATGAACCGGGTTGAACCGGACCGAATCGGGTTTGATGTACACACACTTGTCCAACACCATAACCCTTGTTGAGGGAAATGTTAGATTAATTTGATTCGAATAGGGACAAAACCATAAAAGCTAGGATCTTTATAGGGCGTTTCAAGAACATAATCAAATAAATAATAGAGAACAGAAATAAAACAAACTAATCTTGTTTTGCATTCATAGTGATAATAATCGCAGACTAACATGTAGGTGTTTTCCCTCTATTCCCAAAGTAACTGGCTTGATGAGAATACCGCATGCACAGGGATGATGAACATTGAATATCTCCCTCTCTTTTCAGAATGCACTCTTCAATAGAGATTGAGAATAATTAGTTGTTATGGGTAGAGGGGGGACCTAGCTCTCCTTATATAGTAATTCCTATTGGGCCTGACTCATCATAGTCCCAATAGGGATCTATCTACCCACACTAAAGCCAGTCCACAAAGGATTCCTAATATAACCCAATGACCTCCTTAATTAGACCAAAACCATAATTAGCCTGAGTTTTAGGTTATTTAATATTAGTCTATAATAGGGAATACTAATTCTATATTAAATAGAATTCTAACATTCTCCCACTTGGACTTATATTAAATCCCTCATTTTTAAAGAGACTTAAAAAATAGTTTTAAACAAAACAAATCACAGGCTAACATTTCTTTAAGAAAACTTTACGTGCACATTTTAAAAAACAAATTGGTCTAGAGGTCGTATTAGAAAATCAATCTTGTCCCATGGAGTTTTAGATATCGAATCATGGCGGTAACTGCATCTATGATCAAGCGACACAGAGCCTTCCATGGTCACGAGGGCCCTCAACTCTACTAACACGGATGCAATGTCGTAGTGTGACAACGAGATAGTACTCACATAGTGATTCCTTATGTATTATCCATTTGTCAGTCCAAAATTTTTCTTCTTTAAGTGGCATAGGTTCACTAGAGAAATAATCTTTATGATTCTAACGAATCTGTATGTCTCGTTTTGAATAACTCAAGTTTTACTTTATGTGTTACAAGACATATCTTTAGGATAATAACTTAATGCCCCAGGATTGCTTAAGGTTAACACATTCCTTAAGTCTTTAAAATCAAATATATATATATATATATATATACATCATGTTAATAAATGAAACACTCATGTGTTCAAAAGAAATTTACATGCAAAGACAATTGATATATATAAGATAAAGTTTACCATACGATAAAATAATTACAGATGAAAAAAAACTTCATTTTACAATGGAGAAAAAACCACTTCCACTAACCAACCGCATTCCATGACACATCTAAGCCCATGTTTATGACATGTCTTTTAAAACACAAGGGCGAAGACCTTTAGTTAGGGGATCTGTAACCATATCATTTTACCAATATGCTCCACTGCAATGTCACCTTTCTATACTGTCTTCTTTACGGTCAAATACTTGACTTGCATGTGCTTAGACCCTCTAAGTCATTAATTGTTGTTTATAAACAACATAGTAGAGCTGTTAACACAATATATCTGCATGAGTCTATCCACAAAGTTTACAATAGTCAACTACTTTATGAGATTCTTAAGTCGAATAATCTGAGTAGCAGCCCCATGGCATGCTACAAGCTTTACTTGTACAATTGAAGTGGTCACCAATGTCTGCTTTGTACTCTTCTATGATATTGCCCCTCGTGCCATCAAGAAAACATAACCAGATGTGGACCTCCTATCATCCTCACAACCAGCAAGGTCGGAATCTGTATGACCCACTAGCTTGAGTTCAGGAATGTGCCTGTATGTTAGCATATAATCTTTTATCCCCTTCAAGTGCCTCAATACTTTCTTGGCAGCAACTCAGTGGCTAAGACCAGGATCTGACTGATATCTGCCAAGAAGACCCATCACAAAGGTAATATCTGGTCTGGTACTGACCTGAGCATACATGATACTACCTAGTGCGCTAGCATAAGGCACCTTCTTTATTTCATCCCTCTCAGCTTCATTTTTTGGGCACTGTGTCGAGCTTAGTTTGTCACCTTTGAGAACATGAACATTCTCAGGTTTGCAATCCAGCTTACTGAACCTCTCCAGAATACAATCAATATAAGCCCTTTGAGAAAAACTTAGTAAATGGTGAGAACGATCCCTATGGATCTCAATGCTAAGGACAAAAGAAGCCTCAACAAGGTCCTTCATGTAAAATTCCCTAGATAATAGTTGCTTTGTGTTATGAAACATTCCTGTTATGCAACATTCCTAGGTCACTGCTAACAAACAGGATGTTATCCACATAAAATATTAGACAATAGAATTTACTCCCACTGACCTTGTGATATATACACTGATCCACTTTGTTTTCCATAAAACTGAATAAAGTCATGACACTGTCGAACTTCAAATTCCACTGCCTGGAAGCTTGTTTAAGATTGTGAATAGACTTCTTAAGTCTACACAAGATGGTCTGAACCATCCACCGCACAACCCTCAGGCTTAATTCAATAAGCTCCAAAACATTATTATGTTTCATCGATTGCATCTCATCTCTCATCACATCTAACCACAAATCTAACTAACGACTAGAAACAACGTCCGAATAAGTAACTAGATCAACCACACAACCTATGTCATAGTCATGTTCTCGCAGATAGACCTCATAGATAGATGGTATAGCTGACTTTCTCTCCCTGATGGATCTCTGAATGGTGCTACCACTGACTTAACCTAAATCTGAGGAATCTCAGCTGGAACTGCATCAATGATAGGATCCTCAACCGCATCTTGATTAAGAGGATCCTCAACCGCATCCTCAGTCTCCTAAACTCTGGCAGGTGTAACCAATGGTGTAGTATGCCCCACATCCGTCTGAATAGGTAGAAGAACAGGTACTGATGTATCAACTATGTCACTATCTTGAACAGTCTGAGAACAATCATTCTTTTCGGTCACATCAAATTCTAGAAACTTCATTGTCTATTACTCCACAATCCTAGTGCCTGCTCAGGGATTATAAAATTTATATCCCTTCGAATGATCTGGGTAGCTAACAAAATAGCAACGAGTAGTCCTGGGATCCAACTTGTTCAAAGTCGGATGATATAGTTTTACTTCTGCAGGGCACCTCCAAACTCTAAGATGGTTTAAACTGGGTTTAGTAGGTACACGATTAAAGATATAAAGAGTAGTTTTCAAAGCCCCTCCCATAAGAACTTAGGTAAATTCGTCATACTAACCATACTCCTTACTAGTGTGGTTATGCCTTTCGGCAACACCATTTTACTCAGGACTTCCTGGCATAGTAAACTGACCAACTATCCCAGAGTCCTCTAGGTATTTGGCAAATGGGCCCTTAAGCTGTCCAATATCGCCATGTCTGCCATAATTCTCACCCCCACGATCGGATTTAACAATTTTAATAACTTTCCCCGGCTATTTCTCAACTTCAGACTTAAAAATCTTGAACTTGTCAAGAGATTTAGACTTTTCTTTAATTAAAAACAAATAGTCGTATCGGGAATAGTCATTTATAAAAGTGATGAAATAAAAATTTTACACAGTGGAGCTGAATAGGGACCACTAATGTCAATATGAATGACTTCCAACTGGTCAGAACTACGGACTGCAATTTTCTTCTTTATTTTAGTCATTTTTTTCTTATAACAGTCTACACAAGTTTCTAGATCACTTTCGAGAGTAGGTAGGATGTCAGACTGTATCAGCCTTTCCACTCTTACCTTATAAATATGACCTAACCTCTTGTGTCACAATGTGAAAGATCGTTCTTTAGGTAAGGGTCTTTTGGAAACAATGTTTTCAACATTATAGGAGGTGTAGATAGCATTGGGAGATAAACACAGTCTAAATAATCCATTGGACATAATGCAGAAATCAACTTTACTTGAATTAAAAAAAAAATTAACCATACTATTCTTTATTTCAAAATGGTAACCACTAATGTCCAAAACTGAAATCGAAATTAAATTTTGCCTGAAGGACAGTACATAAATGTGTTCTTTAAGGTCAAATTAAAACTAGAAACTAGTAATAAAATGATATCTCCTACGAACTCTACGTCAGTATATCCATCGCTCCCTGCGATAAGCCTTGATTCATCCCGATTTGACCTCCGATTTATGAACCCCCATATGGTAAAAGCAACATAGTTAGTTGCCTCGCTATCTAGCCTCCAAGAACTGGATGAGGCTTCTGATAGATTGGATTCACAAACAAAAGCCAAAGAATCATTAGCTGATGGCTTGGATTTTGATAACCAAGTACTGTATTTGTTACAGTCCTTCTTTATGTGACCCTTCTTCTTGCAAAAGAAGCAGCGATCACTCTCTTTCTTGGGTCCCAAATTGTTAATCCGATCGGACTCTTTATTGGCAGACTTATGATTATGATTTTTAGACTTTTACTCTTATGGAATTGGAAGTAAAAAGGGTAGTGTGAGGTTTATCTTTCTTTAGTTTCTTTTCATCAAATACAACCCTAAAACTAAGGTCATTAATACTCCAGACACTATCCTGGGAAATGTAGTTGGTTTTGATGATGTCAAATTCAGAAGATAGGGTATTAAGGACTTGATGAACAATCAAGGCATCAGGAAGAGGAATATTCAAGGCTTTGATTTTGGTTTGTGAGTCAACCATCCTAATAATATAATCCCTAACACCTCCAAAACCATGATATTTCATATTAAATAGCCCTTGCAGAAGTCTCCCAATCTCAGCATTCGATGAAACTTTGTATCTCTTGGAAACTGCATCTAGTAATTCGCTGGCAATACATTTATCAAGCAGACTACTTTTGGGTGTTTCGGTATTGACCTCTTTATAGATAGTACAGCTAAGCGATTACTCTTTTCCTGTGCAGCATGCACAGTTTTTTCATTCTCAATACTATTAGCTATTAGGTCCATTGGTTTATCTATAACAAGGGACGCGTGTACATCTGCCATCTCCATGACAAACATAATGTCCTCTTTCCACTTCTTAAAAATTTGACCAGTAAGAATCTCAATAGTGACTATGTTATTGTTGATAGAAAAGGTAACTTAAAAATTTAAACAATGAACAGTACAATAATCAGCATGATGCAAGTATAGCTTAGAACCTTATAAGCAAATGAGAATTTTACACATATCATTGTGAAAAAACTTTTGGGCTGAATTCCCAACATGCAATTATAAAAATCTTTACATACCAGTGGCTATGGGAATACAACTCAACTTTCAAAATCCACCACCTTTGGGTGTGTAGAATTCTAGGGTCGGCCTATTCACATGCATACTGTAAATGTACCCCTTTAAGTACCAACACATGATCACCACCTTTGGGTGTATAACCACATATCAAAGGTGAAGGACATTCTACAACTGTATGAGACCAGTGTTTCACAAATCTAACAAAGAAGGTAGCTTTGGCGGCTGCATCCTGTCGAACCCATGAAACCCTCTCTTGGGATTTTTTAAAATTACTTACATCTTTTTCAATTTTGTATTATTTTATCATATATGACAAGGGGCTTAAATGTCTTAAAATTAATACAAAAAACTAATAATTTTGTTCATAAAGGTAGGTATTCCAGCAAGTCAGAAAATCAGTTCGATTCCTAATGGATCGAACCGACAAATTCTAGAAACGGACATGCATCAATAGAATACCAAAAATATTGAAAATATGCATATTTTATCACAATAGAGGGTACCACTATGTATATCACAGAAAAATAGAGCCAACGCAAAAAAGGGGACCCCAAATGGAGTCTCGTAGCGCCCACAAGAGCCTGTCAAAGTTTCAGGCAAAAAAGGAGATCGACTGGTTTGGGTTTGACCGGTCCGAATGGGTCAACCGGTGCGGTCTGGTCCCGTTCAAAAGTGGTCTGGTTGGCCCGATTTAGCCCCCAGTCCAACTGAGTCAGGAGTCGGGTTGTTAAGTCAGGTCATCGGGTCAACCCGACCCGACGTCACATGTTAGTAAAACCCTAAAACTATAAAGGGTGCATGATAGCAAACCCCAAAAGGTAAGTTTTTTTTTTTTTTAACCTTGAGCGGCGAATGAGATCACCCGCCACTACCGGCGGCAGTCGGCGGCAATCCACCCACCAAACTTTCTATTTTTCCGAACTCCACGACCCTGTGTATTTTATTTCAACTTTCGTCGAACGAAAATTTTGGCAGTGGCCAAAAGTCTGTACGAGTTTTCCCAAAATTGGAAAAAACCCTAAAAACCTTGATTCGAAATGAAAAAATTCGATTCCCTTAGTATGATCTATTATTTTTTAATCCAAATTGGTTCAAGAACGGGTCTATGGAGGCTTTGATACCACGTGTTAGATTAATTTGATCTGAATAGGGATAAAATCCTAAAAGCCAGGATCTTCATAAGGTGTTTCAAGAACACAATCAAATAAATAATAGAGAACATGGATAGAACTACTAACCTTGTTTCGCATCCTTAGTGATAATGATTGCAGCAGAAAATAAAGACCAAGATCTAGGTGCTTCCCCTCTATTCCTAAAGTAACTGGCTTGATGAGAATACCGTATGCACATGGATGATGAACACTGAATATCTCCCTCTCTTTTCATAATGCACTCCTCAATAGAGATTGAGAAAATTAGTTGTTACGGGTAGATCTCCTTATATAGTAATTCCTGTAGGGTCTGACTTATCACAGTCCCAATACGAATCTATCTGGCCAAACTAAAGTCAGTCCACATAGGATTCCTAATATAACCCAATGACCCCCTTAATTAGACCAATACCATAATTAGCCTGAGTTTTAGGTTATTTAATATTAGTCCATAATAGAGAATATTAATTCTCTATTAAACAGAATTCTAACAAGTAAGTCAATTGGATACAATTAATAGAGAACTGCAAGATTTTGAATGATTACCTCAAAGTTTCTCATAGGGGGAGGGCGGGGGAACAGAGTGAGCATGACTGCAGCGCTTCTTTTCAGGATTTTTGGTGATGACGAAGATGGGGAGAGAGAGACCTCCATAGTTTTGGCGGCCGATATTGGGGATCCGCTTGATGCTTCTTTCAACAATCATGGGGTTGTTGTTCCTCTCCCTATTGGGAGACCAACCGTTGGTAGGTCCTTTGCTGCAGTGGTGGCAATGGTGTACTTCCAAATGTTGATAACCTCCCTAATCTTCCATGAACGATCAGTTACCAGGGATATTATCCCTCAATCATCCTATGAAGATCAGGGTTAAGATGACTTTGGATGCCCTGAAACGATCAGTGAAGGACTCCTGGAGACAGAAGGATAGAGTGGATATCATCCCTATTGGCAAAGACTTCATTATTTTTCAGATTTTATTCTGAATCTAATATGGCAATGATCTGGAGAAGGAGCCCTATCAGAATCTTGGGCCAACTTCTTTGATTCCAAATGTAATAACGCAAATTTTGACCGTGTTTGGTGTTACATAGGAGTCGGAAGAGCAAAGAGATTTCTGTTTTGAAACAGTAATTCAAGATTTGAGAGGTCATGAGTACCAGATGTAAATCAGATCTGTGCCTTGGTACATGGAATTTTATATAGTATAGAGTAACTTACTTGATCTTGACTTCTGTTGTGAATATTTTAATCATATTGTATCCAAAAGATTTATCTATTGTTTTACTTCCAGCCTGTGTAAGCTTATAGTATGACGTTAATAATGGTAAATTTGTAATATTGTGTGTGATTCATAACATATTTGAGTGTATCAATGCATCATTTATTATTTTATTATTTATGTTATAGACCCTACTAATTAAATGGTTGTTTTATAATATTATATAATATGGTCTTATTAATATATAGGTATATGAGCATGTGCAATATATGAATACTAACTTATTAAAAAGATGCGTATTAAGTGACTTTGGGTTAAGTGGTCCATAAAAAGGGGCCAAGGGCTGAACCAACTGGGCTAGGAAGGGATCAAGGGTTGAGTCATGTTAGTCTAGTGAGGTTAAAAAGGGGCCCAAGTACTGCCAAGGAATGGACCAATCCCATGGCAAGAGCAAAACCCTAGGAGGTCATTCCCTGAAGGTGAAAGATCGGAGAGATACACGAGACACACAGGTTCAGTCCATCCTCAAGGTAATCCTTCATATCATCCTGTGAGGACTACGGATCTACCAATCTGATCGAAACATGTGGCATCCCAGACACATAGGTCGGTGGAACCTAATCAGGATGGTACGATCAGAAGATCGGTATTCCAAGGGCGACTAGGAGGAGGTCACACACCAAGGCCAAGTCAGACATATCCTGAAGAAAGTCCCTCACGTTCACGTCGAGGCTCATCACGTCGTAACCTCTCACCATCACGTCAAAACTCATTGCGGGAGGAAACATCAAGAAGGGGTCGAGAGCGGGTTCGCAGTGAACGCGCAACCAGGCATGATAGATAGTCACGTAATGAGGAGTTAGATAAAAGACTTCAAGAATTGGACGAGAAGTTGGAAGGATTGAAGAAGCAGACGAAAGGCAAAACACACTCTATACTAGGCCAACATCCATTTTCGGTAGAAATCATGAGCGCAATCTCTCCTCTCCAGATTCAGGTTACCTACCTTAGAACTCTACAGCGGAACCACGGACCCCAATGATCACATCAACTACTTTAATGGGATGATGACCTTGTATAGTGGATCAGAGGTCATCTCTTGCCGAGCTTTCCCGACATCCCTTAAAGGTGCGGCCACTTCGTGGTTCTCAAGTCATAAGCCTTGATCAATAAACACCTTCGCAGAACTCTGCGAACAGTTTGTCACCCGCTTCCAAAGTATCAAATAGAAGAAAACCACAGTCAACTTATAGAACGTGATACAGAATCTAGGGGAGTCCCTCAGGGAGTATGTTACAAGATTTACAAAGGAATCCCTAGAGGTTAGAGACTTGGATGATCAAACTCAACATGCAGCCCTAGCCGAGGGCATAAGAGACCTAGACCTCATCAAGGACCTGGCACAGCACGAGACCAGGACAATGGGAGAACTATTGGGGCAGTTCAATGAGTTCACCAACATGGTCGATGTACTACAAGCCCGAAAGAAAGTGATCGAAGCCAAACCACAAGAGAATAAGAGATCGACGTCGGATGATTGCGGAGAAAGCAAATGGACTAAAACTGAAGTCGACAAGAGAAGGGTGATTGTCAGCCAAAAAAAACTGATCGTCGCCTAGAGAGGATTGATCAAGCTAGAAGCCCCAACTACACTCCCCTGAACACCACAAGGTCATAGATCCTTATACAGATTCAGGACCGTGGCTTACTCCATTGGCCGCGACCCATGCTTGCAGGACCCGAGAAGCGAAATCCAAACAAGTACTGACTCTTCCACAAAGACACAGGACATGACACAAAAGAGAGCATTCAACTGAAGAGGGAAGTTGAACAACTCATCAAAGCAAGGAACCTGAACAAGTTCGTAAAGGGAGGTCGTGAGGGTTGTTCAGGTTAAGGAGGTAGAGATCATGATTGGGGAAGAGAAGAGCCACGCCGAGAGGAGAGGAGAACAGATCGTGACAGGGATAGCGGCCGCCATGAAGAAAGAAGGGATGCTCCAGGACCAAGCAATACTAGAGGAGCCCCAATCCTCACTATAGTGGGGGGACCAGGACAGGAGTCTACAAGAAAGGCAAAAGCCCATGCTCGGTTCGTAAGGGTAACAGAGATACCGAACAAAATAGCCAAGATAGAAATGGTAATCTCCTTCTCGGACGCCGACCTAGAAGGAGTAAGCCTACCACATGAAGATGCCCTCGTGGTGCACGTGGAGATAGCCAATCAAGACATGCATAGGATGCTGGTTGACACTGGAGCATACATAGACGTAATCTCACTGGGGGCCTACAGGCAGTTCGGGTTCAGTTGTCAAACCCTGCCCCTGACAAGTTGGAATTTTGGTTCAAGGACAGGAACCCCTGATCAGGCAACCAGGATCACTGTGGAGCATCACTCCAGTGACATGGATCAATGAAGAAACTCTGTGCATGTCCTCTTTTATACCTGTGAGAAGATGGATAGTGGACCCCTGCTCTTGCACAGCTCACAGCCTAATGTATGGTTTGAATCCCAGGTAATCTCTCTCTTCCCTATAATGGTGGGACCCACCTCTAAAAAATCATGTAAAAACCCCTAATGGGCATGTGGGTACAATACCCTAACCGAGGGTCAAACCCCTGTTCTGTTCCCCTTTGAATTCAATTACTGGAATTCTCTAGGCGATGGCACTGGGCAATGCAGCAAGGCTCAGAGACATCGCCCAGTGGCTATTTTTGCACATTTTTAATTATTATAAATGGGGGGACCACCCAACATGACCATGGGCACCCTTCACTGATAGAGGGGAGCCTGAGGGACCACCTCATACCCCTGGTTCAGTGTGGACCCCACCAGAGAACCCAAAACTAGTCAGAATCAGTTCAAAAATTGATTTTTAAAAGAGGCCTTAATAGACAAACAGGCCTTAGTTGGCCTTGGTTTATAAATAGGAGGCCTTGGGCTCATTTTAGAGCCCTTGGCAAATCTGAAATCCGAAAGAGGAAGGAGAGGAAAGAAGAGAGAGAAAGGAGAGAAAGAAGAGGGGGAAGAAGGGAGAAGAAAGAGAAGGCGCTGCTGCAGCCCATTCTAGTTGATCCGAGCTTACCCATAGCCCTATTCAGGTATAGAAACTCCCCAAACCTACTGTTCTCTGTTTCCTCCCTATTTATGTTGTGCTATGCAACTCTGGGCAGCCTAGACAAGCTAGGGTTTGCCCAGTCTGGCTTCAGATTTGCCATGCATGCATAAAGCATGGGAGATCTGTGATTTTTATCACTTTTCATTGGGCACTTATGCTGTTGCCATGGCCAAAATCTGGTTGTGCCCACCTGTACTGCCAGATGGCCTATTGGCCAATGTTTTGGAAACCCTAGGAGCTAGCTAAGGCTATACAGCCCTAACCCTAGATGGGTACAGCCTCAAGCCCCCTTGTTTCAGGTGATTTCAGTTTTGTACAAGGCTGGAACTGAATTCTAAGCCTAACCAAAACCCTAAACACTATTCATCTGGGTTACTTTGGCAGCCACAGTCAGCCTGACTAGAACCCTGATGGAGAAACCAATTGGACCATGATGTAGACCATCACTAGGGCTACCTAAATCCCTAAACATGTAGAGGATCAGGTGTGAGTCCAACCATGCAAGCCCAGCCTTGAAAACTTAGCCTGTATCGATTCTACAGGCACTGGGCGATGCAGACATTGCCCAGAGCCAACGCCCAGTGAAGGGAATTTGGCTGGAATGATGGACAGACCTGGGGGATTTCACCCACACACCCCCTGGACATTGTGGGAAGGCTAGAAATTACCAAAAAGCCCTTCCTCACATCTGTCCTTATTTGGAAATGATTTGGAACCCTAGTGGGCCATGCTGGTGATTGAATCACTGTTGTGCTGGTCCTACAACACAGACATACGGTGGACATCACTATGACCATGTTCTCACCTAGTGGCAGATGCTGACATTAACAAATGACCAATTTGCCCACGTGCCCTAACAGTGGCCCATGCACCGGAACATGACCTAAGGTCCGGTGTAAGGCTTAGTGATTCCAAGAGTGAGCCAATTGAACCCCAGGTCAACCCAGTAAGATTAGGGTAACCCTAGGACTTCTAATGATAGACTGATAACTTAACATGACAACTTTTGATTTACATCTAGGACTTGATCCTATGCTTGGGGACAACAACTAGACAACTGCTGGAACTGAATTTGTGACTGAGTACCTAGAGCTAAGTACTGGTGAGTGAATAATACTATCGTATGTGCAAATGTAATCATGATCTGATGCCAGCTATTAATAATTGAATCATGGTTATTGTGTCATTTACTTATAATTCAAGTTACTCAAATCACTTTATAGTATCTGTTGTTGATCAACACTGTGAATTCTATATGATGATTGTGATTGTTAGATTAGATGCGGTACTCGGCTTGGAAATGGGGCCTGTGATAGCCTGTATTATGGGGTATGGTTGACACCACTTGACTCATACGATGCCATGTAGACATGGGGCTAGAGTTTCATCACCCATGCCACGAACTCTTGCCAACAGGGGTTAATGTGTTGGATACCTGTGGGACAATTATCAGGGAGTGCAAAAAAAAAAAAAGAATAAAAGAACACCGGAATGGTGCATATGGGCTATAAGCTAGAAAAGAAAATGAGGGAAGAACGGTTGTCTCCTCAGGTTAATCACAGAGGGTTGGTCGGGCCGACCTTGGTGAACGAACGCGGGGGCTGACCAGCCTTCTCCGACAACTCAATGGGTGTATCACTGGAAGGGGTTAGAAGCCCACACCAGGGATACATGTATTGGGGATTGTAGTGGCACAGACCCGACTTAGTTGTAATGACAGGTGACTAACAATAAAAAAGCTGGACTTGCATATCATGTAGAATCATATAACTTGTGAATTGTGATTGCATATGCATGCATGATTGATGTTATTTGCTCACGAGCTCAGTGGGGCTCACACTCTATTATGCAATGCTCTTCTTAGATGATCCTGCAGGTGGATGCCGCTGTGGCATGGCGGGCTATCTCGAGGAGGATAGTTTTGGTTGTTATGACAATGTTGGTTTGGACTCCAACAGAGGTCATACTAATTCTGCGTACGTTCTCGGTGGTCATTGCGGATGAAGACCATTGAAGCGTGCATGTGATGTTTTAACTGGGGACTCCTTTTGGGTTTTCTGGAGTTATCCCCGTTCTGACTTGGTTTTGTAGCTTCTACCTTTGTTTTTCTTTTAGGGGCTGAGAATGCTCGTCTTGTATATATTTTTGTATGTACTTATCAGCTTTTGTTTCTTTATTGTGGGTTGTGTTTGCCCGGGGGATGTATCAAACAAAACTTTATATGTATATATTATCATCATTTCCCGTATCGCTATGCTTCCATTAACTTTTGAACTGTAGACGTCTTGCATTACTCTGATCTTACTTATGGTTAAGATGTGGATATGGTTCCATGATCGTAAGCACTGCTTCTAGATCCGTGGGATTTGGCGGATTACCGTTACGCAATTCGGGTCACCTACCCAATCCTCCTAGAGGGTGGTTTGGGGTGTATCAGAGCGTGAGCCTCTTCTTACGATTATGGGTTGCAGACTAGGACTAATAAGCTTTAAACAATAAAACATGCAAGAATTAAAAACCACAGGGGAGGTAGATGTAATTAAGTAAAATGCAAGAATTTTATTAACTCAGAAATAGTTACAAAAGTTTGATTGCATGACTGCAATTCAACAAGTACATAAACTAAAGACAAAGAAAGCAAAAGTACATAAGCATAAAGAAAATAACAGTAGTCAAAGCCATGTAGCACGAAAGTCCGATACTGTAGGAACTACTTTGTAGGAGGCAAGTCGCTCGGCGGAGGCTGAGTCTGGCGAGAGTCAACTCTGTAGAATCTGTCCCAGAAATCTTGACGTTGCTCTACAGACCCCACCCTCGTCTCTAAGGAAGTGAAGCCCTGATCCACCCTAGTCGCTAAGCTAGAGAGCTGAGTGCCAAGGCTTTGGAAATGTGCCATCATCTGAGACCACTTTGAAGGACCAGGAATCTGTGAGCTAGTGGCGTTGATCATCTCGTAAGCGGGTAAATCTTAAACTGAGTATCAAAGCCCTTGAGATCATCTGGACCTAACCCCTGCTCCTCTGTGTACATGCCCTGAGTGTCTACTCCAATGTCTCCCAGCTCCTCTCCAATCTAACCCTCACCCTATGCATCACCACCCTGCCCCTCGCCCTGCTGCATATCTTCAGCCATCACCTGCTCCTCATCCACTACTGGATCTTCCCCAGGCACCTTCATCTTCAAGATAGAAGTCTTATCGATAGGTTTGGATTGGACCCTATCAATGAACTCGTCCTCCAATGGAACCCCAAAATATCAGAAGACCAAGGTAAGGAACTTCCCATAAGGAAGGTTCCCATCGGTTGGGTTTCGGGCATGATAAAGCATCACCTGAAGCAATAAATATGGGAGGTTGATGACTGGACCCCCCTGACCAGCTCCCAAGAGGCAGTAAGTGATATACGCCCGCATCATAGAAATGCTGCCCTTGTTTCCACCCTTAGGGTAAATATTATAGGTTACACACCTACTGATCACTCTAGCACTAGGCTTGTAGACAGTCTCTGATTTGGGAGTGTCCCCTGAACCTGTCAAAGCCCTGAATACAATCCTCCTAGTCTCCAAAGAGAACATATCGGAAATGTCCATACGGGGCTGATAGTAAACCCTCTCACCGGTGTCAGGCAAACCCAAAATCTCTGCCAATAGGTTAGTAGTCAATCTGATATCCACTCCCTTTACCCTACTCAGAAGTGTGAAATCTTGTGCCCCGGATGGCATCAAGTTACAATAGAAATATCGAACCAGGTTGGGATACCAAGGCAAAGTAGGGGATAACATCGATGACCAGCCTAGGGCATTGAACTTGGCAAAGAGGCCATATTGGTGGAAGTCCTCTACTCGTACCACCCGGCCATTTACTATCTTTACATAAGCAAAATTTCTCCATTCCTTGGCATACTCATACTTGGAGAAAAGATGGTCATCGAAATCTGGCTCCTCGGAAGATAAATCCTCCCTAGGAGATGATGGTGGAATCGAAGAATAAGAAGACTCCTCAGATTCGACCCGTAGCCTCTTTTGGGCTACCGATTTTCGAGTAGTGCGGCGGCTTGTAGACATTTTCTACAAGAAGTAAAAAAAAAAAAAAAAAAAAAAATATATATATATATATATATATATATATATATATATATATATATATATAACAAAAGTGGTTAGGTTAGGACAAGGGAAAGAGAAAACCTAATCTAGGAGCTGATTTAATAAAGTAAGTAATCAAAGAGGTAAATGTGAAGAAGAAACTTACCGAGACAAGTGTAAGCTCGCGCAAATTGCGGGGGTTTGCAAAGAATTTGTGCGAGATAGGCCCTACTACCCTCCAAGACTATTCCCTAAGTGTTTAGAAGAGGTTAGAAGAGAATGGAGTCAAAGTGGGCCATTCTCGGATTTAAAAACCTGCGCCCGATTCTCTGGGCGATGTGGCAACGCCCAGAGACATCGCCCAGTGATGGTAAATTTGCAGAATTGTAGTATTTGCACATGAGGACCCTAGTTTTGGGCATAATAACCCCATAGGACGTAAAACCAAGGATTGGAAATTTTTTTTTTTTTATTATTACTAAATAATAATAATAATATATTAATAAAATATAATAATAAATAATTAATGACCTAAGAACTTAGATTTCATGAGTTCAAGAGAGTGAAAATTTTACAAATGCAATACATTGGGATTAGAAAAAAAAAATCTATACGGTTAGGTTAAAATAAATAAATAGTGGACTTCGTATTTGTGAGTATAAGTACAACTTATGGTGTGTACTACTAAATTATTATACGCTTGCCTATTGTAATGTACGAACTGACTGGACTGTTGCTGTGCAAATCGGACATAGTTACATAGGTATGCTGTAATGCGTATGTAGTACGTATGGGAAGCGTAGATCTCATCCAAACCTAGGCCTAGGATAGCTGAGAATAGGACCTAATAAGGCTCCTAGTCAATCGAAACCCCTAGACGCTAAGGTACCTCGAGCCAACCCAAGAATTGTATCATTGATCTTTGATTATTTAAGTCTTAGTAGTCGTGTACTTAATTCTTTTAATTAAGTATGCCCTATTGCCTAGAGCTATTTTATGTGACAGGACCAGTTAGTTGACTGAGGCTGGTGACCCCAACATCATGCTTTATATTAGACATTTACGAGAGAGACTGAGACGGATACGGTTAGTGTTACCCCAGGCCGAGAATCGACTGGACTTTTACTTGGCTATCGCAACCATTAGTGGACCCGAGGATCGAGAGCATTTTCTGAGTCTAGCTGGAGAGGTAATAGCTGACATAGAATTTCTACTAGCACTAGAGTTCGAGACCGGGAAGAAGCTAGAGATGTTTGCCTGCTAGACCAGGTTATTAATTAAAAGTTGTTATTAAAAAAAAAAAAATCTGAAATCTCTCATTAGTGCCATGCATAGCATATTGACACATAAAATGCATAAGACAGAAAAACACAAGCAATCAATGAAACACATTATCTAACAAACCAAGACAATGAATCTAACAATCCACCTTACTGGTATGACTCATGATACTCGTTGGCACTGTGGATTGGGTTAGTATCTGCTAGGAAACAACTGTTGATCCATATAGATGAATTGGAATATTGAACTCGCTCCTCTTTTCAGAGAAGCAACAATGGTCAACACTAGAAGTTCTCGTGGGGGTCGGAAAGGTAAACAACCTAGAGTTGTGCCGGAGGTGGAGCTTCCCAATGGGACTGAGGCTCAAAACTCTGAAGCATCGGCTACTTCATCAGAGGCACCAGCGGCTGCACAAACTACTGCAGCAGCACCTCAGCCAAGTGTGGTAGCCAGCGACGTGACTGCATTCATGACCACGATGATGTGAACCATGCAACAACAACAAGAGTTGCTTGGTCAGATGTCTGCACAGTTTGCAACTATGATGCATGAACGTGCTGCACCACCACCACCACCACCCAATCGACCAGTGCTATTTCCACCACCGGTACCTCAGCACTTAGCTGAAAATTCCACTGCCAAGGTGATGGAGCGATTCAAGAAACTCCAACCGCCTGCATTTTCAAAAATAACCTCTGAGGCAATGCAGCCGGAACGGTGGATCAGTGCCCTAGAAAAGGCATTTGAAGTAATTGAGTGCACAGACGCACAAAAGATTATTTGTGCGGGTTATCAGTTGCAGAATGAAGCTGAAGCTTAGTGGAAGGCGACCAGGCCTAATTTGGAAGCTGCTCACCCAAATCCCACGTAGGCACAATTCAAAGAGATTTTCTTCAAGAACTACTTCCCTGAGAGCTTTAAGGACAAAAAAAAAGCAGAATTTATTGAACTGGTGCAAGGAACTAAGTCGGTACTAGACTATCAACAACGATTTGAAGATCTGTTCCATTTTGCTCCAGAGCACCTGAAAGGGGAAGTTAGTAAGGCCAAGAAATTTGAATCAAAACGGAGATCGGATCAGTTTTGCCAATTATGGACATTCGGAATTATGCCCTGGAGGATAGGTTTAAGGAAAAGGAGAAGGAAAAGATTGTGATGTCGCCTGGTTTGAACAAAAGGCCAAATAATTTTCAAACTTTTGGATGGCCGAATAAAGTTTACCAAGGAACTAGTTCAAGCCCTACTTTGAATCTATACCGTAGGCCGATCGCGGGACAGACCCCTTTCCGCCCCACATTCAGTCAACCTGCTCAACCTACTACGAGTCAAGCGACGACAGCAGCTTCGCCAGCTCAACCAACAATAAGTCAAACAAGCAAAGCCTCAACACCTGCTGCTCCACCCTATAAGTGTTATCTGTGCAACAAAGAAAGACATATGGCCAGAGATTGTAGATTGCGTGGATATGCCAACAATCTGCAGAACCAGCCCTACGCTAGGCCTTTTCAGTCACGGGACAATCGGATGCAAGGAAAGGTATATGCTTTGACAAATGAAGAAGCTGAGGCGAATCCCGATGTATTGACAGGTATGTTGCTGAACACTACTTGACTATAGGGAATGACTGGCTTACTTCATATAACCTAAATTACCTAACCACCCTAGGTACCCTGAATGTCTCAACCATACCCGTACAAGTATTATTCGACTCGGGCATAACCCACTCTTTCGTCTCCTCAACCTTTGCGAGTAAGATGAAAGAACAACCAAGAGATATTGGGCATGAGTTAGTAATCAGCACGCCGACAGGGAGTATCATGAGTTTGAAGGAGGTCTACACCAAAGAAGGTTCGAGTTTGTTTTACCTGGTGTGCTCATTGGAGGAAGAACCGCTATCTGGAGGAGGAGTAACACTTGACTCAACAGGTTAGCAAATCTAATTGATTCCTTAGTGGTTATTTGTATTTTTTGTTATCCATGGGATGCGAAAGAAAACCCGAATCAATCTTTTCCCGCTATGCATTGAGGTATGGAATGGTTTCCTCTTTCTATGTGATGGGAAGAGATGTTCTTTCTTTTCTTTTTCCCTAATTCATATGGGAAGAATAAAAGAGATGGTTTTGATAATTTTTTATCATACAAGAAAATTTAGCTTTGATCATTTCTCATCCTCACTGGATGAGTTGAACCAAGAGATGATCCTATGACTCCAACATCCTTTTGGGACCATCCATGTTATCGATGATATGTTATTTTTGGCTTCATCCCTGTCTCCTGTTTCCTTCGATCATGTATGTCGAACAACCAACAATGTTGCTCCTCTTTTAGTTAAGTATGGGTTAAGGAGTTTTTTTTCAATTATTTTTTACCTATGTCGAGATTGGCTCCAAGACTATGTATCTACTGGAATTTTTATTTACTGCTGTAACTGGAGCACTGTTGTGCACATGGCCGCTACTGCATCGCACGATGCGCATAGCAGCGCTGCAGTTACAGCAGCGGATAAAGGTCCGTATCTAGTGATCTTTCTTCTAATCAATGAAGTTTGTCTTACCAAAGAAAGAAAAAGGTTGTTGGACCGTCGTCTATCACGTGCACCCACCCTCATTTCTCGAAGTCAAGCAAATCACAAGAAATAATGCTAATTTACCCTATTATTACTGATTATTATTATTATTTTTTTGTTATAATTCACTTTCGTTTTTTTGATCAAAGGTTAACCCAGATGACGTTTATATTCATTTTAGAAACTATAAGATTAACTTAAAATGAGGAACTTTGTCAATCTTTCTCTAATTAGATAGTAGACTATTAAAAAGTAAGAATCGAATTCATAAATTGGGAAAAAGCAAGTAACCCATTCTGCTAAACCTCATCTGATCTTCGGATTGGTGCCAGAAATCCATCGATCATTAGAGAAGTGTCATGAAACCTGGATCAGCCAGCGGGGACATAAATTAGTAAAACCCGTGCACAATAATCAATTTTGGCTTTCATTTATATTTTTTAGGGAAAATTACATGATTAACTACTTTTGGATTTTTATTTACAAAACTGTCCATCCTATGTTTGAATTAACAAAATAGATAAAAATAAGTTAAGGTTTACAAAACTGGACAAAATAGTGTCTCTTCCTCCCACACTTGCTTTTTTAGATATTTTTACCCCTGTCATTGCTTTCTCGCCCAAGCATCCTCCATTCCTGCAACCCACCCTTGTCCCAGCCACTGCCATTCTCTGCTACCCCAAGTAACAGAGAAAAAAAGAAGAGATTTTTTCAAAGGGGAACTGTCGAGGAAGACGAAGGATGAAGGAGAGTCACTGTTTTGTCTAGTTTTGTAAAACTAAACTTGTTTTTGTCTATTTCTGTTAACTCAAACATATGGTGGACAGTTTTGTAAATGAAAACTCAAAAATAACTAATCATGTAATTTTTCCTTTTTTTTATTTAAAATAATCTTTCAGATCTAGGGTGATTCTTAAAATTTTATTCAAATCAACATCAATCAAATAATAAATACAAGGGAGACATTTCCATCTTACCCCAACTCAAAAAAAAGAACAACTAAATCACTCACTCAATTGTTGCCTTTCACTTAAAAAAATAAATTATCTATATTTGGATGCTCTCAAACGATTGAACCAACCCAACTTTCAAAATGGGTCGGTGGTGGACCGCATTTAAGAACATTTCATGAACATTCGGACTAGTGAAAGCAGCTAATAATTAGTTCCTACGTTGCGTTCATTGGTCCAAATATCCTTCCAAGCTTGAGCATCCAGCTTGGTTTATATAAGCATAAAACATTAATATTAGAATCTTGAATGTTAATCAAGTCTGGGGCTATTCGAATGTGAAACGATGAAATACTTTCTGCATCCGACCTCTAGTGAGGCATTGGACTATAATAATAATAAGACTCAGATCCTCGCCAGCCCATCCAGCGTGGATCCAACGGCTGAAGGTATTCGGGCACGCACCCCAAATTTCTACAGACGTTGGATCCGCATTGGAGGGACTAATGCTGGAGAGGATTTATTTTCATAATATTATGGTGGGAAAAACGTCAGATTTGTGCTTTTGACAAATGCAACGATTTGTGGAATCCCTATAGGGTTGCAACAATGTTGAAAAATTAAAATTAAAAAGTTAGGGTTGCAACAACTTTCATAAACTTCTTGGAACTTAAGGACCGCATATGAATATAGTGTCTTTTATTTGGGTGTTTTATGTTTTTATTTTTCATCCAACAGTCTCAAGACTCTCAACTCAAGTAAGAAAGTTTACATGTATGATGTGACGTAAGCAACATTACCTTGGATGTGATGACATCAGCATTCATCAATACCATCGTTCAAAAGTAATGGGTCCACCTAAAGGCGATGGGGAGTGCAAAGCAAGCGCCGCATTGAATATTTGTCCCTGGTCGGTGCGTAAGAGTCTTTTTGTCTTTCCCCAGAGCCCGTTTCACTGCTCAAAGTCAAGAGTCTTGCGGCGCGACTTCAAATGCAATTGGCCTTTGGCGGCCTTGTGACCCAAAGCAGCGGAGGGAGCGGGAAGGTGACAGCTTTCAATTGATATTTGGATGTTGTTTGAGTAAAGTCTGGTTAACTTTATAATAGGGTGACACGTAGAAGAATATGAATATGGTAGGAAACTCCATGGCGGCACGACTTCTTTCGGCGTGCGTTTTAGGGCATAGAAGGTATCTCGTTTTGGTTATGTTGCACAAAAAATTTTGCCGGAAAAAATTTCCTTAGCCAGTACAACTTTCAAGTTAGCTTTGGATTAGGAATGAAATAAGGAAAACGAAAATAATTCTGCTAAGTTTTTTGACTTCTTTATTAATTGATGAATGAATGAATTCTCCCTTTTATAATAAGTACTAGGGTTCTTATTTATACAAGTTTGTGCCAAATCCCTTTCCTATTTCATTCCTCCGGTTTGCCAAAGGAGCTTTCTTTTTTGATAATGTGGTTCCTGCATCCTCGGATTAGGGAACTTTTATAAGAACTGAGATTCTCTCATCAAATCTTGGGATCCTTCCATGTGTGGCACGTGAATTACGATTATCAACGTGTACCCACTTGGAAGTTTACAACTGTCTTTGCTGATGTGTCCTGGTTGGCATAACTGTCTCAAGCGTGGCTTTTTGGGTTTTGGTTTGAGAATCGGTTTACTTGTAGCCCAAGTGGGGCCACATGTAAAGTAAAGATTAGATGCACAGAAAGTGGTGTATCATTTGCCCCCTACTCCCCTTACCTGAGATGTGGTATGGGGAGGCAATTTCCTGGATATCCTGTGCAGATGTGAAGGCAGCTCGGATTGTATGTTCGGTGGCGTTTGCGGGCTATGAACAAATCGTCTTTATCCTTTGGATCATAGTTCTCCTTTGGACGATATTACCCTCCGTGGGTGTTTTATAATCGTGCCGCCACTCGCCGATGTTTGCACGTGAGTGCGAAATATCTTTCGATTTTCACGTCTTTTGAGGGAAGGTTGACGGGGTGTCATAAAGTTTAAATTTAAATTTTTTTGCTTTCCCGGTGCTTCCCTTGGAAAGGTAGTTTTCCTCATCCTCGAAATATGTGTCTCTTCTTCTTCTTCATCTTTGCATCTTGGCCGTTCGAGTAAAACGTATGGTTGGATTGGAAGCTTCGTTCCAATGTCCCCCAAGAGTATAAAACGTTCTGACTTCCTCTGTCTTTCCTTCCCCATCGTCTTCGAGTTTCCTCACTAAAAATCTCTTGAGTTTCTGAAGTCGTCTTGCTTAGTGCTTTCTTCATTTTTTCAATCGCATCCCTTTTTGCTCAAGTAAGTCTTCTCTTTCTCTTTCTCTTTATTTCTTCATTCGCTTTGCATTTTTTGTTCATTTTGAGAGATGGGAAAATCTAAGAAGAGCTCGATTCCTAAGTCTAATCAAGAGGTGGAGTCCTTGTTAGAAGAGGGCAAGAAGTTGTATCATGGAGAGGTTCCGAGAGGAAGGCGAAGGGCTCCTCCCCAGTCATCCACAGAGGATGCTGTAGCTTCCAGGGTTCCCATTCTGATTCCTCGAAGTTCATCTGGTGCTTCTGCTAGTACTTCCAGTCGCGGCTCCAAGAAATCATCGGCCAAAAGGGGTTATCGCATTTGATCCCACCATAGAAAAGGAGTGGATGAGATCCCCTCCATGCTGACAGAATATAACCTATTGGAGATCTGAGAGGTTTACTCGATCCCAGAATCCGTTGACCTCAGGGTCCCTTCTCTCGAGGATAGGTTAAATCATGCGCAACCCAATGAGGTTGGCCTTATCTTAGATGCTTTTGAGGTGGGGCTTTGTTTGAGTTAAAATAAAATCGCAAGCGTACGGGTCAATCGTAGCTACGGGTCGAACACGAGGAGATATACGCCACTTTATTTAACTAACTTAAAAGTAATGCAAAGTGAACCAAATTAAAGTGTTAAATTAAACTAATTAAACTAACGAAAATCAATGCATCCTAACTCATAAGCATCTAACAAAATTAAGGGATTAAATCGACGTCCTAACACATGAGCATCTAACCTATCAAACTAAAGCGAATTGAAAGTAATAAAAATACAACCACACATACTACCCATATAAAAAGAAATAAGGGAATAAAAATGCATCCATAAACCACAATCATATAAAATTAAAATAAAAGAAATAGAGGGGAAAGAAGAAGAAGATAGAGAGAGATAGAGGAGATGGAGAATGAGATTGAGAGTTTAGATAGTAAAACCTGGATGTGCTTGCATGAATATAAATGAAAAGCTTGAATACTTGCATAAACTTACCATGACCTCCTCTTCTAAATCTTCAAGTCTTGTCATCAACTTAAGAACTTAGACTAGAAGGCTTAAAACCTAAACTAGAATTAAGAAATTACAACCCAATTGAAGACTTAAATTGAAATTAAAGCATAAACTAAACCTATTATAACCATTAACTAAAAATCATAAAAGCAAACTAGAACTTAGAAAAACCAAAAATCACAAATTAGAAGGAGAAGAAGAGAAGAAATTTCACTAAGTGAATGAGCAAATTTTTACAAGAGAGGTAGGGGGTATTTATAGGTGGAAGAGACGAGAAGAGAGAAGATGAAAGTGTAAGAGAAATATTCCCTAAGAAAAGAGAATATTCTCTTCTCTTTCCTCTTTTACAATGCCTTGAATCCTAAGAAAAAAGAAAAAACTAGAAAGAAGAAGAAGAGAAGATTGTTTACATGGACCTTCTATTTCTGAAAAATAAACTTCCAATTCTAACAAGTGCTTCCTTTTCATTGTAGATATCTTCTCCAAGCAATAAAATCAAAGCATCTTTGATTTTTCAACCTTCCATAGATGAAAAAATATAAATCTATCCCAAGTAAAATTCCAGAAGTGCCCTTGAGAAGTTGGAGGAGAGAGAGAGTAAGGGTGATGACTAGGATTCCTTCAAGAATAAATAAAATACCCATTCTGTCCTTCAGAAAACGTGAAGCATGGGGTGCTTATATAGGTCTCACCATTGTGTTCCTTGCGAAAAATCACACAAAATAGACCTAAATTTCATCCAATTCGGAGTTGGGGAGCCTAAGATATCTCAAGTTGAAGTTGGACTGTCCAGAGCCTTCCAAATGGAATCTTTCGGGTACAGTAAAGTAACTTCTGATAATTGCATTAAGGCCCCTAAAATCCGAACTTCCGCTTCACTTTGTCCCCATCCAACTGTCAATAATTATAAATAAACCCCTACAGACCATTTTCACGCTTTGTTACGAAAACGGCCATAACTTCTTCGTTTCAACTCGGAATTAAGTGCCGTTTGAACCATTGCGAAGCTGACTCGATGGGCTATGCATCTATTTACACTTCTAAAAAGCTTAAAAACATCTCCTTAGCATCATCTCCTTCATATTCACAAGAATTCACCTAAACCCTGAAAAGCACAAGAAAGCACCGAGTAACTCTGTCCAATGTGGTAAAATGTATAATTTATGCCCTAAAATTTCACACATAAATGTGCTCATCAGATTCCCCCACACTTGAACGTTACTTGTCCTCAAGTAAAGCAAAAACAAAAACTAACCTAGAATGTAGAAAATCCTAACTCACTTTCGTAGGAATGACGGTTGCACTTAACATGTGCAACAAGCCTTTAAACCCCTAGGTTACCCCTAGTGGACGAGTTGTGTCTCGTGGGTGTTTGCAGTGAATATACACCCAAAATTCAATTGCAAATAAATGCTGTAAATTTTAATCATGGCATAAGTAGGACAGTGCACATAATCCCAAAAAGTGTTCAACTAATGATCAAGGAGCCAAAGGTTCCCCCACACTTGAATTTTATCACCCCACATCAATTCAAGTAACAAGCATGCATCAAGTTCAAGGGATCTCCTCATATTTTCTGAACACTACTCACCTTCAAGTAAACCCCCCATAGCATTGATGGAACCAAAGACTTACGCATTGAGTATTGTTGACCATACTTTTTTTTTTTTTTTCAGGCATTAAGGCAAAATTTTTTTTTCTTTCTCAACCACAAACTCTATTTCTACTCCACTCTTGTTCTCTCGAATGACATGGTGGAGCATACACCAGACACCCAAATACTTGGTAGCTTCGTTTTTTGCATATATCCATAAGACATTGAGACATTGATGCAAGAGTTTTTTTTTTTTGAGTTTCCTTCCAAGGAATTTCGATCAAGTCACCCTGCTTCATGAGGCACAGTGCCCTGTCTAGTCCTAAGGAATTCCACTTTCTTTTCTGTTCCTTGTTTTTTTTCTTTTTCTTTTTTTTTCATTCACTTCCACTTTCATGCCTTGCCTTGCCACAAACAAATTGGTCTCAACTACTAGCCAAAAGATCAAAGGGGTCCATAAACACATAGAGGAATCTAACCATCACATGAAGTAGCACTCATATTTTCAAACTCAATCCCCATCACCGGATACAAACCAACTACCATCCTTGAAAAGGGATTTTTTTATTATTTCGCATGCTAGGAGGGCACCTAATTCCCTCTCACTCTCGCTTTGCAAATCGAAGAGACTTATGCACATACCCAAAAACTATCGCCACAATCAAAATTCACAAAATTCAAAATTCACAAAATTCACAATTAAAGTCCAACACACCCCCCCACACTTAATTCATGCAGTGTCCTCAATGCATGCAGAAAAGAAAGAATATGGACAAGGGAGGGGATACATACCAGGATATCAGGGGTCAAGGTAAAGAGGCTCATGGAGATTCATGACCTCTTCGTCAAGTAGAGTAGGCATCTCTATGTACGGCTTCAATCTTTGGCCATTGACCTTGAAAGTAGCTCTTGTACTTGGATTGAGGACTTCAATAGCCCCATGAGGATAAACTTTTTGAACAATATAGGGGCCATCCCATCTAGAACGCAGCTTACCTGGAAAGATATGCAAACATAAATTGTACAACAAAACATTCTGGCCTACCTCAAAAGATTTTCTCTAAATGTGCCTATCATGGAAAGCCTTATTTTTTTCCTTGTAAATTCGGGCATTCTCATATGCCTCATTCCTAAGCTCTTCCAACTCAGATAGTTGGAGTTTCCTATGGGCACCTGCAGTGCGTAGGCCAAAGTTAAGCTTCTTGATAGCCCAAAAGGCCTTGTACTCAATCTCTACAGGTAAGTGACATGCCTTTCCATACACTAGACGGTACGAAGATTGACCAAGATCGATCTTGAAGGCTGTCCTATGGGCCCACAATGCATCTATCAATCGGTTAGACCAATCCTTGCGATTCTGGTTGATGGTTTTCTCAAGAATTTGCTTGATCTGCCTATTTGAAACCTCAACTTGGCCACTGGTCTGGGGATGGTAGGGTGTGGCCAACTTATGGACAACACCATACTTTTTCATGAGGGCCTCAAAAGGCCGATTATAAAAATGCTTGCCCCGATCACTAATGAGAGCCCGGGGAGTACCAAAACGGGAGAAGATGTTCTCCTTCAGAAATTTCACAACCACCTTATGGTCATTGGTCTTACAAGCAACTGCCTCAATCCATTTGGACACATAGTCCACAGCAAGTAATATGTACAGGTTACCAAAAGAGTTAGGGAAAGGCCCCATGAAATCAATACCCCATACATCAAACACCTCAACCACCAGAATTGGGTTGAGGGGAATCATATTTCTCTTAATAAGACGCCCTAAGGATTGGCATGAAGAACATGCCCTGCAATAAGTAAAAACGTCTTTAAACAGACTAGGCCAATAAAATCCACACTGTAAAACTTTGGCCGCAGTCTTATTAGGCCCAAAATGGCCTCCACAAGCCTGATCATGGCAAAAAGATAAGACAGATTGTTGCTCATGATCAGGGACACATCTCCGGATTACTTGATCCGGGCAGGTCTTAAAAAGATAAGGATCATCCCAAAAGAAATACTTAACTTGTGAAAAGAAATGATTCTTATCTTGGGTGGACCAATGTGCAGGTGTCACACCCGTAACCAGATAATTAACAATGTCAGCAAACCAAGGTTCACTAGACACTGCCATCAGATACTCATCAGAAAAATTCTCGTTGACTGGAGAATCAATAGTCAAGGAATTAGGCAGCCGGGATAGATGGTCTGCAACCAAATTTTCACACCCTTTCTTATCCGTAATTTCAAGATCAAATTCTTGTAACAAAAGGACCCACCTAATGAGGAGAGCCTTGGCATCTTTCTTCTGCACAAGATATTTGATAGCTGCAGGGTCAATATAAACAATCACATGTGATCCAACCAAGTAGGGCCTAAACTTCTCTAAAGCAAACACAACAGCTAAAAATTCTTTCTCAGTGGTGGTATAATTAAGCTGTGCATCATTAAGAGTCCTACTTACATAATAAATCACATGGGACAATTTATTGATTCTTTGCCCAAGAACAGCCCCTATAGTAAAATCAGAGGCATCACACATAAGTTCAAATGAAACTGTCCATATTGGAGCTTGAATAATGGGGGCTGAAGTCAATGCTCTTTTCAATTGCTCAAAAGTATCATGACACTCAAAAGAGAAATAAAATGGGCAGTCCTTTGCCAAAAGAGAGGTGAGAGGTCTAGCTATCTGGCTAAAGTCCTTGATGAATCTCCTGTAAAAACCTGCATAGCCAAGAAAAGATCTAATGCCCTTCACACTCTTGGGTGGTTGTAAATTGGCAATAAGGTCCACCTTAGATCTATCAACCTTAATCCCTTTTTTGGACACAATGTGACCAAGAACTATACCTTGCTTTACCATGAAGTGGCACTTCTCCCAATTTAGGACCAAGTTCTTTTCTATGCATCTTTTAAGAACCAAAGAGAGATGATGCAAGCAATTAGAAAAAGTAGAGCCGTGAATAGAAAAATCATCCATAAACACCTCTAGGAAGTGCTCTACCATATCAGAAAAGATACTCATCATGCATCTTTGGAATGTAGCAGGGGCATTGCAAAGCCCAAAAGGCATACGCCGGTAAGCAAAGGTTCCATAAGGGCATGTGAAAGTGGTCTTGTGTTGGTCCTCTAGAGCAATAGGAATTTGGTTATAGCCTGCATAACCATCAAGAAAACAATAATATTCATGGCCAGCTAGTCTCTCTAACATCTGATCAATAAAAGGTAAGGAGAAGTGGTCTTTCCAAGTTGCCGCATTCAATTTCCTATAGTCAATGCACACTCTCCATCCCGTTTGGATATGGGTTGGAATCAACTCATTATTAGCATTCTCAACTACAGTGACTCCTCCTTTCTTAGGCACAACCTACACAGGACTCACCTATTGGCTATCAGAAATAGGATAAATGATGCCATGATCCAAGCATTTTAGGATCTCTTTCTTGATTGCCTCTTTCATCACAGGATTAGCCCTCCTTTGGGGTTCCCTAGAAGGTTTGGAACTCTCCATCAGATGTATATGATGTTGAACAATTGAGGGGTTAATACCTTTGATATCAGACATGGTCCAACCTATGGCTTCCATATTGTCCTTTAGAAGCTTAATCAACTCTTCTTCCTGAATAGAAGTCAAATCAGAAGCAATAATAACAGGAAGAGGATGATCATGTCCTAAGAAGACATACTTGAGGTTGGAGGGCAATGCTTTCAACTCTAATGTGGGGGGCTCAATAATAGAGGATTTGGGAATAGAAGTGGATAGGGGTCCAAGGGGCTCCAAAGGTGGTTGGATGCTCCAGACCTCAGATAAGGGAGTATCATCAACACCCTCCAATTCTTGCATACATTCTTGAAATCCCGAATCAAAATCAATCTCAAAGAACGTATCAATATCATCGAGAAATCCTTGAAGTATATGCACCTCTTCATCCATGTCAGGCTGCTTGCCCAACCTAAACACATTGAAGTCAACAGAAGTATTGCCAAAAGATAATTTCATGAGACCATTCCTGCAATTGATTAAAGTATTACTGGTAGCTAGGAATGGTCTACCCAATATGATTGGGATTTGGTCCTTGAATTTGGCAGTGGGTTGAGTATCTAAAACAATAAAATCTACAGGAAAAATAAATTCCCCAACCTTCAACAGGACATCCTCAATCATTCCCTTAGGAACTTTAACAGACCGATCTGCAAGTTGAAGAGTAATTTTGGTCGATTTCAGTTCTCCCAATCCCAGTTGTTGGTAGACATGAAAGGGTAAGAGGTTCACACTTGCACCAAGGTCCAATAAGGCATGATCAATAGTAGTATGGCCTATAGTGCAAGAGATGGTGGGGCTTCCCGGATCCTTATGCTTGGCTGCTACTGGCTGTGAGATTAGAGAACTAATGTTAGCAGCCAAGAATGCTTTTTTGGGCACATTGGTGGTCCGCTTTTGGGTGCATAAGTCTTTGAGGACTTTAGCATAAGCGGGGATCTGGGCAATAGCATCCAACAAGGGGATATTCACCTGAACCTGTTTGAACACATCCAATATCTTCTCCACAGAAGGAGACTTCTTGCTAACCAACCTATTTGGAAAAGGGGCAGGTGGGGTATAAATTCTTTCAGGGTTGGTCTTTTTAACTTCCTCAACAGAATCCTCTTTGGTTTCCTCAACCAAATCATCTGGTATATCTTTAGGTTCATCAGACGAACCTAAAATAGTAGGCACTTCAATGGCCTCTTCAGAAGGGGGAGAGTCAACAGGAGTATGAGATGATAAAGACTGAGGTGCACTAGCCTGTTGATACTCACGGCCACTCCTTAAAGCATAAACAACATTTACCTGTCTGAAGGGCCCTTGGTGCTGTTGGCCTTGTGTAACATTGGTTGGAGGAGCTTGGGTACCTTGCTGAATATGAACCTGATGCCTAGGATTTGGCTCAGGCTGGCTAGGTAACTTCCCTATTTCCCTCTCATGCAGGATTGTGACAAGCTGGGTGAGTTGTTTTTCTATGTTATTGTGGCTTGTCATGAGAAGAGCTATCTTGTTGTCCATCTCATTCAATCTTGTTGCCTCTCCTATATTGGTAAACCCTGGGGGTTGCTGATAAGGTGCAAGGAGAGGAGGCCTAGCAGAATTAATAGAAGGTCCTGGATGAGGACAAGGGGGAAAGGGGTTAGGAGACATTCCTTGGCTTTGTGGTGCATAGTTGGTCCTTTGGGCACCAACCTGGCCTTGATGGTAAAAGTTGGATGGGCCTGCTTGGTTCCCTTGATTCATGAGAAATTGGGGTGATTTCTCCATCCTGGATTGTAAGTATTGCTATATGGGTTATTTTGGTAGAGAGCACTTACATTCTCAGTGCTGGAATTGCCCACCAAGGTGTTGGGGCATTCCTCAAAAAGGTGTCCAGGGGGTTGGCACCAACTGCATACCGACACATGGTTGACCTGGTTGACCGGATTAACTGGTATAGACTCTTTAAGAACTATGGACTCCAACCATTTTATGAGGCTATCAAGTTTAGCCTCCTTGGCTGGCATACCCTCAATGAGATACCCCTTAGTGGTCCTTTCAGCCTCTTGGGAAGATTCCCAATCCCTAGTCTTATCAGCCAAGTTGGTTAAGAATGTCCATGCATCATTCTCCTCAGAAAAAGAAGTAAAGCCTACTGGACACATAGACTCTACAAGTTGCTTGGTCTGATAATCAATACCCTCATAAATAATTTGGCATAGCTGCCACAAGTCAAAACCATGGTGAGGGCATTCTAAGAGGAGGTCCTTGAATCTTTCCATGAATTTAGAAAAGGACTCATGTGGTTTCTGCCTGAATTGAAGGATGTCACTTTTAAGCTTATTGGTCTTGTGAAGAGGGAAGAATTTTCTCAAAAAGACAATGGTGAACTCATCCCATGTATTAATGGAGTTTGTTGGCAGTCCATAGAGCCACTTCTTGGCCTGGTCTTTCAGGGCAAAGGGTATAAACCTAAGCCTAACTGCATCATCAGTCAAATTCTTGACCTTAATTAGAACACAGACCTCCTCAAATTCCCTAAGGAAGAGATATGCATCCTCATTAGCCATCCCATGGAAATGGGGTAGCATGCTGATGAAGTTGGTCTTGAGTTCATAGTTATTCCCTGTAACAACAGGCAGACTAATGCATGAGGGCTATGCAGCCCTGGTGGGGTAAAACCTATCCTTAAGAGTCTTGGGTTGTTGGTCACCCATGGTCAAAGGTGGTAGAGAAGGTGGTCTTCTAATAAGACGATTACTTGAATCACGAGTCCACACCTTAGCCACCTAAATAGATATGAGGTCTCCTTTAGAAAAATTAAAGAAAAATAAAACACTTAAAAAAAAAAAAAAAAAAAAAAAAAAAAAAAAAAAAAAACTAGAAACAAGAGGGACCCCAAGGTAGATAGTGCATCTCTATCCCTCAAAAATCGAAACAATGGTTCAAAAGCTGTAAGGATGCCATATAGGTTGACAGCAAGGGAACCCGTATAGTCTTCTATAGCCACCTACGTGCGACTCCAATATGGATTCTGATGTAGAATGGAGGTCTACTATACGTTTATGTTTCCAACACTCTCACTATGTCGCTTTCCTGTTATCAAGAGTGGTCACCTCCAAAGATAAGTCACATGTCAATCCACCCAACAAAGTCAGGATGTAGCGTCATAGGTAACTTAATCCTATGAGGGACACCAAAATATGGAGGGTTGAAGCATATGAAGGACTTTAGATTGGGCGCACACTATTTAAAACAGAAGAGAAACAAGAAGAGGTTTTCAAAAACTTAAATATTTTTTTTTTTCAAAAAAAAAGAAGAGAAAATAATAAACTAAAACACTTCGAACTACTTAAAAATCAGATAAATAAAATGGACAATAATCTCCCCGGCAACGGCGCCAAAAACTTGTTTGAGTTAAAATAAAACCACAAGCGTATGGGTCAATCGTAGCTACGGGTCGAACACGAGGAGATATACGCCACTCTATTTAACTAGCTACGATCGAACACGAGGAGATATACGCCACTCTATTTAACTAACTTAAAAGTAATGCAAAGTGAACCAAATTAAAGTGTTAAATTAAACTAATTAAACTAACGAAAATCAATGCATCCTAACTCATAAGCATCTAACAAAATTAAGGGATTAAATCGGCGTCCTAACACATGAGCATCTAACCTATCAAACTAAAGCGAATTGAAAGGAATAAAAATACAGCCACACATACTACCCATATAAAAAGAAATAAGGGAATAAAAATGCATCCATAAACCACAACCATATAAAATTAAAATAAAAGAAATAGAGGGGGAAGAAGAAGAAGATAGAGAGAGATATTGGAGATGGAGAATGAGATTGAGAGTTTAGATAGTAAAACCTGGATGTGCTTGCATGAATGTAAATGAAAAGCTTGAATACTTGCATAAACTTACCATGGCCTCCTCTTCTAAATCTTCAAGTCTTGTCATCAACTTAAGAACTTAGACTGGAAGGCTTAAAACCTAAACTAGAATTAAGAAATTACAACCCAATTGAAGACTTAAATTAAAATTAAAGCATAAACTAAACCTATTATAATCATTAACTAAAAATCATAAAAGCAAACTAGAACTTAGAAAAGCCAAAAATCACAAATTAGAAGGAGAAGAAGAGAAGAAATTTCACTAAGTGAATGAGCAAATTTTTACAAGAGAGGTAGGGGGTATTTATAGGTGGAAGAGAGGAGAAGAGAGAAGATGGAAGTGTAGGAGAAATATACCCTAAGAAAAGAGAATATTCTCTTCTCTTTCCTCTTTTACAATGCCTTGAATCCTAAGAAAAAAGAAAAAAATAGAAAGAAGAAGAAGAGAAGATTGTTTACATAGACCTTCTATTTCTAGAAAAATAAACTTCCAATTCTAACAAGTGCTTTCTTTTCTTTGTAGATATCTTCTCCAAGCAATAAAATCAAAGCATCTTTGATTTTTCAACTTTCCATAGATGAGAAAATATAAATCTATCCCAAGTAGAATTCCAGAAGTGCCCTTGAGAAGTTGGAGGAGAGAGAGAGTAAGGGTGATGACTAGGATTCCTTCAAGAATAAATAAAATACCCATTCTATCTTTCAGAAAACGTGGAGCATGGGGTGCTTATATAGGTCTCACCATTGTATTCTTTGCGAAAAATCACACAAAATAGACCGAAATTTCATCCAATTCGGAGTTGGGGAGCCCAAGATATCTCAAGTTGAAGTTGGACTGTCCAGAGCCTTCCAAATGAAATCTTTCGGGTACAGTAAAGTAACTTCTGATAATTGTATTAAGGCCCCTAAAATCCGAACTTCCGTTTCACTTTGTCCCCATCCGACTGTCAATAATTATAAATAAACCCCTACAGACCATTTTCACGCGTCGTTACGAAAACGGCCATAACTTCTTCGTTTCAACTTGGAATTAAGTGCCGTTTGAACCATTACGAAGCTGACTCGATGGGCTATGCATCTATTTTCACTTCTAAAAAGCTTAAAAACATCTCCTTAGAATCATCTCCTTCATTTTCACAAGAATTCACCTAAACCCTGAAAAGCACAAGAAAGCACCGAGTAACTCTGTCCAATGTGGTAAAATGTATAATTTATGCCCTAAAATTTCACACATAAATGTGCTCATCAGCTTCGTAATCCCCTTCCTACCTTTATTTCTTTTCTCCTTAGGCATTACAGGATTGCCCCCAACCAACTGGTCCCCAACTGCTGGAGGTGTGTGGGGGCCATTATTGTTAGATGTTCTCGGTAAGGTAGACATCCCTCTCTTGCTCTATTTATCAGGTGCTTCATCCTGAACTCAAATAGCGGTCACCCAGGATGGCATTATTTCCATCAACGTGACGTTCTTGTTGTGGGCAAGATCCCGTAGGCCATTCATGGCTAGAAACAAAGGTTCTTCTGGGCTTCATATTAGGGGCCCAAGTGTCCCATTGGGTGGGGTTATCCAGATACCACTGCTTGGAATAGAATTCCTTTCCTTGACCCTGCGAACCTGTCCACTCTGGAGAAGATGGTGACCAACGAGGAGCATGTGGAAGTAGATGCTATTGATGCTCTGGACATGAATGAATTGAAGAGGGGTGAGCGCCTCTGGAATTAGCCTCTTCCTGTCTCCTTCCCGTGGACCTTTATGCTGTATTAACCTTCTTTTTCATGTTTGTTGCAGTGGAGTTTGCTTTGGATTTGCTTAGCAGTTTCAGGGAGACTGAGAATCTCTAGGTGGCCGAGATACTGTTCTCCCTCCCCCGGATAAGAGAAAGAAAAGAAAAGAGCCTCCTATTGAGCACAAAAAGGGGCTCCCGAGAAAAGAGCCCAAGAGTCTCCCTCCTCCATCTTCCCAGGGTCTCAAAATTCAAGAGCAGCAGTCCAGCAAGAAGAAGACATCTTCTTCCTCCGGGCGTTCAACGTGGGAGGAAGGTTCTCTTGCAGTCTTTGGAAGTGGCTAAGAAGAATAAGGGGAAGGAAAAAGTAAGCTCGAACGTGTTTGTCCCCAAATGGTCAGTTTGTACCGACCAGAAAGTGACACAACGGCTACCGAGCTCCTGGCCTTGAACTGTGTTCCTCCAACTGATCAGGATTGGCTCTCGGAGATGGATGACGACATGCTAGAGAGATCTACCCTTGCGCGGGTTTATGAGGTGATACTCTTTTCTTTCTATGAAACTTTGGGTTTCAGGTGGTCCTTGTTAATTTTTTCTTGTTCCAGGTTTTGGCTTTTGCTTTCAGGTTGGTAGAGCACAAGAGAAAGATTCCCTCCGTGTACACTGAGCTGGAGAAAGAGAGTCGAGAGCTGAAGAGGTCTAGTCGTGAGAGCGATGATCGGATTCACCTTTTGGATACCGAGGTGAAGGACTTGAAGGCGGGGAAGAAGGTTGTGGAGAAGGCCCGTGCTAAGAAGCAAGTAGAGTCTCTTTCTTCTTCTTATGAGAAGACTAAGGACAAGCTGCGCGATAAGGAGCAATTGATCAAGGATCAGAAGGAGGAGATTGCCGCTTTGAAGTCACAACTGGAGGATCCTTGTGCCAAGACCGTGGAGGATTATCTCCGCTCAGAGGCTAATACCAGGGAGCATCTGAAGACAGCCTCCAAGGTTTATCTGAAAGTGTCTCACTCCATTTGGGCACAGGTGAAGGAGAAGCAGCCGGACTTTGATTTTAGTGGCATTTCTGAGGTGGAGTACATGCTTAGTCGGCTAGAATCAAGTGTTTACGTCCTCACCTCGTCTAAGGGTCAACTGGAGATTCCCCGGTCACACCCTTCTTCTGTGATTCCCTCGGTGATTAATACTGAGGTTGGGGGATCAACTTCTTCGGCTGGTGTGGTGGAGACCGAGACCGTTACTTTCGAGTAGACTGAGGCAACTGCCATCCTTCCTGAGCAGGTCATCGAGCAGAGTTCTGAGCTGGGAGAGGACAATCCTTCCTTAATAGCCGCAGAGGGTGCAGTTCCTGCCCCAGATGCTCAGGACCCTAAAGACGCTTCTGTAGTTTAGCTCTTCCCCTTTTTCTGATTCTTTGTCATGTGTTGCTCTCTTTCTTTTTTTTTTTTGCACCAAAATGTAACTTGCCTCTAGGAGCTTTAATGAAAAAGGACTAACTTTTCATCACTTTCTGCATTTCTTACCTCGTGCTGATTTCTTTGGTTTTGCATTTATCCGACCATAACCATTATATGTCACGCCCCTATCCTGAGCTTATGCCACAAGCACAGCCAAGAGGGCGATTAGGATGACACACGCCACCCCAATACCTATCAGGATCAACGACACAGTGTCCCAGTACACAGTCACCACCAAGGGCCCACCCAAATAAATATATTGAGCAAAAAGAAATAAATATCCCAATCATTATCAGAGTATATAAAGAGCGGAAGCATTTAATTACATAAGCAGTTATAGTATGTTCAGCTGTCTAGGTGATAGTATAATAATAAATGTCGACACCAGCTGACCATGACATAACTACTCAAAATATAAGTTATTACAGTAAATGGTTATAACGGGCACAACGCCCCAAAAGAATCAAAAGGAGGGGACAACACCCCAACAACATCAGTGCCCATAAGCACAATCATCACAGGGGCAGCCATCGCCGTGTTCCTCTGACACGTACTCCGGTTCCTCTATGCCAACACAATCGTATTCCGTCGACTGTACAACTAGGCAGGCCAAATATCCATCACCTGCATCAGAATCTAAAAGTTGTGTACACAGGGGGTTAGCTCCACTGAGCCAGTGAGGGGAAAGGGGAGTGCACATACACACAATCCACATAGTCCATGATGCAGGAGATGTTAAATACATATTTTCCACCTAGCAAACAGTCTAAGTCATGGTATATGCTATTGTGATAACTCGGGAGACACTGAGGGTCACTTATCCTATCGCCCCAGTGAAACCTCAATTATCACAAGGGACCTGTGCTGGTAGAAGCCATCATGACCACCCAGTGGCAGACCCCGATAGCCGTTACTACCCCTGACCTGACCTCTCTCACCTCCACAGACATCAGGTGCTCTGACTATCCAACACATACACCCTTATTGGAAAGGGTTGTAGCATAAGGGAGTATAATTCCTAACCACAAATATACTACATACATTTCTATCATCCCGAGAGGTATTCCGGGTGCATCAACGTCCCATTCCATCTAGTACCCAAGTACCAGCACGGCACGACACATACAGACCAAGATGGCAAGTATTTAAATATAAAAATAAGAACTTTGGGGTTCCAACACCGGCACACCCGGCACCGTGACCCGATATAATAATGTAAGCATCCGATCATCATTCAATCAATCATATTCAGCATGGTTTCATATGCAGATGCAACATAGCAAGAATGAATGCAAGCACTTAAACCAATATATATAATCCCTAGGATTGCATCTATATATGTATAAGTCAAACCCAATCATCACCCAAAACCCACTCATAGTTTATTTGGTTGCCGTTCGGTGAGGTTTGCTCTAACGCACGCACTCCCGTATAGTTTTCAAAGTCTGAGGATGCGTGAAAGTAGTGTTAGAAGTATATAGGTGGGTCCCACAAAGGGTCCCAACAAAATAAATGAAGTGTGGGCCAAGATAGCAGGAGCGGATGAAGGAACGGAGTCAGACAGGTGAGTCCGATCATTGATCCATCCAGGTCATACCCTGAAAATATATAGAACGGACTCACCGATGGATGCAAAACATCGATCCGCTCGTGCATCCTTCCCAACCCTGAGATAGACCCGAGAGCAACCTAAGCATTCTAGGTTTCGAACGGATTCAATCTAGGTGGGTCCGCTCGTAACTCCGCCCAGAGGAACAACCAGGTTAGGTTGAACGGACTAACGGGCGGATACACGATAGTGAGTCTGGTCGTTCGTCCGCTGTCCTTCCTTTGAAAAGCTACGAAGGGCATCACCTCCAACCCTTCATTCATGGATCCTTAGGGGTCCTGGGGTTGGGGAGGTGAGCTCAAACCTTCGTTGGAGGTCCAACACATGTGACTCTCCAAGGAGAAAAGGGGATTTGAGGGATTTAGGTCTATTCTCAAGGTCATTCCCAAACCCAAACTAGGTTTAGATGCTTAAACAACAAAAGAATCATTCAAAGTCATGAATGCATTAAGAACAGGGAATGTGAGTCTCAAAGGGCATTAACTAGGGTTTATGGGGTTTCCATGAGAAATTCCTAAGCTAGGTTTTGATCCCAAAAGGATCTCCGGATCCGGAAATAGAAGAGAGTGAGAGGTAGGTGAGGTCATTTACCTTAAGGTTAGATATGTGGATGATCCTTCACCTCCACAGCTCCCTCCAAGATTCCCTCCACCAAGGCCTTCAATGCTCCAAGTCTCTAACGTTTCAGGTAGGTAGAGAAATAAATGAGACTTGAGAATTGAGAGTGAAGTCTTGGTTTTAAGACTACTCTCCCTCTTAAGGTCTGTTTGGATTGAGGCTTAGTGAGTCAAAACTCATTAAAAGATTTATTTAGCCAATGGGTCCACCCAAATGGCCAACGCACAAACCAAGGGAACCAAGGATGAGACCAACCTCGTCTGAGAAGCTGAAATAGGGTGTCCGAGGCACGGGGTATGGGTCCCACGTAAGGAAAACACACAAAGTCCAAAAAATAGCATGAGCAGACTAATGGGTGGATTCAGTCTTGGTGAGTCCGCTCGTGCGTCCATTGCTGCTATAAGGCAGAAACCTAAGGAAATTGATAGGGTTTTGACCCACACTTCAAGGTCAGCTAGAGTAGGGTACATCGTCATTCACAAAGTCAGTGTCTTACCCCTCGGCCGTCACGACGTGTCCTTCATGATCCCAAATAGTTTCCCAATCGTGATACTAAGCTCATCGCCAAAGGAAGTATCCAACTGTGGGGACACAGGGAACGCCTTCTGGTACTCCTCGCTTCGTGGACTCGTGCTAGGAGGATGATAGACGAAGTCTCCATCGATAAATCTTCCCCACTGCCGGTTAAGGAACCTCTCCTCCACAGGCAAACCCCTGGAATGGTCAATGATCTTGTGGCTAGGTTTGACCACAAGTGAAAACAACTCGCCCGCATATACGACAGTAGAATCTACACATCACAAGAGAGAGAAACATTATTAAATAGTAAAACCGGGCACGGGTGTAACATCCTCCCTACCTTACAAAAAATTCATCCTTGAAATTGTCGTACCTTGTAGGAATCCAAGGGAAGGGTACTTTGCTCGCATTTCCACCTCGGCTTCCCAGGAGGCTTCTTCTTCTGTGTGCTTGCACCACTTCACCTTCACATAATGAATAGGTCTGTTGTGGAGATTCACCACTTTACTATCCAAGATCTTCTCAGGCTGTTCTTTATAAGACATATCTACTGCCAGCTTTGGTGGTTCCTGAGATAGAATATGACTGGGGTCATGCACATACTTCCGCAACATAGACACATGGAAGACATCATGCACGCCATCCAAGGATGGTGGAAGTGCCAACCGATAAGCCACCGATCCAACCTTGGCAAGAATCTCATAAGGTCCAATATATCTTAGGCTTAGCTTGCCCTTCTTGCTGAACCGCATCACTCCTTTAGTAGGCGACACTTTGAGAAATACTTTGTCACCTATGAGGAACTCTAGATCCTTTTGCCTTTGATCTGCATAGCCCTTCTGCCTAGACTGGGTAGCTTTAATTCGCTCTCGGATCAAATCCACTTTCTTACAGGTTGCTTGGATCAGTTTCGGCCCAAGGATTCGCCGCTCACCTACTTCGTCCCAATACAATGGAGTATGATACTTTTTCCCATACTATGCCTTAAAGGGTACCATTCCAATAGTAGCTTGGTAACTGTTGTTATAGGGGAATTCAATAAGAGAAATGTGCTCATCCCAGTTGCCTTGCATATCAATGGCACAAGCTCAAAGCATGTATTCCAAGGTTTGTATTGTCCTTTCGGACTAACCATCGGTCTGTGGATGGAAGGCAATGCTAAAGCTCAACAGGGTACCCATAGCTCTCTGGAATCCACCCCAAAACTTGGACGTAAATCTGGGATCCCGATCCGAGATAATGCTAACTGGAACTCCGTGTAGGCGAACCACGTTATCAATGTACAAGCGGGCCAATTTATCCATAGAATAGGTGACTTTGATTGGGATGAAATGGGCAGCCTTCGTCAACCTATCCACGATAATCCATATGGCATCGACGCCCCTAGGTGTACGGGGTAATCCTGTGACAAAGTCCATAGTAACATGCTCCCATTTCCATTCTAGCATGGGCAATGACTGTAACAGGCCATGGGGTCGTTGTCTATCTGCTTTCACTTGCTGACAAGTGAGACACCAGGCCACATATTCAGCTGCATCCCTCTTCATTCCACTCCACCAGTAATGTCTTTTCAGGTCCTTGTACATTTTGGTACTACTTGGGTGAATCGAGTAGGGAGAATCATGTGCCTCTGCCAACACTTCTTTCCTTAGTTGATCGTCCTTGGGAACACATAGACGATCTCTAAACATGAGAACGCCGCTATCTGTCAATGTAAAATCTAGATCTCGCTGCGTGTCACCCTGAATAGCTTCGATAATCTCCCAAAAGTGTTTATCTGAAGCTTGAACTGCTTGAATCTTTTCAACTAAAGTTGATTGCACCGATAAAGCTGCAAGGGATAAAGTAACACCCTCTACCAATAACTCCAAATCCATCCTTCTAGCTTCTTCTACAAGTTCCTTACTGATAGCTAAGGATGCGATGGATAAGGTTTGGGATTTTCGACTGAGAGCGTCTGCTATAACATTTGCTTTACCTGGGTGGTAATGAATGGTGCAGTCATAGTACTTCATGAGTTCCAACCAATGCCTCTGTCTCATATTAAGTTCCTTCTGAGTAAGGAAATATTTGAGGCTCTTATGGTCGTTGTAGATCTTACTTTTCTCTCCATATAGATAGTGTCTCTAGATCTTCAGAGCAAAGACCACAGCTGCCAACTCTAAACTACGAGTTGGGTAATTTCTCTCATATTCCTTCAACTGACGCGTAGGCTACCACTTTATCACCTTGCATCAAAACACAGCCGAGGCCCATTTTTGACACATCAAAGTAGACCACCATCCTTCTAGTACCATTTTGAATGGTAAGCACCAGAGCCGAGATCAGCTGTTGCTTCAGGTCCTGGAAGTTCTTTTCGCATTCATCTGGCCACTTGAATTTCACTCCCTTTTGGGTCAGTCGAGTCATAGGAGTAGAGATTTTTGAAAAGTTGTCGATAAATCTCCTATAGTAACCGGCCAGACTAAGGAAACTGCGAATATCTGTTTCATTCTTAGGTGTTTCCCAGTCAACCACCAATTGTACCTTGCCAGGGTCAACTTCAATGCCCTTTACAGATACCAAATGACCTAGAAAAGCTACTTGTTGCAACCAGAATTCGCACTTGCTGAACTTAGCATATAATTGCTTTTCTCTCAAGTGCTAAAGTACAAATCGAAGATGATCAGCATGGTCTTCTTCACTCTTGGAGTAAACCAGGATGTCATCAATAAACATAATAACGTATTTATCCAACACATCGTGAAACACCCTATTCATCAACTCCATAAAAGCTGCCAGGGCATTGGTCAGCCCAAATGACATAACCAAGAACTCGTAGTGTCCATACCGTGATCAGAATGCGGTCTTGCTGATGTCACTACCTCTGATCTTCAGCTGGTGATACCCCGAGCGGAGATCAATTTTTGAGAATACCCTAGCACCTTGCAGTTGGTCGAACAAATCATCGATCCTAGGCAATGGGTACCGAATCTTGATCATCAGCTTGTTGAGTTCACGGTGGTCAATGCATAACCGCATACTATCGTCCTTCTTCTTCACAAACAAAATAGGCGCGCCCCACGGGGAAACACTTGGCCTGATAAAACCTTTCTTCAGTAGGTCATTAAGCTATCCCTGAAGTTCTTTCAGTTCTAATGGGGCCATTATGTACGGTGCCTTGGACACTGGAGCAGCACTGAGTACCAGATCAATCATAAATTTCATTTCTCGATCCGATGGTAATCGTGTGAGGTCTTCCGAAAAGACATTAGGAAAATCTCTCACCACACTTATCTCTTCCATAGGTGAAATCTTGCCTTCAGTATCCATTACAGAGGCTAAGTAACATTGGCAACCTTGTGCTAAGAGCTTCTGGACTTGGAGAGCCGATATGATTGGGTTCTTGGGCTTCTTACTTTTGTTACCCTTGAACACAAACTCATTATCCTTTCCTGTCCAGAAGAGTATCTTCCTCTCTGCATAGATCAGACTAGCTCCATGCGAGGGCAACCAATCCATTCCCAAAATCACATCAAGATCTTTCATGTCTAAAATGATCAAACTGGCCCCAAGCCTGTGGTCGCTTACTCGAGCAGGGCAAGAGTGGAAGGATCAATCAAGCTCAACTTTACTTTCAGTTGGTGTACTAACTACCAGCTTTTGCTCCAGTATGACCGGTTCAATAGGTAATGTCTCGACAAAAGAGGGGGATATAAAGGAATGTGACGCCCCTGAATCAAATAACACATAAGTAGGTAAGGAGCACACAGAAATCATGCCTGATAAACACCGAATAGCCAAACATGATAAACTAAATTTAATTAATTTGACTAAGGTGGTTGAGTGTAGTACCTATGATAACACCAGGGTCAGATTGGGCTTCCTCATGAGTAACAGCATAGACTCGCCCCTGAGTCTTGCTTACTAGAGAAGGAATAAGTGGGCGAACAGCAGTCCTTGCCAGGGGTGGTTTGGAAGTCACAACTGGCCATGAACCAAATTGTCGTGGTTGTGGACAATCCTTGGCCATATGGCCAGACTCCTTGCAGTTGTAACAAATAAGAGTCTGAGCCCCATAATGAGAAGCAAGTATAGATTTAGGCACTTGAGCCGAATCAGGTCTATGGAATTGAATTGGGGCTGCATTGCTATATACCCCTCTCCTCTAGAACTTGTTAGGTCCCCTAGAGTCATGAGATGGCATTGGTCTCTTGCCTGCCTGTATAGCCCGATAATTCTCTCTCTGGTGATCCTCTATTAGTTTAGCAGCTTCAACCACTTCAGCATAGGTGGGGTACTTGTGTAACACCACTAAAGTACTCAAGCTGGCTCTAAGCTCTCTCTCGAACCTTCTTGCCTTCACATCCTTAGTCTTCAAATGAATCGGAGCAAAATAGAAATACTCCTCAAAGAGTTGTTGATACTCAAGGACCGACTTGGATCCTTGACTGAGGTTCATGAATTCAATTTCCTTCTTTTCCCATAAATTCCTTGGAAAGTAGTTCCCGAGAAAAGCTTCCTTAAATTGAGCCCAAGTAGCATTAGGATATTTAGCCCAGAAATGATCCTTCGAGGAATGCCACCACACATCTGCATCACCTCAGAGTTGAAAAGTAGCACACCGGATCTTCTCAAGATCATTACATGGTAGTACTTCAAAGATTCTCTCGAGATCCCGTATCCAAGTAGCCGAAAACATCGAATCATGGATCAACTTGTAAAAAGTGGGAGGATAATGCTTTTCAAATCTCTCAATAAGTTTGGAGGTATCAACCCATTCGGGTACCACATTTTTGACCGGTAGGGCAGCCGGAGGAGGGGGAGGTGGATCTTGGTTCACTTGTGCTACAGAAACTTCATTTGCAACCGGCCCAAGAGGAGGAATGATGGGAGTGACATTAGCTGGGGGATTCGGGACTTCGTGCAGCCAAGGTAGTACTCTTGGTCCTTCCCTACCAGCATTTTGAAGCTGGGCAATCACATCATGCATAAAAGCGCGTTGCTCATTTTGGAAATTCTGATGTTCTCTCCGTATATCATGAAGAATATTCCCCAAGAGTGCGGTGACATCGGCATTAGTGCTCACAGGAGGCGGTGCATGCAAACCTTCCTCTGAAAAATCATCGGCGTCATCCCTAGGAGGGGAATGATTTTGATTGCGAGTATTGACCATGTTTTAGCACCTGATTAATTAAGATGCTTCACATGTTAGCACAAGGAAGAGAGGAATAAGCACAATATAGAGAAAGAGTGTATAAGTGCATAAGAAAATGTGTGTTCCAACACATAGAAGCAATAAGAATCCTAAGAATGAGGTTGAGCAAAAAATGTAGGCCAATAGCCCTTTAGAACACAAGCGGATCCACAATCGGATCAAATTCTCTGAGTCTGATCGTAACTCCATTCACGAAGATGGCTTGGGCGGACTAACGGGCGGATGCGGAACGTGAGTTCGCTCCTTCGTCCGTTCTTAGGGTGCCCATTGGCCAAGAGGAATTGAGTCAAATGGATTAATGGATGGATTCTCATATCGTGGTTCCATTCGTTCGTCTGATCAACACGGTAGATGAAAGGTCAGAGTTTCTAGCCTTAGCGGATCCATGATCGGATTCACGATTAGTGAGTCCGTTCATGCGTCCGCTTGATAAGTTTTAACAAAACAAAAACCGCTCAGTTCAGTTTCATATTTTGGGGTGGTTGGTTACGAATGGGAGAACAGAGCAAGGGTGCCCAAGCTTCGTCCGCTCGAGTTTTGTTGCCCCAAAGGCTGTGGATTTGGCTTCTTCAACCCCAAATTCCATCTCCCCTACTTCAAGGTAAGCGATTCTATCCCTCCTCTGGTTTCTTGGACTTGTTTTAGTTTTCCTCTTAGGGTTTTTGTTCATGTTCTCTTCCCTTTTCATCACATTGTGTTTGATTTTTTGAGAATATGTGGTGACATCATTTTCTAGTTCTCCTTACTTTTAATCTATTTGTGTACAAGTCCAACCATGTACACCCCCATCGATTTGGGTTAGGGTTAACCAAACCCTTGCCAAAACCGAAATTCCTCTCTAGTTTTTTTTTTTGGTGGTTTGGTTCTAGGACATGAAGTCTATTACTCATTCTCCCCACCTTACATGGGTTTGTTGTTTTTATATTCTTTGTACAATTTCTTGTTTAGAGTTATTATCAATGTCTTCATGGAAATTTGAGGAATTCCCTATTTTGTCATTTGAGATGGGGTTATCCTCAACCTTGAATGTGTGTAAATTATTTCCCTTGATTCCTTATACAAACTTAAGGCTTGCATAGTTTGTTGATTAATTCTTTATTACAATGCCACCCTTCCAAGTTCATTATATGTATATATATATATACATATCTTATTTCAAGAAGTCCATTGCTCTTCAAGTTTTGTTAGGCTCAACTTCATGCTCTTATTAAATTTGGAGTGATTAATCACTCACGTTGTCTCTTTTATCTTATTTGAATGTGTGTATAGGTTAAGTTTAAGGAAAATGGCTCCTAGAACCCGAGGAAACAGGGCTCCTGTGGCTGCAGCAGCACCAGTCCCGGTCCCAGTCCCATATGATGCCAACTTCTTCATATCCGCAGAGGCTGAGAACTTGTACACCCAGACACTGTGAGCATAAAAAATTGAGACTGGGAGAGATGTTATCATGGAAGAGCTCACGGCTTTCAACGTGGGGCCAAGATTTGAGTACTTGGGGTGGTCCAACAGGCTAGTCCTGCCCAGGCATTACTACCCCAAACTGATTGGGCACTTTTATGCCAACATGACCATAGTGCAAGAAAACCTGGAGATGATTCGAATCAATTCCTTCGTGAAGGGAGTCAACATTTCCTTCAACGAGGTAGAGCTAGGGGTAATTCTAGGGATCAGTTCCATGGGTGCTCGAGTGTATCACCCACCTGTAAGAGATCCTTGATACTGCATGTCTTTGGCAGAGTATGAACACCTATATGAAACCCTGACCCATGGAAAGCACAACAGCTAGGTGAATATGACCAAGTGTAGTTATTCTCATAGGATCTTGACCATGATAGTCAAGTCAAACCTGGTGCCTATCAAAGGGCACAGCACAGAGGCTTCTCTTATGTCTACTACCTTGGGGTACTGTCTGCATAAGGGGAACCAGATAAGTCTGCCTTATGCCATCATCACGCACATGGAGCAAGTCCAGTTCAAATCCAGGATTGAGAAAACCCTTCCTTATGGGAGGCTTCTAACCCACATCTTCCAACATTTTCAGGTTAACCTGAATGATGAGCCACCATGCGTAAGATTTAAGGAACCTTTTGGGAAGAATTACTTGGCTCGCATGAAAATTGTAGTTAACACTTACAACGATGGGGAGCCAGTGGTCCCAATGGGTGGTGGAGATGCAGGTGCAGAGGCAAGTGAGGAAGATGAGGGAGAGGTGCCAGTGCAGTATGCTATTGGTGCCTCTAGTTCTGGAACTTCAGAGATGGGTGCGGTTCTGAGTGCACTAGATCAGATGAGTCTCAACCTGGCCAGGCTAAATTCAGATATGCTAGATGGTTTTGCAGGTGTCCATGGGCAATTCGCTTCATACAACCATCGCTTAGAGAGGATGGAGAAGGACATCCATGACATCAATGCATATCTCTACTGTGAAGGCGAGGATGATGATGATGAGGACAATGATGGTGGAATGGGGGATTAGACCCCGAATCTGATGGAATTTCTCTTGGCTTTCTTAAGTTCAGTTTCTTTGGTGGTCTTTGTGAAAAATTTTGCAAACAATACTTTATTTTGTTATTTACTTGTCCTTTTCTCTTTTTCTTCTTTTGATCATGTAATTATAGTTCTTTCAGTTGGAGTTTTAGAACTTTATCTTTTTGGGTCTTTATGTAGTTGTGCTCGCCTTCTCAGAAAGTTGAGCAACAGATAGTAGAAAATGTACAGAACTTACATAAATATATACATACATATATAACTCTTACTCTCATGTTATCCCTATTATTTACTATGTTTCCGTGTTGCTCCCTAACTAGTCTTCTTCCTATGTTCTGCACACATTCCAATTATGCTTGTTAAAAGCTTTTAGTTAGACCCTATTGTGTAGAGTAAATCAAGAGCCTTTGGTGAACCATGGCTAGTGCAAAGTATCACGTTCTGATACCACGCTATCACGCCCCTATCCCGAGCTTATGCCACAAGCACAGTCAAGAGGGTGATTAGGATGACACATGCCACCCCAATACCTACCAGGATCAACGACACAGTGTCCCAGCGCATAGTCACCACCAAGGGTCCACCCAAATAAATACATTGAGCAAAAAGAAATAAATATCCCAATCATTATCAGAGTATATAAAGAGCGGAAGCATTTAATTATATAAGCAGTTACAGTATGTTCAGCTGTTTAGGTGATAGTATAATAATAAATGTCGACACCAGCTGACCATAACATAACTACTCAAAATATAAGTTATTACGCCCCAAAAGAATCAAAAGGAGGGGACAACACCCCAACAACATCAGTGCCCATAAGCACAATCATCACAGGGGCAGCCGTCTCTGTGTTCCTCTGACACGTACTCCAGTTCCTCTATGCCAACATAATCGTATTTCGTCGACTGTACATCTAGGCCGGCCAAATATCCATCACCTGCATCAGAATCTAAAAATTGTGTACACAAGGGGTTAGCTCCACCGAGCCAGTGAGGGGAAAGGGGAGTGCACATACACACAATCTCACATAGTCCATGATGCATGAGATGTTAAAAACATATTTTTCACCTAGTAAACAGTCTAAGTCATGGTATATGCTATTGTGATAACTCGAAAGACACTGAGGGTCACTTATCCTATCGCCCCAGTGAAACCTCAATTATCACAAGGGACCTGCGCCAGTAGAAGCCATCATGACCACCCAATGGCAGACCCCGATAACTATTACTACCCCTGACCTGGCCTCTCCCACCTCCACAGACATCAGGTGCTCCGACTATCCAACACATACACCACTGTTGGCAAGGGTCGTAGCATAAGGGAGTATAATTCCTAACCACAGATATACTACATGCCTTTCTATCATCCCGAGAGGTATTCCGGGTGCATCAACGTCCCATTTCATCTAGTACCTGGGTACCAGCACGGCACGGCGCATACAGGCCAGGATGGCAAGTATTTAAATATAAAAATAAGAACTTTGGGATTCCGGCATCGACACACCCGACCCCGTGACCCGATATAATAATGTAAGCATCCTGTCATCATTCAATCAAGCATATTCACCATGGTTTCATATGCAGATGCAACATAGCAAGAATTAATGCAAGCACTTAAACCAATATATATAATCCCTAGGATTGCATCTATATATGTATAAGTCAAACCCAATCATCACCCAAAACCCACTCACAGTTTGTTTGGTTGCCGTTCGGTGAGGTTTGCTCTAGCGCACGTACTCTTGTATAGTTTTCAAAGTCTAAGGATGCATGAAAGTAGTGTTAGAAGTATATAGGTGGGTCCCACAAAGGGTCCCAACAAAATAAATGAAGTTTGGGCCAACACAGCAGGAGCAGATGAAGGAACAGAGTTAGACAGGTGAGTCCGATCGTTGATCCATCCAGGTCATGCCCAGAAAATATATATAACAGACTCACGGGTGGATGCGGAACATGGATCCGCTCGTGCATCCGTTCCAACCCTAAGACACACCTGAGAGCCACCTAAGCATTCTGGGTTTCGGGCGGATTCAATCTAGGTGCGTCCGCTCGTAACTCTACCCAGAGGAACAACCAGGTTAGGCTGAACGGACTAACGGACGGATACACGATAGTGAGTCTGGTCGTTCATCCGCTGCCCTTCCTTTGAAAAGCTACGAAGAGCATCACCTCCAACCCTTCATTCATGGATCCTTAGGGGTCCTGAGGTTGGGGAGGTGAGCTCAGACCTTCTTTGGAGGTCCAACACATGTGACTCTCCAAGGAGATAACGAGATTTGAGGGATTCAGGTCTATTCCCAAGGTCATTCCCAAACCCAAACTAGGTTTAGATGCTTGAATAGCAAAAGAATCATTGAAAGTCATGAATGCATCAAGAACAGGGAATGTGAGTCTCAAAGGGCATTAACTAGGGTTTATGGGGTTTCCATGAGAAATCCCCAAGCTAGGTTTCAATCCCAAGAGGATCTCCGAATCCGGAAACAGAAGAGAGAGAGAGGTAGGTGAGGTCATTTACCTTAAGGTTAGATATGTGGCTGATCCTTCACCTCCACGCTCCCTCCAAAATTCCCTCCACCAAGGCCTTCAATGCTCCAAGTCTCCAACGTTTCAGGTAGGTAGAGAAATAAATGAGACTTGAGAGTTGAGAGTGAAGTCTTGGTTTTAAGACTACTCTCCCTCTTAAGGTCTGTTTGGATTGAGGCTTAGTGAGTCAAAACTCATTAAAAGATTTATTTAGCCAATGGGTCCACCCAAATGGCCAACCCACAAACCAAGGGAACCAAGGATGAGACCAACCTCGTTCGAGAAGCTGAAATAGGGTGTCTGAGGCACGAGGTGTGGGTCCCACACAAGGAAAACACACAAAGTCCAAAAAAAAGTACGGGCAGACTAACGGGTGGATTTAGTCTTGGTGAGTCCGCTCGTGCGTCTGTTGCTGCTATAAGGCAGAAACCTAAGGAAATTGATCGGGCTTTGGCCCATACTTCAAGGTTAGCTAGAGTAGGGTACATCATTATTCACAAAGTCAGTGTCTTACCCCTCGGCCATCACGATGTGTCCTTCGTGATCCCGAATAGTTTTCTAATCGCGATACTAAGCTCATCGCCAAAGGAAGTATCCAACTGTGGGGACACAGGGAACGCCTTCCGATACTCCTCGCTTTGTGGACTCATGCTAGGAGGATGATTGACGAAATCTCCATCGATAAATCTTCCCCACTGTCGATTAAGGAACCTCTCCTCCACAGGCAGACCCGTGGAATGGTCAATGATCTTGTGGCTAGGTTTGACTACAAGTGAAAACAACTCACCAGCATACACGGTTGTAGAATCTACACGTCATAAGAGAGAGAAACATTATTAAATAGTATATCTGGGTTCGGGTGTAACATTATATCTTGTCTATAGGATGATCATCCCATGCTCGGTAGCACACCGCCTGTCATTGTGGAGTGAGAGAAGGAATTACAAGCCCAGATATCATCGTATGCGAATGCAAATGCTGTCCTACGAAAGCACTATTCTCATCTTAAGAGTGAACTAGATTACTACAAGTCCCATGAGAGCTGGGAGAAAGATTTGCTGACGAGACTGAAGTTTTCTCAGGATATTGTAGATAATGTTGTTGACTACCTCTGAGACGAGAAGTATACTGCTGCCAACCTTACTATAGAGCACGTTGTGAAGTCAGCAGCCTTCCAGTGCTTTAGCGAAGATAAAGCACTAGAAGGTGCCCAACATTTATATGACAAGATAAAGGAAGCGACCCCCAATTTCAAATGGGGGAAGATTAAGTTGGGCTTCAATCCTTGGATTCCTGTACAGGAGGTGGTGTTGGATCCATCTTCTCTCTTGATACCGTTCTTTCCTCCTCGTCAGAATGTTCCAAGACCTTTGCCCCCCAATCCTCCACGCCCTGAGCGTGTATATTCATAGATAATTCATTGTACCTTGGGCAGCAATAGCTGTCAAATTTTATTTATGGAATCATCATCTTTTTCGGTATATGTCTGGCTCATGCTGCTTAGCCTCTCTATCTTGGTGAACGATTTTGTTCTTCTCTTTCTTTTTTTTTTTTTTTTTTTTTGTGTGGCGCTCGCCCTTCCTTTTAGCAAGAATTTCCTTTATGACGAAGATCTTTTTTCAGGGGATTTTGTTTGTACTTCCCAACATAAAACATTTATTGCCTATGTTGTACTCAACGCTTCGTTTACTGCGCCATTAATGGAACTTAAGTTGGAGCTGAATCGTTGCCTCCACAGTTGAACCCTTTCCCAATTCTTGAAAGGTACAGGAATGAGGCTTGGTCACGTGGCCCTGGCAATTATTCCTCTTAATTTTGGTGGTTGCCTTCTGATATTCTTCTCTTGGATTGAACTGCCGGTTTGCCCTTTAAATAATGCCTCTATTTTCCACTTCTGCTACTCATCGCGACACCATGAGTCCTCTTTGCAGATATTCTTCTTGTCGTTCTGTCGAAGCCCTTAATCTCCTCTAGTGTTTTGGTTGCCATTGCCTTTATGGCTATACCGGATGTATGTTTTTGGAGGCTGATTCTTCTATAAATGTAATCATTTTTGGCTCCGATCTTCAATCGACATTGGCCCTTACAGCTTCAATCCTCAATCAACACATAGTGCCCTTTGGGTTTCCAGGCTTTTGGGCCTTCTTTCTACATAGTGTGCCCTTGCCATTGCTTGGTGGGGTCATGCTATCGCAGAGAGAATGAGAGTCTTGAGGGGGCTGTTTCCTACTGACCCTAACCTCTTTAAAGTTTGAGGTGTGGTGGTTTTGTACAAGCAGTGCGCTGCAGAACCTAAAACGGCGCCGCTCTCATTGTCTTCAACCTCCTCATCTCTGGCAGATTTAGGAGACCGGTAATGGGGGCTATTTTGGGCTTTGGAGGAGCTTCCAGATGCCCGGATGGTGATTCCAATTTGGTAAAGCAGTCCCCCCTTGGCTTCTCAGGGTCGCTTTGGAACAGGTCGCATTGCATCATGAATGTCAGGGTTGGTCATACACTACCCGATGTTCTTGTTATGGCTACGCTTGCTTCATATTTCTCGTCCCCTGGTTCATTCATTCCTCAATGCTATTCTTGGGAGGATCAAGACAAGGCACATCGGGCTTGTGGGTTAGGCGCATTTCAATCTCGCCTGCTTTCGTCTTCCAGGAGAAGAATCCAAGTAGAACCGAGCACAGTTTAAACTTTGTATTTGCAATACTTTTTTATGTTTGTAACAATCCCATGTACTTGTACCATCATTTGAAATGTCAATAAAGAACTTTGTTGCTTTTGACTTATTGATTCTTTTGTTCTTTCTGTCGAACTTTACTTTCTATGCTCGGTCTTTCGCTCCATAGTAATAAATTAAACTCTTGAACATTTCTGTTGCTTGTTGCAATTCATCGACATTCTCGGGTCTCCGTTCTCTTCTTTGGGGAAACGCCCCTATGGTGCAACTCACCATTATGGTTGAATGACCATTGTCTTCATTGGGAAAATGCCCCTATGGTGCAACTCACCATTATGATCGGATGACCATTGTCTTCATTGGGGAAACACCCCTATGGTGCAACTCACTATTATGGTCGGATGACCATTGTCTTCATTGGGGAAACGCCCCTATGGTGCAACTCACCATTATGTTCGGATGACCATTGTCTTCATTGGATAAACGCCCTTATGGTGTAACTCACCATTATGGTCGGGTAACCATTGTCTTCATTGGGGAAATGCCCCTATGGTGCAACTCACCATTATGGTCGGATGACCAGTGAATTTTTTGGCACATCATTGGTATTAACATATGAAATTTACTTAGAAGAATGATCACAAATTTAATTGCAAGAATAAGCAATTGCTATAATTTGATGAGTAAGCATTGATATCTTTATTGGTCGTAGCCACATAAAACTTTGAAACAACGTCAATTTTGATATAAAATAAACAGGAACTCAATAAACTGACCTCATTGATAGAATTTTCATAGATTTTTTGCATTCTAAGACCATGGTGTGGGTACTCCCTCCAAAATCTCCAAATGAAAAGCTCCTGGTTCCACTTGTTTGGAGATTCTGTATGGTCCTTCCCAATTGGGCTCTAGCATTCCCATGGATCTCGGGTCAGAAGCTTCTACCTTGTGAAGCACCAATTCTCCTCGGTGAAATTTCCTGGGCTTCAACTTTGAATTATAATGGTGTGCCATTCGCTGTTAGTGAGCAACGTTCCTTACCCGAGTTGTTTCTCGGATTTCCACAAATAGGTGTAAATTTGCTCTTAATTCTTCATCATTAGCTTCTGGATTGTATAATTGCACCCTCGTTGATGTTTTCCCTATCTCCACGGGGATTACTGCCTCGGTTCCATATGCTAGAATGAAGGGTGTTTCACTGTTGCGATTCTTGTTGTTGTTCGGTATGCCCACAAAATGTTGGGCAATTCCTCTGCCCATAATCCTTTGGCTGTCTCCAACTTCTTTTTTATTCAGTCCAGTAGGATTTTATTCATGGCTTTTGCCAGGCCATTGGATTGCGGGTGCACTACCGAGGTCTTTCATAGCTGAATTTCATACTGATTACTGAATTCCTTGAACTTTTGCTCAAATTGCTTTCCGTTGTCAGTGATGAGAGTTCTTGGAATTCCATACCTCTATATGACAGAGTGCAGGAAAAATCTCCACACTTTCGCAGTTGAAATTACTACCAACGCTTCTGCTGCTATCCATTTAGTAAAATAATCGATGACCACAACCATGAATTGCCTACCTCCTAATGCCTTTGGAAAAGGACCCAGAATATCCATGCCCCACTGTACAAAAGGTAACGGGCTTGAGATTGAAGTGAGCTCTGTGGCCGATTGACGCGTGATCGGTGCAAACGTTTGGCAATTGAGGCATTTGCAAACAAAACTCATTGTTTCCTTACATAGATATGGCCAAAAGTACCCCTGTCTGATGACTTTGTGGGCAAGTGTTGTGCCCCCCAAGTGTTGTTCATAAATGCCTATGTGAATTTCTCGTAGAACGTATTCTGCTTCAGATGGCCTGAGACATTTTAGGTAGGGCATGGCATACGCCTTTTTGTAAAGCATTCCCCCAATCATCGTATATCGTGCTACTCTCATCCTTATCTTCTTGGTTGTTGGGAGTGAGCCCCTTTGGAGATATGTTATTAGGCGATCCATCCAGCAAGGTTCAACCTCAATAGGTAGTACGTCCTAGGCTTCTTCTATACTTGGCATACCAAGTATGTTAATGTATACTATCCTGCTCAGGTCTTGAAATTATGAGGTGGCTAGTCTAGAAAGCACGTCAGCCAAGGCATTCTGTGCTTGGGGTACCCATAATATTTGAAACCTGGCGAACTCATTAATTAAGTTGCGTACCTTGCCTAGGTATTGTGCCATGCACGGTTCTTTCACCTCGTACTTTCCATTGACCTGATTGACCACGAATTGGGAGTCGCTATGCAAGGTGATGTTCCTTACTACCAAACTTTTGGCCAAATTTAGACCTGCAATTAGGGCTTCATATTCTGCTCCATTGTTTATGGTCTGAAATTCAAATCTTAGTGCATACTGCACTAAAAATCCTCCCAGGCTTGTCAATATTGGGCCAGCGCCACATCCGTTGGCATTAGATGAACCGTCCACGAACAAGGTCTAAGTTTCTATTGCCTTCGCAACTTCAGTCTCCGACGCTATCTCTTCTTCGATTAAGGTGCATTCGACGACAAAGTCTGCAAGGGCCTAGGCCTTAATGGCAGTGCGAGGCTTATACTGAATGTTAAATTCTCCCAGTTCTACCGACCATGCTACTAGCCTCCCAGAATGGTCATGTTTGGCCAAGATTTTCTTCAGAGACTGGTTGGTTATTACTTTTATAGTATAGGTTTGAAAATAAGGTCTCAACTTCTGAGCAGCCGTTGTCAGAGCATAGGCGTACTTCTCCACATTGCTGTATCTGGTTTCTGCATATAGGAGCACCTTGCTGACATAGTAGATGGGTCTTTGTACCGTCCGTCCCCCTAGACCAATACCACTCTTACTGCTACTATAGTAATGGCTAAAAAAAGCTGAAGCATGTCCCCTGGCTTTGGCTTGGTCAAGAGTGGTGGTTGGGCCAAATATCTCTTTAACTCTGTGAACGCTGTCTGGCATTCATCTGTCCACTCAAAAGTGAGCTTGGTCCACTTTGTTTCTCTCTCCCTTGCTCGGTTTTTTAATGCTCTGAAGAAGGGTAGGCAGCGGTCACCTGAGGCAGAGTTGAACCTTCCTAGTGCTCTATAACTCCTGTAATTTTTTGACTCTGCCTGGTGGGTGCATCTCCAGTATGGCTTTGATTTTAGCTAGATTAGCCTCTATTCCTCTTTTTGAGACCATAAACCCGAGGAACTTCCCTGAGGTTACGCCAAAGGTGCATTTTGTTGGATTCAACTTCATTTTGCTTTCCCTTAAGACGTGAAACGCCTCATCTAGGTCAGAGATATTGTGTTCTGCCTTCAAGCTTTTCACCAGCATATCATCAACATATACCTCCATATTGCACCCTATTTGACCCTTGAAGATGCAGTTCCCCAGACATTGATATGTGGCTCCGGCGTTTTTCAACCCGAAGGGCATACCAGTATAACAGTATGTATTCCTTTCGGCGATGAAAGAAGTTTTTAGAATATCAGGTTTGTACATCCTGATCTGATTGTATCATGAATAGGCATCCATGAAACTCAACATTTCATGGCTAGCCATTGCATCTATCAATAAAACAATACGAGGTAAAGGGTAGTAGTCTTTAGGGCATGCTTTATTCAGATAAGTAAAATCGATACACATTCGCCATTTACCGTTAGGCTTTGGCACCATTACAACATTAGAAAGCCATCCTGGATAGATGACCTCCTCTATAAAGCCTGCTTCTAATAGCTTGGTTACCTCCTTGATCACCTTCTCTTGTCGCTCTGGGGCGAAGGTCCTCTTCTTCTAGAAAACTAGCTTGGAGGTAAGGTACACACTGAGCCTATACTCGGCTAACTCCTGATCTACCCCCGGCATGTTGGATGCCGACCATGCAAATATATCAGCGTTAGCTCTTAGGAAACTCATGAGTGCTCTCCTCTGCTCATCATTCAAACTTGCACTAATCTGCACAGTACATTCTGCATCTCCTTCCACAATCTCTATGGGGACCAAATCCTCCGCTGGCTCGGTTCTTTGGTGCTCGGTGGTATCCTAGTTGCCGTCCAGGTTGATTATGAGCATCTGTGGCTCCTTACCCTTGGCTCTCAGATATCCCTCATAGCATCTTCGAGCAGTTATCTGACTTCCCCGGCACTCCCCAACTCTCCGATCGGTTGGGAACTTCATTACCGAGTGAGGGGTGGAGACCACCGCCTGTAGAGCATTAAGCTCCGGTTTTCCCAGTATTCCGTTGTGGGTGGAGTTTACCTTCACCACTAGAAAATTCATCCTCACTGTAGTGAGCCTGGGCTCTGTCCCCATTATCACCAATAGTTCAATTGATCCCTCAACATGTACCGGGGGCCCATTGAATCCGTACAGGGGGGATTCAACCCTTTTCAACATCTCGGGTTTCAAGAGCATCTTCTCAAATGCATCGTAGTATAAGATGTCAACTGAGCTCCTGCTATCCACAAGGATCCTTCCCACCAAACAATTGGCAATAGTCATCTTGATTACCAGAGCATCATCATGGGGAGACTGGATGTCAGATAAGTCTTCATCTGAGAAGGTAATCTGATGCTCGGTTCTCCTCCTTTTGTCTGGTACTTTCATTTAATACACGCTCTGAACATGATTTTTTCTTGAGTTGGAGGACTTGCCTCCCTGCCCTGGGCCTCCATAGATTGTGGCTACTTCCCTTACGGGGGCATTCTTAGCATGCTGTTTTCCTCTGGTATGGTCTTCTCTGTCAAACCGAGCAGGTGATCTTAGCCTTAACTCAGGCTCCTGGGCACGATAGTCTTACCTCCTGTCATTGCCATCTTTCCTAATAAACTAGCCTAGACGGCCTCTCTGGATGAGCGCTTCTATCTCGTCCTTTAGCTGCTTACAATCCTCGGTGTTGTGGCCGTGGTCTTGGTGAAATCGGCAGTATTTATTCTTATTGCGCTCATGCGCAGGTTTTACAATCTTAGTCGGCTAGCATAGGGTCACCTGGTCCTTTATCTCGTTCAGGATGTATGCTTGGTTGTGGGTGAGGACCGTGTAAATAGGCTCTGGCTTTACATAAATCTTAGGAAACCACACCTTTTTGTCCTCTCACTTTCTCCTTCCATCCTTCTCATCTCTACCGCACTTCAAACCACCCTCCCCAACTTGGCCATCTTTCTTTTCTTGGCCCTTCTTCTCAGGTTTATCTTCTTTTTCTTGCTCGACGGCCAAGACTTCAGCCAGATTGATATACTTCTCACAGCGTGAGAAAATCTCGTACATATCTCATGGTTCATCCATGATTAAGGATTTCTTTAACTCGACATCTCAGATGCTGCTACGCAATGCCTGAAACTTTACCATCTGATCTAAGTTTTGCACCTCTAGGGCCTCCTTATTGAATCTTGTAAGAAAGTTCCTGATTGACTCATTGGGGCATTGCTTTATGGCCAGGAGATTGGCGGTAGTCTTCTTGTGGACCCTACTGCTCACAAAGTGAGCCAAGAAGGCTTGCTCTAGGCCCACAAAGTTGGAGAGGGAGCAAGGCTGGAGGCGCGAGAACCATTGTCTCGTCGTCCCCTTCAAGGTGGAGGGGAACGCGCAGCACAATATGGCATCTGAGGCCTCTTGAAAGAACATCAAAGACTTAAAAGTTTCCAAGTGATCATCTGGATCCGTTGTGCCAGCATATTATTCTATGGTCGGCATCTTGAATCCTTTTGGTAGGGATTCCAATCGGATCTCATCCGTGAACGCCAAATCGGTAGTAAAGTGGAAGTCATGGTTAGGGGCTAGATTCTTTCCTCTCATGACCTCCTAGATCTGGTCCTGTAGTTCCAAGACTTTGTCATTCAGAGATTGTTTGACTTTGGTCATCTGGGAACCCTGATTCTTGGCGTTCCCCTATACTTCTTTATCCTTCCGCCTGGCGTTGTTCGCGTTACTGTGGTTCTTGCTATGCTTTAGAGAGGGAGTTCTTTCTTTGTCTTGCAGTGGACGTGGGCGTATTTGGATCCCCTGTAAGGAATCACACTGTAGCTCCATCATCTGCTCCATCTTGTCCTGCCAGCGAGTTTGCAACGCATCAAACTATTCCACCGTCACGTACTATCAAGCCTGCCCCTGACTAACTAGAATTTTGGATGAAGAATAGGGACCTCTGACCAATCACCCAAACACATTGTGGAGCATTACTCCAGTGGTTGAACCTCCGAGGATGTCCTCCTACATACCTGCCAGAAGATGAATTGCAAACCTAGGCACCTGCATTGCCCATAGCATGATGTACTGCATGAACCCCAGGTATTCTCTCTCCTATCCATAAATGAGGGGCCCACACCTGTACAGATGTATATTAAACCTTGGGTGAGGTGTTGGTGCAAAGCCTAAGCCCTGAGCCATGTACCTGCGCAAGCACAGAGCCTATACAACATTGTTGTATTCTCTAGGTGATGCACTAGGCACTTGGCCCAATCACCCAGAGAATTTCCCAGAGTGACTGAATTGTGTATTTTGGACTCCAGATATGTGGGGACCGCCCATACAGACCATGAACACACCCTAGGGGTAGATGGGAATTTTAGGAACCATTACCCACCCCTGGAGCCATGTGGACCCCACCTGAGCAGCCAAAATGGCTCATAATTTATAGCAAAATGCATTTTTGGAGTAAGGGGTTAGTAGCCAAACAGGCCATAGTCATGGCGGGCCTATAAATAGGAAGGCCCTAGCCCAAAATAGAACTCCTTGGCACTGTTCAAACTGTGGAGAGAAAGGAGAGGAAAGAAAGAGAGAAAGAGAAGAGAGAAGATGAAGAAGAGGAAAGGAATGAGGAGAGCACTAAGCTGCATCAAGCCCTCTATTCCTGCAGCATCTCCATCCCCAGGTAACCATTTTAACACCTTGTGCTGCTGCCCTCTGCATTTCTCTATGGATCCCAGCTCTGGGATGGTGTTTCTGGCTAAGTAAAGCCCAAAGCACCTTGGAGCTGCCTTGGGATGCCTCAGATCTCACACGCAAACCTGTTGCATGCAAGATCTAAGCATTATTAGCAAGATTTATCTACTGATATATTGCTGAGACTGAAATCAGTTTCTGTGCCAGACTACAATGCCCATTTGCACCCAGAACAAGCAGTCTGGGCATGGATCCTTGCATGCAAGTTGATCCTTGCTTGGATTTATGTAAGAACAGCTCCCTACCATGGATCTATACGTAAAACTACCCTTGCATGCAGCCCAAACCGTGGCTCTAGGCTGGGACACAGCCTGGGCTGCTGTTCTCTTAGCTGTCTGGACAGCTTTTGGTTTCCAAATGGGAGAACCAAGCTAAGAACCATTGGGACCATTGGATTCCACTCCAAATGTGGCCCATAATCATCCCACATGCATTCTAGATCAATCCCATGGCTGCCCATGCAACAATATCCAAGAAACCAGACCTGATTTTGTCTTAAACAGGCTTTGGGCGATGCACTGGGCGATTGGCCCAATCACCCAATGAAACGCCTAGAGATTTATTTTGGGCTGTCATGCTGTCCAATCTCTGTGGGCCTTCACCAGTGGGCTATGAATAGTATGTTGGGGTGGTAAATGACCAAAATACCCCTATTCACATATGTTTGCTGTCCCCCATACCTTGGGTACCCAAGTGGGCCCCACAGGGCCTGGTAACCATGCCAGGGATGGTCCAACTGGATTGTTGACTTGGGAACTATTTTGTATGACTATCTAGACCATGTATAGCTAACCCTACTGCTATAAACCAAATCAGATCCTCTTCCACATATTTGGATAATGCACCAGGACATGGACCCAAAAGCCCAGTGCAAGACCCGGAGAATTCCAAGTAACACCGGACTGAATACCGGGTCAGAACAGTGAGCCTAGACCAACACTAGGTTATCCAAAACAGCTTTGAATATTAATTAACACATTTTTTATTTAATAAATTAGGAATTGATCCCGTGCTCGAGGTGCATAGCCAGACACAGACCAGAACTGAACCAACAACTGAACCAGTAGGACCAGACCAAGGTGAGTGAAATTACACCGTGTATGTAAATATAGCATAACTAATATGCTAAAATAAATTATAATATAATAATATTATGTTGTTTACTTATTTCATAAATTATGAAATCTGAAACAAAGATATGTTGACAGCTGGAATCTGTGAATGAACATTGAATGTTGTATGTGAATTGTTAGACTAGATGCCGTAGCCCGCTTGGAAATGAGGCTTGTGGTAGCCCATAGAATGGGATGCAGTTGACACCACCCGACTCATACAATGCCATATAGATGCATTGGGCTAGAGTTTTATCACCCGTGCTACGCACCCTTGCCAACAGGGGTTAAGGTGTTGGATGCCTGTGGGAGTAACCATATGAATGAGAAAAGAAAAGAAAAGAAAAGAAAAGAAAGAAATGTTATTGCACCGAAAAGGTGATTATGGGCGATAAGCCAAAGAAAAGAAAAGTGATAAAAAGGATGGATGCATCATAGGTTAATCCCAGAGGACTGGTCGGGCTGACCTTGGTGACTGATGTGGGAGCTGACTGGTCCTCTTTGACAACCCAATGGGTGTATCGCAGGAAGGGGTTAAAAGCCCACATCAGGGATACATGTATTGGGGATTATAGTAGCACTAACCTGCTTTAGTTGTGATGTTAGATGGTTAATAAATAAAATGTACTGCACCTAATGTAGGACTCATATGATTGTGATTGCATGTGCATGCATGGTGATGTATTTCATTCACGGGCTTGGTGGAGCTCGCACTCTATTATATATGTTTTTCTGTAAGATGATCCTACAGGTGGATGTTACTATGGCGAGAAGACTTATCACCCGGAGGTGAGCTATGGTGGTTATGATTGTATTGGTATGGACCCGGATAGAGGTCATACCGATGGTGCGAGTGTTTTCAGTGACGGCTGAGGATGACTCGTGAAGGGTGTTGCTGCTGACTCTTTTTGTCTTGGGGACTCCTTTTGTTTTTGTTGGAGTTTTTCCCCATTTTACTTTACAACTTTCTTCCTTTTTGGGGCTTGGGTTACCCTGCCCTGTATATATTTTCTTTGTGTAAGAGTTGTATATTGTAGAGTTAGGTACTACTGTTTTCTTTGTGGGTGTGAGAGAGGGAACGAACAAACATAATATTGTATATATTTTCATTTCCTGTACTACCACTCTTTTTAAATGTTTTAATGTAAATACGGCTTTCTGCAGCAGTCTGAGTTTTACATGATGTATTATGGTGGATGTGTATGTCTGTGAATGGAGTAACTGCTTCTAGATCTGTGGGATTTGGCAGATTGCTGTCATGCAATTTGGGTCACCTACCTAATCCTCCCAGGGGGTGGTTTGGGGTGTGACAGAGGTTGGTATCAGCACGAGAAGCTCTTTCTACATTTGCAGACAGCGGAGTAGGAATAATAACATTGCAAGAAAATAAAACAGGTAATAATTAAAAGTTACAGGGGGAAAATGTAAATAAAAGACAGAAGACACACATTAAACTTTAATAGAGGTTAACTGTGGCAGAAGCCACTATATAAAATTTAAATGGAAGAACTACTTCCAATTACATCTACAGAGGAACAAAAAAAAAAAAAAAACACTACATAATCCATGAAAAAAAAAACTACATCAAGTCAGGCTAAAGTAAGGAACTGGTTCTAGAAGGCTACTCCTAGGGAGGTATGTCGCTCGGTGGAGGCTGAGTTTATCCGGAGTCAACGCGGAAATAGGAGTCCCAGAAGTCTAGGCGCCGCTCAACAGAACCTACTCTCCCCTCCAGGGAAGTGAAGCCCTGATCCATCCTCATCAACATCTGCGCCAACTGGGTGTGGAGACCCTGAAACTGTGCCATCATATCAGACCATCCATAAGACTTTGGCACCTGAGAACTAGAAGTACCGGTCGGCTCGTAGGAGGGCAGATCTACAAACTGTGCACTAGGATCCACCGGATCACCCTGCTCACCCAACTTTGTCCTCTCTGCTGCCTCCTGCTCCATCTCCATCTCCTCCCCAAACTAGGGATCGCTCTCGTGCTCCCCCTGCATCTTCATCTTTTGGATCAAGGTCATGTTGATGGGCTTTGACCTGTCACCATCCTCATACTATCCAGCAAGCGAAACCCCAAAATACTAGAACACAAGAGTTAGGAACTTCCCATAGGGCAAGTTCCCATCTGATGGGTTCTGTGCGTGGTAAAACATTACCTGCATCAGTAAGTATGGGAGGTTGACACTGGACCCCCCTTGCCAGCCCCCAGTAGACAATATGTGATAAATGCCCGGAGCATAGAAATACTACCCCAGTTTCTGTCCTTTGGATAGATATTATAAGAAATGCACCTGCTGATGATCCTGGCTGTAGGCTTGTAATCAGCCTCAGACTTTGGAACCCCATCTGTCCCAGTCAAAGCTCTGAAGACTGTCCTCTTGGTCTCTGGAGAAAACATGTCAAAAATATCTACCCGAGGCTTGTAGTAACACCTGTCGCCTGTGTCGGGCAGTCCCAGGATCTCTGCTAAGATGGCAATGGTGAACTTTATATGTACTCCCTTCACCCTGCTCTCCAGACCAAACCCTTGCACCCTAGAGGCTGGTACAAGGTTACAATAAAAGTACCGAACCAGGTTTGGGTAGCATGGTAGTGTAGGTGACAACATCGATGCCCAGCCTAGGGCATTAAACCTAGCATAGAGCCCCTACTGGTGGAAGTCACCAACTTGCACCACCCTTCCATTCACTATGTTCTTGGATTTTAGCTTCGCCCAGTCTTGCGAATGCTCATACCTAGAAAACCAAAAGTGATCAAACTTTGGTTCCTCGGATGAGGAATCATCTCCTGGCGATGCCGCGAGTACTGTCGATGGCGAAGAAGGCACAGGATCAGACCGCAGGCGCTTGCGGGTCACTGCCTTCCTCGCTGTACTATGTCTACCACTTGTGGACATGGTGGTGCAAGCAAGAAAGGAAAAACAAAAATGAATTAGGGATTAAAATCAGAATTTCCAAACAAAAAGAAATGAAAATGTGGACAGCAGTCCAAAGAACAAGAAAATGTAAAGAAATCTCACCCTAGAGTTGCGTGGATGCGCGGAAGACTTGTGAAAACACGTGGATTGGGTGTGGATTCAGTCAAATAGGCCTTTGGAGCTCTGCCCTAGGGGTTTGGGACACTTAGAATGAAAAATGGAATGAATATGTGAGCTCTCAGACTGATATAGCCTATGCCCCGATTCTCTAGGCGATGCACTGGGTGATGGAGCCAAACGCCCAGTGAAATGCCTAGAGAATGGATTTTCAGCAGATTTTGAATTGTTCACATATGGGCTTATGGTTTCTACACCAATTTGGCATGAATAACACTATTACACCATTTGAATGATTATGTGAATAAAAAAAATATAATATAATAATAATAATTGATAAATAAAAATAAACAATAATGAATAAATAAAGCAATAATAGGCAGAATCACATAGGTATATACTAGAATAAGATGAGGAAGTGATTTGAGGGAATAAATCTCTCTTTAGATGGCTTACTAGGAGTATAAATTTTTATATTTAATACTATATGTTTATATACATGTATGTATGAACCATTGTGTGAGTGATGTTGTGCAAAACTTAAACATAGATACATAGGCATATTGTGATCTGTGGTTGTAGAGTCTTGGGAACCTAGGCATTACTTAGGATATTGTGTCTGGAAGTAGGCCATATTCTACCCATAACCTAGCCCAACTAAACCCAATAGGTTACTGGGTAAAATAAAAACCCCAAGCACTGCACCTATTCTCACCTGAGAAGTGTGTGAACCCAGTAGATCACTGTAACACTGTGTGCAACCTTGAGCTGACTCATTTAATTTTCAGTCTATGCTACTTTATTTACCTATAGTGCTGAACATAAATTTTAAGTTAAGTATCCATAGTAACCTAATACTTAAAAATTCTCCATGGCAGGACCTGACTGTGTTGTTCGGGCTTGGAGACCCCAGCAACATGCTCTACATTAGATGACTGAGGAAGAGACTAGGCTGGATACGAGAGATATAGTCCCAGGCCGAGAACCAACTGATTGTCTTCTTGGCACTCAAAGATACTAGTGGACCAGAGGGTCGTGCCATCTACCTTTCCCTAGCAGATGAGGTTAGGGGTGATATAGGATACCTATACGTATAGGCTCTTATCACCAGGATGAAATTGGAGAGACTTGCATGCTAGGCACAGGTATAAAACTAAGAAATTTGCTGCCTAATATAAATCTTCAACATAACATCATGCATTGAAAGAGAAAGAGGAGAAAGATACAATGTCGCTCGACTTAGGCAAAATGCTGAGCAACTATCAAAATTTTGGTTGGCCGAACAAGGTTTTCCGGGGAGCTAGTTCGAGCCCTAACCCGACTTCGTATCGTAGACCAGATGTGGGCCAGAACTCTTTTCGCCCCACTTATAACTGACCTGCCCAACCAACTACAAGTCAAGTGACAACTGCGGCTTCGCCAACCCGACCTGGAACTAGCCAAGTGAGCCAGGCCTCATCACTGGCTTGTGGCACAGGGAATGCATACACCGCGGATACAACACTTACTTGCCAAACCAGTCCCATGCTAGACCTTTCTAGCCATGGGACAATCGGACTCGAAGAAAAGTGTTCGCGCTGACTAACAAAGAAGCGAAGGCAAATCCTGAAGTGATGGCAGGTAAGTCCACTGAACACTACTAAATTGTAAGAAATAACCTGTGGATGCAAGAAACTTAAATTTTATACAAACCCTAGGTACCTTGATTGTCTCGTCCGCCCCCGCGCAAGTATTATTCGACTCAGGTGCATCCCACTATTTTGTTTCCACCGCCTTTGCGAGGAGGATGAATGTTCAACCATGGGACATCGGGCACGATTTAGTAGTTAGTACACCGATCGGTAGTGTCATGAGCCTAAAGGAAGTCTACGACCCCTGTCTGGTGGAAATTAGTGGGAAGAACTTAACCACACGTTTGATTAAGTTCGACATGAAGGACTTCGACGTGATACTAGGCATGGACTGGCTATCCGCCCATGGAGCAAACAACATGTGTGCAGAGAAGAAGATTACAATATTCCAGTTGGATGATGGCTCAGTTTTCACCTAGCAAAGTGAACCGATGAGGAAGCCCAAAAGGATAACCTTATCCGCCTTCTAGGCGCGGAAGTTGCTGGATGAAAGATGTCAAGGATATTTGGCCACGGTAATGGATATTAAGGCAAAGATAAAGCCTTTCGAGGAGCTTGACGTTGTTAGAGAATTTCTCGACGTTTTTTTAGAAGATCTAACCCAGCTACTGCCTGATCGTGAGACAGAGTTCACAATCGATCTAATTCTTGGTGCGGCATAACTTGCCACAGTCAAAGTCTAAAATCACCTTGCTTGAGGATGCCAGGGGAATATTCGAACAGATCTTAATGTTTCAAAAAAATCAACTTGTGACTGCCCATTAATGGTGTTCTTCATCTCGAAAAGGTCATATGGACCCCATGGAAACTCCTTGTTACGGATGTGCAAATATGGGTATGCAGGAGGCTCTTCAGTGTGGGGATGACCCTTTGATAAATTGGCAATAGCTAAAATTGTGCATGATACTATGCCAGCATATGTTATCTTTTCCCATTTTTCCGCTTCATGAGCATCATCGTGCTGAGCAGAGGAAGTAAATCCCCTCTTAGAAGGAGCTGTTCTCGTGCCTCTGCGAATGCTGCTTGAAATCTAGATCGCATCATCGCCATCGCCATTGTCGTCTCTTCTCGTCCTTCTCCAAACGATCAACCAATCCTCTGATTGCAGGTTTGCAGGTATGTGTATGTGTTCCAAACCTGCAACTCATCTTCCCCAAATCGTTTGGGGAAGATGAGCTGTAGGTTTTTTTTTTTGCAAGGGCAATTCCATTAATGCATATAAAAAATTTAACGCAGTTAGTAATGAATTGATAGAATGGGTGTATTTGTTAATGGTTACAAACCTCATGGGGTACGCAGAATTTTTCAAAACTGGGGGGCGAAAATATCCTTTCGTCAAACCTTAGGGGTGGTATGTGTAAATTTCCCAATTTTTTATTATCCCTTTCCAAATGTTCTTGGTAGGGTTTGAGCGTCTCATCCTTTGTTTTCCATTTTCCTTGAGATTAACAGATCACGATTGACGAATCCCCTTAGACTCTCAATTTCTTGATCTCCAATGTTGTTGGTGCACGAGAATTCTAACTAGAAAGCGGATGGTAGATAGAGATCTTCTGGGGTTATTAGTAATCTGGCCCCATATCCCCTTTAATTGGCTGCCCATCAAAATATTACTACCACCAATCTTTGCAGTCTTCTTCTTCCATATATGCTAAGTCTTCATCTAGGAATGAGTCTTCCACTGGTCGTGAATCTGATCCCATTGGGTGTGCCGCTAGATGATCTGAGATTGCTCATCCCTTCATGGACTTCTAGTTGAAATATGTTATGTCAAAATCTGATAACAACAATAAGCATCTGGCCATCCTTCCTGTTAGTGCTAGATTCTCAAATAGGTATTTAATTGGATCCATTCTTGAGATGAGCTGGATTGGATGTGAAACCATGTAATGCCTCAAACTTTTAGTTACCCAAACCAGAGCGGTGCAAGTCTTTTCCAAAGGGGTGTAGCAGGTTTTATACTCCAACAGTTTCCTGCTTAAGTAGTAGATCGCGTGTTTCTCCCCACTCTTCTAATCAAGTTGTGCTACCATTGACCCCATTGATATTTCTTCAACAGATAGGTATAACAACAAAGGTTCACCCAGTACTGGTGGCACAAGGACAGGCGGATACCAGTTACTCTTTCATTTTCATGAATGCATCTTGGCATTTGTCATTCTATTCTATTAGTTTTTCTTTTCTCAAAAGCTTGAATATGGGTTCACATACTGTGCTTAGACGAGCTATGAATCGGCTTATGTATTGAATGCGATCCAAGAATTCTCGAACCTCTTTCTCTATTCTCAGTGCTGGCATTTTTGTAATGGCCTTTATTTTATTGGGATCCACCTCTATTCCTCTTTCGCTGAAGAGAAATCCTAGGAGTTTCCCTACTGTCGCTCTGAACACACTTCTGAGGGTTTAATCTGAGCTTGTACTCCTTGATTCTTGAAGAACTTTCTTAATGCCGTAAAGTGCCCCTACCAAGTGACCGACTTGACGATCATGTCATCCACATACACTTCCACTTCTTTATGTATCTTGTCATGGAGAAAAGCTATTGCTACTCTTTGATATGTTGCTCCAGCATTTTTCAAACCAAAGGGCAATACCTTGTAGCAATAGGTTCCCTAGGGTGTGGTAAATGCCTTCTTCTCCCTATCCTTTGGGCACATACTGATCTGGTTGTAGCCAGAGAACCTATCCATGAATGACAACAAGGCGTGTTTTGCTATATTGTCTACCAGTGTGTCAATGTGCGGTAATGAAAAGTTACCCTTTGGGTTAACTTTGTTGAGGTCTCAAAAATCCATGCACAACCTCACTTTCCCGTCTTTCTTGGGCAGCGGGATAATATTGGACAACCATTGAGGATATTGTGTCACCTGGAGGAATCGTGCATTCAACTATTTGATGACTTCTTCCCTAATCTTCTCGCTCCATTCAGGCTGCATTCTTCTAGGCTTCTATTTGACAGGCCGCACAACTGGATAAGTAGGCAGTTGATGTCGTACTATCTTTGGATCGATGCTAGGCATATCCTCATAGGACCATGCAAACACTTCTTGGAATTCTTTCAACAGGACTATCATTTGACCAACTTCCTCTTTATCGAGTGAGGCACCAATCTTAACCATTCAGAGGCATTGTTCTGTCCCATGATGACAGACGTCCTCCTGGACCGTTTGGACTTTTCTTTGTTTTAATTGTTTTATTAAAGGATGGTGGTTAAGGATGTCATCATCATCAGAAGACGAACCGAAGAAGAAGAGACATAGAGGTTGGCGTTACAATACTCCTTCGCTCGACTACCCGGTGTGTTAACTGTCCAATGTCCCTGGTTGAAGGGTCATCCTACTCACAAAAGTGTTGGAACCAAAAGAGTGGGATGCACCCGAGTCGAATAACAGTCGCGCTGGGGCAGACGAGACAATCAAGGTACCTAGGGCTTGTATAAAATAAGGATGCAATTAAGCTTTCTTCCATCCACAGGTTATTTCCTACAATTTATTAGTGTTAGGTGAACTTACCTATCATCACCTCGAGATTCGCCTCCGCTTCTTCATTAGTTAGCACAAACACTTTTCCTCGAGTCCGATTGTCCCGTGGCTGAAAGGGTTGAGCGTGGGACTGGATTGGCAAGTATGTGTTGTATCCACGGTGCATGCATTCCCTGGCCATATGTCCCACTTTGTGGCACACGTAACATCTATTGGACAACATGGCCGATGATGAGGCCTGGCTTGCTTGGCTCATTGCAGGTCGGGCTGGGTGAGCTGTAGTTGTCGCTTGGCTCGCAGTAGGTTGGGCAGGCCGGCTGTAAGTGGGGCGAAAAGGGGTTTGGCCCACATTTGGCCGATGATACTGAGTCGGGCTAGGGCTCGAACTAGTTCCTTAAAAAACCTTATTCAGCCATCCAAAATTCTGATAGTTTCTTGGCCTCTTGCCCAAGCCGGGCGACGCTGTAGCTTTCTCTTTCTCCTTCAATCTGTCCTCCATAGTCTTCGCCTTGTCAACCATTTGAGTGTAGTCCTGGATATCTAGGACTGACAGAATAGACCCGATCTATGGTTTGAGTCCTTTTTCAAATTTCTTTGGTTTACTAGCTTCCCCCTTCATGTGCTCTGGGGCGAAATGGAACAAATCCTTGAACTGCTACTAGTAGTCCAGCACGGTCTTGGATCCTTGCACGAGAGTAGAGAACTCAGCTTCCTTCTTGTCTCCAAAGCTCTCAGGGAAGTAGTTCTTAAAGAAGACTTCTTTGAATTGCTCTCAGGTGGAATTAGGATGAGCTGCTTCTAAATTAGGCTTTGTTGCCTTCCACCATGCTTCCGCCTCATTTTGTAGCTAATAACCAGCACATATTAGTTTCGGCGCATCCATACATTCAAGCACGTCAAATGCCTTTTCCAAGGCTCTAATCCACCGCTCCGGTTGCATTGCCTCAGAATTTAACTTGGAAAACACGAGCGGCTAGAGTTTCTTAAATCTCTCCATCACCTTAGCTGTAGAGCCTTCCACCACATGTTGGGGCATAGGTGGTGGAAATTGTATCTTCCGGTTGGGTGGTGGTGGTGGCACTGCTCGCTGTTGCATCATAGCTGCAAATTGTGTAGACATTTGGCCCAGCGGCTCTTATTGGTGTTGCATGGTTCACATCATGGTGGTCACGATGGTGTTCACCTCTCCAGCTACCATACCTGGCTGAGGTGCAGCGACAGTAGCTTGGGCAGCCATTGGTACCCTTGGCGAAGTAACTGATACTTCAAAATTTTGAGCTTCGGCTCCGTCCGATAACTCAACTTCTGGGATAAATCGAGGTCATCTTCCATGATGACCACCTTGGTTGGATCTAGTATTGACCATGATTGATTCTCTGAAAGAAGCTTTATGTTCAATATTCCCACACCCTTAATAGGAACAATTTATAATTTCTCACTATCATATGTACGTTGTCATTTCCACAGTTCTATTGTAATAATGTTATCATTCCAGTAAAATGTGATATTTACCAAGGATATTTCCGGCTACATTACCATTGCTAAGAGTTTTATGTCTGTGAGGTGTTTTATGCCATGATATGTTATGCAGGATGACAAGTTAAAGATTTATGTTAATCAATGGTTACTTAGTCTTATACCTGTACCTAGCACCCGAATCTCTCCAACTTCGTTCCGGTCATAAAGGCATGTATGTATAGGTATCCTATATCAATCCTAACCTCCTCTGCTAGGGCAAGGTACACGGCACGCTCCGCTGCTCCACTAGTGTCTATGAGTGCCAAGTAAACAAACAGTTGCTTCTTTGCCTGGGACTATATCTCTCGAATCCAAGCTACTCTTCCTCAGTTGCCTAATGTAGAGCATGCTGCTAGGGTCTCCAAGCCCGAACAACACGGTTAGATCCTGCCATGGATAATTTCTAGGTATTAGGTTTCTATGGTCACTTAACTCAAAATCATGCTCAACACTATAGGTAATTAAAGCAACATAGATGGGAAGTTAAATGGATCAGCTCGAGGTTGCACACAATGTCACAGTGTCCTATTAGGTCTAACACACCACTCAAGTACGGATATATGCAGTGAATAAATTTCTTATTTTGCTCTGTAACCTATTGTGTTTAACCTTGGTTTGGCTAGGCTATGGGTAAGGTATGACCTATATGCAGGCATAGTATCATAGGAAATGTCTAAATTTTGAAATACTGCAATCTACATACTGCCATACACCCAATGTATCTATGTTTGGTATTTCACATGCACCATTCACACAAGGTTTGTACATTCAAGGTTGTATATATTACTTTATGCATAATATTTATGCCCAAATTAGGCTATATATAAAATAAAAATTTCTCTTCTTGCAATTGCTTACTTATTTATCCTACCTTGTATACATCTGTGTATGTTACTTATTATTGCTATTTATTATTATTATTTTTTTATTCACATTATCATACAAATGCTTTAATGGACTTATTTATACTATTACATTATAGGAGGCATAAGCCCATATAGTGAAAATGTCATTTCTACTGAAATTCCATTCTCTGGGCGTTTGGCTCAATCGCCTAGAGAATCGGATCTCAGGTAAAAATAGTCTGTAAGCCCACCATTTCACTCTAAATTTCATTTTGAGAGCTCCAAACCACCAGGGTTGTGCTCCAAAGGGGTCCTTGACTATTTCCCCACCAAATCCAAGCATCCTTCCAAGTTTCTCGCGCATCTACGCGAGGCCACGAAAAGTTTTTCTTCGCATTTTTATTGCTATAGTACTGCTGTCCCCATTTTCTTCTTCTTTTTGTTTGATTTTTTTGTTTTATGCCCTAATTCCTCTTCTCCTTCTTCTTGCCTTGCTGCAGCCATGTCTACAAGTGGCAGACACAGCACGGCAAGGAAGGTAATGACCCGCAAGCGCCTACAGTCAGACCCACTGCCATCCTCGCCATCGGCAGTACCTTCTCCATCAATCGAAGAGAATTCCTCATCCGAGGAACCGTAGTTTGACTGATTTTGGTTCTCCCGATATGAGCACACGCAAGACTAGGTGAAGTTCTCTTCCAAAAACATTGTGAATGGTAGGGTGGTGCAAGAAGATGACTTCTACCAGTATGGGCTCTATACCAAATTCAATGCCCTTGGTTGGGCACCGATGCTATCTCCTACACATCCATGCTACCAGAACCTAGTTCAGTATTTCTATTATAACCTTGTATCGGCCTCTAGCGTGCAAGGGTTTGGATTAGAGAGCAGGGTGAAAGGGGTAGACATAAAGTTCACTACAGCCATATTAGCAGAGATTTTGGGACTGCCCGATACAGGCGACAGGTGTTATTATAAGCCTAGGGTGGATATTTCTGATATGTTTTCTTTGGAGACTAGGAGGATGGTCTTCAAGGCTTTGACTGGGGCTGAAGGAATTCCAAAGTCCGAGGGGGATTACAAGCCCACTGCTAGGATCATTAGCAGGTGCATCTCCTAGAACATGTATCCCAAGGTGGGAACCGGGGTAGCATTTCTATGCTCTGGGCATACATTACCTATTGCTTGCTGAGGGTTGGCAAGGGGGGTCCAGTGATCAACCTCCCTTACTTACTAATGCAGGTGATGCTCTATCATGCCCAGAACCCATCAGATGGGAACCTACCCTATAGGAGATTCCTGACCCAGGTGTTCCTATATTTTGGGGTTCCACTTACTATCGAGTACGAGGGAGGTGATAGGTCGAAGCCTAAAACCTCCATCCAGAAAATGAAGATGCAGGGGGAGCCAGTGAGCGACTCAGGGTTTGAGGAGGAGGAGATGGAGAAGGGACACGAGGTAGCAGAGGGAGCTGGGTTAGGTGAGCAGAAGGGTGACTCAATGGATCCTGGTGCACAGTTTGGAGATTTGCCTTCGTATGAGCCGACAGGAGCTTCTAGTTCTTAGGTGCCACCTCAGGTGCCTGAGTCCTATGGTTGGTCAGACATGATGGCACAGTTCAGAGGTCTCCACACTCAACTTTCCTAGATGTCAACACGGATGGATCAGGATTTCACTTCCCTGGAGGGGAGAGTAGGTTTCGTTGAGCAGCGCCTTGATTTTTGGGATTCCTACTACCGGGTTGACTCTCGACAGGCTCAGCCTCCACAGAGCGGTGATCCTCCACAGGAGTAGTCCTCTGGCTTCAGTATCACACCTAGGATTTGGCCTTTTTCTTCAGTCTTACTTTATCTAGTTTTTTTTTTGTCATGGTTTATGTACTTCTTTACTTGCAGATTTTATCTTTTGTTTATTTTCCTACTGACTGTATCTGGAAGTAGTACTTCCAATTGAACATCTATGTAATGGCCTCCGCCATGTTTTAGTCTTTATTAAAGCTTATTGGTAGTATTCTGTCTTTCTTCACTATCTATTATTTACATTTTCCCCCTATTAATTTAATTATTACATGTTTTACTTTCTTGCAAGTTATTAATCCTATTCCGCTATCTGTGAATGTAGAAAGAGCTTCTCACTCTGATACCAAGCTCTATCACACCCTAAACCACCCCTGGGAGGATTAGGTAGGTGACCCGAATTGCATTGCAGTAATCCGCCAAATCCCAAGGATCTAAAAGCTGTTAATCCATTCACAGACACACAAATCCATAATATTACAAAATATAAAACACAGAGGGCTGTGGAAAGCTATATTTACATTAAACTTGAAAAGGAAAACAAGGAAGGAAAATATATACATCAACAGTGCTTTTAGTTCACTCTCTCTCTCTCACTCCCAGAACATCAGCGGCTCCTAACTCTATCTGACACAGCTTTATACAAAAGAATATAAAAAGGGCAAGGGAACCCGAGACCCAAAAACAAAGCTGTACAAAAGATGGATCTCCTACAAAATAAAAAGGAGTCCCACAGTCAAAATAGAGTCAGCTGCACCCCTCACGGGTCTTCCTCAGCTACCACCGAAAATACTCGTACCAGCAGTATGACCTCCGTCTGGGTCCATACCAATATCATCATAACCACCATAGCTCACCTCCAAGAGATAAGACTCCCCGCCACAGTAACATCCACCCGCAGGATCATCTAACAGAAACATATATAACAGAGTGTGAGCTCCACCGAGCCCATGAATGAAATATCACCATACATGCACATGCAACCATAACCATATGAGTCCTACATGATGTGCAGTTCATTTTATTTATTAGCCATCTAACATCACAACTAAGGCGGATTAGTACTACTACAATCCCCAATACATGTATCCCTGGTGCGGGCTTTTAACCCCTTCCCGCGATACACCCATTGAGTTGTCGGAGAAGACCAGTTGGCTCCAGCATCCCTTCCTAAGGTCAGCTCGACCGGCCCTCTGGATTAACCTATGAGGCATCCATCCTTTCTTTCACATATCACATTTCTTTCTCTGGCTTATAGCCCATAACCACCTTTTCGGTGTATAACATTTCTCTTTTCTTTTCTTTTCTTTTCTTTTCTTTTTCTCTTTTATATGGCCACTCCCACAGGCATCCAACACCTTAACCCCTGTTAGCAAGGGTGCATAGCATAGGTGATGATACTCTAGCCCAATGCATCTATATGGCATCATATGAATCAGGTGGTGTCAACCGTATCCCATTCTACACGCTACCACAGGCCTCATTTTCAAGCCGGCTACGGCATCTAGTCTAGCAATTCACATACGGCATTGATTGTGCATACACAGTATTCACCAAACAAGCATTCCTTAATCCATAGAATTCACAGTAATTGGATTAAGTAAATAATGTAATAGAATCATTATAACTTGTGTTGACTTATTAGCCATGTTGCATTTACACACACGGTGTAATTTCACTCACCTTGTTTTGGTCTTACTAGTTCAATTGTCGATTTTGTTCCGATTGGTGTCTGACTGTGCACCTCGAGCACGGGATCAAAACCTAATTTATCGGATCATAAAAGTGTGTCAATTAATATTTAAAGTTACATTAATGTCCTAGGGTTGGTCTAGGCTTAATTGGATTGACTTGTATTTATACTGATGTTACTTGGAATTTCTCTAGGTCTTGTACTGGGCTTTCGGGTCTATCTCCCAGTGCATCATCCAGATATGTGGAATTTATCTAACTTGGTACCTTAACAGCATAGTCAGCCAATACATGGCCCAAACAACCATCCAGACCATTGCCAAGGTCAGCAGCCCAGCTGAAACCAATCCTGGGCATGGTTACCTGGCCCTGTGGGGCCCACTTGAGTACCCAGGGTATGGATGACAACAAGGACAAGTGGAGAGGGGTATTTTGGTCATTTACCACCCCATCACACTGCCCATAGGTCACTAGTGAAGGTCCGAAAAGGCAGAACACAGTTTGAGCCCAGTTTATATCTCTTGGCATTTCACTGGGCGATGGGGCAATCGCCCAGAGCCTGTTTAACACGAGATCAGGCTCTTTTTCTTGGATTCTTCTGTAGGAGGGGCTGCCATGATTTCGATCTAGGATGCATGAGGAATGATCATGGACCATAATTGAAGTAAAATCCATTGGTCCAATCAGTTTTGGGTTTGGTTTTCCCATTTGGAAGCCAGGAGGTGCTCTGATAGCACAAAGAAGGCTGTCCAGGCTGAGCTCAAGCTCAAGGATCCAATTTGGGCTGCATGCAGGGCCTGTTTTACGTATGTTTTCATGGTAGGACACTGATCCTATGCTAAGATATGCAAGGATCAGCTTGCAAGCAAAGATCCATGCCCAAACTGCCTATTCTAGGTGCAACTGTGCAGTGCAATCAAGCACAGAGACTGACTTCAGTCTCAACTGTAGAAACAGCAGCATAACTTGGTATATTATGATTAGATCTTACATACAATGTCTTTGCATGTTAGATTTGATGCTTCCCAAGTCATCCCAGTGATGTTCTAGGCATTACTAACCAGAGTTACTACCATCAGAGCAGAGATTAGAGATAAAACACAGAGAACAGCAGCATACAGTGTTTGTGATTATTACCTGGAGGTTGTATGCAGCTGGATCAGTGCTCAGTATGCAGCACAGGTCCCCCTTCCTTCTTCTCTCTTCCTTTCCTTCTCTTCTTCTTCCTTCTCCTTCTCTTTCTCTCTTTCTATTTCAGCTACAGCAGCAAGGACGAAATGGCAGCTGCCCCCCTCTATTTATAGAGCTGGGTTGACTAAGGCCTGTTTGGCCTCAGGGTCCATTTCTCAAGAATGCATTTTTAAGTGCATTCCGGGCCATTTTGGCTGCACTGGTGGGGTTCACATGACTCCAGGGGTGGGTACTGGTTCCTAAAATTTTCATCTACCCCTAGAGGGTGTTCATGGTTTGTATGGGTGGTCCCCACATGTCTGGAGTCCAATAAACCCATTTTAGCCACTCTGGGCGATTCTCTGGGCCATTGGGCCAATCGCCCAGTGCATCGCCCAAAGAATGCAGCATTGCTGTATAGGCCTTAGGCGTGCACAAGTGCTTGACCTATGGCTTGGGCATTGCACCAGCACCTCATCCAGGGTCTAACACACATCTGAACAGGTGTGGGCGCCATATTTATGGATAGGAGAGAGAGTACCTGGGGTTGATGCAGTACATCATGATGTGAGCAGTGCAGTTGCATGGGTCTGCAACCCATCTTCTGACAGGTATATAGGAGGACATCCTCGGGGTTCCCCACTAAATTCAACCACTGGAGTGATGCTCCACAGTGTGTTTAGGTGTCTGGTCAGAGGTCCCTGTCCTTCATCCAAAATCCCAGTCAATCAGGAGCAGGTTTGACAGATGACATCACTTAAAAAAAATGTTAATTGTCTCACTGTAGAGACGAAATGGGAGTCATTTAAATAGTTTCTATGGTTGTGACTCATTTTTGTTATTTTTGAAAAACATTTTGTTCATGAAAACTTTTTATTTTGAACACCCATGTTTATTCACATTCTGACTTTATAATGCACAATTCCATATAGGCACATTACTCACATTCCCTCTACACACGTAGACTTGATAAATAGTATCAGTGGGCCAAGATTGAATGAGTGTTGGGTTAGACTTAATGTGAGGATCCGTTCCCCGGGGGCGCGACGTGATGCGCAGAGGGGAAGGTTAGGGTTATTATTCTTCGGGTGAAAGAGAAGGAATACTTGTATGCTTTAAACCAATGCAATTATGAGAAATTCAATACGGACAGCGTCCCTTAGCTCAGGTGGAGGCAAAAGACTGGCTTTATCCTTTGTCGAACAGAGTAATGGCATACATGTGTTGGATATTAGGATCTCAGGCAGAATAACAGAGTGGCAAGGTTTCAAAAACCGGATACTCGAATGTCGAACAGAGTGGCTATTGTAGACGCTGAATTTTGTCACACCCCAGCAATGACGACAATTGGACGCAGAAGACTGGCAATATCCCTAAAACCAAACACTGTATCAGAAAACATCTCACCTTGTCCCGTAGTTATCTTATGTCTGCTTTTCCTGAAAAAAGACCAATTGAAGTGACGGGTTTCTTCAAACAACAAGGAGCTGAGTCAACTATTCAATCAAATGATATTGAGCACGTTTCCCGTCTCTTCTCTAGAAAGAAGTGGGGTATTTCTTTGCAAAATTGTGCTCAATTTCATATGTGGCAATTCCATCAAGATCTCTTTGTTAGTTGGGGGAAGAATCCGCACGAATTTGATTTTTTGAGAATGTTTCCAAAGAGAATTGGATTTGGTTAGACAATGTGTGGTTGGTAAGCAAGGATTTAGCAAGGTATGGAATGGATCGTCAAGTATTCAATATGAGGAATATGGAGAGTACGCAGTAGGCTCAGTCGCCTTGACCAATCACAGATCAGCCCGACTAACGGTCTCTTTGATTCATTACAGATCAACTCAAAAGTACCCCTTTCTATTATGATAGGGGCGGATGGTAGGGCTAGAATAGGCATAATCGCTTGAACGGCTAGAAGTGGGTCGACTATCTTCCATTATAACTAATATAAATAATAATAATATATTCTAATTATATTTATAATATTTTTCTATTTTTTAGGCTTTAGACGGCGGATCGGTTGAAATAAAGATCGGGCTATTCGGGATCGTACATTGTGGGCACGAACCCCTCAAACGGCCCTAGATAGCCCACACAACCCCACGAGGCAGCTTCATGGTCGCAGCCCCGCAAGGCAATGCCCTGCACAGCTCGGCCTAGCCCCGTGGCACCGCGGCCTATGTGGCCCTTCCATGCGGTGCCGTACGTGCACTGCGGCCCTGCTGCGCCATGCCGTGGCCTGCACGGCCCTATCATGCGGTGTCACACACATTGCGGCCCTACTATGCGGTGCTGCTTGCGCCTATGCCGCCCTATCGTGCGGCTCCGTGGGCACCCAGATCTGGATTTTTCCTTTTTTGCTCTATCACAGCCCCGCCATGTGGCCCCGCACATTTTCTGCAGTGCTGTTGAACCCAAAATTTACCTATAAAAAGGGGGTCACCCCCTTCATTTGCATAATCCAAATTTGTGGGAGAGGGGGCACCTCAAATGTCACACCCCAAACCACCCCCAGGGAGGATTAGGTAGGTGACCCGAATTGCACGGTAGCAATCCTCCAAACCCCGAGGATCCAGAAACTATTAATATCATTCACAAACACACACACCCATGATGATGGATAAAAATTTAAATACAGAGTGCAGCAAAAACTAATATTCACATTAACCATCAAGTTGCGATACACACCATACTGTCACTGTTTACATATACACCACCAACCGAGCAGTCACTACACCTCCAACCAATAGCTTCACAAAACAACAAAAGGGGCAAGACAACAGAAGCCCCACACAAGCTATACAAAAAGGGAAAGTTAATAGATTCCTATCTACATCAAAAGAATTCCCTAGGTTAGATGAGGTAAGCTGCCCGCCCTTCATGGGCCATCTTCAACTGTCACCGTAATCACCCATACCAGAGGGATAGCCTCTGATCGGGTCCATACCCACACTGTCATAATCAACATCACCCTCCTGCTCAAGATGAGCCTCCCAGCCAACATCACGTCCACCTGTAAGATCATCTAAAATAAATATACAAGAGTATGAGCTCCACTGAGCCCATGAATGAAAATATAACCATGCATGCACATGCAAGCACAACCAAATGAATCCTACATGAGATGAGGTTCTTTATTATTATTAAGCCACCTAGCATCACAACTAAGGCAGGTAAAAGTGCTACTACAATCCCTAATACATGTATCCCCGGTGCGGGCTTCTAACCCCTTCCTACAATACACCCATTTAGTTGTCGGAGAAGACCGGTCGGTTCCAGCATTCTCTCCATGGTCAGCCTGACCAGCCCTCTAAGATTAGCCTGTGATACCACCTTACTAGAAGATGGGCACCCAGCCGAGCAGATACCTTTTTGGTATAAGTTCTCTCACAAACATCCAACATCTTAACCCCTGTTGGTAAGGGTTCATAGCACGGGTGATGATACCCTAGCCAAATGCATTCTATATGACATAGTATGAGTCATGTGGTGTCAACCGTATCCCATTATACAAGCTACCACCGACCTCATTTCCAAGTCGGCTATGGCATCTAATCTAGCATTTTCACATGTATAACATTAGCATCAATTCCAATAGCCATCAGATATGAATCAGAAATCAAATAGGAATATATGCAATTTAAATGAATAAAACAGTAAATATTAATGTTATTGTTGTTATGACTCATCAGTCATGTTACACCTACACCCATGGTGTAATTCCACTCACTTTGTGCAAATCCTGCTTGTTCTTCAACCGGCTCGGTCCCAGTCGGTGTCTGACACTACACCTCATGTTCGGGGTGATAACCTATGTTAACCGGACCATTAGAACATGTCAAACACTGTCTCAAAAGGGTCTTAGAGTTCTAGGATTGGTTTAGGTTTGCTTATTCATTGTTCAATAATTATGGGAAACAGTAGCATGGTTCCCTTCCTAGGTTTGGCTTGGGTTACAGTGTGGGTTTTTGACCCCTTTTTGGGTCCACTGATACCCTCAAGGTATGGATATCAGCAAGGATGGTTGGGGTAGGGTTTTAAAGTAATTTTCATGCTCCCCACACTGTCCTAGGCATGTTGATGCTGATCCAATAGGCTAGAATTAATTTAGACTTCAAATAGCAGTACTGGACGATTCACTAGACGTTTGGGCCAAACGTCCAGTGGATCATCTCCCTATTGGACACGGGTTTCCTTGCTCAGGACCTGGTTTTGGCTGCTGGATTCTTCCCATCTTCGATTTGCGATGATATCAGGGAGTAGTATAGCTTATAAATAAGCTAATGCAATGGTTTTTGGTGATTCCTAAACAGGGTTTGCCAAGTGGTTGATGCGTTGGGTTCAAACATCAAGTAATTCACGTATGCAAGGCGGAGATCAAACATGCAACCTCAAAAACTTCCATAATTCACATAGTAGCAGACCAAAATACCATAGCTGACTTGTATGTATGAGGTATTCCAAATACTAAAAATGCATTCCAACTCACAATGGTAAAAATTACCAAAATCCCATAGCAGACTTGTAGAAAAATATACTTAGACATCACCAATGATATCAAACATGACTACACATGTTAACAATACATATATGAGATATTCCAAATATCTAAAGTGCAATCCAGCTTGAAATGACAATAATTATCAAAATGCCACTAGAGGGCATAAATGCAGAAAAATCATATTTAAGCATCACCAATGCTATTAAACATGACCAGACATGTTAACAAGACATATATGAAATATTTCAAATATCTAAAGTGCAATCCATCTTAAAATGCTTATAATTACCAAAATGCCACTAGAGGGAAAATTGTAGAAAAATCATATTTAAGCATCACCAATGATAGTAAACATGAATAGATGTGTTAACAAAACATATATGAAATATTCGAAATATCTAAAGTGCAATCTAGCTCAAAATAGAAATAATTACTAAAATGCCACTAGATGGTAGAATTGCAAAAAAAAAATCATATTTAAGCATCACCAATGATATTAAACATGACCAGAGAAGTTAACCAGACATACATGAGATATTCCAAATAATCAAAGTGCAATAAGCTCAAAATAGCAATAATTACCAAAATGATACTAGAGGGCAAAATTGTAAAAAATGCATAGAAATGATGCTTTATGTCAAAACATGTGTTGCAATTATTAGGAGTCCTTCCTAGGTCCTAAACAAGTTTTGGCTACAAAAAGACCAAAATGCCCCCAAGGGCATCATAGTAAATGGGTGTCGAAAATGACACTCTGGAGGGTTTTACAGATCAAAAGTGATGTTGATCAACTTAAGATGTCCAGACATACTGAATAGTATTATTGGAATGGGATTTTGGGCCTTTAACTGATAAATTATCAAAATGCCCCTGAAGGACATAAGTGCAACTAGTACGAATGAAATCATTTTTGGGCATCACCATAGATTAAAAACATGATTTTAAATGCATTTATATGTGTATAATAACGTTCCAATCCTAACGGGGGGTTCAAATGTATTTTTAGTAAAGTCGGTACCGTGACGATACAGAAATTGACATTTTTTTTTAAGAAAACATGACGGATGAGGGCCGAAAACTTGAAATTCTGGAAGAAATAGAGTAAAGCAGTAAGATTCTATCAAAAACTAGAGTCATTTATTCTAGAAAGCTATAATTCTGGATTGACCAGTGTAAAGCAATAAGATTCTATCAAATGCCAGAGTCATTTATTCTAGAAAGCTATAATTCTGGAATGACTAGTGTAAAGCAATAAGATTCAGTCAAATGCTAGAGTCATTTATTCTAGAAAGTTGAAATTCTTGAATGACCAATGTAAAGTAGTAAGGTTCTGTCAAATGCCAGAGTCATTTATTCTAGAAAGCAATAATGATCGATGGGGGTAAAAGAACCTTTTGGTCATCAATCATGTTAAACCCATGCCCAAAAATATGGGTTAATTTGAATTTTTGTTGAAGGTCTGAAACTCGAGGTAAAAGCTACCAGTACACTGTGGTGTATTGATCCCATGGTTGAATTTAGTGACGTAGCACCTTTAGTGAGAACCTACATACCATTAAGAAGGCAAACACCAACTCCTTGTAACTATACAGTTCACCATCAAATGTACAGCCTAAGGTAGGTACCATTCCTTGATTTCTAGGGCCCTACCCGAGTACATGATACATTAGACCTTTGAAACATTTAGGAAAGGTTAATAGACAAAGACATTAACAACGGGGTGATTCAGCACTGTTTCATTAAGAAAGAAAGAAAAATAAAAGAGAGGCCTAGACTCCTAAACTTAGCTTGAGTATGAGAAGCCAAGCTTGGAATCCTATCAAATTGCTCCCAATTTCTAAGATAAAGACCCCAACCTAGTTAAATTATTTCTCCCAACCTATTCTTAAACATAGGGTTGGCTGGTATTCTAGAATTAAAGATAGGAAGTTAACACCCATCATGCTTGCATATTTTCTTTCTTGTTTTGGGTTAATTATAAACCCAATTTCTTTGCATGCATGCTTAAACCCAACCATAGGACCTAATCCTAGTTCTAGGTTAAACTAATGATGACCCTCATCACCTTGAATGTTTGAGTTCAAGCATTTTCAGACCAAACATCAACTTGCATGTTTGATTTGATGATGAGAACTTAATTCCATACATGCATGTTAAATCTCAACACAAATATCAATTCTACTACTCTAATAGATTGACACCCGCTTGGTTAAAATGATATAACTCCACAATCCAAACTTTGTTTGCTTTGATTCCAATTTTTTTAGAAACTAGACTCATAGAGCTGCATTTCCTTAGAAGGAACCATTGTCCAATTATGTCTCTAAGTGAGCTGAAATTTCACTTCAAGTTTCTGCCCAGAATCAAATCCTTTTGTTGGACAGATTAACCTTTGTTTAATAAAAATATTATAACTCCATCATCCGAACCTCATTTCTTTTGATTCCGATTTTGTTAGAAACTAGACTCATAGAGCTAACCATTTCCTTAGAAGGAACCATTATCCAATTATATCTCTAAGTGAGCTGAAATTTTATTTCAACCCAAGCAACAACAGTAAAATAGGATTCTCTGGATGATGCACTGGACGATTGGCCCAAAGGTCCAGTGCAAGCTCCAGAGAATGCTGAAACCTGTATTTTCCACTCTAGATTTGTGAGGACCTAGTGCATTGCTATCAAACACCTCAGAATCATACCTTAGAATTTATGGAAGCTTTTCCTCAGCCTAGGAACCATGTGGGTCCCACATACATAGCTAAGATGGTGAGAATTGAGAGGAAAATGTGTTTTTCACATGGGACAGCTTGGGCCAAACAGACCCTAGTGGCCCCTGGCCTATAAATAGGGGAGAGGCCTAGCCCTTATTTCGTTTCCCTACTATTCCTAGAATTAGAGAAGAAAAGAGAAAATCCCCCTTTAATTGCTTCACTCAAGAATTGAACCTTGGACCTCCTTAATTCCATGTAGTGTCCTAACCACTAGGCTAACCCTTCTTAAGTTCTAATATACTTATATATAAAAGTATTTGCATACTAGCAGCATATAACCATGCACAGGAAAAATAAACAAATAAATAAACAAGCATATCTTGCACTAACACTAATAAAATACTAGCAAAAATTTTACCTCTAGTGTGCATGCTAACAACCAAAGTTCCACCCTTCATTGGTCCACTAGTACTGATTCTGCACAAAGTGAAGTCCAAATTACCCCTGTATTTTAGGTATGGATATTACATCCGTCCCCCTTTATAAAAATTTTGTCCTTGAAATTTGCATACCGAAATCGATGAAAAGCTGTAGATACTTTCTCTGCAGATCATCTGCCGTTTCCCAAGAAGCCTCTAAATGCCGTGATTCTTCCAAATAATTTTCACGTATGATATGGTGTGGTTCTGTAGGACTTGTTCTTCACGATCCAAAATACGAATAGGGGTTTCTTCATAGGATAGGTCTTCCCTTAACTGTAACGATTCATAACTCAGGATATATGATGTGAAAGACATCATGTACTCCAACTAAAGTTGGGGGCAGTGCAAGTTGGTAAGCTACTGGTCCAACCCTTTGTAAAATCTCGAACGGACCAATGAATCTAGGGAAAAGCTTCCCTTTCTTGCCAAATCTTACTACTCCCTTCATAGGTGCAATCTTCAAGAAAACACTATCTACCACACTAAATTCCAGCTCCTTCCTTTTTATGTCGGCGTAGCTCTTCTGTGTATCTTGTGCTGCCTTGACTCTTTTTTGTATGAGCTTTATTTTCTCCTGAGCTTCTAGTATCAATTCTGGTCCCATAACTTTTCGTTCACCAAACTCATTCCAGTGAAGAGAAGATCGACATTTCCTGCCATATAATGCTTCTTATGGGGCCATACCAATGGTCGCCTGAAAACTATTGTTATATACAAATTCAACAAAAGGCAAATGTTTCTCCCAACTTCCTTTCAAGTCTAGCGCACAGGCTCTTAATATGTCTTCAAGTATCTGTCACTCTCTCTGACTGTCCATCGATCTATGGGTGAAAAGCTGTACTAAACTTCAGTCTTGTCCCCAAGGCTTCATGTAGGCTCTTCCAAAATCTGGACGTGAACCTCGGGTCTCTGAATGACACTATCGAAATTGGCACTCCATAAAGTTTGACCACCACATCAATATACAACTACATCAACTTCTCCAAAGAATGCTTCATAGAGTAAGCAATGAAATGTGCCGACTTGGTCAGACGGTCTACCACTACACAAACTAAATCATGTCCCTTAGGGGTCTTTGGTAGTGCAGTGGCAAAATCCATGCTTATATGTTCCCATTTCAATTGTGGAATTTTCAATGGATGCAACAATCATGATGGTCTCTGATGCACAGCTTTCACTTGCTGACAAGTCAAACATTTTTCTACATACAGAACAATTTCTCTCTTCATATTATTCCACCATTAATATTCCTTTAGATCCCGGTACATCTTGGTACCACCCGAATGAATGGTGTAAGATGAATTATAAGCCTCCTTCAATATTAACTTCCTCATCTCAATGTCATTTGGTACACACAAGCGAGTGCCATACATCACAACCCTGTCCTCTGTCAATTGAAACTGTGTTTGTTTCCTCACATGGATTTCACCTCTGACCTTCATCAAGTAAGGGTCTATAGTCTGAGCTGATTTAATTTGGTCAATAAATGATAGTTGAATAGCCAATTTGGCAAATAATATTGTGGGACAACTGACAATCAGTTCTAGTTCCAAGCTCCTAATGTCCTCCCGAAGTTGTATCTGCTCAATCAAAATAGCTGTTGAAAGTCCTTGTGACTTTCTGATCAATGCAGCTTCAACCACATTCGCCTTCCTTGGGTGGTAGTGAATGTCACAATCATAATCTTTTATTAGCTCTAACCACCATCTCTGTCTCATATTTAGTTCTTTCTGGGTAAAGAAGTACTTTAGGCTCTTGTGATCTGTGTAACTCTCACGCTTCTCACCATACAAGTAGTGCCGCCAAATTTTTGACCACGAACACAACTGCTGTCAGTTCCAAATCATGTGTGGGATAGTTCTTTTTATTATTTTTCAATTGCCTCGAAGCATAGGCTACCACATTGCTATGTTGCATAAGCATGCAGCCCAAACCTCTGTGTGAAGCATCATTGTAAATGACCATCCCTCCAGTTCCCATTAGTATAGTCAACACCGGTGCCATCACCAATCTGTGCTTCAACTCTTGAAAACTTTTCTCACATTCCTCTGACCAATCAAATTTCACACCCTTCCTGGTAAGTCTAGTCAAAGGTATAGCAATATTGAAGAAGCCTTCAATAAATCTTCTGTAATAACCAGCCAAACCCAAAAAGCTTCTGATCTCAGTAATTGTGGTTGGCCTGGCCCAATCGGTAACTGCCTTGACTTTAGTAGGATCAACTGAAATCCCACTAGCTGATATGACATGACCCAGAAATGCAACTTCGTCGAGCCAAAAATCACACTTGCTCAACTTAGCATACAATTATTTTTCTCTGAGTCTCTGCAGTACAGTCCTTAAATGTTCCTCATGATCTTCCTTGTTCTTGCAATATATCAAAATATCATCCATAAACACAATAACAAATCTGTCTAGGAAGTCATGGAATACCTTGTTCATCAAGTCCATAAATACAGTTGATGCATTAGTCAACCCAAATGGCATAACCACAAATTCATAGTGGCCATAACGGGTCCTAAATGCAATCTTTGGTATGTCTTCACCCTTGATCTTCAACTGATGATACCCAAATCTCAAGTTAATTTTGGAAAAGATACTTCACCCTACAACTGATAGGATAAGTCATCGATACTGGGTAAAGGGTATCTATTCTTAATGGTCACCATGTTCAGTTCTCTGTAGTCTATGCACAATCTTAAGGTCCCATCCTTTTTCTTCACAAATAATACTGGTGCTCCCCAAGGAGACACACTAGGTCTAATGTACCCTTTCTCTAACAACTCTTGCAGCTAGTCTTTCAACTCTTTTAGTTCTAATGGTGCCATTTGGTATGGTGCTTTAGAGATCGGCGCCGTACCAGGTACTAGATCAATGACAAACTCTAATTCCCTATCGGGTGGTAACCCAACAAGGTCATTAGGGAACACATCTGGAAAGTCCCTCACGATATGTGTCACGCCCCCATCCCGATGTAAGATATTTTGCCACATAGGGGTGACTGAGACAATACACATCATCCCAATACCTACCAAGATCACAGATACAGTGTCCTGAGCCACAGTCCACCATGTCATCACATTATGATAACAGAAAGGAACGTACCAAAATGGAATAAAGCGTTCCAATTACAGAGTTAACGGAAGCAGAATTTAATTAAATCATGTGAAATTATAGGGCATTGGTTCTCTAATGATAACACATAGTATAATTTCCATAAATGTAACCATTCAATCTCTCCTTATAATTAAATATACAATTTATACATGATTGTGGAATGAATATAGAAATTAAATAGTAAATAATTGCCACAAGGGCACCATTCTTTGGTGTACATCTACATCCAAGTTACAGCCACCGGCTCTACTTGATTCGCATCTAATGATGCTCATCAAGAGTAGTACCTCCTGCATATCAACTAAAAAGGGGTTGCGCAACGGGGTTAGCTACAGTAGCTAGTGAGGGAGCAAAAGGGAATGCATATACATCACATAATCAATATCAAGCAAAATGATACATGCTAATGTTAGATTCATTTTCCACCTAGCACATAAATTCTATCAGTCAAGTATATGCTACTGTGATAACTCGGGAGACACTGAAGGTCACTTGACTTGTCACCCCAGTGAAACCTCAATTATCACATGGGAACTTACGCCGATAGAAACCATTAGGTCACCCAGTGGCAGACTCTGATAGCCATTACTACCCCTATCCTGGCCTCTCCCACCTCCACATACCACAGGTGCTCAAACTATCCAACACATAAACCCCTATTGGCAAGGGTTGTAGCATAAGAGAGCAAGCATCCTAGCCTCAGATATACTATATGCAAGTCCTATCGTCCTGAGAGGTATTCTGGGTGCATCAATGTCCCATTCCATCTAGTACCCGGGTACCAGCACGGCACGGCACGGCACATACAGATCAGGATGGCATATAACAGTTTTCATAATTAAATAAATTTGGGTTCTGGTATCGGCACACCCGGCACCGTAGCCCGATACAATGGTGAGAATATTATCACATTCATAATAGTTCACATTTGAGATAAATAATGCAATGCGCACAATGCTTATAATTATATAATAGCATGCTTAAGATTTGCCAAAGGTATATATATTCAAACCCAAGAAAGCCACCCAGAACCCACTCACCTAACTTGGGTGTCACCTGGCATGGTTGACATGAATCTCACCGGTGCACCAGCTATCCATCGAGTTGGGTAGCCTAAACATACAAAAGAAATCATTAAAGCATGTATAGAATGGTCCCATGCTAGGTCCCTAAGGTTAAAATCAAGTTTCAACCAAGACAGCACAAGCGGACTCACGAACAGTTGCAGCACAGTGAATCTTTCTCTGACTCCATTCAGGCCAAAAGGTAAAAATAGAGGGAGCGGATCCATGGACTGAACTTCTTACTTGGATCCGATCGTGCATCTATTCGAATTCTAAGACACACCCGAGAGCGAGCGGACCCACGGGCGGATGTGTTTCCTTAGTCCGCCCCTGCATCCGATCGATCCCTGGGACATACCCGAGAGTGAACTAACCCCGGGCGGATGCAACAGACTTGAGTCCATTCCTTCACCCATTCAGGTCATTCAACAGGGATTACATTGGGCAGACTAACGGGCGGTACCACGATTGGTGGATCCAGTTGTGCGTCCGCCGGTAGTCTCTTCCGAGATTTCAAAGGGCTTCTTCTCCAGCTTAAAGCATGGAGCACCCTAGCACTTCAGGGTCATGGAGGGGGTGTCTAAGTCTCCCTAGGGTCACTATAACCTAGGCTCACCTCATGGATCCAAGATCCTACAAGGTTTGGTCTCAAATTGGTCCAAGGGTTGGGTTTCATGGCTTAAGGCCAAGGGTTTAACAGCAATAGCTGTAAAGTAGCTCATAGGGACCACTTCTAGATCTAGGTCAGCACCATTAGAGCTCCCAATTAGGGCCAAGCATCACCTTGAGTCCCAAATGGAACCCTAGGTTAGCTTAAGCTCAAGAAAATCTACAAAATGGAAATGAGAATGGAGAAGTACCAAGCTTGAGGTCTTACCTTGGTGAGCTTCCTCCTTCCAGCCATCCTCTCCATCTCTTCTCCTTCACCTTCTCCTTCTTCCTATGTTCGGTCAGCAAGAGAAGGAGATGTGGGGCAGCCAGCCATCTTGGCATAGCTCCCAAATTCTTCCCTTCCCCTCTCATTCCTCTCCTACTTCCACTTCTTCTTCTTTCCTTCTTCCTCCTCCTTCTTCTCTTGTCTCTTCTCCTCCACGGTTTGCTTGGGAGGGGGAGAGATAAGAGAATAAGGATTCTCTTATCCTTTTAAGGTTTAGAAGAGGCCTTAGGTAGTGTTTGGTTAGGGGTCCTTAGAATGTAGTTAACCCTTAGGCTTTAAATGGGTTTTGGTTTAGGCCTTAGGTCATGTTTGGTCCAAGTCATAGACCATTAGGTCCATTTAGTTAATTAGGGTCTATTTGGGTTGCACCCTAAGTCTATAGGACTTAATTGTCCTCTAAGGTCTATTTGGTTTAAGTTAGAATAGTAAAACTCATTATTTACCGTAGTTTAAGTCTTGTGGGCCCTCTTCATGGTCCACTTAACCCATCAATGGTAAGGGTGAGGGTCCATATGGTCCAAAGGTCCAATTGGGGTGTCTGGGACATGGGGATGTGGGTCCCACAGAAAAAATTACCAAAAGGGCAAGTAACAGTACGGGCAGATCCTCGAGTGGATTCAGTTCGAGTGAATCCGTTTATGATTCTGGTGCTGCTGTCAGGGCCCAAACTTCAAGAAAAGTTACGGGGCTTTGACCCACACTTCCAAGATTTCAAGGAGATAGTTATAATAATATTTTAGGTTCAGAGTCATTAATGTTGACCATTGCCACCTAGGCATTACCCTGTGGGCAAGGTCTAAATTACCCCGGGGCATATGGGTATATTTCGGGTGCGGGTGTAACAATATGGATATCCTCCAACTGTTGCTCTTCTTTCTTCAAATCAACTAGAGAAGCCAAAAATCCATGGCAACCTTGAGCGAGTAACTTCCTTGCACGCACTATTGATATCAGAGGCGATGCAGGTTTACCCATCCTCAACCCCCTAAATTTAAATTCAATCTCATCCTTGGGTTTAAAAACTGTCTCCTTCTCATGACATTGTATACTGGCATGATAAGTAGACAGCCAGTATGACATCAAAGTTTGTCATGTCTAGAAGGATTAAGTTTGTTAGCATCTCTCCACCCTCTATCTGAACCAAACAAGACTCAAACACAGTGTCTACAATCAAAATCTCTCTAGATGGTAGGGTCACCGATAAGGAGGGTCCCAATGGTCTAGGGTCAATATTAATCTTCTCAGAAAATGATTTAGATAAAAAGGAGTGTGTCGAACCCGAGTCAAATAATACATTGGCAGATATGGTAGAAATGTTCAGTGTACCTGAATTATGTTCTAGGTTTTAGTTTTTATTTTCTAGTTTTAGGTACAATTCATCAATCAATCAAAGTAATCATCAATTATACTATAAATTAAATCCTTAGATATAGGCTTACCTATAACCATTGTGGTTGAAGCCTCGGCATCCTTTGTCGTCAAAGTAAAAACTCTGGCCTGGGCCTTCTTATTCTAACAAAAAATTTCAGTACACAGGAAACCAAGACAAACTACTCTAGTTGATAGGGGTTCGATCCTAGGTGTAATACCTCTATGTTCAAGATCCAATGCCACCAGTTCTAGTTCATACACTACTCTAAAAATCTGCTTGGATACCACCGTTGTAACGTCCCTAAACCGGCCTAAGGGTAAGGGTCGTCACACAAATCCACAAGATCGAAATAATTTTAGATAGATGAACCAAAACTGACCTATTAATCATAATCTCCGAATAAATCCTCAACAATTCCATCATATAACACAGCAGAAGACTTAAACAATTACAATTAGCATTCAGTTAATATGAAATCAAATATTCAAAACTAAGGTGCTGGTGGTACCACAACTAAAAGTAAAAATAAATCCCTATTACATCCATCCATCCAAATCTTAAAATAAACCATGTACCTAAGGTCAAATCCAAATCCAAAATCATTACAACCGTTTCAATCAAAAGAAAGTAAATGATTTCATAAATGTTCTAATCATCCCCAATCTGAGTATCATCTCCTCCAACAACTCCAGTGTACTCATCACATGAGCATGGCTCCTAACTCTCGTCCTCTGTGTGGTTAAATAAAGGGGTAAGCTTGGGGAAAGCTTAATGAAAAAGGGAAGACATAACATAAATCGGTAAACAAATGCATATCCAGAAATATAATAGAATCTCAAAACATAAGTTGTATAATATGAAAATGTTACAAATTCTAATAAAACATGCCATGAGTTCAAATGTTCATAAAACTAGTTCCAATTAATAGCCTCAGTAGGTTCATAAAGTGGTACTACTAACAATCAACATATCACCAATATAATCAACGGGATGGGACTCAGGCTCTTGACTCACAGAACCGATAACGAGCTCCTATGGAGGGGAAACCACATTCCTTAAACATCACGCTCTTGCTTCACCCACGGTCCCCATACCCAAACACAGTGGAATTATGAGCTTTGAGCTCTTGGCTCGCAGAACCGGACCGTGTCCTTAAACGTCATGCTCTTGCCTCACTCCTGTGGTCAACAATCCACCCCAACATATAACCCCATGTTGGAAGGGTTGCAGTCCAATGGTATTACATTCAAATCATATCTTAAAAAATAACAAGTCACATCATGCTTTTGATAAAGTCAAAACCATGCATTCTTCCATAGAAATCAAGTTACGTTCCAAAACATGCATAGTACTACAAAGTTGACTTCAAAACAATTATGCACAAATAGTTATATTGTTTCAAGTCATGAAATTTCATAAAACAATTATGCACAAAGAAAAGAGATTTGTATATGAAAATAATACATAGGTTATGTGGGGTCTCACTCACCTTAGAAATTTTTTAAGTCAATTCTCACTGCACTTCAAATCACAAAAATAACAATCCAATATCTGCTACATAGATCATAAATAGCAAAATCAATAGGGTAATCCACCCCTACAAGGCTATACCCAACTGGTAAACACGGACAACCCTAACAATCCAATATTTCCCCTACTTCTACATGTCTTAAGACTCTCAAAATTTACAGAGGACCAATTCACCTTTGTACCAAGATCTCCACCAAAAATCATCTCCAAATTCTAACATATCATATTTAAATCATGTGTCTCAATCTTAGTGCTTAGATTCAGGCAGAACCTGCGCAACAAATTTAAAAGATAAATAAATACCATATCCTAAACTTAATTTCATCCTAATTTTTTTAGTATGATACTAGATAAAATAATAATGATTCACACCAAATTTCAAGTCTAAATACTAAGTATTAGTTGGGGTTTCATTATTCCCAAGTTTAGGTTCAAATTCTGCCAAGACAGCAGACTAGTCCCAAGTTCTCATTCAGACGGGATATCAAACAAAATTGGATGGGTACCAAATTTGGAGAAATATTTCATCTATATATTATCCATAATCCCACCAAAATTGGGGTCCAAAATTCTCACTTATTAAGAAACACAGTTCTTTTTCTAACAACAGATAGAATCTGTCCAAAACAGTACACTATAGCAAGACAACCTTAAAACTCAATCTCCTATATTCAAATGACTCTGAAATAGAGCATGAAATTTTGAAAAGGTATTACCTTCTGAAAAATGAAAGGCTCAATGGAGCTCTCCCTTGTTGCGTGAACTTTCTCTCCCTCTCTCTTTTTCTCTTTTATTTCTCCTTCTTCATTTCTTCTTTATGTCTTCTTCTTTAGTTCTTCTTTATTTCTTCTTTATTTTTGCTCCTTTATTTCTTGGAGTGGGTTTCAACTCTTTATTAATAAAACTTCTTCTTTCAATCCCCCAATTCCTTTTATAGTTTATTAATTCTCTCGCTTACTTTATTTTATCTCAACTTCTCAAGTACACCTTGATAAAGGGAATCTTCCCTTCCTCTCAAAATCAATCTATAGTCCTCAAGTCAAAAGTCAATATTGTGCGGGATCCACCAAGCTACGCAAGGAAAAAAATAAAATCCACCTTTGATTGCTTTACTCAATAATTGAACCTTGGACCTCTTTAATTCTATAAAGGGTCTTAACCACTAGGCTCACCCTTCTTACGTGCTAATATACTTATATATAAAAGTATTTGTGTACTAGCAGCATATAACCATGCACAGGAAAAATAAACAAATAAATAAATAAGCATATCCTTCACTAACACTAATAAAATACTAACAAAATTTTTACTTCTAGTGTGCATGCTAACAACCAAAATTCCACCCTTCATTGGTCCACTAGTACTGATTCTGCACACAAAGTGAAAAGTCCAAATTATCCCTGTATTTTGGGCATGGGTATTTCACGTGTAATTGCATAACATAAATGAAATTGCATTTGCATCATGTAGAGACCTTAGGAGGTTGATTTGAATACCTCTTGACCTTACAATAGGTTGGAAAAAGATTGGAGCAAATCCCGGCGAAACCCCCTCAACCAAAATGTCGGAGACAAGCCAAACTGGCTGTCTGGACTGTGATCCGATCGACCAGATCCCAGGCCATTTCGTTCGGATGCTGGTAGTACCTTAATGGGTACGTACCAATCATATGATATGGTCGACCGGATCAGGTTGGACAATCGTCTGATCGACCGGATGGCCCAGCATCCCTCCAATGGCTCTTTTTTAACAGCTATAATTCTAATGGCTATTTTATCCGATCGACCAGATCATTCTTCAGGTCGACCGGGTGGACTAAAAATAGATCCATTAGAGCACATTTTGCATATATTTTTAGAGCCTCAAATGAGCCTATAAATAGAGAACATGTGTGAGCTATTCACAAACCCACTACACTCCAAAATACTACTTTTGTGAGAGTTGAAATGTCATTCTAAAATTCTATTAATTGAAGTTTAGTAGTCTCCATTAAGATAATCCGAGGTTGACTTCAACATTCAAGACATTCATAAGCTTTGGTTCTAAAGAGAAGCTCTAAAGAAGGTCAAAGGTCATATGCATTCATTTCACATCATTTGACACTTGCAAGGACTATAATGTCACACTCCTTGCCTATGTAACTCTTATCCTTTTCATTTTTAATTATTTATTGTTCTTGCATTGGCCTAGACTGTACTTAGGTTGTGTAAGGGATCCTCTTATCCTTAAAAGATTAGGATTCTCTTTTCCTGGTAAAAGATTATTCTTGCATTAACCTAGACTGTACTTAGGTGGTGCAAGGGATCCTCTTATCTTTAAAATATTTAGGATTCTCTTATCCTGGTAAAAAGACTAAGGATTCTCTTATCCTGAAAAAAAGATTGTAAAGGTATTCTTCCCACCTATTTATTAAAAGGAAGATACTAGTGAAATTCTATCAAGCTTGAGAGGAGTGGATGTAGGCTAGGTTAGCCGAACCACTATAAATGTGTGTTCTTATTTTTTTTAGCATTTATTTATATTTACTCTATTTTAATCAAAGAAAATTTAAAAAGGTTAATATTTCACTAGTGATAACCTATTCAGCCCCCTAGGTTATCTCACACCATGGAGGCACACAACGTTGTCCACATACAATTTGACCAATTTATCCATTGAGAACGTTACTATGATTGGGATAAAGTGGGTTGTCTTGGTTAGACGGTCGAAAATCACCCAAAATGTATCTATATCCCTAATGGTACAAGGTAACCCAGTGATGAAGTCCATTGTGACATTTTTCCACTTCCATTCTGGAACTGGTAGTGATTGTAACAAGCTATGTTGCCTATGTCATTCTGCCTTAACTTACTGGCAAACCAAGCATTTTGACACATGCATAGCCACATCCATCTTCATACCCATCCACCAATAAATCTACTTCAAGTCCTTGTACATTTTTTTGCTGCTCGGGTGGATGGAATAAGGAAAACTATATGCTTCCTTCAAAATAATACCCTTCAACTCATCATTAGCTGGTACACATAATTTACCTATGAATTTAAGAATGCCATCCTCAGTCATAGTGAAATCTTTATACTTCCGCTTCTCTTCCCAGATGTTATCCATACTCTTTTGCAATTTCGGGTTCGAAGATTGGGCTGCAATAATCCTTTTCCAAAGGGATGGTTATACCACCAATGCTACCAGTGCAATGGTAGTAGCTTCAATCAATAACTCTAAGTCAAACCTCCTAGCTTCTTCAATAAGCTTTTCACTGACGGCCAAAGATGCTAAGGATAGCATTTGTGACTTCCGGTTGAGTGCATTAGCCACCACATTGGCCTTGCCTGGGTGATAATGAATGGTGCACTCATAATCCTTCATCAATTCCAACCGCCGCCTTTGTCTCATGTTAAGTTCCTTCTGGGTGAAGAAATATTTGAGGCTTTTATGGTCACTGTAGATCTCAATTTTCTCTCAATAGAGGTAGTGTTGCCAGATCTTTAAGGCAAATATCACTGCTGCCAACTCAAGGTCATGAGTAGGGTAGTTCTTCTCATAATCTTTCAATTTACGGGATGCATAGGCAACAACCTTGCCAATTTGCATAAGCACACATCCCAAATCCAACTTAGAAGTGTCACTATACACCATCATCCCACCGGTGCTAGTTGATATAGTCAACATAAGTGATGTGACCAATCTTTGCTTCAATTCTTGGAAGCTTTTCTCATAAGCCTCGGTCCATTCAAATTTCACTCCTTTCTAGTCAACCGAGTCATAGGGGATGATATATGTGAGAAGTTCTCTATGAATCTTCGGTAGTACCCGGCCAATCCCAAAAACTACGAATCTCTCTTACATTCTTTGGCATTTCCCATTCAAGTACTGCCTTTACTTTCCCCGGATCTACTTCAATACCCTTGTTTAAGACCATATGTCCCAAAAATGAAATCTGGGGAAGCCAAAATTCACACTTTCTTAATTTTGCAAAGAGTTACTTCTCTCTCAGTCATTGCAACACTAGCTTTAGGTGTTCCGCATGGTCCTCTTCACCCTTTGAATATATCAAAATATCATAAATAAACACAATGATAAACTTGTCTAGCATGTCGCAAAACACCCTGTTCATTAGATCCATGAATGTAGCTGGTTCATTGGTCAACCCGAAGGACATCACTAGGAACTCATAGTGTCTATAACGGGTCCTAAATGTCATCTTGCTCACATCACCTTCCTTAATCTTGGGCTGATGGTAGCCAGATCTTAGGTCTACTTTTTGAAAATACTTGTGCTCCTTGCAACTGGTCAAACAAGTCATCAATCTGGGTAGTGGGTATTGGTTCTTGATGGTGAGCTTATTGAGTTCATGATGATCGATGCACATCCTCATGCTCCCATCCTTTTTCTTAATAGACACCGGTGCTCCCCAAGGAGACACACTAGGTCTAATGAGCCCTTTCTTTAAAAGGTCTTACAACTTCACTTGTAACTCCTTTAGTTTAGTGGGCGCCATCCTATATGGTGCCTTTGACACTGGTGTCGACCTAGGAATCAAATGAAACATGAACTCCATCTCTCAGTCCGATGGTAGTTTTGTTAAGTCATCCGAAAACACATCTGGGAAATCCTTTCCTATCTTCAGTTCTGACAAAGGTTTCACCTTGGCTTCGGTCTCCATCATTGTGGCTAAGTAGCCTTGGCACCTTTGGTCAATCAATCTCTTCATCCATAAGGGGGATATGATTAACTTCTTGGGCTTCTTTGCCTTGTCCCCTTCATACGTGTATTCATCACCATCTCGTGGTCTAAATAGTATCTTTTTCTCGGCACAATCCACATGAGCCCTATAGGCGGATAACTAATTTATGCCTAAGAACACGTCAAAGTCCATAATGTCTAATTCAAGTAAATGGGCTATTATCTCTCTACCCTCAATATGTACTATTCAAGACTCATAAATTAAATCAGCATCCACATTGCTCCCAGTTAGAATGCTAACCGACAAGCCATGAGTCAAATCCTTAGGGGGTATCCTCATCTTATTAGCAAATTTAGGTGACACAAAGAAGTGGGATGCCCCAGAATCAAATAATACTCGAGCAGGTATACATGAGATGGATATAGTACCTGTAACAAAACATTCTTTTAATATGCCAATAAACATGTATTCATGCACATGCATTAAATAGTTTGGTGGTTATACCTATAACCACACCAGTGCTCGCCTTGGCATCCTCTAATGTCACCGCATAAACACGCCCTTGATGCCTTTGGCCTTGTTGTAGCTATGGGGGATGGATAGTTGTTGGTTTTGCGGTGGTTTAGGAGGCAGCATAGGTGGTGCATCTCCTTGCCTACGCTATGGGCAGGCTCTGAACATATATGTCCCATCTGATTGCAAGTGAAGCAACGGGTGTTTGGCCCTACTGGTCGAGTAGTTATTGCTGGCTATGGTGCTTGGGGAGCTTGAATTGCTTCAAGTCCCTTGTATTGCATAGGTGTAGGGTTAAGGTATGGCACCCTAGGTGTCACACCTCACTCCCCACGACTAGGGTAGTGTGACTAGGATGCACACATGCACCCCAACATCCACCAGGATCTCAGAAGTAGTACTTAGCCCTCACAGTCTCACCCAACATACTTATAATCAGAGCAGCGGAAGATAGAATATAATAGTATAAATCAGAGTACAGAAGCTAAGTTGTGCTAATCTATAAGTAATCGTGTGTGAAGTATCTATAAAAAACATCCATAGCTCTCATCCAGACATAAGTACTAAAAATCCACAAGTTATTACATCATAAGGTGTACTAAAAGTAGAAGTTGGGACATGCCCACCGAATACATCCAAAAACTATAAATAAAGAGAAAGTAACTTGAGGATCCTATCCTCGATCAAAGTGACCCATAGGCACACTAATCACATCCACAATCAGCTCCATGTCCCTTAGACTCTGGAACCCACCAATCATCTCCATGATCAACTATATTCATAACTTCATCAGTGCCCACTGGCATAACATGTCCTACATCATAATCTAAAAAAATGGTACCACGTGGTATGAGCTTCACTAAACCCAACAAGTGAATTAAAACACATAAGCATACACAAATAATCCATGAGTGCAATGCGCATAGATGTATGGATTCATTTCAAATTATCCACCTAACAACAAATACTGAGTCTGGATATAGTACTACTGCAACACCTTAGGTAATATCCCTGGTCCTAAGACGGCGGAACCCAATGATGTCAAACCCAAGTTGTGATTGAAAGCCTACAGTACCGGACTCACCATGAGATTGTCCGCAAACCCCTTGGAGCCTGCGGAACCGGACTCCATCATGAGTTGTCTGCAAAACCCCAATCAACCCTATCCTGCCGTTCGGTCCTGAAATATGGTTAGAACCCAAACTTCATAGCGGGCCTAACCTATTGGTTGTCCGACACCTAATCCCCTATCGGCAAGGGTCGTAGTACTGGGAAAAATATCATCCTAACCAACATTCATCTACATGGGTGATGGTGCATGCATATGCATGTACCAGAGGTTGGGCCATAGTACCGGATTCCCCTTCGGCCATACTATCCACACGTCTCCTCTAGCATACACACCCACATACTAATAGTATGGCAAATTTGATACTGAAGTCCCGGTCGGATCGTCACAAACTCGTTTCCAAGCTTAGTCTAGAATACAAGGAAAATAACAACCACATAGCAATCAAAGGCCCGACATTACCCTCGGCTCCCGGATCCCATTCCTCATACATAATGTATTTTCCAACCATAACATAATCAAAATCAAGCATGTAAACAACTAAGTTAATCCATCAATCATATTGAGCAAGCATTGAATGAAATATTATAGCAATATAAATTAAGCATGCAGGGTGAATGACTTAGTTATACTACCTAAGCATGCTAAGAATGCATAGTGAGAGTAAGACATTCTGTCACACCCCCATCCCAACCAGGGATAATATACTAATATAAGTCACGGGGATATGACTAGAACGATACCTATCATCCTACAAAACCACTAGGATCTCAATGCAATGGCCAATTCATAATCAATTCATCATATATATCACAAGAATATCAAAATGTGAAAATAAACATTACATTTGTATAAATGTAAATCAAAAGAGTGCGGAAGCGTTTACCATAGTTACATGATGTTCATTCATTTAGGTGATAATTAGTACAGTATATTACAACTTATCTCAAAATGACCATCACATAACTAACAAAAAATAGTGTAACTATAAAAGTTTATACAAGACATGGTGTAACCCAAAAAGAATAAAAAAGAATAAGATCTCCTCAATCAATGTGCCCCATAGGCACAGTCGTCACATAGGCTGTCACCCCCCAAACCACCCCCAAGGAGGATTAGGTAGGTGACCTAAATTGCACAGTAGCAATCCGCCAAACCCTGAGGATCCAAAAGCTGTTAATATCATTCACAAACATACACACCCATAATGATGGATAAGAACATAATTACAAAGTGCTGTGGAAACTAATATTTATGTTAACTATCCAAGTTGCGATACACACAATACTATTACTATGTACACAGCACCACCAATCGGGCAGTCACTACACCTCCAACCAATAGCTTCACAAAAACAATAAAAGGGACAAGACAACAGAAGCCCCACAGAAGCTATACAAAAAGGGAAAGGTTAGTAGACTAATATCTACATCAAAAGAATTCCCAAGGTTAGAAGAGGTAAGCTGCCCGCCCTTCAAGGGCCATCTTCAACTGTCATCGAGATCACCCGTACTAGAGGGATAGCCTCCGTCTGGATCCAAACCCACACTATCATAATCAACATCACCCTCCTGCTCTAGATGAGCCTCCCAGCCAACATCATGTCCACCTGTAAAATCATCTAAAAATGAATATACAAGAGTGTGAGCTCCACCGAGCCCGTGACTGAAAATACAACCATGCATGCACATGCAAGCACAACCAAATGAATCCTACATGAGATGAGGTTCTTTGTTATTATTAAGCCAACTAGCATCACAACTAAGGCAGGTAAAGGTGCTACTACAATCCCAATACATGTATCCCTGGTGCGGGCTTCTAACCCCTTCTCGCAATACACCCATTAAGTTATCAGAGAAGACCGATCGACTCCAGCATTCTCTCTATGGTCAGCCTGACTAGCCTTCAAGGATTAGTCTATGATGCCACCTTTCTTAAAGATTGGCATTCAGTCGAGCAAACACCTTTTTGGTATAACTTCTTTTCTTTTTCTTTTTTTTTATATAGGTTCTCTCATAGACATCCAACACCTTAATCCCTGTTGGCAAGGGTTCGTAGCACGTGTGATGATATCCTAACCAGATGCATTCTATATGACATAGTATGAGTCGGGTGGTGTTAACTGTATCCCATTCTACAGGCTACAACGGGCCTCATTTCCAAGCCGGCTACAGCATCTAATCTAGCCTTTTCGCAAGTAAAACATTAGCATTCAATTCCAATAGCCATCAGATACGAATCAGAATCAAATAGGAATATAAAGTAATTTAATAAATAACATAGTAAATATTGATGTTGTTGTCATGACTCATCAGTCATGTTACACCTACACCCATGATGTAATTCCACTCACCTTGTGTTAATCCCGCTTGTTCTTCAGCCGGCTCGGTCCCAATCGGTGTCTGACACTACACCTCGTGTTCGGGGTTATAACCTAAGTTAACTGGACCATTAGAACATGTCAAACACTATTTCAAAAGGGTCTTAGAGTTCCAGGATTGGTTGAGGTTTGCTCAATCGTTGTTCAACAATGATGGGAACAGTAGCATGGTTCTTTTCCAGTTTTGGCTTAGGTTATAGTGTGGGTTTCTGACCCCTTTTTGGGTCCACTAATACATCCAAGACATGGTTACCAGCAAGGATGGTTGGGGTAGGGTTTTTAAGGTAAGGCCTGCGGGTGATGGTCCAATAGGCTAGAATCAGATTAGACCAAGTACAGCAGCACTGGATGATTCACTGGACATTTGGACCAAAAGTCCAGTGCATCCTCCAGTCCCTATTGGACATGGGTTTTGTTGCTCAGAACTTGATTCCAATAGCTGGATTCATCCCATCTTCGATTTGGGATGTAATTAGAGGGTAATATAGCTTATAATTAAGCTAAATCAATGGCTATGGTGGTTCCTAAATCAGTTTGTCTATTAGTTTATGGGTTTGGGTTCAAACATCAAAAAAATTAATCATTAAAGGCTGAGATTTGACATGCAGCCATTCAAACCTCATTTACACACACAACAGCAGGCATGCACATGCATTACAGCCAAAATCTTAAGCCCTAATATGCAAAATACTCCATGCATGCAAAGATCCATGCTCCTAGCTCACTATCTATGGTTTGCATGCATGATCAGGCATGAAATCTAGCTAGATGCATGGCTGGAATTTAAGATGCATATATTAGAAATTTGAAACAGTGTTGGATCATACAATTTCCCTAAAACTAGTCATGCATGCATGATCTAAGCAACCCTAAAGCTCCAGGCAGTGATTCCACATGAAATCCTATAGAGACAGCCATATAGCTTTTGGTCTTTGGGGTTCAAAATCAAAGAACAAATTTGGATCAAGGTTTAGAGGGCTGTTCTTAGGCTTGGTGAGCTTACCTAGGGCTGTGGAGGAATTTGGCCAAGGCTTGCTCAAGTACAAGCCCTCCTTCTCTTCCCTTCTCCTTCTTTCTCTCTTCCTTTCTTTCTCTTTTCTTCTCTACTGTTTAGGAACAATAACAGCCTAATTTCTAAGCTGGGCCCCTATTTATAGTTTTTATAGAATTAAGGTCTGTTTGGCTAGGTAGTCCTATAGGAAAAATGCATTTTTAAAGGAATTATTGCCTAGTTTAGCTATATAGGTGGGTCCCACATGGATTCCAAGATGGGGATTACTTCCTAAAATTCCAAGGTACATATTGGAGGTGTTTGAAGGTAGTAGGTTCAGCTCCCACAAGCTTGTAATGGGAAAATGTAGGTTTTGGCATCATTGGAGCTTGCACTGGAGCTTTGGGCCAATCGTCGAGTGCATCATCCAGTGAATGCTGCACTGCTAAAATTTCGCTTGTGGTTTCCACAGGGGTTTGTTTTCCACATGGTACCTTCCCCACACCCTACTACTCATATAAGGAGAACATATTTAAGAGCATGGCCCCCTTAGTTCTCAGGAGAGAGAATTACCTGTGCTCTGTGTTGTATAGCAGGTGATGGGCTGAGCAACTGCAGGGTATTGCAACCCACCTTCTCACAGGTATGGTAGATGTCATCATAAGGGGCTTCCTATTGATTGTAACCATTGGGGTGATACGCCACAGATCATTGGTGTGGGTGGCTGCTGATCCCTGTTCTTTAAGCAAAATCTAAGTCAAATTGGGGCAGGTTTGACATTCTCCCCACCTAACAGAAATTTCATCCTCAAAATTGGCATACCTTGTGGTCCAAAAAGCTGAGGATATTTAGTACGCATTTCCTCCTCTCGCTCCCATGATGCTTCCTCTGGTGGGCGGTTCCCCCATCGAATCTTAAAGAATGTAACCGTGCGTTTATGGAGGTTATGCTCCTTTCTATCTAGTATCTCCATCGGCTATTCCTCATAGGTCATATCAGCATCCAGCTGCTCTGGTTTGGCCGAGAATGCATGTGTCGGGTTGTTGATATATTTTCTTAGCATCAACACATGGAATACATCAAGGACGCCTTCTAAAGATGGGGGTAGGGCCAGTCGATACGCTACTGGTCCAATCCTCTTCAGGATTTCATATGGGCCGATGTATCTCAAGCTCAGTTTGCCCTTCTTGCTGAATCGTAGCAGCCCCTTCATTAGAGAAACTTGAAGAAACACCTTCTCGCCAACTCCAAATTCAATGTATGTCCTTCCTCCGGTTGTCGGCGTAGCTCTTTTATCTGGACTGAACCGCTCTGATTTTTCCCTAATCACATCCACTTTCTCACAAGTTGCTTGTATCATCTGAGGACCTAGATACTTTCGTTCCCCGACTTCATCCCAGTATAACGGTATATGACATTTCTAGCCATATAGGGCTTCATATGGTGCCATGCCAATGTGGAGTGGTAACGGTCATTATAGGTAAACTCCACTAAGGGAATGTGGGCATCCCAACTATCCCTCATTTCTAATATGCAGGCTCTGAGCATATCTTCCAGAGACTGAATGGTCCTTTCAAATTATCCATCTGTCTGGGGGTGGAATGCTTTACTAAGATTTAGCTAGGAATCTAAGGCTCGTTGTAAGCTCTTCCAGAATCTTGATGTGAATCGGGGGTCCCGATCGAATACAATGCTGACGGGCATGCCATGTAGGCGGACCACATTTTTAGTGTAGAGTTAGCGAGCTTTTCCATGGAGTAAGTTGTCTTGATGGGAACAAAGTGGGCTGTCTTGGTTAGCCCATCGACTACCACCCAGATTGCATTCATTCCCTTTTTTGTGTTGGGCAAATTAGTCACAAAATCCATGGTAATCCTTGCCCACTTCCACTCTGAAATTGGAAGCGGTTGTAGCAGTCCATAAGGTTTGTGTCTCTCTGCCTTTATCTGCTAACAGGTGAGGCATTCCAACATGTACAAAGCTACAGTCTGTTTCATCCCAATCCAAAAATAATATCTCTTCAAATCCTTATACATTTTTGTGCTTTCTAGGCTGCTTCTCAATTATTTCTTCTTGGGATTGATGATTGTATGTCCATAGATGCCAGCTGAACATCTATTCCCTCGATCATGAGTTCCAAGTCAAACTTTTGAGCTTCTTCTATTAACTGCTCGCTAATGACCACGGAAGTGAGGGATGCGGTTTGGGATTTTCTGCTAAGTGCTTATGCTACTACATTGGCCTTACCAGGGTGGTATTGAATATTGCAGTCATAGTCCTTTACCATTTCCAACCACCACCTCTGTCTCATGTTTAATTCCTTCTGAGTGAAGAAATACTTCAGGCTCTTGTGGTCGCTAAAGATTTCGCTCTTCTCACCAAAAAGATAATGCGCCAATTTTTAAAGCGAAAACTACCACAGCCAACTCTAGGTCATGAGTGGGGTAGTTCTTCTCATGTTTCTTCAACTTCCTTGAGGTGTAGGCGATCACCTTTCCTTTCTGCATTAGTACACCGCCCAATCCTGTTTGGAACGCATCCGCGTACATAACCATGCCACCGGTGCCATCTGGAATGGTTAGCACTGGTGCCGTCACCAATCGATTCCTCAGTTCTTGGAAACTTTTCTTGCAGGCATCGGTCCATTCGAACTTTGCACCCTTCCTTGTTAGCTTTGTCATTGGTGTCGAGATGCATGAGAAATTTTTAATGAATTGACGGTAATACCCAGCTAATCCTAAGAAACTGTGGATCTCCGTGGCATTCTTTGGAGTCTCCCACTCTAGAACCACCTTTACCCTGTCTGGGTCTACTTTGATACCTTCCTTGGTGATGATATGTCCCAAGAATCAAATTTGGTGGAGCCAAAATTCAACCTTGCTGAATTTGGCGAACAGCTGGTGTTCCCTTAATCGCTGCAACACGAACCTAAGGATTTAAGCATGTTCCTCTTCACTTCTGGAGTAGACCAGGATATCATCGATAAATACGATGACATACTTATCTAGTACGTCATGGAATACCCTGTTCATCATGTCCATGAACACAGCTGGGGCGTTGGTTAATCCGAATGACAACACCAAAAATTCATAGTGTCCATATCGGATTTTGAACACCGTCTTGTGAATGTCACTACCCTTGATCTTCTACTGATGGTACCCAGACCTAAGATCAATTTTAGAGAAAACCCTTGCACCCTGTAATTGATCGAATAGGTCATCGATGCGAGGCAATGGGTATCAGTTCTTGATTGTGAGTTTGTTCAGCTCCCGATAGTCGAGGCACATCCATATGCTTCCATCCTTCTTCTTCACAAACAACATGGGTGCTCCCCATGGGGACACGCTTGGTTGATTCAGTCCTTTCTTCAGTAGGTCTTGCAACTAAATCTATAGCTCTTTTAGCTCCACATGCGCCATTCTATAAGGTGCCTTGGATACAGGTGTTGCACCAGGAACTAAGTCGATCGCGAACTCCGTTTGTCGATCAGGTGGTAGCTGAGTCAGATCTTCCAGAAAAAACATCTGGAAACTCCCTAACAACATCAAGTTCCTCTAATGGCCTAATATTTGCCTCAGTGTCCATTACCGTGGCCAAATAGCCCTGACATCCTTTATCCAACAACTTTCATGCTTGGAAGGCGGATAAGGTTATCCTCTTGCGTTTCTTCATTGGTTCAATTTAATAGGTGAAAATCAAGCCTTCCTTCACCTTAAATAAAATCTTCTTCTCCGCACACATGACGTTTGCCCCATAGGCAGACAGCTAATCCATGCCTAGTATTACATCAAAATCCTTCATATCAAACTTGATCAGGCAGGCTATCAGGTTATTTCCACAGATTTTCACTAGACAGGGGTCGTAGACTTCCCTTAGACTCACGACGCTTCTAGTCGGAGTGCTAACTACTAAATCATACCCTATGTCCTTTGGTTGGATGGTCATCCTATCCGCAAAAGTAATAGATACGAAAGAGTGGGATGCACCCGAGTCGAACAACACTCGTGCATGAGCGGATGATATAATCAAGGTACCTAGGGTTTATATAGAGATAATGATGCAATCAAATTCCCTACACCCAATTGGTTAGATTTCTATAATTTAGTAGTGTTATAAGCACATACCTGTCATTACTTCTAGGTTCGCCTCCGCTTCTTCATTAATTAGCACAAACACCTTCCTTCGTGTCTGATTGTCCCAGGGCTGAAAGGGTCGAGCGGTAGACTGGATCGCCAGGTAAGAGTTATATCTGTGGCTCGCACAATCTCTAGCTAGGTGCCTAGCTTTATTGCATACAATGCATTTGTTGGATAGTGCAGAGGGGGAAAAGGCTTGGCTTGCTTGGCTCATCGCTGGTCGAGGTGGCGGGGCAGCAGTTGTTGTTTGGCTAGGAGTGGGTTGAGCATATTGAGCAGTCTGATTGTAAATAGGACGGAAATGTTGAGGAGTTTGGCTCATTTCTTGCTGTCGATACTGTATCAGATTGGGGCTCGAGCTAGTCCCCCAAAATGCCTTGTTTGGCCACCCAAAATTCTGATAGTTACTAGGCCTTTTGCCCAATCCAGGCGACACAGTGGTCTTCTCCTTTAGTCTATCCTCCAGGCTCTTTGCCTTATTGACCATCTGTGCATAGTCTTGAATGTCTAGGACTGACAGAGTGGATCCGATCTCCGACTTGAGTCCTTTCTCAAACTTCTTTATCTTACTAGCTTCTCCGTTCATGTGCTCTAGTGCGAAATGGAACAAATCCTCAAATTGCTGCTAGTAATCCTACACGGTCTTCAATCGTTGTACAAGGGCAGAGAATTCGGCTTCCTTCTTTTCTCTGAAACTCTCGGGAAAATAATTCTTAAAGAAAACTTCCTTAAATTGATCCCAAGTAGGGTTGGGATGAACTGCTTCCAAGTTAGGTCGTGTTGCCTTCCACCATGCTTCTACCTCATTTTGCAATTAGTACCTAGTGCATATCAATTTCTGAGCATCGGTACACTCGAGTATGTCGAATGCTTTTTGTAAGGCGCTAATCCATCTCTCTGGTTGCATCACCTCAGAATTAAGCTTGGAGAATGCAGGTGGCTGGAGTTTCTTGAATCTCTCCATCACTTTAGCTATGGAGCTGTCCATCGCGTGTTAAGGCACAGGTGGTGGAAATTGCAGGGGCCGATTGGGTGGTGGTGGTGCCGCTCACTGCTGCATTATAGTCACAAATTGAGCAGTCATCTGGCCTAACAACTCTTGTTGTTGTTGCATAGTCTGCATCATGGTCGTCATGATGGTATTTACTTCACCAACAGCCATACCCGAAGCGGGTACGATTACAGCAGCTGGGGCAGCTACTGGCACAAGATTTGGGATAACTCGGGGAACTCTTAGCGAAGTAACCAATACCTCAAAATTTTGAGCTTCAGCTCTATCCGATAGCTCAACTTCCAGAATGAATCAAGGGCCTCTGATGAGCACATTTATGTGTGAAATCTTAGGGCATAAAGCATACATTTTACCACATTAGACAGAGTTACTTTGGTGCTTTCTTGTGCTTTTCAGGTTTTAGGCTATTTTGGGCTATTCTGGACTATCGGGAGCTGCATGTCCCAAGTTACACGTAAAGTTGCCATTTTTCTTTCTATGGCTATAAAGAGGACTAAATTTGAAGCAAGATGAATTTGACGGAACGTAAGTACGCATTCATTTAGGCCACCATGCAATCGATTATTCTTTTTAGGCCAGGAAAGGACAATGGGTCAAAAAGGAGCTATAGTGCAAGCCCATAGTCATTTTGCCACTGCCCAAGGACATTTTTGACATTAAAGAAGGTACTTCTAAGAAATTGTGGAGATCTACTGCAAGTACAGGATTATTTTGGTAATTTTTCATTCTTGAAGAGAGAGAAGGGTTGCTATCCACATGGGGGGACCCACACTACCATAAGGTTCCACGATTTTTGAAGGCCCATAGCTGTCCACGATTTTTAGAGGGTGCACACACACCCTCCACGATTTTTCTAGAGGACTTAATGGGTATTTGATTAATTGATTGAGTGGAATCCTAGTCATCACCCTTATTCTCTCTCTTCTCCAACTTTTCAAGGGCACTTTTGGAATTTTACTGGGATAGATTTCTTTTGAAAAATATTCTCTCATCCATGGAAGGTTGAAAAGTCAAAGATGCCTTGATCCCATTGCTTGGAGAAGATATCTTCAAAGAAGAGGAAGCACAAGTTAGAACTAGAAAGTTACTTTTGTAAAAATAGAAGGTTTATGTAGCTAGGATTCTCTTCTCTCCCTCTTTCTATTTTTTTCTCTTTTTTCTTGGGAATCAAGGCATTGTAAAGGAGGAAGGAGAAGGGAATATTCCCTTATTTTGGATTTCCTTCTCCCACTCTCTCTCCCCTCCACGTTTTTTTAGAAGGAGAGAGGCCCCAAAATCGTGGAGCCCCTCTCCCTCTTCCCTTTTCTCTTCTCCTCTCCCCTTCTCCCTATAAATACCCATAGCCTTGGGGCTTGTAATTTGTTCAAATTTTAGTTCAATTAATTAGTGAAATTTCTTCTTTTCTTCTTCTAGTTTTTGGCTTTCTAAATTCTAGTTTGATTTTATGCTTTAAATTCCATGATTGTAATGCTTTTGATTCATGCTTTAATTTTATGTCTTCAATATGGTTGTAATAATGCTAGTTTAGTTTCAATCTTTCTAGTCTAAGTTCCTAAGTTGATGACAAGACTTGGAGATTTAGAAAAGGAAGCCATGCAAGGTTTGTTCAAGTATTCAAGCTCTTCAATTACATTCATGCAAGCAATTTCAGTCCGTGTCAAGCACATCCAGGTTTTTACTCTCTAAACTCTTAATCTCATTCTTACTCTCTTCTATCTCATTCTCCTTCTTCTTCTTTTGTTTTTTTTTTTTTTATGTGGTTGTGGTGTGTGGCTGCAATTTATCCCTTCCAATCCGCTTTAGTATGATAGGTTAGATGGATATGTGTTAGGATGCCAATTTAATTCATGCCAATTTAGTTCGTTAGATGCTTGTGAGTTAGAACACGTTAGTTTTTGTTAGTTTAATTAGTTTAATTTAACACTTTAATTTGGTTCACTTTGCATTACTTTAAAGTGATTAAAATAGGGTGGTGTATATCTCCTTGAGTTCAACCCGTAGTTACAATTGATCTGTACGCTTGCGGTTATTATTTAATGCAAACAAGTTTTTGGCGCTGTTGCCGGGGAGATTATTGTTCACTTTATGTTTCTGATTTTTTAAGTAATTCGAAGTGCTTTATTTTATTTTACCTTTTCTTCTAAAAAAAAAATTCAGTTTTTGAAAACCTCATCTTGTTTCTCTTCTGTTTCAAAGACTGTACGCCCAATCTAAAGACCTTCTTATGCTCAAACCCAACTTCTTTTGGTGTCCCTCATAGGATTAAGTTTCCTATGATGCTGCATCTTGACTTGGTTGGGTGGAATGGCATATGACTTATCTTTGGAGGTGACCAACTTTGATAACAGGAAAGCGACATAGTGAGTGGTTTGGAAACAGAAATGTATAGTAGTCCTCCATTCTACATTAGAATTCACTTGGAGTCGCACATAGGTGGCTATAGAAGACTATATGGGTCCCCTTGCTGTCAACCTATATGGCAACCTTATAGCTTTGGAACCACTATTTCGATTCTTGAGGGACAGATGCACTATCTAACTTGGACTCCCTCTTGGTTTTGATTTTTTCTAGTCTTTTATTTAATTTTTCTTAAAGAGACTTCATATCTGTTTAGGTGGCTCAATCGTGGACCCGTGATTCATCTAACCGTTTTATTGGACTACCATTTTCTCCACCACCTTTGACTCCACCTTTGATCATGGGTGAACCCAAGACTCTTAAGGATAGGTTTTACCCTACCAGGGCTGCACAACCTTCTTGCATTAGTCTACCTACTGTTATAGGGAACAATTATGAACTCAAGACCAACTTCATTAGCATGCTACCCCACTTCCATAGGATGGCCAATGAAGATGCATATCTCTTCCTTAGGGAATTTGAGGAGGCTTGTGTTCTAATTAAGGTACAAAATTTAACTGATGATGCAATTAGGCTTAGGTTTATACCCTTTGCCCTGAAAGATCAGGCCAAGAAGTGGCTCTATGGACTGCCTACTAATTCCATTACCACATGGGATCAGTTTACCATTATCTTTTTGAGAAAAAAAATTTCCCCTTTACAAGGCCAATAAGCTCAAGAGTGACATACTCCAGTTTAGGCAGAAATCACAAGAGTCCTTTTCTAAATTCATGGAAAGATTCAAGTACCTCCTCTTAGAATGCCCTCACCATGGTTTTGACTTGTGGCAGCTATGCCAAATTATTTATGAGGGCATTGACTTTCAGACCAAGCAACTTGTAGAGTCTATGTGTCCTGCAGGTTTACCTCTTTTTTAGAAGAGAATGATGTATGGACATTCTTAACTAACTTGGCTAAAAAAACTAGGGAGTGGGAATCTTCTCAAGAAGCTGAAAGGACCACTAAGGGGTACCTCATCAAGGGTATGCCAGTCAAGGAAGCCAAACTTAACAGCCTCATAAAAAGGTTGGAGTCCATAGTTCTTAAAGTGTCTATACCAGTTAACCAGGTCAACCATGTGTCTATATGCAGTTGGTGTCATACTCCTGGACATCTTTTGGAGGAATGTCCCAACATCTTTGTGGGCAATTCCAACACTGAGAATGTAAGTGTTCTCTACCAAAATAATCCATATAGCAATACTTACAACCTAGGATGGAGAAATCACCCTAATTTCTCCTAGAACCAAGGGAACCAAGCAGGCCCATCCAACTTTCACAATCAAGGCCAGCTTGGTGTCCAAAGGCCCAACTTTGCATCACAAAACTAAGGCATGTCTCCTAACCCCTTCCCCCCTCGTCCTCCTCTAGGACCTTCTATAAATTCTGCTAGGCCTCCTCTCCTTGCACCTTATCAGCAAACCCCAGGGTTATCACAATCTTGCATGAGAGGAAAACAGGAAAGTTACCTAGCCAACCTAAGCCAAATCCTAGGCATCAGGTTCATAATCAGTAAGGTACCCAAGCTCCTCCACTCAATCCGGTACAAAGCCAATAGCTTCGAGCACCCTCTAGCCAGGTTAATGTTGTATATGCTTTAAGGAGTGGTTGTGAGTATCAACAAGCTAGTACACCTCAGTCTTTACCATCTCATACTCCTATTGACTCTCCCCCTTCTGAAGAAGCCGTTGTAGTGCCTACTATTCCAGGTTCGTCTGATGAACCTAAAGAAATTCTAGATGATTTGGTTGAGGAAACCAAAGATGATTCTGTTGAGAAAGTGAAAAAGACTACCCCTAAAAGAGTTTATACCCCACCTGCCCCTTTCCCAAATAAGTTGGTTAGCAAGAAGTCTCCTTCTGTGGAGAAAATATTGGATGTTTTTAAATAGGTTCAGGTGAATATCCCCTTGTTGGATGCTATTGCCTAGATCCCCACTTATACTAAAGTCCTTAAAGACTAATGCACATAAAAGCGGACCACCAATGTGCTCAAAAAGGCATTCATGGTTGGTAACATTAGTTCTCTCATCTCACAGCCAGTAGCAGCCAAGCATAAGAATCCTGGAAGTCTCACCATCTCTTGCACTATAGGCAACACTACTATTGATCATGCTCTATTGGACCTTGGTGCAAGTGTGAACTTGTTACCCTTTCATGTCTACCAATAACTAGGATTGGGAGAGCTGAAACCCACCAAAATTACACTTTAGCTTACAGATCGGTAGGTTAAAATTCCCAAGGGGATGATTGAGGATGTCCTGTTGAAGGTTGGAGAATTTATCTTTCTTGTGGATTTTATTGTCTTAGATACCCAACCTACTGTCAATTTCAAGGACCAAATCCCCATTACTTTGGGTAGGCCATTCTTAGCTACCAGTAATGCTTTAATCAATTGCAGGAATGGTCTCATGAAATTATCTTTTGGCAATACTTCTGTTGACTTCAATGTGTTTAGGTTGGGCAAGCAGCCTGATATAGATGAAGAGGTGCATATGCTTTAGGGATTTTCCGATGATGTTGACACTTTCTTTGAGATTGATTTTGATTCAGGATTTCAAGAATGTATACAGGAATTGGAGGGTTTTGATGATACCCCCTTATCTGAGGTCTGGAGCATCCAACCACCTTTGGAGCCCCTTGGACCCCTATCCACCTCCATTCCCAAATCCTCCATTATTGAGGCCCCCACATTAGAGTTGAAGGCATTGCCCTCCAACCTCAAGTATGCCTTCCTAGGACATGATCATACTCTCCCTATTATTATCGTTTCTGATTTGACTTCTATTCAGGAAGAAGAGTTGATTAAGCTTCTAAAGAACCATAAGAAAGCCATAGATTGGACCATGTCTGATATCAAAGGTATTAGTCCCTTCATTGTTCAACATCATATCCATCTGATGGAGAGTTCCAATCCTTCTAAGGAACCCCAAAGAAGGGCTAACCCTATGATGAAAGAGGCAATCAAGAAAGAGATCCTAAAGTGCTTGGATCATGGCATTATTTATCCTAATTCTGATAGCCAATAGGTGAGTCCTATGCAGGTTGTACCTAAGAAAGGAGGAGTCACTGTAATTGAGAATGCCAATAATAAATTGATTCCAACCCGTATCCAAACGGGATGAAGAGTGTGCATTGATTACAGGAAATTGAATGCGGCAACTTGGAAGGGCCACTTTCCCTTGCCTTTTATTGATCAGATGCTAGAGAAACTAGTTGGCCATGAATATTATTGCTTTCTTGATGGTTATGCAGGCTACAACCAAATCCCTATTGCTCTAAAGGACCAACACAAGACCATTTTCACATGCCCTTATGGAACTTTTGCTTACCGGCGTATGCCTTATGGGCTTTGCAATACCCCTTCTACATTCCAAAGGTTCTAATGAGTATCTTTTCTAATATGGTAGAGCACTTCTTAGAGATGTTTATGGATGATTTTTCTATTCACAATTCTACCTTTTCTAATTGCTTGCATCACCTTTCTTCGGTTCTCAAAAGATGCATAGAAAAGAACTTGGTCTTGAATTGGGAGAAGTGCCACTTCATGGTGAAGCAAGGCATAGTTCTTGGTCACATTGTGTCCAAAGAGGGGATTAAGGTTGACAGATCTAAGGTGGACCTTATTGTCAATTTACCACCACCCAAGAGTGTAAAGGGCATTAGATCTTTTTTGGGCCATGCAGGTTTTTACAGGAGATTCATCAAGAACTTTAGCGAGATAGCTAGACTTCTCACTTCCCTCTTGGCAAAGGACTGTCCATTTGATTTCTCTCTTAAGTGTCATAAGAGCTTTGAGCAATTGAAAGGCGCATTGACCTCCGCACCCATTATGCAAGCTCCAAAATGGACAATGCCATTTGAGCTTATGTGTGATGCCTCTGATTTTGCTATAGGGGCTGTTCTTGGGCAAAGAATCAACAAATTGCCCTATGTGATTTATTATGCTAGTAGGATTCTAGATGATGCACAGCTTAATTATACTACCACTGAGAAAGAATTTTTGGCTGTTGTATTTGCTCTAGAGAAGTTTAGGCCTTACTTGATTGGATCACATGTTGTTGTTTACACTGACCATGCAGCTATCAAATATCTTGTGCAGAAAAAGGATGCCAAGCCTTGCCTCATTAGGTGGGTCCTCTTATTTTAGGAATTTGATCTTGAAATTAGGGATAAGAAAGGCAGTGAAAATTTGGTTGTAGACCATCTATCCCGGCTGCCTAATTCCTTGACTGTGGATTCTCCAGTCAACGAGAACTTTCCTGATGAGTATCTGATGGTAATGTCTAGTGAACCTTGGTTTGCTGACATTGTTAATTATCTGGTTACGGGTGTGGCACCTGCACATTGGTCCACCCAAGATAAGAATCGTTTCTTTTCACAGGTAAAATATTTCTTTTGGGACGATCCTTATCTTTTTAAGACTTGTCTGGATCAAGTAATCCGGAGATGTGTTCCTGATCATGAGCAACAATCTGTCTTATCTTTTTGCCATGATCAGGCTTGTGGAGGCCACTTTGGGTCCAATAAGACAACGGCCAAGGTTTTACAATGTGGATTCTATTGGCCTAGTCTATTTAAAGATGTTTTACTTATTGCAATGTGTGTTCTTCATGCCAATCTTTAGGGCGTCTTTCTAAGAGGAATATGATGCCCCTCAACCCAATTCTGGTGGTTGAGGTGTTTGATGTATGGGGTATAGATTTCATGGGACCTTTCCCTAATTCTTTTGGTAACCTGTACATATTACTTGCTGTGGACTATGTGTCAAAATGGATTGAGGCAGTTGCTTGTAAGACCAATGACCACAAGGTGGTTGTGCAATTTTTAAAGGAGAACATCTTCTTCCATTTTGGTACTCCCCGTGCTATCATTAGTGATCGGAGCAAGCATTTTTGTAACCGTCCCTTTGAGGCCCTTATGAGGAAATAAGGTGTCATTCACAAGTTGACCACACCCTACCATCCCCAAACTAGTGGCCAGGTTGAGGTTTTAAATAGGCAGATAAAATAAATTCTTGAGAAAACCGTCAACCCGAAACGCAAGGATTGGTCTAACTGGTTGGTAGATGCTTTGTGGGCCCATAAAAAAGCCTTTAAGATCGATCTTGGTCAACCTCCGTACCGTCTGATATATGGAAAGGCGTGTCACTTACCTGTTGGCCTTGAGCACAAGGCTTTTTGGGCTATCAAGAAGCTTAACTTTGACCTACCCACTACAGGTGCCCATAGGAAACTCCAACTATCTGAGTTGGAAGAGCTTAGAAATGAGGCATATGAGAATGCTCGGATTTACAAGGCAAAAACCAAGGCTTTCCATGATGGGCACATTTTGAGAAAATCTTTTGGGGTAGGTCAGAAAGTTTTGTTATACAATTCTCGTTTGCACATCTTTTCAGGTAAACTGCGTTCTAGATGGGATGACCCTTATATTGTTCAGACTGTTTATCTTCATGGGGCTGTTGAGGTTGCCAATCCTAGTACAGGTGCTACTTTCAAGGTAAATGGGTAAAGATTGAAACCATACATAGAGATGCCCACTCCACTTGTAGAAGAGGTCATGGATCTCCATGAGCCTCTTTACCTTGAAGAATGACCTCCTGGTATGTTTGCCCTCCCTTGTCCTTACTCTTTATTTTCTACATGCATTGAGGACATTGCATAAATTAAGTGTGGGGGAGTGTGTTGAACTTGATGGTGAATTTTATGAATTTTGATTGTGGCGGTAGTTTGGTTATGTGCATAAGTCTCTTGGATTGCAAAGCGAGAGAAAAAAGGAATTAGATGCCCTAGCATGGCAAATAATAAAAAAATCCCTTTTTAAGGATGGTAGTTGGTTTGTATCCGGTGAGAGGGATTGAGTTAGAAAATATGAGCGTTATTTCATTTGATGGCTAGAATCCTCTTTGTGTTTTATGGACCCTTTGATCTTTTGACTAGTAGTTGAGACCAATTTGTTTTGGCAAAGCATGAAAGTGAATGAAAAAGAAAGAAACAAGAAAGGAAAGTGGAATTCCTTGGGACTAGACAGGGCACTGTGCCTCATGAAGCAGGGTGACTTGATCGAAATTCCTTGGAAGGAAACTCAAAAAACTCTTGCATCAATGTCTCAAAATCTTATTAGATATATGCAAAAAGCGAAGCTACCAAGTACTTGGGTTTCTGGTGTATGCTCCACCATGTCATTCAGGAAACAGTAGTGGAGTAGAAAAAGAGTTTACTACTGTAAAAGAAAAGCTTTTGCCTTACTGCCTGAAAAGAAAGTGTGGTCAAAAATACTCAAAGCCTAAGTCTTTGGTTCCATCGATGCTATGAGTGGTTTACTTGAAGGTGAGTAGTGTTTAGAAAATATGAAGAGAGCCCTTGAACTTTATGCATGCTTGTTACTTGAATTGATGTGAGGTGATAAAATTCAAGTGTGGGGGAACCTTTGGCTCCTTGATTTTTAATTGAGTATTTTTTGGGATTATGTGCACTTTCTTACTTATGCCATGATTGAAATTTGCAGCATTCTTTCTTATTGAATTTTGGGTGTACATTCACTGCAAACACCCACAAGACACAATTCGTCCACTAGGGGTAACCTAGGGGTTCAAAGGCTTGTTGCACAGGCTAAGTGCAACCGTGATTCCTACAAAAGTGAGTTAGGACTTTTGCATTTTAGGATAGTTTTTGTTTTGTTTACTTGAGGACAAGTAATGTTCAAGTGTGGGGGAATCTGATGAGCACATTTATGTGTGAAATCTTAGGGCATAAAGCATATATTTTACCACATTGGACAGAGTTACTTTGGTGTTTTCTTGTGCTTTTCAGGTTTTGTGCTATTTTAGGCTATTCTGGACTATCGGGAGCTGCATATCCCAAGTTACACGTAAAGTTACCATTTTTCTTTCCATGGCTGTAAAGAAGACTAAATTTAGAGCAAGATGGACGTGACGGAATGCAAGTACGCATTCGTTTTGGCCACCATGCAATCGATTATTCTTTTTAGGCCAGGAAAGGACAATGGGTCAGAAAGGAGCTGTAGTGCAAGCTCATAGTCATTTTACCACTGCCCAAGGACATTTTTGACATTAAAGAAGGTACTTCTAAGCAATGGTGGAGATTTACTGCAAGTACAGGATTGTTTCGATAATTTTTCATTCTTGAAGAGAGAGAAGGACTGCTACCCACATGGGGGGACCCACACTACCACAGGGTTCCACGATTTTTTAAGGCCCATAGCTGTCCACGATTTTTAGAGGGTGCACACACACCCTCCATGATTTTTCTAGAGGACTTAATGGGTATTTGATTAATTGATTGAGTGGAATCCTAGTAATCACCCTTATTCTCTCTCTTCTCCAACTTTTCAAGGGCACTTTTGAAATTTTATTGGGATAGATTTCTTTTGAAAAATATTCTCTCATCCATGGAAGGTTGAAAAGTCAAAGATGCCTTGATCTCATTGCTTGGAGAAGATATCTACAAAGAAAAGGAAGCATAAGTTAGAACTAGAAAATTACTTTTGTAAACATAGAAGGTTTATGTAGCTAGGATTCTCTTCTCTCCCTCTTTCTATTTTTTTCTCTTTTTCCTTGGGAATCAAGGCATTGTAAAGGAGGAAGGAGAAGGGAATATTCTCTTATTTTGGATTTCCTTCTCCCACTCTCTCTCCCCTCCACGTTTTTTTAGAAGGAGAGAGGCCCCAAAATCGTGGAGCCCCTCTCCCTCTTCCCTTTTCTCTTCTCCTCTCCCCTTCTCCCTATAAATACCCATAGCCTTGGGGCTTGTAATTTGTTCAAATTTTAGTTCAATTAATTAGTGAAATTTCTTCTTTTCTTCTTCTAGTTTTTGGCTTTCTAAATTCTAGTTTGATTTTATGCTTTAAATTCCATGATTGTAATGCTTTTGATTCATGCTTTAATTTTATGTCTTCAATATGGTTGTAATAATGCTAGTTTAGTTTCAATCTTTCTAGTCTAAGTTCCTAAGTTGATGACAAGACTTGGAGATTTAGAAAAGAAAGCCATGCAAGGTTTGTTCAAGTATTCAAGCTCTTCAATTACATTCATGCAAGCAATTTCAGTCCGTGTCAAGCACATCCAGGTTTTTACTCTCTAAACTCTTAATCTCATTCTCAGTCTCTTCTATCTCATTCTCCTTCTTCTTCTTTTGTTTTTTTTTTTTTATGTGGTTGTGGTGTGTGGCTGCAATTTATCCCTCCAATCCGCTTTAGTTTGATAGGTTAGATGGATATGTGTTAGGACGCCAATTTAATTCATGCCAATTTAGTTTGTTAGACGCTTGTGAGTTAGGACGTATTAATTTTTATTAGTTTAATTAGTTTAATTTAACACTTTAATTTGGTTCACTTTGTATTACTTTAAAGTGAGTAAAATAGGATGGCGTATATCTCCTTGAGTTCGACCCGTAGCTACGATTGATCCGTACGTTTGCGGTTATTATTTTGTGCAAACAGCCTCTTTCACGACGACCACCCCGGTTTGATCTCGTGTTAACCATGTTTGATTGCTGAAAGGAATTTCGCATATGAATAACTCTATACTTATCTTTACTAGTGAAAGTTCTAATTTGATCTGAAATACATAGGATAGCATCTTTCTAGGTTGCAGTTTGATAACATTTCCATATAGCAAGGAGAATTTCATAACTTAAAAAGAAGAAAATCACATAAGACAACAGGATCAATTTCTATAATAGGTATGCATCTTTTAGTTTATACCTGTGTTTAGCAAGCAAGTTGTTCCAACCTTTTTCCTGTAATATAAGCTTGTAAGTCCAAGTACACTAGGTCTCCTAACCTCATCGACTAGAGCAAGATAAATATAGCAGTCTTCGGCCCTGCTGGTGTCAAGATGTGCTAAGTATACTATTAGGTACTTCTTTGCTTGGGTTTCAATCCTCTGAATTCGAGCTAGCCTCTTTTTTAGTCGTCTAATGTAGTGCATGTCGCTGGGGTTTGTCAAGCTCGAACAACACAACCAACCTTGCCATGGAGAGATTTTTTTTTTTTTTTTGGACATTAGGTTCCTATGGTTCCCTATCTTGGATGGATGTACTTAAGGCTGCATGAACTTAGGTAAAACAGTTAAAAATCTTAAATGAGGTAAACAAGGATAAAAGCAAAAAAGCTGTATTTACAAAATTTAAGGCATCAGTCAATCACAAGCATATTAGAAACTTAAAGGATGATGCTAATTATAATTCTCTTTCCAGCTTGTGTCGGCACGCCACTCCCGATACCTAAATATGTTTAGTCAAACTTACTTGTTTTATATATATATTTTATCCCTACCTATCTATGTGCGGAGTTCTACTCTCAATATCCATACAGAAGTTCTTACATCCAAGTTCATATATACCCTATTTATATAAATGCAAATATACATGCCATGGGTTTCGCTTTACAAAAATCTCCTCTCTTGTTTTCTTTCTTTCTTGTATTGCATTAATATATATATATCTTATATTATTACATAAGTTTTTTTTTTTTTTGAATTTACCCCTAATGTCATCATGACCAACTACATGGTTTTAAAATGTCCAAAATGCATGTTTATGCAATGTTGATTCAAGCCAAAATTCAGAAATTACATTACTGCTGTCAGCCATTCTCTAGATGTTTGACTGGACGATTGGGTCAACCGTTCAGTGCAATCATCCAGAGAATCAGGGACTGATACAAACATAGTCTGAGGCCCATTTCTTTCACTTCTTTCCTCCATCCTAAGAGCTTTGGACCTTCCAAATTGTGCCCAAAGGGTTTTGCAGGTTACCCCCCACCATTCCAAGGCATCACATCATCATTCCTTCGTATCTACGCGTGCCCTAGGTGAGTTTGACAAATTTTCCTCTCTCTTTTCTCTATTTTTCCCCTCTTTCCCTTTGTATAAACCCTAACTTCTCTCTTTGCTGTATTGCAGCCATGTCTACTAGCAAAAGACATAGCACATCAAGGAAAACAACAGCCCCCAAGCGCCTACGGTCTGATTCATCGCCGCCACCATCACCGACCGTGCCATCACCCACATCTGGGGGTGATTCTTCATCCAAAGACCTTGAGTTCGACCAATTCTAGTTTGCATGTTATGAGTATGAGCAAGAATGGGAGAAGTTCAAAGACAAGAGTATTGTTAATGGAAGGGTGGTGCAAGTGGAGAACTTTCAGCAGTTTAAGCTTTTCAAGAGGTTCAATGCTTTGGGTTGGGCACCTATGCTATCTCCGACCCTTCCATGCTACCCAAATCTGGTTTGGCATTTATATTACAACCTTGGTCCGGCAACCGGAGTGCAAGGTATTGGGCTTCAGAGTAGGGTGAAAGGAGTGGACATGACCTTCACCCCAACTATCTTGGCTGAGATCCTACAGATACTTGATAGGGGTATTAGGTGTTTTTACAAACCAAGGGTGGATATCTCATATCAGTTTTCTATGGAGACTAGGGCTGAAGTGTTCAAGGCTCTTACTGGGTCAGAGAGGGTTCCAGAGTCTGAGGGGAGCTTTAGGCCCTCTGCTAGGATTTTGAGTAGGTGTATCTCCTACAACATCTATCCCAAGGGAGGTAACAGAGTTAGTATTTCTATGCTCTGTGCCTACATTACATATTGTCTGTTGAAGGCCGGAAAGGGGGGTCCCAAAATTAACCTACCCTATCTACTTATGCAGGTTATGCTTTACCATGCTCAGAACCCAGCTGATGGGAATCTACCTTATGGGAGGTTCCTCACTCAAGTCTTTATGCATTTTGGAGTTTCCCTTAATGGGAGTATGAGGGAGGTGATGGTCTAAAACCCATTAGTAAGACCTCCATCAAGAAGATGAGGATGTTGGGTGAGCCTGAGAGTGCTTCAAAGGATGTTGACAAAGAGATGGAGGAAATGGAGGAGGAGGATGAAGGAGCCGAGGATGTAGGGGAAGTAGGTGTGACTGGGGAGATACATGGGAGAGTGGATGATCCTGTAGATCCAGGCACACAGTTTGGTGATCTTCCTGTGCATGGCCTTGCAGAGGCTTCTAGTTCGCAGGTACCTACTCCAGTATCTGGGGTTTATGGTTGGGAGGATATGATGGCATAGTTCAGAGGTATACATACCCAACTTACCCAGATATCATTGAGGATGGACCGTGATTTTACTTCCCTGGAGGGAAGAGTGGGTTCTATTGAGCAGCGACTGGACTTCTGGGATTCCTATTACCAGGTTAACTCGTAGCAGTCTCAGCCTCCGCGGAGCGATGATCCACCCCAGGAGTAGCCTACATTTTCTGATGTCTAGTTTAGAAGTCTATATTTTATTTCAAGTTATGTTTTATGCATTTCCCTATTATCTACTATACTTTCAATATTTTTCTTCTAAGTTGTAATCGGGTGTAGTACTTTTAACCCACTCATGATGTAATGTCTTATGCCAACTTTCAATCTTTGAATCCTATTTTCCTTTACATTATGTCAGTTCCTATGGTGTGTTATTCACAAGTAATCTTATGTTTACTGAATTTTCTATATGTTTACTTTTTGTTATTAGTTGTTCTATCTCCGTTGTTTGTGATTATAGAAAGAGCTTCTTGCTCTGATACCAAGCTCTGTCACACCCCAAACCACCCCCAGGGAGGATTAGGTAGGTGACCCGAATTACATGGTAGCAATCCGCCAAACCCCGAGGATCTAGAAGCTATTAATATTATTCACAAACACACACACCCATAATGATTGATAAGAATTTAAATACAGAGTGCAGCAAAAACTAATATTTACATTAACTATGAAGTTGCGATACTCGCAATACAGTTACTGTTTACACAACTCCACCAACTGGGCAGTCACTACACCTCCAACCAATAGCTTCACAAAACAACAAAAGGGGCAAGACAACAAAAGCCACACACAAGCTATACAAAAAGGGAAAGGTTAGTAGACTAATATCTACATCAAAAGAATCCCTTAGGTTAGAAGAGGTAAGTTGCCCGCTCTTCATGGGCCATCTTCAATTGTCATCGAGATCACCTGTACCAGAGGGATAGCCTCCATCTGGGTCCATACCCACACTGTCATAATCCACTTCACCCTCCTACTAGAGATGAGCCTCCCAGCCAACATCACGTCCACCTGTAAATTCATGTAAGGAATATACAAGAGTGTGAGCTCCATCGAGCCCGTGAATGAAAATATAACCATGCAAGCACAACCAAATGAATCCTACATGAGATGAGGTTCTTTGTTATTATTAAGCCACCTAGCATCACAATTAGGGCAGGTAAAGGTGCTACTACAATCCCCAATACATGTATCCCTGGTGCGGGCTTCTAACCCCTTCCCGCGATACACCCATTAAGTTGTGGGAGAAGCCCGGTAGGCTCCACCATGCTCTTCATGGTTAGCCCAACCAGCCCTCTGGGATTAGTCTGTCATACCACCTTTCTTGAAGTTTGGCATTCAGCTGAGCAAACACCTTTTTGGTTTAACTTCTTTTCTTTTCTTTTTTTTATATAGGTTCTCTCACAGACATCTAACACCTTAACCCTTGTTGGCAAGGATTCGTAGCACGGGTGATGATACCCTAACCTAATGCATTCTATATGACATAGTATGAGTCGGGTTGTGTCAACCGTATCCCATTCTACGGGCTACTACGGGCCTCATTTCCAAATCGGCTACGGCATCTAATCTAGCATTTTCGCAAGTATAACATTAGCATTCAATTCCAATAGCCATCAGATACGAATCATAATCAAATAGGAATATAAAGTAATTTAATAAATAAAATAGTAAATATTGTTGTTGTTGTTGTCATGACTCATTAGTCATGTCACACCTACACCCATGGTGTAATTCCACTCACCTTGTGTCAATCTCACATGTTCTTCAGCTGGCTCGGTCCCAGTCGGTGTCTGACACTGCACCTCATGTTCGGGGTTATAACCTAAGTTGACCGGACCATTAGAACATGTCAAACACTTTCTCAAAAGGGTCTTACAGTTCCAGGATTGGTTTAGGTTTGCTCAATCATTGTTTAACAATTATGGGAACAGTAGCATGGTTCTTTTCCATGTTTGGCTTGGGTTACAGTGTGGGTTTCTGACCCCTTTTTAGGTCCACTGATACACCCAAGACATGGTTACTAGAAAGGATGGTTGGGGTTGGGTTTTAATGTAATTTTTATGCCCCCAACACTATCCTAAGCTTGCGGGTGATGGTCTAATAGGCTAGAATCAAATTAGACCAAGTACAACAGCATTAGACGGTTCACTGGACATTTGGACCAAATGTCTAGTGCATCCTCCAATCCCTGTTGGACATGGGTTTTCTTGCTCAGAACTTGATTCCAGTAGCTGGATTCATCCCATCTTTGATTTGGGATGTAATCAGAGGGTAATATAGCTTATAATTAAGCTAAATCAATGGTTATGGTGGTTCCTAAATCAGTTTGTCTAGTGGTTGATGGGTTTGGGTTCAAACATCAAACAAATTAAGCATACAAGGCTGAGATTTGACATGCAGCCATTCAAACCTCATTTACACACACAACAGTAGGCATGCACATGCATTACAGCCAAAATCTTAAGCCCTAGTATGCAAAACACTCCATGCATGCAAAGATCCATGCTCCTAGCTCACTATCTATGGTTTGCATGCATGATCAGGCATGAAATCTAGCTAGATGCATCGCTGGAATTTAAGATGCATATTATAGAAATCTGAAATAGTGTTGGATCATATAATTTCCCTAAAACTAGTCATGCATGCATGATCTAAGCAGCCTGAAGCTCCAGACAGTGATTCCATAGGAAATCCTACAGAGACAGCCATATAGCTTTGATCTTTGGGGTTCAAAATCAAAGAACAGATTTGGATCAAGGTTTAGAGGGTAGTTCTTAGGCTTGGTGAGCTTAGCTTGGGCTGTGGAGGAATTCAGCCAAGGCTTGCTCAAGTACAAGCCCTCCTTCTCTTCCTTCTCCTTCCTTCTTTCTTCTTCCCTTCTTTCTCTCTTCCTAACTTTCTCTTTTCTTCTCTGCTGTTTAGGAACAGTAACAGCCTAATTTCTAAGCTGGGCCCCTATTTATAGTTCCTATAGAATTAAAGTCTAATTGGCTAGGCAGTCCTATAGGAAAAATGCATTTTTAAAGGGATTTTTGCCTAGTTTAGCTACATAGGTGGGGTCTACATGGATTCCCATATGGGGATTGTTTTCTAAAATTCAAGGGTACATATTGCTGGTGTTTGAACGTAGTAGGTTCAGCTCCCACAAGCTTGGAATGGGAAAATGCAGGTTTTGGCATCACTAGAGCTTTGGGCCAATCGTTCAGTGCATCATCCAATGAATGCTGCACTGCTGAATTTTTGCCTGTGGTTTTCATAGGGGTTTGTTTTTCCACATGGTACCTTCCCCACACCCTACTACCCATACAAGGAGGATATATTTAAGAGCATGGCCCCCTTAGTACTCAGGAGAGAGAATTACCTGTGCTCTGTGTTGTACAGTAGGTGATGGGTTGAGCAGCTACAGGGTGTTGCAACCCACCTTCTCATAGGTATGGTGGATGTACTCAGTGGGGGCTTCTGATGAGCACATTTATGTGTGAAATCTTAGGGCCATAAAGCATGCATTTTTATACTTGGAATGGAGCTACTCGAGGGTTTTGTTTGTGTTTTCAGGTTTTAGGTGAATTCTTGTGAAAATGGAGCAAATGATGCTAAAGAAACATTTTTAAACTGTTTAGTGGTGTTTGGCAGTAGCCGGAAGCGTCCAGGAGTCGAGAAAATCAAGTTTGGATTGAGCACTGAAAGAATCATGCCAACTAGTCAAATTTAAACATGATTATAGTGGGCCCCTTAGCATAATTTTGAGGTGTTAATAGTATGGATGCGTAGCCCATCGAATTAGCTTCACAGCGGTTCAAACGGCACTTGATTTCGAGTTGAAACGAAGAAGTTACGGCCGTTTCCGTAACGACACACAAAAATGGCATGTAGGGGTTTGTTTGTAATTATCGAAAATTGGCCGGGGACAAAGTAAAGTGGAAGTTCAGATTCGAGAGGCTTTAGCATAATTATCAAAAGTTATTTTTCCTGTTAGTCGAAAGATTCCATTTGGAAGGCTCTGGAGCAGTCCAACTTCAACTTGAGATATCTTGGGCTCCCGAACTCCAAATTGGACGAAATTTGAGTCTATTTTGGGTGATTTTTCGCAAGGAATGCAATAGTGAGGCCTATATAAGCACCCCATGCTCCACGTTTTTTGAAGGACAGAATGGGTATTTTATTAGTCATCACTTTCTCTCTCCTCCAACTTTTCAAGGGCACTTTTGGAATTTTACATTGAATAGATTTCTTTTGAAAAATATTCTCTCATCCATGGAAGGTTGAAAAGTCAAAGATGCCTTGATCTCATTGCTTGGAAAAGACACCTACAAAGAAAATGAAGCACAAGTTTATAATTAGAAAGTTACTTTTTGAAAAATAGAAGGTTTATGTAGCTAGGATTTTTATCTCTCTTAGTTTCTATTTTTCTCTTTTTTCTTGGGATTCAAGTAATGTAAAGAAGGAAGGAGATATTCTCTTCTCTTAGGGAATATTTCTCCCACATCTTCTCTCTTCTCCCTTCTCCTCTCCTCCCCCCTATAAATACCCCTTGCCCTTTAGGTTGTAACTAGTTAATTTTTAGTTAGTTCTAGTTCAATTTTAGTTCAATTTTTATGCAATTTTTAGTTCAATTGATTAGTGAAATTTCCTCTTTTCTTCTTCTAGTTTTTGGCTTTCTAAGTTCTAGTTTGATTTCATGCTTTCAATTCCATGGTTGTAATGCTTTTGATTCATGCTTTCATTTTATGTCTTCAATATGGTTGTAATAATTCTAGTTTAGTTTCAAGTTTTCTAGTCTAAGTTCCTAAGTTGATGACAAGACTTGGAGATCTAGAAGAGGACGCCATGCAAGGTTTGTTCAAGTATTCAAGCACATCCAGGTTTACTTTCTAAACTCTTAAACTCATTCTCTCTCTCTTCTATCTCACTCTCTTTTCTTCTATCTCATTTTCCTTCTTCTTCTTTTATTTTTTTTTTATGTGGTTGTGGTTTGTAGCTGCATTTTTGTTCCTTTCAATTCGCGTTAGTTTGATAGGTTAGATGCTCATGTGTTAGGACACCAATTTAATCCCTTAGATGCATAATTTTGTTAGATGCTTGTGAGTTAGGACGTGTTAGTTTAATCATCATTAGTTTAATTTAGTACTTTAATTAATTTGGTTCACTTTGCATTGCTTTAAAGTTAGTGAAATAGAGTGGCGTACATCTCCTCGTGTTCGACCCATAGCTACGATTGACCCGTACGCTTGCGGTATTATTTTAACTCAAACAGCTTCCTATTGATTGTAACCACTGGGGTGATACACCACAGATCATTGGTGTGGGTAGCTGTTGATCCCTGTTCTTTAAGCAAAATCTAAGTCAGATTGGGGCAGGTTTGACACAGACACCCATCATTGTGATCCTCGATCACCGACTCCGGGTCATCAACATCGATGAAATCATACTCAAAAGGATGAACCTCAAAGCTCCCCACAAATCCATCATGTGCAACCACATCTAAAAAGTGTGCACAATGGGGGGTAAGCTCCACTAATCCCAGTGAGGGGATTGGGAAGCAATCACAAATAGTTCATGATGTATGAATTCTTTTTTCATTATTAACCACCTAGCAAATATGTCTAAGTCACTAGGTCGATGCTACTATGATAAATCGGGAAGCATCCATGGGTCACTTATCGCTATCATCACGATGCAACCTCAATTTTTGTCTTGGGAACCTGCAGAGGTCATGGTATCCTATCCCACCCATCTGGCAAACCCCGATAACCAATGATAATCCCTGACCCGACCTCTCCCACCTCCATAGGCAGTAGGGAGTCTTGGCTACCCAACACCTAAGCTTCTGTTGGTAAGGGTTGTAGCAATGGGAATATCATCCTAACCATAAGATACTACATGATACTATCGTATCGCGAGGGTATTCCGGGTGAATCAACGTCCCATACCATCTAGTACCCGGGTACCAACTCGTCACAGTGCATGATAGATCAATTATATCGCATGAAAACAATATTTAATAACCCATTTAATAATCCCGGTGTCGGCATACACCCTGACCATTGTAATCCATTCCATACATTTCCAAACACATCCACCGCACATAAATCAATATACATATGCATGAATATTTCATAATTGAATAATGCAACATTTGTATTTATGGATGATATTTAAGGCACGATACATGTTATAATGCAAAACACTCCCCAAAAGAAAATCACCCCCAACCCACTCACCTAGAGTTACTTCAAGTAAAAGTTCCAAGATTCGTTGTCCCCGTTCGTCGCCCCCAACACACCTCACCAAAAAGTGTAAAGTTGCCTAACAATGTGTGAGAATGGGTGTCATAAAGTATAGAAGAAATCCCCAAAATATCCCAGCAAAACTGCCCAAGGATATACAATTCAGGGCAGGGACGGTTGAAGTGGCGGTTGCTTCAGTACTTGCGATCGCCCACCATGAGGAGCCCTGGGTCAAAAGGAATCAAGGGATATATGGTTTAATCCCATGGATTGACCAATTTCTAGGATTTTGGAGCACAAAACCCTACTTTCACAAGGTAAGGATAGAGGAGGGTCAATGGGACACCAAGAGGTGGGCATTAGCACCACATTAGTTTACCTAGAAGTCCTACAAGCATACCTTGGGCTCGAAGTAGAACCCAAGACCTTACCCAACCCATAGGAGACTTCCAAACCCAAAAATAGAGGGGGGAAAGCGAGGGTAGAGGGTCTAGGGGCTTACCTTTATCCTAAGTGTGAAGAGTCTTAATGGTTGGTCCTTCCAAGTGGCCCATGTCCCCACCAATCTCCCTTCTCTGCTCTTCCTTCTTCCTTTCCTTCTCTCCTTCACTCTCCCACGATTTGGTTGGTGGAGAAGTAAATGAGCCAATGAATGCTCAAGGTTTCTTTTTATAGCTTAAGTGACCTCTAGGGCACGTTTGGTTGGCTAGCTCTAAGGTCCAAAACCATTTAATTGTTAAGTTGAGCAACGCGGGCCCACTAATCGACATCCACGAGGTATAGAAGGTTAGGGTCAAGGTTGACGATGCCCGAGACACTAACACACTGCCAGATTCACGGGCAAGTGGGCCCCGTAAATTTTACCTTTTTGAAGCCTTATAGCATGGGCGGTTTCATCAGTAGGTGCAACCGCCTAATCAACCACCCTTGTTGAGAAAGCCTTTTTCAATGCCTATTACTTCCAGGCCTTGGCTCACACTCATAGGGCTTCAAGGCGGTATGTGTACATGACATTGCGGGTTAGATGCTTACCAATGTGTGATCTCATCACTCATCAAGGTGTACTTTCCCAAACCCCGAAGGACTTCCTCATCTTGATGCATACTTTGCAAAGGCAACGAGTGTCAACGTTACAGGATACCGGGTTCTCCTTCCGAAACTCCTCACTCCTGGGGCTGTTACAAGGAGGGTAGTCGCTAAATTCATCGTCGACAAATTTCCCCCAATCTCAGATGAGGAATCTATCCTCAACAACTAATCTCATGTATTGATTGATGATCTTGTGGGTTGGTTTGATGACCATCGCAAACAACTCACCGGCTTAGGTTGTTGCCTCATCTACATGGCACATAATTAAGATTAAATTAGTACGGCCTTGGGTATGGGTACAACATATTCAATCATCAATAATGCATGAGATGCGGTACACAAGACTTTAAATTAAATTAAGTCAATCTAACCCACTTACCTAGTCTCTTAGACTTGGAGGATCAATCCCGCAATTCATTATCCAAGTGTACACGTACGTCTTCACCGAGGGTTTGTGTTTTCCCTAAATGATAGATTGTACAAGTGTGAATTAGTCACAAATATCCCAAGAAAATATCCCCAAAGTGTCCCTCATTCAACTATTGATTTGCCCCCAAAAGGTTGGTGATGAGCGAGGACACAATGGGCAACTAGCATGAGGACACAATGGGCAACTAGCATGAGAACACAATGGGCAAGCACCAGGGGCAACAGTGCCCAAAATAGGCAGGGGTGGCAGATGGGGTGGCTAATGGTGATCTACCACTCCTAGGCGGTTGATACAGCAGCAAGGCTTATGAACAGGCAGTAGATGGGGCGACTGATGGGATCCGCCGCCTAGGATCAGCCGCCCATGCCCAAATTTGTTATATTTTAGCTTGGGCTTCAATATAGGCCATCCCAAGCACCAAGGCAGCTCGGGTGTCACCCTCTACACAATCCATTAGGTCTATTACACTCCGGGAATACCTCTAATTTATGGGGAGGGATTAGGCTATGGTTCCAATGCTTGGAAACCCAAATCTGATCAAAAACCCACAATGGTTGTTGGGGTTTGCATACCTTGAGCTGGAGAGGGTGGAATGAAGTCTAGAACAAAGAGATTATCAATTAGGTTAGCTACAGATGTATAGTAAGTTTCCCAATCACATCCCTATAGAAAAACCCCAAACCAAAATCAATTAAAGAAAGAATTGAGAGAAAGGGGAAGAAATAGGTAAACCTTAGTGATCTAGAGCAAGGGGAAGTGAACCAGCAGCACCTCCCTCCTCCTTCTTCCTTCTTCCTTCTCCTCTTTCTCCTCCCTTTTTCTCCTTCTTTAGCTCCTTCCCACGAATTTGGTAGTGAGGCTGAGAGAAATGGGGTTTTAAAAGCTTATTTCTATTTATAGGCAAGTGTTACTAAGGCCTATTTGGTTGGTCTATGAAAACCCCAACTTAAAACTACATTTTTCTCATGTATGGGCTATGTAGAGCCATCACCATGACCCCACAAGGTATGAAAGGGCATGGGAGTGTCCCACATCATCTTTTAAGAGTTCATCAAGGCCAAGTGGACCCCACATCACAAAATCCTATTTTAAAGCATTATAGGCCAAGGCGCCTGGTCAGCCAGTGACTTGATTTTAGGCCATGTTGAGCCTTGGGTCTCACCCTAGGTCTGGTCCCTACCCTAGGACACATAGGGGCTATCAAGGTAGGTCAAGCCCTTCCCTTAAATGGCTGGACTACAGGGTTTGGGTCACTCACCAATGGTCCAAGGTAGGTCTAGGTAGGGTGTGGGTGTCACACTAGGCACCTTGCTAAATCCTCTAAATCCTTGAGTCAACATCAGCCTTTTGCTGGATCCATGCTACGTCGTATAGTTATCCCTCTATCATTCCTCTATGGACTTTGCCACTTAGACAACTTCAACATAAGTTTGTAGCCGGTGGGTCACAAGCACTGCACTAATCCCCAGACTTAGACCTTTCTTAAATTTCTTGGCCATCATTCTATTCAATTCACATGCTCCGGTGCAAAGTAAAAAATATCTTCAGATTTTTGTTGGTATTCCAAAACAGACTTTGAGCCTTGTAGTAACTCCATAAACTCTGCCTCCTTACGGTCACGAATGTTTTTGGGAAAGTAGTTCCCAAAGAAGGCATCCCTAAAGTTCTCCCAGGTGGGGCTAGGATGCGTGGCTATCATCAGTTATTAATAGAAGAGTGAGATATAATTACTACGGAAAAGGATATAATGCGTTATACACAGGAATCACGGAGAAGCAGCTTGTCTGGTCTCTACCTCTAGAGCACCCCAACAACATGATAGAGCTGATAGATCAAGAGTGGGGCTAAGAGTTTGAAAAAACTAACACTTAGCAGAAACATCAACAATCTACAACACCAGACCCAAGAAGGAAGCAACAACGCTAAAGATACAAAGCAAAATGACATGTGTCTCGCAAAATGCTCGATCGAGTCCTTAGGCACTAGAGGCTAGCGTCGCCCGATCGAGCCTTCAGGGGGGGAAGGAAATACTCCCACCACTTGGTATATCCTAGGGGAAAAGAAGAGTATCTAAACGTCAGAGTAAAAAAAAAAATCTCTCAACCTCGGTCAAGAGTAGCAAGGCAATATAAAAAGACAAACGTCGTCCAAAGCCAACAGTGGAAACGTTTACAATAAAAGATTCATTTTATTGATTGCGTCGAATGGTAGTAGTAATTTAAAAGGTATTTTACAACATTACAAAGAGGCCAAGGGCCTGAATGAAAGAATTCTTCAATGTCTCGCTGATCTTCAAGGTATTCCAAGTCTTTAACGTCAGATAGAACTTCTGGATCTCCAAAGTCTCCAACAAGTGAAAAGCCTCCAAGGTCAACCAAACCTCTGAAGTTGTCCCAGAAGGTCAACATGTGGAATGTCCAGCCTCTAGGTCATGTGAAGAGATTCCAGACCAGTGTCGTCGGGCAGTCCTATGAAGAAATCTTTGATGTTCTTCACAAGAGCCTCGAAGGCCAAACTGACCACTATGCTCATGGGAACCATAGTAAGATTGGCTATCCCCCGGCTCTGCCCTTTGCCCAGGGACCATATCCTAAGAGAAACACCATCGATTGGAGAAGCAGGAGGCAAGCCCCAAGGTGCGTGATCTTCCTCCTCCCAAAATTCAAGCCATAGATGACTCCTTAAGGTGACTGAGGGGGAAAACAAACCTAGTTGTATCAGCACCACAACCACCCCAGGCGTCATCTGAAGATAAGGTTCGGGTTTGTAAGGCCATCGAAAGATAAGGTCTGAAAGATAGGTTGTAGGCAAATAACCACCAGAAGAAAAATGATAGGCACATGCATAGTTACAACATAGTGCCAACCCCCACTTGAGAAGGTGTTTCAGGCGATGCCATACCAAAACAAGAAACTTCAAGTTAGAACAACAAGCACCACAACCCAGAGCAAAGGTAACAAAAGTGGACTTCATGGCGTCTGTAAAGGAGAGAATTGGAAGGTACAAGACATAGTATGATGAAGAAACCACCCTTATATAGGAGAAAGAATGTTTAGGATGAGAAGAGCATGCAATGGTCCGAATTGAAGGATTGACCAGCACCTAAGAGGATTACGGAAGGAACAACTGCACCAATAATAAATTTATTAGGAGCTCCATTGTAAAGTTTAGGCCTAGCTATTAATCGGGAAGCGATGGAAACGACGACATCTGTGACTTTGTAGACACTGAATTTTGTCACCCCCCCTCGACAATGATGACAACAGGACATGGATAGACATCGATAACTCTCTTAAGGACTCTTGCCCCTACATCTGAGCCAAATTACTCTGGCATCCCTAAAAATGACTTATAAGACCCTTTTACGAAATGCTGAAGGAGGTACTGCTCACATTCCCCAACCACGGCGGTCCCGTTATGCCTGGTGATGTCATGCCTAGAGCACAGCGTCGCCGTGAAAAGGCATTCCACGGTGCCATGGTAACCCACCACGGCGCCATGGAAAAGGACAGACGTCATCTACGGTGCCGTGGATAACCCTTCCATGGCGTCGTGAAGGCCTTCCATGGCGCCATGGAGGACCATCACGGTGCCGTGATTTGTGGGGCTCCCCTATAAATAGGAGGGTCCCCCTCCCCCATTTTCATGAAAAAAGAGGGTGAGGGAGACCTTCCCTGTTCGTTTTCTTAGCCTTTTTGCCTTCTTTTGGGCCACTTTGAGGGATTTCGAGCAGTTTTCTTAAGCTATGGGTAGATCCGTCGATTACCCACTTGAGTGACCAGTGCTCCCATTCTAGTTAAGTCATTATTCTGTTTGCATACGGATAACAAAAACCCCTTATACAGTCATTTCTCTACCCGAAGTCTGAGTAAAGAAACTCATCTCATATAGCTCTTACTCTATCTGACAAGAGAGAAGCAAGCCGATCATCTGTCTCCACCTGAGTCGTGGGACATCACATATTTCTCATTTGGTATATTTCTCTTAATTCTTTTTATTTCTTGACAGGTATTTGTCTCTTTCCTTTTCATTTTGGCATAATGTAGACCATTAAAGTAACTCACTTTAATGTACATGGTAGATGATTTTTTCTTTTCTTTATCATGTTTAATGCATCATAATCTAGTCTTGCATGTTGATATAGGGCATATTATTAAGGGAGAATTTTTGAAACCTTGCATCTAGTAGAAAGACCGGTTTAACCGGATGAGATGAGGTGCTAATACCTTCCCACGCTTGTAACCTGACCACTTACTCATAATCTCTTACCAGATCATATGGAATCATGTAGCCCTTTCTGCTAACCCCAGATGAGGCTACACCCATTAGGTTCTACGCCCTAATCCTAGGTGGCGACTTCATTTCTATGAAGCATGATCCCTATCCCCTATAATGATGTATCGAAATGACACGCGATAATCCATGAAAGGCAAATCTTGTCGCCATAAGGCCGAGGAAACCCCCCTCACAAGGACTGCGGTACTCATAGACTGCAAAAGATTGTTTCTCCAGGAACTGGATATCTCCCAAAAATATTTTCAATTCAATCCTTTTTTTTTTCTCTCCACTCGGACCAATCCGCTCACTCGGCTTCTTGTATTTAAAGTGATTCATGTATTTACTCCAATAATACTATTGTTCCATACCATTATGGAAGAAGATCCAAGTAAGATATGCAACGTGGTGATTTTCCATTGGAAGACTACGAGTACAACGCTTGAAATGACATGCGATAATCCATGAAAGGCAAATCCTATTGCCATAAGGCTGAGGAAACCCCCCTCACGAGGACCGCGGTACTTACAGACTGCAAAAGATTGTTTCTCTAGGAACTGGATATCTCCCAAAAATATTTTCAATTCAATCCTTTTTTTTTTCTCTCCACTCAGACCAATCTGCTTACTCGGCTTCTTATATTTAAAGTGATTCGTGTATTTACTCCAATAATACTATTGTTCCGTACCATTATGGAAGAAGATCCAAGTAAGATATGCGACGTGACGATTTTTCATTGGAGGACTACGAGTACAACGCTTGAACACCACAAATGGAAACATTTTCCAATATGAGCATTAATAAAGATTCACTGGAAAAAAGACGACTATTCCACGTGAAGCGCCAGATTCCCATAGATACTAGCAAGAGTAAAGGCAGAGAATAAGAATCGTTCTTCCAGAAGAGCCTTAATAAAGTAACGATTGCAACTCGCATTACGAAGAGACGACAATGGCACCACCATAGCCAGCCTCCAGATTGGTGGCAATCGAGAACCAACAGGAAGCCGTAACACCTGGACACATACGATAAGTCTACAACCGCCCAACAAAAAATCTTGACCAACCTTGTGAAAAAGCATAAAACATGGAGCTAGAGCATCATCCAGGAAAGTAAAGCGCAAAAGAGTGGGGAACGCCAGGAGAGGTGTTCTACTCCAACACACCCAAGGTGGATCTGTTGGAGTGGGGGTGTCACACAACCCCCTGGGAGGATTAGGTAGGTGACCCAAATTGCACGGTAGCAATCTGCCCAACCCCGAGGATCCAGAAGTTGTTAATATCATTCACAAACACACACACCCATAATGATGGATAAGAATTTAAATACAGAGTGCAGCGAAAACTAATATTTACATTAATTATAAAGTTGCGATACTCGCAATACAATTACTATTTACACAACAGCACCAACCGGGCAGTCACTACACCTCCAACCAATAGCTTCACAAAAGAGCAAAAGGGGCAAGACAACAGAAGCCCCACATAAGCTATACAAAAAGGAAAAGTTAGTAGACTACTATCTACATCAAAAGAACTCCCTAGGTTAGATGAGGTAAGCTGCCCACCCATTATGGGCCATCTTCAACTATCACTGAAATCACCCGTACCAGAGGGATAGCCTCAGTCCGGGTCCATACCCACACTGTCATAATCAACATCACCCTCCTGCTCGAGATGAGCCACCCAGCCAACATCACGTCCACCTATAAAATCATCTAAAAAGAAATATACAAGAGTGTGAGCTCCACCGAGCCCGTGAATGAAATATAACCATGCATGCACATGCAAGCACAACCAAATGAATTCTATATGAAATGAGTTTCTTTATTATTATTAAGCCACCTAGCATCACAACTAAGGCAGGAAAAAGTGCTACTGCAATGCCCAATACATGTATCCCTGGTGCGGGCTTCTAATCCCCTTCCCGCGATACACCCATTGAGTTGTCAGAGAAGATAGGTTGGCTCCAGCATGCTCTCCATGGTCAACCCGATCAACCCTCTAAGATTAGCCTATGATACCACCTTTCTTGAAGATGGGCACCTAGCCGAAAGATACCTTTTGGTATAAATTCTTTCACAGACATCCAACATCTTAACCCCTGTTGGCAAGGGTTCGTAGCACGGGTGGTGATACTCTAAACAAATGCATTCTATATGACATAGTATAAGACGGGTGGTGTCAACAGTATCCCATTCTACGGGCTACCACCAGCCTCATTTCCAAGTCGACTACGGCATCTAATCTAGCCTTTTCACATGTTTAACATTAGCATTCAATTCCAATAGTCATCAGATATAAATCAGAAATCAAATAGGAATATAAGTAATTTAAATGAATAAAATAGTAAATATTGTTGCTATCATTGTCATGACTCATCAATCTTGTTACACCTACACCCATGGTGTAATTCCATTCACCTTATGCAAATCCCATTTGTTCTTCTGTCAGCTCGGTCCCAGTCGGTGTCTGACACTGCACCTCGTGTTCGGGGTTATAACCTATGTTAACAGAACCATTAGAACACATCAAACACTGTCTCAAAAGGGTCTTAGAGTTCCAGGATTTGTGTAGGTTTGCTCAATCATTGTTCAACAATTGTGGGGACAGTAGCATGATTCTTTTCCCAGGTTTGGCTTAGGTTATAGTGTGGGTTTCTGACCCCCTTTTTGGGTCCATAGATTTACTCAAGACATGATTACCAGCAAGGATGGTTGGGGTAAGGTTTTAGAGTGACCTTCATGCCCCCCACACTGTCCTAGGCCTACGGGTGATGGTCCAATAGGCTACAAGCAAATTAGACCAAGTACAACAGCATTGGACAATTCACTGGACGTTTGGACCAAACGTCCAGTGCATCCTCCAATCCCTGTTAGACACGAGTTTCCTTGCTTAGAGCATGGTTTTATCTGTTGGATTCATCCCATCATTGATTTGGGATGCTTTGAGAGGGTAATATAGCTTATAATCAAGCTAAAGCAATGGTTATGGTGGTTCCTAAATAAGGTTTGCCTAGTGGTTGATGGGTTTGGGTTCAAAAATCAAACAATTTAGTATGCAAGGCTGAGATCAGACATGCAGCCACTCAAACCTCAAACGTACACACAACAGTAGACATGCATATGCATTACAGCCAAGATCCTAAGCCCTAGTATGCAAAACACCTTATGCATACAAAGATCCATGCCCCTAGCTCATCATCTATGGTTTGCATGCATGATCAGGCATGAAATCTAGCTAGATGCATGGCTGGAATTTAAGATGCATACATTAGTAAGCTAATATAGTATAGATTCATATAAATTTCCTAAAACTAGACATGCATGCATGATCTAAGCAATCCTGGAGCTCCAGGTAGTGATTTCATAAAGATTCCTACAGAGACAAGCTATATAGCTTTGATTTTTGGGGTTCAAAATCAAAGAACAGAGATGGGGTCATAATTATGTAAGCATTTCAGGCTGGGTGAGCTTACCTTAAACTGTGGAGGAATTCAGCCAAGGCTTGCTCATGCACAAGCCCTCCTTCTCTTCCCTTCTCCTTTCTTCTTTATCTCTTTCTTTCTTTCTCTCTTCCTTTCTTTCTCTTTTCTTCTCTACTGTTTAGGAATAGTAACAGCCTAATTTTTGAGCTATGTCCCTATTTATAGTTGTTATAGAACTAAGGTCTATTTGGCTAGGCAGTCCTACAGGAAAAATGCATTTTTAAAGGGATTTTTGCCTAGTTTAGCTATATAGGTGGGGGCCACATGAATTCCAAGATGGGGATTGGTTCCTAAAATTCCAAGGTACATATTGGAGGTGTTTGAAGGTGGTAGATCCAGTTCTCATAAGCTTGGAATGAGAAAATACAGGTTTTGGCATCACTGGAGCTTTGGGCCAATCGTCCAGTGCATCATCTGGTGAATGTTGCACTGTTGAATTTTGCCTGTGCTTTCCCCTGGGATTTGTTTTTTCCATATTGTACCTTCCCTACACCCTATTACTCATACAAGGAGGATATATTTAAGAGCATGGCCTCCTTAGTACTAAGGAGAGAGAAATACTTGTGCTCTGTGTTGTACAGTAGGTAATGAGCTGAGCAGCTGCAGGGTGTTGCAACCCACCTTCTTACAGGTATGGTGGACGTCATTTGTGGGGGCTCCCTATTGATTGTAACCACTGGGGTGATACGCCATAGATCATTAGTGGGGGTGGCTGTTGATCCCTATTCTTTAACCAAAATCTAAGTCAGATTGGGGCAGGTTTCACATTCTCCCCACCTAATAGAAATTTCGTCCTCGAAATTGACATACCTTGTGGTCTAAAAAGCTGAGTATATTTAGCACACATTTCCTCCTCATTCTCCCACGATGCTTCCTCTAGTGGGCGGTTCTCCCATCGATGCTTAATGAAATGCGACCGGGCGGTTACGGAGGTTATGCTCCTTTCTATCTAGTATCTCCATCGATTGTTCCTCATAGGTCATATCAGCATCCAGCTGCTCTAGTTTGGCCGAGAGTACATTTGTTGGGTTGTTGATATATTTCCTTAGCACTGACACATGGAATACAATATGGACGCCTTCTAAAGATGGCGGTAGGGCCAGTCGATACGTTGCTGGTCCAATCCTCTTTAGAATTTCGTCCGGACTAATGTATCTCGGGCTCAGTTTTTCCTTCTTGCTGAATCGCAGCAACCCCTTTGTTGGAGAAACTCAAAGAAATACCTTCTCACCAACTCCAAACTCAATGTCCTTCCTCCGATTGTCGGCGTAGCTCCTTTGTCTGGACTGAGCCGCTCTTATCTTTTCTCTGATCACATCCACTTTCTCACAAGTTACTTGTATCATCTCAGGACCTAGATACTTTCGTTCCTCGACTTCATCCCAGTATAATGGTGTACGACATTTTTGGCCATACAGGGCTTCATATGGTGCCATGCCAATGGTGGAGTGGTAACAGTTATTGTAGGCAATCTCCACCAAGGGAATGTGGGCATCCCAACTATCCCTTATTTCTAGTATGTAGGCTCTGAGCATATCTTTCAGAGTCTGAATGGTCCTTTCAAATTGTCTGTCTGTCTGGGGGTGGAAAGCTGTGCTAAGATTTAGCTGAGAACCCAAGGACCGATGTAAGCTCTTCTAGAATCTTGATGTGGATCGGGGGTCCCGATCGGATACGATACTGATGGGCACGAAATGTAGGCAGACTACATTTTCAATGTAGAGTTGTGCGAGCTTTTCCATGGAGTAAGTTGTCTTGATGGGAACAAAGTGGGTTATCTTGGTTAGTCCATCGACTATTACCCATATTGCATTCATTCCCTTTCCTGTGTTGGGCAAATTGGTCACAAAATCCATAGAAATCCTTTTGCACTTCCACTCTGGAATTGGAAGCAGTTGTAGCAGTCCATAAGGTCTATGTCTCTCTACCTTTAGCTACTGACAGGTGAGGCATTCAGACACGTACAGGGCTACGATCTATTTTATCCCAATCCACCAATAATATCTCTTCAGGTCCTTATACATTTTTGTGCTGCCTGGGTGTATTGAGTAGGGTGAGTTGTACGCTTCCTTGAGAATCCGGTCTTATACATCATAGTCATCTAGCACGCACAGCCTATCCCTGAATCTTAATGCCCCATTATTGGCTATCGAGAAATCGAGGTCTTTATGAATTCCTCACTTTATCTACCAGATGATCTTTGCTAGTTCGGGGTCTCTGGGCTGCTTCTCAATTATTTCTTCTCGAATCGATGACTGTATGTCCATAGCTGCCAGCTGAACATCTGTTCCCTCGATCATGAGTTCCAAGTCAAATTTTTGAGCTTCTTCTATTAACTGTTCACTAATGACCAAGGAAGCGAGGGATGCGGTTTTGGATTTTCTACTAAGTGCATCTGCCACTACGTTGGCCTTACCAGGGTGGTATTAAAAATTGCAGTCATAGTCCTTTACCAATTCCAACCACTGCCTTTGTCTCATGTTTAATTCCTTCTGGGTGAAGAAACACTTCAGGCTCTTGTGGTCGCTGAAGATTTCGCTCTTTTCACCATAAAGATAATGCCGCCAAATTTTTAAAGCAAAAACTATTGCAGCCAACTCTAGGTCATGAGTAGGGTAGTTCTTCTTGTGTTCCTTCAACTGCCTTGAGGCGTAGGTGACCACCTTTCCTTTCTGCATTAGTACACTGCCCAATCCTGTTTCGTGTACACAACCATGCCACCGGTGACATCTAAAATGATCAGCACTGGTGCCGTCACCAATCGATTCCTTAGTTCTTGGAAACTTTTCTCGCCGGCGTCGATCCATTCGAACCTCGCACCCTTCTTTGTTAGCTTTGTCATTGGTGCCGAGATGGGCGAGAAATTTTCAATGAATCAACGGTAATACCCAGCTAATCCTAAGAAACTACGGATCTCTGTGGCATTCTTTGGTGTCTCTACTCGAGAACCGCCTTTACCTTATCTGGGTCTACTTTGATACCTTCCTCGGTGATTATATGTCCCAATAATCCAATCTAGTGGAGCCAATTCACACGTGCTAAATTTTCCAAATAGCTGGTGTTCCCATAATCGCTACAACATGAATCTAAGGTGTTGAGTATTCACTTTTGAAGTAGACAATATCCTATTCATCATGTCCATGAATGCAGCTGGGGCGTTGGTTAATCCAAATGACAACACCAAGAATTCATAGTGTCCATATCGGGTTCTAAACGTCGTCTTATAAATGTCACTACCCTTGATCTTCAGCTGATGGTACCCAGACCTAAGATCAATTTTAGAGAAAACTCTTGCACCCTGTAATTGATTGAATAGGTTATCGATGCGAGGCAGTGGGTATCGGTTCTTGATTGTGAGTTTGTTCAGCTCCCGATAGTCGATGCACTTTCGCATGCTTCCATCCTTCTTCTTCATGAACAACACGGGTGCTCCCCATGGGGACACGCTTGATCGAATAAGTCCTTTCTTCAGTAGGTCTTGCAACTAAAACTACATCTCTTTTAGCTCCATAGGCGCCATTCAGTAAGGTGCCTTGGATACAAGTGCTACACCAAGAACTAAGTCGATCATGAACTCCATTTCTTGATCAGGTGGTAACTGAGTCAGATCTTCCAAAAAAACATCTAGAAACTCCCTAACAACATCGAGTTCCTCTAATGGCCTAATCTTTGCCTCAGTGTCCATTACCATGGCCAAATAGCCTTGATATCCTTCGTCCAACAACTTTCATGCTTGGAGGGCAGATAAGGTTATCCTCTTGGGTTTCTTCGTTGGTTCACTTTGATAGGTGAAAATCGAGCCATCCTTCATCTTAAATAAAGTTTTCTTCTCCGCACACATAACGTTTGCCTCATAGGCGGACAGCCAATCTAGGCCTAGTATTACATCACAATCCTTTATATCAAACTTTATCAGGCGGGCTGTCAGGTTCTTCCCATAAATTTCCACTAGACAGGGGTCATAGACTTCCCTTAGACTCACGATGCTTCCAGTCAGAGTGCTAACTACTAAATCATGCCCTATGTCCTTTGGTTGGATGGTCATCCTATCCGCAAAAGCAATAGATACGAAAGAGTGGGATGCGTCCAAGTCGAACAACACTCGTGCAGGAGCAGATGATGTAATCAAGGTACCTAGGGTTTGTATAAAGATAATAATGCAATCAAATTTTCTTGCACCCAACTGGTTTGGTTCCTATAATATAGTAGTGTTACAAGCACATACCTATCATTACTTCTGGGTTCGCCTCCGCTTCTTCATTGGTTAGTGCGAACACCTTTCCTAGTGTCTGGTTGTCCCGGGGCTGAAAGGGTTGGGCGAAAGACTAGATCGGCAGGTAAGAGTTGTATCTACGGCTCACACAATCTCTAGCTAGCTGTCCAGCTTTATTGCATACAAAGCATTTGTTGGATAGTGCAGAGGAGGGAGAGGCCTGGCTCGCTTGGCTCATCGCTGGTCGAGGTGGCGGGGTAGTAGTTGTTGCTTGACTAGGAGTAGGTTGAGCATACTGAGTAGTCCGATTGTAAATAGGATGGAAAGGTTGAGGGGTTTGGCTTATTTCTTTCTATCGATACTGTATCGGATTGGGGCTCGAGCTGGTCCCTCGAAATGCCTTGTTTGGCCACCCGGAATTTTGATAGTTACTTGGCCTTTTGCCCAATCCAGGCGACGCAGTGGTCTTGTCCTTTAGTCTATCCTCCAGGGTCTTTGCCTTATCGACCATCTGTGCATAGTCTCGAATGTCTAGGAGTGATACAGTGGATCCGATCTCCGGCTTGAGTCCTTTCTCAAACTTCTTTGTCTTACTAGCTTCTCCCTTCATGTGCTTTGGTATGAAATGGAACAAATCCTCAAACTACTGCGGGTAATCTAGCACGGTCTTCGATCCTTGTATGAGGGCGGAGAATTCAGCTTCCTTCTTGTCTCTGAAACTCTCGGGAAAATAATTCTTAAAGAAAACTTCCTTAAATTGATCCCAAGTAGGGTTGGGATGAGCTGCTTCCAAGTTAGGTCGCGTCTCCTTCCACCATGCTTCCGTCTCATTTTGTAATTGGTACCCGGTGCATATCAATTTCTGAGCATCGGTACACTCGAGTACGTCAAATGCTTTTTCTAAGGCGCTAATCCATCTCTCTGTGTTGCATTGCCTCAGAGTTAAGCTTGAAGAATGCAGGCAGCTAGAGTTTCTTGAATCTCTCCCTCACTTTGGATGTGGAGCTATCTGCCACGTGTTGAAGCACAGGTGGTGGAAATTGTAGGGGCCAATTGGGTGGTGATGGTGCCGCTTGCTACTGCATTATAGTTGCAAATTGAGCAGTCATCTGGCCCAATAGCTCTTGTTGTTGTTGCATAGTCTGCATCATGGTTGTCATGATGATATTTACTTCACTAGTGGCCATACCTGGAGGGTGTACGGTTGCAGTAGCTGGGGCACCTACTGGCACCGGATTTGGGATAACTCGGGGTACTCTTGGAAGTAACCGATACCTCAAAATTTTGTGCTTTGGCTCTATCTAGCAGCTCAACTTGCGGAACGAATCGAGGGCCTCTTCCACGACAACCACCCCGATTTGATCTTGTGTTAACCATGTTTGATTGCTGAAAGGAATTTCGCAAATGAATAACTCTATACTTATCTTTACTAGTGAAAGTTCTAATTTGATCTAAGATACACAGGATAGCATCTTCCTAGGTTGCAGTTTGATAACATTTCCATATAGCAAGGAGAGTTATATAACTTAAAAAAAAACATCACATAAGACAATAGGATCAATTTCTATAATAGGTAAGCATCTTTTGGTTTTTACCTGTGTTTAGCAAGCAAATTATTCCAACCTTTTCCCTGTAATATAATCCTGTAAGTCCAGGTACACTAGGTCATTCCTAACTTTGTCGACTAGAGCAAGATAAATATAGAGGTCTTCCGCCTGGCTAGTGTTAAGATGTGCTAAGTATACTATTAGGTACTTCTCTGCTTGGGTTCTAATCCTCTGGATTCAAGCTAGCCTCTTTCTTAGTCGTCTAATGTAATGCATGTCACTTGGGTTTGTAGAGCCCGAACAACACAACCAACCCTGCCATGGAGAGATTTTGGACATTAGGCTTCTATGGTTCCCTATCTTAGATGGATGTACTTAAGGCTGCATGAACTTAGGTAATATAGTTAAGAATCTTAAATGAGGTAACATAAGGATATAAGCAAAACAACAGCATTTTGCAAAATTTAATGCATCAGTCAATCACAAGCATATTAGAAACTTAAAGGACGATGCTAATTATAATTCTCTTTCCAGCTCATGTCGGCATGCCTCTCGCGATACCTAAATATGTCCAGTCAGACTCACTTAGGTTTTTTTTTAATATTATTATTTTTTTTATCCCTACCTCCATGTTCAGATTTCTACTCACAATATCCACACACATGTTCTTACATCTATGTTCATATATACCTTATTTATGGAAATGCACGTATACACGCAATGGGTTTCGCTTTACAAAAATCTCTTCTTCTTTTTTTTTGTATTGCATTAATATATATATCTTATATTATTACATAGGTTTTTTTTTTTGTGAATTTACCCCTAGTGTCATCATGACCAACTAGATGTTTTTAAAAAATGCCCAAAATGCCCATTTATGCAATGTTGATTCAAGCCAAAACTCAGAAATTACATTACTGTTGTCAGCCATTCTCTGGATGTTTGACTGGACGATTGGGTCAAACGTCCAGTGCAATCGTCCAGAGAATTGGGGACTGATATAAACACAGTCTGAGACCCATTTCTTTAACTTCTTTCCTTAGCCTTGAGAGCTTTAGACCTTCCAAATTGTGCCCAAAGGGTTTTGCAGGTTACCCCCCACCATTCCAAGATATCACATCATCATTCCTTCGCATCTACGCATGCCCTAGGTGAGTTTGACAGATTTTCCTCTCACTTTTCTCATTTTTGTTTCCTTTTTCCTTTGCATAAACTCTAACTTCCCTCTTTGCTATATTGCAGCCATGTCTACTAGCAGAAGACATAGCACAACAACGAAAATAGCAGCCCCCAAGCGCCTACGATCTGATCCATCGCCGCCACCATCATCGATCGTGCCATTACCCACATCTAGGGTTGAATCTTCATCTGAAGAGCTTGAGTTCGACCAATTCTGGTTTGCACGTTATGAGTACAAACAAGAATGGGGGAAATTCTAAGATAAAAGCATTGTGAATGGAAGGGTGGTGCAAGTGGAGGACTTCCAATAGTTCAAGCTTTTCAAGAGATTTAATGCTTTGGGTTGGGCACCTATGTTATCTCTTACCCTTCCATGCTACCCAAATCTGGTTTGGCATTTCTATTGCAACCTTGGTCCAGTGGCCGGAGTGCAGGGTTTTGGGCTTCAGGGTAGGGTGAAAGGAGTGGACATGACCTTCACCCCAGCTATCTTGGATGAGATCCTACAGATATCTAATAGAAGTATTAGGTGTTTTTACAAGCCCAGGGTGGATATCTCTAATCAGTTTTCTATGGAGATCAGGGCTCAAGTGTTCAAGGCTCTTACTGGGTCAGAGAGGGTTCTGAAGTCTGAGGAGAGCTTCAGGCCTTCCGCCAGGATTTTGAGTAGGTGTATCACCTCCAATATTTACCCCAAGGGAGGTAACAGAGTTAGTATTTCTATGCTCCGTGCCTACATTACATATTGTCTACTGAAGGCCAGAAAGGGGGTCCTGAAATCAACCTACCCTATCTACTTATGCAGGCCATGCTTTACCATGCCCAGAACCCAGCTGATGGGAATCTGCCTTATGCGAGGTTCTTCACTCAAGTCTTTATGCATTTTGGAGTTTCCCTTAATGGGGAGTATGAGGGAGGAAATGGGCTGAAACCCATTAGTAAGACCTCCATCAAGAAGATGAGTATGTTAGGTGACCCTGAGAGTGCTTTAGAGGATGTTGACGAAGAGATGGAGGAAATAGAAGAGGAGGAAGAAGGAGCTGAGGATGCAGGGGGAGTGGGTGAGACAAGGGAGATGCAAGGGAGAGGGGATGATCCTGTAGATCTAGGCACACAGTTTGGTGATCTTCCTGTGCATGGCCTTGCAGAGGCTTCTGGTTGGCAGGTACCTCCTCCAGCATCTGGGGCTTATGGTTGGGATAATATTATAGCACAGTTCAGAGGTATACATACCCAGCTTACCCAAATGTCATCGAAGATGGACCGTGGTTTTACTTCCCTGGAGGGAAGATTGGGTTCTATTGAGCAGCGACTGGACTTCTAGGACTCTCATTACCAAGTTAACTCACGACAGTCTCAGCCTCCGCGAAGAGATGATCCACCCCAGGAGTAGCCTACTTGTTTTGATGTCTCTAGTTTTGAAGCCTATGTTTTAGTTTCAAGTTAAGTTTTATGCATTTCCTTATTATCAGCTGTACTTTCTATATTTTTCTTCTAAGTTGTAATCAGGTGTTGTACTTTCAACCCGCTCATGATGTAATGGCCTATGCCAAGTTTCAATCTATGAATCTTATTTCCCTTTACATTGTGTCTGTCCCTATGGTGTGTTATTCACAAGTGATCTTATGTTTACTGAATTTTCTATATGTTTACTTTCGGTTATTAGTTGTCCTATCTCCACTGTTTGTGAATATAGAAAGAGCTTCTCATTCTGATACCAAGCTATGTCACACCCCAAACCACCCCTGGGAGTATTAGGTAGGTGGCCCGAATTGCACGATCGCAATCCGCCAAACCCTAAGGACCCAGAAGCTATTAATATCATTCACAAACACACACCCATAATGATGGATAAGAATTTAAAAACAGAGTGCAGCGAAAACTAATATTACATTAACTATGAAGTTGCGATACTCGTAATACAGTTATTGTCTATACAACACCATCAACCGGGGAGTCACTACTGTTACACCCGCACCCCAAATATACCCCTATACCCCGAGGCAATTAGGCCTTTACCTAAGGGGCAATGTCACGGTGGCACTGGCCAACACCTGTAACCTCAGACTTAAAATATTACTAAGAGTATCCCCTCGAAGACCTGAAATGTGGGCCGAAGCCCCGTAACTTTCCTTGAAGTTTGGGCCCTGATAGCAGCACCGAAAACACGAACGGACTCACTCGTACTAAATCCGCTCGAGGATCCGTCCGTACTGTTACTTGCCCTTTGGGTAATTTTCCTATGGGACCTACATACCCGTGTCCCAGATACTATAATTGGACCTTTAAACCATATGGATCCCCCACCCTTACCATTGATTGGTTAAGTAGGCTATGGAAGTGGGCCCACAAGGCCTAACTTAAATGAATAATGGGTTTTATACACCCTAACCTAAAACCAAACAAGCCTTAGAGGACAATTAAGTCCTATGGACTTAGGGTCCAACCCCAACAAGACCCAACTAACTAATTGGACCTAATGGTCTATGACTTGGACTAAACATGCCCTAAGACCTAAACTAAAACTCATTTAGACCTAAAGACCACTAAGTGTTTTGGGGGTACCTAAACCAAACACAACCTAAGGCCCATTTAACCGATTAAAGGATAAGGAAACCCCTCTTATTCACTTATCTCTCCCCGTCCCAAGGAAATCGTGGAGGAGAAGAGACACGGAAAGGAGGAGAAGGAGGAAGGAAGAAGAAGAAGTAGAAGTAGGGGAGGAATAGGAGGGGAAGGGAAGAGGATGGAAGCCATGCCAAGGTGGCCAGCTGCCCCACCTCTCCTCCCAAAGCTGACCGGACCAAGGGGAGAAGAGAAAGAGGAGGAGAAGAGATGGAGAGGATGGTTGGAAGAAGGATCTCACCAAGGTAAGACTCCAAGCTTGGTACCTTTCTCTCTCCATTTCCATTTTGTATTTTTGATGGTTTCTTGAGCTAGGGCTAACCTAGGGTTCCATTTGGGACTCAAGGTGATGCTTAGCCCTAATAATGCAGACCAAACCCCATTTGAAACCTACATGTGCTGCATTGTAGCCACTGTTGATGAAGCTTTGGTTTTGAACCTTGAAACCCAACCCTTGGACCAAATTGAGACCAAACCTTGTAGGATCTTGGATCCATGAGGTGAACCTAGGTTCTAGTGACCCTGGGAAGGCTTAGACACCCCTCTATGACTCTGAAAAGCTAGGGTGCTCCAAGCTTCAAGCTGGAGCAAAAGCCCTTTGAAATCTCGGAGGAGACTGCCAACGGACGCATGATCGGATCCACCAATCATGGTACCGTCCACGAGTCCACCCAATATAACCCCTATGTATTGAACTAACCGGATGAAGGAACGGACTCAAGTCTGTTGCATCTGCCCAAGGCCAATTGCTCTTGGGTATGTCTCAGGGATCGATCGGATACAGGGGCGAACCCAAGAAACACATCTGCCCATTGATCCGCTCCCTTTCTGGTGTGTCTCAGGTGTCGAACTGATGCACGATCAGATCCAAGTAAGATGTTTGGTTCGTGGGTCCGCTCGCTTTATTTTTGCCTTTTGGCCTGAACGGAGTCAAGGACGGACTCACCTCTGCTGAAATTGTCCGTGAGTCCGCTTGTGCAGTCTAGGTTGAAACTTGATTTTAACCTTGGGGGCCTAGCATGGGACCCACCTATACAAGCTTTAATGATTATTTTTGTATTCCTAGGCTACCCAACTTGATGGATAGCATGGAGCCTAGGTGAGATTCATGTCAACCACACACGGCCACACCCGTGTTAGGTAAGTGGGTTCTGGGTGACTTTGTTGGGTTTTAATATATATAATATGCCAATCTTAAGCATGCTATTATATAATTATAAGCATTATGCGCATTGCATTGTTATTCAAATGTGAACTATATGAATGTGATATTACTCTCACCACTGTATCGGGCTATGGTACCGGGTGTGCCTGTGCTAGAACCCCAATCTATTTAATTATGAAAACTGTTATATGCCATCCTGATCTGTATGTATCGTGCCATGCTGGTACCCGGGTACTAGATGGAATAGAACTTTGATGCACCCAGAATACCTCTCGGGACGATAGGACTTGCATATAGTATATCTGTTGCTAGGATGCTTGTTTCCTTATGCTACAACCCTTGCCTACAGGGGTTTATGTGTTGGATAGTCTGAGCACCTGATGGCTATGGAGGCGGGAGAGGCCAGGTCAGGGGTAGTGATGGCTATCGGGGTCTGCCACTGGGTGGTCATGATGGCTTCTACCGACGTAGGTCCCCTTGTGATAATTGAGGTTTCACTGGGGTGATAGGATAAATGACCCTCAGTGTCTCCCGAGTTATCACAGTAACATATACTTGACCGATAGAATTGGGTGCTAGGTGGAAAATGAATCTAACATTAGCATACATCATTCTGATATTGGTATTATTTGTGTGTATGTGTGTGCATTCCCCTTTGCTCCCTCACTAGCTAGTGTAGCTAACCCCGTTGTGCAACCCTTTTTTAGCTGATATGCAGGAGGTACTACTCTTGACGAGCACCGTTGGATGCGAATCAAGTGGAGCCAGTGTTAGTGACTTGGATATAGATGTACACCCAAGAATGGTTCCCTTGGGGCAATTATTTATTCTAAAATTTTTGTACTCATCCACAATCATGTATAAACTGTATGTTTATTTATACGGAGAGATTGAATGGTTACATTTATGAACAGTGTAATATGTGTTATCATTAGAGAACCGATGCTCTATAATTTCACATGATTTAATTTCGCTTCCGCTAACTCTATAATTGGAACGATTTATTCTATTTTGGTACGTTCCTTTCTACTATCAATATGTGATGACAGGGTGGACTGTGGCTTGGGACACTGTATCTGTGATCCTGGTAGGTGTTGAGATGACACATATTGTCCCAGTCACCCCCTATGCGGTAAAATATCTTACATTGGGATGGGAGCGTGATAGAGTAGTATCAGAGCAATGATGCTCTACACCGACCATAGTCTGGTGTAACCTCTTGATTTACTTTCCACAAATTAGGTTCTAAATTAAAAATCTCAAGAACATAAATTGTTGTATGCGGACTTAGGAAGAAGACTGATTGGAGTGAAAACAAGAACCTAGAAAGATAATAGGCAACATGGAACTTAGAACTCGAAATATAGGCTGTTGAATATAATCACGCAATTGCTTGGTTGAGTCCTAAGTAGAAAATAGATGGGCATATATATGCTATAATTCATAAACGATAATGAATTAAACATAACCAACCACAATAATCCACAATGATCTAAACAAGGGAGAATTAAGCAAACAAACAAATATATATATATATATGTAAGAGAGATTACAAGTCTAAATTGTTCCAAATCCTTCCTTGAAGACAGTCAAGTCCTTTCCAACTCCAAAATCCATGATTTCACCCACTTTAACCTGAACATGTGAGTTTACCTTGTCAAATCAAGGAAATACAAATTTAACCATAATTGTTCCAAATTCTCTGGTTGGGCATAACTGTGCCTTTTTCAACCCAAACCACAAGATTCCACCTGTGCCAACTCAAAATACCTGAATGTTCCACCCCAACTCAGGGTACATTCATCCACCATAATTAAGAGTTCCTAAAAGTTCACCAAAGTAACTATTCATAAGAAAAGAAAAGTGCAAGAAAACTAAAAGGAAAAGCAAAAGCAAATAGTTTCAACATCCGCAAATATCCTTCCAAAGACAAGAAACTAAAAGAACTGATCCACTATGACTTCAAAAAATGGTTGGAGAAGAACTGAGCTAGCCATCTACACCACCGCCACCACCGCGACCCAGGAAGGCATTAATATCATCCACTCCTCGCTCTATGCCCTCTAGACGTCGAGCCTAATTGGAGAATTGCTTCTTGACATCATCGAAGCCGTCCACCATCCTCAGGTTCAGTCGTCAAATAGCCATCAAGATGTCGCTAACTCCCCCTAGTGCACCTGAAGTACCTGCTGCAGATGGCCCTGAGCTCATGAACTCGAGGTCATCATCACTGTCATCCTCATCCTCCTCCCTAACCCCTTTTCCATCCCCATACTAAACTTGCTCTCCTGCAATATCATAATCATAGTACAAATTCACCTTTTGCAGTGAATTGAACCCAATAGGTCCCTCAATCCATGTTTCCTTGGGTTCACGGTCAAGATCAATCCCAAGGAAGAAGAAAATCCTAGTAAGCAGCCAACCATAGGGTAGAGTATTGTTGCGGGTAGGATCCATCACCGTGCGGGCCATGTGCTGCATGACCATGTGAGGCAAACATATAGGCTAGCCAGCGTACAGAGAATGGGCCAAAACTACAGACATCAGAGGAGGCAAGGTGTTGTGTGCCTTAAAGAGAGCCAGATTGGTCCTGGCTATAAAGATCAGAACATGTTGTGAAGGAGGGAACTTGGAAAGATCTTCGTTCTCCTTGAATCTATCATTGGATTGAACCTTAAAAAAATTTTGTTTCTCATGTGGAGGGAGGCACTTGTCTAGATGACTACCTAGAGGATAGTATACCCTCTCACCTTCTGAGGATATGGTGAGAAGAACCCCCAACTCCACGGCATTGAAGCTAATGACCACTCCCTTTACATAGCAAGTCAATCTGGAGCCGTCGTCATCCTCCTGGACCATTGCCAGATTTAAGTAGAATTACCAAACCAAGGTGGGGTAGTAGAATTCTGGTTGAATGAGTATGTTGGTCCATTTCAATCTATCAAACCTAGCCCCTACCTCGTAGGCCAAAAGCTCGTCCACTGTTACATCTCTCTCCACAAGAATCTTCCTATTGAAGAGATGCTCCCTGAAGATTCCTTCAGTCTTTTTCGAGGTAAACCGATTCACATTATAAGCCGTAGGAGCAGAAGGCACAATGGATAGATCTCTCTTCCTTTTGGGACCCATGATTAGTTACCTACACATAAGGCACCAATCAAAGAAGGACAATAAATGTAAGCCAATTGGAACGATGCCATATGGTTGGCAAATAAATTGTAAAAGAGAAATACCTAAGTGATATAGAAATGGTTTGAAGAGAAGGCTATACATGATGAGAAAATTAAAATATACACATGTAAATGATGAGAATAAGGAATATGGAATATGGATACCATTGGAGATATATTGAGAAGAAAAGAAACAAGATCAATTCACACACGAAGCCTACATGAGATCCCTAGTGTTGGAATGTGGAGAATGAGGTCAATGTGAATGGTATATGTTGTTGACTACTTTACATCCCAACCAATACCAAACAAGCAAGTTATTGAATGAGAAACCCCAACAAGAGACAAGAACTATTTATTTAAGGAAAAAGGGGATAAACTCCAAGAATTTTGTAAATAATCCCATGAATAAGCAATACGTTTAGGATACACCAAGGGAATGAATTATTGAGGGAAAATGAGATAAATACCAAGGAATTTTTACTAAACTATTTGAATGAAAATTAGGAATGTACTTGAAGATATGTTAATGGGATAATATCTATGAAATTAAGATGCATACAATGGATTAAACACAATCTTGAAGAGTTTTCCCAAGGCATTGAAGGTTTGAGGATTTTACTTTACTCAAAACCTAGAACCAATCTAAGTAATTCAACTACTTATGATAAACATAGCAATCAATCTTTAAAATGCTTGTAACTACTTTAAAATTTATAAGAAATACAATAAACAAACAAGGATCCCACCATATAGTGCCATAGATCAATTAGGGCTTGATTTAAACCCAAAACCTTAGTCCGAACCGATTTTGGCATGGATTTGGTGTACATGATCATGAAAGTGTAAATAAAATCAAGATATGATCAAACACTTGGAATGATTCATCCCAAATCCAAGAAGAAAAGGAAAGAGAAGATGAAGAGGCACAAGTAAAATCCTACAATGGGAGAAGAAGAGAATGGAAAAGAGAAAGAGAAGAGAGGCATTACCCCGAGTGAAGGAGAGATCGATTCTAGGCTTGGAATCAACCAAAGTGGGGCAAGGAGACTAGGACAAAATCCCTTAGAGCCTTTTCTCCCCTATAGTTGCATCCCCTCTTGGAGCCAAAAGTGAGTTTTAAAACTTGCGGCGCTGTTTTGTTAAAATTCTGCGAACGGATCCACTTATCATCACTCCGCCGGTCAATCCTCCTCGCGTAAAACTTGAAATTTTGGATTGTTAGCCTGAGCGGATCCACATTCATAAGTCCACCCATAGATCCATTCGATTCATTTCCTCTTGGCCATTAAACCTTTTGAGAACGGATGAATGAACGGATTCAAGTTTCGCATCCACCCGTTAGTCCACTCTCCCTATCTTTGCAGAGGAACCACGAACGGACCCAAAGTACTGACACCGCTCGTGAGTCTACTCGATTTCTTTTAGGATTTTAAGCCCAAATTTTGGAGACCTTTTGACCACACCTATATGTGATGATTTTATGCATATACCCTAGATTTGACACCCCTTTTTCTTGGCCCATGCATAGTTATTGCTTGCCCTGAATGTAAACTACGGTGTCAACATTCTTGGGCCTACATCAACCCGACTAGCCAATAAGAAATGGCAAGCATTAGTATATGCTGTGTCTCCCCTCCTATGCGAGAGAAGGAGAGTTATCTTTGAGGATGAAAATCCTTAGACCCTGTTAGTAAACGAACTAGGAGTGATTGATAGGACCAAACCCATGTGGTGTAGAAACCTTTATTGGGGTACATAGGGTCCATCTCTCAGTCAAGCCTGAAAAAGGGAACACTAGGCTGGTTGGACTAACTTAGCTCAGATAATCCATTAGAACCACGTGTACTTGGAGATCATTCATGACACCTTAAGCTAGTAACGACTCTATTTGTACTTTACTTAGTTCATCCAAACCTTGTTTAGACTCATAGAGGGAGTCCTACACCGTGATTTGATTTCCAAAATGACCTAGTATACCGTGCCTAAAAACTGCTTGTTCCTATGGATTGGCCTAGGTTACAGATATGTCCATAGGGATATGAATGTAATTATTAAATTATACCTATGATTGGTATGAAAATAATAATATAAATATGTTTCCTTAAACTCTTGCATGTGGCTAGATTAGTTCTTTTGGGCCTCGAATGTGACTTTGGTTAGACCTTATCATGGTAGCTAGTTTAAGCCCCAACCCTAATCAACCAGACCCTAAGTTAATAGGAAATGAGTTTAATAATGACCGGATAGGTTAGTTTTGGAACCTAGTCAAAAGAAATTGACTTGGACTGAAGACTAGTAAAGGATTGGTTGGTTCTCGAAAGGGGACTGACATAGACTTTCCCTGTGGGATGATTGAATAGTAGGTCTACAAGGTTGTGAAGGCTGAAGTTGAAGGATGTAACAAGACCTTTTCCAACGACAGATATGAAGGGAGTAATGGGTCACAAATGCGTTCCCTACGTACTGGGAGTGACACATATGGAGATTCCATCAATATTCCAAATCATTCTAAAGTTAGGTTAGGTAATGAGATGACCGAAGTGAAATTATTCAAATGTAAACCCTGTGTTGGGGACTAGACAGCTTAAGCCCTACAACCCAAGAATGACCAGAATAGTGAAGGCCAGAGTGGTATCACCTGATCTGGAAGAACTAGGGAAGTTTCTATTCCTGGTGGCTTAGTTTAGTGTATAAAGCCTTAAGTTACCTCTGGTATATTATGACCACTGGCCCTAAAATCAATTGGAACCTAGGGTTATTGTGAACCACACTCCCTGTGGTACTGTGACCCTATAAGGAAAGAAAATTTTAGAACCTGACCCTGCTATGTCATGTAAGTACTGCCTTATTTTGACTCGACCTTTGATGTAGTCCAAATAGTGGGCAAATGGAAATGTTGTTACTCAACAAGTCCTTACCCTTAAGACCCTAGCCGCCCCTCAATTTTCGAAGACAAAATTTTTAATAAGGTTGGGGGGATTTTACACCCGCACCCCAAATATACCCCTATACCCCGAGGCAATTTAGGCCTTTACCTAAGGGGCAATGTCACGGTGGCACTAGCCAACACATGTAACCTCAGACTGAAAATATTACTAAAAGTATCTCCTCAAAGACTTGAAAATGTGGGCCAAAGCCCCGCAACTTTCCTTGAAGTTTGGGCCCTGACAGCAGCACCAGAGCCACAAACGGACTCACTTGTACTGAATCCGCTCAAGGATCCGCCCGTGTTGTTACTTGCCCTTTTGGTAATTTTCCTATGAAACCCACATACCCGTGTCTCGGACACTATAATTGGACCTTTGGACCATATGGATCCCCCACCCTTACCACTGATTGGTTACGTGGGCTATGGAAGTGGGCCTACAAGGCCTAACTTAAATGAATAATGGGTTTTATACACCCTAACCTAAAATCTAACAAGCCTTAGAGGATAATTAAGTCCTATGGACTTAGGGTGCGACCCCAACAAGACCCAACTAACTAATTGGACCTAATGATCTATGACTTGGACCAAACATGCCCTAAGACCTAAACTAAAACTCATTTAGACCTAAAGACCACTAAGTGTTTTGGGGGTACCTAAACCAAACACGCCCATCTAACCCTTTTAAGGATAAGGAAACCCCTCTTATTCACTTATCTCTCCCCCTCCCGAGCAAACCATGGAGGAGAAGAGACAAGGAAAGGAGGAGAAGGAGGAAGGAAGAAGAAGCAGTAGAAGTAGGAAAGGAATAGGAGGGGAAGGGAAGAGGATGGAAGCCATGCCAAGGTGGCCGGCTGCCCCACCTCTCCTCCCTAAGCTGACCGGACCAAAGGGAGAAGAGATGGAGAGGATGGTAGGAAGAAGGATCTCACCAAGATAAGACTCCAAGCTTGGTACCTTTCTCTCTCCATTTCCATTTTGTATTTTTTATGGTTTCTTGAGTTAGGGCTAACCTAGGGTTCCATTTGGGACTCAAGGTGATGTTTAGCCCTAATTTGGGAGCCCTAATAATGCAAACCAAACCCCATTTGAAACCTAAATGTGCTGTATTGCAACAATGGTTGGTGAAGCTTTGGTTTTGAACTTTGAAACCCAACCCTTGGACCAAATTAAGACCAAACCTTGTAAGATCTTGGATCCATGAGGTGAACCTAGGTTCTAGTGACCTTAGGGAGGCTTAGACACCCCTCCATGATCCTGAAGAGCTAGGGTGCTCCAAGCTTCAAGCTGGAGTAAAAGCCCTTTGAAATCTCGGATGAGACTGCCAACGGACGCACAACCGGACCCACCAATCGTGGTACTATCCGCAAGTCCACCCAGTATAACCCCTGTGTATTGAACTGACCAGATGAAGGAACGGAATCAAGTCTAGTGCATCCGCCCGAGGCCAGTTGCTCTCGCGTACGTCTCAGGGATCAATCGGATGCAGGGGCAGACCCAAGAAACACATCCGCCTGTTGATCCGCTCCCTTTCTGGTGTGTCTCAGGTGTCAAACGGATGCACAATTGGATCCATGTAAGATGTTTCATTTGTGGGTCTGCTCACCCTATTTTAACCTTTTAGCCTGAACGGAGTCAGGGACGGACTCACCTCTGCTGAAACCATCTGTGAGTCCGCTCGTGCAATCTTGGTTGAAACTTGATTTTAACCTTGGGGGCCTAGCATAGGACCCACCTATACGTGCTTTAATGATTGTTTTTGTATTCCTAGGCTACCCAACTCGATGGATAACGTGGAGCCCAGGTGAGATTCATGTCAACCACACACGGCAACACCCGTGTTAGGAGAGTGGGTTCTGGGTGACTTTGTTGGGCTTGAATATATATAATATGCAAATCTTAAGCATGCTATTATATAATTATAAGCATTGTGTGCATTGCATTGTTATTCAATTGTGAACTGTATGAATGTGATATTACTCTCACCACTGTATCGGGCTATGGTGTCGGGTGTGCCGGTGTCGGAACCCCAGTCTATTAATTATGAAAATGGTTATACACCATCCTGATCTGTATGTGTCGTGCCGTGCTGGTACCCGGGTACTAGATGGAATGGGACGTTGATGCACCCAGAATACCTCTCAGGACGATAGGACTTGCATATAGTATATCTATGGCTAGGATGCTTGTTCTCTTATGCTACGACCCTTGCCACCAGGGGTTTATGTGTTGGATAGTCTGAACATCTGATGGCTGTGGAGGAAGGAGAGGCCAGGTCAGGGGTAGTGATGGCTATCGGGGTCTGCCATTGGGTGATCATGATGGCTTCGACCGGCGTAGGTCCCCTTGTGATAATTGAGGTTTCACTGGGGCGATAGGATAAGTGACCCTCAGTGTCTCCCGAGTTATCATAGTAACATATACTTGACCGATAAAATTGTGTGCTAGGTGAAAAATGAATCTAACATTAGCATGCATCATTTTGATATTGATATTGTTTGTGTGTATGCGTGTGCATTCTCCTTTGCTCCCTCACTAGCTAGTGTAGCTAACCTCAATGCACAACCCCTTTTTAGCTGATATGCAGGAGGTACTACTCTTGACGAGCACCGTTGGATGCGAATCAAGTGGAGCCAGTGTTAGTGACTTGGATGTAGATGTACACCAAAGTATGGTGCCCATGGGGCAATTATTTATTATTAAATTTTTGTACTCATCTACACTCATGTATAAACTGTATGTTTATTTATACGGAGAGATTGAATGGTTATATTTATGAATAGTGTAACATGTGTTATCATTAGAGAACCGATGCTCTATAATTTCATAAGATTTGATTTCGCTGCCGCTAACTCTGTAATTGAAACGATTTATTTCATTTTGGTACGTTCCGTTCTGTTATCAATATGTGATGACATGGTAGACTGTGGCTCAGGACACTGTATCTGTGATCCTGGTAGGTGTTGAGATGGCACGTGTTACCCCCTATGTGGCAAAATATCTTACATCAGGATGGGAGCATGACAGAGTGGTATCAGAGCAATGTTGCTCTGCACCGATCACAGTCTGGTGTAACCTCTTGATTTACTCTCCACAAATTAGGTTTTAAATTAAAAATCTCAAGAACATAAATTGTTGTATGCAGACTTAGGAAGAAGACTGGCTGGAGTAAAAACAAGAACCTAGAAAGATAATAGGCAACATGAAACTTAGAACTCAAAACATAGGCTGCTAAATATAATCACGCAATTACTTGGTTGAGTCCTAAATAGGAAATAGATGGGCATATATATGCTATAATTCCTAAATGATAATGAATTAAACATAACCAACCACAATAATCCACAATGATCTAAACAAGGGAGAATTAAGCAAACACACACACACACACACACACACACACACATATATATATATATATATATATATATATAGATGTAAGATAGATGACAAGTCTAAATTATTCCAAATCCTTCCTTGAAGACAGTCAAGTCCTTTCCAACTCTAAAATCCATGATTTCACCCACTCTAACCTGAACATGTGAGTTTACCCTGTCAAATCAAGGAAATACAAATTTAACCATAATCGTTCCAAATTCTCTGGTTAGGCATAACTTTGCCCTTTCCAACCCAAGCCACAAGATTCCACCTGTGCCAACTCAAAACACCTGAATGTTCCACCCAAACTCCGGGTACATTCATCCACCATAATTAAGAGTTCCTAAAAGTTCACCAAATCAATTGATCAGAAGAAAAGAAAAGTGCAAGAAAACTAAAAGGAAAAGCAAAAGCAAATAGTTTCAATATCCAAAAATATCCATCCAACGACAAGAAACTAAAAGGATCCATTATAACTTCAGAGAATGGCTGGAGAAGAACTGAGCTAGCCATCTGCACCACCACCACCACCCCGACCCAAGAAGGCATTAATATCATCCACTCCTTGCTCTATGCCCTCTAGACTCTGAGCCGGATCATAGAATTGCTTCTTAACATCATCGAAGATGTCTACCATCCTCAGGTTCAGTCATCGAATAGCCATCAAGATGTCGCTACCTCCCCCTGGTGCACTTGAAGTACCTGCTGCAGATAACCCTGAGCCTATGAACTTGATGTCATCATCACTGTCATCCTCATTCTCCTCCCTAGCCCCTCTACCATCCCCGTACTGAACTTGCTCTCTAGCACTGTCATAATCATAGTATAGATTCATCTTTTGCAGTGCATTGAACCTAATAGGTCCCTCAGTGCATGTTTCCTTGGGTTCACAGTCAAGATCAATCCCAAGCAATAAGAAAATCCTAGTAAGCAGTCGACCATAGGGTAGAGTATTATTGCGGGTAGGATCCATCACCGTGCGGACCATATGCTGCATGACCACGTGAGGTAGACAGATAGGCTGGCCAGCATACAGAGAATGGGCCAGAACTACAGACATCAGAGGAGGCAAGGTGTTGTGTGCCTTAGAGGGAGCCAAATTGGTCCTGGCTATAAAGATCAGAACACGCTATGAAGGAGGGAACTTGGAAAGATCTTCATTCTCCTCTAACCTATCATTGGAGAGAACCTTAAACAATTTTCATTTCTCATCTGGAGGGAGGCACTTATCTGGATGACTGCCTGGAGGATAGTATACCCTCTCACCTTCTGAGGATATATTAAGAAGAACCCCCAGCTTCACGGCATTGAAGCTAATGACCACTCCCTTTACATAGGAAGTCAATCTAGAGCCGTCGTCATCCTCCTACACCATTGCCAGATTTGAGTAGAATTCCCTAACCAAGGAGAGGTAGTAGAATTCTGGCTGAATGAGCATGTCGGTCCATTTCAATCTATCAAACCTGGCCCCCACCTTGTAGGCCAAAAGCTCATCCACTATTAAATCTCTCTCCACAAGAATCTTCCTATTGAAGAGACGCTCCCTGAAGATTCCTTCAGTCTTTTCTGAGGTAAACCGATTCACATTGTAAGCCGCAGGAGCAGAAGGCACAATGGATAAATCTCTCTTCCTTTTGGGACCCATGATTAGTTACCTACACATAAGGCACCAATCAAAGAAGGACAATAAATGTAAGCCAATTGGAACGATGACATATGGTTGGCAAATAAATTGTAAAAGAGAAATTCCTAAATGATATGGAAATGGTTTAAAGAGAAGGCTATACATGATGAGAAAATCAAAATATACACATGTAAATGATGAGAATAAGGAATATGGAATATGGATACCATTGGAGATATATTGAGAAGAAAAGAAACAAGATCAATTCACATATGAAGCCTACATGAGATCCCTAGTGTTGGAATGTGGAGAACGAGGTCAATGTGAATGGTATATGTTGTAGACTATCGAGAATGAGGTCAATGTGAATGGTATATGTTGTTGACTACTTTACATCCTAACCAATACCAAACAAGCAAGTTATTGAATGAAAAACCCCAACAAGAGACAAGAACTATTTATTTGAGGAACAAGGGGATAAACACCAAGAATTTTGCAAATAATCCCATGAATAAGCAATACGTTTAGGATACACCAAGGGAATGAACTATTGAGGGAAAATGAGATAAATACCAAGGAATTTTTAGCAACTATTTGAATGAAAATGAGGAATGTACTTGAAGATATGTTAATGGGATAATATCTATGAAATTAAGATGCATACAATGGATTAAACACAAACTTGAAGAGTTTTCCCAAAGCATTGAAGGTTTGAGGATTTTACTTTACTCAAAACCTAGAACCAATCTAAGTAATTCAACTCCTTATGACAAACATTGCAATCAATCTTAAAATGCTTGCAAATACTTTAAAATTTATAAGAAATACAATAAACAAACAAGGATCCCACCATATAGTGCCAATGATCGATTAGGTCTTGATTTAAACCCAAAACCTTAGTCCAAACCGATTTTGGCATGGATTTGGTGTACATGGTCATGAAAGTGTAAATAAAATCAAGATGTGATCACACACTTGGAATGATTCATCCCAAGTCCAAGAAGAAAAGGAAAGAGAAGATCAAGAGGCACAAGTAAAACCCTACAATGGGAGAAGAAGAGAATGGAAAAGAGAAAGAGGAGAGGCAATACCTTGAGCGAAGGAGAGATCGATTCTAGGCTTGGAATCAACCAAAGTGGGGCAAGGAGACTTGGACGAAATCCCTTAGAGCCTTTTCTCCCCTATAGTTGCATCCCCTCTTGGAGCCAAAAGTGAGTTTTAAAACTCGCAGCCCTGTTTTGTTAAAATTCTGCGAACGAATCCACTTATCGTGACTCCGCCAGTCAATCCGCCCCGCGTAAAACTTTAAATTTTGGATTGTTAGCCTAAGCAGATCCACATTCATAAGTCTGCCCGTAGATCCATTCGATTCATTTCCTCTCGGCCATTGAACCTTCTAAGAATGGACGAACGAATGGATTCATGTTCCGCATCTGCCCGTTAGTCCGCTCTCCCTATCTTCGCGGAGGAACAATGAATGGACCCAAAGTGCTGACACCGCTCGTGAGTCCGCCCGATTTCTTCTAGGATTTTGAGCCCAAATTTTGGAGACCTTTTGATGGACCTATATGTGATGATTTTATGCCTATATCCTAGATTGACACCCCTTTTGCTTGGCCCATGCATAGTTATTGCTTGCCCTGAATATAAACTACGGTGTCTACATTTTTAGGCCTACATTAACCTAGCTACCTAATAAGAAATGGCAAGCATTAGTATATGCTGTGACTCCCCTCCTATGCGAGAGAAGGAGAGTTACCTTTGAGGATGAAAATCCTTAGACCCCGTTAGTAAGCGAACCGGGAGTGATTGATGGGACCAAACTCATGTGGTGTAGAAACCCTTATTGGGGTACATAGGGTCCAACTCTTAGTCAGGCCTGAAAAAGGGAACACTAGCTAGTTGGACAGACTTAGCTCATATAATCCATCGGAATCACGTGTACTTGGAGATCATTCATGACACCTCAAGCTAGTGACGACTCTATTTGTACTTGGTTCATCCAAACCTTGTTTAGGCTCATAGAGGGAGTCCTACACCATGATTTGATTTCCAAAAGGACCTAGTATACCGTACCTAAAAACTGCTTGTTCCTATGGATTGACCTAGGTTACAGATATGTCCATAGCGATATGAGTATAACTATTAAATTATACCTATGATTGGTATGAAAATAATAATATAAATATGTTTCCTTAAACTCTTGCGTGCGGCTAGATTAGTTATTTTGGGCCACGAATGTGACTTTGGTTTGACCTTATCATGGTAGCTAGTTTAAGCCCCAACCCTAGTCAACCAGACCCTAAGTTAATAGGAAATGAGTTTAATAATGACCGGATAGGCTAGTTTTGGAACCTACTTAAAAGAAATTGACTTGGATCGAAGACTAGTAAAAGATTGGTTAGTTCTCGAAAGGGGACTGACATGGACTTTCCCTGTGGGATGATTGAATAGTAGATCTACAAGGTTGTGAAGACTGAAACTGAAGGATGTAACAAGACCTTTTCCAATGACAGATATGAAGGGAGTAATGGGTCACCAAATGCGTTCCCTCCGTACTGGGAATGACATATATGGAGATTCCATCAACATTCTAAATCATTCTAAAGTTGGGTTAGGTAATGAGATGACCGAAGTGAAATCATTCAAATGTAAACCCTGTGTTGGGGACTAGACAGGTTAAGCCCTACAACCCAAGAATGACCAGAATAGTGAAGGCCAGAGTGCTATCACCCGATCTGGAAGATCTAGGGAACTTTCTATTCCTGGTGGCTGAGTTTAGTGTGTAAAGCCTTATGTTACCTCTAGTATATTATGACCACCGGCCCTAAAATAAATTGGAACCTAGGGTTATTGTGAACCACACTCCCGGTGGTACTGTGACCCTTTAAGGAAAGAAAATTTTAGAACCTGACCTGCTATGTCATGTAGGCACTGCCTCATTTTGACCCGACCTTTGATGTAGTCCAAATAGTAGGCAAATGGAAATGTTGTTGCTCAACAAGCCCTTACCCTTAAGACCCTAGCCGCCTCAAATTTCGAGGATGAAATTTTTAATATGGTTGGGGGGATGTTACATCCGCACCCCAAATATACCCCTATACCCCGGGGTAATTTAGGCCTTTACCTAAGGGGTAATGTCACGGTGGCATTGGCCAACACCTGTAACCTCAGACTTAAAATATTACTAAAAGTGTCCCCTCGAAGGCCTTAAAATATAGGTCGAAGCCCGCAACTTTCCTTGAAGTTTGGGCCCTGACAGTAGCACCGAAGTTATGAACGGACTCACTCATACGGAATCCGCTTGAGGATCCGCCCAGGCTGTTACTTGCCCTTTTGGTAATTTTCCTGTGGGATCCATATACCCATGTCCTGGACACTATAATTGGACCATTGAACGATATGGACCCCCCACCCTTACCATTGATTGGTTAAGTGGGCTATGAAAGTGGGCCCACAAGGCCTAACTTAAATGAATAATGGGTTTTATACTCCCTAACCTAAAACCTAACAAGCCTTAGAGGACAATTAAGTCCTATGGACTTAGGGTGCAACCCAAACAAGACCCAACTAACTAATTTGACCTAATGGTCTATGACTTGGACCAAACATGCCCTAAGACCTAAACTAAAACTCATTTAGACATAAAGACCACTAAGTGTTTTGGGGGTATCTAAACCAAACACAACGTAAGGCCCATCTAACCCTTTAAAGGATAAGGAAACCCCTCTCATTCACTTATCTCTCCCCCTCTTAAGCAAACCGTGGAGGAGAAGAGACAAGGAAAGAGTAGAAGGAGGAAGGAAGAAGAAGAAGTAGAAGTATGAGAGGAATAGGAGGGGAAGGGAAGAGGATGGAAGCCATGCCAAGGTGGCCGGCCGCCCCACCTCTCCTCCCTAAGCTGACCGGACCAAAGGGAGAAGAGATGGAGAGGATGGTTGGAAGAAGGATCTCACCAAGGTAAGACTCCAAGCTTGGTACCTTTCTCTCTCCATTTCCATTTTGTATTTTTTATGGTTTCTTGAGCTAGGGATAACCTAGGGTTCCATTTGGGACTCAAGGTGATGCTTAGCCCTAATTTGGGAGCCCTATAATGCAGACCAAACCCCATTTGAAACTTAAATGGGCTACATTACAGCCATGGTTGGTGAAGCTTTGGTTTTGAACCTTGAAACCCAACCCTTGGACCAAATTGAGACCAAACCTTGTAGGATCTTGGATCCATGAGGTGAACGTAGGTTCTAGTGACCCTAGGGAGGCTTAGACACCCCTCCATGACCTTGAAGAGCTAGGGTGCTCCAAGCTTCAAGCTGGAGCCAAAGCCCTTTAAAATGTCGGATGAGACTGCCGACGGACGCACGACTGGATCCACCAATTGTGGTACCGTCCGCTAGTCCACCCAGTATAACCCTTGTGTATTGAACTGACTGGATGAAGGAACAAATTCAAGTCTGTTGCATCCGCCTGAGGCCAGTTTCTCTAGGGTATGTCTTAGGGATCGATCGGATGTCGGGGCGGACCCAAGAAACACATATGCCCGTTGATCCGCTCCTTTTCTAGTCTGTCTCAGGTGTCGAACAAATGCACGATCGGATCCAAGTAAGATGTTCCGTTCATGGGTCCGCTCGCTTTGTTTTTACCCTTTGGCCTGAACGGAGTCAAGGACGGACTCACCTTTACTGAAACCGTCTGTGAGTCCGCTCATGCTGTCTTGGTTGAAACTTGATTTTAACCTTAGGGACCTAGCATGGGACGCACCTATACATGCTTTAATGATTTTTTTTTGTATTCCTAGGCTACCTAACTCGATGGATAGCGGGGAGCCCAAGTGAGATTCAAGTCAACCACACACGGCGACACCCTTGTTAGGTGAGTGGGTTCTGGGTGATTTTGTTGGGCTTGAATATATATGATATGCAAATCTTAAGCATGCTATTATATACTTATAAGCATTGTACGCATTACATTGTTATTCAAATGTGAACTGTATGAATGTGATATTACTCTCACCACTGTATCGGGCTACGGTGCCGGAACCCCTGTCTATTTAATTATGAAAACTGTTATATGCCATCCTGATCTATATGTGTCGTGCCATGCTGGTACCCAGGTACTAGATGGAATGGGATGTTGATGCACCCAGAATACCTCTCGAGACGATAGGACTTATATATAGTTTATCTGTGGCTAGGATGCTTGTTCCCTTATACTACGACCCTGACCAATAGGGGTTTATGTATTGGATAGTCTGAGCACCTGATGGCTATGGAGGCGGGAGAGGCCAGGTCAGGGGTAGTGATGGCTATCGGGGTCTGCCACTGGGTGGTCATGATGGCTTCTACCGACGTAGGTCCCCTTGTGATAATTGAGGTTTCACTGGGGCGATAGGATAAGTTACCCTTAGTGTCTCCCGAGTTATCTCAGTATCATATATTTGACCGATAGAATTGTGTACTAGGTGGAAAATGAATCTAACATTAGCATGCATCATTCTAATATTGATATTGTTTGTGTGTATGCGTGTGCATTCCCCTTTGCTCCCTCACTAGCTAGTGTAGCTAACCCCATTGCGCAACCCCTTTTTAGCTGATATGTAGGAGGTACTACTCTTGACGAGCACCGTTGGATGCAAATCAAGTGAAGCCAGTGTTGGATGTAGATGTACACTCATAAATGGTTCCCTTGGGGCAATTATTTATTGTTAAATTTTTTTACTCATCCACAATCATGTATAAACTGTATGTTTATTTATACAAAAAGATTGAATGGTTACATTTATGAACAGTGTAATATGTGTTATCATTAGAGAATCGATGCTCTATAATTTCAAATGATTTGATTTTGCTTCCGCTAACTCTGTAATTGGAACAATTTATTCCATTTTTGTACGTTTCTTTCTGTTATCAATATGTGATGACAGGGTGGATTGTGGCTTGTGGCTTGGGACACTGTATCTGTGATCCTGGTAGGTGTTGGGATGATACGTGTTGTCCCAGTCACCCCCTATGTGGCAAAATATCTTACATCGGGATGGGGGCGTGACAACTACACTTCTAACCAATAGCTTCATAAAACAACAAAAGGGGCAAGACAATATAAGCCCCACACAAGCTATACAAAAAGGGAAAGTTAGTAGACTACTATCTACATCAAAAGAATTCCCTAGGTTAGATGAGGGAAGCTACCCGCCCATTATGGGTCAGCTTTAACTATCACCGAAATTACCCATACCAGAAGGATAGCCTTTGTCTGGGACCACACCCACATTGTCATAATCAACAATGCCCTCCTGCTCGAGATGAGCCTCCCAGCCAACATCATGTCTACCTGTAAAATCATCTAAAAAGAAATAAACAAGAGTGTGAGCTCCACCGAGCCCTGAATGAAATATACCCATGCATGCACATGCAAGCACAATCAAATGAGTTCTATATAAAATGAGGTTCTTTATTATTATTAAACCACCTAGCCTCACAACTAAAGCAGGTAAACGTGCTACTACAATCCCCAATACATGTATCCCTAGTGTGGGCTTCTAACCCCTTCCCGCGATACACCCATTGAGTTATCGGAGAAGACCGGTCGACTCCAGCATGCTCTCCATGGTCCGACTGGCCAGCCCTCTAAGATTAGTCTGTGATACCACCTTTCTTAAAGGTGGGCACCCAGCCAAAATATACCTTTTGGTATAAATTCTCTCATAGACATCCAATACCTGAACCCCTATTGGCAAGGGTTCGTAGCACGGGTGGTGATACTCTAACCAAATGCATTTTATATGACATAGTATGAGTCGGGTGGTGTCAACCGTATCCCATTCTACGGGCTACCACCAGCCTTATTTCCAAGCTAGCTACGACATCTAATCTAGCATTTTCACATGTTTAACATTAGCATTCAATCCCAATAGTCATCAGATATAAATCAAAAATCAAATAGGAATATAAGCAATTTAAATGAATAAAATAGTAAATATTGTTGCTGTCATTGTCATAACTCATTAGTCATGTTACACCTATACCCATGGTGTAATTCCACTCACTTTGTGCAAATCCCGCTTGTTCTTCGTTCAACTCGGTCCCAGTCGGTGTCTGACACTGCATGTCAAACCCTGCCCCTGACTGACTGGAATCTTGACTGAAGGACAGGAACCCCAGACATGGCAACCAAGAACACTGTGGAGTATCACTCCAGTGGTTGAAATTGATGAAGAAACTCTGTACAGGTCCTCCTACATACCTGGCAGAAGATGGACAACTGACCCTTGCAACTGCACAGCTCATAGCATAATGTACTGCCTGAACTCCAGGTATTCTCTCTCCTCTTCACAACTGTGGGTCCCACCCTTGAAAATGTGTGTAAAAGACCCTAAATGGCATGTGGGTACAAGGCCCTGACCCTGGGTCAAACCCCTGTGCAAGCCCACAGAGTTTCAGCCTTGCTCAATTCTTTGGGCGATGCAGACATCACCTAGAGACATCGCCCAAAGTGCAAAACAACATTATTTTAATGATTTAATCTATGGGGACCACCCATATTGGACATGGGCACCCTCCATAGGTTGAGGGGAGTCTGAGGGACCACCTCATACCCCTGGATCACTGTGGACCCCACCAGAGTGCACAAAATGGCTGAGAATGCAGTCAACAATGCATTCTAGAAATGGACCTTAGCAGCCAAATAGACCCTAGTCATGGGTTAAGCTATAAATAGGAGTACCTTAGGCTCATTTAGAGCTCTTGGTACTATTCAAATCGTGAGGGAAGGGAGAAGAAAGAAAAGAGAGGAAAGAGAGGAAGAAGAAGGAAGAAGAGGAGAAGCAGCCCTGCACTTCAAGGCCCTGATTTCGTGCCTTCTCAGACCTGTGCAGGTATAAACACATATGCTCATACCTATTGCTCCCTTTGATTCATATGTTTTGATGGTTTTTTTATCACTGGCAGCCCAAAACAGCTGGGAATTGCCAAGTACCACCTCAGATCTGCCATGCAAACATGATGCATGGAAGATCTGAGTGTTTAATGGTGATATTCATACTTATTTTACAACCTGGAACCAAAACCAGGCTGTGCATGGCTGCACTGCTCTGTTACACTGAAAATAGGCTGTTTGGAGTCCTAATTTCTTGTCCTGGCTGCATGGAACCTAAACCTATGTAGCAATGGCCTTAGATTACCATTTTACACTTGAATCTAGCCTTACATGTAGCCAAAACCAAGTTTTGAAGCTGAAGAAATTGTGGGTTACTATTCACTGGGCTGTCTGGGTAGCCTCTAGCAGCTACGTGGTGGGCTTAGTTGAAAATCCACAAGGACCAGTTACAGATCACCCCTGGGGGTCCATGATGACCGAACATGCATGAGGGAATGATGTGGCCACTACCCATGGCCAGCAACTTTGGAAACTCAGCTAGATCACGTTTTTTAAATCTCTGGGCGATGCACTGGACGATGCAGACATCACCCAGAGATATCGCCCAGTGAATGGAATTTGGCAGTTTTGATGTTCTGACTTGGGGGACTTCACCCATTGGCCATGATACTGTGTAGGGAGGTGGAAAATGACCAGAATGCCCCTCCCCACATTTGTCCATATGTGGGAATGCTTTGGGAACCCAAGTGGGCCCCGTAGGACTTGGAAACCTTGCCTGTGATTGGTCCTGCAGCACTGTCAAGTTGGGGATAGCAATGTAAGGCTAATATGACCTAGGATCATGTACCAATACAGTAAATGACCATTTTTCCCTAGGCCACCATCTCTGGATGATGCACCGGGACATAGGCCTAAGGCCCAGTGCAAGGCCCAGAGAATTCCAAGTGAAGACCAATTGTACCCCGAGTCAACCCAGTGAGCATAGATCAACCCTAGGACCTTCAAAAATAGTTTGGAATATTAAAATGATAATTTCTGATTTATATCTAGGATTTGATCCCGTGCTCAAGGCCTACAGCCAGACTGCAGCCGGAACTGAATTTGCAACTGAATTCTTAGAACCAGACCCAAGTGAGTGAAATATTATCGTGTATGTATGTGTAACTGCATTATTATGCCGACAGCTAAATTCTTAATTTATTAATGCTGTGCTATTTAAATTTTGTTCAAATACTCAAAATTACTACACATTGATTGTCTGTTGATCAACACTGTGATTCTTATCTGATGATTGTGAATGTTAGACTAGATGCCGTAGTTGGCTTGGAAATGAGGCCGGTGGTAGCCCGTAGTATGGGATACGGTTGACACCGCCTAACTCATACGATGCCATATAGACATGGGGCTAGAGTTTCATCACCCGTGCTACGCACCCTTGCCAACAGGGGTTAAGGTGTTGGATAACTGTGAGGACTACCATAAAACCCTAGAGGCATTTACGCTGGGAAGCCTCAGCACAGTGGGGATGCCCTAGGGCAAATATGCCGGGAAGCCTCAAGCTATAAGCTTGGGAAGCACTGAAAGGTGAATTTTTGGCTGAATGCTACATATAATGATTTTGCACCGGTTTGGTGAATTGATATTGAGTCGGTTACCTCACAGGAGTTAATCCAGAGGGCCGGTCAGGCTGACCTGGGTAGGGAGATGCTGGAGCCGACTGGTCCTCTCCGACAACTCAATGAGTGTATCGCGGGAAGGGGTACCTAAGCCCACACCAGGGATACATGTATTGGGGATTGTAATAGCACTAACCTGACTTAGTTGTATTGTTAGGTGGCTAATGAATTATTTGGACTTGCATATCATGTAGGATCATGTGGATTGTGGTTGCATATGCATGCATGATGTTATGTTTTGCTCACGAGCTCGGTGGGGCTCACACTCTGTTATATATGTTTTTCTTCTAGATAATTCTGTAGGTGGATGCCGCAGTGGCATGGAGGCTCATTACGAGGAGGAGAGCCCTGGTTATTATGATGATATTGGTGTGGACCCCGACGGAGGTCGTGCTGGTGATGCGTGCATTCTCAGTGGTCATTGATGAAGACCAGTGAGGAGTGTACTTGATGTTTTTTGTCTTGGGGACTCCTTTTTGTTTTTGTTAGGAATTTATCCCCGTCGTGCTTGTGGTGCAGTCTTAGTTTTCTTTTCTTTTGGTGTTGAGTGATCTCACCCTGTATATGTATATGTATATATTTTCTTTGGCTTTTGTTTCTGTCAGCTTCACTCTTCAAGTTGTGGGTGTATGGGAAATGTATCAGAACAAACTTATGTATGTATATATTATCATCATTCCCGTATCGCTACGCTTTCTCTTATATTATTATAATTGTAGTTTATCTGCGACACTCTAATCTTGCTTATGGTAAAGTGATGAATGTGGGACCATGAATGTAATAACTGCTTCTAGATCCGTGGGGTTTGGCGGATTGCCACTATGCAATTCTGGTTACTTACCTAATCCTCTCAGGGGGTGGTTTGGGGTGTGACACTGCATCTCGTGCTTGGGGTTATAACCTATGTTAACCGGACCATTAGAACATGTCAAACACTATCTCAAAAGGGTCTTAGAGTTCCAGGATTTGTTTAGGTTTGCTCAATCATTGTTCAACAATTGTGGGGACAGTAGCATGTTTCTTTTCCCAGGTTTGGCTTGGGTTGCAGTGTGGGTTTCTGACCCTCTTTTTGGGTCCACAGATATAGTCAAGACATTGTTACTAGCAAGGATGGTTGGGGTAAGGTTTTAGAGTGACCTTCATGCCCCCCACACTGTCCTAGGCCTGTGGGTGATGGTCCAATAGGCTAGAATCAGATTAGACCAAGTACAGTAGCACTGGACGATTCACTAGACGTTAGGACCGAACGTCTAGTGCATCGTCCTGTCCTTGTTGGACATGGGTTTCCTTGCTCAGAGCTTGGTTTTAGCTGTTGGATTCATCCTATCTTCGATTTGGGATTCTTTCAGAGGGTAATACAACTTATAATCAAGCTAAAGCAATGGTTATGGTGGTTCCTAAATAAGGTTTGCCTAGTGGTTGATGGGTTTGGGTTCAAACACCAAACAATTTAGTATGCATGGCTGAGATCATACATGCAGCTACTCAAACCTAAAAAATACACACAATAGTAGACATGCATATGCATTACAGCCAAGATCCTAAGCCCTAGTATGCAAAACACCTTATGCATGCAAAGATCCATGCCCCTAGCTCATCATTTATGGTTTGCATGCATGATCAGGCATGAAATCTAGCTAGATGCATGACTGGAACTCCAAGTAGTGATTCCATAGAGATTCCTACAGAGACAAGCTATATATAGCTTTGGTTTTTGGGGTTCAAAATCAACGAACTGAGATGGGGTCATAATTATGTAAGCATTTCAGTCTTGGTGAGCTTACCTTAAGCTGTGGAAGAATTCGGCCAAGGTTTGCTCATGCACAAGCCCTCCTTCTCTTCCTTCTCCTTCCTTCTTTCTCTCTTTCTTTCTTTCTCTCTTCCTTTCTTTCTCTTTTATTCTCTGCTATTTAGGAATAGCAATAGCCTAATATCTGAGCTGGGTCTCTATTTATAGTTTTTATAGAAATAAGGTCTGTTTGGCTAGGCAATCCTATAGGAAAAATGCATTTTTAAAAGGATTTTTACTTAGTTTAGCTATATAGGTGGGGCCCACATGGATTCCAAGATGGGGATTGGTTCCTAAAATTCCAAGGTACATATTGGAGGTGTTTGAAGGCAGTAGATCCAGTTCCCACAAGCTTGGAATGGGAAAATACAGGTTTTGGCATCACTGGAGCTTTGGGCCAATCGTCCAATGCATCATCTAGTGAATGCTGCACTGCTGAATTTTGCCTGTGTTTCCCCCTGGGGTTTGTTTTTTCCATATTGTACCTTCCCCACACCCTATTACTCATACAAGGAGGATATATTTAAGAGCATGGCCCCCTTAGTACTCAGGAGAGAGAAATACATGTGCTCTGTGTTGTACAACAGGTAATGGGCTGAGCAGCTGCAGGGTGTTGCAACCCACCTTCTTATAGGTATGGTGGATGTCATCTGTGGCAGCTCCCTATTGATTGTAACCACTGGGGTGATACACCACATATTATTGGTGTAGGTGGCTGTTGATCTCTGTTCTTTAAGCAAAATCCAAGTCAGATTGGAGTAGGTTTGACAGGGGGGGCTTTATGTTATACCATATAATATCCACCCAATGATAGTATGATGCATGGCATCAACAAAGGCATCCGATCTGGTGAACGAAAGAGATCATACCCACACAGGACCCATCCTGAGGGTATAAGATCCATTCGGAGTAGCGAAAGGTAGCTGGCTCACTTATTTGATCAACAGGCCTTGCTAGAGCAAGTCTACATGCCTTGACACATCATCTTCCACTAAGTATGGTTACTCAACAAAGGCCTTGGCATATCATCACCCACTAAGTATGGTTATCCAGCAAAGGAAACCACCTCCCACGCCACAATGGCATTAATGAGCATTTAATGATGCTTACCAAACAAGGCTCCCAGACATGTAGGAGACTTTATCAGATAGGGACTCTCCATGACCTGATAAATATGAACACTCCACCTCCTGACAATAGGATGGCTCCACCATTTGTCAAATCAAGACCTTCTCGTTACCATGCCAACCAAAGGGATCAACCCTATAAATTAGAAGGTAACACCACATGCAAGGGGATAACACTCTTGAAATTCTTACTGTTTCATCTGTTTGCTAGAGAGACCTAACTTAGACATCGGAGAGTCCCCCGACGGTACCCACCAACTCTCATCTCCCTTGCCTATTTGCTACTTTGTGCAGGTCCCACCCTTGGAGGACCCATCAGAGGTTTCTTGACACAACAACGTGTATCTTATGTATGTCCATGCATGTGTACCAGTACTTTACATATTACTATACATTCTCCCAACTTTGATTGGGAATAGACAATTTAGAAAAGAAAAACCATGAAAATAGTCGGTGCAGATTTGTCTTGTTACTTCTAAAAATAATCTTCTTCAAAGTGTCGATTTGGCAAAATAACTGGAATTAAAGAAAACACAAGAAGATTCTCCTAAATCAAATGCAAATCAATCACAATACAACAAAAGGAATTATGTGATTCTTGCTTCCCATGGACTTGGAGTATGAGTTGGCCTGAGTCGAGGCCTATTTTTGTAGTATGGGTTTGGGTGCAATCCGTAGGCACACCCTGGCCTTTTCACTAGGGATGTAAACGGATCGGATTCGGCTCGTATTTACTACTATCTGAATCTGTTTACCAAGTGACATATCTATATCAGATCTGATATCTGACAGATTTTTAAAAGCTAAAATCATATTCAAATTCGGAAGTCTATCAGATATCCGGATATTATTATCTGATCCGATAAACTATCTGATTAGTAAACGAATCTAACCTATATCAATTACGGATTTTTGACTCGGATTATTGATTTACAACTCAAATTACCAAAATATCCTTATTAAAGTGTTTATAATAAGGGTAATATAGTAACATACCACATGTTTTTTACAAAAATACGATACTAATCGAGTAATCATATTTTACAATCAGATAGTAAATTAACCATATATTATCCAGATCTGAATTGGAATATCCGAATCTGAATCCGATTATCTTTTGGACGAATTCAAAAATTTTCGAAAACCAAAATTCCTGATTGAGAAACCCCTAAACAGATTTGAACACGAACCGACATGGATTTTCGTCTATCCATTTACATCCCTACTTTCCACCCCTCCTCCTGTCCCGACCAGGCGGCCTAGTCAGTTCTTGAGTAGTGTGGTCTGGGCTTGGCCTAAATGGGCTCTGCCAAAACTGTCCCAGTTTCACATATCTAGGTTCTACATTTCTATGACCTCAAATACGAACGCTGGCCTGGGTTCTTTTCGAAATCCGTTTCTTTTCAATTTCCCGCGTCCGAAGCTTGGCACTGGCAGCGAGGACTTACACACACAGAGAGAGAGAGAGAGAGAGAGAGAGAGAGAGAGAGAGAGAGAGTTGATTTTCAGATACGGTCTGTGCAGTAGCTGCCCATCTCTGAATCCTCTTCACCGACTTCCATAATCGAATCGTAAAGTTCTTTCTTAGTTCTCGTGTTCGGACTTTTCTGCTCGAGACCGAGATGGGGGTGCCGAGTGATTTCTCTGAGGAATGCATGACCGGCGATTCCGAATCTAATCGGAGAGGATCCAGCAAGCCCAGATTGTTCATCAAAGAGATGGTGATGAGAAATTTCAAATCTTATGCTGGAGAGCAAAGAGTCGGACCATTTCACAAGGTTAGGGTTTTGAGAGTGTTCCTATCTTTTATTCAGTTCTTTTGTTTAATGGTTGAAAACGTTCTATTGATTCATCTGTTGTGTGCAGAGTTTTTCGGCAGTGGTTGGTCCCAATGGTAGTGGGAAGAGTAATGTGATAGATGCGATGTTATTTGTGTTTGGGAAGAGAGCTAAGCAGGTTTAACTTCACTACTACTCCATAGGAATATGTTTCTCCTGTGCTGTATCAACCAGAAAAATGTATTCTTGGACTCTTTTTCTGATTAGACATTGTTTCTGTGTGTTGTTGCATGGGTGTAGATGCGCCTGAACAAAGTTTCAGAGCTCATCCATAATTCCACTAATCACCAGAACCTGGACAGCGCTGGTGTCTCTGTTCACTTCCAAGAGATTATTGATCAAGTAATCCCAGTCTTGCTTGTTTTGTGTCACTTCCTCATCAGATAAAAAAAATTAAAATAAAAAAAGATGCGAAGGGAAAGTTGCATTTGTGGTTTACTAATTATTGCTTTCCCTTGATTGCAGGATGATGGAAATTATGAGGTCGTCCCCGGAACTGATTTTGTCATTACAAGAGTTGCATTTCGAGACAACTCTTCAAAATACTATATAAATGACTGTGGGAGTAATTTTACAGAGGTTACCCGGAAATTGAAAGGAAAGGGGGTGGACCTAGACAATAACCGGTTTTTAATTCTCCAGGTTTGAAATGTTTGATAGGCGCTTCAAAGTCCAAATAACCTGTTTGTGATTTGGTTTTAAACCCTTCTTCTTTCACTTTTATTCAGGGTGAAGTTGAGCAAATATCATTGATGAAGCCGAAGGGTCAAGGACCTCATGACGAAGGTTTTCTTGAATATCTTGAGGATATTATTGGAACTAACAAATATGTGGAAAAAATTGAAGAATCCTATAAGCAGTGAGTTCCTTCATCTCTTAATTCTTGTGTTGGTGAAGTTTGCTGCCTCATGTTTCAGTTACTACAGTCTTATTCATGTCTAGCCTTATTATTCATGTGGCATCATATGGAATTCTTGTTGGTAATATACGCAAATCAACTATAAAAATCATGATCTTAATTTTCTTTCCTTTTTTCTTTGGGATTTTAAGTTATTAATTTCGGGTATAAGGCTTATGCTGAAAATGGCAATGCAAGGAGGCATGTTTCTTGAGGACCCTATGATCTGATTGTAGGTTTCCCTTTTGTTTTTCATGTAAATCTATTACTGGCATATGGCAATTTAGGAAACAATGCTCTTTTTTCCAATAGGGGCAGCCTACCTTTTGTTCCATATGCATGTTAAGAACTTTATACAAGAGCATGATACAATTTCCCTTCTAACCATAGTACAAAAACTTGTTTCGTCTCGGTCGAGATTTCGAGAATTTCGAGTATCTCGGTCGAGTCGAAATGAAATGCAACATTGAATTGAAAAAATGCAATATTTTGAAAATTTCGGTGAAATTTCGGAAATTTCAAAAATCTCAGTCATTTTGGCATTTTACACCCACAGAAAAAATAACATATTTCAACGCGGGAATTTCGGTCAGACCGAAACACCGAAACAAAACGAGATTTTAAACCTTGCTTCTAACAAACTGATTCTTCAGCCAAACAATACACCAGGCAGTGTGTAAAAGTGATCCCCACTTCCTCCTGGACCTTTCAAAGTAGGATATTGACCATCTCCTGTCCCTTGACGTCTGTAGCCATCATTATATCTAATTTAGCATACTTCAAAGAGGCACTATAACTTATAGCACTTAGATGCCTTATCCTATGGTGAAAAACTTGTTACCCCAACTGAGCTAAATTAAATCTTACCAGTCCCTACTCAAGCTTTTCTTTGTCAATTTATTACTGCCACTAGCATCAACCTTGAAGATGTTCTTTCTCAGGGAAATTGTTAACTATGATAATTTCATAACAAAATCAAATATATTGGTTGTTTTTGGTATCTTAGGTTGGAGACCCTCAATGAGAAAAGGTCGGGAGTAGTGCAAATGGTAAAATTAGCTGAGAAAGAAAGAGATAGCTTGGAGGTAAGTGCAGATTTTGCGAGGGGATACTTCCTCCTTATTGTTAACCATTGAGTACCTTAAAAAAAAGGGTATACCCAGTGCACGGGGCTCCCACCACTGCAGGGTCTGGGTAGGGTCATAATGTACGAAGCCTTACCCCCGCTTTGCACAGGGGCTGTTTCCTGAGACTTGAACCTGTGACCACTTGGTTACTGTTGCACCAAGGTCCACCCTCTAACCATTGAGTACCTATATCTTTATAATTCTATGGTGCAGGATGTTAAGAATGAAGCTGAGGCCTACATGTTGAAGGAGTTGTCCCTGTTGAAATGGCGAGAGAAAGCTACCAAATTGGCCTCTGAGGATGCTACTTCTCATGTGGTTGAACTGAAAACAAATGTATCCAACTTGGAAGAAAATCTGAAGAATGAAAGGTAGCTGTTATCGCAAATCAAACAACCTTACGTTTAAGCAGCAATATATTAATTGAATGTGGCATAATTCTTCAGGGAGAAGATTCAAGAAAATGCTAAGACACTGATGGATCTTGAAGGAGTACACAATAAGTATATGAAGCAACAGGAGGTGTGCAATAATTTTATCTGATATTTTCCATATTCTGGTATTGATCAAAGTCCAATTCAATAGCATTGTCCTGATGCCATATTGTCTTTCTTAATAAGAGAAGGAATTAATTAAGTGGTTTGTATATGTTAGAAGTAGCTGATCAAAGCACCCACGTATTTTCCTATTATGAGATACTGCTACCGTAGACACATACTGAATCTGCTTATTGATTGTGTGGTGTAAATTAGGAACTTGATGATAACCTCCGAACCTGTAAGGATGAGTTTAAAGAGTTTGAGAGGCAGGATGTGAAGTATCGAGAAGATTTAAAGCACATAAAGCTGAAAATCAAGAAACTAGAGGACAAGCTTGAAAAGGTGCGTGGGAACTTATAATCTTCTTTTCAAAAACATTAATGGATCTAATTTTTTTTCTTTCTTTTTTCCTTATATTGCAGGATTCATCCAAGATTGAAGAGATATTAAAGGAGTGTGAGGATTCAACAACTTGGATTCCAAAACTTGAGGAAGGTGTACCCAAACTACAACAATGCCTTTTGGATGAGGAGAAAGTCCTAGAGGAAATTAAGGAGAGTGCTAAAGGTGGGGCCTTTTCTGTATTTTCATCTATTTTCTAAACTGTGATGTTTTAATGTATTCTAAGCTTTGCATGGGGATTTGAATTATTTCTTAATTCTTATATTTTCAAGAGATTGGTGCAAGCATGTTAGAGATGGCTGGTCCCTAAAATTTTGCATGGTGGATATAAGGATCATAAAATGTGTCAGTTTGACTTGATATTGGGGGAATATAACTAGAAGGTGATATTCTGCAACAGCTGATGTGGGTAGTGAAAATTCAGAGTCACCGTAGGGTGCTCCTGCAAGAAAAAGCTACTGATTAAGGTTGTAAATTGTTGAAAGGTATTTCTTGTGTGGAAACGTGGCTTGCCTATTCATATAAATTGTCAAACAACAAAAGAGGAAACACTATAATGGGCTTCACCCTGCAAACACTATAAAATGCTTGCCAAAACATGAACAGTCAAATCGGTTGACTCAAGAATAGTCAGTTCAACCAATATTCCAATTTAACGTAAGGACTAGACACAACTGTTTGCTCAAGTACTCAAAACTACCAAAGTGCAGAGAACAATCACAAAAGTCAAAACTAAATAATGAATAAAGAACAAATTACCCTCGTTTGGGGTTTTTCACTTGAACGGAAATACATTGTTGAACCTAAAATTCGTTACAAAAACCTCAAAAGAAGATTTCTTAGTCTCTCTATTCTAGTCTACCCCACAGTTGGAAAGAAGTTGTTGGTAAGGTTTTGTTGAAAAAGGTAAATTTTATTTATGAAATTATTATTTATGGACCTGCTGCTTTAATCTTATTCAATTTTCCTTCTACTGTTGTGGGTCAACCCACAGTTGGAAAACCAGGTTTTGACTTGGGTGAGTCACCCGAGTCGAGTAAAAAAACCATAAAACCTGGTCAAGATCCTTGGAGATTCACCCAAGCTTAGAAATGCCCAGACTCGGCCCTGGTGAGTATATTTTTCTCTTGACTTGGTAGTTTTGTTAGAGTCATGCAAAAAACCCCAAGTTAGGTCCCTTTCACTTTGTCCAGTTATCTTTTCTCCTGCTTCTCTGTTCGTCTGCCATTGTTGCAACACTACCCGAGCAAAGAACTTCTCTCCCAACACTTGGCAATAGAAATTCATGAAAGAAATTAGCGGTAAGATGGGATGAACTCTGAAGTGTGTTTCACCTGAAAATGGTTGGGATTGAGAAAGAAGTATTGTTGAAGCCATGGTGAAAATATTAAAACACTTCTTCGGCGGAGACTAGGAGAGAGGAATACCAGTGCTTGAGAAGAAAAAAACTTCTTTGGGATAGGCGAGAAGAGAAAAATACGAGTGTGAGATTTCACAAAACTCATTGCCTCAATTTGACAGGATATGCAAAATAGTCAATACCTGCAACAAGGGCATCGGCATATATATTGAAGCATAATAGTATAATACCTTACTAATACCTCTGGTTGGAAGCATATGCGAAATAGTTGACCTTGTTGATTGATTAGACTTGGTATTAATCAGTGCTTGGTTGGGTACTGCCAACTGACTAGTCAATGATGCATGTCTAGTACTTCATTTTGGTCAGTTGGTTGGTATTGATCTGAAAAGTAACTAGTTATTGTTCTAACTACACTGTGGAAGGTTTGATATGTGAAAATGCTGGAGCCCTGAACTTGTTACCTTGTAAATTATATAAATCCCTTGCATGCTAAAGAGCAACTTGGGTCACATTAACCAATATTTCATAGATTAAGGTTCTGTATGGGTGAAACATGATCGCAACTGGATCCTTTGGCATAAGTAGTAGATAAATATATATTGCCTGTTCTGCTATTGACTAGAGACATGTTCATACTGATGCTAGACCTTCACTCATTTATTTCAGTCTTATCTGAAATAATTTTCCTTACCTTACTAGTAAATTGTCGCACTTAACTGCTACCTTCTTTCTGTCAAATACAGTTAAAACTGAGAGTTACCGTTCAGAGCTTGTGGAGGTCCGTGCTGAGCTAGAACCATGGGAAAAACTGTTCATTGATCATAAAGGGAAACTTGATGTTGCTTCTAATGAAAGCCAACTTTTAAAGGAGAAGGTGAAATGGTTATTTTGGTTTTGATTGGTCAATACGAGTAGATGATTTCTGATTGCACACATCGATTTTATTTCTTCCACATTTTTGAATTCTGCATTCGTTCAGGATGTTTATATTGTGATACTGCCCATAGTAGATAGTGGATTGGATGGCATCAATTTTTAATAGGTTGGTTGAATACTGTACTTGTCTGTTTCAGCATGAAGCTGGTTTGGTAGCTTTTGAAGATGCTCAGAAGCAGATGAATGAGATAACGGACAAAATTAAAGTAAAGAGTATGAGCATCGTTAAGTTGCAAAGTGATTTAGAGAAATATAAACATGAAGCATCAGACGCTCGTAAAGTGGAACAGGTTCATATTGTTTTATCTCCTTTTGGTACCTGTATCATCTGTCTGCCAAAATGGGGTACCGTATGACGAATTTAGATGTTCACAGGATTGCTTGAGAGAGCAAGAATTACTTGTTCCTATTGAACAAACTGCAAGACAAAAACTCACAGAGCTTTTGTCTACCATGGAATCGGAAAAGAGTCAAGGATCTGTTTTGAAAGCTATTTTGCAAGCTAAAGAATCAAATCAGATAGAGGGAATATATGGACGGATGGGGGATCTTGGTGCTATTGATGGTTAGTATGTTCTGTAAATTACTGGTATTGTGTTAATTGATCATTTTGACCCAGCAACAAGAAGTTTGTGGATTTCTTATCAAATATCTGAAACCATTTTGTTAAACTATGTGGAGTGATGCACACAAAAGATTTCTGCTTGATGTAGATAAATTTTCAGGGCTTAAATACAGCCGCAAGCACAAACCAGTAGCAAAAACGGAGGTCTAATATGGACCAGGTTCTTGGAGTTTGAGCCAGCCAGCTTTTGGCTAGATTATCCAGCTCGTGGGAGCTGTAGTTAGCTTAGTAGTGTTATTTTATTCCTAGTTCGGGTAGGATTAGTTTATTATTCCTATTTCTAGTTCAGCTATGATTTGTAATAGATACTTAGCTAATAATAGAAATCCTAATCAGAATAGGAGTTTAATTTCAGTTCTATATAAACATTGTAAGGCCCATTGGCCAGGTGATTTTGATTATTGCTATTGCTGACTTGCCTTTGGCCAATACCTGTGAGAAGCAGTGTGTCTGAGATAGGTTGTTATCCTTCTTTCCCCTACACGCATGCTCTGTTTTTCTGATTTGAATCTCTGTTAATCGATTCTGTTGATCTTTGTTTGGGTGTCTGATTTGTGTTATTGAATCCCCTACAATCTGCCATTAACTTCTAATATTCTGTGGGTGTTAAAGTACATCTGGAAGTCATTAATATACCTGCGGTAGCTCTGTTTTTTTATGTCAACCTGAGAGGGATCTAAGCATCAGTTCTGGATAAGATTTTGGGACATCACAGGGACACCCAAGGAGACCACTCGACCAGGTTATTGCACATATCTGACCTGCTGATCTAATTCTATCCAAAATCTCCTAATTTCTGTATATTTGATTCCAGATTTGGTGTTTGTTTAATTACTTTTGAGTCCAGCCATCAGATTTGAAGGTAATTTGGGGGTTTGATTGATCCTACCTAGGGTTAAGTTTGATCCAAGTTTGAGGCCAATCCAACTTTTGGATTTGATTTGGTGTTTGTTTAATTACTTTTGAGTCCAGCCATCAGATTTGAATGTAATTTGGGGGTTTGATTGATCCTACCTAGGATTAAGTTTAATCCGAGTATGAGGCCAGTCCAACTCTTGGACTTGATTTAATTTCAGAATTTCTATTTGTTCGGTTTGTTATTTCAGATTTGAAATTCTTCGATTACTCTCAATCTGACCACTGATTCTTTCCCATCTTCTGAAGGATGCCTATTCTCATTGTTTGTGATTGATTGTTGAAGTTTGACCTTCATCTAAGAAGGTTGACTTTTGTTGAGGTTGTGAGTGATTGAATTGTTATTTTGTGATCCTGTTGTGAGATTGGGTCTGGTGAGCTATTACAGTTCTGGTCTTGCATTAATGCTCTTCTGTTTTACTGATGTGTCTTACAAATTATAGAGAAGAACACACTTGGATATCATGTAGCAAATCAACTCCGATAATATGTCCATATTATATGACGAGCTATTTACATGCTTAAGGAATAGTTTATTTTATTTTATTTTTTTAAGTTTCCAACTTGTGTCTTTAGAAGCAAGGCTACAAGAATTTATATTTAGGCATGAAAATATGCATATATACATATGTACAGCAGCTTTCCTACTCAGGTCATTTAATCAAGCCTGGCCGTGGGAGTCCTTGATTTGAGCCACGTAGGGGGATAATTTGGCCATTCCAACAGCTGGATAGATAGGAGGCACTGAAGATTTGCACATACTGACATCTCAACGATATGTTCCACCATTTGTTGGAATTATATCTCCTTGTATTATCAGCCGTCAAAACTGTTTTTTCAAGATTTTAGGCTGTGTTTGGATTGTTTTTATTTTCAGAACAACAAAAGTGTTTGACTGTTTTTATTTTTGTTTCTATGCAAAAAAGGAAAATCTGTTTGGTAACTCCAAACTTTTTTTTAAAAAATTTTTTGAAGCACAAAAACAATAAATAATTTTTGGTAACATGATATTATTAAGTTTTTTGTTTAAAGATTGTGTACTGTTGAATGCATTTAAAATAAAATTGACTAATATTAATGATCTCATCCTTCCAGTTTAACCATTTTAGTTATTTAAATTTGAACAAAGAAATTTATAGAGGTTGCTAGGTGTTAGCTACCGTTTCATCTAAAAGCTTGAGCTGTTAGGGAAGGGCAACATCAATGTATACATCAACACTCCCCTACATGTGCGGGCTAGGATCCCATGGTCTTTGCAAGTGTAGCTCACACTTCCAATGCACTTCCCAGGAGTCGCACACTAGACCTCCCTGCTTTGATACCTTGTTAGCTACTGTTTATTGTTAGGGTTCCATGCAGAACGCAGAAAAAAATCGTCCCACATCGGATATGAATGGGGAATGTGGGGGGTTTATAGGTACTTGGGCACCCTCTGCTTAACAGCTAACTTTTGAGGTTGAGTTCTATCCAAGTCCCTAACAAGTGATGTCAGAGCCAAAGTGGTGGTAAGGCCAAACTTGGGGCAAAGCTAGGGCGTGGGAACCCAGTGTTATCTCGAATTCTCTTGTGTGGAGGGGAAGATGAGGAAGATCTCGGTAGCTCCCGGGTGGAGGGGGAGATTGTTGGGGTTCCACGTGGAACAAGGTTCGAGAACTCGGGTCTCGGTGGCATCTCGGCTAGGCCAGAAACCGAGTCGAGCCGAGATCTCGGCGAGATCTTGGCGAGTTGATGCATTTTTTTTTTTTTGGGACTCGGACCCCCAACTCGGTGGGTTGTACACATATTTTGGGTCTGAAACTTGGTATCCAGCCTATTTCAGGCCATTTAAACACAATGGCATGCCCAGATTTGCCAAAAAACAAGTCCAAATATGAGTTTCACTTTGGACCATAGGTTGGTAGGCGACGAGTCGTACTAAAACAACATAATCTATATATAATTTAGTAAAACATAGCAAATTAGCAATCAAAACATTCTAATTAGCACACATCAATCAAAACATTCAAATAAAATGTACATTACATCAATGTTCACTTAATTTGTTACATAAAATGAGATTGAACAAGAAATTCATCCCTATATCGATCCACATATAATTCCCATGTCATGGAATTGCTATAGTGTTGCAAATAGTGTGACACGACTTCCATATTAGTCTTCGATCAACATATACCAATCTCTCTATCTTAGGGTACATGGGAGGATTGTTGTATGAGGTGTAAGATCCATTCTTCTCTTGTCATATTGAGTTTGAGGCATGTATGATGGTTTGGGACTAGGAATGTATACCCACACGACCTAGAGCTTTGTTGTCATACTCGATTCTTGTTGCCCATCTGACCATAGGCACTATAATCGAACCGGTGCTCTGCTGGCCATAGTCATAGCCATGATGATCTTGAGATGATTGCCATGAGTGATGCTCACTAGTAGTATCTATACTCATGCTTCGAAACTTGTAAGCATGGTGTTCATCTGCTTTGTTGTCCTCCTCCCGAGCATATGGTGATGTGAGTGTTTGCGACCCTTCTTTCTGTTGTATGTTTTAGGGTAGCCACCATGGTCTTGATCTTGAGTGGCATGCGTAAACTGAGACTCACCGGTGAAACGCACAGGGTCCTCCTGTGTTCCAACTTCTTGCTCGTACTGCTCGCGCATCCCCTCATGACGATCATCATAATAACCGCCACTCCGCATGCCACTAGCAGCAGCAGCTTCACCACCATCACCATCACTATCACTAGCATCACCAGTGTCATCACCACCACCATCATCATCATCAGCAAGACTTCCTACAGTAGGCTCAAAAGGTTTCGGTGACTCTGCATGCGCGCCCCTCTTGCGTCGACATATATTCATCAACATCGGTGCGATTCTGACGCAATGGTGGTGGGGTCGGGCCTACCCCGTTGATCCATATCGGTGTACCACGATCCCTCACCCACTGGAATAGGGGATCCTCATCGTCATCGAGTCCTCTTGAAAAATGTTGGACGATTCAAGGGTTCTTTATCATTGGCCTCAATTCCTTCACGTATGTGCTTCATCCTTAATCTCATATTGAGTGCACATACACAAGTCTCTCAGTCGTTTGCTACCCAACCTATTCCGCCTCTTTGAATGTATCAATGAGAATGTACTCGATTGCGCTCACATCCGGAGGATGAATTAGTTTGTGAGAAGTACTCTCACCGCTACCTTCCTCAGTTGGGTGAACTTGTACCATAAAGCACCCACATGGTTGCATTACAAATATAGAATAGTAAGAATATGTACATTCTAAAGAGATAAAATTATAATTCATAAATGTAATATCATGCCACCTACCAGGGTCTGACTTTTGTCTACCCTCCACTGCAACTAGTCGACCGAAACTTGCTGAGGCCTCTCTGAAGTATTTGATCTATTTTCAATATGAGGCATTAGTATTTCCTATTTAGTAATTACATTCATAAAACCAAAGTGCCAAAGTCCCATACTCTCACCTCATCGTTGCAAGCAGCTTGGGTCTTTGGATGGGGCTCCAACTTCTGAGTAACACTTGAACGCCTCTAACAATTCTATGTCTAGCCCAAGATCATGGGAGTAGTGATACTTTGGATTCAAATAGTATCTTTGGTAAAGTAAACACCACAAATATGATTTGTTAGTGACTTAATCGCTTTAATGCCTTTAGGGTTTTGAATATGTAAATGTAAAAAAGTTATAACATTTAAAGTATAAAGTATGTTGAACTCACCAGCCTTATGCAATGGATGACTCAAGTGCTTCTCCCACCGCTCATCAATGATGTTAGTATAGGACTTTGCACTTCGAGGTATAGCGACTTTAACCATTTCCTTCATTTTTGGATGGCGGATAAATGTGGCCTAAAGTAGGCTTCTTCTCTGTATCAACCATCCTCGATCGCCCACCGGCTCTAATATGCCAACCACTTTCCCCAAGTCCTTCCAAAATCCATCATTTGCAATGGTCATTGTCTTTACCTTTGCTTCTTCCGACTTAGAACCTTGCCAACCAAACCATTCACTGACTTGCAAACATACACCTTAGACTTTTCGCCTTACTTTGAAAGCTCTTCAATGCAATGTAATTGGTGGCAAATCGAGTGACACCAGGCCTCACTAAATCTCCATTGCATTTCTCCTTCATCAAGGCTAAAGCATAAGAATGGTTGTACACAAAAGTTGTCACTTGTCTTGCCCTATTTACCACACCCGCCACCAAAGTCTTTTTCCCCATGTCCTTCAGCATTAAATCAATAGAATGGGCTGCACATGGGGTCCAAAAGAGCCGGATCCTCTTACTCTTCTTATTCATCAACTTCTCTCCAGCCTTTTTATAGTTGGAACCGTTATCCGTCACAATTTGGATAACGTTCCTTGGTCCTACCTCCTCCACCACTTGCTTCAACTCCTTATACAAGTATGATGCATCCTTTATATGCTTTGATGCATCGATAGACTTCAAGAATATAGTCTTTCCATTGCAACTCACCATGAAATTTATGATGGACAGCCTAGTAGGTCCAGTCAACCATCACCATAAGAGTAACCCCATATGTCTCCCACATTGGCTTCAAACCATCAATGTATTCTTTTAGCTCCTCTACCTCCCGAGGCAAATATACATTGTATAATTCAAATGGTGAAGGTCCTTCCATCCGCACACCCCCCTCGCACATCAAGGAATGCATTATAGTATGTTCCTTGTGCTACATTGGCTGGAATGCCATGGTAAAGCATGAATTTCTTCAAGGCTTTTCGTGCTTTCTCTTGTTTACCACCAAATACTTGTGGGATGGTTGGCTGGTAGGCATCTTGTTGCCTAAAAGTGGTGGGATCCTGCTCAAAAATGGGTTCTGGACCTTGTACTCGTGGTCGGGTTTGGGGTCGTGGTATATTTCTTGTCCCAGCTTCTCCTCCTCTCATCTTCTTGCAGACGGTGCAGAGCCACCACTCCTCTTGCTTGCTCATATGCTCTTATATTATCAAAATGAAAACTTTGTCTACTCTCACCAAAGTCTTGGTAAATTCTCCATTCACCTTTGATTGAAACTCACCAGGTGGAGGCCCAATGTCGAGTATCATCTTCGCCACAAACCTCTGCACCAGCCCTCTCTAGTATTGCCTCATTAAACTCTTGTTGCATTCTTTCCCTCTCGATTTTTTTAATCTTCCTCCTTTCAAATGTTGTGTCATTGCCACTTTCACTGGATAGGAACATTTGGGCATGATGAAACATCCTTGCTCGTACGCAAAGTGTTGCTTTAACTGATGGCTCCTCCGGATAGCAACTTCCCACAATAATTGCATTTGGACTTCTTTTTGTCTCGGACATGGGAACTCCATGTTGCCATGCTATATCGGACATTATATACAAAATGTCTTATGTTTGACATCTTACATAAAAAAGCATGTATTAATAACCATGGATCACTTAAAGTAAGGTATTCAAGACTTAAAGTATGCTATTCATAACTCTTAAACGTAATGTCAAGCTACTAGAACTATGAAATAACTATCTCTTATTTATCCCCTAACCCTAGTATTTATTTGTTAATTAAAAATAATATTTTGAATTTTTTTTAAAACTATTTATACCTTAAAGTATAAGAAAAATATAATGTAATGATGAATTTGACACCATTTGAAGTTGAATATTATGTACATATGTTGTACATAATTTTCCATAAGCAATAAGTATTTTTCCTTAATGTTATATATATATTTTTAATTTTTATAATATATTTATTAAATCTGAAAAATAAAATAATTTTTTTAATGAGTGAAAATAAAAAATTAATCCATGGGGCTGTAGAGCATCCCAAGTAGTTTAACATATATCAAAATCATTTTCAAACAATCACTATTCATCCTATTTTTTTTTTTCAAATAAATCATTTATTTTTCCAGAAATTATAATAAATAATTTATTAACTGAAAAAAAAATCCGACTCCATGAAGTGATAGATCGGGCAAAGATGTTCAACATATATTAAAACCACATGAATCTAACAAGGATTACAAAAATTTTTTTTTGGAAAAAATAGATTTGGGGAAGAAATAGAAAACACCTTTGAAATCTTGCAAATAGGTGATGATGCTCCAAATTGGCACTTGAATCTTCACTTTGGCACTTCAATCTAACTCCAAACAGTGCATTCCATCCAACAATCGAAAGAAAGAAGAAGAAATTTGAAGGAGAGGTGTTTTTCCCCTTGGTTTAGAGCCTAAGAACTTCTGTTCCTGCTCTCTCTTATGTTGGAAATGGGTTTTTGGGTGAAAATTGGGCTGAATACAAGTAAATAGCATCTTTGGGCCCAACCGAGATCTCGAGATCTCGGCGAGATATTGTTTTTTTTGTACTAAAAAAAACTTGATTTTCACCTTCGAGATATCACCGAGATCTCGCCGATCGGCGAGATCTCGGTCGAGAAAGTGCACTTTTGAGTACCGACTAGGAACTCGACTCGGTTTTGCCCAAAACCGAGAAACTCGGCGAGATCTCGCGAGTTCTTGAACCTTGACGTGGAAGGCAAAACAAAATAGTCACACATCGGATATGAATGGGCAATGTGGGGTTTTTATAAGTACTTGGGCACCCTCTCCTTAACGGCTGGCTTTTGAGGATGAGTTCTACCCAAGTCCTGCACGTCCCTACGTCGAACACTTGGCCTCCCTACTTTGATACCATGTTTGCTATCATTTCACCTAAAAGCTCAAACTGTAGCTAACATGGTATTAGAGCTGGGAGGTCAAGTGTTTGACTCTTGGGAAGTGCATCGGAAGAGTTTTCCCGCCCTCTCAAGGAGTTTCTCTAAGTTTCAACTCAGGATAACAGTCCTTTTAAATAAGCAGATATACAAAGAAAAGAGCACCTAAAACTTTCTGTCTAGGGTGGATATTCCAGATAAAGACCAACTCCCTCAACCTATTGCCCCTTTCTATATGCTCAAATTAATGCAGCATAAATGCTTCCAGAGGGTTCATGGAGAGTGATTAAGTCCTTTTTTATAGTTATATTCATAACGGTTAGAAAACCATCGTTTTATAGCCTGTAGGTATTCTGTCAATCGACTGTCGAAAGGTCTGGTCGATCATGCTGACTAGCTGTTAAAGCCCAATGACTCTATTTAGCATAACTGTTATTATGGCCACTTGATCGTCAGGCATCCGATTAACCACCTGCAATTTAAAATGCAACTATTGTTCTCGGGAGGTTTTTTCTGAGAAAACAATAGGTATATGGTAGACTGTCTAGTAAGCCGGTTGTATGCCCATCTCCATCCTATGGGACGTTTGGTTGATCATTCACTTGGAAAAACTGGTGTGGTAGTCATGCCCAAGCATTGCTGGCAACCATTTCTTGCAGCCGGTTTACCGCCCTCTCTCTTAAGTCACTTTTTAACTGTCAACTTATCTACAAAGAGATTGGTTGACTACCTATCTTCTTTGATGACTTATTATACACTTTTAAGGGATTCTAGGCTGCTGAAGTTGTTACATAGGTGTACATATGAACATTCAGAAGAAACCCAATCCTTTAACGCTTGAGAGCTTGGATTTGATCACTTCATTCCTATGATGCACTTAGCTTCTTCTAAATCATAGGCATTTGTCAATTCTTGAAAAACCGTGACTTGGTGAAGCTTGTATATTGTGATCTCCAGCTTCAACATTGTCTTCAATTGATACTTGCTTGATGCATCTAGTTCAACTTTGGGCTTGATGGTTGCTACCTTGATTGTTATTCTTGGTGAAGCGTGTATTATCTCTAGCTTCAACTTTGGTTTTCAAAACAATGCTTGCTTGATACATGCAGTTCAACTATGGCTTGATGCTTGCTATCTCAATTGTTGTTATTCTTGAGTTTGTTGGAATATTTAAGCCTTCAACGCCGAACAAATCCTTAGTATTCCCAAAATCATTATGACCATATTGTCATCACCAAGATGTCCAGTTTGCCAGACTGTCACCTAGATGTTCATGTTTTATCATCACCAAAACATGTTTACACATTATTGAGTATTGGGGAAAATCCAGTATTCCTACAAGGGCAGCATTGTTGAATTGTGATCAAACTGATGTTCTGTTTGTTTAGAATGGACATGGCTAAAGTTTACTTCCCATTTCTTGGGATAGATCAGTAGGGATTAAGGGGGGAAGAAATAAATTCTGGGAAAGTTCTGAGATCTGAGATTGCAAGGAGCCAATTAGAGAAACTCTACCGAATTGATATTGGAACCAAATAAAATGTAAATGTAATATGAGGATGATATATGAGGGCAATTACAAACATTAGATTTCTCTCACTAAGAGGGGAACTTTTATCTATTGTAAACCAGGAGGACATTGAAATTTTAGTATCAATCAGCTTTTCACAATCTTGAATGAAGCACTCGATATGAGGTGAAGAGAGATTCTAAAAACATATTTACATAGGAAAGGTCTGACCTGGGAAATGAATCCAATTCAATAAAAAACCCAACAGAAAATTGAGAAGCACAAACAGTTACCACAGATGTTAAGAAAATGACACCAAGATAATAGTTGACTGTTGTGGATGGAGGCGATATCATCCAGAAAACCACCAATTTTGTAAAGTCCAAACACCATCATTACATTCCGCCAATGTAGCTCTTTATATGATACTTTAATCCAACTATTACAGAAGGGTACATCTTGTTGTCACCAAGTGGGTGAATTAAGAAATTGTAACCTTACTTTTTGCCCCTTGTCTTATTTTCAGAAGTTATTCAATGGATAAGTAATCTTGTCATTTCACATGGACAATGACAACTTTGGAAAATGACATAATGATAAGTCACTTTCAACTTATTTTGAAAACCCCTTTTTACCCATGACTAAAATAACTTTTGAGAATATGACAAGGGGCAAAGAAGTAAGATTATAATATGCTAGAAGAAATTGACCCAAATGACACATATTATGACTAAAACCCAAAAAGAAATCTTTCAGGCAAAGCCTCAAGTACATGAGTTCCTTTAAGTTGGGCATCATATTCCAAGCTTTAAATGTTGTCATTGCTTTAGATGCTCTTCATCAGTTTGTGATCTCTGCATTTATCGGTGTACAATATGTGCAAAGGATGCAGTACATGTTAACCATACAATCTCCTATTCTTGTTAGACTGTGGATTTTACACGTTATAATGGAAGTGACAAAACCTAGTGGCCCACGTAGTACAATTGGAGTCGCTTCTCTCATTTGAATACTAGACCTAATTACTAATCGCTTCTCATAAACAGATTTTACTGGACAACCACTACTTGCTTGTGAAAAAGAAACAAAATGGGAAAACTGTCTACGTTAACTACTTTAGTAATCCATTTGGATCACTAGAGCATAAATGGATCCGATTTACGGCTCTAATAACTCTTCGTTTTCTTCTAATGTTTTTAAAACCATGGACTTTGACTGTCCATAACAGAAGGTTGGAGCTGAAGGGTGCAGTGGAAGCGGCGTGCAATGAACACACAAGAAAAGTTTTCCAGCAAATAGATTTCGATGAATATAGCCATTAACGTAAACAACTGGGAGCGGTGGTTACCTAGAACACATTAATGTTATGTTCCTCCAAAGGAATGCAACACTCGGTGATGATCTTCGTTGATTGCTCCTCCAATGGCCTTAACCCATGTTTGGAAATGAAGAGATTCTCTCTTCCTCACCTCAAGTGTACAGAGACTAACGTGTTGTTCAATTAGGGTTTCAATCTTAATCTCTTTTTTTATAATTGGGCTAATGTAGGAGATTACAATCTGACGGCCATGATCATCCCAAGTAGTGTGATCATAAAGGGTGGCCTTTAAGTTATCCGAAGGACAACGTACCTGTAGGATCGAGTGCAACCAAAGAAGGGGGTGAATTGGGTTGTAACCAAATTAAATAAAATATAACAAACAAAACTTAAACCCAAAACAAGTCCTAACAACATCACACAATGGCAGATAATAGAAAACATATAAGAAGCAAATAAAGAGAGTACCGTGGAGGATGTTACCGGTTTCTTGCTGTAAACTAGGTGTAAGAGAGAGGTTAAAAGAGTAAGAGACACACCACCCATCATCAATTTAGAGTGGTTCAGTCCAACTTTCCTGCATCCACTACCTTGATCATAGACCAAGGATTTCTCCACTAATTGATTCTTTTCCCAGGTAAGAATCAAGCCTTTACACCCCAAGGGGGTAGTTCGGTTGGCAAAAATCAACACCTCATAATTAAGACGTCATAAGTTCAAATCTCCTTGGGGCCTATCTATCCCAAAAAAAGAATCAAGCCTTTACACAAACTCAACCGTTGTTTCAAGTTGAGCACCTTGGCCACCTTAGTCAAGGATTTCCACCCAGGCCACACATTCCAAGGATTTTGTCTCAATTACATAGGCTTCCTTTATAACAAAAATGGCTTCTTCTTTCAAGCCCGGTACTGTAACTACTTTTAAGCACACTATGATCAATACAAGATTCTGCTTTAGCACTTTACACATTGAAGCTCTTGTTCTTCAACCATTTCTCAAGATGATGTAGCTTTTAAGCACAGACACACAACAACAACTTCTTATGATGTAGGCAATGAAGCTCAAAACCAGCTCTTCAATGTAGCTATTTGCTTTATATGTTGTATTGATTGATTGACATCAAATGACTCCATCCTTTTATAGGAACACGAACTAGCTGTTAGAGTCAAGTCCAATTTCTCCTTCGAACATTTAAATTTCACTTTTATTTCCAAAAGAAACTAGTTAATGGAGAGCCACCTATACTTCAAAATAGTTGGAAGCATTAATCCACTTGTCTCCAATATTCAACTTATAATCCCCAAGAAAACTAGCTATTTGAGCTCCTTAACATCATTGAAGATGCTTAAGAGTACCACTTAAGGGGTTAGAGTCCAAGTTGTTATTAATAATGAGTCAAAGAAGACCGCACGACAGTCACAGAAGGTCGTGGTTGCAATAACTGAAGACTGTCACTCTCGCACATGGACGAAAGCGGGTCATGGAAGATCACAGGATTGTATGTCTGAGAACACTTAGTCTTAATAACTCTCAGACATGCATGGAAGACCATGATGGTCGTCCGTGAACATAAACCTTAGTTGAGAGAAAGAGAAAAGAGAGAATGATTTGGCTTGTCAATGAGACAGAGGCCACAACTTTATTTATAATCAAAGATCATTACAAATCTGGAAATAAATCCTAACATAATCAACACGTGCAACATATGCATAATGAACTTAGACACTCTAGTGTATCTGGGTCCGGGTCATGGATCACTAGGTCATACGTTAACACTCCCGCTCAAGTTAGTACATAGATATCTCGCATGCCCAACTTGAATACAACAGGATGCAATGACTTAGAAGTTAAACCCTTGGTACCATTCTACAGTCGGAATCAAGAGGCCTTCGCATTAGCTAAGCAAAAGTTATTTTTCCTAATAATGTAGAAACCCCAAAAAAGAGGCAGAAGAACATCCATAATGAGATTTGTTTGCTCTGATACCTTCTCCTAATTTACTATTTATTATGGTCAACAGAATAAGTGCTCTTATGGGTGTTATGAGGATGAAGGAATGGTGGAGCTTGTACAGATTGGAGCCGAGAGGACCAAGAATGGATAGATATCGATGAGCGATAATGGTGGTGGCCATCAAGCTTCACCTGCGGCCATCAGAGATGCGTTTAAGTTGGAATTAGGGGATAAACACAAGGTAATTGGTTTGTTCTCTTTCTGGGTTTTGATGTGTTTTATCTGTTTATATTGTTTTTGTTTATTTAGAACTTCTTGGGTCTTGTCTTTAATATGTTCTTGATGTTCAATCATGTTTTTGAAGCTCCTTGTTAGCAACTTGGTTGTTAATTTCTCACTGACTCTTACCGTTGTTCAAGTACCTCTGATGTAATTAGCCTTTAATTGGGTAACAATTTCCAGAGAAGCTGCTCTGCTTCTTTGGCCTTGGCCTTCAATTGGGTAACAATTTCCAGAGAAACTGCTATGCTTCCTTGGCCATTTTGGAGATCTGGGAATTAGTTCAAAGTTTAGTATGAGATGCAAAAGCCAAACTCGACATTATCAACCAATGTCACCAGATGCTACTACCCATCAGAGGAGAGAGTTTGATATGGACCTTAAATTACCAGCAATGTTACTGATGGGAGGTGGTGAAGGGATGGGTCCTGTGAAGAAAACTGCAAAAGCTATTGGAGAACAATTGTTTAATGAAGAGTTTGGGAAGCCATTGGGCAAATTGTTATTATGTATGGCCATAATAAATCCCTTGCCTCTACCTTAGAATCAATCAATTGGAAAGTCCCTGTGAACGTAATTACTTCTTTAATGAATCCTAAGCCAAATCACAGTCCTTGCTAGCAGATCTCAAACTTATGAACTTCCTTGCTGATACATCCAATATTCACCGGGCCAATCAACGACCGCCATGTGTCACAGACGACCTGCTCCATAGCCAAGGGGAACGAACCGGGGTCCCAGCACCCGGGCGTGGCTAGCACCCAGGCGCAGCCTCACCCAGGAGTGGCCACCACTCGGGCGTGGCCTCACATAGGCGCGGCCGCACATCAGATCGCGGCCTCACCCAGGTGCTGCCACCCCTCGGGCGCGGCCACACATCCGGGGCGTAGCGTCACCCAGGCACGGCCACCACTCGGGCGTGGCCTCACCTAGGCGCAACCACACATCCAGGTGCGGCCTCACCCAGGCGCGGCCTGCACCCAGGCACAGCATCGTGGGCACGTGAGGTGGGGGCTACCCACCTATGACCCGATCGTATCGCTAAGACTCATGTCACCACCAGGACTCTAGACCGCCGCTTAGAGGTCACGCCACCCAGACGGATTCAAGCACCAAGGACGTTATCACCACACGCGGGTATCTATCCACCAAGGATCTTGATACCACCAGGACACTCCCTCCCACGGGGAGATGGCCAATCAGGATAGAGCCCCGTTACCCAGGGCCTCTATCCACTCAACAGGACAATTGCCATCAAACTGGGACTCTCCACACCGCCATACGCTACTATAAAGGCAAGGTACACAACCCCATCAAGGGACATCTAAACTCATACTGAATAATCACTATTCATCTATTTGCGATAGGAGATCTAACTTTGGCATCGGAGAGCCCTAGGCCAGAACCACACCGGTTCTCTCTGTTGACCCCTTGGTCCACTTGCAGGTGACGCCACTCGCAGGACCGCTCGATGATTTCTTGACGCACCAGATTGGCACCGTCTGTGGGAACGACGCTAGCCATTACAGCTACTAGCTCGCTTCCATACTCATTCAATGGCACGAAGGAAGACTACCACCACCAACAACGGAGCAAGGAATGGATCACCACCCCCAGAGTGCTCTTGCCGCAGAGCCAACGACCAGGACCATGTCCCTTTGGAGGAAGAGATCCCCCTTAATGACCAGTTCGTGATCGCCGAGCCCAACAATGACGAGGCCGACGACGTGGTGGTGGAGGTGACACCTGACCCCAATGCTCCAGCCACTGTGGGTTAGATCAACGACCTGCAACGATAGATCCTCGATGAACAACGACTCTTTCGAGAATACTTGACGCAGCGTGCGACATCTCACCGTCGAAGGACTTCACCATCAGCAAGGGTGGAGTCCATACCTCGACAAGAACCGAACCCTAGGAGATCATCTCCCAGGGGCGTGAGATCTGAGAGACTTGCACAGTAGGCAACCCCCACTCCGTAGCGGGGGGAGCCTTCCCAGCATCCCAGGAGAACAAGAGACCTCTCGCCACGGTCAGAATGTGGGAGGACGCCAACACCCAGAGCGAGGGTGTCTAGCCCGTAGAGATCGGTCAGGAGGTCTGTGTTCGACGAACGACTGGAAGAAGAACACATACCACGACGAATCCGGACCTACAGAGAAGAAAGCCCCTCACCTTCACGATAGGGTTCATCACGGCGTGACCATTCACCATCCCGCCAACACTCAAGGCGGGAGGGGACATCCAAGAGAGAGCGTGAACGGGGTCGCAGCGAACGTCCGGCCAGGCATGGGGGACAGACACCGAACGAGGAGCTCGATCAAAGACTCCGTGACCTGGATGAGAAGCTAGAAGGGTTGAAGAAGTAGACCAAAGGCGAGACACATTCCATACCTGGACAACACCCATTCTCGGCAGAGATCATGTCAGCTGCACTACCTTCCAGGTTTCGACTACCCACCTTTGAACTCTATAGTGGTACCACTGACCCTAATGACCACATCAACTACTTTAATGGCATGATGACGCTGTATGGGGGGGCGAACGTGGTCTCCTATCGGGTATTCCCGGCATCCCTCAAGGGAGTAGCCACATCATGGTTCTCCAGGCTACGACCGAGATCTATATGCTCGTTCGCAGAGCTATGCAAACAATTCGTCACCCGCTTCCAAAGCAGCGTCAAGCAGAAGAAGACCACCGTCAATCTACTGAACGTGGTACAGAACCCTGGGGAATCTCTCAGGGAATACGTTACCAGGTTCACCAAGGAGTCCTTGGAGGTTCGAGACTTGGATGACCAGAAATAGCACGCAGCCCTAGCAGGAGGTATTAGGGACCTGGACTTGATCAAGGACCTGGCACGTCATGAGACCAGGACTATGAAAGAGCTCTTGGAGCGGTGCAACGAGTTTGCAAATATGGCCGAGGTACTACAAGCTAGAACAAAAATAATCGAGGCCAAGCCACAGGACAACAAGAGGTCAGCACCTGATGACCGCAAAGAGGGTAAGAGGTCAAGGACAGAGCGCCGACAAGAGAAGAGCGACAGCCCATCTAGGAGGACAGACTGCCACCCAGAGAGAAGTGAGAGGGCTAGCACCCCTGAGTTCACACCACTGAACACCACCAGGTCCCAGATACTCATGCAGATCCAGGACCGTGACCTACTCCATTGGCCATGACCCATGCTAGCAGGACCAGTGAAGCAGAACCCTAACAAATATTGCCTCTTCCACAAAGAGAATGGGCACGACACAGAGGAGTGTTATCAATTGAAGAGAGAGATAGAACAACTGGTATGAGCAGGAAGCTTGAACAAGTATGTGAAGGGGAGACGTGACAACCGCCCAGGAGATCAAGGTCGCGACGGAGACAGAGTGGAACCGAGAAGAGAAGAAAGAAGAACAGATCGAGAGAGAGACCGCCCAGAAGAGCGGAGAGATGCAACAGAACCTAGTGGCACCAAGGGACCTCCTATCCTCACCATACTTGGAGGACCAGGGCAAGAGTCCACCAGAAAAGCCAAAGCTCATGCCAGGTTCCTGGGAGTGGCAGAGAAGCCCAGCAAGATAGCCAGGACCGAGGCGGTGATCTCCTTCTCGGATGAAGACCTGGAAGGACTAAACTTCCCGCATGAAGATGCCCTGGTAGTACAGGTGGAGGTAGCCAATCGACCTGTACACAGGGTACGGATAGACACAGGGGCATCTGTTGACGTACTCTCCTTGGACGCCTATCGACAGTTTGGGTTCGGGGATGACCAGCTCAAACCAGAGCCCACTTATCTCCATGGATTCTCAGGTACCACCGCCTCCATCAGAGGTACCATAGAACTACCCGTCACCTTCGGGGTACACCCTCAACAAGTAACCATCATGGTGAATTTCATGGTAGTCAAGTCCGTGGTGTCCTTTAACGGCCTCTTAGGGCGACCATCACTGACAGCCCTTAGAGGAGTCATATCACCACTTCACCTAAAGATGAAGTTCCCCACCGAGAATGGGGTAGGCGAAGTCCGAGGAGATCAGAAGAAAGCAAGGGAGTGCTATGCCACCTTCACGAAAAAGAACAATGGCAACACCCGTGGAATGGCACTCTGCCTAGAGAGCATGGTCAGTGACCAGAGAGATGAACTGACAGAGAGAAGGGGAAGGCCAGTAGAAGACCTCATCCCATGGCCCCTCAGCCAGGACGACCCCTCCAAGGTCGTTCAGGTGGGCTCGCTGCTAAATAAGGAACAAAAAGAAGGGCTTGGACACTTCCTCCAAGCGAACATGGATGTCTTCGCATGGTCGACCTCCGACATGCCGGGAATACCACGTTCCATAGCGGAACACCGACTACATGTCGACCCAACCAGGAAGCCCATTCAACAGAAGCGGCGTAACTTCACCCTCGACCGACAAGCGGCAATTAAGGAGGAGGTCGAGAAGTTAAGCCGATCAGGATTCATCAGAAAGGAGAAGTTCCCAACCTGGCTCGCCAACGTGGTCATGGTACCAAAGCCAAATGGGAAGTGGAGGATGTGTGTCGACTATACCGACCTGAACAAGGCATGCCCAAAAGATGAGTACCCACTGCCAAGGATGGACCTACTGATCGACGCCACCGCCGGCCATGAGATGCTGAGTTTTATGGACGCCTACTCTGGATACAATCAGATCCTCATGTATAAGGATGATGAGTCTTACACAGCATTTCGGACGGACAAAGAGAACTACTGCTACAACGTCATGCCGTTTGGGTTAAAGAATGCAGGGGCCACCTATCAGAGGATGGTCAACAAGATGTTTGAGGAGCAGATCGGGCGCAACATGGAGGTATATGTGGATGACATGCTCGTGAAAAGCATCCATGCTAACCAACACCTGACCGACCTAGAGGAGGCATTCGCAGTACTGAGGAGGAACCAGATGAAGCTAAACCCTGCAATGTGCGCCTTTGGCGTAATGTCAGGAAAATTCCTGGGGTTCATGGTCTCAGTCCGTGGAATAGAAGCCAACCCATCCAAGATCAAGGCCATCCAAGAAATGGCACCTCCTCGAACGGTCAGGGAAGTGCAGAGGTTGAACGGAAGGGTCTCCGCCCTTTCCAGGTTCGTGTCATGATCAGGTGATAAGTGCTTACCATTCTTCAAAACATTGAAGAACCTCTGAAGCCCTAAAGATTTCACATGGACGGAAGAGTACCAGAAGGCGTTCGGAGAATTGAAGGAGTACCTAGAGAGCCCACCACTGCTTGGGCGACCAAAACCTAACGAAGAGTTGCAGCTCTACCTGGCCGCCACCCCTGTCGCGGTCAGCGCAGTACTGCTGAAGGAAGAAGACAAAGTCCAAAGGCCCATCTATTACGTCAGCCATGTCCTGATCGATGCAGAGACCAGGTACACTAGGATCGAGAAGGTAGCCTATGCATTGGTAACGGCAGCCAGGAAGCTACGACCATACTTCCAAGCCCATACCATCATAGTCCTCACAGACCTACCCCTGAAGAAGATACTGCACAAGCTGGACATCTCCGGGCGATTGATAGCATGGGCGGTGGAGTTAAGTGAGCATGGCATCAGGTTCCAACCAAGGACAGCCATCAAAGGCCAGGCTCTTGCAGATTTCATTGCAGAGTGTACCCTGTCTGAGATCGAGTCAGAAACAGGGGAGCTCGAAGAGAAGGATCACGGATCGTGGAACATGTTCATGGATGGGTCGAGCAATGCGGCAGGAAGCGACGCGGGTCTCATATTAACCAGCCCCGAGGGATTTCGTATCCAATATGCTCTCCGATTCACCTTCCAAGCATCCAATAATGAAGCAGAGTACGAGGCATTACTAGCTGGACTCCGGGTGGCCAAAGCCATCCAAGTCACACACCTATCCACCCGGAGCGACTCCCAGCTCGTGGTGAATCAAGTGAATGGAGAGTATGAGCCAAAAGATGAGAGGATGGCATCATACCTAGCACGTGCTCAAGCGTTGATCGAGGGTTTCGTGAAGTTTGAGATGGTTCGAGTTCCCAGGGATGAGAACGCCACCGCTGACGCCCTATCCAGGCTAGCCAATGAGGAACTCCAAAATTTGGCTAGCGCAGTCTATGTTGAGATCCTGCATGAGCCAACGTATAAGGAAATGCAGGTTAACGAAGTCAAGGAGGGACCTAGCTGGATGGACCCTCTACTCAACTACCTCCAGAACGATGTCTTACCAGAAGACAAGGCCGAGGCAAGGAAGATCAGGATGAGAGCTGCAAAGTACACTGTCCTAGATGGGGTACTGTACAAGCGGGGGGCAACAACACCACTACTCCGGTGCCTAGGACCCAAGGGGGTAGAGTACGCCCTAGCCGAAGTCCATGAGGGGATATGTGGAAGCCACATGGGGGGACGAGCCCTAGCCTACAAAATCCTCCGCCAGGGACTATACTAGCCACGAATGCAAGAGGAGGCCATCCAATATGCCAAGAAGTGCGAGCAATGTCAGTTGTTTGCCCCAGTACCCCATCTACCCGCCACCAAGCTGACATCAACCCTCAACCCCATACCTTTTGCCATGTGGGGACTAGACATCTTAGGCAACTTCACCGCAGCACCGGGAAACAGAAAGTACCTGGTCATCGTGATCGACTACTTCACCAAGTGGGTTGAAGCTAAACCCTTGGCCAAGATAACAAAGACAGAGATGGAGAAGTTCGTGTGCGACGACGTCATCTACAGGTTTGGGGTACCACGGATCCTCGTCTCAGACAATGGAAAATAATTCAAAAACCCCAAATTCCAAGCATTCTGTCACAGCTACAACATCGACTATCGGCCTGTGTCGGTAGCATACCCACAGGCCAATGGTCAGGTGGAGGTCACTAACAGAACGCTACTGGAAGGAGTCAAGAAAAGGCTAGAAGGAGCCAAAGGCAAGTGGGTAGAAGAGCTACCAAGCGTCCTGTGGGCATACCAAACTACAGTACGGACGCCTACAGGAGAGAGCCCATTCCGCCTAGCATATGGCACTGAAGCATTGGCTCCAGTAGAGGTCTATGCCATGTCCCATAGGGTTCTGCACTTCAATGAACGCACCTATGTCGACGGACTATGGGCGAACCTAGACTTTATAGATGAGGTCCGCGAGAGAGCATTACTAAGGAACGTCGCCTACCAGCAATGTACTATCAGGTACTATAATGCCAGGGTCAAGGAAAGGCTATTCCACCAGGGAGATTTAGTACTATGGAGGGCAAGTGCATCACAGCCACAGAAGGCAGGGAAGCTGTCACCCAACTGGGAAGGACCCTACATTGTCTCCAAGCAGATACGCCCAGGGACTTACCGCTTGAAGACTCCAGGGGGCAAGAAGGTAGACCGTACCTAGAACTCAGAACATCTGAAGAAGTACTACCAGTAGAAGCATAGCAGTAGTGGTAGTGATAATAGAAGCAGTAGCAGTAGGAATAGCAGTAGACGACATCACTGTTTCAAGGTCAATTTGAATTTCATTCAAAATAAAGAGATGTTACAGGAATACTTGTCTTCTTCTACCACTCAATCGAATCACTGCCACTACATTAAGGCGACATGCCAACACTGAGGCTTCATGCCTAAGGTGACATGCCAACACTAAGGCTTTATGCCTAAGGCAACATGCCAACACTGAGGCTTTATGCCTAAGGCGACATGCCAACACTGAGGCTTTATGCCTAAGGCAACATGCCAACACTGAGGCTTCACGCCTAAGGCGATATGCCAACACTGAGGCTTCATGCCTAAGGCGACATGCCAACACTGAGGCTTTATGCCTAAGGCAACATGCCAACACTGAGGCTTCACGCCTAAGTCGATATGCCAACACTGAGGCTTCATGCCTAAGGCGACATACCAACACTGAGGCTTTATGCCTAAGGCAACATGCTAACACTAAGGCTTTATGCCTAAGGCGTCATGCCAACACTGAGGCTTCATGCCTAAGGCGATATGCCAACACTGAGGCTTTATGCCTAAGGCAACATGCTGACACTGAGGCTTTATGCCTAAGGCAACATGCCAACATCGAGGCTTTATGCCTAAGGCAACATGCCAACATCGAGGCTTTATGCCTAAGGCGTCATGCCAACACTGAGGCTCTACGCCTAAGGCGTTAACCAACCAAGGTCCGAGGATCACCAAGGCACGACGCCACTACCAAAATCCCATGACTATCAAGGGTCAGAGAGTATCAACGCGCAAACAATCACCAGGAGACAATGCAGTCAAAGAGAAGCAAAAGCGATCACATAGAAAAGTCATAGTAGTTACAAACTCAAGTTCAAAAAAGAAAAAAGGTTGAGACGTCTACAGGATCGGTACGGCCGTAGGGTCAAGGGATCACAGAGTGGTGGGTCACCTTTGACCCAGCAGGAGACATCATGTCTACCTCAAGAGGACGCGTAGCAGCACCCCCCTCAGGCAGGGTAGCCTCCACCTCTGACACCGGAACGCTCTCTACCACAGCTACACCCAGAAGCGCCGCAGCAAACTTAGAGAACCCCAAAACAGAGAAGTCATAATCGGGGGTCACCTCCAGGACACAAGTGGCTAAGTCCCGGACCCCTCCCTCATAGGCTGGCTAAAGCTGCGCCTGATACAGCGTCGAGAACGTAGGGGATGCCGGGAACTCAGCCACAGCTCGCTCACCTGCAGATGCCAGCTCTGCCTCATGCCTTCCCCTCAATGAATGAAGCTCCTCCTCCAAGGTAAGAACCCTAGCCAAGCTCTCGGCCGCACCAGCAGAGGTCGCACGTAGCTCCTCGATACCTCCAGGAGCTTCTCGGACGCCACCGCAAGCTCCCCCGACACCCTCTGTGCGTCGGCCTCGGCTCTCTCACGGGCATCAATCTGTCCCTAGAGCTCCCTCTCCACGTCACATAGGGTGCGCTGTATCTGTACCTCACGAGAAGCGTGACCCTCCAATCGAAGCACCGCCTCAGCAATACGGTGATGGACCTACAATCAACATGGCAGGCGATAAAACAATCTAAAAATAAATGGAGCAATGAACATGACGAGACAAAAAAGGGATAACTCATCGAGGCCATATCATGGTAGAGGGTCTGAGCCAGACAAGCATCACTAAGCCTCTATAAGGCCATCCTCATGGTAGGGAGCCTGCCCCTATCCACCCACTCCTGCGACACACCGATTTCGGCCAAGGTCGAGCCCTCCGGCACGCCCAAGGTGATCACCAGGGACTCACCCAGTGTGGGAAGATCAGTGGCAGTACCGCCAGAGGAACTCACACCTTTCCCCTTGGAAAGGGGCAATAAAGAAGATCCGGAAGGAGCGACAGAGGGAGGCAGAGGCACAGAGCCAGAAACGCCATCATCATCAAGAGAAGTACGGGGAAGGAGGACACGCATACTAGAGCTCGTCACGTGGGTATGTCCTGGTCCACCCTTCCGCTTCGCTCCAACAACCACAGGCGCAGAAGCACCACTAACATTGGTCACTCCAACAGATGGACCACCCTGAGAAGCGGCCTTCCTCCGCAGATTGCCACGGAGCAAACTGAAGTCCGGACGCGTATCCACTGCATAGACTGCCCAACCAATCAGATGACATATACATTCAAATACCAACATGCCAATCAAGTACAAAAGACAATGCTCCTACCAGGACTCAGCTTCCAGAGAGACAGGAAGGCCTCCGAGTCCAACTCCTGGACATGGAACGGATCGCGACACAGGCACAGCTTGAGGGAGTCACCCTCAAAATCACTCAGCTCAAGCCCCTGATTGACCCTCTTGAGGTCAATAACTTCCCTAACAGTCCGTAATGGGCATCGGGGGACCGTGGCAAAAAAGAAGCGATCCCTCCAATACTTCACGTGGCTAGTGATCCCCGTGAGAAGCTCCACAGAGGCATAGGGCCCCTTGAGCACGTGGCGAGCAAAGTGATAGCATCCATGGTTCCCCTTCTTCAATAGATAAAAGTGGGAGAAAAGAGAAACAGTGGCGGCACGCCCTAGGCGGGCGAAGAAGACATAGAAACCCAAGATCACCCTCTAAGAGTTGGGCAACACCTGCCCAGGGGTGAGGTGCCAATGCTCTAACACTAACTCAACAAAGCGAGGGATAGGAAGGCGAAGGCCCTAGAGAAAAAATGAACAGTAGAGACAGATCTCACCCGTACGGTGAGAGAAGGCATACTCGCCAGGCCCAGGAGCACGCAACATGACCTCGACGGGAATATGGAACTCCTCACGGAGGGAGACCAAGTCAGAAGGTGACAAGATGCTTGCAACAGGGCCTAACCTATCAGCAGGACCGGCGACTGAGGATGCCGCCCCGAAGGGCCGACGATCCCTACTAGGACCGGAGACACTAGAAGGTCCCACACCTCCATCAGTATCACTAGGGGAGGGTATAGGGGAGGGTATAGAGGAGGGAGTACCCACAGAAGAAGGCGATCCGGGGGAACGCTCCTTTGAAGATCCATCCCCGACTGAAGCAGGGCCAAGGTCACCCGGGAACGACATGAAGGACAAGAGGGGAATGAACTACTTACTCGAGAAAGTGATCTCCCCGAAGCTGGCAAGAAAAAATGAAAGGAATGTCACTTGCAAAATATAAACAGCAGATCCATCACATACAAGAGGAAGAAAAGAGAAGAAGAGCGAGGGTCCATCACACCCACGCCGCGGCCACCATAGGCGCGGCCTCACCAGTAAGGCGCGGGCCACACCCGCAAGGCGCGGCCACCCAGGTGCGGTCAGCTAGGCACGGCCACACCAGCAAGGCGTGGCCACCCAGGCGTGGCCAGCTAGGTGCGGCCACACCCGCAAGGCACGGCCACACCAAGGCACGGCCACACCCAGGCGCGGCCAGCCAGGTGTGGCCACACTTGCAAGGCGTGGCCACACCCAGGCATGGCCACCCCAAGCGCGACCGCCCCAGCGCGGCCACCCCAAGCGTGGCCACCCCTGCGCGGCCACACCCATAGGCGCAGCCACCCAGGCGCGGCCTCACCGAGGCGCCGCCCTACAAAAAAAAAAAAAAAGAGAAAAAGAAAGAAAAGGGACTGATTTACCTCAGAGAAAAGACTACCGCGCGGAAAGACAGGCACACGACGATGACGCGGCCACACCATAGGCACGATCAAGTGACAGAGATCACAAGAGGCAAGGCACTCAAGCCAAGCACCACTTAAGCCTTCCAAGCAAACCAAGGCACCAAGAGAACACAAACCAAACACAAGGACCCAAAATCAAGCAAAGTGGATACTAGTGGAGGTGACCCAAAAACAAGCACATGGTGGGCACCAAAGAGAGGACAAAAGACAAAAAGTAGAATGCAAGGGGGGAATTAAAGAAGAGCAAAATGGGAGACAAAAAGTAAGAAAGAGAAATGAGAAGTGAAAGAAGAGAAAGTGAAAGAAAGGAACATATACCTACAAAAAATAAAAGAAGAAAAAGTGTAGGAGGAAAGGTTTGAACCCCCAACCTCTCCTACCTCATTAGTGGATTTACAGGCAAACCCCACAAGGAAAGTCTATTCGCAGTAGACCCCTCACTATGTAAAGGCATCTACTCTCTTGGACATCCTATCCCAAGAGAGTGGGGGGCAAATGATACATCCAATATTCACCGGACCAATCAATGATCGCCACGTGTCATAGACGACCCGCTCCATAGCCAAGGGGAACAAACCGGGGTCCCAGCACCCGGGCGCGGCCAGCACCCAGGCGCGGCCTTACCCAGGCGCGGCCACCACTCGGGCGCGGCCTCACCTAGGCGCGGCCACACATCAGGGCGCTGCCTCACCCAGGCGTGGCCACCCCTCGGGCGCGGCCACACATCTGGGGCGCAGCCTCACCCAGGCACGGCCACCACTCGGGCGCGGCCTCACCTAGGCGCGGTCTGCACCCAGGCACAGCATCGTGGGCACATGAGGTGGGGGCTACCCACCTAGGACCCGATCGTATCGCTAAGACTCATGTCACCACCAGGACTCTAGACCGCCGCTTAGAGGTCACGTCACCCAAATGGATTCAAGCAACAAGGACGTTATCACCATACACGGGTATCTATCCACCAAGGATCTTGATACCACCAGGACACTCCCTCCCACGGGGAGATGGCCAATCAGGATAGAGCCCCGTTACCCAGGGCCTCTATCCACTCAACGGGATAATCACCATCAAACTGGGACTCTCCACACAGCCATATGCTACTATAAAAGGCAAGGTACACAACCCCATCAGGGGACATCTAAACTCATACTGAATAATCACTATTCATCTATTTGCGCTAGGAGATCTAACTTTGGCATCGAAGAGCCCTAGGCCGGAACCACATCGGTTCTCTCTGTTGACCCCTTGGTCCACTTGTAGGTGACGGCACTCGCAGGACCGCTCGATGATTTCTTGACGCAACACTTGCTGAAATTGAAATGAATTCCTTAGAGAAATTCACATCCTCTCAAACTCTTTGTTAGTGGTTTTGGAGCTTCAAGTAGCGCTAATATATCCTCAATATTGTCACATAAACAGTACTAATTTGGCTAAGATTTGAATCATCACATTTAATAGGTCATTATGTGTATGATGATAAAAAGTCTCTCTCTCTCTCCCTCCAACATATTGGCACACGTGCACATGCACGTGTGAGTTTACTAGTCTATATATATATATATATATAATAAATAAAAAATGGAACTCACTCAATGATGCATCATGTCCACCATAGAGATGATGACCTCATCCATGCTGGCCATCATGCGTTGCATTTCGGCGTACCGAGCCACGGTCCCCTAGAGAGAAAAGAGAGGAAGAGAGAGAGTGAGGATTTTCACTTTTTAAACTTAAATAAACAAAAAAGGAGAGAGAGAAACTCATGAGATCCGCGTACCCCGTCGTATGAAAGAGGAAGGCCTAGGTCACAGTCTGGAGAGTTGGGAAGTCCCAACTAAATCTCAGGCCGACCCAGTTCAGTATGTTTGAAAAACCACGAACGATAGGAGGGGATGTGATCATCCATGTCCGCCAACCTCAAAGGAGGGACTCCACTAGAAGTCCCTACCTCCGGGTCTGCCCCTACCGTCCGGGAGGCATGAGAGGACTGCCCTCGGCCGAAGCTCCCAGGGAAAAGAGGGCGGTCAGGGTACTGCAAAAGAACCAAAATCAGTTTAGGATGATTCAATAAATTTCTTTGTTAACTAAGGACAATGAGTAATGAAATCATACCCGAGGGCCCTCAAGAGTGAGAAGGCCGCAGATAGTCGCCCGGAAGAGGAAGGCAGGATAGTCCCCGACATCAGAGGCCAACTACGTTGTCGGCTTGCCAACCATTAAACACTGGATCTCCTATGGCTCTAAGAGAGAAGGGGTATGCATGCGAGCTGGAGGGAGACAAGGGATGAGTCTCTCCTTAGACCACTGCAAGGACACCCGCTCTCCCAAGTAGAAGGAGAATCCCCATGGACCCTCAAAGAGAATCCATCGGGAAGAGAGAGTAGAGGCCGGAGCAAACAGGTCCAGCTCAGGGAGGTACTCCAGAAGGTAGAGGCAAAGGGAGATCTGCTAAACACAAAGAAATTGATAAGTGAAATAATTGCAAAATCAGGACTAAGAGTAAAAGAAAGTAGTTTTGAGCTTACATCCTCGACCCGCAGCTCGTTCAGGAAAAATCGAACGGAGGGAAGATCCTTGTGGTGGCCACTCTTCAAAAGAGTGCCCTTGGACCATCGCTCGGCCCTTTGGAAAGTCTCGCACTGGACCTCTCCCCCCTTGAAGGAGGGAATCCAAAAACGCAGGATCTCATAACTCCATGTCTGTAGGGAACGAAAGAAACCAATCTATAAGTTAGATCGTAATATGGAAAAGGAATAAGTGACTCAAAAATGAAAAAAGAGGGAAATAAGACTCACCCAAATGACATAGGAGCACTTGATGAGGTTCAGGGAACCTAGGACCAAGAAGTCCATCATGTAAAGGTGGTGGGCATAAGCCGAATCTCCCCAATCATACCCTACCACGAGGTCGAAGTCCTCGAAGAATCGGCAGTAGGCAAGATCGGTGACCACTGTCCCGATCATGTCGCTGAACATGACCTTGGCCAGTAGATACAGGAGAAAACATCGGGCCATCTGCTCGTGCTCCACGGAGGAGGACTGATCTGTCACCCCTTTCTCCCGCTAGAAATTCCTCATTGTGGAGGTAGAAAGGCCCCTGTGCGCAACGTGAATCCCCGTCATACGCCTAAAGTAGTCGTAGCGGTCCGAGGAATCCTCCTGGTCCGCTGCTGTCAGCGCCATGGGCATCCCTCTGAAGGGAAGCCCCATGATCATATGAAAATCAAGAGGTGTGATGGTCACCTCTCCTAGTGGTAAGTGGAAGGTGTGGGTGCTCGGCCACCACCTCTCTACCAGTGCCCAAACAGTCAGGCTGTCCAGGTCTCGGATGGGGCATGAGGCGATATGCCCTAATCCGGTCCGCCTCACCCTGGACTGTACCTCCAGCCAAAGCTCTCCGTACCACTCCTGCGCTTTCTCCGCGTTGTAATACTTCTTTTGCATCGGGAGGGTGTTATCCTGCAAAAATATAAGAGAAGGAAGAAATGATTAGATTCAAATAAATAAGGAGAAAACAAAAATATAAAGAAGAAGATAAGTCCAAAAATGCCTAGAATGGTGTTTTAGGACATTGTCTCGATTTACGTACCCAAGAATGCCTAAGTTGGTATTTTAGGGTTTCACCTCGATTTATGTGCCAAAAGATACCCTGGGTGATATCTGATGGCCTTGTCTCGATTTGCCTACCTAAAAATGCTTGAGTCAATATTTTAGGATTTTGCCTCAATTTATGCGCCAAAAGATACCCAGGGTGGTATCCGATGGCCTTGTCTTGATTTGTGCGCCTAAAAATGTTGGAGTTAGTGTTTTAGGGTTTTGCCTCGATTAGCATGCCAAAAGATACCCAGGGATATCCGATGGCCTTGTCTCAATTTGCATGCCTAAAAATGCCTAAGTTGGTATTTTAGGGTTTCACCTCGATTTACGTGCTAATAGATACCCGAGGTGATATTCAATGGCATTGTCTCGATTTACGTACCTAAAAATGTTTGAGTCGGTATGTTAGGGTTTTGCCTCGATTTGTGCGCCAAAAGATACATGGGGTGGTATTCGATGACATCGTGTCGTTTTGCGTACTTAAAAATACCTGAGTCAATATTTTAGGGTTTCACCTCGATTTATGTGCCAAAAGATACCCAAGGTAGTATCCGATGGCCTTGTCTCGATTTGCATGGCAAAAGATACTCGGGGGTATCTAATGGCCTTATCTCGAATTACGGGCCTAAAAAGTCATAGTCGGTATTTTAGGGTTTTGCTTCGATTTGCATGCCAAAAGATACCCAGGTATATTCGATGACCTTGTCTCAATTTGCATGCTTTAAAAAATGCCTGAGTCCATATTTTAGGGTTTGCCTCGATTTACGCACTAAAAGATATCTGGGGTGGTATCTGATGGCCTTGTCTCGATTTGCATGCCTAAAATTCTTGAGTCAGTAATTTAGGGTTTTGCCTCGATTTGCATGCCAAAAGATACCCGAGGTGGTATCCGATGGCCTTGTCTCGATTTACGTGCCTAAAAATGCATGCGTCGGTTTTTTAGGGTTTTTACCTTGATTTGCATGCCAAAAGATAGCTAGGGTGGTATCCGATTACCTTGCCTCGATTTGCGTGCCTAAAAAATGCCTAAATCGGTATCAATGAAATTTGTGCTTCTAAAGAAAATAGAAATCATTTTGGTATTATGATACAAATTTATATACATAAAAAAAAAAGAAGAAAATGTGTATAAAATGGTACAAGTAATTACAATAATCCGTTCCATGAAGTAAGAAAAAAATGTGTACACATATACAAAAAAATAAACACCAAAAACATGTCATCCTGAGAGGTAGTGATCCACTGAGAGGCTCGCACCCCGAGTACCCTCGGTATCGTCCCTGTCCAACCGAAGAGCCTCGATCTCAGCCGGAGCATGTGCTAAAATGGTCTAAAATCTCTCAGAATCGAGCCGATGCCTCTCGAATTCCCCCTCGTGGAATGCAGCCTGGGTCCTTTGAAAAAGAAAGAAAACAAACAATGAGCATAAATATAAAATATATATATATATATAAAGAAAAGGAACTCACCCAATGATGCATCATGCCCACCCTAGAGATGATGACCTCATCCATGTTGGCCATCATGCGCCGCATGTTAGCGTATCAAGCCGCGGTCCCCTAGAAAGAAAAGAGAGGAAGAGTGTTACACCCACACCCCAAATATACCCCTATACCTCGGGGCAGTTTAGACCTTTACCTAAGGGGCAATGCCATGGTGGCACTGGCCAACACCTGTAACCTTAGACCTAGAATATTACTAAAAGTATCCCCTCGAAGCTCTGGAAGTGTGGACCGAAGCCCCGTAACTTTTCTTGAAGTTTGGGCCTTGACAGCAGCACCAGAGTCACGAACGGACTCACTCACACTGAATCCACTTGAGGATCCGCCCGTGTTGTCATCTGCCTTTTTGGATTTTTTCCGTTGGGACCCACATCCATGTGTCTCGAACACTATAATTAGACCTTTGGACCATTTGGACCCCTGCCCTTACCATTAGATGGTTAGTTGGACCATGAAAGTGGGCCCACAAGTCTTAACTTAGGTGAATAATGGGTTTTAACAGATCTAAACTTTGTTAACCTGATGAGCCTCAAGTGTTGCTCCTCCAATAGACAATGGTTCTTCCTCCAATGAGCACTCCAAGCAAACAAATTTGAACCTCCAATGGTGCAGCCAAGGTTCTTCAAGCCAACCAGATGCTCTTCAGTTCTTCAAGCACAGATCTGGGTTTCTAAAACTCTAACTCTCAAACACAGTAGAGAGCAACAACAAGAAGAAGAAGAGATCACAAAAGAGCGAGGGGAGACCAAAACACATCGAAGAGGGGGCAGCCAAAAAACGTGGAGCACTGTGTCCCCCCTCTGCGTTTTGGTCCCTTTATATAATAATAGGGTTTTTTAAAACCCTAGATGGGAAATAAAAACCCAGTGAGAGTCAGACTCTCTCTCTCTCTTTGTTTGGCAGTTCTGTTTAAACTCAAAGTGCTTCTAATTGGTGAAGAAGCAGAATCTAATAGGGAATGGTTTAATTAATTACTTTATTTAATTTATAGATAATTACAATTAACACCATATCCATTAAGTAAATAAAGAACCAATTATTTTAGCAAATTCTAAATAACTCCTTACATGATAATAAATTATCATGTACAACCCCTCCAACTAATCAACACCATCATTATGGAATCTAGGGCATGTACACTTGTACTGCCAAACCCCATTCCATAGTACATGTCCATATAAGAGTGTTTGTGTATCTGATTGGGTCTCGCAAAACTCGATAAAATACTTTATTCAAATAATTACATATAATCTATTATTTTATGTAAAATAGATTTTACAAAAACCATTTCTAAAATGGCACTAGATCTAGATTCTGATCCGACCATACATAGACAATCTCAATCTTGGTGTTCCCCAATCGGGTAGTGGTGACCATGTTGAGTAACTCCTTCACTCATAAAGTGTTCACACATTCCCAGAACACCGGCTTTGACTCACTTGAGTCTCAGTCATGGATAAACCAAAGAATGCGATCACACTTTGCAGCGACAGGGTTCCCTCAGGTAAAGGGTGTCGGTGACACATGTCTATCCCTTCCTACATCTAGCAGTAATGCATGAGGGAATTAAAAAAGTAGATTCTTTGCCAATACACACATTAATCATGTGAGTACTCGCATTCGTACCCTGACATCACATGTCTAGGCATATCCAATGCGATGACCATATGATAGGGTGCCCAACCCAAACCGTAGTCGTGACTACCATTTTAAGTAAAACTTATGGACACATAATGCTCAAAAAGTTTATATCGCATGTGATAATATTAAACCAAAATGTATAAAAGTTCAATACAAAGTAAAACCGGATTGAACCAGACTGAACCGGGTTTGATGGCCACATAAATCCAACAATTACTTCCTCATTCAGATTTTCACTGGATGCTTCTTCATTACATGAATCCTCCCCTTCTTCTCCACTGTTGTTAATAGGGTAAATTCCTTCTATGGGGTTGAATTACGGATCTCTGATATTGATATTATCGATCCAAGTTTGCCATTCTTTCGTCATCATCGGGGGCCCAGAATATGGCCAATTGTTTGAGTACAACATGGGATCTTGGGGAGGATTCCCAAAGAAATCTATCACCAAAGCAACATTTAACCAGGTTATGTTCCTTAAATCATGTAATGTTCTCTGGAGAAAGTGTTGTTCTATTTGCAACTCTAGCTTCTCGCATTGTACCGTGAAGTGTTCGTACACCATGTTTGGAAAGTGGGAAGTGGCCTTATATAGGATGTCATGAGTTGTGGACATTAGCTTAAGGATGTCTTGGACTTGATAGAAGATGCTCATATTCCATTTGTCAAAGTCTTCCCCTTTGACGCACCACACTCTTCTTCGATTTACTGGAGGCCCTACTTCTTCGTCATCGCTTCTTCTTTCGTCTTCTTAAGGGATAGGTTGAATGAAGTCTATTGGGTCTGCTTCATCATCATCAACTCCGATGCAATTTATCCACTGTAGGGTTTCAACAAAGAACTCATCTTCAGATTGTGATTCAAAGTCTTCTTCTTCACTATCGTGGGTGCCTCCTCCCATCTGGATAAGGAAAGTGTCTCCAGATAGAGTTTCACCAATGGCTAGTGAAAATACAGCTTGGATCAGACTTGGTGTGACCTCTTCAATTGTTCGCATGCTATCTTTAGACGACCCCTCCTCAATGGGTTGAATGTGAATTGTGAAATCTTCTTCATCCTCCGAATTCTCCACATATGCCATGTGACTAATCTCATAGTCAGTGAATCTGAATGCTCTTAGTTACACATTAGGTCCGAGGCTTCAAGTCCGCTCTCTAGATCGAAACTCAAGCTTCATCATCTGATGGTCCAAGGCTAAGCCTTTCCCTCGATCACAACATTGTCCGCCTTCTCTAAACTTTGCATTGTAATTTGTCGTTGCATAGTAAACACATACCATCATTCTCTTCGCCCTCCTTTTCCGAGCATGCATGCTCTGGGCACAAAATGACGTTGGCTGACTTTTAATCATCTCTTCTTTGTACATTTCCTTCAGGAAGTTGCTAATATTGGTCCTTACTTCTGCAGGGAGATCCATCTGCCACATGAGGTAGACTTTGTCCCTCCATACTACTCTTCATTCCCTCAAAGGTGCTTTTGCAGACCTGATTAGAGTGGTTGGGTTCAAACCCGTTGTCCCTTCTTCCAAAGCATTCACAGATCCCATAGACGATCTTGAGGAGTCAAGTTCATCTTCATCAAGCGAACCATCCAGGGTGGCAAATGTTTCCACTATCTCATGCCGCTAAGGGTATAGATACTCATGATACACTCTATGTAGATTCTCTAGGATTATCTCCACTTCTTCTTCCTCCATTAGAGGGGTGTGCATCCTTTCGACTTCTTTACGGAATCTTCTGACGAAGTCGGAGAATCCTTCATTTGGCTCTTGCCTTAGCGTCTCTAATTCTTTTCTTTTATTTATACTCTCCTTAGTTTGGGCTGCTAGGATAGCCCTATAGATTCGAGCATCCTTCAGCTTTCGCTTTTGCTTCATAGGTTGAATCATGACCGTCGGGTCCTTAAAGGGAACATCCTCTTATAACATGTTCAGTCCATGATTTGGCAGAGGGTTGGTAGTCATATTGGGCTGTTGACCTGTCTTCAATTCAATTTTCCCCGCATCTATTAAGTCTTGGATTGCATGCTTGAGGTGTATGCATCTATCTGTCTGATTACCCTTCTGATTATGGTAATAACAGTGCCATTCTGACTTATATCCCAGAGGTGGATTGGTCATGTTCATGGGATGCACATCCAACATTCCTTCCCTCTTAAGTTTGAAGAAAAGGCGGGTGGGTGTCATACTACCAAAGGTAAATTGTCTGGGATGGGTTGACTGTTCAGCCTGGATTACCAAAGGAGGAGTAACTGTTGGTGAAATTTGCTTCTCGGTGTACTGAATGGTATTAGCTGTAATCATTTCGGGGCCTTTCCCTCTTCCACCTCTGTTGTTCTTGCCAAAATAAGATCCAAAAGCCTCTTTGGTTGAAGTTTGGGCTTGTTTTCCTTTGAAGAGCTTGTCCTCAATGCGCTTTCCAATGGCTATGAGTGCTTCGAAGGTCTTGATGTGCTGACAGTAGAGGCAATCATGGTATTCTCCATGTAGGTTTTCCAATATGATTTCCACTTGTTTTGATTCATTCAGGCGATTCCACATCTTGGACGCCTTTTCACGAAACCTCATGATGAAGTTAGAAAATCCCTCATCGGCTCCTTGTCTCAGGGTTTCCAACTCACGTCGGGTGATGTCCACTTTGGTGTTGTAAGAGTACTATTTGGTGAATGCCTTCATAATTGTCGACCAAGTTTGAGTCGAAGTTTTGTCCAATTGGGTCAGCCACCTCAGAGCTGATCCTGCTAACGAGTAAAGGACTGCTTGTCCCATTTTATTTTCTGTGAGATTCCATGACTTAGCTACTATAATAAAAATCTTCAAGTGAGCTTGGGGATCTCCTATCCTGTCAAACTTGTCAAGCTTCCATGTCTTCTTCTAGTTTCTCAACAGCCTTTCCTTTCAATGCCACTTCGAGCTTCTCAACTTTCTCCCTCATCTTCTTCTTCCTTTCCGTTTCTGGTGGGTCCTGGTGAGCATTGATGGTTATATCCTCTTCTTCTATTATAATCCTAGGATGTTCCCTAGACATCATTAGGGTTACCCTTGGCTCTCTGGAGGTTGGTGCTTTATCTGCTCGAGATTGACCTTGCATTGATTGGAGCAACTACATAACTAGCTATTTCATCTCTATCATATCCCTCCGCATGCTAACCATTTCTTGACTCAGTGCTTCTTCTGAAGAATTGGTTTCTGGCGGATCCATGGTGCTCGTAACAGGGGGTGACCTTATTGGACTTTGTGTTGAGGGACTAGAAGTCAAGGGAGGTGAACCAGAATTTTCAATAAGCTTAGAAGGTGAGAACTGGTGAAGAATGGCCCAGTTCAATCAACCACCATGATGGTTCCACATGGGTAACGAGCATTTTCTTTGTCGCGGAATTGTGCCTTGCAAAGGTAAAAAGGGACCAATTTCAGACTCAAGTGATTCATTTTTTTATCTTGTTTTAATATTTTATTTATTTTTTTTACAAACAAATATACACGTATATATATATATACAAATAAAGTGACAATTTGCTTTCACTCTCTTGATTCTATTATACTCTGGTAGTCGATGATAAGGTTTGCATCTACGTTCAAGACTGCTCAAGAATAACCCTTGCGATCTTGTGATATGATGCAAGCTTGCCATAGATCCTTCATCGTTTAATAGTTTTTGAAAATCAAATTTGAATTATCACAAGGAGATCTAATCGAGGACTTCTCAACAACCTACCTTTTCCTAATACAGAGCACCTCTCATCAAAATTCTATCATTGCCGCATTATTTAGGCAGTGTATCTTTTTCTGAGGGATCATCAAAGCTATATTTTTGGATACACTGATCTAAATGGATATGCAACGTGCACCGAGGAACATTCGAGGGACACTAGTGGGGCAATCGAGGGACAAATAGAATTCTGCATTAAGAGAAAGTATGCTGATGGGATTTCCACTTTCGACCTCGAAAAGCTACGAGGTTAGTTTATGGCATATCCTAGTCGTATATGGTCTAATTTCTTACATGATGCTTGTAATAGGTAGGCTGATAGGACAGAACAAGGTCACCCTTGACAGGACCGATATACCTATCGCTCGTGATAGCAAATTGTAGGTATGTGGTTCTTTTGATATACCTAGGGAATAGATCACGCGATCTCAGAGTAATCAAACTAGTGCCCTTTTTTAGTAGTAAAGTACCTCACGACACAGTAGCGAATACCCTCATCGGTAATTTTAGACTCGTATAATAAATATCAAGGGTTGTGGCTTCGACCGTGAATTACCCATTCCTACACATGGGGTTCAACAACTAACCACGGGGCTGTGTGTTCCTATGAAGTGTTGTGTGTACAAGATAGTGGTGCAGGAAGCAGGTATCATCCAATCTCAGAGTACTGAGTATGATGTATGCCACCTCTCGGGGGTAGAGGCATAACACGGAGTACCCTAATCGTTTGATTTTATTTCGAACACAATGTATGATGCAGTTAATACAACAAAAGGGGTTAGCCAAACATGTTTCAATCAATCAACGCAGAAGGGAGAAAATTCATGCATTCAATGGTAGCATCTAGTATTGAAAGCTTGACCATCAATCCCCAGCATAGTCACCACTATAAGGATCCATTCCCCTTTTTTTCTCCAGGGCGCTCGATGCGTGCATGTGGAGCCGGGGGTTTGGGTTGTGCTCCTCAGTTGGAGGGAGAAGGAATGCGTCTTCTCAGGAGTATGGTTCAATTTATTAGGGGATGGGTGTCATACAATAAAATGAAATGGAGTTGCCACCTAGGGTTAGGGCCTAGGACCCTGATAAACCATAAAATAGCCCACCATTCAGAGGGTGCCACGTGGGTGGAACCCGGTCGAACTTGAGGACCAAGCTGACCCGACTGAACCGAGCTGAGGGGTGCCAAACTAAACACCAGGGCCTGAGCACACTAAGCTCGGACTAAAGGGAAAATCGTCGCTAAGCTCCAATGCCTAGTCAACCACCCAGACGGTTGGACGAGCCTACCAAAGCTAGGTATAATGCCATGGAACAATTTGATCATCACTCGAGCCGAGCATAAAGCCAAGCATTAAGGGCCGAGCCGCCCGAGGCCGAGGCCTCTCTAGAAGCAGTCATGGCAACTTGCCCTGGATCACGAGGCCACAACAGCACATCCTGGGAATCACGGGGTACGAATTAGGTCGCAATCCCACGATGGAATCGTATCACACTCCCATAAGGACTCCTACCTCATTAGGAGCCCGACTTCAAAAATCACTCTCCACTCCGCTCCGTGTGGAAGAGCCCAACCAATAACGGACTCTTACCATACAAGGACTCATCCAGCTGCCTCATCTCATCCTATAAATACCCAGGTATGGAGCTCAAACGCCCATCTGACTTTTCACAAAGTTAAAATGCTGTTGCACCGGAGACCTAACTTAAGCATCGGAGAGTCCTTGGCCGGAGCCACACCGGCTCTCTTGTGCTCACTCAGTTTTTACAGGCTCACCCTTGGGTGAACTGGGCAACAGAGGTTTTCACACGCAATAGATTTGGGACCGTCTGTGGGAACGATGTCAGCTAGTCATTGTCGTTTCTACATCAAGGGAGCAAAGATAATGGTGGTGCAAACAAGATCGGGACAACACGGCTCTGCCTCCCGCGGAGATGAGCTGCAGCCCAATAAGCAAGCGAGACACTCGCCACCCCCTAAAGCATCGCGGCAAGGCGCGACTAGGAGACCTCCACGAGGGGGAGGAACTCAGCGTAGCGTGGGCATCACTGCCAACCCGATTCCACCGACAGAAGGTGGAAATGGTGAAAGTGTGTTGGACACGACGGCAGAAGGGTGGCCCCAAGCCGAGCTGAACTAGCAAGGGCTGAATTTGTAGCCGCCTCCACCCGTGTAGGAGAACTTGGATCCCGAGGCCTCGACGAACAATTGGCAAGTCATGGACCTTTAACTACAACTCTTGCACACTAATGAGATGTTGCGTACTTTCATGGGTCAGATGGCCCAGGCGAGGTTGTTCGGTTACGCCCCCTTTGGTACCAGTACTCATCGAGGGAAACATGCAGCAGAATGGTGGCCTGTGCTGAGCTGAGCAGCATGGTCTCATCCGCTCGGCCAGAAAACCCCAACTCCGCATGCCCATAGGAGTGCTTAACGGGATGAGTTGGAACATCGTCAGAGCCCGAGGGCGGGGAGAGAGATCAAACCAGCAACTTCGGTTGCTAGCAGATCGGTATTTTTTGACCGACTCAGGGAGGACGGGCAGCCGAGGGGACACCAAGAACAACGGGAAGAGCCCAACCAGAGACGTGTCACGAGGGATGGAGAAAGGTCTCACCGTAGCCCTCTGCGCCAAAGCCCGCTCCTCCGAGAAGAACAATAGAGGAGCCCCCACGGGTCCAATTTCCAAGGGGAGAGAAGAACAAGGAGTGAGGCTGACTGAGTCAAACATAATGGCCAACCTCGGTGGGATGAGCGTGCAAGCCGATCCCGAGCCGAGGGACAGGATGGCCAACCTCAGCCGAATGGGTAGGATGACCAGCGCTGAGCTAGCAAGCTAAATGGCTAAGCACCCGAAACTGAAGTTGAAAGGAGGCTTCGAGAATTGGCCGGGTAGGTTGAGGGACTAAAGAAACAGGCAACCCCGGATGCCTACTCACTGGTCGGGCAGCACCCTCATCCTCCCTAGATCATGACCGTGCCAGTGCCTACTGGGTTCAAGCAGCCCCCCTTCGATCGGTATGATGGGACCACTGACCCGGTAGATCACATCAATTTCTTCAATGCGATGATGACCATGCATGGGGGAACAGAAGTCGTCTCTTGCCGAGCTTTCCCTTCATCCCTTAAGGGTGCGACGATCTCATGGTTCTCGTGGTTGCCGCTGAACTCCATAACAAGCTTTATTCAGCTCTGCCGAGCCTTTGTCATGCATTTTCAGAGTAGCATGAAACACATGAAGATGACGATCAATCTCCTTAGTGTGAAGCAGTGGCCTGACGAGTCGATTCGAGCATTCATCTCTCGCTTCAATAAAGAATCCTTAGATATCAAGGATTTGGATGAGGCTACGACCCATACGGCAATGAGCAATGGACTTACAGACATGGAGCTCATCAAGGACTTGGCTCAAAAGTCGACCAAGAACATGGCCGAGCTCTTAGAGAGGTGCAACAAGTTCGTGAACATGGCAGAGGTGCTCCAAGCCCGAAAGGTAAGCGAAGGCAAAGCTTAGAAGAAAAGGCCGACGATCGATGATCGAAAAGATGAAAAGTGGCCCAAGACTAACCATTGAGCCGAGAGGTCAGACCAAGCTTGGAGTCCCCAGTACACCCCCTTGAATACCTCGCGCAAGGAGATTTTGATGCAAATACAGGATGATGGATACATCCGCCGACTATGACCGATGCAAGCCGGGTCATCCTGGAATCCCAACAAGTATTGTCAATTTCACAAAGACACCGGTCACGACACCGAAGATTGTTATCATCTGAAAAGGGAGATTGAAGAGCTGAACAAGGCGGGACACCTGAAGCAATACGTCAAAGGAAGCCGAGAAGAACGAGGAGGTCGGCAACCGAAAAAAGGCTAAGCCAAGGACAGATAGCCGAAGGGCCAAACACGATGAATCCAAAGCCCGAGCCAAAAAGAAGGACGATGGATCCGGGCCAAGCAATGACAAAGGAGCTCCCATATACACCATCCTTGGAGGGCCCGAACAAGAATCCACACAGAAGGCCAAGGCGAATGCGCAGTTCATCGTGGTATGGCGGTGCTGAGGAAAAGGCCAAAGTCTGAGGCAACGATCTCCTTCACTGAGGCCAACCTCGAAGGTAAAAGTTTACCTCATGATGATGCTTTGGTGGTGCAGGTGGAAATCGCGAGGAGACCCGTTCACCGGGTATTGGTCGATACGGGAGCGTCCGTAGATCTTATGTCACTCGGCGCCTATCGACAGTTCAGCTTCGGAGATGATCCGCTCAAGCCGGAAGGGACCTCCCTCCATGGATTCTCGGGGGCCGCTGCCACGATCAAAGGATCGATTGACCTACTTGTAACGTTTGAACAAGCCCCATGCCAAGCAACTATCCAAGTCAAGTTCATGGTGGTATGGTCGGTAGTGGCATTTAACGCCATACTCGGACGCCTGTTACTGACCGCCCTCCAAGCCATCATCTTACCGATGCATTTAAAGATGAAGTTCCCCACGAAGAACGGAATCGGAGAAGTTCGAGGCGACCAAAAGAAGGCCCAGGAGTGTTACGCTACATTAGTCAAGCAAAACAAAGGGAATGTTCGAGGAATGGCTATGTGCGTTGAGAACCTCCCTAAAGACCAGTGGGATGAGCTCACTGAGAGGTGCGGAAGCCCCGTAAAAGACCTCATCCCATTCTCCCTTAGTGACGAAGATCCAATAAAGACGGTACAGCTTGGATCACTGCTAGCGAGGAGCAAAGGAATTGGCTCAAAAATTTCTTAAAGATGAACATTGAAGTCTTCCCCTGGTTGCCCATCGACATGCCCTGTATACCGAGGCACATAGCCGAGCACCGACTCCATGTGGATCCAACCCAAAAGCCAATCCAATAGAAGAGAAGAAATTATGCCCTTGATTGCTAAGCCGTAATCAAAGAAGAGGTGGAGAAGCTACAACAGTCAGGGTTCATCCGAGAAGAAAAATTCCCGACTTGGTTGGCAAATGTAGTCATGGTTCCCAAGCCGAACGGGAAATGGAGAATGTACGTCGATTATACTGACCTCAACAAAGTATGCCCAAAAGATGAGTATCCACTACCTCGGATCGACCTATTGATAGACGCCACTATGGGGTATGAGATGCTGAGCTTTATGGGTGCGTACTCCAGATACAACCAAATCCTAATGTACGAGGAGGATGAGTCCTATATGGCCTTCCGAACAGACCAAGAAAATTTTTGCTATAAGGTTATGCCATTCAGATTGAAGAACTCCAGAGCAATGTATCAATAGTTAGTGAACCACATATTCTACGAGCAAATCGATATAAACATGGAAGTCTATGTGGATGACATGTTAGTAAAGAGCTTGAAGGTCGAGCATCACTTGGCTGACCTTGAAGAGGCCTTTGGCGTGCTAAGGAACCAAATGAAGCTGAACCCCACCAAATGCGCCTTTGGTGTGACTTCAAAAAAATTCCTCAGCTTCATGGTCTCCATTCGGAGCATTGAAGCCAACCCGGCGAAGATTAAGGCCATCCAAAAGATGAGCCCTCCAAAGACAGTCTGATAAGTGCAAAGGCTAAACGAAAGAGTAGCAGCGCTAGCTCGGTTCATGTCGAGATCGGGCGACAAGTGCCTACCGTTCTTCAAAATCTTGAAGAACATTTGAAGCCCAAAAGACTTCAAGTGGACCGAAGAGTGCCAACGAGATTTTGAAGAATTGAAGAAGTACTTGGAGAATCCGCCTCTCCTCTCCGGACCCGAGCCAAAGGAAGAGCTCTAAGTTTACCTCGCAGCAACCTTGGTAGCGATTAGTGCAATACTGATCAAGGAAGAGGGCCGATCACAAAAGCCCATATACTACATCAGCCACATTCTCGTCAATGTCGAGACAAGGTACTCCAAGTTTGAGAAGGTAGCCTTTGCCCTAGTAACGGCTGCAAGAAAGTTGGGGCCATACTTTTAAGCTCATCCAATAGCGGTGCTAACTGATCAGCCCCTTAAGAAGATACTGCATAAGCCGGATGTGTCAGGTTGATTGATCGCATGGGCGGTGGAGCTAATTGAATACGATATAAGCTATTGCCCGAGGACAGCGATAAAAGGACAAGCCCTGGCAGACTTCATCGCTGAGTGCACCATGCCCTATATTGAGATCGGAAGCGAGAGAGTAGCAGAAGAGGCCGAGGCCGTGGCCGAGCAGTCGTGGACCATGAATGTAGATGGCTCAAACAACTCCAGTGGTAGCAGAGCTGGACTAATCTTGGTCAGTCCCAAGGGTTTTCACATTCAATACGCCTTGAGATTCAAGTTTCCAGGCTCCAACAATGAGGCCGAGTACGAAGCCCTCCTAGCCGGACTACGAGTCCACAAGGCCATAGGCGTCAGACGACTGAAGGTGCGAAGTGACTCCCAAATTGTGGTCAACCAAATCAACGGGGAGTATGAGACCAAAGATGAAAGGATGATGGCATATTTGAGCATAGCTCGAGCACTGACCTCCGAGCTCAAGTACTTTGAGATGAACCGAGTACCAAGAAAAGAGAATGCTGTGGCTGACTCCCTATCACGGTTGGCCAAAGTCGACCTTCCAAACCTGAACCGATCGGTATACATTGAGATTTTGGAGAAGCCATCCCTGCAAGAAGAGAGCGTCACCCACATTGAGGAAGACGGGCCGACCTGGATGGATCCAATCGTAAACTACTTGGAAAACGATCAACTTCCAGAAAATCAAGACGAAGCAAGAAAAGCTAAGATTCGAGTTGCGAAGTACACGATGATTGACGGTGTATTGTATAAAAGAGCTATCTCGGATCCTCTTCTCCGATGCCACGGACTGAAAGGGGCCGAGTACACAATGGCGGAAGTACATTAAGGAATATGCGGGAGCCACATGGGGAGCCAAGCATTAGCATCTAAGATACTTTGGCAAGGATTCTACTGGCCAAGAATGCAAGAAGAAGCTATGAAATATGTAAAGACATGCGAGAAATGTCGAGTACTCGCACCTGTTCTGAGCCGACCTGTGACAAAGCTAACCTTGATGCTGAGCCCCATACCATTCGCCATGTGGGGAATAGATATCCTCGGAGACTTTTCCCCAACTTCCAAAAATTGAAAGTACTTGGTGGTAGCCATCGACTACTTCACCAAGTGGGTCGAGGCTGAGCCGTTGGCCACCATCACCTAGAAAAACATGGAAAAATTCTTCCGAGATAAGATCGTCTATCGGTTCGGGCTACCCAAAGTGCTCATCACAGACAATGGGGCACAATTCAACAACCCAAACTTTTGAGAATTCTGCAAGCACTTTTACATAGATTTTTGCCCGATGGCGGTAGCTCATCCATAAGCCAATGAGCAAGTGAAAGTGTCAAACCAAACACTATTGGCGGGAATAAAAAGGAGATTAGATGAGGCAAAAGGAAGGTGGGTGGAAGAGCTCCCAAGTGTCCTTTGGGCTATCGGACGATAGTGAGAAGACCCACGGGTGAAAGCCCATTTTAGCTAGCATACGGAACTGAGGCCCTCACCCCTATAGAGATCAAGGCCTTGTCACATTGAGTACTCAACTTTGATGAGAAGACCTATAAAGACGGATTCAGGGCAAATCTTGACTTCCTCGATGAAGTAAGAGAGAATGCATTGCTTCGCAATACGGCTTACCAATAGAGAACAACAAGATATTATGACTCAAGGGTGAAGGAATGGCACTTTCGCCAAGGGGACCTCGTCCTCAGAAAAGTCAGTGCATCTCAACCAAGACAACAAGAAAAACTAGCGGCAAACTGGGAAGGACCATATATAGTCTCCAGGCAAATCCGCCCAGGGATGTATCACTTGCAGACTCCAGGGGGCAAGAAGGTACTAAGGCCATGGAATTCTAAGAATTTAATGAAATTTTTTCAATAAGTATTCTGTTCAGCTCGATTCAGTCCGTGCACCTATGTTCTCGACTTCGGCCTCGACTTTTTTGATTCAGCTCAAATGTTACTTTAAGTTTGAAATTTAATAAATTGAGATTCCTCTTCATTCTCGAGTTTGTTTTGAGTCTAAAACATACTGAGTCATAAGACCAGTCCTCATAGACTGGCTGACGTTGAAGACCGACCCTCATAGGTCGGCAGCTAAGTCATAAGACCAATCCTCATAGATTGGATGACTACTAAGACCAACCCTCAAAGGTCGACGACTAAGTCATAAGACCAATCCTCATAGATTGGCTGACTACAAAGATCGACCCTCATAGGTCGGCAACAAGGTCATAGGACCAGTCCTCATAGGTTGGCTGAACAGTGAGAATAACCTTCACGAGCTAACCATCCAAAGGCCGAGCATGACCACCGAGCTGAATGGCGGTTGAGATTGAACAAAAATCGCCTAAGGCATGGAGCTCGGCCGAGGGACAGCTTGGCACAATATTCCTACCCGAGGCCGAACATGGCGATCGAGCAGATCCGATAACTGGCTTTCTAAGACTTCGAATTCGTTCGAAGGCTTGGCCTTGCTCCTACATCTCACTACGTGGACGAATACCTTGGCCGAGCCGACAGCTAAGGCAAAAAGAAATAAAAATTTGCTAAGGCATAAAGCTCGGCCAAGCAATCGGCCTCGACGCACGCGTATGGTTACAGAAGCAATGAAAAGAAGGGAGATGACCGAATGCAAACACTTACACAAAAATTTGAAAGAAAATATACTTCATTGATTAAAGCCGATGACTCGGCATAGTACATTCAGCACGCCTTTCGGCTCGGTACATATATATAAAAAAAAAAAAAAAAGAAAGAAAAGAACTCTCTCGAAACCCTGAGAATGAGGACATGTACATCTCAAAAAGGAAAAAAAAAGAAAGAGAAGACTTCAGAGTGTAGGAACGTTGAGCGGGTCCTTGGCAGCATCCTCGGCAGGATCCTCGATGGCATCCTTCGTAAGGTGCTTGACAGGCGAGCTCTTCGGGTCCTCGGCAAGGGTAGATAGCTTGGCCAATAGGGTAACCTCGGTCGGGACGGCCTGTAAAACCTCCACCCCTTCCTCCTCACCCAACTCCTCGACCACTGTGGCCGCGTCCTCATCAAGCTGAGCAAGGTTAAGATTGGGAAAGGCCGCCTTGACCTCAACCAGCAGGTCAGCCCAACCCTCATCGTACCCAGCCTAGTACGAAGGTTTCTGCAAGCCGTGGCATAGCTCATTGAATTCCTTCGATCGAAGGTACTCGTCCACCACCTCGGCTCGGGCATGAGCCAGATCGGCCTCGGCCTTCTTCTTCAATTGCTCCAGCTCAGCCTTCAGGGCCTGTACCTCCCTCTAATGCTGAACCCATAAAGGGCCCACCTTATCTTGAAGGGCCTTGAGGTCAGACTCGGCCCTCTCGGCCTTCGTTTAGGCCTCTCAACGTGCCTAGATGGCCTTGCGAGCCTCCTTCCCTGCTCTATTGGACTGAGCCTCAAGGGAGGCATTATTGTGGAGGGCCTGCTCGAGCCAAAGAGTGGCCTCGACTGCCTTGGAGAAACCCTGAAATAGCAAGCCGAGCATGAGTAGGGCTAAGCCAAAAGGGGAAAATTACTAAACAGGCGATAAGAAGGAGCTCAACTTCGCAAAATCTTGGAAAAGGGTGGACAAGAGCTCAGGGTCGCTCAAATCCTCCAACATGGCCTTGTCGGCAAGGAGCCGACCTACGTCAAGCCACTCCTTGGTATGAGGAGCTGAAGTCAGAGCCGAGTGGCCCGAAAAAAGATGCCCAGTCGATCGAATTGGGACGTTGTTAGCTGAGGCCCTCCCCAAGACCAGCCGAGCAACATCCGACCTCGAGGCGACCCCAGGAGAGTTACCACCCATGACGTTGATGGAGAATTTTTGACGTTTTATTTCCCTCAGTGGGCTTGACTCACCCTTCTCCTTCTTGGGTGGGCTCGGCTCGCCCTTGGTCTTCTCGGCCTCGAGGCCAACCTGTTGGACAAGTGTGTGTCCATCAAATCCGGTTCGGTCCAGTTCAACCTGGTTCACCTTTGTATTGAACATTTATACATTTTAGTTTAATATTGTCACATGCGATATAAACTTTTTGAGCATTATGTGTCCGTAAGTTATACTTAAAATGGTAGTCACGACTAGGGTTTGGGCTGGGCACCCTTATCATATGGTCGTCGCATTGGGTATGCCTAGACATGTGATGTCAGGGTACGAATGCGAGTGCTCACATGTTTGATGTGTGCCTTGGCGAAGAATCTACTTTATCGATTCCGTCATGTATTACTGCCAGATGTAGGAAGGGATAGATAGACATGTGTCACCGACACCCTGCACTTGAGGGAACCCTATCACTGCAAAGTGTGATCGTATTCTTTGGTTCATCAATGACTGAGACTCAAGTGAGTCCAAGCCGGTGTTCTGGGAATGCGTCAACACTTTGTGAGTGAAGGAGTTATCCAACACGGTCACCATTGCCCGATTGGGGAACACCAAGATAGAGACTGTTTGTACATGGTCGGATCAGAATCTGGATCCAGTACCATTTTGGAAATGGTTTTGCAAAATTTATTTTACATAAAATGATACATTATTTATAGTTATTTCAAATAAAGTGTTTTATCGAGTTTTGCAGGACCCGATCTGATGCACAGACGCTCTTATATGGACATGTACTATGGATTGGGGTTTGGCAGTACATGTGTACATGCCCTAGATTCCATAATGATGGCGTTGATTAGTGGGGGGGTTGTATATGATAAATTGTTATCATATAGGGAGTTATTTAGAATTTGATAATTTAATTGGCTCTTTATTTAATTAATGGGTTTGGTGCTAATTGTAATTATCCATTAATAATTAAATAAAGAATCTAATTAATACTTTCCCTATTAGATTCTGCTTCTTCACCTGTGTAGCACTTTGAATTTAAATAGAACTACCAGACTGAGAGAGACAGAGAGTCAGACTCTCACTAGGGCTCTATTAAATCTATCTAGGATTTAATTAAACCCTATTATTATAAATAGGGGACCAACACACAAGAGGGAGAAGAAGTTCTTCACGTTTTTGGAGCAGACACTCTCTCTCCTACGTTTTTGGTTTCTCTCTCTCCCTCTTGTGATCTCTCTTCTTCTTCTTGCTCCTCTCACCTGTGTTTGAGAGTTAGGGTTTATGAAACCCTAGATCTGTGCTGAGGAGTTTGAGGGCATCTGGGATTGGCGTGTAGAACCTTGGTAGCACCATTGGAGGTTCAGATCTGTTTGCTTGGAGCGCTCACTGGAGGAAGAACCACTGTCTATTGGAGGAGCAACACTTGAGGCTCACCAGGTTAGCAGTTCTTTATTAATTCTTTCCTTTCATTGATTATTAATATTTATGGGATGCGAAAGAAACTCGAATCGATTAATTTTTGCTGCGCATTCGAGTATGGGATGGATCCCTCTTGCCATGTGATGGACTAGAGATGAATTTCTCCGTCCTTATTGTGATAATTAATTTTATGGGACACAGTAGGGAAGGAGAAACCCTAATAGGGATGCACCAGGGTTCCCATGGGTGACCATGGGAAACCCTAAAATTTAATGGGGCACCTATGGGACACCATGGGATAACCCAGGGTGTGCAAAACCCTAATTTTTCTGTATATTGGTTTTCCTAAGGAATCATGGTTTGATCACTGGACCGTTGTTTGACCAACAGTGTGGTATCAGAGCCACCACTCCCACACATGAATATTGAATAATTAATGGATTAATATGATTATCATGAGTGGGATACAAGTTGCACATGGGTGGTTAAAATTATGGTTGTTGTAACAACCTTCCCATGTGCACATGGGTAGTTACATGGTTATTAGTGTAACAACCTACCCATGTGATGATGGATTTGGTTTGTTTTATTTATTCTAATTATTGAAGCATGTATCCAATTAAGGAGTGATTATTAATTTTATTAATTTAAATTTTTTAATCATGATTTATATGTGGGGGGGGAGCACACGCTACCAAGTCTCTGCGCACGCCCTCCCCCTATTGCCTGCCTATGTACGCATTCCCTTTACGGGGGCTATTGCCTGCGGGCTGCAGCCTACAGGCTGCTATCCGTGGGCAATAAGCCTATGGCCAGTAGGCTTATGGGCTTGGCCATGGGCTGCTGCCTGTGGGCCTTGGGCTTGCGAGCTGCACAGGGAGTGCCTGCAGCCTGTGCAAGTGGGCTGCATGCACCCCCCTTGTTTTTCCTCCAGTTTAACAATAAAAATAAATAAATAAAAAAATAAATTTTTCAAAACATAATTTTATTCATTTGTTTTGTTTTTTGGAGGATGAAGATGGGTGAAGGGATTCCCCCCTTTATCCACTTGTAATTAAAATTGTGATTTTAATTTTATGGGCTTGGATACATGTTATCACATGTGATGTGGTGGTTCAATAATTGATGGAATCCATGTTATAATTTTTTTTTACTTGCTTTAATGCCCATGCATGAATTTATATTACGATGTGATTATGGGAATGGCATTCTAATAAATGGATGGATTGTTTATGTATGTGATACATGGGGTTATGGGTGGATGTGATGCTTTTCTCTCTTTCTCTCTTTCTCTCTTTCTCTCTCTCCCCCTATCTTTTTTATAAACAAATGTACTCCACTCCATGGGCAGCCCAAATGGTGGGTTGGTTTCTCCATGCGGGGTTTCTTTATTATTATGGAAAGGAAAATGTATAAAATTTTTCCTAGGTTTCCATTGTAATTTTAGAGGTGTTAGGACTCCCAGGGCATATAGATGGTGATCCACATGTGGCGCTCAAAGCTTATGGAGATGCAAGTCACCTACTTTGAAGACGTGATCTGGTGGAGGAGATGATCGAGGTGTGGCATCCATGGCATAATAAATGCACCCAAAGTTATTAGTTTTATTTTTATTGGGAGGATTCTTTAATTGCTTCTGATAAAAATGCCGCCATCCCATAATCACTTTTAATTAATGTTGATTAATTATGTTATTTTATTCCATCCATGATATGTATGTGAGAGTTGCTTAATCCCTCTTTAATCATAATACATGTATGATATGGACTAGTCTTAATCGGTAGACATGTCCATGGCCTCCTATTGAAGATAAATGTAGAGATTGTGTGATATGCCCCGTACACGCCGACAGGACATTGCCAAGACCACTGTCACATTTCTCTATATTTACCTCTATCGAGATACGTTAGGGTATGGATAGTGAGAGGGCACTGCGATAGTGGGCCATCTTTCATGATTCCATTATTCTAACTAATGCGATAGGTAAGTACATGACTTGGGTGTGTGTCAGTCGACAAGATCTGGACATGGCACCCAGGTGGCAGAAAATATTGGAAGCCCATGAGGCAGACAGCTTAGTCCACACTACCACGGTGTGTATAATGACACCCGACAGGGTAAGTTATGCATGCAAGGGTTGTAGGTATCCAATTCATCTTTTGGGTTATGAGGGAAACCCAAATCATGAAAGACCATTGATGCGTGTGCTCAATTTATTATTTTCAATAGTCATTAATTGGCATGTAGTTATTTACTTGTGCATGTGTAGATTAATATACGATGGCTGCCATTAATTCTAACCTGTTAACACTCATTAGCGAATACAAACTTAATAGTACAAACTATGTCGATTGGTACCAGAGCATTAAGTTGCTCCTGACTGCTGAAGGACTATACACAGTTCTAGATGAACAAGTTCCTCCTCAACCCGACCTGAACGATTTTGAGACAAATGAAGAGATGTAGGAGTTCCTCAAGAGGGATTCTAAGGCATCACTCTATATCCTAGGATCGTTGAAAAAGTCAGTTGTAGACTCAGTCAAGGATATACACACTACTGGGGGTAAAATGGATAAGCTTACTGAATTGTTCAACAGGCAGTTGACACACACACATTCTGATGCGGTGAGTCAAATTCATAACTCCTAGATGTCCCAGGGGACTCCAGTGATAGATCATGTAATGAAAATGATCAATCTATTTGAAAAACTGAAATCCATGGGGACTGATTTCAGCCTGCGATACAAGACTGATGTGATCTTAGCGTCACTCACTTCTGCCTACACACCTTTTAGGATGTCCTATAAGATGTCTGAGAAGGAGATGGAGCTCATCGAGCTTGCTAATGCACTGGTAGAGGCTGAAGCGTCCTTGAAAAAGGACAAGGCTGAGGTCAATGCAACTGAGGCAAAGCCTTCTTCAAATGGGAAGAAGAAGAAAAAGGGAAGTAAGGGTAAGACCCTGAAAGCCAAGGGTGGGAAGTCTGGCAATAAAGGCAAAGGCAAGTGCTTCTATTGCAAGAAGGAGGGTCACTGAAAAAGAAACTGTCATGCTTACCTGGCAACTTTGAAAGACAAGAAGTCGGATGAAACAGAGGCTACTAAAGAAGGTACATGTGATGTTCACGTTCTTTATGAGTCTAATTTGTCTTTTGAACCGACCAATTCTTAGTTGGTGGATAATGGATCCATTGTTCACATTTGCAATGATTTATAGGGGTTCAAGGAGATATGAAACCTAGAAAGAAATGAGATGCATCTTCGGATGGGCACTAGAGCTGAGACCATGGCGATGGCTATGGAAACTTTTATTTTGAAATTTAGTTCTGCTAGTTTAGTTTTAAAGGATTGCTATTATGTACCCTCTTTCAAGAGGAAGATAATTTCAGTTTCAAAACTTGTTTTGGACGGATATAGTTTTTTCTTTAATTCTAAGTTAATTATTCGTTTTAATAATTCCTTTGTGGCATCCGGATATATGCAAAGTGGTTTGTATTTTCTAGATTGCCTTATTAGAATGAATGTTGTTTCAATTGTTGATTTGAAACGAAAAGCAGCTCCAGTGAACTCAACATATCTATGGCATCTAAGATTAGGTCACATTAATGTGGACCGAATCAGTAGATTGGTGAGGGATGGACCCTTAGAGAGTCTGAGGGTGGAACGATTCCCAACTTGTGAGTTATGCCTTCAGGGCAAAATGACCAAGAAACCCTTTAGCAAAAAAAGTACTAGTGCCATAGATCTGTTAGAGTTAATACACACTGATGTGTGTGGACCCATAAACATACAAGCGAGATATGGGTATGAGTACTTTATCACATTCACCAATGATTACTCTAGATATGGTTACATATACTTGATACGTAGGAAATCAGAAGCCTTTGATAAATTCAAAGAATTCCAAGTCGAGGTTGAAAATAGCTCGATAAACGTGTCAAGTCCTTACGATCAGATCGTGGAGGGGAGTATCTATCGGATGAATTTAAAGATCATCTCATAGCCTAAGGGATAGTTAGTCAGCTAACTAATCCAGGCACACCACAACAAAATGGTGTATCCGAACGATGCAATAGGACCCTTTTGGATATGGTCCGGACGATGCTCACTTATAGTGAGCTGCCTCTCTCTTTCTGGGGGTATGCTTTAGAATCGGCAATTTACATCTTGAATAGGGTTCCATCCAAGTCTGTAGCTAAGACACCCTTTGAGTTGTGGAAAGGGCGTAAGCCCAGTATTCAACACCTTAGGGTATGGGGTTGCATAGCACATGCGCAAAAGCAACAGACAGACAAGTTGGAATCTAGGACTTCAAGATGCCATTTCATAGGCTACCCCAAAGGCACGATAGGCTATTATTTCTATGACCTAGTTGACCAGAAGGTCATTGTAAGTAAACATGTCACATTTCTGGAGGAAGAAATGATGACGCAGAGGTCCGAACCAGTAGTCATTAAAGAGCTATAAGATAGCTCAGAAACGTCACTTCCAGAAGTGAGACCAACTAACATACCCACTGAAATACCAACACCTGAAGAACCTCGACGCAGTGGGAAGACTATTAGACCACCCACCAGGCTTACTCTTCTAACCGAAGAGGAAACAGTGGAAGAGTTTCACATGGTATCGGTTGAATCGGATGATGATCCGATGACATACTCTGAGGCTCTAAAGGATGTTGATGCCACTAGGTGGCTGGAAGCAATGCGCTCTGAAATCGATTCGATGCATTCCAACAAGGTCTGGACTCTATTCGTTCCACCACTTGGCGTCAAGCTGATTGATTGTAAATGGATCTTCAAGTGGAAGAAAGGCGTAGATGAAAAGGTCGAGAGATTCAAAGCGAGATTGGTGGCAAAGGTTTATACCCAGAAAGAGGGTATAGACTATGAGAAAATCTTTTCACCAGTAGCGTTGATGAAATCCATCAGGATTTTATTGGCTATCGCCGTACACTTTGATTATGAGATCTGGAAGATGGATGTGCAGACTGTATTTCTAAATGGGTTCCTTCAAGAGGAAATCTACATGGAACAGCAAGAGGGGTTCTTTTCCTTGGAGGAAGAAAGAAAGGTGTGCAAATTACAGAGGTCCATTTATGGGCTGAAGTAGGCTTCCAGGAGCTGGAACATCAGGTTTGATCAATCAATCAAATCGTTTGGTTTTGATCAAAACATAGATGAACCATGTGTTTACAAGAAGATCAGTGGGAGGGCAGTATGTTTTCATATTTTATACGTAGATGACATATTGCTGATTGGTAACGATGTAGGTTTTCTTTCGTCAGTAAAATAGTGGTTATCCACAATGTTTTCAATGAAAAACCTTGGTGAAGCTAGCTATATCCTTGGGATCAAATTCGTAAGAGATCGCCAGAAAAGAATGCTAGGCTTGTCACAGGCTACCTATATAGACAAAGTCCTGGCCAGATTTAGTATGGAGAACTCCAAGAGGAGAAGTGTTCCCTTTAGATATGGAGTCAGTCTTTCTAGATCTCAATGTCCTCAGTCTCAGATAGATATTGAAGAGATGAAGAGGATTCCCTATGCCTCAGCAGTAGGGAGTCTTATGTACGCTATGTTGTATATGAGGCCGGACATTTGCTATGCAGTAGGTATGGTAAGTCGTTATCAATCTAACCCTGGACGCCAGCATTGGAGTGCTATCAAGAATATCCTCAAGTACCTGAGAAGGACTAAGGAATATTTCATGGTTTTTGGATCTGATCAGTTGTTAGTATTGGGATACACATATTCGGGTTTCCAAACTGACAAGGATGATAGAAAATCCACGTCCGGGATGGTATATCTAATGGGTGGAGATGCCATTGTGTGGCGGAGTGCGAAACAAAAGTCTACAGTCGATTCTACTACCGAAGTAGAATACCTTGCAGCTTGTGATGCAGCAAAAGAAGGTGTTTGGCTGAGGAAATTCCTATCAGATTTGGAGGTAGTCCCTGATCTTGTCAAGGGCCCTATTCCCTTGTTATGGGACAACAAAGGGGCCATTGCACAAGCTAAGGAGCCTAGGGCTCATCAGAGGAACAAGCACGTGCAATGGAAGTATCACCTCATCAGAGAGATTATCCAGCAGGGTGACGTGAGTATCTCCAAAGTGGATACAACTGAAAATGTGTCTGATGCCATGACAAAGGGCTTGTCACTAGGTGTGCTTGAGAAACACATGGAGGCCATGGGTTTAAAATATATGGGGAATTGACTTTGATGTACAAGTGGGAGATTGTTGGACAAGTCTGTGTCCATCAAACCCGGTTCGGTCCGGTTCAACCCGGTTCACCTTTGTATTAAACATTTATACATTTTAGTTTAATATTGTCACATGCGATATAAAATTTTTGAGCATTATGTGTTCGTAAGTTATACTTAAAATGGTAGTCACGACTAGGGTTTGGGCTGGGCACCCTTATCATATGGTCGTCGCATTGGGTATGCCTAGACATGTGATGTCAAGGTACGAATGCGAGTGCTCACATGTTTGATGTGTGCATTGGCGAAGAATCTACTTTGTCGATTCCCTCGTGTATTACTGCCAGATGTAGGAAGGGATAGACATGTGTCACCGACACCCTGTACCTGAGGGAACCCTGTCACTGCAAAGTGTGATCGCATTCTTTGGTTTATCAATGACTGAGACCCAAGCGAGTCAAAGCCGGTGTGCTGGGAATGCGTGAACACTTTGTGAGTGAAGGAGTTATCCAACACGGTCACCACTACCCGATTGGGGAACACCAAGATAGAGACTGTCTGTGCATGGTCGGATCAGAATCTGGATACAGTACCATTTTGGAAATGGTTTTGCAAAATTTATTTTACATAAAATGATACATTATTTATAGTTATTTCAAATAAAATGTTTTATTGAGTTTTATGGGACCCGATCTGATGCACAGACGCTCTTATATGGACATGTACTATGGATTGTGGTTTGGTAGTACATGTGTACATTCCCTAGATTCCATAATGATGGTGTTGATTAGTGGGGGGTTGTATATGATAAATTGTTATCATATAGGGAGTTATTTGGAATTTGCTAATTTAATTGGCTCTTTATTTAATTAAAGGATTTGTTACTAATTGTAATTATCCATTAATAATTAAATAAAGAATCTAATTAATACTTTCCCTATTAGATTCTGCTTCTTCACCTGTGTAACACTTTGAGTTTAAACAGAACTGCCAGACTGAGAGAGAGAGAGAGTCAGACTCTCACTAGGGCTCTATTAAATCTATCTAGGATTTAATTAAACCCTATTATTTTAAATAGAGGACCAACACATAGGAGGGAGAAGAAGCTCTCCACATTTTTGGAACAGACACTCTCTCTCGTATGTTTTTGGTTTCTCTCTCTCCCTCTTGTGATCTCTCTTCTTCTTCTTGCTTCTCTCACCTATGTTTGAGAGTTAGGGTTTGTCAAACCCTAGATCTGTGCTGAGGAGTTTGAGGGCATCTAGTATTGGCATGTAGAACCTTGGTAGCACCATTGGAGGTTCAGATCTGTTTGCTTGGAGCGCTCACTGGAGGAAGAACCACTATCTATTGGAGTAGCAACACTTGAGGCTCACCAGGTTAGCAGTTCTTTATTAATTCCTTTTGTTCATTGATTATTAATATTTATGGGATGCGAAAGAAACTCGAATCGATTGATTTCCGCTATGGATTCGAGTATGGGATGGATCCCTCTTGCCATGTGATGGACTAGAGATGAATTTCTCCGTCCCTATTGTGACAATTAATTTTATGGGCCGCAATAAGGAAGGAGAAACCCTAATAGGGATGCACCAGGGTTCCCATGGGCGCCCATGGGAAACCCTAAAATTTAATGGGGCACCCATGGGACACCATGGGATAACCCAAGGCGTGCAAAACCCTAATTTTTCTGTATATTGGTTTCCCTAGGGAACCATGGTTTGATCCCTGGACCATTGTTTGACCAATACAACCACTGTGTCCTTAGGGCTTGGTAGGATAGGCGCCTTACCCTTCCTCGCCTTGGAGGCCTCGGCCTTTGCCTTGGTCTTCTCTGCCGCTTTCCTTTTCCTCTCCTCCAGATGCTCGGCCTTCAGCAGAGTCAAATCCAGCTAGGGGACATTGCCAACCATTGCAAGAACGGAAAGGGAGAGTTAGGACACACTAAGAAAAGTTACAAGTAATGAGCTCGGCTCAGATTTCCTACCCAGGGTTAGGTTCCACACCCGTAGAAACTCCTCATCCAGGATTTGTTGGACGTCAAATGGCGGGTGCTGGTGAATCTGATTGTACGAGGTCTGCTCGTACTCATTCAGAGGCAACACCCGGTTGACGTAACTTAACTTGATCTCCTTTCACTTAGTTCAAAAGGGACAGTTAGGAATGGAAGCAAAAAAGAATCGAGGCTTCTAGTGCTTGTTGGAGGTTGGCACTCTAGTCAACTACTTGTACGTGTTCAGCGCCGAACCCTTTTGAGTTCGACGGGTGAAGTAGTACAACCCCTTCTCCGAAGACTTCTTCAGATATAAGAGCGGAGAGAAGAGGTTCACACTCGTTGCTCGGCCCATCTGGCGGAAGAAGATGTGGAAGCCATACATCAGCAACCACGCGTTCGACTTCAGCTGGCTCGGGGACAGGTGGAAACGGTCCAAATTTTGGTCCACTAGCCCGAGCACTGGGATCCTGAAAGCATACTTAAAGGCGATCTCGTACAGAGCCACCTCCCCGGGACGAATGAAGCAGGCCATCTCCACAGGATTGGGAGCCCAGAGCATGATGTCCTCTGGGATAGCGTAAGTCTCCCTCAACCGTTGGAGATTAGCCTCGGTGACCATGCTCTCAACTGTGTCGATGCTTCCCTTGGTAGGCTCTGGGGCGTCCGTAGAGGAGTCAACAAAACCGACCTCATCATCCGAAGATCTCTCTTCGTCGGACTCTTTGTCTTCCAAGGACGATCCAGAGCTTTTGGCTTGGTCTTCAAGGATGGCTAAGGTTCTTGGCCGGACTCTTGGGGCAGGGGGCTTCAGCACCTTCGCTCTGACGGGATTCCACCACCATGGGCTGGTCCAGAGCCGAGCCCGATAAGTCAATTAGGGGAGAAAGGTGGAGAGCTCTCGGCATAGACTAGTAATCCCTCGCACCCCGGCAAGCACTTCGCCCATCGAACCACTACCGACTGACATGCTTAGAGAAGAGAACTTACTGATTGAAGGAGGCTTAGGAGATGAGCTGAACACAAGATGAGCTGAAAAACTAGAGGACGCCGAGCACTTGAAGATCAGAAGACTCTGAGCAAGCCGAGCACTTCAAAGATTTGAACGGTGGCAAATGAAGGAAGAGGCTTCACTATTTATAGCCACCGAGTCACCAGGATCCAACAACCAAAAAAACACTCAGATAAGGAGATCTAGCGGACTAGGACCACCGATGATTCGAATTCCCGAGCCATTATTGCTCTAGGTGAAGTGCCACTGACAACCCAACCGTCAGAGGCCATACGATGTCAAATCTTCAGTGGGAGAGCTCAAACTCAGCCTCAGAATCACATAGTCGGCACGCCAAAAGATCGTACTCATCAACCCGAGCTGAGCCTTGGTGAGTGGGGGCGCCAGTGATAAACAATAAAATAGCCCACCGTTCAGAGGGTGCCACATGGGCAAAACCCGATCAAACCTGAGGACCGAGCCGTGAGGTACCAAACCGAACACTAGGGGCCGAGCACTAAGCCGAGCGCACCAAGGTCGATCGAAAGGGAAAATTGCCGCTAAGCTCCAATGCCTAGTCAACCACCCAGGAGGTTGGACGGGCTTGCCGAGCTAAGGACCACGCCAAAGCTGGGCATAGCGCCATTGAACAATTCGATCATCACTCGAGTAGAGAATGAAGCAGAGCATTAAGGGCCGAGCCGCTTTGAGGCCGAGGCCTCTCCAGAAGCAGTCACGGCAACTTGCCCCGGATCAAGGGGCCACGTCGGCACATCCCGGGAATCACGGGGTACGAATCGGATCGCGATCCCACGATGGAATCGTATCACACTCCCATAAGGACTCCTACCTCATTAGGAGCCCGACTTTGAAAATCACGCTCCACTTTGCTCCGTGTGGAAGAGCCCAACCAATAACGGACTCTCATCATACAAGGACTCATCCAACCGTCTCATCTCATCCTATAAATACCCAGGTATGGAGCTCAAACAGCCATCTGACTTTTCACTAAGTTGAAACGTTGTTGCACTGGAGACCTAACTTAAGCATCGGAGAGTCCTTGGCCGGAGCCACACTTGTGCTCACTCGGTTTTTGCAGGCTCACCCTTGGGCGAACCGGGCGATGGCGGTTTTCACAAGCAACAAACCCATTGGTATAGCCCTAGAAGGGCTACGAGACTTCGGTTGGTCTGATCAGAGATTCGAGGTAAGTGGTCAGGTTACAAGAGTGGAAAGGTATTAAGCACCCACCTCGCCCGAATAAACCGATCTTTCTACTAGATGCTTGTTTCCAAATATACTCCCTTTATGAATGTCCTATTCCCGTATGTATGACGAAATAATGATGCACAAACTATCTATTTAAATTAAACTATGTTACACTAACTACTATATACTACACGAGAATATTTGAAAGGACTGCATTGTACTGAAATTAAAAAGTTAACGGAAGAAATGTATACCTGTTATGCTTTAAATAAATGCAATTAACCTAAACAGACATTGTCCCCCAGCTCAGGTGGAGGCAAAAGACTGACTTTATCCCTTTGTCGGATAGAGTAACGGCTTGCGAGTGTCGAACCTTACGATCTCGGACAGAATAATGGAGTTCCCAGCCCTTGGAAACTAGGGGCTCAAAGGCCAGACAAAGTGGCTATGCCACGGGGGTTTCCTAGATTTGGGAAAGAATGGGTCGTGGAAGCCGGACTTCAGACAAAGGGGCGAGGCTCAAAGGCTTGAACTTGGATTGGGGAAGAGCCCTTAAAAAAGAAAACAAGGAAAAGTTGGAAAATTGGAGCTCTAGGGGTGCCCCTCTCCCACAAACTTCGCTTTTCCAAATGAGGGGGGTGACCACCTTTTTATAGGCAAATTTTGGGTTCAGCGGTGCTGCAGAAAACGTGCAGGGCCACAGCACGTGCACATGGCGTCATGCTATAGGGCTGCAATGTACTCACACAGTACCGCACGGCAAGGCCGCACAGGCCACGGTGCCATGCGGCAGGGCCGCGCATTGTAGAGCACTGCCTTGCAGGGTTGCAACCATGATGCTGCCTTATGGGGTTGCGTGGGCTGTCTGGGACTGTCTGGGGGGGGTCGCATGCACGATGTACATTTTACAGGACGCGAGGAGATGTTCTCTGATACAATGTTGGTTTTGGGGACATTGCCAATCATCTGTGTCCGATCGTCGTCATCGCTGGGGGTGAAAAAATTCAGCGTCTACACTATTTTCAGGGGAGTTTGATCATGAATGGTTTTTTAAAGGTCTACTTTATAGTGACGAGGAAGAATGATTTTAGTGGTGGGGAACAATGATATCAATGGGCTACGTATGTGATTATGATAATTTATCTCTGTTGTTAATGTAATTTTAAGTAAGGATTACTATAAATTTAGAACTTTAAATCTGTGAATAAGCTATAGATATTAAGATGTTAGTCTTTTATTAGCCTACTTCCCTTACTGTAACATGAGTACATCTAATTTAATTTCTGCAATTGCTTTTGAACAGTAGTTTGCTCATTTTATCTAAGTATATTAACTTGATATTTATTGTGATATCATTTATACATTTACATCTGCTTAGATTTCATCAATTGCTGATGATCTAATGATATTTTGATAAATTTATTCGTGATTTTTGTTGTGACATGATTATAGCTAATCGTAATCCGACAGGCGAAATGACTTGAGTGATGTTTGAATTCTTGGAAGGGGAAAGGTATTGGACTCAAGATTTGAATCCAATCTGAAATGGGTATCCATTTTCCTTGTTTGGAAAGATTTGAGTGTGTGGTGAGATTGAGTCTTAATAGGGAATGCAATATTCCAAGTCCATGTGTGCTACCAATTTGAGAGTGTGAGGATTGTATTATATATACATAATCTTTGCCGGGCACTCCCCTCTCTTCATGTAATTTGTCCTCTATCATCACTGGTCTCTACTTTTAGATAGGCTTCAGATGAGGGAAAATTGCCCACTGGCCACAAAAAATCACCCAAGTGGGTGGTGCTGCAGGCATAGGGAAGAGAGCACCTTTGACTCCTTTGAGTGGGATTCAGATCCTCCCCACCGAGTACGCTCAAACAAACCACTTTCATAAATGACTTTACCCAATCCATTATCAGACAAGACTCATCACTGTCCAGGTAGTGACGATTCAAACCCTCTTTCTTATGCAATTCAATAATTCCTTTCATTCTTATCAGTACAGAAAAAAAAAATATATTAAATGTACATATATGTGAACCTGAGTATGATCTGATCACTCTCTCTATTAGGTTAGGTGAAGAGAGTGAAAATCGACCCAGTAGTAATGGCGAGTACTCATCCGGCCAAATGTCGTCACATCTCAAGATGCTCAATAACACCAGAGTGCGTTTCAGAAGAATCAATTAATCAGCCTTTCCATTTGAACCCATGGGAGCACTCCCTTCTCAACGCACACCACATCCAAAAGGGTCTTCTCTTTCCCAAACCTCCCTTGTCCAAAGACCCTTCCATCCCCATTATTGACCACCTTAAGGATTCCCTTTCCCGCACCCTCGTCCATTTCTTCCCCCTGGCCGGTCATCTCGTCACACATAAACAAAACAACCCACCTTCTTACTCGATTTCTTTGGATTGTAAGAACAACCAGCCAGGGGTCGATTTTGTCCACGCCGTTGCAGATCATGTGACCATGACAGATATCCTCTCCCCCATTCACGTTCCCCCCATTGTTCGATCATTTTTTCTGCAAGGAGAAGCTATCAACCATGATGGTCACACCTTGCCTTTGCTGGCCGTGTAGGTGACAGAGTTAGTGGATGGAATCTTCATCGCATTGATACTGAATTCTTCAAGAATTCAGAATCTAAGACCTAGGGAAAAACAGAGAGAATTAAGAAAGAAGGGGTTCTCCTGTTTCGAGCACAAGAGCAAGCTCCATAATTGGGGAAAAGAAGGAAGGAATTAAGGAGTATTGTATTTCATATCCATCTACACGTGTTGGGTCTTTATATATACCCTTACAACCAATTTCTGTTACAACAACAACTGTCCTAGCTGAGCTGGAAGAATCCTTCTAAATGAACCCTTCTAACCACTTGGGTTTACGCAAGCCTTCTCTGGACCTGAGTTGTATGGTATCACCTTGTTGGACTCCCTCCTCATGTAGACTAGACCCATGATCTGTGGTCTGGATTGTATCATTTCCACCCCCACGGGCAAACACCTTGTCCTCAAGGTGAAAGGAAGGCTAAGACTCTCTTAAAACAGAGACATCCTCCCACGTCGACTCTTCCAAGGGAACTCCTTGCCATTGGATAAGAAGTTGAGGTATCCATCGACGTTGTCGTAAAATTTTGCGGGAATCAAGAACCACCGCCGGATGCAAAGGTGGAGTAGTACACTGAATGTCCTCAAGCCAGTCAGGTTGAATAAATTGTTGACCTTTAAAAGGTTTGAGTTGAGAGACATGAAACACAGGGTGGATCTTAGAACCAGAGGGAAGTTCTAATTTGTATGCGACTGCATCAATCTTATCCAGAATTTTGAAAGGACCATAGTACCGTTTATCTAACTTTTGAGAAGGCCGCCGTACCACTGAAGTCTACCTATATGGCTGTAGCTTCAAAAGCACTAAATCATCAACCTGGAATTGTAATTCAGTTCTATGTTTATCAGCATTGAGCTTCATTCTTTGTTGGGCAGCAAGCAAGTGTTGACGAAGTAGGCCCTTGATTTCCTCCCTAGTCATCAGATCCCTGTCTAGGGCCTCCAAGGAAGAAGTCCCCTGGCAATAAGTTGGAATGCATGGTGGAGGTCTCCCATAGAGGGCTTCAAACAGGATCATTCCAATAGAGGAGTGAAAAGCCGTATTGTGGTGATACTCTGCCAAAGGCAGAAACTGAAACCAAAGGTGTGGTTTAGCAGCAACAATACACCATAGATATTGTTCAAGACATCAATTAATGACCTTTGTCTGCCCATCAGTTTGAGGGTGGTAAGCAGATGATAGTTTCAACTGCGTGCCATGCAAAAGAAATAGCTGCTGCCAGAATTTACTCAAAAAAATAGCATCTCTGTCACTAACAATGGACTTTGGCATGCCATGTAATTTGCAGACGATATCCAAGAATAGGGCTGCCACCTTAGCAGCAGTGTAATGCGATGGTAAGGCCCCAAAATGGGCAAACTTTGTATATCGATCAACCACGACCAAAATGACTGAGAACCCATGAGAGGAGGGAAGATGAGTTATAAAATCCACACCGATATCCTCAAAGGCTTGTTCAGAATTGGAAGTGGTCAGAATGAGCCATAAGGAGAGTGATTGAGTCCTTTGATCTTGGCGGTGACACAGTGTTGCACAAACCTCTTAACATCCTCCTTGAGTCCTTTCCAATGGAAATTAGCCGAAATCCTCAAATAAGTCTGTAAAATACCAGCATGACCTCTAGCTGGAGAACTGTGAAACTCGAAAAGAAGAGTGTGTCGTAAGGCCGCATCATCCCCTACAAATAATTTTCCCTTATAATATAACATGTCATTGTGAGTAGACCAAGGCCAAGCAATTGTAGCGTCTAAAGTGCATTTTGTGATGAGTTCTTGTATCTGAGGATCAGTGCGATGGTTAGCTTTAAGATCATCAAGGAATTTAAAATTCAGTAATGATAGAGCCATGAATGTTGCTGGAAGACAATCAGCTGTGTCTCTCCTAGAGAGTGCATCGGCAGCCTTGTTGTCGGGGCCTGGTTTATAACATATCTCATAAGAATAACCAAGCAATTTACAAAGGTAATGCTGCTGTTCAGGAGACTGGACTGTACTGGACATAAGTCCTCTGAGACTTTGCTGATCAGTCCGGATAATGAACTTAGAACCTAAAAGATATTGTCTCCATTTGGCCACCGCACATGTAATCACATAAAGCTCTCTGATATAAGTAGATTTCGCTTGCATTTGAGGCGACATTTTCTTACTGAAAAAAGCAATAGGATGAGAATTTTGCATTAATACTGCTCCAATGGCCCTCCCCGAAGCATCAGTCTCCAAAACGAAAGTAGAAGCAAAATTGGGAAGTTGGAAAACAGGGGTTGAACACAATGCAGCCTTCAGCTGTTGAAAGCTTTGTTCTATAGTTGGGGTCCATTTATAGGCATCCTTCTTAAGGAGGTCTGTAAGAGGAGAAGCAATTGAAGCATAGCCTTGTATAAATTTCTGGTAATAGCCCGTGAGACCCAAAAAACCCCGTAGCCTTTTCACTGTAGTTGGGGCAGGCCAGTTAGCAATGGCATCAATTTTCTCTGGGTCTGGTTGTAACCCTGTAGAACTGATTATATGGCCTAAGTAACCAATAGAAGACTGACCAAAGCTGCACTTGGAGAGCTTGGCATACAATTGATTCTGCTATAGGCATTGCAAGACCAAAGCTAAGTATTTTGCATGATCTTCCACCGTCTTGCTATAGACCAGTATATCATCAAAAAATATAATCACAAATTTACGAAGATAAGGCTCAAAAATTCTGGTCATAGTTGCTTGAAAGGTACTTGGGGCATTTGTGAGGCCAAATGGCATCACAAGGAACTCATAGTGGCCTTGATGAGTTCAAAAAACAGTTTTAGGAATGTCTGCAGTATGCATTCGTATTTGATGATAACCCGATCTAAGATCTAGCTTAGAAAACCAAGTTGCATTATGTAGTTCATCAATTAGCTCATCGACAGTAGGGATAGGAAATTTATCTTTGATTGTTACATTGTTCAGAGCTCTGTAATCAACACAGAATCTCCAACTGCCATCTTTTTTTTTTACTAACAGCACAGGGCTACTGTAGGGACTGACACTCGGTTGGATAATCCCATCTGCAAGCACATCAGCCACCATTTTCTCCATTTCAGCTTTCTGATAGTGAGGGTATCTATAAGGTCTAATAGATACAGCCTTTGAGTGGGACTCAAGTGAGATCCGGTGATCATTTAGTCTCTGAGGAGGTAATATGTTTGGAGTATCGAATACAGACTGGTGAGTGTCAAGAACAGTTTGGATGAGTAAAGGAATATGGGCTGTAGTGGCTGAGGCGGTGGTATCAAGTGTGTAATAACCCCAAAGCAGAAAACACGATGCAACAGTGTGAGCAGTAGAAAGTTTCGTGAGTTGATTACAGGTCAAAGATGAAATTGTATGGCACTGATCTGCTGTAATCACCACCAATTTACCCTACCACATAAACTTCATAGTAAGGTCCTTATAATTAGTTGCAATGGTGCCCAAAGTCTCCAGCCATTGAACCCCGAGAATAAGGTCTGCACCATGGAGAGATAGCACAAAGAAATCTGTGGTGAAGCAATGTTCATTCAAATTAAATGAAACATTTCTGCAGATACTAACACAAGTCAAATGCTCCCCATTGCCTACTTGAACTTGGAAGGTACTTGATGGCGTGACTACCAAACCCAAGAATTTAGCAGTGTGTTCTTGAATAAAATTGTGCGTGCTGCCCCCATCTATTAGCACCTCAACACTGGAGTTGTTGATCCGACCTTTGAGTCGCAAGGATTTAGGGGACCTATGGCCCATTAAGGCATGTAGACTGATTGCTGGATCAGAATTAGGTTCTTGCGATTCCTCAATTTCATTGGGTAACACCTCATCCATGAACTCATCACCCTCTAATAGCAAAAGAGTGGACCGACCTTTACACCTGTGACCCACATGAAACTTTTCATCACAATTAAAGCAAAGGCCCTTTTGCCTCCTTTGTTGTTGCTCAGCCTCTAATAGCCTCCTTATTGGTTGTTTGGGAGTCTGATTAGAAATTTGGGTGGTAGGACTAGGCCCCAAAATTGAAGGCAATGGATTGATAGATATTGGTTTCTGCTGCCAGGGTTTAGCATAAGGTTTGAAATCAAGGAATTTGTCCTCCTACAATCTAGCAAGATCCAGGGCCTGTTGCAGAGAATTAGGTTGTAATGCTAGGACCTCTCTTCTGAGCATTGGCTTGAGGCCAGAAATAAAACAACTCTTTAACATATCATCACTGAGGCCATAGATACGACTAGAAAGAGACTCAAACTTAACTTGATAATCCAAAACAGTGGTTTCTTGAACCAGTTTGGATAGGGCCCCCTTAAGATCTTCATATCTTGAAGGTCCGAAACGGATTTGAATCCCATTCACAAACTCAGTCCAGGTATTACATTGATTATTATGAAATTTCCATTGGAACCAACTACAAGCAGGACCGTCTAAATGAATAGATGCAAGTTTAACTTTCTGATTCTCAGGTATATCATGATAATCAAAATATTGATGGACTTTAAACAACCAGTCAACAGGATCACCATCAAGAAATCGAGGAAAATCAACTTTAAAACCTCTATTGGCACGGTGAAACTGCTGAAGACGAGGATGATGATCATCTGGACTGAAAGTACCCGTAGGACAGTCAAACTTAGAAGCTATCATCTCCACCAATTGTTGCTGAAAGGACGTATTAATGGCTTCCATATCCTGACGAATCCAAGAATGGATCCTCTCTTCATCATCTTTCTTTGATTCAAGAATGAGCTCTGAGCATTTAGTCACGATCACATCCATTGAAAGATTTGCAGACCTCTCCTTTGATCGAAGACCTTCTGCCATGGTTAACGGCAAAGTTGCAGATCAATGAAAGCACCAATGATACTGAATTCTTCAAGAATTCAGAATCTAAGAGCTAACGCAGGGGAAAAACAGAGAGAATTAAGAAAGAAGGGGTTCTCCTATTTTGAGCACAAGAGCAAGCTCCAGAATTGGGGAAAAGAAGGAAGGAATTAAGGAGTATTGTATTTCATATCCATTTACACGTGTTGGGTCTTTATATATACCCTTACAACCAATTTCTGTTACAACAACAACTGTCCTAGCTGAGCTGGAAGAATCCTTCTAAATGAACCCTTCTAACCACTTGGGTTTACGCAAGCCTTCTCTGGACCTGAGTTGTATGGTATCACCTTGGACTCCCTCCTCATGTAGACTAGACCCATGATCTGTGGTCTGGATTGTATCACGCATGCTCCTTCAACCATGCCATAGGTGATGGCAGTTCCTTTTGGAATTTCTTCAATTTATGGGCCGAGATATGCAGGATGGTTAAGGGAAAGGGAAAGCATGATCAAATCTCACGCCCACCAATACTCACACGCTGGGTCCTTGATGGCCACGGCCCTGTTATCAATTTACCTTACTCTCACCATGATGAGTTCATTGATAGATGCCTGCCACCCATGACCCATGACGCTTAAAGACAGGTTCTTCCATTTCTCACCACAATCCATTGCGAGACTCAAAGCTAAGGCCAATGCCAAGTGCAACACTATTAGCACCATATCCTCCTTCCAGGCCTTGTCTGCACTTGTCTGGTGGTCTATGACACGGGCACGCCGCCATCTACCCAACCACCAAAAAATGAGTTGCTGGTTTAGCCCTGTTGTGCAAGAATTTCTGCCGGAGAAAATCCTTACCGTAAACACAACTCTTAAGCTAACAAAGAAGATTGAGAGAAATTGAGAATGACAGAGAGAAGACAGAGAGAAGACACTGGAGTAATATATTCTCTTTATTGATCATTGAATACAATCCAATTCATTCCCCTTGAGGGTTTAGCCTTCAATTTATATAGATGGGTTAGATCTAAAGTAACCCATTCTCCGTTGGTAGTGATCTTCCTTAGTAGCACGGTTTTTTGGTACTCTCATTCTTGATGTGGTCCTCTCCTCAATTTCGGGATTCTCGGTCCACGTAGGACTTTCCATGGGTGGTCATCTAACCGTCATGGTGGGGATTAGTTTTATAACCGTCGTCCAAGTTTCATTTCTTTGAGCATCCACGTGTACGGTCATGATTTGAGGTAGAAATTATGGTGTATCATTTGCCCCCTACTCTCTTCACCTCGGTTGAGGCATCTTGGTTGAGGTGTAGGGAGTAATTTAACGAAATTTGGAGAAGTGCCTGGATGATCTGTCCAAAGCTCAAGTTTGCCATCTGGGGCTGGCTAGCACCAGGCTACGTTTTGACGATGATTCTTCTTCATTTGGACATATCTACCCTTTATAGATTATTTATAAATGCGCCGCCATTGGCCGCTATTAGCACGTGGGAGCGAAATATCTGTCGCTTTTTCATGCCTTTTGAAGGGAGATTGATGGAAGGTTATAATTCAACTTTTGAACTTCCTTACTTTTCCCAGTGTTCTCTAATGATAATGCTCTTATTCCCAGGTATAAGTCCTTTCCTCTTCCCCATTATCTGGTCCGTTGAAAAAAAATATTTGAGCAGTTGGATCTAACAAGAGTTATAGGAGTGTTTCCAAGGGTATAAAATATTTCATTCTTCTTGAGTTTTTCCATTTCTTCATCTTCGAGTTCTTTTGTGAAGGATATTTCTTCAAGTTTTGCCATAGTGTCGTTCTATTCCTTCCTATCTTCTCCAACCGTAATCTTCTTCGTTCCAAGTAAGTGCTTCTGCCTCTTCTTTTCTATTTGTAGTTCTATTTCCTTCTTTTTATATTTACTTTGGAGAAATGGGGAAAATCAAGAGAAATCCTTCATCTAGGGAGGACATAGAGATAGAATCCCTGTTGGATGAGGGTGAGCGATTATATCATGGGATTACCTAGGAAAATGGTAAAGAAATTTCCCTTCAATCGCCTCCAGTTGGAGGTTCAAGCCTTAGGGTTTCAACGTTTGTTCTTAGAAGTTCTACTGGTGTGCTGGCCAGTACTTCTAGTCTTGATTCTATGAAACAACTTGGGAGGAAAGGTTATCGAGTTTGATAACCACAATTGGATCCTACCATTGGAAAAGGGGTTGACGAGATCTCCTCTGTTCTATCTGAATACAATCTTTTGGAGATCCGAAATGTCTATGCGATTCCAAAGGAGATTGTTCTGAGAGTTCCTTCTCCCGAAGATAGATTGAATCAGCCCCGACCTGAGGAGGTGGGGTTTATCTTTAATGCTTTTGAAGGCGGTCTTCAATATCCCCTCTCCCCTTTTGTGGGTCGACTCCTTCGGCATTATAAAACTGCCCCCAGTCAATTGGTTCCCAATGGTTGGAGATGTATGGGAGCCTTTTTGATAAAGTGTTTTCGGTTGAGGAGGCGTGCTTCTCCTACGTTGTTCATCAGGTGTTTCACTTTGAATCAGAATAGTGGTCACCCTGGGTGGTATTATTTTTGTCAACGTAGTGGTATTTCCATAGTAGATGCTCTACCATCATCTAACCACAGTTGGAAGCAGAGATTCTTCGGGGCAATCCATGTTGGGCCTGATTGTCCCACCGTGTGGGGTTATCCGGATACTACCAGCGGGAATAAAATTCCACGATTGGACTCCGTGGATCAGGCGACTCTGGAGAAGCTAACAATAGATAAGGGTTGCATCCAGGGAGAAGCCATCGATGTCCAAGATATGGGCGAGTTGGAGCGGGGTGAGCATCTCGGGAGCTCCTCCCTAAGGTGTTTAGGTTATAATTTTTTCTTTTGTTGGTTGCAGTGGAATTCAACTTGGACTCTCTCACTTCGTTTATAGAGAAGGAAGATCTTCAGGTTGCGAGGGATAAAGTTTTGGCACCTCTGAATAAGGGTAAGAAGAGAAAGGCACCCACTACCGAGCTGGGCAAGGATTCCCCGAAGAAGGGGTCATTCAAGCCTCCTCCAGTATCGTTCCAAAGTATTGAAGTCGTGGAAGCTTCCTCGGATAAAGAGAAGAGTCCTGATTTGAGCTTGGTTTCTCAGGAAGGGGGGTCCTTCATGGTCTCAAAAGACTTTCTTCCCCCTGCCGGTACCAAAAAGGATAAGAGTAAAGGCGAGGCCAATCTTGATGTGTTTGTTCCCCAATGGTCTATTACTAACGATCAGAGGGTAATTGGAAATGTTGCGGCGGCCAAAAACATGGCCTTAAATTGTGTTGCGCCAGCAGACCAGACTTGGCTTTCTGAGATGTCTGATGACATATTGGAGAAGTCCACTCTGGCTCGGGGCTATGAGGTGACATTCTTTCTTCAGTTTGTATTTTCGCTTATTTCTCCCTGCTTACTGACATGGTTTTCGTTCTATTTTAGGTTTTGGCCTTTGCTTCGGAATTGGTGGAGCGAAGGAGGAAGGTTGTTGAAGTGTATCAAAAATTCGAGGAGGAAATGAGGGAGATGAAAAAGGCTATTAAGTACTATGAGGAAGAGTTTCCTCGTCTGAATAACGAATTGGCCAATCTGAAGGCTGAAAAAGAGTCTGTTGGGAATACGTTGTCGGAAGCTCAGGAGCGTCTGAAGAAGGCTAAGGAGAAAGCCCAATCTTCCAAGACTTCTTATAAGAAAATCAAAAAGAAGTTGAGAGAGAAAAACCAGTTGCTTGGTGAGGCACAGGCTGAGATCGATAGCTTGAAAGTTTAGGTTAGGGATGTGGGGAGCGGGGCCCTTAATGAATACCTTAAATCTGAGGTTTGCACAACCCATCATATGTCAACGGCTTCTCTGACTATGTTGAAGACGGTTCTCTCCATCTGGGTTCGATTGAAGAAGAGACAACCAGATTTCAACTTCGAAGGAATAACCAAGGTGGAGTATATGCTTGAGCGATTAGAATCAGGCGCCTACAAGCCTGCTTCTTTGGTGGGAAAGTTGGACATCCCTCATTCCTCTTCTTTTGTGATTCCTCAAGTGCTTCAAGTGCCTTCTAACTAGGCTGATGGGCAAAGTTTTGGGATCAATCCTGACAAAATTGTTGGTGAAGCGGAGCAGGCTGTAATTTATGTTCCTTCTGAGTCTGCCCCCGAGCAAGATGTTACGCAGAGTGTTGGACAGGGAGAGTTGGATCTTCCCCTAGATCCGTTGACCACGACAGTTGCCCTCGTGACTTCCGAAGGCGTTGTAGATGCCTCTACTGTTTAATTTCTCTTGTTCTGCCAGATACTTTTGTGTTGTTTGTCAATTTTTTTTTTTTTTTTTTTTTTTTTTTTTGTGTATTCCCGCGCATGCTAGCCAATGAAAAATGGCCATGGGCCTTCTTTACTATTTTGGAATTTTGCCTTGTTGCACATCCAATTATGACTCCCTACCACTTTTTGCCTAGGAACATCCTCCCTTGGGGACTATTATAGCTCAAGAAGCTTCAAAGCATGAGAAGGAATTGCAATCTCGGATAATGACATATGACAGGGCTAATGCCATACTATGGAGGTGAAATTCTCAATTGGAAGCAGAATTGGAAGATTACAAGTTCCTTGAACGCTAGGAGAAAGATTTGCTGGCTAGGATGGAGTTTGCTCGGGATGTTGTAGATAACGTCAGGGATTATCTTTGGGATGAGAGATATGCTGCAGTGAACCTCACTATCAACCACGTGGTCTAATCGCCTACATTCAAGCGTTTCTGTGAGGATAAGGCTTTGGAAGGTGCTCAGTGCCTATACAACCGAGTGAGGGAGGTTGCCCCCCATTTTAATTGGAGGAAGATAAGATTGGGTTTTGACCCTCATGTTCCCGTGCAGGAGGTTGTACTTGACCCCTCGGCATTGTCCATACCCTTTTTTCCCCCTCCACAGAATGTTCCAGGGCCTTTGCCCCCTAATCCTCCTCCTCCCGAGCTCAAATGTCTGAAACTGTGATTGTTGTATCTCAGGCAACTGTTGTCGTTCCTCGAATGTATATATTTTGTTTTTCATGCTCAGAATTTATTGAATCTGTGTTACTTTTTCCTCTTATTGAGTTATTAAATCTTTCTTTTCTCTTGACTTCTGTTGACATTTGTCTTTTTGCCTGACGTACATATTCATCATGATGCAAATCCTTGTTTTAGAGATTTTTGTGGATTCCCTATGCTAACATTTGTTGTATCCTTATTTGACTGGCGTTCCATATACTTTAGCATTAATGGGGCTGGTGAAGAAATCGAATCATTGTCTAGGTAACTGCACCACTTCCATTTTTTGGAGGAACGTTGGTGTTGGAAAACACATTCCTCCATAAACTAATTTTGATGATAACAAACATTAAGATTAATACTAATATTCCAATCTTTAAGCAAGCTTCATAGTCAGACGTTGGAAGCATCAAGCATCCAGGAAAGACTTGATCAACGGAGCTCACAACAAAAGAGTTAAGGAAAAGAAGAAATTTGAAGATTGAGGAACATCTTCTAAAGGAAGCCAAGAATTAACAAGACAAAGACTCTCCAAGAAAATTCAAGTGCAATAGAACACATTTCACTACATGTGCATATCACATTGCACACACATTGCATTCACATGTAAGAGACCCTAGGAGGAACTCATTCCCATGCCCTAGACTCAAGAAACATGGCCATTAAAGTGTTAGACAAAAACCTATGAAGTCCCCAAGCAAGCTGGACCAAAAATCCCCTTGACAGACAATCAAAAAAATAGGATAACTGTCTGTCGGTCGACCTACGATCTTACTGTCACCTGGAATATAAAAAATACAGACTGTTTCCGAGCCTGCCGGTTGCAACCGACAGATCTCATCGGTCGACCGACACTTGTAGGTCGATCCATAGGTCGACCGACAATCGACCTACAGCCCCAAACTTGGGCTTAACGGCTAGTTTTTTTATGGTCGACCGACAACTTTATAGGTCGACCGATAGTCTAAAAATATGACAGTTTTATATCCGTTGGAGAACAAACAAACTCCAACTTTTGGCTTTATAAAACACATCCAAACAAGGAACAAAACACATCTTTTTGATAGAAAAAGTGCATAGTACATTTGAGAAAGTACAAAAGTGAGAATTTGTCATTGAGCTAAATTATTCAATTCAAGCTCTTCAAAGAGATATTACCAAGCTCTTAACTCTCCACTCTCTCCAACTCATGCCATCAAGGAGAGTCATCTAGGAGACTCAAGGTGCATCACTCTCATTCATATCATTGAGCACCATCACTCAAAGGGTAAAAGTGTCACTACTCTTTGATAGTTATTTATACCAAACTTCTATTGTATTTACTTGTTTATGCTTTTGATTTGATAAAGCATTGTTGTATTAATCTAGACTGTACTTAGATTAGTACAAGGACCCTCTCATCCTTAAGAGATTGAAAGGATACTCTTGTCCTGGAACTAAGATTGTAAGGATCCTCTTATCCTGTTAAAAAGAGTTGTAAATGTGTCATTTCCCCACCTATTGTATTGAAAGGGAAATACTAGTGGAATTCTCTCAAGGTTGAGAGGAGTGGATGTAGGCTAAGTTAGCCGAACCACTATAAATCTTGTGCCTCATTTACTTTTGCTTTTTATATTTAATATAAGTGTGCAACCAATCGAAAAAGAGGCAAAATCCACTAGTGGTAACCTATTCACCCCCCTCTAGGTTACCCAACAATTGGTATCAGAGAAGGAGCTCAAAACTAAGACCATATTGTCTTTATATTGTGCTAAAAACGATCCATGGCATCATCATCATCTACACACCAAATTGAGGGGCTCAACACTTCTAGGCCACCATACTTTGATGGTGAAGGATTTGCCTACTGGAAGTGTAGGTTCAAAAATTATGTGTGTGCTCATGATATTGATGTATGGACTGTGATTGAGGAAGGTCCCTTCCAAATCACAAAAGAAGTTGGAGGAAGAATTGTACCTAAGGAGAAATCCGAATGGACACCATCGGATAAAACACACATACAACAAAACTACAAAGCTATTGCATTCCTACAATGTGCTCTTAGTGAAAAAGAATTCAATAGAACTAGTATGTGTAACACAGCTAAGGAGATGTTTGATACTCTTGTGGTTACCTATGAAGGAACATCACAAGTTAAACAACTCAAGATTGACAAACTTGTTCATGAATATGAATTGTTTAAAATGCTTGATGATGAAAGTATTTCTAACATGTTTACTAGGTTTACTAATATTGTTAACAAGTTGAAAAGCTTAGGAAAGGAATACACCAAAGCGGAGAATGTAAAGAAGATCTTGAGATCACTACCCTCCAAGTGGAGACCAATGGTGACCGCCATCAAACAAGCAAAAGATCTAGAGGTTCTACACATGGATGAATTGATGGGTACTCTACAAACCCATGAAGTTGAACTCCTTGAAGATGATAAAGTCATAGAAGTAAAAGAACCAAGGAGAAAGTCCATCGCACTCAAGACCTCTTGCGAATCCGAAGAAGAAGAAAGCGATGAAGAGGATATAGAGAAAGAAATCTCTCTAATCACAAGGAAGTTCCAAAAATTCCTAAGAAAGAGAGGAGGAAGATTCTACAAAGGACAACCATCAAAAGAAAACAAAGGTAAAACATACACAAAGGAAAAACCTTTCAATACTAACAAGGACATTGTGTGTTATGAATGTAGAAAGCCCGGACACTTCAAAACCGAGTGCCCCAAGCTAAAAGGAAAGGAAAGCAGAAAGAAAAAGGCTTGCACCGCCGAGATATCATGGGATTCAAGTGATAGTGAAGAAGAAAATAATGAATCCGATGAAGAGACCGTCAACTTGGCACTAATGGCTCACAACAATGATGATGACGAGGTAAACTCTCCCTATCATAGCTCATTGTCAATTTGCAATGATGATTTAGAATATGAAGAACTTCAAGAGGCCTTTGAAGAACTTTATAATGTAAGTCTCCAAGAGGAAGCTTCTAAAAAGGCCTTAGAAAAAGAAGTAGCCAATCTTCTACACAAAATTGATGAGTTGACTTCACATGCACACAACCTAGAAGAAGAAAATAAGAATCTAACCTCCACATTGCACACCTTTACTAAGGGTCAAAAGACCTTAGATACATTATTAAGAAATCCACAAAAGAGACCTCAAAATAAAGAAGGTCTAGGCTATGATGGTAAAAGACCACATCAAGCCAAAGGAAAGGGAAAGATGAGAACTCCAAGATGGAGAAAATCAAACCAAGGCCAAACCTCACATCCCATTGTATGTGAAAAATGTCATTTACCCGGGCATGAAACTTGCATCGGTGCTTATATTGATGGTAAGGTGATATATAAAGAACCGGATACAAAAAGGAAGCATCATGCATTCTACTATACTTCTCAAAAGAGGACCAACAAACCTCAAAGAGAATTTGTGCCCCAACGGCCATAAAGACAATATCCCAAGCCTAAGCCATTTCAACCATATAGGCAAAATGCTTCATATATGCCATATGCACCCCAAAGACCTCAAAATCACTATAGACCAAACACATACACTAGGCCCTATGATCACCAAAGGGCCTACATCAACAATAAGTCTTACACATCACAAAATTACTATGTTCCATATAGACACTATGAATTTCAAGGGCCAAGAAGAACCCAAAGATCATATGGACATCGAAAACCTACATCTATCACACCTACAATATAAAGTCAAAATTCTAGAAGAGCTTGGATACCTAAGGGTATGATCGATCCTAACCTCAATGGACCCATGAGATTATAGGGACCAACATATAATTGATTGCTTTTATAGGTATGCTTGAAGAGCAATGAAGCAATTGAATGGTATATTGATAGTGGATGCTCCAAGCATATGACGGCCAACCCCAATCTATTCACCAAGCTAAACAAGTACAATGGAGGAATGGTGACATTTGGGGACAATAGCAAAGGAAAAATCATTGGCATCGGTGAAATCACCATTGGAGGTACAATCATATCCAATGTATGCCTAGTTGACAATTTAAAGTATAATTTGCTTAGTGTGAGTCAACTATGTAATATAGGATATAGTGTCATTTTCAAAACCTCTCATTGCTTAGTAAAAAATTCAAATGATAAGACTATCTTGAAGGGAATTAGGAAAAATAATATCTATATCTGCTTATTGGATGAAGCAAATTCTAGTAATACATGTCTTGTGACAAATGATGTTGATCCCTACCTATGGCATAGAAAACTAGGACATGTTAATGTAAAAGTGATTAAGACCATTGCATCTAAGAATTTAGTTAGAAACTTACCCAAACTCAAATTTGGAAAAGACCATGTATGTGATGCTTGTCAAAGAGGAAAACAAACCAAGGTATCTCATAAATCAAAAAATGAAGTGTCTACCACTAGACCCTTAGAACTACTACACTTGGACTTGTTTGGACCTATTACTACACCTAGCCTAGGCGGTTCAAGATACACCTTTGTAATAGTTGATGATTTCTCTCGCTTCACATGGACTCTATTTTTAAAACATAAAGATGAAGCCTTTGATGAATTTGCATCTCTATGTAAGAGAATACAAAACCAAAAGGGATATCTCATAACAACCATTAGAAGTGATCATGGAAGAGAATTTGACAATCTCAATCAATTTGGGAGTTATTGCAGTAAACAAGGCATAACCCATAACTTCTCCGCTCCTAGAACACCTCAATCCAATGGGGTGGTTGAAAGAAAGAATAGATCACTCCAAGAGACCGCTAGAACAATGATAAATGAATACTCTCTTCCAAAATATTTTTGGGCCGAAGCGGTCAATACGGCTTGCTATGTGTTAAATCGTGTATTAATTAGACCTATATTACTCAAAACACCCTATGAACTCTATCATAATAAACTACCTAAAGTTGATTACTTTAAAGTGTTTGGGTGTATATGCTATATATTGAATACTAAGGATAACTTAGAAAAATTTGATGCTAAAGCCGATGATGGCATTTTCCTTGGATACTCTTCAAATAGTCGAGCCTATAGAGTCTTCAATAAGAAAAGCTTGATTATTGAAGAATCAATGAATATAAAATTTGATGAATCTCTTCCTAAAGATAGAAACAAGCCATTGGTTGATGATGATGATACACTTGTTGAGATTAGGGAGAACATAGAAAATTTCTCTCTAAGAGAACCCGAAGACCAACCAAAGGATCTACCCAAAGAGGTTAGACCTTGGAAAGACCATCCCTTGGATCATGTCATTGGAGACTTAGACAAAGGAATCCAAACTAGATCTAAAACTCAAGACATTTGCAACAATGTTGCTTTCATATCCAAAATTGAACCTAAAAACATAAAAGAAGCATTGGAAGATAGTGATTGGATAGTAGCTATGCAAGAAGAGCTCCATCAATTTGAAAGAAATAATGTTTGGGAGCTTGTCCCAAAACCCAAGAATCATTCTATTATAGGAGCCAATGGGTGTTTAGAAACAAACTTGATGAAGATGGATCAATCATTAGAAACAAGGCTAGATTAGTTGCCAAAGGATATAATCAACAAGAAGGGATAGATTTTGATGAAACCTATGCACCGGTAGCAAGACTGGAATCTATTAGAATGCTACTTGCTTTTGCATGTCATAAAAATTTTAAGCTATGTCAAATGGATGTCAAAAGTGCTTTTTTAAATGGCTTTATCATGGAGGAAGTATATGTTGCACAACCTCCCGGATTTGAGGATACACAATATCCGGATCACGTCTTCAAACTTAACAAAGCTCTCTATGGACTCAAACAAGCTCCTAGAGCTTGGTATGAGAGATTGAATGAATTCCTAATCCAAAGTGGATTTCAAATGGGTAAGGTTGATACAACCTTGTTTGTGAAACATAAAGGAAAAGACTCTATTATTGTGCAAATATATGTTGATGATATTATATTTGGATTCACCAATGAAAATCTTTGTGTTGAATTTAGCAAATGCATGAGTGATGAATTTGAAATGAGTTTGATGGGTGAACTTAATTTTTTCTTAGGACTTCAAATTAAGCAAACCAAAAATGGAATCTTTATATGTCAAACTAAATACACTAAAGAACTTCTCAAGAAATTTGATTTTGATGGACAAAAGTCATCTAGCACCCCCATGAGCACCTCTCTAAAGCTATCTAAAGATGAGGAAGGTACTCCCATAGACCCTACACGCTATAGAGGCATGATTGGCAGCCTTCTATATCTCACCGCTAGTAGGCCAGACATCATGTTTAGCGTGTGTGCTTGTGCTAGATTCCAAGCCAACCCAATGCAATCCCACTTTAGTGCCGTTAAAAGGATCTTTAAATATCTTAAAGGTACTACAAATGTAGGATTATGGTACCCAATGAACCAAAATTTTGATTTAATAAGCTTTTCGGATGTCGACTTTGCAGGGTGCCATCTTGATCGCAAGAGTACAAGTGGCACATGTCACTTCTTAGGATCTTGCTTGGTTTCATGGTTTAGCAAGAAACAAAACTCGTTGCTCTTTCCACTACCAAGCCGAGTACATTGCAGCCGGTAGGTGTTGTGCCCAAGTCCTTTGGATGAGGCAAACTCTCATGGACTATGGGATACATTTTAGTTCATCTCCAATTAATTGCGACAATACAAGTGCAATCAATTTAAGCAAAAATCCCATTCTCCATTCAAGAGCCAAACATATTGATATTAGGCATCACTTTCTTAGAGACAGTTCAAAAAGGGGAAATTGTTCTAAAATACATTGAAACTGAAAAACAACTTGCAGACATACTCACCAAGCCATTAAGTGAAGAGAGATTCTGCTATTTAAGGAGAGAACTCGGGATTTGCAACCCTTTTGAGTAAAGTGAAATCCTCAAAAAGCCCAAAAATCAGGTTGTTAGAGAATTCTGGGCTAAAATCCCATTAATCCCTGTTTTTGACCTGTCGGTCGACCTACACGAGTCTGTCGGTCGACCGACACGGAAAATTTCATTTTTAAACAAGAACCGAGAGGATTTTTTTCATTTCCCTCCTCTTTTGTTTGAGACCCCTCCTCTCCAAAACCCTTTTTCTCTGAACTCCAAGGCAAAACCCTGCAAAATCCCTTGAGATTTCACCAAATCCAAGCCCCAAATCACTCTTCCTACACAATCTACCCACTTCCAACCCAAAAATCTCTATTTCTCTCTATTCTCTAAAGCCCTAGGTTTCAAATGGCTCCAAAGCAAAGCAAGGGCAAGCAACCAAAGAAGAAAGCCAAAGTTGGAGAGAGCTCTGCAGCATATGACAAGTCTCTCTTCATCTCGGAAAAGCCTCCATTCTCTCGGGAAGATTTGAGAAGAGAAAGGTTGACAAGGAAAGAACGTAAGAGTTTCTCAATTTCTTGACTATGACATTGAAGAATATTTCAAATATTTGGGTTGGGAAAATACCTTAGTTTATGTTGATCCCTGCTATCCTGACCTTGCCAGACACTTTTACTGTAATCTGAGAACCCAAATAGTGGATGATAGGCTTGCCATCACATCCCTAGTAAAGGGTGTTCCCATCATGTTCACTTATGAAGATCTAGGAGAGATCATGGGAATTCCCACATTAGGAGATATGAGCTATCTTCCTCCCAAAGGGGATGCCAAAACCTTTATGAATGTTGATGAAATTTATGGTGCCATCATGAAAGACTATGTTGGGTTTGAACCAACTGTTAAAGCTATGAAACTTCATGAACTACCCAGGATGATCAGCTTCATTGTCAGCTACAACATCTTGCCCAAAGGAGGCCATAGAGACCAAGTCAATCCCTTTCAAGCCTACATTACTTGGTGTCTTGTCACTGCCAATCCTATCAATCTTCCATATGTGATTATGAAGACCATGGAATACTGTGCAGTACCTCATTATAGGGGAAACCTTCCATATGGCAGACTCATAACTGCCATCCTTAAGTTCCATGAAGTGGATCTCTCTGGGGAATCCATTGACCCCAAGATGATTGACATCGACTCATCCACCATCAAGAAGATGAAGCTGGGATTTGTTGCGGCTCCTCCCTCACACCAAGCCCGAAGGAAGCGAGCTACCCAACATGTCACAGGTGACGAAGCAGAGTCACAAGAAGAGGACGACAGTGAGGATGAAGACTATGTTGGTGAACCCTCAGGGGACTATGTCACCAGAGAAGAATTTTCAAGTTTTCGCCAACAACTTGACACCCGCCTGAAGGGCTTTGATGATCACTTCACCTCTCTCCACAAAGATCAAGAAGAGATTCTTCGCATCCAACAGGAGAACTAAGTGATCTTACAGCGTCTCAATCTGCATTTCTTTCCTCCTCCTCCACAGTAGAGATAGTTGACATCATATTAGCACTCTTGATCTGTACTGTTATGGCATACTTTTAAAACATGGAACTTCTATTTTGAAGCATGTGATGCTTTTAAAATTAACACTTTATTGGGCTTCATATTATTTGCTCTCTGTTCTTCTAACCATGCAGGAAGTCATTTTCTTAGGGGGAGCCACCCTAAGATTGTTTTTGCTTGTTCATGCTCTACACCTCCTTTTTGTGTTGACAAAAGGGGGAGAAGTTATTATGATTCAAATATTCATATTATGTGATAATGCATATTTATCTACATATTATGTGATAATGCATATTTATCTTTACCTTGAATTATGATTCAAATAATCATATGATGTATGATAATGCATATTCATCTTGAGTTACATGCCCACATGAATAATGCATATATTTATCTTGAATTGCATACATACATGAGTAATGCATATTTTGAATCACATGTTTGTCATCATCAAAAAGGGGGAGATTGTTGGAAAACACATTCCTCCATAAACTAATTTTGATGATAACAAACATTAAGATTAATACTAATATTCCAATCTTTAAGCAAGCTTCATAGTCGACGTTGGAAGCATCAAGCATCCAGGAAAGACTTGATCAACGGAGCTCACAATGAAGAGTTAAGGAAAAGAAGAAATTTGAAGATTGAGGAACATCTTCTAAAGGAAGCCAAGAATTAACAAGACAAAGACTCTCCAAGAAGATTCAAGTGCAATAGAACACATTTCACTACATGTGCATATCACATTGCACACACATTGCATTCACATGTAAGAGACCCTAGGAGGAACTCATTCCCATGCCCTAGACTCAAGAAACATGGCCATTAAAGTGTTAGACAAAAACCTATGAAGTCTCCAAGCAAGCTGGACCAAAAATCCCCTTGACAGACAATCAAAAAAATAGGATAACGTACGTCGGTCGACCTCGGACTCATCGGTCGACCTCGAGTAATATAAAAATACAGACCTGTTTCCAGTAGCCTGTCGGTTGCAACCGACAGATCTATCGGTCGATCGACACTTGTAGGTCGATCCATAGGTTGACAGACAATCGACCTACAGCCCCAAACTTGGGCTTAACGGCTAGTTTTCAACGGCTAGTTTTTTGATGGTCGACCGACAACTTTATAGGTCGACCGACAGTCTAAAAATATGACAGTTTTATATCCGTTGGAGAACAAACAAACTCCAACTTTTGGCTTTATAAAACACATCCAAACAAGGAACAAAACACATCTTTTTGATAGAAAAAGTGCATAGTACATTTGAAAAAGTACAAAAGTGAGAATTTGTCATTGAGCTAAATTATTCAATTCAAGCTCTTCAAAGAGATATTACCAAGCTCTTAACTCTCCACTCTCTCCAACTCATGCCATCAAGGAGAGTCATCTAGGAGACTCAAGGTGCATCACTCTCATTCATATCATTGAGCACCATCACTCAAAGGGTAAAAGTGTCACTACTCTTTGATAGGTATTTATACCAAACTTCTATTGTATTTACTTGTTTATGCTTTTGATTTGATAAAGCATTGTTGTATTAATCTAGACTGTACTTAGATTAGTACAAGGACCCTCTCATCCTTAAGAGATTGAAAGGATACTCTTGTCCTGGAACTAAGATTGTAAGGATCCTCTTATCCTATTAAAAAGAGTTGTAAAGGTGTCATTTCCCCACCTATTATATTGAAAGGGAAATACTAGTGGAATTCTCTCAAGGTTGAGAGGAGTGGATGTAGGCTAAGTTAGCCGAACCACTATAAATCTTGTGCCTCATTTATTTCTGCTTTTTATATTTAATATAAGTGTGCAACCAATCGAAAAAGAGGCAAAATCCACTAGTGGTAACCTATTCACCCCCCTCTAGGTTACCCAACAGTTGGTCCATTGGGATTGAAACACGTGGATTTGGGTATAACTTCCCAGTAAGTGGGGCAGTTGTCCCTTTAATATTCTTTTTTACCTTGGAACCGTCATTTTGCCCTATAAATAGGGCTAGCATCTTCTATACTTTTGCTCCTCAAGGAGAGATGGGTTCTTCAATGTTGTCTTTTCGCTATTGTTCCGTAGAGACTCTGCGCTTCTTATGGTGTTTTGGTTTCTGTTGCTTTCTAAGGTGCATAGGTTGCATGTTTTTTAAGGTTTATCTTCTTAGAAGCATTACTTTCGGCTTTAATCTTCAATCGACATTTCTCATCACGGCTTCGATCCTCAATTGACACGTAGTGTCCTTTGGGTTGACGGGCCGTGATGGTACCTCTCTGTGTGTCTTCCTTTTGCCAACTCTTTGGAGAAGGAAGGTTGCATCAGAGAGGTGGAGAGTCTTCAGGAGACTGCTTGCCGACGACCTTCACTGTTAATGTATTTGGTGAGCAGTGGTGTGGATCTGTCAGTGTGCTAGAGGACCCAAAGGCCGTTATTCTCCCTAGTCCTCTTTTGGCTCCTTACTTCTGGTGGCTTGAGAGGAGTAGAAATAGGGCTATTTTGGTGCTTTAGCGTGCTGATGGTGAATCCCATTTGGCAAAGGTGTCTCCTCTTGATTCTCAGGGTTACTCTGGAGCAGCTGGTCCTCTTGATCATTTTGAAGTTGTTGTGTATGCTACCCCTGTCTCACACTTCGTAATCCACGGTGCTCAAGTTTCATCAGCCTTCTTCTGCTCGGGAGCACGGAGACGGCTTTCTCCTGGCGGTGTGGCTATTCAATTAGTTTGCCACATTTTCTCCTCGGGTGAACTGGTCTCGAACCCGAGCATAACTTCATCGGGACACTTGTAAACCTTACTGTGTACTTGTTTTTGAGAAATGTAATTGCTTTGTAAGCTTGTACTTGCATACTTGTTCCAGTGTACTAAATACTTAATAAAAGAATTTTGTTATCCGAGCAATCTTCTTGGTATATTTGTACCTTTCTGTATGCGCAGCCTTATATTCTTGTAGAGTGTTTTCTTCTGTAATCAGACGATTAGCTTCCTTTCGTTTATGGAATCCTCCTTGTAGTGTAACTCGTCGTTATGTCTGGTTGACCATCATCCTTGCTTTGGGGAAAACGCCTCTATGGTGCTAATTACCATTATGGTCAGGTGACCATCATTCTCTTTGGGGAAATGCCCCTATGGTGCAACTCATCATTATGGTTGAGTGACCATCCTTTTTTTTGGGGAAACACCCCTTTGATGCAACTCACCATTATAGTCGGGTGACCATCATTTTCTTTGGGGAAATGCCCCTATGGTGCAACTCACCATTATGGTCGGGTGACCATCATTTTCTTTGGGGAAACACCCCTATGGTGCAACTCACCATTATGGTCGGGTGACCATCATTTTCTTTGGAGAAACGCCCCTATGGTGCAACTCACCATTATGGTCGGATGACCATCATTTTCTTTGGGGAAACTCCCCTATAGTGCAACTCACCATTATGTTAGTTGCTGGCACATTATTAACAAAACAATAATATCCGTAGAGAACTCTAATGCTTGCCTTCGACTTTATTGATTAATCATTGATTTTCCACAAATGACACATTTGGAGTTCAAACAACTAACAACTTTGGAATTTAATTTTGGAATTCTAACAACTGAGTACTATCAGAATTCAAACAATTGGGAACTGACCTTTATTGATAAAATTTTTGCAATTTCTTTGCATTCCAGGATCATAGTATAGGTGCCCCCTCCAGGGTCTCCAAATGATATGCTCCTGGGGCTACTTGCTTATTCTGTATGGCCCTTCCCAATTGGGTGATAACTTTCCCATGGATCTCGGGTCTGAGGCTTCTACCTTGCGTAGGACCAGTTCTCCTTGGTGGAACCTTCTGGGTTTCAACTTTGTGTTGTAGTGGCGTGCTGTCCATTGTTGGTGTACTACATTTCTTACCCGAGCTGTTTCTTGGATTTCTTCCAATCGATCTAAGTTTACTCTTAGCTCTTCATCATTAACCTCTGGGTTATATAGTTGTACCTTCAGTGAGATTTTTCCTATTTCTACTGGGAGTACTGCCTTAGTTCCATATGCCAACATGAAGGGTGTTTCTCCAGTTTCCAACCACGTGGTTGTCCGATATGCCCATAGAATGTTAGGCAGTTCTTCCACCCACAATCCTTTAGCTGTTTCCAGCTTTTTCTTGATTCCATCTAATAGGACTTTGTTCATTGCTTCTGCCAGCCTGTTGGATTGGGAATGGGCTACTGAGGTCTTTCTTAACTGAATTTCATATTGGTCACTAAATTCTTTGAATTTTTGTTCAAACTGCTTCCCATTGTTAGTAATGAGGGTTCTCGGGATTCCATACCTGTATATAACTGAATGTAGGAAGAATTTTCAGACTTTTGCTACAGTGATGGTTGCCAATGCTTTTGCTTCTACCCATTTGGTGAAATAGTCAATGGCCACTACTGCAAATTGTTTGCCTCCAGATGCTTTGGGGAAAGGTCGCAATATGTCCATTCCCCATTGGATAAAGGGCAACGGACTAGAAATTGAAGTGAGCTCAGTTGCAGGTTGACGGGTGATGGGTGCAAACTTCTGACATTTCAGGCATTTGCGAACAAAACTCAATGCTTCTTTGCAGAGATATGGCCAAAAGTATCCCTATCTAATGACTTTCTGGGCTAGTGCTATGCCCCCCAAGTGTTGTCCACAAATGCCTGTCTGTATCTCCCAAAGTACATACTCTGCTTTAGGTGGTCAGAGACATTTCAGATAAGGCATTGCAAATGCCTTCTTATATAGTGTTCCCCCTATCATCGTATATCGGGCAGCCCTCATTCTGACCTTCTTTGCTTCTTCGTTGTCGATGGGTAATATGCCCTCTTGGAGATAGTTTATTAATAGATCTATCCAACAAGGTTCCATCTCGATAGGCAATACTTCCTCGGATCATTCTATGCTCGGTGAAGTGAGTACATCTAGATACACTGTTCTTCCCAGATCTTGAAAATCTGAGGTGGCAAGCCTAGAGAAGGCATCTACAGATGTGTTCTGTGTCTGAGGTACCTGAAGTATCTCAAAATAGCTGAATTTCGTGATCAGGTCCCGTACTTTCCCCAGGTATTGGGCCATCCGTGATTCTTTAGCTTCATAGTCTCCTTTGACCTGATTGACTATTAGTTATGAATCACTGTGGACGGAGACACGTTTTACCATCAGACATTGTGCCAATTTTAATCCTATAATTAGCGCTTCATATTCAGCCCCATTATTGGTTATTTGGAATTCAAATCTCAGCACATATTATACAAGGAACCCTCCAGGGCTAGTCAGTATCAATCCGGCCCCACATCCTTGTGCATTGGAGGAACCGTCCACATGCAACATCCAATCTTCTAACCTTACTTCGGGTTCCGCTATGGTGGAGCTTTCTTCTTCAGGGAGCATGCATTCCACCACAAAATCCGCTAGAGCCTGTGCTTTGACGGCAGTTTGAGGTTTATATCGGATATGAAACTCCCCCAATTCCATGCACCAGGCCACCAACCATCCTGAATGGTCGGGTTTAGCCAGTTTCTTCTTTAAAGGTTGGTCGGTGATCACTTCAAGAGTGTAAGCTTGAAAGTATGGCCTTAATTTTTGAGCCATCGTAATCAATGCATAAGCATACTTTTCAACACTACTATATCTGGTTTTAGCATCTAGGAGGACTCTGCTGACGTAATATATCGGTTTTTGGGTTGGCCCATCTTCTCTGACTAATACTGCACTTACTACAACAGCGGAGATGGCCAGATATAGCTATAATATATCCCCTAGTTCAGGCTTGGCCAAAAGGGGCTGTTGCGCTAGATACCTCTTTAGCTCGGTAAAGGCGATATGGCATTTTTCAATCCATTCGAAGGTGAGCTTGGCCCCTTTAGTTTCCCGTTCCCTTGCTCGGTTCTTGAGAGCCTTAAAGAAGGGAAAACAGCGGTCCCCCGAGGTCGAGATGAACCTCCTGAGTGCCACTATTCTTCCTGTAAATTCTTGCAATTCCTTGACTCTTCCAGGCGGATGCATCTCAAGTATGGCCTTAATCTTTGCTGGATTTGCTTCGATCCCTCTTCTTGAGACCATGAAACCGAGGAACTTTCCCGATGTGACTCCAAAGGCGCACTTGGCTGGGATCAACCTCATCTTACTCTCTCTTAGAACCTAAAATGCCTCACCCAGATCTGTAATATGTTCTTGTGCTTTCAGGCTCTTCACAAGCATGTTATCTACATAAACTTCCACGTTTTGGCCTATTTGATGCTTGAAAAGGTAATTTATCAAGCGCTGATAGGAAGCTCCAGCATTTTTTAATCCGAAAGGCATGTGGATATAATAATATGTATCTCTCCCCGCGATAAAAGAAGTTTTCAATATATCAAGCTCATACATCCTGATCTGATTATATCCTGAATAGGCATCCATAAAAGAAAGCGTTTTATGGCCTGCTGTGGTGTCTATCAGTAAATTAATATGAGCCAAAGGGTAGTAGTCTTTAGGATAAGCTTTATTCAAATCTGTAAAATCAATACACATTCGCCATTTGGCATTTGGCTTAGGCACCATTACAACATTTGAAAGCCATTCCAGGTAGATGGCTTCCTCGATAAAGCCGACATCAAGTAGCTTGGTTATTTCCTCAATCACCTTTTCTTGTCGTTCTGGTGCAAAGGTTCTCTTCTTCTAGAACACGGGCTTGGCGTTGGGATAGACGCTGAGCCTATATTCAGCTATCTTTCTGTCTATCCCCGGCATATCAGTGGTAGACCAGGCGAACACATCTGCATTGGTTCTGAGGAAGTTTATAAGGTCGGTTTTTCTTTTGCCAGTCAGGCTGGCACCTATCTGGACGGTGCGCGTCGTGTCTCCTTCCACTATCTCCACGAGGATCAGGTCCTCAGCAGGCTCACTCTTCTCCTGGTTATCAATATCTTGGTTATCATCCAAGTGGATTAGGTTCATTTGTGACTCCTTCCCCTTGGTTCTCAAATATCCTTTATAGCAGTGACGGGCTGCAACCTGACTTCCTCGACATTCCCCAACTCCACGGTTGGTTGGGAACTTCATGACCAAGTGGGGAGTGGAAACCACTGCCTGCAGTGCGTTGAGACCAGGATGCCCCAATATTCCATTGTGTGTGGAATTCACCTTCACCACCAAGAAGTTCATCATTACGGTAGAGAGTTTGGGTTCTGTCCCCATGGTAACCAGTAGCTCAATTGATCCCTCCACCTGGACTGGAGCCCCATTGAAACCGCATAGGGGGGACTCCACCCTTTTCAGCATCTCGGGTTTCAGGAGCATCTTTTCAAAAGCATCATAGTAGAGGATGTCAGCTAAACTCCCATTGTCTATCAGGATCCTTCCAACCGTGCAGTTGGCTATAACCATCTTGATTACTAAGGCATCGTCATGGGGGATCTGAATATCTGCTAGATCTTCATCGGAGAAGGTTATGGGATAATTCATTCTCCTCCTTTTGACCGTGGCCTCGGCTTGCAATACACTCCGAGCATGCTGTTTTTGGGAATTCGAGGTTTCTCCTCCCATACCAGGCCCACCAAATATGGTAGTTATCTCCCTTAAGGGCACATTCTCGGCATGGGGCTTACCTCGGGGAAGTTCTCCTTTATCAACTCATAGGGGTGACCTTTGTTTTTCTTCTGGCTCTCGAGCACAATGATCCAGCCTGCGTTCGTTTCTTTCTTTCTTGATGAATCGACCTAGGTGCCCTCTTTGGATGAGAGCCTCAATCTCGTCTTTCAGTTGTCTACATTCTTTGATATCATGACTATGGTCTTGATGAAAGCGACAGTACTTATTCTTGTTATGCTCATGCAATGGCTTAACCATCTTGGCCGGCCACTGTAGGGTCACCTGGTCTTTGATTTCATTCAATATGTGTGCTCGGGTATGAGTCAGGGCTGTATAGTCTGGCTTGAATCCCGAATCGATGGCTTTGGGGACCTAAGCTTTCCTATCATCTTTCTTTCTTCTATCCTCTTTATCATCTCGATGGCGCTTCGCACCAGCTTCCCGGGGGGTCTCCTTATTTTCTTGGGTCTTCTTCTCAGTCTTATCTTCTTTTTCTGCTGCAAGAACTTCAGCCAAGTTGATATACTTTTTGCATCTAGAAAATAGCTCATACATGTCTCCCGATTCATCCATAATTAAGGACTTTTTCAATTCGACATCTCGGATTCCGCTACACAGCGCCTGGAACTTCACTATTGGATCCAAGTTTTGTACCTCCAGGGCTTCTTTATTGAATCTGGTAAGAAAACCCCTAATGGATTCGTCGAGGCACTGCTTTATCGCCAGAAGATTGGTGGCTGTCTTCTTCTGAACTTGGCTACTAACAAAGTGAGCCAAAAAGGCTCTCCCCAGGTCGTGAAATTGAAGAGAGAGAGTGGAGGGAGCCGGGAGAACCATTGTCGCGCCGCCCCCTTTAGGGTGGAGGGGAAAGCTTTGCACATTATAGCGTCTGAAGTGCCTTGAAAGAATAGGAGGGACTTGAAGGTTTCTAGGTGATCTTCTGGGTCTGTGGTGCCGGCATATTGCTCTATGGTTGGCATCTTGAACCCTTTTAGGAGGGGTTCGAACCACACTTCATCCGTGAATGCTAAATCTGTAGTAAAGTGAAAGTTATGGATTGGGGCTTGGTTCTTTCCCCTTATAACTTCTTGAATCTGGTCTTGGAGTTCCAAGACTTTGTCATTCAGAACTTGCTCAACCTTTGTCATGTGTGAATCTTGATTCTTGGTGTTTCCTCGTACCTCTCTATTCCTTCGTCGAGTGTTGTTTGCATTGCTATGGTTCTCGCTATATTCTGGTCAATGAGATCTTTCTTTGTTTGGCGGCGGAGGGGATATGGGTATCCCCTATAAGAGACCATGCTGCATCTCCAACATCTGCTCCATCTTGTCATCCCAGCAGGCCTGCATTGCATCGAACTGTTCCATGGTCAAGTAACGTGGGGGTTCCCCTGGGAGTCTTGGCTGGGACTCTTCCTGGCACGGCAGCTCCTCATCTTCTAGAATAAGATTCTCACCTTCCTGCCGGGAAGCAGTGGGACGGGGCAAGATTCCTCCCTGACCAGCAGTGGGAGGTCCTAGTGGAGGATTTGCTACAGCAGTGGCGACGACGGATCGAGTGATCCTAGCATGGTTTCTTGTGTTGGTCATAGTGGGATCTCTATAGGTCTTTCTTCTCCGCTTCCCATAGACGGCGCCAAATGTTGTGCAAGAATTTCTGCCGGAGAAAATCCTTACCGTAAACACAACTCTTAAGCTAACAAAGAAGAATGACAGAGAGAAGACACTGGAGTAATATATTTTCTTTATTGATCATTGAATACAATCCAATTCGTCCCCCTTGAGAGTTTAGCCTTCAATTTATATAGATGGGTTGGATCTAAAGTAACCCATTCTCCGTTGGTAGTGATCTTCCTTAGTAGTACGGTTTTTTGGTACTCTCATTCTTGATGTGGTCCTCTCCTCAATTCCGGGATTCTCGGTCCACGTGGGACTTTCCATGGGTGGTTATCTAATCATCATGGTGGGGGTTAGTTTTATAACCGTCGGGCACGTGGGATTTTCCAAGCATGCGTCCAAGTTTCATTTCTTTGTGAATCCACGTGTACGGTCATGATATGAGGTGGAAATTATGGTGTATCAGCACCAATAATAGATCAAGACTAAACCCATCATTATCACCGGACTACTTTGGAAGCTACGTTCAGGCTGTGATCACAACCACCACTGTTAGAAAACTACTCAGCCATAGAATTGGGTGGGCAGCATGGCTATTGCACGAAGCTGTGAATGGCCATACTGACAGTAAGGTCCGAGAGTGGCTGGAGGTATGGATGAAGAGTCCTTCCATTTATCCGTTAAGAAATTTTTTCGATCCTTATGGCATCATCATTGGGAGCTCACCCAGATTCAACATGTATGGGTACGACTTTGGGTGGGGAAAACCAGAAGCTATTCGAAGCGGGATTGACAACAAGTGCGATGGAAGAGTAATTTCATACCCAGGGCACCAAGGAGGAGGAAGTGTGGACTTGGAGGTGAGCCTTTTGCCAGAGTCTATGAGTGCTCTAGAGTCCGACCAAGAGTTTATAGATGCTGTGTCACCTTCCCAGCAACACCAAATGTAATGGGACTAGCAGTTTCATGTCCTTCGACTTTTGATCTGGTTGTTTGAAAAAACTCCATTGGAATGGGAGTTTCTTCTTATTTTCATTCAATGATCATAAGCAATTATAACATCAATTAATAATGTAACTATGGCAATTTATGAGAGATGTTATTAGAGATATATTAGGAATATATTAGTATTAGAATAAGAGAAGGATCTTCCATCCTTATCTCAACAGCACTTTGGATAAGTAATTAAGTTATATTAGGAATCAGTATCATAATCTTATGCAATCTTCAGTGTATCTCTTTCAATCTTTCATGAATAGTATAATATCATATTGTAATCCTTATAGTGATTAAGTTTCCAACATGTGGATTCCTTCACCCATATTTACACCTACTATTATGGGTAAGTAGTATCTCTTATATTAGGTAAATAGTTTCTCTAAGGCCCATATATATTAGGCCCCTTCTTTGTAATCAATAGATATGCAATAATAATGAAGTTCTGTTTAATATTGTTCTCCTTCCATGTTCCATAATTTATAAGCTCTAATATGGTATCAGAGCCTCTAGCTCCACCGAGCAAGGGATTCATTTCTTTTTTTTTTTCCTTCAATCTTCTCATCTCCAATGAGCACTCAATCCACCATTATTCCTTCAAGGCTCCAATGAGCACTCGATCCACCATTCTTCCCTCTTCCAATTTTCATTTTTACTCCCTTCCCTCTTGAAACCTCACGTCTACAACCGCAATTACATCACCACCTCATCCATCATGGCCTAATTCCCTTTCATCACAAAAAAATAAATAAATAAAAACAACCCATCCACCATCGGCCCAGTTATACTAAGCATCCAAAATTCTCCACCTTTCTTTTGTCTTTTCTCTTATCTCTGCCTTATTATTTTACTTTCTTTGATTATCTATTTTCGGTCATCCTTAAGTCATGCCTTGAGTTGAGGTCCCTTTTTTAGGGTCGTGCCTCAGGTAGAGGGCTTAAGACTACAACACAAAAAAAGAACACACAAAGCTCCAAAGCAGCAGCTCATTTTCTTCTCAATTCTAGTCCCATTTGTGCACCAACAACAGCTCTACAGCGCATGGGCACCCCAATCTCTTCTTAGTTGTGCACCAGCAGCAACTCCACAGCGCGTGGGCACCCCAATCTCGGTCGATGAATCATACCACACCAAGCTCCTATGAGCACCCACTACCTCGCCATCCAAGACGCTCACCATTTCAGTCACATGCATGTTGCAAATTGTGTAGGCCTTTCAATTCAATAATCAAGCTGAGCGTTTCTCTTCTATCCACGCTCATCTTGCGAGGGAGTTTTAGAGATATATTAAGAATATATTAGTATTAGAATAAGAGAAGGATCTTCCATCCTTAGCTCAACAGCACTCTAGGTAAGTAGTTCAGTTATATTAGGAATCAGTATCATAATCTTATACAATCTTCAATGTATCTCTCTCAATCTTCCATGAATAGTATAATATCATATTGTAATCCTTATAGGTGATAGAGTTTCCAACATGTGGATTCCTTCACCCATATTTACACCTACTATTATAGGTAAGTAGTATCTCTTATATTATGTAAGTAGTTTCTCTTAGGCCTATATATATTAGGCCCCTTCTTTGAAATCAATAGGTATGCAATAATAATGAAGTTCTGTTTAATATTGTTCTCCTTCCATGTTCCATAATTTATAAGCTCTAATATGGTATCAGAGCCTCTAGCTCCACCTAATAGATGTACATTATCTTTTAGGAGAATGGAGAGTGAAAATTTGAAGTGTATTCAACAATATGACATAGTAGGCTGAGGTGTACCAATGGGGATTCTCCGTAAGACCTTAATCGCCTCCTATTGGTGCAATCAGGTGTATGCGAGTAGGTCTCCAAATTACAACAACCTTGTTGGCTTCTAACAATGCACTCCTCTACTACAAACCCCTTCGAGAACTTTAGAGTAGTACTCAAGCCACACAAATAAGTAATGCAATTGAAAAAAAAAACACTGTAGGGATTCTTCAATTAACGGGCAACATAACAATATGAAAGAGTGAGAGAATATATCACGAATTTGTGCATATAGTTTGAAGGCACCCACTCCCTCTATTTATAGAGGTCCATACATCCCTTCAAGGCACCCCAAGGAATGGATGTGTCCATAGATTTGGACGGATTGGATTAAAAGATTCAAATCCAAGTGCCCAGTCAAATGTCTTCTGAAGATACCACATTGAGTAAGTGTGAAACTTGGTTTCTACATATTAGATTAGAAGATTCCAATCCGAGTACTTGGAATGTATTTATATGTATAGGCATGTGTTTATACGTATAGGTATGATGTACCAAGCCCAAAATCGGACCAACAATGAATGAAAAAGATAATATGGGCTGGTCCACAACACCACACCTCACCTCGACCCAGCGCATGCACACATATGAAAAAGCACCCCGAGAGGGGTAAATATGTCATTTTATAGCATGGAAGAAAAATATAAACACAAGGTGCATTAGCATATGCTACACGAATCTTTATTCCCTCCAGTTCCCTGCTCGACCCAGTTCCCCAGTGCCCCTAACAAGGGGGCACAATGACCACCCTACCCCTTCCCAAACAGTCTGTCCCGGTGGGGTCCCCCCTATTAGAGGCACTTGGGAATTGGGCCTGGCAGGGAACTGGAGAGGAGATAATTTTCCTACGCTACACATCATGGCAGCATTTTGTTCTTTTCCCCAATGTCGTATCAAAAAATTATCTGCTCTATTTCCTACCCGGTCCATTTCCCCAAGTCCCTCTAATAGGGGGTGGATCCCACCCAGACAGTGTGTTTGGGTAGGGGGTAGGGGGTAGGGGGAAGGGTGGTCATTTCTACCCCCCTCCCCTCCCCCTATTAGAGGAAATTGGGGAAATGCACCAGGCAGGGAAATGGAGCAGATAATGATCCTTTGATCAAGTTGGCCTAAAACTTATGAATTATGTACCCATAATTAGAAACAGTGTAGGAAATTGGATAAGACACAAGAGGTACGATGGAGGGGTCACTTAGGTTAGTGATATTTCGTCATCTAAGTATTTTGTCAAATGGCAAAGAATGTGGGTCAATGTGAGATGCAATAGAGAACACATGCACAACCCATCTCAATGCTGGTCAAGTTTCATCTTAAAACAAGTGTTGATAATCATTTATCTTATAGAAGTGAGTTTTTTTTTTTTTTTTAAGTGAGTATAAACTCGAATAAGGGGAGTGGATTTCCAACAAGGGCAATGTAAGAAGGAAAATCTTTGTACTATAATCAATGAGAGGCTGGAAAATGGTATCATCCATATGGGACCCATATAGTCAAAATAGGAGAGTGAAATGTCAGTATGAGTCCCACTATTTATTATGTGAGGAAGGTATAATGGAATGGTCGTGTAGTAAACTTTTCCCATAAGAAAACTATAAAATGCCATAAATTCTATCATAGTATGGCTGGTGTTGCATCGAGAAATCTCCACAAGCTATCTTTCTGTCTAATCACCTGCACAGAGAAGTAGAGTGGACACCAAAGAGTCGGTTTGTACCAGCGGGCGACTCTCCGATGCCTAAGTCAAATCTCTCTGAGCAACAATTGAGGATAATTCAGATGGTTTGTAAGTGGTCATACCTGAGTATATATAGGGTTCATAACCCCAAGAGGCGGTGGGAGGGGAGAGAGTCCCAATATAGTAAGTTTTTATCTTTGGTAAGGGAACCACTGATAGAGTCCTTTTAGGACTACAATCGTTGATCGACAGGGATCATAGGGCACCTTTTGATAGTTTCCTTAAAGGAGTAGATTGGTATGTGATGCTGTTTTTCATAGTTTCCATATGGGATTTGATGACGGGAGTGATCCGGTACTCTCCGCTTAATATGAAGTCATGATCTCTCGATTACGTGGTATAACCTTATTGGGTGGCCATATTTGGGTACAACATAAGCCCCCCACTCCAGCAGATCCTTCAGGATCTATTTGAGTAAGTAACACTACGCTGAACGGCTTTATCTTGTGTTACTCTCTAGGTTTTCGATCGAATGATTCTCCACTCTCAATCGAGTGGTTTTCACTTCTATACTCTCGACTGAGTGGTCCTGTCTTTCATACTCTCAACCGAATGGTTCTCCACTCTCGATCAAGTGGTTTTGATATCTATACTCTCGATTGAGTGGTCTTGTCTTTCATACTCTCAACCAAATGGTTCTCCACTCTCGATCAAGTGGTTTTGGCTTCTATACTTCTCGACCAAGTGGTCTTGTCTTTCACACTCTCGACCGAACGATTAGGCACTTTCGTGTTCACCATGATTAGGGCTTAGTACGGGTTCCAGTTGTCATGGGGTTATGGTGCCTGTTGCTTCAATCGCCGTTGGAGCGGCCGAATGAGGGGTTTCATGTCATGTCAGGCCAGCGGGTGAATGACACGTCAATAGGGCGCGTTGCTCCGGGCAAGGAGACGAAAAGGATTCTCTTTTTCAAAATCCAGGTTTCTGGATATACTCCTATTCATTTTGTGGGCGTGATTTTTAGGGAGCATTTATTGCTCCATCTTATACCTTCTCTGCATTTCCTTCCTTTTTTAAGTTTTCTTCCTCATTGCTTTCTTCTTCTTTATCTTTCCAGCATTTCTATGGTGATATTTGTTGTGCCTGTGTTTTGCGTGCTAGGGCTTCTTTCGATTGAGTTCAATTTTTCCTGTGTCGACCCTTTTTCTCCGCATGTCTTTAGCAAGTAAGCTTTTCTATCTTCCTTTCAGTTTCTACAATTTTCTTTGTTTCTTTCCTCACTATGAATGGCTTCTGCTTCATCTTCTTCTTCTTCTCCATGTCGAGCTCTTAATGTGAATTGTCCTCCTCTGACTGCCATGTTGGCTTCTTCCAACCAGCTGTTGTACCCGATGAGGGTTTAATCCCCCATAGGAATCCAGAGGTTGAGATTCCTAACTATAAGAGTCTCCTACCTTCCTCAAGGAGTGCCTCAACTTTTGGTGAGGTGACTCCCACTATGCCTGTTGTTGGTATGGATATTGGTGTTGCTTTCTCTGTTCGTTGGGCAGCTTTGGAGTATCCCTATTTTGAAGGAGTAGGACTTGTAGGTTTGTAGAGATCGATACTGTGAATTCACCTAGAGGGGGGGCGAATAGGTGAAGGTTTGAAGATTAAAAATAAATGCGAAAATTAACACAAAATATAAAGACAAGCAATAATTAGACAATAATTGGAGTAAGAAGAAAGACACAAAGATTTATAGTGGTTCGGCCAACACGTGCCTACGTCTACTCCTCTCAACTTAGAGAGAATTTCACTATTCAAATCTTGAGTAAGAGCAAGAGGACTCCCCAACTACTCTTGAGAAACGAGCAAGAGGACTCAAAGAACTACTCTTGAAATAATGAGCAAGAGGACTCCTTCTCTTGATTTCGAACAAGAGGACCCAACCAGCTAATGTAAAGTTGAAAATAAACACTAAGGGGTTTAGTATTACCTCAGACCTTAGTGAAAAACAAATGCTACATTTCAAACAATGAAGCTTGAATGCAAATGCGAATGAAGGGAGCAAGGTGAGATTGAACTTCCTTGAACTTGAGTATGTAATCTGACTTGGGAGTAATTGAATCTTGAGAGCTCTTAATTATGATCAATTGTGGTGTTTAGAGCATTAATCAAGAGGATATTTATAGGCCAAGAGCCTAGAATTAATTAGGAATCCAATTAAGGATCGGATTCCACAGTCTATAAATAATCTGGTATGCTGGATGGGAATCCGGTATGTAGGATCACCTAACTTCCATTTAAAACGCAGGAGTAATGGTCAAATCATAAAGGACCAATAGTGATCCGGTATGCCAGATGGGAATCCGGTAATGCCGGATCAGGGCACTTTGTAGGTTCTCAGGATCCGGTATGCTGGATCCTGATCCAGCTTGCTTAACCAAGCTACTATTTCCTTTTTCCTGAGATTTCCCATTAATCTAGTATGCTGGATTAGGAACCGGTATGCTAGACTGGGCAAATTTATTGTAAATAGGTCCAATTCCATTAAGACTTAGGTTTGGGGTTTCCAAACCCAAATGGGGATATGTCTTAGGGGTCTAATTACCTCCTAAGGACATTCTATATGGATGCATGCGTTCGTGTGTACATTACATCAAATATGACTCAAAAGGAAAAAACAAAAGTATTTAATACAAATTCTTCAAAGCTTTTCAAAGCTTACATATAGTCTTCAATCTTCCAAGGATTATCTTCCAAGTCTTGAAATGTCTCTTCTTGTGTATGCTCTTGTATTTGTATACACTCCCCCTCACTTGGTGCTATGCTTTAGACTCTAAAACACTTAGAACATAAGCATTAGTCCAAGAATGGTCTTATTTGTTATCATCAAAACATCTTTTTATATTTGGAGAGTATAGTGTCGTGTGTACTTCCCTAACAATCTCCCCCTTTTTGATGATGACAAATAATCCATAAAAGATAATAATGCATAAGAGATAATAATAGAACAATTCATTAATTCATCAATGACCAAAACATGTTTTATTACAATAAGATAATAAGCATAAAAAAAACATGTAGACGTTCAATTATAACTAATCCAAATCCAATACTTCTCCCCCTTTGACATTATCAAAAAGAGAGGCATCACAACTTAAGAGATAGGATCAAAAGGAGGATGAGATGGAATAGAACTGGTTGCACCGGGGAAAGGTGGACGATCTCCTTGAGGAGTGACACCCGGTGTGTCTAGAGAGACGTGACCAAGATTTAAAGCAAGAGTTTGAACAGCATTAAGAATTTTATCTTGGAGCACATTGAGTGAGTTAAAACCGGTCCGCACATCATTTCGGAGAGAATCTACTTCATCTTGAATTCATTGTTGTCCAAATTCAAGTTCCATTATGCGTGTATTTGCTTCGTCCATGTAGTCATCGATGCTTGACACCCATTCATGTAAGGAAGCTGGAATTCCTTCTTGAGCTTGACGAGGAGGAGGTATATTCTCATCCAATTCTTCGTCTTCTTCAATAAACACCTCAAAAGGAGAGGGAATAGCAATAGTATGAAAGCTATTACGGGTAATGGGTTGAAAAGTCATGGAGGATTCTTCTTCTCGAGAGAGATCAATATCAAAAGCTTTAAAGAGACGAGTGAGAAGTCTCCCATAGGGTAGATTAGTGTGCTTTTGTGGGTGAGCATAAGATTCCATATACCTCATGATGAAATAAGGAAGACAAAGAGGTGTAGAGGTGTAAACACAGTAAGTGAGATAGGCTTGAGGAGTGAGACATTTGTTTCGATCGCCTCCCCGAGGAATAAAATTATGCTGAATAATGTATGAAATAACATGGGGAACGAGGTGAAGTTTTTCAGTTACCACTGTTGCTGCCTGTGGATCATAAACCTTCAAGATGGAAGAGTAGACTTCTTCATGGTCGATGATGTCCCTGAAGATGGTGCTTTTAGGAGTCCAAAAAATGCAAGGGCCATCGCAAGAAAGACCAAAATAACTAGCAAAAGTGGCAATGCAGAGCTCTTTATGAGTACTCTTCACATAAGAGTGAAGCTTCAAGGTTTCATCCGCCCCGCTGAAATAGAGATTTGTGTAGAAATACTTGACTAGTTGAGGGTAACAGAGGTCATTCATGTTGAGAAGAGAGTCTCAACCGATATCCTTGAACATGCTCTCAAGCCGAATGCTATTGAAAGAGAAAATGTTGACTTCACGGCCTTCTTCGATTTTTTGAGCAAGATAAAGAGGCCAATTTGCACGGCATTCAAAAGAGCGAAAGAGACGATCTTCTCCAGGAGCATAAGGTTGCCTCGAGGAACTGCCGGTTCTACTCCTTTTGGATGGTTGTTGCCCTTCGGGCATAACATCCTTGCCTCTTCTACTCATTATAGTAAGAGAGAGAGGAGGAGAGAGAAAAAGAATTTTAGAGGTTTTAGATGAAATGGGATAGGAGAGAGATGAGGTGAACAATGAATCAGAAAGAGACAAAAGAGGGCTTTAAATAGACTTTGAAAAGTGCTGCAACAGCTAAAAAATGGGCAGAAATTCAAATGATCCGGTATACCGTTTGAGCATCTGGTATACCGTTTCAAGCAATAATGGCTAAAAACTGCCAGAAATGCTGATCCGGTATGCCGTTTTAACAACCGGTATACCGTTTCAAGCAAAACAGTGAAAAAACAGCAATTTTAAATCAAAGTAAATTTTTTTTTTTTTTTTGAAAAACATTTTTCAGTTTATTCAAAAGGGTCACATAAGCCAAGATCTCTTCTAAGAGAGCAGAATCTTTCTTCACTCAAGGGTTTTGTGAAGATGTTTGCGAGTTACTTCTCGGTCTCAATATAGTCGAGTCGGATTTCACCTCTTTGAGCTGTATCATGTAGAAAGTGGTGACGAATGTCAATATGCTTAGCTCGAGAGTGTAAAATCAAATTCTTACTAAGATTAATTGCACTTGTGTTATCGCATTGGATTGAGAAAGTGTCAAACTTAACTCCAAAATCGTGGAGAGTTTGCCTCATCCATACCACTTGTGCACAACATCGTCCTGCAGCGATGTATTCAGCTTTGGTGGTAGATAGAGCAACTGAATTTTGCTTCTTACTAAACCATGAAACCAAACATGATCCAAGAAAATGACAAATACCACTTGTACTTTTTCGATCAACATGACAACCAGAAAAATCGGCGTCAGAGAATCTAATAAGGTCAAAGTCATTGTCCAAGGGGTACCATAGGCCTATGCTTGGAGTTCCTTTCAAGTACTTAAAGATTCTCTTCATGGTACTCAAATGGGATTGTATAGGTTTGGCTTGGAACCTAGCAAAAGCACAGACATTGAACATTATGTCCAGTCTACTAGCCGTTAGATAGAGTAAACTACCTATCATGCCTTTATACTTAGTTGGGTCAACAGGAATTCCATTTTCATCTTTGGACAAAGTTACAGATGTACTCATTAGAGTACTTGATGACTTTTGTCCATTGATGTCAAACTTTTTCAGTAATTCTTTAAGATATTTAGTTTGACTAATAAAAATCTCATCAGAAGTTTGTTTAATTTGAAGTCCTAAAAAGAAATTTAGTTCACCCATGAGACTCATTTCAAATTCATTACTCATGCATTTGCTAAAATCATGACAAAAAGATTCATTTATAGATCCAAATATAATGTCATCAACATAAATTTGAACTATGATCACATCATTCTTATCATGCTTAACAAATAAAGTGATATCTATCTTACCCATTGAAAAGCCAGTATCAACTAGAAACTTACTCAATCTGTCGTACCATGCTCTTGGGGCTTGTTTTAAACCATACAGGGCCTTCTTCAGCTTGAATACTTGGTTAGGGAATTTTGAGTCTTCAAAATCAGGCGGTTGAATGACATAGACTTCTTCATTGATGTAAGCATTCAAGAATGCGCTTTTGACATCCATTTGGTGCAACCTAAAATTCTTATGATAGGCAAAGGCAAGCAACATTTTGATTGACTCAAGTCTAGCTACAGGTGCATATGATTCATCAAAGTCAATACCTTCCTATTGGTTATATCCTTGAGCAACTAACCTAGCTTTGTTTCTAGTGATATTACCATTTTCATCAATTTTATTCCTAAATACCCATCTAGTTCCAATAATCTTGGAGTTAGAGGGTTTTGGTACTAAGTCCCAAACTTGATTCCTTTCAAATTGGTTAAGTTTTTCTTGTATAGCAATTATCCAATCACTATCCAAAAGAGTTTCTTTAATGTTCTTGGGTTCAATGGTAGATATGAAAGCCACATTGGAGCAAACATTTTGGATTTTACTCCTAGTTTGTATACCTTTATCTAGGTTTCCAATGACAAGGTCAAAGGGATGGTCTTTGACAGTTCTAATCTCTTTAGGAAGTTGATATACTTGATCATTAGGTTCATCTAGAGTGATTTTTTCAATTCTTTTCCTAATTTCAAGTACTTCATCTTCATCATCTTCTTCAAGGTCTTTATACTTGTTTTTTACCATAGATTCATCAAACCTAACATTCATAGACTCTTTCACAACTAGTGTTCTTTTATTAAATACTCTATATGCTCTACCATTTATGGAGTAGCTTAGGAATATATCATCATCTGCCTTTTCTTCAAACTTTCTTAAGTTATCCTTAGTATTAAGAATGAAACATGCATAACCAAAAACTTTGAAATAATCAACTTTAGGTAGTTTGTTATGAAACAATTCATAGGGGGTCTTTAATAGAACAGGTCTTATCAAAACCCGGTTTAACACATAGCAAGCTGTGTGAACAGCTTCAGCCCAAAAGTACTTAGGCAAGGAATACTCATTAAGCATTGTCCTAGCCGTTTCTTAAATAGTTCTATTCTTTCTTTCAACTACACCATTTGATTGTGGTGTTCTAGGGGCTGAGAAATTATGTGTTATACCATGTTTTCGACAAAACTCACCAAATTCTTCTATATTATTAAATTCACCACCATGGTCATTTTTTATGGAAGTAATCACGTAACCCTTTTGATTTTGTAATCTCTTGCAAAGAGCTACAAACTCCTCGCATGCATCATTCTTGTGTTTGAGGAAAAAAGTCCAAGTGAATCGAGAGTAGTCATCTACAATAACGAAAGTGTATTTCTTTCCTCTTAAGCTAGTGGTTTGTATAGGTCCAAATAAGTCTAAGTGAAGTAATTGTAGTGGTTTTGAGGTGGCAACAGAATTAATGGCCTTATGAGAAGCTTTGGTAAGTTTACTTCTTTGACAAGCTGCACAGGTGTGTTGCTTATCAAAATTCAACTTAGGTAAGTTTCTCACAAGATTCTTAGAAGAGAGGGATTTAATAATCTTAGGATTAATATGTCCCAATTTTCTATGCTACAAGGTTGCATCATCAAATTTAGATATGAGACAAGCATCATGAGAGTTCATATTAAATGTACAAATATAAACATTATTCTTCCTACAACCCTCAAGAATCATGTTATCATTAGAATCTTTAATTTCTCACTTAGAAGCATTAAAGTTAACACAATAGTCATTATTGCATAGTTAACTAACACTAAGTAAATTGTACTTAATATTATCAACTAGACTGATGTTAGACATTACTGTACCTCCAAACTTTATCGATCCATTTCCAATGATTCTTCCTTTGCCATTGTCTCCGAAAGACACCCATCCTCCTTTTTGTTTCTTAAGTTCTGAAAATATCTTTGGATTGGATGTCATATGTTTTGAGCAACCGCTATCAATATACCATTCCATGTTGCTTACCTACAAGTCAAGAGTACTTAATAAAACTTTGGTCCCCATTGAGTGTTGGGTTCATCAATTCCTCTTGGTCTCCACACCCATTTGGTGACTGTTTCCTTTTTTGTTTCCATACCAACTTGTGTATGGTTGAGGATTCTAAGGTCTTTGATTTTGAAATTTTCTATATGATCTTTGGTGATCTTTGTACCTTGGTTGGAGTTCTAGTTGGTTTTGGTGCCATTGGATGACTCCTCCTATTTTGACCATTATAGGGTCTTTTAGGATTGTAGAAAGGTTGATTCATATGATGACATTCCCAAATAGTATTCTCCTTTTTGTTGTAATTATTGCATACAACAATTTGAGAATTGTACGGAGTCTTTCTTTTGGAATTTGGTTTACTAGATTGAGAAGTTTTCTTTTTAGCATAACATTCCTCAATTGAATGTCCTTTCTTTTTACAATAATTATAGAATTTCTTCTTAGCTTTCTTACTTGTTATTTTACTTGAACTTGCCTCATTGATTTGATTTGAACTCGTGTTCACATCATAGCCTACTCCTTCCTTATTGAAGGATGCTTTGGAGGCATTTTCAAATAAGATATTAAGTGTCTTTTTACCATTTGTAAAAGATTCTAAAGCTTTACACAACTTCTCTTTTTCTTCTTCCAAGATATTCACTTGAAAAGTTAGAGTTGTGTTTTGGTCTTTGAGGGTGTTTATTTCCTTTAGGAGATTTTTCTTAGTGGTAGCTAATTCCATGCTACTTTGGTATAAATCTTCAAAAGCTTCTTCCAATTCTAAGAAGTCCTTATCTTTATGAGAGGGAGAAGTGGAAGTTACCTCATCTTGGGTTTCTTCATCTTCAGTAGCCATTAAAGCAAGATTTGATTGTTCCTCTTCTTCTTGTGATTCTTCATTATCTTCTTCTTCATCACTTGAGCCGAAAGTGTGTTCAGCTTTGTAGGCCTTCTTATATTTCTTCATTTTAGGACAGTCTCCTCTAAAATGTCCAGGTTTCCTACATTCATAACATACAATATCTTTTAAAGAAGAGTCAGTGTTATCCTTAGAGACATTCTTACCTTTTTGATCTTTGGAAAATCTTCTTTTGTTGAATGATGTTTTGCCCTTGTTCTTCAAAAATCTTGAAAATTTCTTAGAAAAGTAAGCAATTTCATCATCCGAAAGTTCTTCATCATCGTTCGCTGATATCATAGGTTTTGAATGCAACAACCTTCTTCTTTGGTTCTGTAGGCTCATCCTCCTTGGTGTCTTGCTTTAGCTCCATCTCATGTGTTTGGAGTGATCCCAACAACTCATCTAAACTCTGTCTGTCAATGTCTTTTGATTCCCTTATGGCTGTAGTCTTGGGTCTCCATTCTTTTGAGAGGGATCTTAAGATCTTTCGAATATTCTCACCATTGGAGTAAACTATACCTAATCCTTTCAGCTTGTTTACAATGTTAGTAAATCGAGTAAACATAGCATATATATATATATATATATATATATATATATATATATATATATCTTCATCGCTTTTCATTTTAAATAATTTATACTCATTCACTAACATGTCAATCTTAGATTGTTTAACTTCAGAAGTACCTTCATACGTTACTATAAGCTTATCAAACATCTCCTTAGCGGAGTCATACATGAATGTCCTATTATACTCCTTTTCTCCTAAGACACATTGGAGATAGCTTATAGCTACATAGTTGAGTTGCATCTTAGCCTTTTCAGGTGGGGTCCATTCTTCTTTGGGCTTGTCTATGGTATTTGATCCATTTTCAATAACTTCTCATGCATCAATGTTATTGGCACACATGAAGTTCTTGAAGCGATTCTTCCAATAGGAGAATCCTTCTCCTTCAAAGAAGGGAGGTCAGGTAATGTTGTAACCTTCAAACTTACGATTAGCAAAGGTTCCCATGGTCTTAAACTCTAAATTGGATTATAAAAATCACGGTCTTAAGCTCCCGCTCTAATACCAAATGTGAATTCACCTAGAGGGGGGGTGAATAGGTGAAGGTTTGAAGATTAAAAATAAATGCAAAAATTAACACAAAATATAAAAACAAGCAATAATTAGACAATAATTAGAGTAAGAAGAAAGACACAAAGATTTATAGTGGTTCGGCCAACACGTGCCTACGTCCACTCCTCTGAACTTAGAGAGAATTTTACTATTCGAATCTTGAGTAAGAGCAAGAGGACTCGCACAACTACTCTTGAGAAATGAGCAAGAGGGCTCAAAGAACTACTCTTGAAATAATGAGCAAGAGGACTCCTTCTCTTGATTTCGAGCAAGAGGACTCAACCAACTAATGTAAAATTGAAAATAAACACTAAGTGATTTAGTATTACCTCAGACCTTAGTGAAAAATAAATGCTACCTTTCAAACAATGAAGCTTGAATGCAAATGCGAATGAAGGGAGTAAGGTGAGATTGAACTTCCTTGAACTTGAGTATGTAATCTCACTTGGGAGTAATTGAATCTTGAGAGCTCTTAATTATGATCAATTGTGGTGTTTAAAGCATTAATCAAGAGGATATTTATAGGTCAAGAGCCTAGAATTAATTAGGAATCCAATTAAGGATCGGATTCCACAGTCTATAAATAATCCGGTATGCTGGATGGGAATCCGGTATGCCGGATCACCTAACTTCCATTTAAAACGCAGGAGTAACGGTCAAATCATAAAGGACCAGTAATGATCCGGTATGCCGGATCAGGGCACTTTGCAGGTTCTCAGGATCCGGTATGCTGGATCCTGATCCAGCTTGCTTAACCAAGCTACTGTTTCCTTTTTCCTGAGATTTCCCATTAATCCAGTATGCCAGATTAGGAACCGGTATGCCGGATTGGGCAAATTTATTGTAAATATGTCCAATTCCATTAAGACTTAGGTTTAGGGTTTCCAAACCCAAATGGGCATATGTCTTAGGGGTCTAATTACCTCCTAGGGACATTCTATATGGATGTATGCGTGCGTGTATGCATTACATCAAATGTGACTCAAAAGGAAAAATACAAAAGTATTTAATACAAATTCTTCAAAGCCTTTCAAAGCTTGCACATAGTCTTCAATCTTCCAAGGATTATCTTCCAGGTCTTGAAATGTCTCTTCTTGTATTTGTATACGCTCCCCCTCACGTGGTGCTATGCTTTGACTCTAAAACACTTAGAACACAAGCATTAGTCCAAGGATGGTCTTATTTGTTATCATCAAAACATCTTTGTATATTTGGAGAGTATAGTGTCATGTGTACTTCCCTAACAGATACCATGTGCCTGATAACGTCATCCTTAAGATCCTTGTGGTTGGTGGTTCTAAGGAGTCTGGGGAGGTTTTCTGTACCTCGTTAGAGGGGAACTTTGTATATATACGGACGTCTTATCCAGGGGTTTTTAGGTTCCCCCTGTGTGTTGTCATGCGGGATTTCATTAGGGAGTTGTTTGGTCACTACTCGATATCTCCCGCTCAGCTTGTCCCCAACTCCTGGAGGAGTGTGTTAGGTTTCATGGTATTTTCCATAAACCTCAACCGTTCGCTCTCACTTGCCCTTTTTGACATTTCTATTACCTTCAGTTCCAACAAGCAAAGGGTTGGTACAACCTTAGCCAGCATCCTAAGGTCGATCATGTGAAAGGGTGGGAGTCATCTGTAATGTGGTGGAAGAATCATTACTTTTTTGCTTCTGGCCTGGATGATCTCCCTCTTGGGAATATCTAGCATCAACCCAACATTAGGTAGCGCTAAGGTTTTCCTTAGTGATGATGATCTTGAAACTCTCTTCCTGATGAATGTTTCTCAATCCTTTGACATTGAGGATCTGACCGAAGACTTTTTACACAACCTCGACCTTAGACCTGGTGAGTACCCGGTTTGTTAATTTGCCGGACTACTTAGATTTTAATTTGTTGACTTGTTTTCCTCCCTCCTTGCAGTGGTTTTCGATGATGGTGATGTCTAGGCCACCTTGGCTACACGCCGTGCGTGGCATACATCAAAGGTCGCTCCTACTGAGGGCTCTAATTGATCCATCCAGGGCCTGCTTCTCGTCCCACCCAAAGATGGCCAGTCTAAGAAGAGGAAGGGGGTGGATGTCGCTCCTTAATGGAATGTTTGTGGGGCTGCGAGCGCTAGCCTATCGGGTTCCTTGTCCCGTATAGTCTCGAGCGCCTTTTTTGGGAATCTTCCTAATTTTGATGTTCCGATTTCTTCTTTGGGCTGCTCGGGCGACAACTCCGTCGAACCAATTTTGAGCCGTACTTCTCCAAGGGTTGGTGATTCCATGGTGGCTCCTGCTAATGAGGAGACTTCTAGTGGTGACTTTCATCTCTCTGGGGTCTGCAACGATTAGTCACTTGAGGTGACCGAGGTGGCTGTTCCTGCTAATCCTAATTGGGGCCTTAATGTGAAAGACAGTGTCTTCGAGCATGGCGGTGATGCAGCCATGAAATGGGCCAAGGGGTGTGTTCTCCCTGCCGATCGGCAGGTCTTGATGGAGAAGACCCTTCATGTTATCGCCGATCAGGGAAAGATTTATTTCGTATGGGTTTGGCCTCCTTTACATTTCTTTGTCCTTTTTTTTGGCATTGATTTCCTTTCCTTTCTATTTGTGGCTCACGTCTACCCTCTCGTATGCCTTCGGTGCACTTGATGGTTTCGATGCTACTTACGCCGTACTGCTACAGGACATGGAGGACCTGGGATGTCACGCCCCCAACCCGATGAAAGATATTTTATAATAAAGGGGGTGACTGGGACAACAAGTATCATCCCAATACCTACCAGGATCACAGATACAGTGTCCCGAACCACACTCCACCCTGTCATCAATCGTGATAACAGCAAGGAACGTACCAAATGGAATAAATCGTTCCAATTACAGAGTTAGTGGAAGCGAAATTTAATTAAATCATATGAAATTATAGAGTATCGGTTCTCTAGTAACACATAGTACAATTTAAATGTTTGTAACCATTCATTCCTCTCCTTATAATTAAACATATAGTTTATACATGATTGTGGATGAATACAAAAATTAAATAATAAATCACGCCACTAGAGCACCATTCTTGGGTGTACATCGACATCCAAGTCACAGCCTCCGGTTCCACTTGATTCGCATTCGTGTGTGCGCATCAAGAGATTACTTGCATATTAACTAAAAAGGGGTTGCGTAACGGGGTTAGCTACACTAGCTAGTGAGGGAGCAAAGGGGAATGCACATACATACATACAAACAATTTTCAAGCAGAATGATGCATGCTAATGTTAGATTCATTTTTCACCTAAAACACAATTCTATAAGTCAAGTGTATGCTACTGTGATAACTCAAGAGACACTGAGGGTCACTTAACTTATCACCGCAGTGAAACCTCAATTATCACACGGGAGCCTATGCTGGTAGAAACCATCCGATCACCTAATGGTAGACCCCGATAGCCATCACTACCTCTGACCTGGCCTCTCCCACTTCCACAGGCAACAGGTGCTCAGACTATCCAACATATAAACCCCTGTTGGCAAGGGTCGTAGCATAAGGAAGCAAGTATCCTAGCCACAGATATACTACATGCAAGTCCTATCGCTCCAAGAGGTATTCCGGGTGCATCAACGTCCCATTCCATCTAGTACCCGGGTACCAGCACGGCACGGCACATACAGATCAGGATGACATATAACAGTTTTCATAATTAAATAAATTGGGGTTCCTGTACTGGCACACCCGACACCGTCACCCGATACCATAGTGAGAATAGTATCACATTCATAACAGTTCACATTTGAGATAAATAATGCAATGCGCACAATGCTTATATTTATATAATAACATGTTCAAGTTTGCTTAATATATATATATTCAAACTCACCGAAGTAACCCAAAACCCACTCACCGAACTCGGGTGTCACCTGACGTGGTTAACACGAATCTCACCGGTGCATCAGCTATCCATCGAGTTGGGTAGCCTAGAAATACAAAAGCAATCAATAAAAGATGTATAGAAGGGTCCCATGCTAGGCCCCCAAGGTTAAAACTAAGTTTCAACCAAGATAGCATGAGCGGACTCACGGACGGAAGCAATAGGGATGAGTTCATCCCTGACTTCGTTCAGGTCAAAATACAAGGAGCGGATCCACGGACGAAACTTCTTACTTGGATCCGTTCGTGCATCCGTTCGATTTCTGAGACACACCCGAGAGTGAGCGGATCCACAGACGGATGTGCCATCTTAATCTGCCCTTGCATCCTCTCGATCCCTGAGACATACTCAAGAGGGAACAGACCCACGGGCGGAGGCAACAGAATGAATCCGTCCCTTCATCCGTTCAGGTTAAGTCACTGGGATTACACTGGACGAACTGACGGACGGTACCACGATTGGTGGATCCGATTATGTGTCCGTCAAAAATCTTTTTCGAGATTTCAAAGGGCTTCTCCTCCAGCTTGAAGCTTGGAGTACCCCTTGCACTCAGGGTCATGGAGGGGGTGTCTTAGGTCTCCTTAAGGTCATTAGAACCTAGGCTTACCTCATGGATCCAAGATCACACAAGGATTTTGTCCTATTTGGTCCAAAGGTAGGGTTTCATGGTCTAGAACCAAAGGTTCAGCATCAATGGCTGCAGTGCAGCACATAGGGGTCTTTAATAGGGCTTGACCAGCACTAATTGAGCTCCCATTAAGGGTCAAGCATCACCTTGAGTCCCAAATGGAACACTAGGTTAGCTTAAGCTCAAGGAATCTATTAAAATGAAAATGAAAAGAGGGATGTACCAAGGGTTCAGGTCATACCTTTGTGAGAGGAGCTCCAATTCCAGCCCTAGTTAGCCTTGAGGATCCACCTCCTTTTCTTTTCTCCCTTCTTTTCCATCTCTTCTTTTTCTTTTTCTCTTCAAGCCTTGTCCGGACAACAAGAGGAGGAGATGGGGGGCAGCCAGCCATCCTGGCATGGCCTCCATCTTCTTCCCTTCCCCTCTCATTCCTCTCCTACTTCCACTTCTTCTTCTTTCTTGTCTCTTCTCCTCCACGGTTAGCTTGGGAGGGGGAGAGATAAGGGAATAAGAGGCTTGTTTATCTTTTAAGGGTTAAATGGGACCTTAGGTCTTGTTTGTTTAGGCACCCCTAACACAAGTTAGTCTTTTGGATTTAATTAGGCCTTAGGTCTTGTTTGGTCCATGTCATAACCCATTAGGTCCATCTAGTTAATTAGGACATGTTGGATACACCCTAAGTCTCATAAGACCTATTTGTTCTCTAAGGTTTGTTTGGTTTAAGTTAGGGTATAAAACCCATTATTTATTTAAGTCTTGTGGGCCCACTTTCATGGCCCAATTAACCAATTAATGGTAAGGGTGGGGCTCCATTTGGTCCGAGGATCTAATTATGGTGTTCGGGACACGGGGATGTGGGTCCCACAGGAAAATAAATCAAAAGGGCAAGTAACAGCACCGACAGATCCACGATTTGTATCAGTTCCAGTGAGTCCGTTCGTGACTCCGTTGTTGCTGTCAGGGCCCAAACTTCATGGAAAGTTGTGGGGCTTTGGCCTGTACTCTCAAGACTTCGAGGAGATACTTATAATAAATATTAGGTTCAAGGTCATAGATGTTGATCATTGTCACCATGGCATTACCCTTTGGTAAGTTCCAATTTGCCCTGGGGTACTTGGGTGTATTTCGAGTGCGGGTGTAACATGAGAGGTTTTTTGAAGAAGATGGTGGGCGAGAGGGATACCCCTTGTTCAGAACTTGTTAATTCTGAGGTTGAGAGGAAGAAGCTCGCAACACAAGTTATTGTCGTTTCTGAACGGCTCACCGCGGAGGAGTCTCATGCTAAAGGACTAGTATCTGACTTATCTATCGAACGGTCCAAAGTAGGAGAAGCGGGGATGGAGCTAGAGAAGGAGCGTTCAGCGAGGGGTGCTGCTAAGAACCATGTGGAGTAGTTTGAGGGGGCGCTGAAGGCTGTGGAGGATGCGAAGTCTGATATTGCTGTTAAGGCGACGGAAGAGTTCAAAAACTCCCAAGCTTTCAAGGATGCTTGCGTGGATGCCGAGGTGGAGTTTTGGATTAAGGTTGGGGTGCAATCGTGGAGTATGCCCTGGCACTGGATCCGACCTTTAATTATATGGGCCGCCCTGCTATGTGCCTCGACCAATTTTCTTCGCCCGCGGTCGGAGTTGAGGCCGAGGGAGACGGCGCTCGGGATACTACAGCCCTAGGCAGGAAAAATGATGAGGTTGTTGAGACAGACGGGCAGTGAACTCGACGAAGTTTGTTTCTCTTTCTTTTTGGGTTTTTACAATTACCACCCCAAAACTTTGATATCTACTATTACCCTCCGAAAACTTTCAAACAACTTTACCCTCCCTCTTGCATACTAATAACAAATGACCCCCACCGCTACGACCGTGAATGGAGGGGTTAGTAGTGATATTGTGTTGTTGTCACGAATTATATATGACCAAAATACCCTTATGTCTAAACGAAATAAAACAAATCTTCAAATGGGATCTTCCTCTTGATTTTCTCTTCATTTCATCTGCTGCGTCAATCGGATTGGTATTTTTTTTTTTTTCAATATTAAACCTTTCAAAGGATAGGTTGCGTGAAAAAGAAGAAGAAGAAGCGATGGGCAATGAAAGGAGCGGGTTGTAGGGAAAGAAGAAGTGAGGAGGGAGTGAGTGAGGGACGGGCGGTGGGTTGGGAGGATTTGAGTTGTAGGGGAAGGAGGAGGAGAAATAAAAAATGGATTTGTATTTGAATAAAAACAAACCAGGGAGAGAGAAGTTAGAGATAGGAAGAATAGTAAGGGTTCTTCATCTTCTTCGCAGAGGGGGTGGGGCAGTTTTAGACTTTTAGTGTAGCTTTGCTCCACTATTACTATTGTTGCTCGTCACTCACCGCTTTGCCATGTTTTGACTTCCGACTTCGAGTTCGATGGTCTCTGTTGTGAGTCACAAAATAGAGCTGATTCGTATTCATGTGTGCAATGGAAAAGTTGTTCATATCCCATTAGATGCGAGAATCGTTTCTTATTGTTTCTTTTTCAAGATCAAAGAACTCCCACTTGACAGAGATTGATTCGGTTATTATGGGCCAAGAACAGGGGTGGTCACAAATTGAGGGCCAAGGTATTGGGTTAACATCGATTCCGGTGGTGCTGCCTACTCTTGGAGGTGGGGCAAGGTTCCGGGGGGATTTGGAGGAAGAAAAGGGGTGAGCAGGGATTGCAAGAGAGGATTTGAGGAACCATGACAACTACTTCAAAATTGGTCTTGGTAAGGGATTTGAGGATTTCAGGTTCTGGTTCGTAGTGGAGAAAGAAGAAGGCTAGAGGTGTTTTTATTTCTTCTTCTTCCCTTGCACATGAACTCCCATTCGTCTCCCATCATACCGCATCTCGGTTTCCACTGGCATCAATCGCATAGAAGAAACCATCTTCTCCAAACGCTTGTAGAGATCTTTAACCTCTAATTTTAATTTAGGGTTTTGATCTTTCCTAATCGAATCCACCTTAACATTTGAATATTTTTTTCAAACCCTAACTTCCTGAATACGATCAATCCATGGAAATGGATTTTGGTGGTTCTGTTTTTTTTGGCATGTTTATCTCATTTGGCTTGATTTGAATCAATGAGAGTGGCTAATTTATCATTGGAGAGGTCATTTTTCAAACCTAACTTCCTTCACCGGAGAAGGAAGCCGATGTTCATGTTCCACCGATGTGCAAGTGATAAAGTGAAGAGAGGAAGTGAAGAGGAAGGGTTTGGATGAAGGGTATTTTGGTCATGTATAATTCGTGACAACAGCACAATGTCATATTAACCCCCGTTACGGGTTTGTAACGGTGGGTCATTTTGTTATTAGTATGCAACAAGAGAGGATAACAGTTGTTTGAAAGTTTTGGGATAATAGTAGATATGAAAGATTTGGGGATGGTAATTGTAAAAACCCTTTTTTTGTAAATTTAACCGGTCGACTTGTTTCGGCGCCATTGTAATCGAACTATTCTTGTAATGGATTGAGTAGCTTTTGCATCTGTCTTCCTTGCTAATTTCTATTAAGGTTTTTTCCGCTGATGGTGCAAGTTTCTTCGAGGGCACTTGTCTAGCAATCTCTTGTCGGCCGGTGTGTCGATGATCATTGAGTGGATATCTGAGCTCGAGTTATTGTTGGAGACTTTTCAGATAAGTCAAGCTCCCCTCTCCAAATATGCTGAATGCCTAAAAGAGAAGGTGAGAAAATTGAAGAAGGAGCTTGAGGAGTGTCAATCGGACCTGTTTGAGGCGAATGCTCATAAGGAAGTGGAGTATTCCAGATCTTTGAAAGACAACATCAAGAAGTTGATGGCATCGCTCTTTGACAGCTGAGCAGAAGTAACTCAGAATGCTATCCGTGCTGAAAATCGTGCCCATACAGATTCCGACCGGGTCCAATCTATAGAGAAGAAGGTTGATGAGTTGGCATAGGATTTGCTTTTAGTGCCAACGCCCGGGTGGACGATCTGATCGATGGCTCAAATTTATACAGGAGATTAACGATACCGTACGGGACTGGGTAGACAGAAAAATAGGCAGCAGTAAATGGCGAGGTGGAGGAGTGGCCTAGTTCCACCGTCGGGAAGTATTTTGCCTACCAGCGCTACTACCAAGGCACATGGTTTGTCTTTAATGCCATTCTGGCGCGCCAACCAAATTTCAATTGGACCGGCATCCGTCTTCTCCTTTTTTGACTTCCTTCTTTTTGTAAAGTTTTTCTTTTTGGTCGATGTATGAAATATAACTTATTTTATGATTTGTCCTGTGGTCTTCTCCTGTGCTTTTTATTAATAGAGCAATGAATGCGAGATTCTTTGGCCTCGTTATAGTCTTTCAAACATCACATTCCCCGGTGATTTCATGCCTTTTTAAGGTCCACAAGACTTGATGGAATTTAAGACAGGACCCAATGGGGAGATGCCACTTGTCCTTGGTGCTTGGCCTCCTTGAATGGGTGTCTTGAGCATTTTAAAGGCCCTTTGGATCCAGTCTATATTGTTAATCTCCACTGTTGGTTGTGCTATAAAATGGGGTTTTCGTTCTCTTCAGCCTACTTGCTTTTATCATGACTTTTCTAATCATTTCTCGTGTTCCTCCTGATTATTCTTCCTTGCGTAAACTTCTGTTGCTCTGGCATTTTCTTTGCCATTGTCTTCGCGACTACTGTGGGTGCCATATTACGTGTGATCCTCTGCATGTGTCGACTTGTTGCTCTTCTTCAGCTTTAATCTTCAAATGACTTACCCCTTACAGCTTTAATCTTCAAACGAAACGAGGTGTCGTGTTCTACTAGCAGGCTTGGGGTCACCTTTTTGTCCAATATGCTTGTGTGGATGCTTTACAAAGCTTATTGGCAACAAAGGGGTGGAGAATCTTGAGGTTCAGCCTCTCAAGATCTTTTGGGTGGGAATTCATCATTGGGATTCATTCGGACTTTGAAGGATGTCAGGAGTCTATTGATGGTGATTCCCATTTGGAAGAGGTCCCTTAAGATGCCCTTCGGTCTGGTTTGTTCGGCATCTCGACCATGGTCGATTCTGGTCGGTGCTTTGGGTCCTCAATCTTGTGAGCGTTCATCTCCTGTGTTCTGATGAATCAAGCTGAAGCTTGGTGCGTGCTTGTGATCTAGGCACACCTTTTCTTGTCGGCGGGTCTCCATAGATTTTGTGGACTTCTATGGGACATGCCGCAAGCAGCTCGCCCTCCCCAATATCCCCATGCTTCCCCCTGTTGAAATTGGCTTTCTTGGGAGCAAATCCTCGGGTGATTTTCACATTTGTCACAACCTTCTCCATTTTGGGCTAGTAGAATGTTAGCTGTTTGGCCTTTGTTCTTACTTTGTAAATTGTATAGAGCACTAGTTTGATTACTTTGAGATCATGTGATCTATTCCCCAGGTATATCAAAAGAACCACGTACCAGCAATTTGCTATCACGAGTGATAGGTATATCGGTCCTATCAAGGGTGACCTTGTTCTGTCCTATCAGCCTACCTATTGCATGCATCATGTAGGCAATTAGACCATATATGACTAGGATACGCCATAAACTAACCTCGTAGCTTTTTGAGGTCGAAAGAGGAAATCCCGTCAGCATACTTTCTCTTAATCTAGAATACCGATCATGGAAAGAATTCTATCTGTCCCTCGATTGTCCCTTGAATGTCCCTCAAATGTCCCTCAATGCACTTCGCATATCCATTTAGCTCAATGTATCAAAAAATGTAGCCTAGATTCTCCCTCGAAAAAGGATACACTGTCTAAATAATGCGACAATGATAGAATTTTGATAAGAGGTGCTCTGTATTAGGAAAAGGTAGGTTGTTGAGAAGTCCTCGATTAGATCTCCTTGTGATAATTCAAATTTGATCTCCAAGAACTATTAAACGATGAAGGATCTATGGCAAGCTTGCATCACATCACAAGATCACAAGGGTTATTCTCGAACAGTCTTGAACGTAGATGCAAACCTTACCATCGACTATCTGAGTAAAATAGAATCAAGAGAGTAAAAGCAAATTTCACTTTGCTTGTATATATATATATATGCGTGTATATATTTGTTTATAAACCAAAAAAATATAAAATATTAAAACAAGATAAAAAATGGATCACTTGAGTCCTAAATTTGTCCCCTTTTACCTTTGTAAGGCACAATTCTACGACAAAGAAAATCCTCGTTACCTGTGTGGAACTGTCATGGCGATTGATTGAACCGGGCCTTTCTCCACCATTTCTCACCTTCTAAGCTAGTTGAAAATTTTGGTTCACCTCCCTTGACTTCTAGTCCCTCGACACAAAGTCCAACAAGGTCACCCCTTGTTACGAACACCATGGATCCACCAAAGGCCAATTCTTCAGAAGAAGCATTGAGTCAGGAAATGGTTAACATGCAGAGAGACACAACAGAGATGAAACAGCTGGTTATGCAGTTGGTTTTGTCAATGCAAGGTCAATCTCAAGCAGATAATGCACCAACCCCCGGAGAGCCAAGGGTGACCCCAACGATGTCTAGGGCACACCCTAGGATCATAATAGAAAAAGAGGATATAGCCATCAATGCTCACCAAGACCCACCAAATATGGAAAGGGAAAAGCAGATGAGGGAGAAAGTTGAGAAGCTCGAAGTAGCAATGAAAGGATAGGCTGTTGACAAATCAGAAGAAGATATGGTCTGCTTCGCTGGAGAAAGAATACTTGAAGATTTCAAATGGAAGCTCGACAAGTTCGACGGGACAAGAGATCCCCGAGCTCACTTGAAGATTTTTATTACAGTAGCCAAGTCATGGAATCTCACAGAAAATCAAATGGGACAAGCATTCCTTTACTCGTTGGTAGGATCAGCTCTGAGGTGGCTAACCCAATTGGACCAAACTCAGACTCAAACTTAGTTGGCAATTGTGAAGGCATTCACCAAATAGTACTCTTACAACACTGAAGTGGACATCACCCGGCGTGAGTTGGAAACCCTGAGGCAAGGAGCCGATGAGGGATTTTCTAACTTCATCATGAGGTTCTGTGAAAAGGCATCCAAGATGTGGAATCGCCCAAATGAATCAGAACAGGTTGAAATCATATTGGAAAACCTACATGGAGAGTACCATGATCGCCTCTACTGTTAGCACATCAAGACCTTCGAAGCACTCATAGCCATTGGGAAGCGCATTGAGGACAAGCTCTTCAAAGGAAAATAAGCCCAAACTTCAACCAAAGAGGCTTCTAGATCTTATTCTGGCAAGAACAAAAGAGGAGGAAGAGGGAAAGGCCCCAAAGTGAATGCAGTTACTACTGTTCAATATACCAAGAAGCAAACTTCACCAATAGTTGCTCCTCCTTTGGTAATCCAGGATGAACAGTCAACTCCTCCCAGATAGTTTACCTTCGAAAATATGACAACCACTCGCCTTTTCTTCAAACTCAAGAAGGAAGGGATGTTTGATGCTGTACCACCGCGGCTCATGAATACGGCCAATCCACCTTCAAGATATAAGTCAAAGTGGCATTGTTATTACCAAAATCAGAAGGGTCATCGAACACATAGATGCAAACACCTTAAACATGCAATCCAAGACCTGATAGATGCGGGAAAAATTGAATTGAAGACAGGTCAACAACCTAATGTGAATATTTGCCCTCTATCAGATCATGGAGTGAACATGTTACAAGAGGATGTTCCCTTTAATGACCCGTCGGTCCTGATTCAACCTGTGAAGCAAGAGTGAAAGTTGATGGACGCTTGAACCTATAGGGCTATCCTAGTAGTCACACCCCAAACCACTCCCTAGGAGGTTTGAGCGGGTGACCCGAATATCCCACGATATCTGCCAATCCTCCAGGATCCAGAAGCAGTACTTACATGTCACAAACCACCAATAAGGGTAGATACATAATGAAAGTATATCAAAGGGCAACGGAAGACAAGAACTACCCATACATGGATAATATTAATTACAATAAAATCCCAAGTATCGATGTTATACCATATACATATCCATTTATGCACAAAGTACAATATCCAGATAATTACATATCCAACAGAAGGAAGCTTATATAATCACAAGGTCTTCACAAGACCACAGAGTTTGGAAGGTCAACATTTCCATCAACAGCTTCATTGCTCATATGTAAATCAGTACCTGTAAAATCACCTAAAAAGAAAGATTCCACGAGGGATGAGTTCCAATGAGCCCAGTAAATAAATAATAAATCATGCATGAAGATGTAACACAACATGATCCTATATGCATGAGATTCAGTTTTATTCTCTAGTCCACCTACCAACAAAACTAAGTCACTAGGTAAATAAGTACTACTACAATCCCTAATACATGTATCCCTGGTGCGGGCTTCTAACCCCTTCCCATGATACATCCATTGAGTTGTCAGAGAAGAACAGTCAGTTTTTGCATCCCTTCCCAAGGTCAGCCCGACCAGCCCCCTATGTTATTACTGTGCTACCACCAACCCTATTAACTGATGGGCAAACAGACATCACCTATCCTAGTGACCCGATGAGACAACCGACCAGGCAATGCCCCTTAGGACATTGGGCTCACACATTTGTGGTATCCAACACCTTAACTCCTATTGGTAAGGATTCATAGTACGGGTAGTGATAAACCCTAGCCGCATGTTTCTATATGACATCGTATGAGTTGAGTGGTGTCGTTTGCATCCCATTCTATGGGCCAGCACACTCCTCATTTCCAAACCGACTACGGCATCTAGTCTAGCAGTTCAATGTCATTCATTTCATCATAATGCAGTATTTCAATCATAAAATAATCATTTCCACATTTATATCATTGTTTTCATGAGTTCATAGCAATTTAAAAAAAAAAAAAAGAAAAGCATTTAATTATCTTTACAATGTTTAGTAGAATTACACCTACAAGAATGATTCATATCCACTCACCTTGGCCATGCTCCACTTGCTCGAAGGACTGTCGGTCCTCAAAAGTACTTCGATACGTGTCACTGGGCAAGTTGTTAAAGCCTAAGGTAAATAAATTAAAATTACATATTACTACACATTAAATAACCTAAGGAGACTAGGGGTATCCTTGGTTTAGTTTCCAAACCAGGGCTAGACCTAAAACTGGAAATACAGCAGTAGTGGTCGATTGGTATTGGTCCATCCAATGGACTAGTGGCAATGGACTAGTGGGGCTGCAGTAGCAAAAATTGAGAAAGGGTTCATGGTTTCACACCAAGGGGGTACCTAGGTACTGTTCTAAGCAATTCCATATGCTATGGTCAGGTTTTTCAATCAAGATTGGTACTAGTTGATTGGACTGGTCTACCCAATGGACCAGTGGCAATCAACCCATTGCTCAAAATACAAGAATAGGGCTAGAATGGCATGGTTCACAATATGGAACACACAAATGGCTCTTAGCAAGGTGTTCTAGACCTTGGGGTAGGTTAGAGGCAACACAGGTCTAAGATTCCTGCAGTGGTCAATTGGTACTAGTCCATCCAATGGACCAGTGGCAATGCACCAATAGGGTCACAGCTATAAAATTGAAAAGGGTTTTAGGGGAAAGGTCATGGGTTCACACCAAGGGGTTCCAGGGTGTTAGATAAGTGGTTCCAACAGGGTTTGGGTCAGGGTATTGTCCCCAACTTGCTTGGTTGGCTAATCACCATTCTGAGAGTCAGACTGATTCCAAATAGCAGGCATAGGACTAGGATGGCCTGGGTTTCAACACAAAGGCCTAACACAAGGTATTACAGGCCATGGACTGACCAGGCTTGTATTTGGGCAAGGTTTCTGGTAGTGGTCAATTGGTACTGGTCCATCCAATGGACCAGTGGCAATCGACATGTGATTGTACAGCCCAAGAAATTTGATGTCTTCTAAGGATTTGGCTCATTTTTACTCAAAGTGAGTTGGGATTCATGATCAGCAAACCCAAATAGGTCATATTTGAGTTGGATTTCATGGTTAAATGAGCAGATTGAACATGCATGGTGATCTTGGGGTTCATGACTCAACATAGCCATCATGCATGGGTTTCATACTTAAAAAATTACAAAATTCATACATGGAAGGGTTGGAACTACACTATAACAACACTGTTACAAGTATTAGGCCATGGATTCAACATGCATGCAAGGAAAACATGTCCTACACCATAGACCTACACTCTAAGCTTACTATCTGGTATGAAAATTGATCATCTATAAGCTGAAATGTGGCAATCTGGGCATAGGAAGAAGTAGATGAAGAGTCTAGAATGATAGATTTCAACATGCATGTAAAGATCCTAGTTCCTAAGTGGGTAAACTCATGAATTACATCACATAGACATGGTGGATCATGGCTAGATAAGAGGAATCAGTAGAATGATCAAAATCTGATCAAGAGTACAGCATATACAATAGAGGAGAAGGGCTTATGGAGTGTTACCTGATGATCCAAGTGCAAGAAGGAGAATCTGCACTTCTTCTCCTTCCCATCTTCTTCTTCTTCTTCTTCTTCTTCTTCTCTCTCTTTTCTCTCCTCTCCTTTTTCTCCTCTCAACAAAATGAACAGGATTGTCAATAAAGGCTTAGGGTGGTTTATATAGGCACTAGCCTTAAGGCCTGTTTGTCTAGGGTCTTCTAAATGAGAAACACATTCGACACTCCATTCTTATGCACCTAGGCCTATAAGTGGGCCCCACATGGTCACATTGCTGGGGTAATATTCCATGGGTCAATTTAGGTACGGGGAGATGATTCAGGGTGCAAGACACTGGGCCCCACACATCAGAGGTGAAAAATACACACAACAGTAGCACTAGTCCATTGGACTGGTTGATCCGGATCGATCGGAGACAGCAACAGTAGGAAAGTTTGGATTTGAAGTTGAATTTCATCTCACTTGGAGGGAGAATTGGAAAATGGTTTCTTCTAACCAAACAAAGCCCTATGAGTCTAGTTTTAAACAGATCAAGAATCAAGGAAATCAAAGTTCACATGGTTAAGTTATGTCATTTTAACTGACCAAGGGTCAATCTGCCAGAATAGGAAAATTTGACCATCGAGTTGGGATTTAACATGCATGTATGGAATTGAGTTCTCATCATGACATGTGAGGGTTTGTATGATCCAGTGTCAACCTAGACTAGAACTTAATTATAACCCTAGTCAGATCTCAAACCCAAACTAGGCTGAAAGCACTCTGATGTTTTGTGTCAGATCAACCATAGGCCAAGGCTTTCGCGTGACCACTCATCTACATGCTTCTTAGACCTAATATATCATGTATTCGGGTAGCACCTTAGAAATCAAGGGGTAATACCTACCTTAGGCTGTACATTTGGTTGTGAATTGTATAGTTGTAAGGAGTTGGTCTTTGCCTTATTAACAGTATACAAGATCTTACTACTGGGCTTACATCATTCATCTCAATCACTAGGCTGATGCACCACAAGGCACCAGTGGGTATGGGTTCGGGTTTTGGACCTATATCAAAAAATTCAAATTAGCCTGTATTTTTTGGGCATGGATATAACACTAGTAGCCCAAACTGAGGAGAGTATGAAGAAAAGAAAAGAATTGGAGACGCTAAAGTAAGAGCCGAATGAAGGATTCTCCGACTCCGTTAGAAGGTTCTGTAAAGAAGCCAAAAGGATGCACACCCCTCTAACAGAGGAAGAGCAAGTGGAGATAATCCTAGAGAATCTACATGGAGTGTATCATGGGTATCTATACCCTCAGCGGCGTGAGATACTGAAAATATTTGCCACCCTGGGTGGTTCACTTGATGAAGATGAACTTGACTCCCCAAGATCATCCATGGGATCTGTGAATGCTTTGGAAGAAGGGATAATGGGTTTGGACCCAACCACTCTAATCCGGCCCATAAAAGCACCTTTGAGGGAATTGAGAACAGTATGGAGGGATAAAGTCTGCCTCATATGGCAGATGGATTTCCTTGTAGAAGCAAGAACCAATATCAGTAACTTCCTGAAGGAAATGTACAAAGAAGAGATGATCAAAAGTCAGCCAACACCATTTCATGGCTGGAGCATACAGGCTCAGAAAAGGAGAGCGAAGAGAATGATGGTATGTGTTTACTGTGCAAGGACAAACTGCAACAGAAAGTTCAGAGGAGGCGGACAGTGTTGTGACCGAGGGAAAGGCCTAGCCTTGAACCATCAGATGATGAAGCGTGAGTTGCTAGAAAATGGACTTGATAGCCTCAGACCCAATGCGCAACTAAGAGCATTCGGGTTCACCGATAATGAGATCAGTCATATGGCATATGTGGAGAGCTCAGGAGATGAAGAGGATTTCACGGTTCACATTCAACCCATTAAGGAGGGGCCGTCTGAAGATAGCATAAGAACAATTTTAGAGGTCACACCAAGTTTGATCCAAGTTGTATTTGCACTAGCCATTGGTGAAACTCTATCTGGAGACACTTTCCTTATCCAGAAGGGAGGAGGGACCGAAGATAGTGAAGAAGAAGGCTTTGAGCCACAATCTGAAGATGAGTTCTCTATTGAAACCCTACAGTGAATAAATAGCATCAGAGTAGATAGCAGACCTAATAGACTTTATTCAGCCTATCCCTCAAGAAGACGAAGGAAGAAGCGGCGACGAAGAAGTAGGGTCCCCAGTAAATCGAAGAAGGGTGTTGTGCGTCAAAGGGGAAGACTTTGACAAATGGAATATGAGCATCTTCTATCAAGTGCAAGACATCCTTGAGCTAATGTCCATAACTCATGACAGCCTGTATAAGGCTACTTCCCACTTCCCAAACATAGTGTGCGAACACTTTGTGGCACAATGCGAGAAGATAGAGTTGCCAACGGAAGAAGACTTTCTCCAGGGAACATTATATGAGTTAAGGAACATGACCTGGTTAAATCTCGCTTTGGCGAAAGATTTCTTTGGGAGTCCTCCTCAAGATCCCATGTTGTACTCAGACAATTGGCCATATTCTGGGCCCCCCAAAGATGACAGAAGAATGGAAAACTTGGATCGGTAATATCAATATCGAAGATCAGTACTTCGACCCCACAGAAGGAATCCATCTTATTGACAGCAGTGGAGAAGAAGGGGATGATTCAAGTAATGAAGAAGCATCCAATGAAAATCCGAATGAAGAAGTAATGGATGAAGACACGGGCAATGAATCACTCGACGAAAAATCTGAACTGGAGGTAGAACCTCCTATCAACCGGTATGAGGAAATCTATGGGCCAGGAGCTTGGTCTCTTCCCTTCAAATCAAGAAGGATCCTCCGAATGGTGGATAAAACTCATCAAATGTTGTTCGAAGTAGCTCCTACGGATGTAAGATATCAGAAGGTGTTGCAGCGATACCTCTCGGTAGTTGATAAGTGGCCTTTCCCTAGAATTATGAAGGAGTTAGAGGACTCAGTTATACTCGTGTTTGCCCTGGTAAAAGATTTATGTGGAAGTCCTCCAGCATCTCCAGACCAAGAGAGTGGCGAATACCATGAGTGCATGCAAGCACACGACCAGTGGTTCCACCTCTACAACATCAATATAGAAGAGCAAGTGAAAGATCCCATGGAAAACATTCATCCGATCATATCCAGTGATGAAGAAGGCTCATTAGAAGAGGGAGAACATTTTGGATATTTATCCAAAGCTTTGAGATTCTAAAAATCAGTCAGCGAAGACTTTGAAATGATCAAAAGATGATGCCAGTAGGACCGTAAAAGCCACACCATGACCAGCTCATCAAGCACCTCTACGAAAAGCAAGAAGCCTTGTCCAAAATTCTGCAGAAGGCCCGAAAGACGATTGCTGCTTTGAAAGCAAAATGCAAAGTCACTAGGCCAAGAAGGAGTCGTCCCATGGTGGGAACCCTTGTGATAACTGACAGCGACTTGGAAGATGAAGAGTTGTGCCCAGTAGAGCTCATCATAAAAGGGAAAGAACCCAAGGTTTCAAAAACCCAAAGTGGAAAGAACTTCAAAGATAAAGGATTGATTGTAGAAAACCCCTATGCGTCTGGTCCCAATCAAGTCAAGTATGAGCCAGAAAATCAGGTGTTGAGCTAGCTGAAAAAAGTACAAGCTAACATCTCTATCTGGGGGTTATTGATGCCCTCCCTGTTGCATCGAGAAGTAATTCTGAAAGCACTCAGCAAGGTTCATGTACCAATAGAAATGGGTCCAGAAGAACTCTTATACATTGTAGGGGCTACCTACGCCATGCAGTCTCTCTCTTTCTCGAAAAGTGGTCTCCCGCCTGGAGGAAAGGACCATAATCGAGCTCTACACATTATAATAGAGTGCAATGGAAACTGAGTCCCTCAAGTTCTGATAAACAATGGGCCCGCTCTCAATGTCATACCTCTCAAGGCTGCAAGTTGCATAGGGTTGGATTTGACCCAAATGAAGCCCTCCGCTCAAATAATCGGAGCATATGATAACACAAGAAGGAAGATACTGGGCATTTTGACCACAAAAATCCTAGTCAGACCTACTCTGTTTACTATGGCATGTCAAGTGATTGACATCCAAACATCATTCAACATGCTATCGGGACAGCCTTGGCTGCATTCAGTAGGAGTAATAGCCTCAAGCCTGCATCAGAAAATGAAATTCATCTATGAAGGGAAAATGATCACTATCTGTGGCAATCCAGAGATTGTCCACACCTTAGCATGCATCAAAGTAGGTGGGGAAGCTTCTACAGATTTCTAGATGGGAGGATTTGAGATTGGGACAATCAGTGTAATGGCCTCAGATATGAAGGAGATAATTCTATCTAGTTACCCATCCGCATGGAGCGGAACAATTCTGAAGATGATGAACAACATGGGATATTTTCCAAGACTTGGATTAGGAAGAAGCCAATAAGGGATTCCACAATTCCCTGACTTTCTAACCTACAAAAACCATCAAGGGCTAGGATACAAAGCACAAAAGAAAAGAAGTTATCCTAAGCACATGAGCTAAGAATGCCAGAAGGCCAAGAAACCATCTCCATACTTCAAGACTTTGAATGGATATTTTGTCAAAGAAGGCAACAGTTTCCCTTACTGCGGAAATATTGAACCATTGTTCGATCATGACAGTGGAAGTCTCTAGCCAGGTTTTGAAATCTTCTTTCAAGAGGACATCGATTGGATTGACCTCGAGGTAGAACCGATGAAGTTGGAAGCTACTAAAGAAAAATTGAACATCGAAGGACTATTTGAAATAGCCGTAATCTCTGTGGGGGAGGAAGAAGGGCCAAAACCATATCTGTCTGTCCAAGAGCCAATTGTGAACTAGATTAGTGTCTTTGAAAGGTTTAGTAAGATAGAGCCTCAGGGAGTGGTCAGCTCCGAGTTAGTCTTGTCTGTCAATGAGTTTATTGTAATCAAGGAGGGTAGCACCTTCTCGTTTGTCGAGTCTGCTTGTATTCTTGCTCTTATCATGAATGAAATCAACCATTCCGAGTATGTCTCCCCTCCATCTGGTTCCTCTTTTGATTCTTCTCCTGATGACGAGGATATCCTCGAACATCATCATTTAATAAAGCAATTAAAACAAAGAAAATCCCAACATGTTTATGAGGATGTATGCCCCATAAATTTGGGAACTAAACAATGCCCACAAATGGTTAAAATTGGTGCCTCACTCAGCAAAGAGGAAGTTGGTCAAATGACAGCCCTGTTGAAGGAATTTCAAGAAGTGTTCGCTTGGTTAGATGAAGATATGCCTAACATCAATCCAAAAATAGTGCAACACCAGCTGCCTACTTATCCAAATGCACGGCCGGTCAAGCAAAAGCCCAGAACTATGCGACCTGAATGGAGTGAGAAGATCAGGAAAGAAGTAATAAAGCAAAGGAATGCAGGATTTCTACAAGTGACACAGTACCCTTAGTGGTTGTCCAATATTGTCCCCGTACCCAACAAAGACGGGAAGGTGAGTGTGTGTGGATTTTTGAGACCTCAACAAAGTCAGTCCCAAAGATGACTTTTCCTTTCTGTATATTGACATATTGGTCAACAACACAGCAAAACACGCCTTGTTATCATTCATGGATGGATTCTCCAGATACAGTCGAATCAGCATTTGTCCAAAGGACAGAGAAAAGACAACGTTTACCACATCATATGGAACCTATTGTTACAAGGTAATGCCTTTGGTTTGAAGAATGTTGGGGCAACATATCAAAGGGCGGCAACAACCATTCTCCATGACATGATACACAAAGAAGTGGAGGTGTACGTGGATGATATGATTGTTAAGTCAGTCACTCAACAGGGGCATTTTGGGCATTGAGAAAGTTCTTCAAACGAATTAAAGAGTTCAAGCTAAGGTTGAACCCTTAGAAGTGCGTGTTCAGAGCAACAGTAGGGAAACTCCTAAGATTTTTTGTCAGCGAGAGAGAGATAGAAGTGGATCCCAATAAGATAAAGGCCATAACAGAAATGCCAGCACCAAAAATAGAAAAATCCAGGGTTTCTTAGGATGAATTCAGTACATAAGTCAGTTCATAGCCTGGTTAACCACTGTATGTGAACCCATCTTCAAGCTCCTAAAGATAGAAGAACTAAATCAATGGAATGATAAGTGCCAAGAGGCATTCGTAAGGATAAAAGAATACCTGATGAATCCACCCATCCTTGTTCTGCTAGTATTGGGCGAACCACTGCTATTGTACTTATCTGTTGGTGAAACATCAATGGGATCTATGATGGCGCAACAAGATCAGAAGAGTGGGGAAGAACATGTAGTTTATTACTTAAGCAAGAGACTATTGCAGTATGAAACTCGCTACACCCCATTGGAAAAGACATGCACTGCGTTGGTTTGGGCGACCAAGAGGCTGAGGCATTACATGATCACACATCAAATCCGGCTCATCTCAAGGATGGATCTAATTAAGTATCTCTTTGAAAAGCCAGCATTGATAGGAAGGATGGCCATATGGTTGTTGCTGTTGTTAGAATTTGACATAACATATGTCAACAAGAAATCCATAAAAGGACGAGCAATCTCGGACTATCTAGCTGCATACCCGACCAGGGTATATTCATAGCCGCTAGAAGACTCATTCCCACATGAGGATTTGGCATAAGTGGAGGAAGAAGACTGTGAAGACTGGAGGCAATTGTACTTTGATGGTGCAGCCAATCAGAGAGGATATGGGGTAGGAATATTATTGATAACCCTAGATGATCTCTATCTGTTGTCTGCATTCCAGCTAGATTTCCCTTACACCAACAATATTGCAGAGTATAAAGCATGTGCAATTGGTCTCAAAGCTGCCATGGAATTAGAGATCAAGAAGCTAAGAGTCTATGGGGATTTGTCGATCGTGATTTGTCAAACTTAAGGAAAGTGGAAGACAAAGGTTGAAAAGCTAAAACCTTACCAAGAACATTTGGAGACTTGATCAAGAGCTTCGATGAAATCACCTTCGAATATTTGGTGAGGGACAATAACAGATTCGTCGACGCCCAAGCTATTTTGGCTTCAATGGTTGAATGTACTCCAGATACTCAAGTCTGCCCATTCTTGGTAGATAGAAGGCATGGACCAACATATGAAGAGTCAGTAAATGTTCTGACAACCGACGGGAGGTGCTAGTCTGTACCCATCATTGACTTCGTTAGAGAAAGAAAATATCCTCTGAATTCCACAGCCGGTGAACAGAAGAGGTAGCGAAAGCATGCCACGCAGTTTGTACTTCAAGTCGACCTACTATACATAAGGTCCTACGATGGTATACAACTACATGAATGCCAAGATGCTCGCTAAGAAACTCCTTAGAATGGGATAATATTGGACAACCATGGAAGTTGATTGTGCGTCATCCATGCAGAAATGTCACAAATGCCAGAGTTTTACTAATATCATTCACATTCCTCCAACGAAGCTCCATTTGTTAAACGCTCGCTGGCCATTTTCAACATGGGGCATTGATATAATTGGGAAAGTCACACCAAATTCATCCAATGGACATGAGTTCATCCTTGTGACCATAGACTATTTCACCAAATGGGAGGAGGGGTAGTCCTATGCTGTCTTGACAGCTGCAAAGGTTGCAAAGTTCATCAAAGAGAACATTATATGCAGATACAGAGTGCCACATGCCCTCATATCCAATCAAGGGGCATATTTCTGGGAAAGGCAGATAAGCACCAAGTTTGCTATCCAAAGGCATCGGTCTACGACTTATAGACCACAGACTAATGGGGCAGTGGAAGCAGCTAACAAGAATGTTAAAGTCATATTGTAGAAAATTGCTGATACCCATAAGGATTGGAGAGAAAAGCTCCCATACGTGTTATGGGCCTATCGAACCTTAATTCGAACCACTATTGGGCAACCCCTTTTTTCTTGATCTATGGTATAGAGGCATATTACCCGTAGAAGTGTCGTCTCTCAGAGTATTAATGGAAAGCAAGTTGCCTAAAGGAGAATGGATGCAAGCAATACATGATGAGCTTAACATCCTTGATGAGAAGAGGATGAAAGCTATGGATCACCTCAAGAAATACCAACTCAGGATGGCAAGGGCATTCAATAAAGGAGTTTGCCCATGCAACATCAAAGAAGGAGATTTGGTACTTCGATAACAAAGAGCACCAGTTCATGACCCAAGGGGCAAGCTTAGGCCTAATTGTAGCGGACCTTATTATGTGAAGGGAACCTTGGCTGGGCAAGCAATTCATCTCAATGACTTTGATGGAGAGGATCTAAAGGGCCTTATCAAAATGGACCAACTTAAAAGATATTTTGTTTAGCCATTTGGTCTACATGAACTACGTTTGACCTGATTCCTTCCCAAAGGATACGTAGGCAACTTGGCATGCTCAAGTGCAGTCACAATAGCCAGTTCCCACCAGGGACATCCCTCTAATTCTGCCACCCGACATTTCTATCATTCAAAAAACCCTTTCCACCAGTTCTACCACTTGGCACTTCTATCTATTATATAAAAAAAATCTGCCATTTGGCACTCTCCCATGTGTTTCTGGTAGGATTTGACTAATCCCTCAGCCTAAAAAAAAAAAGAAAAAGGAAAAAAAGAGACCTGTTTCAATTTATTAAGGAAGCACTTTGATTGAGTGCAAGTAACATGCGTCATCCACAGAAGGCAACCTCCCTCGATGGGATTTTGCGAAAGTGGACTCTTAACATGAATTCTGACGATCCAACTCTTCAGGAAGACATCCGATTGCCTGGAGATTCATCAAGACTTACTCCGATAAGCATACCAGTGTTGGGACCCAAAACTTCATGTTTTCAGATTTGGAGAAGTAAGGACAACACCCACAATTGAAGAATTCCTAGCTTGCATGCTCTCTCCACCACTAAGGAGACTCTTTTGCCCCCCTTGCGCAGCAATTACGAAGAAGTTTTATAAGATTTGTTCGGATGGACCAAGAAGGAAGTCAAAGAAATCATGAATTACAAAAAGGTGGATATTCTAAAGGTAGCAAGGATTTTCTCCAGGAAAAAATGAGCCAGAAGAACTCAACAAAAAAACAGAAGGAGAGCATATCTCTTTTGCATTATTGGAAGAGACTTATTACGAACTCCAAAAAGGGGTGTTTCCCCTGTGGTTGCAGACCTTGTTTGGCAGCTCTTAGATGGGTACGACATCATCCCCACTATACTTGTTACAACTGTACCAGAACTCTAATATAAAAATTGTAATGTTGTGCCACATAGGCGAGACAGCAGCGTACGCCAGTGAATTATTTATGATGGTCGTCAAGCCAACTCATAAGATCGTCGATCAAAGCATCAAACTCGTGGTTAAAGAAAGATTTCTTAACTGAGACTGGGGAAGGTTCGTGGATGGTGATTTCCTAAATTGCCCTCCTAACATCAGTCCCAAAAGTGAAGACGATCGCAAGGAGAACCCGATGGCCGCATGCATCAACAAGTACTGTCTCTGTGCCGTGTGCATTGAAAAGAGAGTACTATTCAAGGTCTGGGAACTAAGTCTTGATGAAAGGTGAGTAAATATCATAGGTATAGTTGTCAAACCCTGCCCAGGGCTGACTGGAAATTTTGATTAAAGAACAGGAACCCCTGATCAGGCAACCAGGATCACTGTCGAGCATCACCCCAGTGACTTGGATTGATGAAGAAACCTTGTGTGGATCATCCTACATGCCTATCAGTAGGTGGATAGCAGAACTCGGCAACTGTGCAGCTCACAGCCTGATATATGGCTTGGACCCCAGGTAATCTCTCCTCCCCAAATAGTGGGACCCACCTATGTGAAAAGTGTGTAAGATCTCCTATTTGGCATGCAGGGACAATACCTTGACCAAGGGTCAAACTCTTGTGCAAGTCCCATTGAATTTCAGCTTGTTGGAATTCTCTGGACGATGGCACTGGGCGATGCAGCAAGGCCCAGTGACATCACCCAGTGGGTGATTCTAAATATTTTATTGAATTTTATTTATGGGGACCACCCAATATGGACATGGGTACCTTCCACTGACAGACGGAAGTCTGAGGGACCACCTCATACCCTGGTTCACTGTGGATCCCACCAATGTGCCCAGAATCAGTCAAAATCAGTTTTTAAAAGGGGCCTTCACAGGAAAACATGTCTCAGTGAATGGGGGTCTATAAATAGGAGGGGTCTGAGCTCATTTAGAGCTCTTTATCTATTGGGAATCCGTGGGAGAGAAGAGAGAAAAAGAGAGAAGAGAGGAAAGAAGAGAGAAAAAGGGAGAAGAAGGAGAAGGAGGAAGAAGGAGGTCCTGCCACCCCCATCCAAGGCTAGTCCGAGCTGCTCCTACCCTGCTCAGGTATAAAAAATACCCCTATATGTCTACTGTCCTCTTTCCTTTCTCTATGGTTGTTGTATTCTGCTTCCTGGGCAGCCCAGAATAGTTAGGGTTAGCCTAGAACTGCTCCAGATCTCCCATGCAGACCTTATGCATGGAAGATCTATAATTTTTGTATAAATTTAAAGGGCGGTTGTGCTGTTCCTTGGGGCAAAATCTGGCTGTGCACAGCTGCACTGCCAGTTTATCCTATTGCCCTATAATTTGGAACCCTGGGTGCAAGCTAGGGTTGCACAGACCTCACCGTAGGAAATCACAGCCATGAAACCCTATTTTGCATCCATTTCCAGCCTTGCATGTCGCTGAAACCAGATTTCCAAGCTTGGTAAAACCCTGTGACACTATTTATTGGGTTGTCTAGGCAGCCATTGGTAGCCTGATGGTGGACCTAGTGGAGGATCCATTAGGATGAAATTGGAGGTCATCCCAGGGGCTACCTAACCCCCCTGGCATGCAGAGGATCAAGCCTGGCCTTAGCCCTATGGGCCCTACCTTGGGAACTCAGCCCAAATGTCGATTGCAGCCTCATGGCGATGCACCCAACTCCTAGAGACATCGCTCAGTGAATGGAAAATTTTAGAATTTATGATCTGACTTGGGGGACCTCACCCAATGGTCTTTGGACACTGTGGAAGGTTGGGAAATGACCAAAAAGCCCTTCCCCACATCTGTTTATGATCAAGAAATGCTTTGGAACCCAAGTGGGCCCCGCAAGTGAAAGAAACCCTGCTGTGCTTGGTTCTACATTACAGACAAGCTATGGACAACACTGTGGACTTGATCTGATCTAGGGTTAGGTACAACCATTGAAATGACTATTTTACCCTTTGTGCCACTAACACTGGTTGAGGCATTGGGACATGAGCTTAAGGCTCAATGCAAGCCCTGTGATCCCAAATGAGTACCAACCAAGTACCGGGTCAACCCAATAAGATTAGGTTAACCCTAGGAGTACCAGTGATAGACTGAAACCCTAATATAACAACTTTTGATTTACATCTAGGAATTGATCCCGTGCTCGAGGACAACAATCAGACTGCTGTTGGAACTGAGTTTGCTAACGAGTATCTAGAACCCAACTCAGGTGAGTGAATAACATTATCATATGTGCATGTGTAATTATGATGCTATGCCGGCTATTTAATTTAACATGTAATTGTTGTGTTATTTAAATTCTGTAAAATTGTGTAAACATGTTACACATTGATTGTCTGTTGATCAACACTGTGAAAATATCTGATGAATGTGATTGTTAGACTAGATGCCGTAGTCGGATTGGAAATGAGGCCCGCGGTTGCCCGTAGTATGGGATGCGGTTGACACCACCTGACTCATACGATGCCATATAGACATGGGGCTAGAGTTTTATCACCCGTGCTACGCACCCTTGCCAACAGGGGTTTAGGTGTTGGATTCCTGTGGGGGCAACCATCAGAAAATGAGAAAAGAAAAAATGAATGAAAGAACACCGGAATGGTGATATTGAGCTATATGCCGGGCTATAAGCCAGAAAAGAAATGGATTCTCCCATGGGTTAATCACAAAGGGCTGGTTGGGCTGACCTTGGTGACTGATGCAGGAGCTGACTGGTCCTCTTCGATAATTCAATAGGTGTATCACGGGAAGGGGTTAGAAGCCCGCACCAGGGATACATGTATTGGGGATTGTAGTAGCACTAACCTGACTTAGTTGTATTGTTAGGTGGCTAATGAATAATCTAGACTTGCACATCATGTAGGATCATTTAAACTATGTATTGTGATTGCATGTGCATGCATAATTGATGTTATTTGCTCAGGAGCTCGGTGGGGCTCACACTCTGTTGTACAATGTTTTTCTTAGATGATTTTGCAGATCGATGCCAGTGTGGCATGGAGGCTTATCTCGAGGAGGAGAATCCTGATTGTTATGATGATGTGGGTGTGGACCCCGACGGAGGTCATACCGATCCTGCATACCTTCTCGATGGTCATGGATGAAGACCGTTGAGGAGTGCTTCTAATGTTTTGTTGTGGAAACTCTTTTTTTTGTTTTTGCTAGGAGTTTTTCCCATTTTGACTGTGGATCAGTTGTAGTTTCTTTTTACTTCTTTTTGGGGTTGAGTATGCTCACCTTGTATATGTCTATGTATGTAGTTCTGTACTTATCAGTTTGGTTTCTTTGTTTGTGGGTGGAGGAAAATGTACAAACTATCTTATGTATATATTATCACCATTTCCTTGTATCGTTATGCTTCCTTTTATTATTGAATTGTAGTTTATTTTGCTGCACTCTGATCTTGCCTATGGTAAAGTGATGGTTGTGGTTCCATGATTGTAAGCACAGCTTCTAGATCCGTGGGATTTGGCGGATTGCCGTTATGCAGTTCGGGTCACCTACCCAATCCTCCTAGGGGGTGGTTTAGGGTGTGACGGAGCTTGGTATCAGAGCGTGAGGCTCTTCTTACGATTATGGATTGCAGACTAGGACTAATAAGCTTTAAACAATAAAACATGATATAATTAAAAGCTACAGGGGAGGTAGATGCAATTAAATAAGGAAGTAAGAATTTTCATTAACTTAACAATAATCATATAAGTTTGATTGCAGGAACTGCAATTCAACAAGTACATGAGCTAGAAAGAAGAAACACACTAAATTAAGTACATTCTAAGGAAAAAAAAAAAGTACATAAGCAAAGCATAGGAAAAAAAATAAAATAAAGGTAATCATAACAACAAAGCATAAAATGTCCGGAGCTACTCAGCCAGAGGTAAGTCATCAGGAGGAGGCTGTGTCTGGTGAGAGTTAACCCCATAGAACTTGTCCCAAAAATCTAGCCGTTGCTCGACAGACCCCACTCTCGTCTCCAAAGAAGTGAAACCCTGGTCCAGCCTGGTCGCCAAGCTAGAGAGCTGGGTACCGAGACTCTGGAAATGTGTCATCACCTGTGCCCAATCAGAAGGCCCTGGCACCTGAAAACTAGTGGCACCAGTCGTCTCATATGCAGGTAAGTCAGTAAACTGAATGTCAAAACCCTCGAAGTTGCCTGGACCTATACCCTGCTCCTCTACATGTATGCCCTGGGAGTCCCCCTGAATGTCTCCCTGCTCCATCCCCTGCACCTCCTCATCGTGTACATCATCACCATTCTCCACTCCATGCTCCTCTCCTTGCTGCATCCCCATCTACCCCTCATCCTCTGGTGGATCCTCCCCAGTCACCTTCATCTTCAGGATGGAAGTCTTGTCTCTGGGCCTGGATCTGGTCTTATCAACATACTTACCCTCTAATGCAACCCTAAAATACTGAAAGACCAAAGTGAGGAACTTCCCGTAGGGAAGGTTCCCATCGGCTGGGTTCCGTGCATGGTAGAGCATCACCTGCAGAAGAAGATATGGAAGGTTTATGACTAGACCCCCCTTCCCAACTCCCAGAAGACAGTAGGTAATGTACGCTCTCATCATAGATATACTGCCCTTGTTCCCACCTTTAGGGTAAATATTTTAGGTTACACACCTACTAATCACCCTAGCACTAGGCCTGTAAGAGGTCTCAGACTTGGGCGTGGCCGGAGAACCTGTCAAAGCTTTGAAGACTGTCCTCCTAGTCTCCAAAGAAAACATCTTAGATATATCCATACGAGGCTGATAGTAAACCCTCTCTCCTGTGTCTGGTAAGCCCAAAATCTCTACCAATAGGGTAGTGGTCAGCCTGATATCCACTCCCTTCACCCTACTCTCCACTCTGAACCCCAGTGCACTAGAAGGCTCCAGGTTACAGTAAAAGTACCGAACCAAGTTGGGATAACAAGGTGCTTGGTAGGAGACAACATCGATGCCCAACCTAGGGCATTGAACCGGGCATAAAGGTTGTATTGGTGGAAGTCCTCTACCTGTACCACCCGACCGTTCACTATCTTTACAGATTCAAAGTTTTTCCACTCCTTGGCATATTCGTACCTAGAGAAGAAGAAGTGGACGAAGGTAGGCTCCTCCAAAGAAGAATCATCCATGGATGATGAAGGAGGTACCGAGGATGCCGAAGAATCCTCCGACTCAACCCGTAGCCGCTTCTGGGCTATCGATTTTCTAGCGGTGCGATGGCTTGTAGACATTTTCTACAAAAAGGAAAGGAAATATCATAGTTAGGGCAAGAAAGTTTGACAAAAACCCTAACCTAAGCAAAAGAGAATAAAAAGAATTCAAGAAAAGACAAACTAACTAAGAAAACTTACCTAGGCACGTGTAGGATTGTAAATGACTAGAGGAAATGCCAAGATTTGGTGTTGAAGTGGTCCCCTCACCCTCCAAGGACTTCTCCTAAGTGTTTAGAGAGGTTTAGAACAAGATAGAAGTCAAATGGGGCCCTCTCGGATTTAAAACCCTGCGCCCCGATTCTCTAGGCGATGGCACTGGGTGATGTGGCAACGCCCAAAGACATCGCCCAGTGTGTGCAATTTTGCTGTTTTGGGCTATTTACATACAAGGACTTGGGATTTGACCATATTACCCTTAATAAACATAAAAATATGAACTTTCTCAGATGGTCCAAAAAAATAATAATATAAATAAATAAATATATTAAAAAAAATTAAAATTAATTTTGCACTAATCAAACATAACCTTCTTAAACCCGAAGGGGTGAAATTTCTATTTGAGGATTGAATAAAGCATATAGGGCTTGGAAAAAAAAATTTGTTGATAAGTTTATCTTAAGTATATAATATATGTAAACAATTGTGTAAAATGACATATGGTGTGTTACTTAACTACTACATGTTTGAATATTGCATTGTACAAACTGACTGGAGTGTTGTTGTGTAAACCAAACATAGTTATAGGAATCTAAGAGGTGGTTTAGCTGTCCAGAACATCTAGACGTTAAGGTACCTCGAGCCAACCCAAAAGTTAGAATTTTTATCCGCAGTTACTAAAATTTCAGTAGATATGTACTTAATTCTTTTAATTAAGTATGCCCTAATGCCTAGAACCATTTTCTGTGACAAGACCTATTACCTTGACTGAGGCTGGAGACCCCAACATCATGATCTATATTAGACATCTACGAGAGAGACTGAGACGGATACGGTTAGTGTTGCCCCGAGCCGAGAACCGGTTGGATTTTTATTTAGCCATTGTTGCCATTAGTGGACCCAAAGAACGAGAGTATTTTATGACTTTAGCTGAGGAGGTAAGAGCTGACATAGAATTTCTACTTGCGATGGAGTTTGTGACCGGGAAGAAGCTGGGGATGCTTGCCTGCTAGATTAGGTAAATAATTAAAAGTCTTTATTTAGAAATTTGAAAATTTTCATTAGTGCCATGTATAGCAGATTGACACATAAAATGCTTAAGAAAGTGAAACATAAAGCATTCAATAAGACACATCACCTAATAAAGCAAGACAACGAATCTAACAATCCACCTTACGGGGGTAACCCATGAAACTCATTGGAACTGTGGACTAGATTTGTACCTATTCTAGCTAAGGAATAATTTTTTATCCATATAGAAGATATTGGAATATTAAACACGCTCCTCTTTTCAGAGAAGCAGCAATGGTCAACACTAGAAGTTCTCGTGGAGGTCGTAAAGGTAAACAACCTCGAGTGGTACCGGAGCTTGAGATGCCTAATGGAACTGAAGCTCAAAACTCTGAGGCATCGGCTACTTCATCAGAAGCACCAGCGGCTGCACGAACCACTGCTGCAGCAGCTCAGCCAAGTATGGCAGCTGGTGACGTGACTGCATTCATGACCACAATGATGCGGACCATGCAACAACAACAAGAATTGCTTGGTAAGATGTTTGTACAATTTGCAACCATGATGCATGAATGCGCTGCACCACCACCACCACCTAATCGACCCGTACTGTTTCCACCACCAATACCTCAACATTTAGCGGAAAACTCTACCGCTAAGGTTATGGAGAGGTTCAAGAAACTCCAACCGCCTGCATTTTCCAAAGTAACATCAGAAGCAATGCAGCCGTAGCGGTGGATCAGTGCCCTAGAAAAGGCATTTGATGTCCTTGAGTGCACGGACGCACAAAAGATTATATGTGCGGGTTATCAGTTGCAGAATAAAGCTAAAGCTTGGTGGAAAGCCACAAAGCCTAATTTGGAAGCTACTCACCCGAACCTCACGTGGGAACAATTTAAGGAAGTTTTCTTCAAGAACTACTTTCGTAAGAGTTTTAAGTACAAGACGGAGGCGGAATTTATCGCAATAGTGTAAGGAACTAAGTCAGTGCTAGACTATCAATAGCGATTTGAGGATTTGTTCCATTTTGCTCTAGAGCATTTGAAAGGAGAAGTTAGTAAGGCGAAGAAATTTGAGAAAGGACTCAAGACTAAGATCGGATCCGTGTTGTCAATCATGGACATTAGGGATTATACTCAAATGGTCGACAAGGCAAAACCATGGAAGATAGATTTAACGAGAAAGAGAAAGAGAAAGCTGTGACGTCGTCCGTGGGCAAAAGGCCAAACAATTTCCAAACCTATGCCTGGCTAAATAAAGTTTACCACGGAACCAACTCAGGCTCCGTCTCGACTCCGTATCGTGGGCCGAACGTGGGTCAGAATTCTTTCCGTCCCGCATTTAACCGATCTGCTCAACCTGCTACAAGTCAAGCGACAACAGCAGCTTCACCAGCTTGACCGACAACCACTCAAGTGAGCCAAGCCTCAACACCTGCTGCTCCACCCTTTAAGTGTTACTAGTGCAATAAGGAAGGGCATATGGCCAGAGATTGTAGAGCGCGTGGGTACAGCAACAACTCATAGAATCAGCCCTATGCTAGGACTTTCCAGCCACGGGACAATCGGACGCGAGGAAAGGTGTTTTCGATGATGAATGAGGAAGCTGAGACGAATCCTGATGTATTGACAGGTAAGTTGCTAAACACTACTAACTTATAGGGACTAATTGGCTTACTTCATGTAACCTAAACTACCTACAAACCCTAGGTACCTTGAATGTCTCAACCATACCCGCATGAGTACTATTCGACTCAGGCACGACCCACTCTTCGCCTCCTGAACTTTTGCGAGTAAGATGAAAGATCAACCAAGAGATATCGGGCACGAGTTAGTGGTCAGCACACCGATAGGAAGTGTCATGAGCTTGAAGAAGGTCTACGACTCTTGTCAGATTGAAATTTATGGGAAGAAACTAACCGCACGTTGATTAAGATGGATATAAATGATTTTGACGTAATCCTGGGCATGGACTAGTTGTCTGCCTATGGTGCAATCGTCTTGTGTGCGGAGAAGAAGATAAGGTTCAACTTGAAAGATGGGTCAACTTTCACCTATCAAAGAGAACCCAAGAAGAAATCCAGGAGAGTAACTTTGTTAGCCCTCCAGGTGCGAAAGTTGCTTGACGATGGATGCCAAGGCTTTTTGGCCACGGTAATAGACACGGAGGCAAAGATAAAACCGCTAGAAGAACTGGAAGTCGTCAGAGAATTTCCTGATGTTTTTCTAGAAGATCTGACACAGCTACCGCTTGACCGCGATATAGAATTCGCGATTGATTTGATTCTTGGTGCAGTAGACGTATCCAAGGCACCGTACCAGATGGAGCCAGTCGAGCTAAAAGAGTTGCAAGTTCAACTCCAAGACGTGCTAAAGAAAGGATTTATACGACCCAGTGTATCACCCTGGGGAGCACCCGTGCTGTTTGTTAAGAAGGAGGATGGTAGTATGCGGCTGTGTATCTACTACCGCGAGTTGAATAAGCTAACCATCAAGAATCGATATCCGCTGCCGCATATCGATGACCTATTTGATCAGTTACAAGGAGCACGAGTTTTCTTCAAAATCAATCTTAGGTCGGGATACCATCAATTGAAGATCAAGAGCGGTGATATCCATAAGACGGCGTTTCGAACTCGATACGGGCATTACGAATTTAGTGTTTTATCGTTCGGGTTAACCAATGCCCCGGCAGCATTCATGGACATGATGAATATAGTATTCCATGACGTGCTGGATAAGTTCGTCATAGTATTCATGGACGACATCCTAGTATACTCTAAGAATGTGGAAGAACACGCGCGACACCTTACTTTCATGTTGCAGCGATTACGAGAACACCAGCTTTTTGCCAAATTCAGTAAATGTGAGTTTTGGCTTCACCAAATTGGATTCCTGGGACACATTGTCACCAAAGACGGCATCAAAGTAGACCCAGGAAAGGTGAAAGCAGTTCTCGAGTGGGAGACTCCGAAGAGTGCCACTAAGATCCAAAGTTTCTTAGGATTGGCTGATTACTACCAGAGGTTTATCGAGAATTTCTCGTGCATCTCGGCGCCAATGACAAAGCTTATGAAGAAGGGTGCTAAGTTTGAATGGGATGAAACATGAGAGAAAAGCTTTCAGGAATTGAAGAACCGATTGGTAACAGCTCCAGTTCTGACCATTCTGGACTGCACTGGAGGGATGGTAGTATACACCGACGCATTTGGGACAGGATTGGGTGGTGTCTTGATGCAGAAGGGTAAAGTAGTTGCCTATGCCTCCAGACAACTAAAGGAGCACAAGAAGAATTACCCTACTCATGACTTGGAATTGGCGACGGTAGTTTTTGCATTGAAAATTTGGCGACATTACCTGTAAGGTGAAAAGAGTGAGATCTTCAGCGACCACAAAAGTCTGAAGTATTTCTTCACCCAAAAGGAGCTGAACATGAGGCAGAGACGGTGGTTGGAATTGGTGAAAGACTATGACTGTGAAATCTAGTACCACCCCGATAAGGCCAATGTTGTGGCAGATGCATTAAGCAAAAAATCTCAGACTGCGTCCCTCGCATCTTTGGTTGTAAGTGAGCAGTTAGTAGAAGAAGCTCAGAAATTTGATCTGGAACTCGTGATCGAAGGAACAGCTATGGATCTACAGCCGTCAATACGAGAAGAAATAATTGTGAAGCAACCATTGGATCCCGAGCTGGCCAGAATAATTTGGGAAGTACAACAAGGTGTCCATAGGGACCTGGATTTTTCATTGGCCCAAGATGGTGCATTGAAGTTTCGAGATAGATTGTGCGTGCCTGATGGTTTTGATGTCTAAGACCAAATCCTTAAAGAGGCGCACAGCTCACCATATTCAATCCACCCCGAAAGTACAAAGATGTACAAAGATTTGAAGAAGTATTACTGGTGTATGGGAATGAAGGAGACCATAGCAATATACGTGTCCAAGTGCCTCACCTATCAACAAATAAAGGCAGAAAGACACCGACTGTATGGATTGTTGCAGCCACTTCCCATACCTGAGTGGAAGTGGGAAAGAATCACTACGGATTTCATGACAAATCTGCCCAACACCAGAAAAGGCATGAATGCAATTTAGGTGATTGTAGACGGACTAACAAAGGCGGCACACTTTATACCGATCAAGATAAGTTACCCAATGGAGAAGCTTGCCCGTATATATATTGAAAACATAGTTTGGTTACACGGCGTGCCTGTCAGTATTGTGTCTGACAAAGATCCTCGATTCACCTCAAGATTTTGAAGAAGTTTGCAGAAGGCATTGGGAACTCAACTAAATCTTAGCACAACTTTTCATCCGTAGACGGACGGACAATCAGAAAGAACTATTCAGACTCTGGAGGACATGCTCCGAGCCTGTGTCTTGGAAATGAATGACAGTTGGGATGCTCACATACCTCTAGTGGAATTTGCATACAATAATAGCTATCACTCCACCATTGGCATGGCACCATTCGAAGCACTCTATGGATGGAAATGTAGAACTTTGTTATATTGGGATGAAGTTGGCGAGCGGAAATATCTCAGACCTGAGATGATACAAGCAACCTGCGTTAAGGTGGATATTATAAGAGAAAAGATCAAGACAACCCAATCAAGATAGAAAAGTTATGCGGATAATAGAAGGAAGGACATCGAGTTTGAAGTTGGAGAAAAAGTATTCCTTCAAGTATCCCCAGCTAAAGGATTGCTACGATTTAACAAGAAAGGCAAATTGAGCCCAAGATTTATTGGTCCTTACAAAATTCTTAATAAAGTGGGACCCGTAGCATACCGACTGGCGTTACCACCATCTTTGTTAGGCGTCCACAATGTTTTTCATGTGTCGATGTTAAGGAAGTATATTAACAACCCGACACATGTACTGTCAACTGAACCTGAACAGTTGGATGTGGATATGACCTATGAACCCATGGAGATATTGGACAGAAAGGAGCATAACCTCCGTAACCGCACGGTTGCTTTTGTAAAGGTTTAATGGGAAAACAATCCGATAGAGGAAGCTTCATGGGAACGTGAGGATGAGATGAAAGAAAAATATCCTCAACTCTTCAAAGAGTAAGGTAAGCAAATTCCGAAGACAAAATTTTTGTAAGGTGGGGAGAAATGTCAAACCCTGCCCCTGGCTGACTGAAATTTTTGATTGAAGAACAGGAACCCCTGATCAGGCAACCAGGATCACTGTGGGACATAACCCCAGTGACTTGGATTGATGAAGAAACCCTGTGTGGATCATCCTACATGCCTGTCAGTAGGTGCATAGTAGAACCCTGCAACTATGCAGCTCACAGCCTGATATATGGCTTAGACCCCAAGTAATCTCTCTCCTCCCCAAATAGTGGGACCCACCTATGTAAAAAGTGTGTAAAATATCCTATTTGGCATGTGGGGGCAATACCCTGACCAAGGGTCAAACTCCTGTGCAAGTCCCATTGAATTTCAGCTTGCTGGAATTCTCTGGACAATGGCACTGGGTGATGCAGCAAGGCCCAGTGACATTGCCCAGTGGGTGATTCTGAATATTTTATTGAATTTTATTTATGGGGACCACCCAATATGGACATGGGTACCCTCCACTGATAGAGGGAAGCCTGAGGGACCACCTCATACCCTTGGTTCACTGTGGACCCCACCAGTGTGCCCAGGATCAGTCAAAATCAGTTTAAAAACTGATTTTTAAAAGGGGCCTTCACAGGCAAACATGCCTCAGTGAATGGGGGTCTATAAATAGGAGGGGTCTGAGCTCATTTAGAGCTCTTTATTTGTTGGGAATCCGTGGGAGAGAAGAGAGGAAGGAAGAGAGAAAAAGAGGGAAGAGAGGAAAGAAGAGAGAAAAAGGGAGAAGAAGGAGAAGGAGGAAGAAGGAGGTGCTGCCACCCCCATCCAAGGCTGGTTCGAGCTGCTCCTACCCTGCTCAGGTATAAAAAATACCCCTATATGCCTGCTGTCCTCTTTCCTTTCTCTATGGTTGTTGTATTCTGCTTCCTGGGCAACCCAAAACAGTTGGGGTTAGCCTAGAACTGCTCTAGATCTCCCATGCAGACCTTATGCATGGAAGATCTGTGATTTTTGTATAAATTTAAAGGGCTGTTGTGCTGTTCCTTGGGCCAAAATCTGGCTGTGCACAGCTGCACTGCCAGTTTGCCCTATTGCCCTATGATTTGGAACCCTAGGTGCAAGCTAGGGTTGCACAGACCTAACCCTAGGTAATCATAGCCATGAAACCCTATTTTGCATCCATTTCCAGCCTTGCATGTGGCTGAAACAAGATTTCCAAGCTTGGTAAAACCCTATGACACTATTCACAGGGTTGTCTGGGCAGCCATTGGCAGCCTGATGGTGGGCCCAATGGAGGATTCATTAGGATCATATTGGAGGTCATCCCAGGGGCTACCTAACCCCTGGCATGCAGAGGATCAAGCCTAACCTCAGCCCTATGGGCCCTACATTGGGAACTTAGCCCAAATGTCGATTGTAGCCTCTGGGCGATGCACCCAACGCCCGGAGACATCGCCCAGTGAATGGAAAATTTGAAAATTTATGATCTGACTTGGGGGACCTCACCCAATGGTCTTTGGACACTGTGGAAGGTTAGGAAATGACCAAAAAGCCCTTCCCCACATCTATTTATGATCAAGAAATGCTTTGGAACCCAAGTGGGCCTACAAGTGAAAGAAACCTTGCTGTGCTTGGTTCTACAGGACAGACAAGCTATGGACAGCACTGTGGACTTGATCTAATCTAGGGTTAGGTACAACCATTGAAATGACTATTTTAACCTTTGTGCCACTGACACTGGTTGAGGCACTGGTACATGAGCCTAAGGCCCAGTGCAAGCCCTGTCATCCCAAATGAGTACCAACCAAGTACCAGGTCAACCCAGTAAGATTAGGTTAACCCTAGGAGTACCAGTGATAGACTGAAACCCTAATATAACAACTTTTGATTTACATCTAGGAATTGATCCCACGCTCGAGGACAACAATCAGAGTGCTGTTGGAACTGACTTTGCTAACAAGTATCTAGAACCCAACTCAAGTGAGTGAATAACATTATCATATGTGCATGTGTAATTATGATGCTATACCGGCTATTTAATTTAACATGTAATTACTGTGTTATTTAAATTCTGTAAAATTGTGCAAACATGTTACACATTGATTGTCTGTTGATCAACACCGTGAAAATATCTAATGAATGTGATTGTTAGACTAGATGCCGTAGTCTGCTTGGAAATGAGGCCCATGGTAGCCCGTAGTATGGGATGCGATTGACACCACCTGACTCATACGATGCCATATAAACATGGGGCTAGAGTTTCATCACCCATGCTACGCACCCTTGCCAACAGGGGTTTAGGTGTTGGATGCCTGTGGGGGCGACCATCAGAAAATGAGAAAAGAGAAAAATGAATGAAAGAACACCGGAATGGTGCATGAATGAAAGAACACCGGAATGGTGATATTGAGCTATATGCCGAGCTATAAGCTAGAAAAGAAATGGATTCTCCCATGGGTTAATCCCAGAGGTCTGGTCGGGCTGACCTTGGTGACTGATGCGGGAGCTGACTGGTCCTCTCATACAACTCAATGGGTGTATCGCAGGAAGGGGTTAGAAGCCCGCACCAGGCATACATGTATTAGGGATTGTAGTAGTACTAACCTGACTAATAAATAATCTGGACTTGCACATCATGTAGGATCATTTGAATTGTGTATTGTGATTGCATGTGCATGCATAATTGATGTTATTTGCTCACGAGCTCGGTGGGGCTCACACTCTGTTGTACAATGTTTTTCTTAGATGATTTTACAGATCGATGCCAGTGTGGCATGGAGGCTTATCTCGAGGAGGAGAATCCTGGTTGTTATGATGATGTTGGTGTGGACTCCGACAGAGGTCATACCGATCCTGCATACCTTCTCGGTGGTCATGGATGAAGACCGTTGAGGAGTGCTTCTGATGTTTTGTTGTGGGAACTCTTTTTTTTTGTTTTTCCTAGGAGTTTTCCCCGTTCTGACTGTGGATCAGTTGTAGTTTCTTTTTACTTCTTTTTGGGGTTGAGTATGCTCACCCTATATATGTCTATGTATGTAGTTCTGTACTTATCAGTTTAGTTTCTTTGTTTGTGGGTGGAGGGAAATGTACAAACTATCTTATGTATATATTATCACCATTTCCCCATATCGCTATGCTTCCTGTTGCTATTGGATTGTAGTTTATTCTGCTGCACTCTGATCTTGCCTATGGTAAAGAGATGGTTGTGGTTCCATGATCGTAAGGACAACTTCTAGATCCGTGGGATTTGGTGGATTGCCATTATGCAATTCGGGTCACCTACCCAATCCTCCTAGGGGGTGGTTTGGGGTGTGACAATAGTCCTTATCCGAACACTCACGTGCTTGGACCCTCCTTGAAGCCCTTGAAGTGTGGGTCAAAGCCCGTGGCATTTCTTGGCTGATTCAGCCTTGACAGCAAGAGCGGATCCACTAATGGACCCACTGCTGGTGAGTTCGTTTGATGATTTGTTCGAGCTGTCATGGCTGTTTTGGGTGTTTTTATGCATGGGACCCATAACCTCACACTCCGGACATAGTGTCTCTGCCCCCGAGAGTGGTAGGTCCCACTCTTGACCTTTACTTACATTGTTGGGCCATATAGACTGGCCCACAAGGCTTAACTTAGACAATAAGTGAGTTTTATGACTTAAGGGTAAACCAAACAGGGCCTTAGGGCCACTTGCATTAAATAAGACCCCTGGCCTTATTGGCCATTACTCATTCCAACCACAATCGATTGGGGCATTGAAGAGAAGAGAAGGAAAGGTGGATAAGGAAGAGAAAGGCTTGAATGCTTGCTAACATGGGGGGGTTACATTAACTCCTGCATTGATTGAGGTAAACACCCTTCTTATCTCTTACCCTCTATTCTATTTTGTATTTGGGGATTTTCTAGGGAATGGATTTTACCTAGGGTTCCACTTGGAACCCAAGGTATGGGCTGAGCTATACAATAAGCCTCACTAATGGGTTCCACCCTCTACATTCAACCCCCATGAAGCCCTATTTGCAACCTTGTTGCTGTCCAATGATCCCTCCAACCCTAACCCTAAGAATCGATCAAGGGAGAGACCAATCCATGGATTCTCTAAGACCAATGATGGGACCAGGTATAGTTAGAGAGGTTTAGGACACCCTCTCCTAGCCATTGCGGCTGATGAATCCCAAGGAAAAAGGCTGGGCGACGAAAACTTATGAAGTGCTTGTATTGCCTCGAACGGATCAACGAATGGAACCAGTTATCGTGATTGATTGTGTCTGTGGTTCCGTTCCTCTCAGTAAATCCTCAGTACTGGGTGGAAAAACGAACGGAACCATAGGATTGATTTTGTCTATGGTTCTGTTCCCCTTGGTAAAGTCTTAGTTGTGGACGGACGAATGAACGGATCCAATGGTAGGTTCCATCTGTGGTTCTGTTCCACCTGTTTGATCTCAAATGCCTAGGCGGATCAAGGGATGGACTCAACCTGCTGCCTCCGCCCCTGAGTCCGTTCATGCTGTGTTTTCAAGAATCAACAATTGCTTTGGGGGACTTCCCTCAGGGCCCCACCTATACCTTCTAACCATGTTCAAGCATCCTTAGGTGATCTATTTAATACAGGGGAGCGTGTATCAAGGCAATCTGTAGCAATCACACCAAACGATACGTGGACAACAAGTGAGTGGGTTTTGGCTTTGTTTGGGTTTGCCTATATGCATCTATACATCTATATAATATTAATTGCATCATTATGATCATGTTTGCATTGTTGCATGTATTTTAATTTGACACTGATGATATGGATTGTGTTGTGGACTGTGTTGGGTTATGGTGTCGGGTCATACCGGCATTGGGACCCAGGGTTAAGGACTACTATTGCATGTTATGATGACCTGTATACGCCGTGTTGTGCTGGTACTCGAGTGTTAGATGGAATGGGACATTGATACACCCGGAATACCTCTCGACACGATAGGAAGCATGTAGTATAACTGTGGTTAGGACTTCATCCCCTATGCTATGACCCTTACCAATAGGGGTTTAGGTGTGGGTAACCAGAGCACCTGATGCCTGTGGAGAGTTTGAGAGGCCAGGCCAGGGGTAGTAATGGTTATCGGGGTCTGCCTCTTGGTGGTGATGGCTACGACCGGCGTGGGCCCATGGTAATAATTGAGGTTGCATTGTGGTGAACATGGAAGGATCCACAGTGTCTTCCCTAGTTATTGTAGTAGCATATACCCATTGACTTAGTATTGTGTGTTTGGTGGTAATGAATTAATAATGGCATGCATCATGGACTATTTGTGTTGTTGTGTGTATGTGCATCCCCATCCCCTCACTGGCTTAGTGTGGCTAACACCCATGTACACATTCTTTTTAGATAATGATACAGGTACTAGCTATCTTACTGGTCTCGAGGTTGAACCCTCGGGATATGATGATATTGAAACTGAGGGTTTGGAGGCTGTGATCGAGGAACATGGTGACGGATGCCCGTGTGATGATTGTGCCTATGGGCCTTGGTGATTCTGGGGACGTGGTCCCTTTTTGTTAACTTTTGGGCCTTGTGCCTTATATAAACATTCCTTCTTATACCATATTTTGAATAGTTATGTCATGGTCAATCAGTAACGATAACTGAACTTTATTATGTATCATTAGCCGGTTGAACATACTGTAACTACTACCTTTAAATGGTTTCACTTATACCTTTGATACATGGGAATGTAATATTTATTTCCTTTCTGCACTTTGATATTAATGAGACATTGATGTTAGTTTAGGACTATGGATTGGGACATTGTATCTGTGATCCTGGTAGCTTAGTGGGACGGTGTGTGTCGTCCCAATCACCCCTTTATTTATTATTATATTCCTTATTGGAATGGGGGCGTGATAATACTGGCGGAGACTTTCAAGGGATTGGATGAAATGAGTGCTTCCAGAAGATATGGGATAGATTATTGCACAAGATTACCTACGATCTTGCAGATATGGTTGATGGAGAGACTACGCTTGGTCAAAACTATATCCGATGCCAGATTTCATCCGAAGTAATTCCAAATTCGAAGAGAGACAAAGGAATTCCGTGCAATCAAGGACTGGAAGAAGTATTTGGAATAAAGAACAGATAAGCAGGTTTAATGGAACTGACATTGGTGGGACATAAAAATCCTAGTTCTCCAGACTACAGGCCATAATGTTGTGAGGTTAATGGGCTTGACTCATACTACTTTCTACTTGCCTCGACTAGTGCCAACACAGTACCAATCAGAAGAATTGATGCCGAAGATTGTGAATCTACTAGATACACTGTGGTGGAAATATGTAATTACAGGGTGACATTGTGGTCTGTGTCAATTCCCTACCATTTTTGGTTTCTCTTACCCCTCTATAATTTCCATGCATGTAATGATCAGGAATTAAATAAAAATATCTGAAATTGTGCATCGCAAAGGAAAAAGTAAGTGTCTTAAATAGATTAAAATATTGTTCCCATTCCATGAAGCATAATAAATAAAAAGAAAAAGGGGCATAGTCCAATCATTCCACCAACATTCCCACATTTAATATAAAAACATAAAATCTAAAGAAAATATATGCAATAAGAGGGGAAGGAGGCGAGACTAGTTCTCATCACTGGAGGACAAGGTCTCAACATCCGGCACCACCTCCTCCTCCTCCTCCTCATCAACATAACCCTCATCATCATGCGGCACGAATGGGGCAGGGGTAATTCCCACGAATGCTAACTGTCTTTTGAGATGTCTGTTCTCCTTAACTTGATTACGGCTGCAGTTCTCATGGTAAGCCCGAGAATCCCTCATAACACCAAGCTGGCGACTCTGGATTGGTTTCATTTTGAGAAGGTAAGGTCTCAAAAAAAAAAACAAAACAAAACAAAAAAATTTTTTTTTGGGGGGGCCTTTATGCCCTGTTCCCTTGGGCCTTGTCGCCATACCCTAAATTATTCTTTTTCAAAGATTTTGGACCGGGAAACATCTTGTCTTTCAAAAACAATTCGGTTGCGATGCCTTTACACTTTTAAAAAGTTTGATCGCAATGCCGTCTCATCATTATAATTTTAAAATTCGGTCATGATGCCGTCTTATCGTTACACTTCCAGAAATTCGGTCACAATGCTATCTCATCATTGCAATTTAAAAAATTTGGTCGTTATGCCGTCTCATTGTTATAATTTCAAAATTTAGTCGCAATGCCGTCTCATCATTATAATTTCAAAATTTTTGGTCGTGATGTCGTCCCATTGTCCCACTTTCAAAACAAAAATTCGGTCGTGATGCTATCTCTTCGTTATGATTTTAAGATTTTCGATCGCGATGTCGTCTCATCGTTGCAATTTCAAAAGTTTGATTGTGATGCCGTCTCATTGTTACAATTTCAAAATTTGGTCGCGATGTCGTCTCATCATTGCAATTTAAAAATTCGATCGCGATGCTGTCTCATCGTTACAATTTCAAAATTTAGTCGCGATGCCTTCTCATCATTACAATTTAAAAAATTCGGTCGCAATGCCATCTCATTGTTACACCTTCAAAAATTCGGTCGCAGTGCCATCTCATCGTTACAATTTTAAAATTTTTGGCCTCCATACCGTCTCATTGTTACAATTTCAAAAATTCGATCGCAATACCGTCTCATCATTACAACTTCAAAATTTGGTCGCGATGCCGTCTCATCATTACAACTTCAAAATTCGGTCGCGTTGCCATGTCATCATTACAACTTCGAATTTTGGTTGCGATGCCGTCTCATCATTACAATTTCAAAATTTGATCGCGATGCCGTCTCATCGTTACAGTTTCAAAATATTTTGTCGCGATGCTGTCTCATCGTTACAACTTAAAAATTCGATCGTGATGACATCTCATCGTTACAACTTCAAAATTTGGTCGCTATGCCGTCTCATCGTTACACTTTAAAAAATTCGGTCACGATGCTATCTCATTGTTACACTTTCAAAACTCGGTCGTGATGCTGCCTCATTGTTACACTTTCAAGATTTTGGGTCCCGATACCGTTTCATCGTTATAGTTTAAAAAATTCAACTGCGATGTTGCCTCATCATACATGATCATCACTCAGTCGTGATGTCATCTCATCATCGTAATACTATCACATCACCAGAAGTACAGGTAAGCAATGTTCAAACGCTAGGAGGAAATCCAGCCGAGCAACTCCCGAAGATCAGGTTCCTGCCAAGCAATATTCGCACACTAGGAGTAAATCCGACTAAGCAATGCCCAAAGATCCCGCCAAGTAATGTTCAAACGCCAGGAGAAAATTCGGCCAAGCATTGTTCAAAGATCAGAATCCCTGCAGGCAAATGTTAGAACATCAGGGAGAAACCCAACCGAACAATGTTGGCCCATCAGGTAAATACACGCTCAGGTAATGTCATCTGAAATCTCAAAATGGATTTACTAAATGGTTTACCAAAGTAGTGTTTAAAAATACGTATCCCACAAGCAAAGTGACGGTAGTTTTTGCTCATCGAATGGTTTTTCCAAAACGAGGCTTTATCATTCAACTCTGTCACCTATGAGCAAAGTGGCGGTGATGCATGCTCTTGGTGATAAAATCAAGCGATCTTTTGTCTTTGCCCTTCGGCTATTGGCACAGGCCTCTACTAAAGAGGGGCAAACTATAGACGCTGAATTTTGTCACCCCCAAGGATGACGACAATCGGACGCAGAACTCTAGTAATGCCCCCGAAAACCAAACACAATATCATAGAACATCTCCTCCCATCCAATAAAGCGTACATCGTGTGCATGACCCCCCTCAGACAGTCCCAGACAGCCCACGTAACCCCATGAGGCAACATCACGGTCACATCCCCGCTGGCCCTACCATGAGGCATCTGCGGCCTGCGTGGCCCTACCGTGCGGCCCCGTGGGTGCCCAAAATCTGAATTTTAATCCATTTTTGCTCTGTTGTGGCCCCGCTATATGGCCCACACGTTTTCCGCGGCGCTACCAAACCCAAAACTTGCCTATAAAAGGGGGTTACCCCCTCATTTGAAAGGGAAGTTTTTTAGAGAAGTTTTTTGGAGAGGGGGCACCCCCAAAGCTCTGATTTTCTAGTTTTTCCTTGTTTTGAGGCTCTTCCCCAATCCAATTTTGAGCCTTCGAGCCTCGTCCCTCTGCCCAAAGTCTGGGCTATCCAAGTCCGGCTTCCTCGACCCTTTCTTGCCTAAATCTGGGAAACCTCCCATGGTGTAGCCACTTTGTTCAGCCTTTAAACCCCTAGTTTCCAAAGCCTTGGAATGCCATTATTTTGTCCGAGATCATAAGATTCGACACCCGCAAGCCGTTACTGTTACATCTGCACCCAAATTTGCTAATAAATTATAGTTTCTCTCTCTTATGATGTGTAGATACTGTTGCCGTGTACGTTGGGAAACTGTTTTCACTTGTGGTCAAACCCAACCACAAGTTCATTGACCAATATACAGGTCTACCTATGGAAGAGAGGTTCCTCAACCGGTAGTGGGGGAGATTTATCGATGGTGATTTCATCGACCACCCTCCTAGCATGAGTCCCCGGAATAAAGAGTATCGAAAGGCGTTTCTTGTGTCCCCACATTTAGACACCTCACTCAGCGATGAGCTTAGCATCGCAGTCGGGAAACTCTTTAGAATCACGAAGGACACATCGTGACGGCCGAGGGTTAAGATACTGCCCTGATGTATATTAGTGTACCCTCCCCTTATGGCCTTGAAGTGTGGGCCAAAACCCAACAAACTTTCCTTAAGGTTCTGCCGTTACAGCAGCGACAGAGTCACGAACGGACTCACAAGACTACCTCCATCTGTGAATCCGTCAGTATTGTTTCAAGCTTTTGAGTGTTTTCCTCGTGTGGGACCCACACCCGTGCCCCGGGTATCCTACCTAAGTACCCAGATAAGGTGGACCCCACCCTTGGTCTCCTTGAATTGTGCATGTGCCATATAGGTGGACCCATTAGCCTATGGTGGCATTTAATTGAGTTTTGACTCTTAAAGCCCCAAGCCAAACAAGCCCTAAGTGGGAGCATTGTTATAAATGCATAGCCTAGCCATTTGTGGGTCTTTCACTCTCTCTACCTACCCAAAACCATTGAGAGCTTGGAGGGCATTGAAGTTAAAGGAGAAGGTGATTAGAGGGAGCTGTTGGAGGTGGAAGCCATTCATTGGCTCATCATTTAGGTGAGTACTCCTCCTCTCTCCCTCTCTTTCTAGTTCAAAGTGGGAAATCCCCTATGGATCGATTTCAGCTTAGGGTCTCCTTTTGGAAACCCAATACCCCTCTTTGGTTCCCTAATTAGTGGCCTACTTCTCTCTCCCTTGATGCCTTTCATGATTGAATGGCTTGAATTGTTATACCTAGTCTCGGTTTGGGAAACCCTAGAGATGGTTCCAAACCCGTTGAAATCCTCTAAGGCCCATGTCGGGCTAGGTGCTTTGTACCCTAACGAAGCTTGGGACTCACCTCCCTAAGCCTAGGAACCCTGTGGTCTCATGTGTTGGAGGCTGGAGGTGAAAATCCTTCAAAATCCCAAAAAGAGATTCGATGGATCCACGAACAGATCCATCATCGTGGTTCCATCCGTTGATCCGTTCGGCATAACCTGGTTGACTAGTTGGGGCAGAGCCAGAAATAGATTCACCTAAGTGGTTCCGTCCATAGCCCCATTCGCTCTTGGGAATGTCTCAGGGTCCGGACAGATGCACGAATGGATTTACTTGAAAGTTCCATCTGTGAATCTGTCCCATCTATTTTCACTACCTTTCTTGGGCGGAACCAGGAACAAACTCACCTGGTTGCCTCCATCCCTGCATTTGTCCGTGATGTCTTGACTTAAACCTCAAACTAATTGTTGGGACCCTTCGTGGGACCCATTTATACTCTTCTAACATTATTTTCACGCATCCTCAGACTTCGTAACCTGTAGGGGAGTATGTGTACCGAGGCAAATCTTATCAAACACCCCGAGCAACAATCAAGTAAACTATGAGTGGGTATTGGGTGATGTTTGGGCTTGATTTATATATATATATATATACATATATATATATATATATATATATATATATATATATATATATATATATATATATACATATATATATATATATATATATATATATATATATATACATATATATATATATATATATATAAGAGAGAGAGAGAGAGAGAGAGAGAGAGATCATATAATTGCTTTTATGCTTGCATCCATTATGAACATGCTACATCCTTGCATATATACTATGTTGGTTACGAATTGATGCAATGTGATTATGTTTATTGTATCAGGTTACGGTGCCGGGTATGCCGGTATCAGAACCCTAGAAATGATTATGAGAATTATTGATTGTCATCCTACCCTGTATGTGTCGTGCCGTGCTAGTACCCGGGTACTAGATGGAATAGGACATTGATGCACCGGGAATACCTCTCGGGACAATAGGACTTGCATGTAGTATATTTGCGGTAAGGATTCACTTTCCCATTCTACGACCCTTACCAAGAGGGGCTTAGCTGTTGGATGATTGGGGCTTCTTTTTGCCTGTGGGGGAGAGAGTCCAGGTCAGGGATGACCACTGATCATCGGGGTCTGCCACTGGGTGGCCTTGGAGGCTTCGACCGGCGTAGGCTCCCTGGTGATAATAAAGGTTTCATTGTGGCAATAAGTTAAGTGACCCACAGTGTCTCCTAAGTTATCATAGTAGTATATACCCCTGACTTAGCCTGTTTGTTAGGTGGAAAATCTATTTAACATTACATTCATCATGGACTATGTGTGATTGTGTGTTTGTGCATTCCCCTTCCCCTCACTGGCTCAGTGGAGCTAACCCCCTCTGTAGACACTCTTTTAGATTTTGATGCAAATGGTGGTATCTGGCTGGTCTAGAGGTCCAACCAGCGGACTACGATGGTATTGGTATGGAGGAACCTAAAGTTGTGTCGGAGGAATACGGCGATGGATGCCCCTGTGATGATTGTGCCTATGGGCTGTGATGTTGTTGTGGATAATCCCCTCTTTTGATTCTTGTGGGGCATTGTGCCCATTATAAACATTTGTCTGTAATTGCTTTATATTCTTTTGAGTAGTTACGTCATAGTCAATCAACAAATAGTGTTAAACTACTATTCTATCATCTAGCCACCTAAGCATATAGTAATTGCTATTTATATCGCTTCCGCTTATATTTACTCTGTTTGAATGGAATATTCTATCATTTTCTATAAATTATAATCTTTATGCTTGTCCTTGACTATTGACTATGTACTGATACACTGTGTCATTGACCCTGGTAAGAAAGAGGATGATGCGTATCATCCTAGTCACCTCTTGACTGTGCTATATTCCTAATGGGTGGAGTGGGGCCGTGACAGTGTGGTATCAAAGCGCAATGCTCTGCACCAGATATAGTCTACCAAGGACTCTTCATTTATTCTATACAATAGGGTCTAAATTAAAAGCTTTCAATGGAAATAATTGGAATGTGTCTAACTCATAGGGAGAAGACTAGCTAGGGTGGAATCCGAGAACCATAGCAAGATAAAAGGGACAATAGTAGAATTAAAGAGCTAATATATATAGATATATATGTCCAACCTACATCCAGCTATTCTTGCTACTCAACCTCCCTTGGAGGTGAGCATACTACTTACAACCCCAAAAAGGAACTTCAAAATCACAGTCAGGCACCATAACTTTTTACAAAAAAAAAAAGGAGGAAAGGAAAGAAAAGCTAAAAATAAAAATATTGTTCTGAAACAACCATCTTAAAATAACACCAAAAGAAAAGAAAATGTATCACAACTCCTGCAGCCCTGGGGCCTAGTCCCCCATCTCCTCATCACTATCTTAATCCTCTTCATCATTGCCTTCATAGTACAGGTAGGCATTGATGTCTTGGATGTCCTTCTCTACTCTCTTAAAACAGCGGTCATATGAAGCAAACTGTCCCTATATGCCTGCGAACCCCTGCACCATGTTTGAGTTGAGCTTGGTCATGTTGGTGTTCAACTGACTAATGGCATTTAGTACAGCATTCATGTCAGAGGTCCCTGAACTAGAGGCTCCAGTAGAAAACTGCACTGGTGCTTCCTCCTCATCATCACTCTCCTCCTCACCCTCATCTCCCTTTGGGTCAACAGGCTCTCCATCATTGAACTTGTCACACATGGAATGCGCATCTGAGCTAGGGAATTGCACCCAAATGGCTCCTTAAAGCTCTCTGATGCTGCCTCATCCTCTAAGTCGACCTAGAAATGCTAGAAAATATGGGTGAGTAGTCTCCCGTAGGGCAAAGTTTTCTTCTTCTTAAACTTGAACAGAACCTGGTCCATGTGCCTGAGATTAGCAGCGGGCAGACACACCTGAACACCCACATACAAGGAATAACCCAGGGCAGTAGCCATAAGTGAGGGCTCGGTATTGTGGCCCTTGACCGGGACAAGGTTGGTCTTAGATAACATAGTCAAGACCCTCTGTGACCTACCAAACTCGGTCAAGTTCACCTAGTACTCATACTTCTCATTGGTCAATATGGAATACAGGTGCTTGTACTCTGTCTTGGACACACTGGAGAGTGGGTCTCTCCCTGGTGGGAGGTAGACTCGGTCCCCAATAGAGCTCACTCCAAGTATGTTCCCCCAGCTAAACTTCATTGAAGGAAATATTTACTCCCTTCACAAAAGAGTGAACCCGACACCTTACCGCGTCCTCATGGATGACTGACAAGTTGGAGTAAAAGTACCTGACCAACCTGTGGTAATAGAGCTTGGGAGGAGACAACATGCTGAACCACACCAACCTATCAAATCTCTGCCCCACCTTGAAGGCAACTAACTCTTCAGGGATTGCTTCCCTCCCCACTAGGATCTTCCTGTTATGGAACTTCTCGATGTACAGCCTCTCTACCTCAGCAGACACAAACAGACTAGCATCAAAATGTGCTGGTGTTGCTGCTGCTGCTGCTGCGGGAGCCCTGCTTCCCCTTATCTTAGGCCATTCCACTCTATTTACCTACACACAAGCAATAAAAAGATAATACATGTGTTTGGTCACTCTAACTTCAACAAGAATATAAAGAAGTTCATGTAAATTTTTAGCAACCTAACAATTCAAGTAAATTTGTGAAATTAAAAAGTATTAGGGAATGTAACTCCCTTGAACTTGGGATTAAGGAGAAAAATCCCAATAAACCTTATCATGAATTCGAATTCAGCAATAATAATCAAACATGAACCATATCAATAACATGCTTGTGGGGGTAATTGGAAAGGGAAAATAGCACATCCAAAGCATAGCACAAATCCTTTCTCAAAAACAGTGAGAATTTTGGAGTTTTCTCCTAGTTTCCACCTAAAAATTTGACATTCATGCCAAACGAGTAAGAATACATCCAAACTGTTACCCATCCATGAAAGGTATGATGGATTAGAGCATACAAATTTGTATAAGTTAACTTTGCCCAAAAATAGTAGGAATTTTTGGTTTTGGGAAGGGTTTAACCAACCCTTGTCCTAATCGATGGGAGTACGGATGAATAGGAGTGTTCATTCTTGAATTGAGAGCAATAGAATCAAAGGAAAACAATATTCCATGCCCTTAATGCAACTTAATACAGAAAAAATGGAAAAGAGAAGAAGAACCCAACAAAAACCTTAGAAAAGCCTAAGAACAAACCCTAAGAAGCCAAAATTGGAGAGAAGAACACCTACCTCTGGGTAAGAAGCTTGAATCTTGAGAGAGAAGGGCTTGAATCCACCAAGGGATGGTGAGGAAACTTCAAACGGACGATGCTAGGGCTCCCTGCTCTATGCTTCCTCTCTCTCCTTACAAGCCAAAATGAGTTTTGAAAACTCGCGGTTTGTATTCTTATGAAAATTTTTCGAACGGACGCACAAACGGATCCACTATCATGATTCCGTTCGTGAATCTGTCGAGCGTAAAAACTTGAGTTTTCATTCTTTGAACTGCACAGAACATCGAATGGAACCATGACCAAGGATCTGTCTGTAGTCCCGTATGTCTCGGTCTTTTGGCCAAAATGGACACCCTGAGAAAGGATCCATGAATGGACTCGCATTGTAAATCCGTTCGTTAATCTATCCAGCCTATTCTGGCGATAGAGTCACGAACGGAGTCAGAAGACTAGTTCCGTCCGTTAATCCATCCGCGTTCTAAAGGGCTACTGGCCTACATTTTTGGCTTAGCTTTACCTTTGGGACCTTGGTTCCCCTTGTTTGTTACTACACACATTCTTATGTGAAATTTATTACTTGTCCCCTTGTGGCACCTTGCATTGCTACCCCATGTCCTTTGTGCTAACTTGTGAAGCATCTTATTTATGACAGGTGTTGAAATATGGTCAACACCCGCAACCGAAATTGTTCCCCTCCTAGGGATGACGCCGACAATGTTTCTGAAGACAGTTTGCCTGTACTGCCCCCAATTAACACTAATGCTGATGTTGCTGCACTCCTAGCAACATTTTACGACATGTGCAATGGGAGCATTGGGAGGTGCAACATGAGCAGCGCACTTTCATGTAGACTGTGACCACCAAGCTCCAAAATGTTGGTCAGGAAGGGCAACAAGTACCACCCCCGATGCGCATAGTCCCTGTTCCCGCAGCTGCTGCCACACCTGTTATTCCTCCCCCGGCAGCAGCTGCAATTGAAGTCCTTGCGGTGCAAGTAGTGCCAAATCCACCGCCTCCTGCTCTAGCTGCCCTACCAGTCCAAAATGTGGTGCTAGAGTGGCCTAATGCCTGTAAGCCTTCGAAAAAATTCCAGAAGCATTGTCCTCCTACTTTCTACAAGTTGATTCAAGATTCTATGTTTCCAACTACCTAGATAAGAGATCTGGAGAGAATCTTTGAGGTGTTGCAGTGTAATGACACCGATAAGATTTTATGTGCTACTTACCAACTCCGAGGCGACGCTGATGCGTGGTGGCATTCCTCAAAGGAGCACTTCTAGGCCAAATACCCAAATGCAACCTGGGCTCAGTTCACAGAAGCTTTTCTCGAGAATTTCTTTCCAAAGAACTTTTGAGAGAAGAAGGAAGTTGAGTTTATGAGCCTCAGCCAGGGATCCAAGTCGGTCCTTAAATACCAACAGGCCTTTGAGGAGCATTTCTATTTTGCTCCGACACACATGAAGGCTGAGGAAGTTAAGGCGAGAAGGTTTAGAAGAAGGTTGAGAGCCAACTTGAGTACATCTGTGGTGCTGCATAAGTACCCTACCTATGCGGAAGTGGTTCAAGCTGCTAAGATGATTGAAGATCAGCAGAGAGAGAACTACAAGGCCATACAAGCTGGCAAGAGGTCAATGTCATCTTATAACTCTAGGGGACCTAATAAGTTCCAGAAGAGAGGGGCCTACACGACTGCAACTCCAATTCAGTCCCATAAACCTGACGTGACCCAGGGACCCAAAGCTACATCGGCTCCTTATTATGGGACCTAGACTCTCGTCTATTACAACTATAAGGAGTCCGATCATATGGTCAAGGATTACCCACATCCACGACAGGCAGGTTCGTGGCCAATTGTGACTTCTAAGGCACCCCAAGCAAAGGTAGTTGTTTGCCCACCTCTTCCTTCTCCAGCAAGTAGAACTCAGGGGCGAGTGTATTCTGTCACTCATGAAGAAGCCCAGGCTGACCCTAGTGTCATCACAGGTATTGTACTCAACCACTTGAATGTGATTCCTTATGTTGAGTTTATCATGGTTAGTTGTTCAATGTTTGTCAGGCATGATTTTTGTGTGTTCCCTACCTGCTTATGTGTTGTTTGACTCGGAAGCTTCACACTCCTTTATATCACCTTCGCTTGCCGAGAAACTACCTATTGGATCAGCAAGTATGGAGCAAAAACTGATAGTCTGTACATCGATGGGAAGTAAGGTTAAGCTTGACCAAGTCTTCAAATCTTGTCCTGTTCGAATAAGTGGCCATGGGCTGGAGGCTAGTTTGATAGTCTTGGATATGAAAGACTTCGATATAATTCTGGGAATAGATTTGTTGTCCACACACGGAGCCAGCTTGATTTGCGCAGAGAGGAAGGTACTCTTCAAGTCAGAGGAAGGGAAGGAATTTGTGTTTAAGGACAACAAAAGCAAGACGCCTAAGAAAACTATCATTTCAGCTCTTTAAGTCCAGAAGTTGATAAAAGAAGATTGTCTATGTAACTTAGCCTCCGTGCTGGACACCAAAGCCAAGATTACACCTATGGAAGAGATAAGTGTAGTAAGAGACTTCCTTGATGTCTTTTCGGAAGACCTCACACGATTACCACCAGATCGGGAGATGATGGACCTGGTGCTTGGTGCTGCTCCAATGTCTAAGGCACCCTACAGAATGGCCCCATCAAAATAGAAGGAACTTCAAGAGTAACTCAATGATTTTTTGAAGAAGGGCTTCATTAGGCCAAGTGTTTCCCTATGGGGCACACCTATTTTGTTCTTAAAGAAGAAGGACGGTAGTATGCGTATGTGCATTGATTACCGTGAACTCAATAAGCTTACAATCAAGAATCGGTACCCGCTTCCTAAGATCGACAATTTATTCGATTAGTTGCAAGGTGAAAGAGTATTCTCAAAGACCGATCTCCACTCAGGATACCATCAGTTGAAGATCAAAAGTAGTGACATCAATAAAACAGTGTTCAGATCGCGATATGGACAATACGAGTTTTTGGTTATGTCCTTTGAACTAACCAATGACCCAGCAGCTTTTATGGAGCTAATGAACAAAGTGTTTCACGATGTGCTGGATAAGTACGTTATTGTGTTTATTGATGACATTCTGGTCTACTCTAAGAGCGAAGAAGAGCACGCTGACCACCTTTACTTTATGCTGCAATGTCTGAAAGAAAAGCAACTGTATGCTAAGTTTAGCAAGTGCGAGTTCTGGCTATAACAAGTGGCTTTCTTAGGTCACTTGGTTTCTGCCAGGGGCATTGAACTTGACCCCGGCAAGGTAAAGTCCATAGTTGACTGGGAGACGCCTAAGAGTGTAGCAGATATTCGTAGCTTCCTCGGTCTAGCTAGCTACTATAAGAGATTTATTGAGAACTTTTCAAGGATTTCAGCTCCTATGACTTGACTAACTCGGAAGGGAGTGAAGTTTGAGTGGTCCGATGATTGCGAGAAGAGCTTCCAGGAATTGAAGCAGCGACTGATTTTGGCTCTGGTACTCAACATTCCAAATGGTATTGGAGGGATGGTAGTTTATTGTGATGCTCCAAGATGGGCCTTGGCTGTGTCCTGATGCAGGATGGAAAAGTGGTAGCCTATGCTTCTCGTCACTTGAAGGATTATGAAAAGAATTACTCAACTCATGACTTAGAGTTGGCGGCTATGGTCTTTGCTCTGATGATCTGGAGACACTACCTGTATGGAGAGAAGAGTACAATCTACAGTGACCATAAGAGGCTTAAGTACTTCTTTACCCAGAATGAACTTAACATGAGACAGAGGCGATGGTTGGAGCTCATGAAGGACTATGATTGCACAATCCACTATCACCCTGGTAAGGCAAACGTTGTGGTAGATGCTTTTAGTCGAAAGTCCCAGACCTTATCCCTGGCGTCCTTAGCGGTTAGTAAGGAACTTGGTGAGGAGGCTAGAAGGATGGATTTGGAGTAACTGGTAGAGGGTGTTACTCTATCTCTAGCAGCCTTATCGGCGCAGTCAACCTTGGTGGAAAGGATTTAGTCTGCTTAGGCCTCAGATGAATGGTTCCAAGAGATCATTGAAGCCATCCAAGGTGATACACAGTGAGATCTGGGTTTCACTTTGACTGAGAGCGGTGTTCTCTTGTTTAGGGATCGACTATGTATTCCCAAGGATGATCAACTGAGAAAGGAAGTGTTGACAGAAGCACACCCTCCCTATTCGATTCACCTAGGTAGTACTAAGATGTACAAGGACCTGAAGGGACACTATTGGTGGAGTGGAGTGAAGAGGGATGCAGCTGAATTTGTGGCTAGGTGTCTCACTTGTCAGCAAGTGAAGGCAGATAGACAGCGGCCGCATGGCCTTTTACAATCCTTGCCCGTGCCAGAATGGAAATGTGAACATGTTACCATGGACTTCATCACTGGACTACCTTGTACGCCCAGAGGTGTTGATGCTCTATGGGTTATTGTGGATAGGTTGACAAAGATAGCTCATTTCATCCCAATCAAGGTCACCTATTCTATGGATAAGCTGGCTCTCTTGTATATTGATAACGTGGTTCTCCTACATAGAGTTTTGTTAAAATAATACCGCAAGCGTACGGGTCAATCGTAGCTACGGGTCGAACACGAGGAGATATACGCCACTCTATTTAATTAACTTAAAAGTAATGCAAAGTGAACCAAATTAAAGTGTTAAATTAAACTAATTAAACTAATGAAAATTAATGCATCCTAACTTATAAGCATCTAACAAAATTAAGGGATTAAATTGGCGTCCTAACACATGAGCATCTAACCTATCAAACTAAAGCGAATTGAAAGGAATAACAAAATCGCAGCCACACTTCATAATCACATAAAAAGAAATAAGGGAATAAAAGGGCATCCACATACCACAACCATATAAAAAAATAAAAGAAATAGAGGGAGAAGAAGAAGAAGATAGAGAGAGATAGAGGAAAGGGAGAATGAGATTAAGGGTTTAGAGAATGAGATACCTTGATGTGCTTGAATACTTGAATAAACTCACCATGGCTTCCTCTTCTAAATCTCCATGTCTTGTCATCAACATAGGAACTTAGACTAGTAAGCTTTAAACTAAAACTATTACAATCATTAAACTAGACTTATGAAATCAAAACTAAGAACTTGAAATCAAAACTAAGAACTTAAGTCAAAAATAGGAAAAGAAGAGAAAATCTCACTACGTGAATGAAATAAAAATTACATTAAAAAATTGAATTAAAATTGAACTAGAAACTAACTAAAAACTGAATTAAAACTAACTCCTTACAACCCAGAGGGCAAGGGGTATTTATAAGGGGAAGAGAGGAGAAGAGAGAAGAGGGAAGTGTAGGAGAAATATTCCCTAAGAAAAGAGAATATTCTCTTCTCCTTCCTCTTTTACAATGCCTTGAATCCTAAGAAAAAAGAAAAAAAATAGAAAGAAGAAGAAGAGAAGATTGTTTACATAGACCTTCTATTTCTAGAAAAGTAAACTTCCAATTCTAACAAGTGCTTCCTTTTCTTTGTAGATATCTTCTCCAAGCAATAAAATCAAAGCATCTTTGATTTTTCAACTTTCCATAGGTGAGAGAATATCTTTTAAAATAAATCTATCCCAAGTAGAATTCCAGAAGTGCCCTTGAGAAGTTGGAGGAGAGAGAGAGTTAGGGTGATGACTAGGATTCCTTCAAGAATAAATAAAATACCCATTCTGTCCTTCAAAAAACGTGGAGCATGGGGTGCTTATATAGGCCTCACCATTGTGTTCCTTACGAAAATCACCCAAAATAGACCCAAATTTCGTCCAATTTGGAGTTCGGGAGCCCAAGATATCTCAAGTTGAAGTTGGACTGTCCAGAGCCCTCCAAATGGAATCTTTCGGGTACAAGAAATTTAACTTCTAGTTATTGCGTTAAGACCCCTGGCATCTGAAATTTTGCTTCATTTTGTCCCTGTCCGACTATCAATAATTATAAATAAACCCCTACAGACCATTTTCGCACTTCGCTATGGAAACGGCCGTAACTTCTTCGTTTCAACCCGGAATCAAGTGCCGTTTGAACCATTGCGAAGCTGACTCGATGGGCTACGCATCTAAGCCATTAACACCTCTAAACAGCTTAAAAACATTTCCTTAGCATCATCTCCTCTATTTTCACAAGAATTCACCTAAAACCTAAAAAGCACAAGAAAGCACCGAGTACCTGTGTCCAATGTGGTAAAATATATGTTTTATGCCCTAAGATTTCACACATAAATGTGCTCATCAGATTCCCCCACACTTGAACGTTACTTGTCCTCAAGTAAACAAAAGAAAAACTAACCTAGAATGCAAAAATCCTAACTCACTTTCGTAGGAATCACGGTTGCACTTAGCATGTGCAACAAGCCTTTAAACCCCTAGGTTACCCCTAGTGGATGAGTTTTGTCTCATGGGTGTTTGCAGTGAATATACACCCAAAATTCAATTGTAAATGAATGCTGCAAATTTTAATCATGGCATAAGTAGGACAGTGCACATAATCCCAAAAAGTATTCAACTAAAGATCAAGGAGCCAAAGGTTCCCCCACACTTGAATTTTATCACCCCACATCAATTCAAGTAACAAGCATGCATCAAGTTCAAGGAATCTCCCCATATTTTCTGAACACTACTCACCTTCAAGTAAAACCCCCATAGCATCGATGGAACCAAAGACTTAAGCATTGAGTATTATTGACCATACTTTTTTTTTTTTCAGGCATTAAGGCAAAAGTTTTTTTCTTTCTCAACCACAAACTCTATTTCTACTCCACTACTGTTCTCTGAATAACATGGTGGAGCATACACCAGACACCCAAATACTTGGTAGCTTCGCTTTTTGCATATATCCATAGGACATTGAGACATTGATGCAAGAGTTTTTTTTTTTTTGGGTTTCCTTCCAAGGAATTTCGATCAAGTCACCCTACTTCATGAGGCACAGTGCCCTGTCTAGTCCCAAGGAATTCCACTTTCTTTTCTATTCCTTATTTTTTTTCTTTTTCTTTTTTTTTCATTCACTTCCACTTTCATGCCTTGCCTTGCCACAAACAAATTGGTCTCAACTACTAGCCAAAAGATCAAAGGGTCCATAAAACACATAGAGGAATCTAACCATCAAATGAAATAACGCTCATATTTTTCAATTCAATCCCTCTCACCGAATACAAACCAATTACCGTCCTTGAAAAGGGATTTTTTATTATTTCGCATGCTAGGACACCTAATTCCCTCTTTCTCTCGCTTTGCAATCAAAGAGACATATGCACAAAACCAAACTATTGTCACAATCAAAATTCATCAATTAAGCCCAACATCCCCCCCACACTTAATTCATGCAGTGTCCTCAATGCATGCATAAAAGAAAAAAACAAGGACAAGGGAGGAGATAAAGGGGCTTACCAGATATAATAAAAAAAGAGGGTCATGAAGAATGATGAGCTCTACAAAAAGTGCTAGGAGCAACAACAAAAATCTCAATCCATGGCCAGTAAATGGAGAAATAGCTTCAGACCCAGAAAACACTCGACCATGAATTTTAGTAAAATAAGAAATAATATAAAAGTTAAGCACAACTGAGAAATATCCAATAGAAAAAACTGTCCTCATGGGACAGTGGAAAATGAAGGCACTAAAACTCAGGCCATAAATCCTTCCCTTCTCTTCCATTTGCAATGTAGAATACCTATCATTCTTTGAAAAATCAATCAAGAACAGATCACAATAAGCATAAAAAGGATTATGAATAACCTCATCTAAATAATCATCAAAAATTGGAGGTTTACTCAAATCAATCTTAGCAATATAACTATCGGCTATTTGCATAACTTAGTTTGCCAAATAAGGATCATGGAAATATACTTGAAAGGCATTATGACTAACATTGTCCTCCTCAATAAAATCGTCAAACCTAGGAGGTTTGGAAAAATCAACATGTGAGACAATGAAATCCTCAAAATGACAATTATCTAAGTTTTCCAAAGAGAGAGGGGGAGATCGAATTTCCTGGCTTTCTATGTTATCATGAAAATCTGATTCTAAATCAACAAATTCACTAGGCTCACTAAAATCAAAAATTTCAGGCAAAAGGTGGACTTCCCCAGGTAGCTCATCAAACCTCGCTTCACTAATATCTTTAGGAGACTCAATCTCAACAAATAAATTGTCATGAAAAGCATCTTGTTGGGAGTGACTCTCATTAACCTCAAATTGGGGTGGTGGACTTTCAATATCATTAAACTGTGGATGGGGCAGTTCATTCTGAACAGGAATCTGGTAGCATAGACTAGGTTCAGGCTGACTAGGTAATGTACCCGTTTCCTCCTCTTGCACCATGGTTATCAGTTGAGAGAGTTACTTCTCCATGGCATTTTGGCCTGTTGTGAGAAGGTCAATGTATTTCTCAAGCTCATTCAGTCTGGCCTCCTCACCCATGTTTTGAAACTCAAGGGGTTGGTGATATGGTTCAAGGAGAGGTGGCACATTGAGATTTAACGGAGGGTTGGGCATTGGAGGACCAAACTGACCATGATATTGGAAATTGGGTGGTCCAGCTTGGTTATTCCATTGATCCGACAAAAAATCGGGATGATCACTCCACCCCTGATTGTAAGTGCCAAAAGAATTGTATTGAAATTGAGGACTCACATTCTCATCACCATAGCTACCCCCATAAAGATTAGGGCATCCTTCCATAACATGGATTGTCTGGGGAAGTGACCAATCAAAATTTCCCGAAAGCCCATAGTTGGGTTGGGGAGCAAAATTGTACTGGGGTGGTGCAAAATTGTTCTCTCTCTCACTACTTTTGGCTTCCCTAACCTGTTTAAACATTTCCTCCAAAATCATGGTTGCCTTAGCATAGGTCCATCTTTCCCCCAAAGTCTTATTTGGAAGTGTATCTCCCATTATTCTAAATTAACCACCTATCCCAAATTAAGGTCTCCCATAAAAAAAAAGTTTAAAGAAAAATAAAAGACTAGAAAAAAAAAATACTAAAAACAAGAGGGAGCCCAAGGTAGATAGTGCATCTATCCCTCAGAAATCGAAACAATGGTTCCAAAGCTGTAAGGTTGCCATATAGGTTGACAGCAAGGGAACCCGTATAGTCTTCACAAGCCACCTACGGGCGACTCCAAATGGATTCTGATGTAGGGTGGAGGACTACTATACGTTTATGTTTCCAACGCTCTCACTATGTCGCTTTCTTGTTATCAAGAGTGGTCACCTCCAAAGATAAGTCACATGCCAATCCAAACCACCCAACGAATCAAGGGGCACCAAGATTGGCTGGGTTTGGGCATATGAAGGACTTTAGATTGGGCACACACTATTGAAACAGAAAAGAAACAAGAGGAGGTTTTCAAAATTTTTTTTTTTTTTAAAAAAAAAAAAGAAAGAGGAGAAAGAGAATAAACTAAAGCACTTCGAATTACTTAAAAATTAAAAAAATAAAGTGGTCAATAATCTCCCCGGCAACGGCGCCAAAAACTTATTTTTGTTAAAATAATACCGCAAGCGTACGAGTCAATCGTAGCTACGGGTCGAACACGAGGAGATATATGCCACTCTATTTAATTAACTTAAAAGTAATGCAAAGTGAACCAAATTAAAGTGTTAAATTAAACTAATTAAACTAATGAAAATTAATGCATCCTAACTCATAAGCATCTAACAAAATTAAGGGATTAAATTGACGTCCTAACACATGAGCATCTAACCTATCAAACTAAAGCGAATTAAAAGGAATAACAAAATCGCAGCCACACTTCATAATCACATAAAAAGAAATAAGGGAATAAAAGTGCATCCACATACCACAACCATATAAAAAAATAAAAGAAATAGAGGGAGAAGAAGAAGAAGATAGAGAGAGATAGAGGAAAGGGAGAATGAGATTAAGGGTTTAGAGAATGAGATACCTTGATGTGCTTGAATACTTGAATAAACTCACCATGGCTTCCTCTTCTAAATCTCCATGTCTTGTCATCAACATAGGAACTTAGACTAGGAAGCTTTAAACTAAAACTATTACAATCATTAAACTAGACTTATGAAATCAAAACTAAGAACTTGAAATCAAAACTAAGAACTTAAGTCAAAAATAGGAAAAGAAGAGAAAATCTCACTACGTGAATGAAATAAAAATTACACTAAAAAACTGAATTAAAATTGAACTAGAAACTAACTAAAAACTGAATTAAAACTAACTCCTTACAACCCAGAGGGCAAGGGGTATTTATAAGGGGAAGAGAGGAGAAGAGAGAAGAGGGAAGTGTAGGAGAAATATTCCCTAAGAAAAGAGAATATTCTCTTCTCCTTCCTCTTTTACAATGCCTTGAATCCTAAGAAAAAAGAAAAAAATAGAAAGAAGAAGAAGAGAAGATTGTTTACATAGACCTATTTCTAGAAAAGTAAACTTCCAATTCTAACAAGTGCTTCCTTTTCTTTGTAGATATCTTCTCCAAGCAATAAAATCAAAGCATCTTTGATTTTTCAACTTTCCATAGGTGAGAGAATATCTTTCAAAATAAATCTATCCCAAGTAGAATTCCAGAAGTGCCCTTGAGAAGTTGGAGGAGAGAGAGAGTAAGGGTGATGACTAGGATTCCTTCAAGAATAAATAAAATACCCATTCTGTCCTTCAGAAAACGTGGAGCATGGGGTGCTTATATAGGCCTCACCATTGTGTTCCTTGCGAAAAATCACCCAAAATAGACCCAAATTTTGTCCAATTTGGAGTTCGGGAGCCCAAGATATCTCAAGTTGAAGTTGGACTGTCCAGAGCCCTCCAAATGGAATCTTTCGGTCCAAGAAATATAACTTCTGATTATTGCGTTAAGACCCCTGGCATCTGAACTTTTGCTTCATTTTGTCCCTGTCCGACTGTCAATAATTACAAATAAACTCCTACAGACCATTTTCGCACTTCGTTATGGAAACGGCCGTAACTTCTTCGTTTCAACTCGGAATCAAGTGCCGTTTGAACCGTTGCAAAGCTGACTCGATGGGCTACGCATCCAAGCCATTAACACCTCTAAACAGCTTAAAAATATTTCCTTAGCATCATCTCCTCCATTTTCACAAGAATTCACCTAAAACCTGAAAAGCACAAGAAAGCACCGAATAACTCTGTCCAATGTGGTAAAATATATGTTTTATGCCCTAAGATTTCACACATAAATGTGCTCATCAAGTTCCATTTTACATTATCTCAGATCGAGACCCCAAATTCACATCCAAGTTTTGGGCAGATTCCAGAGAGCTATGGGTACCTTGTTGAGTTTTAGCATTGCCTTCCACCCTTAGACGGATGGGCAGTCGGAGAGAACTGTATAGACATTGGAAGACATGCTCCGAGCCTATGCCATTGATATGCAAGGTAACTAGGATGAGCACATCTCGCTTATCGAATTCGCCTACAACAATAATTATCAAGCTACTATTGGGATGGCACCATTTGAAGCTCAATATGGGAAGAAGTGTCGGACTCCATTGTACTGGGACGAAGTAGGTGAGTGACGCATCCTTGGGCCAGAATTGGTCCAAGCAACTTGTGAGAAGGTGGATTTGATCCGTGAACGAATCAAGGCTGCCCAGTCTAGGCATAAAGGCTATATGGACCAAAGACGGAAGGATCTAGAGTTTTCTCTCGGTGATAAGGTATTCCTCAAGGTGTCGCCCACTAAGGGCATGATGCAGTTCAGCAAGAAGGGCAAGCTAAGCCCGAGATACATTAGGCCTTACAAAATTCTTGTGAAGATCAGACTGGTGGCTTATCGATTGGCACTCCCACCATCTTTAGATGGCTTGCACGACGCCTTCCACGTGTCCATGTTACAGAAGTACGTGTATGACCCAAGCCATGTTCTATCACAAGAACCCCCAGAGTTGGCAGTGGATATGTCTTATAAGGAACAGTCCGAGAAGATTTTAGACAGCAAAGTGATGAATCTCCGCAATAGAACTATTTACTACGTGAAGGAGAAATGGTGTAACCACCCAAAGGAAGTAGCGTCCTGGGAAGCCGAAGTGGAGATGCGGGCAAAGTACCCTTCCCTTGGATTCTTACAAGGTACGCCAAATTTCGGGGATGAAATTTCTTGTAAGGTAGGGGGATGTTACATCCGCACTGGGATTTGCTAATTAATTATAGTTTCTCTCTCTTATGACGTGTGCGTTGGGGAACTATTTTCACTTGTGGTCAAACCCAGCCATAAGATCATTGACCAATATACAGGTCTACCTGTCGAAGAAAGGTTCCTCAACTGGCAGTGGGGGAGATTTGTCGATGGTGATTTCATCGACCACCCTCCTAGCACGAGTCCCCGGAGTGAAGAGCACTGGAAGGCGTTTCCAGTGTTCCCACATTTAGACACCTCACTCAGTAATGAGCTAAGCATCACGGTCTAGAAACTCTTCGGGATCATAAAGGACACGTCATGACGGTCGGGGGGTAAGATATTGCCCTGATGTATATTAGTGTACCCTCCCTTATGGCCTTGAAGTGTGGGCCAAATCCCAACAAACTTTCCTTAAGGTTCTGCCCTTACAGTAGTGACGGAGTCACGAATGGACTCACAAGACTGCCTCCGTCCAAGAATCCATCCTTGCTGTTTCAGGCTTTCGAGTGTTTTCCTCGTGTGGGACCCACACCTTGTGCCCTAGGCATCCTACCTAAGCACCCAGACAAGGTCGACCCCACCCTTGGTCTCCTTGAATTGTGCATGTGCCATATAGGTGGACCCACTTGCCTATGGTGGCATTTAATTGAGTTTTGCCTCTTAAAGCCCTAAGCCAAACAGGCCCTAAGTAAGAGCATTGTTATAAATGCACAGCCCAACCATTTATGGCTCTTTCACTCTCTCTACCTACCCAAAACTGTTGACAGCTTGGAGGGCAATGAAGTTGAAGGAGAAGGTGATTGGAGGGAGCTGTTGGACGTGGAAGCCATTCATTGGCTCATCATTTAGGTGAGTACTCCTCCCCTCTCCCTCTCTTTCTATTTCAAAGCGGGAAATCCCTTGTGGATCGATTCCAGCTTAGCATTTCCTTTTGGAAACCCAATACCCCTCTTTGGTTCCCTAATTAGAGGCCTACTTCTCTCTCTCTTGATGCCTTTCATGATTAAATGGCTTGAATTACTGTACCTAGTCTCAAGACCTAAATCTAGGGTTTGGGAAACCCTAGAGATGGTTCCAAACCCCTTGAAATCCTCTAAGGCCCATGCTGAGCTAGGTGCTTTGTACCTTAACGAAGCTTGGGACTCACCTCCCTAAGCCTAGGAATCCTGTGGTCTCATGTGTGGAAGGTTGGAGGTGAAAATCCTTCAAAATCCTAAAAAGAGATTCGATGGATCCACGAACGGATCCATCATCATGGTTCCTTTCATTGATTCATTTTGTATAACCTGGTTGACTAGTTGGGACAGAGCCACGAATGGATTCACCTAAGTGGTTCTGTCCGTAGCTCCGTTCACTCTCGGGAATGTCTCAGGGTCCGGACAGATGCACGAACGGATTCACTTGGAAGTTTTGTCCGTGAATCCGTCCCATCTATTTTCACTGCATTGCCTGGGCGAAACCAAGAATGGACTCACTTAATTGCCTCCGTCCCTGCGTCCGTCTGTGCTGTCTTGAATTAAACCTTAAACTAATTATCAAGACCCTTCGTGGGACCTGCCTATACTCTTCTAACATTATTTTCACGCATCTCCAGACTTCGTAACCTATACGGGAGTACGTGCACCAAGGTAAATCTTATCAAACACCTGGAGCAACAATCAAGCAAACTGTGAGTGGGTTTTGGGCTATGTTTGGGCTTGATTTATATATATGTCTATATAGATCCTATAATTACTGTTATGCTTGCATCCATTATGAACATGCTGCATCCTTGCATATAAACTATGTTGGTTATGAATTGATGCAATGTAATTATGTTTTTCTATCGGGTTACGGTGCTGGGTATGCTGGTGTCGGAACCCCAGAAATTATATGAGAATTATTGATTGTCATCCTGCCTTGTATGTGCTGTGTAGTGCTGGTATCTGGGTACTAGATGGAATGGGATGTTGATGCACTCGGAATACCTCTCGGGACGATAGGACTTGCATGCAGTATATCTGTGGTTAGGATTCACTTCCCCATGCTACAACCCTTACCACCAGGGGTTTAGGTGCTAGGTGATCGGGGCTTCTTGTTGCCTGTGGGGTAGAGAGGCCAGGCCAAGGATGACCACTGATCTTCGGGGTCCGCCACTGGATGGCCTTGGAGGCTTCAACTGGCGTAGGCTCCCTAGGGATAATAAAGGTTTCATTGAGGTGATAAGTTAAGTGACCCACAGTGTCTCCTGAGTTATCATAGAAGTATATACCCCTGACTTAGCCTGTTTGTTAGGTGGAAAATCTATTTAACATTACATTCATTATGGACTATGTGTGATTGTGTGTTTGTGCATTTCCCTTCCCCTCACTGGCTCAGTGGAGCTAATCCCCTGTGTACACACTCTTTTAGATTTTGATGTAGATGGTGGATATCTGGCTGGTCTAGAGGCCCAGCCAACGGACTACGATGGTATTGGTATGGAGGAACCTGAAGCTATGTCAGAGGAACACGGCGACGGATGCCCCTGTGATGATTATGCCTACGGGTCGTGATGTTGTTGGGGATAATCCCTTCTTTTGATTCTTTTGGGGCGTTGTGCCCATTATGAACATTTATCTGTAATTACTTTATATTATTTTGAGTAGTTACGTCATGGTCAGTCGGCAAACAGTGTTAAACTACTATTGTATCACCTAGCCAGCTGAACATCTAGTAACTGCTATTTATGTCGCTTCCGCTTGTATTTACTCTGTTTGAATGAAATATTCTATCCTTTTCTATAAATTGTAATCTTTGTGCTTGTCCTTGACTGTTGACTATGTACTGGGACACTGTGTCATTGATCCTGGTAGAAAAGAGGATGATGCGTGTCATCCTAGTCACCCTTTGACTGTGCTATATTCCTAATGGGTGGAGTGGGGGCGTGACAGTTACTCTGTTCGACGAATGGACAAAGTCAGTCTTTTACCTCCACCTGAGTTGTGGGACGTCATCTGTTTTGCATAATTGCATTTATTTAAAGCGTACAGGTATACATTTCTTTCGTTAACTTTTAATTTCAGTACGATGTAGTCCTTTCAAGTACTCTCGTGTAGTGTACAGTAGTTAGTGTAACATAGTTTAATTTAATTAAATAGTTTATGCATCATTATTTAGCCATACATGTGGGAATAGGACATTCATGGAGGCAGAATATTCAAAAATAAGCATCTAGTAGAAAGACTGATTTATCTGGGTGAGGTGGGTGCCTAACACCTTCTCACTCTCATAACCTTACCACTTACCTTGAATCTCTGACCAGACCAGCCGAAGTCTCGTAGCCCTTCTAGGGCTACACCAATGGGTCCTAGGCCTAACCCTAGGTGGCGACTCCATTTCATTTTATTTTATGACCCCCATCCCTTGATAAGTTGAACCATCCTGCCTAAGAAGACGCATTTCCTTCTCTTTGCCCCAAAACAGAGGACCAATTAAAAAACCCTCAGTACGCCAGCAAACACCAGGAATGGATTCTCACAACTCCATATCTGCATATGATATTTTCTTTGATGAACTTTGCTATCTTTGTAGCTGTCAGAACAGCATAAGACTGTGCCTCCACCCATTTGGTGAAATAATCTATGGCGACGAGGATGAATTCATGCCCATTGGATACCTTTGGAGTCACTTTTCCTATTATGTCAGTGCCCCAAGTGGAAAATAGCCGGGGAGCATTCAATGAATGGAGCTCCGTCGGAGGAATGTGAATGATGTTGGCAAAGATTTGGCATTTGTGACACCTTTTGACGAATGTGGTGCAATATTCCTCCATAGTTGCCCAATAGTATCCCAATCTTAGGATTTTCTTGGCGAGCATCCTGGCATTCATGTGCAGTCCACAGATTCCCTGATGGATTTCTTCCATGATCACTTGAGCTTGTTCGTCATTTAAACACAACAATTGTATGCCATCATAAGACCTTTTGTACAATAGGTCTCCTTGGAGCATGAATTGCATGGCATACTTCCGTAAGCGCTTCTTTTCACCCATTGTAAAATATTCAGGGTACTTCTTTTATCTAATGAAATCAATTATGGGTGCAGGCCATGTCTTCCCATCAGTTGTCAAAGTATTCACTGACTCTTCATATGCTGGTTCACACCTTCTATCTACAAGAAATGGATGCATCTGGGTATCCAAGCTGTACTCAACCATCGAAGCTAGGGTGGTCAAAGCATCTACAACTCTGTTGTTGACTCTTGGTAAGTATTCGAAGGTAATTTCTTCAAAATTTTTTATTATCCCTTCCAAATGTTCTTGGTAGGGTTTTAGCTTCTCATCCTTCGTTTTCCATTTTCCTTGAGTTTGACAGATCACGATTGATGAATCCCTATAGACTCTCAATTTCTTGATCTCCAATGCCATGGCGGTTTTAAGATCGATCACACATGCTGAATTCTATGTTGTTGGTGTACTGGAATTCTAGCCGGAAAGCATATGGTAAATAGAGATCTTCTGGGGCTATTAGTAACATTCTTGCCCTAGATCCCCTTTAATTGGCAGCGCCATTAAAATATAATTACCACCAATCTTTGCAGTCTTCTTCCATATATGCTCAGTCTTCATCTGGGAATGAGTCTTCCATTGGTTGTGAATCTAATCCCACTGGGTGTGCCGCTAGATGATCTGAGATTGCTCGTCCCTTCATAGACTTATGGTTGACATATGTTATGACAAATTCTGATAACAGCAACAACCATCTAGCCATCCTTCCTGTTAGTGTTGGTTTCTCAAATAGGTGTGAATTCACCTAGAGGGGGGTGAATAGGTGAAGGTAGTGGAGTATAACAACTAATGCTGAATTAAAAAGTTATCAATGAAAAGACAAACAATTAACAAAGATAACACAAGAGATTTATAGTGGTTCGGCCAAAATTGCCTACGTCCACTCCTCTTAACTTAGAGAGAGTTCCACTAAAAAAAATCTTGAGTATGAGCAAGAGAACTCGTACAAATCTTGATTGAGAGCAAGAGAACTCAACACTACCAACTACTCTTAATTTTGAGCAAGAGGACTCAACCAATCTTGATTCCGAGCAAGATGACTCAATTAACTCATATAATAAAAATTACTAGGGAAAAGGGTTACCTCAACCTTAGTAAGAGTGTAGCTACTTTCCACTTGAGGCTTAAAGCTAAGTGAATTGAAAGAGCTAGTGAGGGAATGTACTTGAATGAATGCTTGATGAAGAATGCACATTTCAATGCTTTGAATAATCAAGTAGTAATATCTTTTCATGCCTTTGGTTAGCTTGATTAATTGTATTTAGCTTAATTAAGCTTACCTATTTATAGGCAAAGGTGCTCAAGGCATCTAAGACTTAATACTAAATTCGGACACTAATCTGTCCTAATCTGGTATGCCATTTTCCAATTCGGTATGTCGGATCATGGAATATATCCGTTGACCAGTCATATGCCAATTCAGTAAATTGGATCATGATTCGGCATGCTGGATTGTGATTCAGTAAGCCGGTTCATGATTTGGCATATTTCGTTTGCTCTCTATGAGCAAACCCTGAGATTGTATTTTGCAGTCAAAAGGGGATTTGGCATGCCGGATCTGGATTCGGTATGTTGGATCAGCTGTTTTTGCTGAAAATGGCTAAGTCCTTATTTGGACAAGCCGGGACCAATTGCTTAGGTTTAGTCCATGTAAGAAGTGTCTAAAATTATCCCCTAGGGTCACACTACATGTATGTATGCGTGGGTATGTGCATTACATTTGAATATGGACTTTAACTTAAATACAACTCGATACAATATTAGACAAATTCTTTAAGGCTTGTTTCCCATGAATTTTGTTTGAAGAGAAGTCTTGAGTTGTGGTCTTCACTTCAAAAGTCTTTGAAAGCTTTGTCTTGGGGCATCAAACTTTTAAGTGCTCCCCCTTACTTAATGCTCTTCTCATGTGAAGTCTCTCTATACAACTTAACACAAGTTATGTCAAACCCGCCCTTGATTGGCTGGGAGTTTGAATGAAAGACAGGAACCCCTGACAAGGCATCCAAGCACACTGCACTCCAGTGACTGAATTTAATGGAGAACCCCCGAGGATGTCCTCCTATATACCTGTCAGAAGATGGATTGCAAACCCTTGCAGTTGCACTGCCCACAGTATAATGTACTGCATGGACTACAGGTATTCTCTCTCCTCTCCATAAATGTGGGGCCCACACCTAAAAATAGGTGCATTAGACCCTGGGTGAGGTGTAGGTGTAAGGCCAACACCCTGGGCCAAACCCCTGTGCAAGTCCAAAGTGATACAGCCTTGCTGTATTCTCTGGGCGATGCACTGGGCGATGCACACATCACCCAGAGACATCACCCAGAGTGGGAAAGATCAGTATTTTAATCTGCAGATGTGTGTGGACCACCCATATTGGCCATGGGCACCCTCCACAGGTTGATGGGAGTCTAGGGAACCACCTCATACCCTTGGACCCCTGTGGACCCCACCAAAGTGCCCGGAATGACTGAGAATCAGTCTAAAAACACATTTTAAATAGTGGCCTAAGCAGCCAAACAGGCCTTAGTAGAGGGCTGGCCTATAAATAGAGGCCCCTTGGCTCATTTTAGAGCTCTAGTTGCTACTGAAACCGTGGGAGAGAAAGAAGAGAGAAAAGAGAGGAAGAGAAGGAGAAGAAGAAGGAAGAAGGAGAACAGAAGGGGGAAAAGCATACCTGTGCATCAAGCTCCGCTCCAGCAGCCATCCTTGATCATTCCAGGTATAAAACCACACCTGCTATGTTGTTGTACTACTGTTACTTCTTATCTTCATAGATCCCTACAGTTTTGATGTATTTTTTGTCATGGTCTGCCCAAAACACTAAGGGGCTGCCATGTGCTGCTTCAGATCCAACATGCGAACTGATTGTATGGAGGATCTGAGCTTTGTTTATGAAGTTTTGCTGCTGTTTTGCTTTGTGAACTGAAATCCATGCTTGTGCCAGACTGCACTGCATTGTTGCACCAAGAACAGGTAGTCTGGGCTCAGATCTGTGCACACAGGCTGCATCCAGCTTAGCCATGTGTTGCAAGCAACCCTAGACCACCCTACTCCACGTAGGAACAGCCTTGCATGCAACCCAAATCGTGACTTGCAGCTAGAACTCAGCTGGGTTACTATTTACTGGGCTGTCTGGGCAGCTTCTGGCAGCTAAGAGGTGGGCCCAGGTCAAAATCAAAGTGGACCAGTGCAAACCACACCACATGGGGTCCATAATGACACATGCATGTAGGGTCGATCAAGGCACTGCCTATGGTGCAAAACCTTGGAATTGGAGCCTATTCACGTTCTAAACAGGCTCTGGGTGATAGCACTGGGCGATGCACACATCACCCAGAGACATCACCCAGAGAATTAAACTGGTTATTTTTGCAAATCTGACTTTGGGGCTTCCACCCATGGACTGGGTACAGTGTAAGGAGGTGGTAAATGACTAAAATACCCCTCCTCATATCCATAATTATGAACACTTTAGGTACCCAAGTGGGCCCCGTAGGGCTTAGAAACCCTGTCTGTGTTGGTCCTATAGCACTGTGGACTTGGGGACTATGTTGTAAGACTGTTGTGACCTAAAATCATGTGCCGTAGTGGTGAATTACCATTCTAACACTAGACCACAGTCTATGGATGATGCACCGGGACATAGGCCTAAAGCCCAGTGCAAGGCCCAGAGAATTGCAAGTGATACTATACTGAGCACCGAGTCAAATCAGTGAGTCCAGATCAACACTAGGACATCCAAAAATAGTTTGGAATATTAAATGACATATTTCTGATTTATACTTTAGGGTTTGACCTCGCGCTCGGTGTGCATGCCACGTACTGGTCAAAACTGATCAAACAACTGAACCAGTAGGATCAGACAAAGGTGAGTGAAATGTCATCGTGTATGTACGTGTAACATGAATAATATGCAGAATCTAATTTACATAAATATTAATATTATGATTCATGTTTAATTCAAGTCTTATAAATACAATGCAATACTGTATAATTGTTGATCAACTCTGTTTGAATATTTCCATGTTGATTGTGATTACTAGACTAGATGTTGTAGTCGGCTTAGAAATGAGGCCTGTGGTAGCCTATAGAATGGGATGTGGTTGACACCACCCGACTCATACGATGCCATATAGACATGGGGTTAGAGTTTCATCACCCATGCTATGCACCCTTGCCAACAAGGGTTAAGGTGTTGGATGCCTGTGAGGGCTACCATAAAACCTTGAGCGATACGCTGGGAAGCCTCGAGCAATATGCCGGGAGGAAAAGAAATATTATAACACCGAAAAGGTGAATTATGGCTATAAGCCAAACAAAAAAAAAAAAGAAGAAAAAAATAAAAGATGGCTACCTCACAGGTTAATCACAGAGGGCTAGTCGGGCTGACCAAGGAAAAGAATGCTGGAGCGGGTTGGTCCTCTCCGACAACTCAATGGGTGTATCGCGGGAAGGGGTTAAAAACCCGCATCAGGGATATATGTATTGGGGATTGTAATAGCACTAACCTGCCTTAGTTGTGATATTAGGTGGCTAATAAATAACTGAACTGCACATCATGTAGGATCATATGGTTGTGATTGCATATGCATGCATAATGATATGTTTCATTCATGGGCTCGGTGGAGCTCACACTCTTGTATATTCTCTTTTAGCTGATTTTGCAAGTTCAGGTTTACCAAAGGGCGAGGAAGCTATCAATGGAATTGTAGATCGTCCTCATCTTATCGCTTTGCGACGATGTTGTTATTATTTAAGCTTCTTTCTTTCAAGAAGTGTAATTGCCAAGATAATGTAATTATTGAACATAAATGGATATGTATATGGTATAACATAGGTATTCAGGATTTTATATCGATGATATAAATCATATGTGGGTAGTCCGATCTTCCGTTGCACTCTGATATTCTTTTATTATCTTTTAACTTCAATATGTGGTTTGTAACGTGTAAGTACTACTTCTAGATCCTTGGGGATTGGCGAATGTCGTAGGATATCTGGGTCACTTGCCTAAATCCTCCCAGGGGGTGGTTTGGGGTGTGACAGAGAGGTATTAGAGCGAGAAGCTCTATTTACATTCACAAGCAACGGAAGTAGGATGGTGGGTGGTCTAGAGACAAATAAATAAAAGTTTTAAGAAAACATCGAAATAAAGAAGTAGAAGAACACAGTAGGAGACTAGCTAGGTGCAAAAGCCGATAACTTTATAATTGAAGAGGCATAAACTTTTACATCCGGAAAGGAAACTAAAAGTACTATTTCCAATCTTATTATAAACAAAAGTGCAACCAATAAAGCAGAAACAAACAAACATAATTTGGAAGACTCTAAATTCTAGAAATTCTAAAACTAGATCTACTCTTGAGTTGAACCTTAAGCTCGAGATGATAATCAACAAATCATAGATACCTATAGACCTAGCTGTATTATAGTTGAAGCTTGATAGCTAGGGACTTCTGCGCAATTAAGAGGGGAAACAAAATGCCTTTAGACTCATACCACCTGTACCTAATAAGTCTGTGAAAGACGGACAAGGAGTTGAGGGCGTAACACAGCATGGGTCCAGGAAGAGACCTATGAACTCACAAGAGCCTGGAGAACCTAATAAGGCTCCCAGAGGATCCTATCCTACTTCGACTCCAGCATGCTCTGACGGGGAGGATGCAAATCAACCTAGCTAATAGGCACAATTTACCGTTGCGTCCCGGCCATCTAAGTCAAACAACCGATGCTATGTCTGCAATCAGCTGGGGCATATGGCCAGGGATTACCGGTATCGGGGAGCCAAATTCATGTCGTATTTGAATATCATCTACCCGGAGCAGCCACGACAGAACAGTAGGCCAAAAATGGAACAAAATTTTTAACCTCCTCGGCCAGCATCGAGTCAGGCCTCTCCTTAACCCACTATGCCTACTAGGTGTTTCATGTGCAACAAGTTCGGACACATAGCGAGAGAGTGTACCAGCCGGGGATACAATCCATATCCACCGTTCCAATCTGCTGCTTGGCCTTCCAGCTCCACAGAGACATAGTTCCAGGGCAAGTAAATGCCTTGACCATAGGGGAAGTTGAGGTGAATTCAGAGTAATAACAGGTACTCTACCCATATCATCCTCACCTGTTGAGTATTATTTGATTACAACGCATCACACTCTTTAGTTCTACTGAATTTGCTAATAAGAGGAAGGTGCCCTCGAAGAACTTAGAACACAAAATTGGTGGTTAGTACTATTATTTGAAACGCTGTGAATCTAAATGAAGATTATGGACCTTGTCTACTCAGAAATTCCATATTCGTATGTAGATTCTGGGAGGACGATAAAAGACCGTAGGCGCGTAGTTAGGTCTTGGTAAAACGTTATACCGCAAACCAAAAGAATAGAACATTCCAGGCAGGATTCATGAAAGTGTGAAGTATACTAGGTGGTTGGAAGTGAGTAGCCGAGGTGAAGAATTTAAGTTGGTGACAAGGATGGGAACGGGTATTAGTATAACCAAGAACAACCAAGAATAGGAAGAAACTGGAACTAAAGGATTCGACTAAACCTTGCTCAACAATAAGTATGAAGGGGGTAATGGATCCCCGAATGTCCCCTCCATTATTAGGAGTAAACAATAGAGATTCCATCAATATCCCAATTCATCCTAAAGTTGAGATTAGGTATTGGGGAAACCAAAAAAGTTAAAGTATACATATGAAGAACCGTGTAGGAAAGATGGTGTAGACTTATGCCACACAACCCAAAGCTATAGAAATGTAGATTATTACGCAAAATACATAGAGGTAGTGGATCGTTTGATTTTTTTTGAAGTATATGTTGGGAGTTCGATTTTCCTTAGGCCCTTAAAATCAAGCTGAACATTAGATTAATCAAACCTGGGAGTAATTTAGATGACTTATTGGGAGTTGGTTATGTTTGAGAACCAAATCTTTATAGCTCAATAGAAATAATGAGCGATGCCGATACAAGATGGAAGAGCCTGAAGTATGTCATAAGCGATCAAGTATTTCCTTGGGAATCATCAACCAAAAGGGTGATGCGATTCGATAAGAAAGGGGAGCTAAATCCGAGAATCATGATCAGTGGTGTACTAATTGATAGAAGTCAATTACACATTCCACGCATCAGTGTCGAAGAAGTACCTCCCGGATTCAACTCATGTCTTGACTCAAGAACCACTTAGGCTCATTGTCGTTATGACCCGTCAAGAGAAACCCGAAGAGAATGTGGGCTTTAAGAAGCACAATCCCTACAACCGGGTTATCCTGTGGTAAAGGCATTGGGACCTCAACTAAATCTCAGCATGGCTTTCCATCCGCAGATAGACGGATAGTCCGAAGGAATAATCCAAACTCTGGAGGATGTGTTCAGAGCCTATATATTGGAAATGAATGACAGTTGGGATGCTCACATACCCTTAGTGGGATTTGCCTGCAACAACAGCGACCATATGAAGCTCTTTATGGTAAAAAATGACGGACCCCGTTGTGTTGGGACGAAGTTGGTGAACGAAAGTATCTTGGGCTCGATATGATACAAGCAACCTGTGAGAAGGTAGATATCATTAGAGAGAAGATCAAAGTGGCCCATTCAAGACAGAAAGGTTATGCCGACAATCAGAGGAAGAGCATAGGAATTGGGGTCGGAGAGAAGGTATTCCTCTGAGTGTCTCCAACAAAGGGATTGCTACATTTCAACAAGAAGGGCAAGCTAAGCCCAAGATGCATTGGTCCCTATGAGATACTCACTAGGATGGGACCCGTAGCATATCGGCTGGCATTACCACCTTCCTTGCAAGGCGGCCATGATGTTTTCCATATGTCGATGCTATGAAAATACATCAACAACCCGGCACATGTACTCTCAGCTGAACCTGAACAGTTAGATGCAGATATGACCTATGAAGAATAGCCCATGGAGATATTGGACAGAAAAGAACATAACCTCCATAACTATACGGTCACATTCGTCAAGGTTCGGTGGAGAAACATTCCCATAGAAGAAGTATCATGGGAACGCAAAGAGGAAATGCAGGAAAAGTATCCCCAACTCTTCGAGCCACAAGGTCAGCAAATTTCGAGGATGAAATTTTTGTAAGGTGGGGAGAAATGTGAAACCCGCCCCTGACTGGTTGGGAATTTGAATGAAGAATAGGAACCCCTAACAAGGCATCCAAGTACACTGTGGAGTATCACTCTAGTGACTGAATTTAATGGAGAGCCCCTGAGAATGTCCTCCTACATACCTGTTAGAAGATGGATTATAGACCCTTACAATTGCACTGCCCACAGCATAATGTACTGCATGGACTCCAAGTATTTTCTCTCCTCTCCACAAATGTGGGGCCCATACCTGAAAATATGTGCATTAGACCCTGGGTGAGGTGTAGGTGTAAGGCCAACACCTTGGGCCAAACCCCTGTGCAAGCCCAAAGTGATACAGCCTTGCTGTATTCTCTGGGTGATGCACTGGGTGATGCACACATCACCCAGAGTGGGAAAAATCAATATTTTAATCTGCAGATGTGTGGGGACCACCCATACTGGCCATTGGCACCCTCCACGGGTTGATGGGAATCTAGGGAACCACCTCATACCCTTGGTGGACCCCACCAGAGTGCCCGGAATGACTAAGAATCAGTTGAAAAATACATTTTAAAAAGTGGCCTAAGCAGCCAAATAGGCCTTAGTAGAGGGCTGGCCTATAAATAGAGGACCCTTAGCTCATTTTAGAGCTCTAGTTGCTACTGAAACCATGGGAGAGAAAGAAGAGAGAAAAGAGAGGAAGAGAAGGAGAAGAAGAAGGAAGAAGGAGAAGAGAAGGGGGAAAGGCATACATGTGCATCAAGCTCAGCTCCAGCAGCCATCCTTAATCATTCCAAGTATAAAACCACACTTGCTATGTTGCTGTATTGCTGTTATTGCTTATCTTCATGGATCCCTGCAATTTTGATGTATTTTTGGTCATGGTCTGCCCAAAACACTAAGGGGTTGCCATGTGCTGCTTCAGTTCCAACATGCAAACTGATTGTATGGAGGATCTGAGCTTTGTTTATGAAGTTTTGCTGCTGTTTTGCTTTGTGGACTGAATTCCATGCTTGTACCAGACTGCACTGCACTGTTGCACCAAGAACAGACAGTCTAGGCTCAGATTTGTGCACACAAACTACATTCAGCTTAGCCATGTGTTGCAAGCAGCCCTAGGCCACCCTACCCCACATAGGAACAGCTTTGCATGCAACCCAAATCGTGACCTACAGCTAGAACTCAGCTGGGTTACTATTTACTGGGCTGTCTGGGCAGCTCCTGGTAGCCATGAGGTGGACCAAGGTCAAAATTCAAGTGGACCAGTGCAAACCACACCACATGGGGTCCACAATGACCTAACATGCATCTAAGGTCGATCAAGGCACTGCCTATGGTGCAAAACCTTGGAATTGGAGCCTCTTCACGTTCTAAACAGGCTCTGGGTGATAGCACTGGGCGATGCACACATCCCCCAAAGATATCACCCAGAGAATTAAACTGGCTATTTTTGCAGATCTGACTTTTGGGCTTCCACCTATGGACTGGGTACAGTGTAAGGAGGTGGTAAATGACCAAAATACCCCTCCTCATATATGTCCATAATTATGAACACTTTGGGTACCCATGTGGGCCCCGTAGGGCTTAGAAACCCTGTCTGTGTTGGTCCTACAGCACTGCTGACCTAGGGACTATGTTGTAAGACTGTTGTGACCTAAAACCATGTGCCATAGTAGTGAATTACCATTCTGACCCTAGACCACATTCTCCGGATGATACACCAGGACATAGGCCTAAAGCCCAGTGCAATGCCCAGAGAATTGCAAGTGATACTATACTGAGCACTGAGTCAAATCAGTGAGTCCAAATCAACACTAGGACATCCAAAAATAGTTTGGAATATTAAATGACATATTTTTTATTTATACTTTAGGGTTTGACCTCGCGCTCGGGGTGCACTGCCAGGTACCGATCGAAACTGAACAAACAACTGAACCAGTAGGATCAGACCAAGGTGAGTGAAATGTCATTGTGTATGTATGTGTAACATGAATAATATGCAGAATCTAATTTATATAAATATTAATACTATGATTCATGTTTAATTCAAGTCTTATAAATACAATGCAATACTATATAACTGTTGATTAACTCTGTTTGAATATTTCCATGCTGATTGTGATTGCTTGTCACACCCCAAACCACCCCCAGGGAGGATTAGGTAGGTGACCCGAATTGCATAATGGCAATCCGCCAAACCCCACAGATCTAGAAGTAGTTAATATATTCACGGTCCCACATTCATCACATTACTACAAGTAAGATCAGAGTGCTGCAGATATACTACAATTATAATAATAAAGAGAAAGCGTAGCGATACGGGAATGATGGTGATATATATATATATATACATATGTTCTGAAACATTCCCCTAGTACAACCCACAACTGGAAGTAAGACTGACATATACATAAGTAAAAGAGAAATACATATATATACAGTGCAAGATAACTCAACCCCAAAAAGAAAGAAAAGATTAAAACTAAACCAGAAGTAGAAATCGGGATAAACTCCTGTCAAGAGCAAAAAGGAGTTCCCAAGATAAAAAGCATCAGAAGCGCCCCTCACTGGTCTTCATCAATAACCACTGAGAATGCTTGCATCATCGATACAACCTCCATCGGGGTCCACACCAATATCATCATAATAACTAGAGCTCTCCTCCTCGTAATGAGCCGCCATGCCACAACGGCATCCACCTGCAGAATCATCTAGAAGAAAAACATATATAACAGAGTGTGAGCCCCACCGAGCTCGTGAGCAAAACATATCATCATGCATGCACATGCAACCACATTCCACATGATCCTACATGATATGCAAGTCCAGATTATTTATTAGCCACCTAACAGTACAACTAAGTCAGGTTAGTGCTACTACAATCCCCAATACATGTATTCCTAGTGTGGGCTTGGTTACGCTTTCCCGCGATACACCAATTAAGTTGTCGGAGAGAACTAGCCGGCTCCAGCATCTCCCTACCCAAGTCAGCCCGACCGGCCCTCTAGATTGAACTAGTGAGGTAACCGACTCAATATCATTCCACCTTACCGGTGCATAACTTTCTTTGGCATATAACCAAAATTCACCTTTCGGTGCTTCCCAAGCTTGTAGCCCAAAGCTTCCCGGCAAATTAGCCCTGGGGCATCCCAGCTGTGCTGAGGCTTCTCGGCGTAAATGCCTGAGGTTTTACGATAGTCCTCACAGTCATCCAACACCTTAACCCCTTTTGGTAAGGGTACGTAGCACGGGTGATGAAACTCTAGCCCCATGTTAATATGGCATCGTATGAGTCGGGTAGTGTCAACCGTATCCCATACTACGGGCTACCACCGGCCTCATTTCCAAGCCGACTACGGCATCTAGTCTAACATTCACAATCATCATGTAAAAAAAATCACAGTGTTGATCAACAGACAAACAATGTGTAATAGTTTTGAGTAATTGAATATAATTAAATAACACAGCATTTATAATTAAGGAATTTATTTGTCGGCATAATTAACATTGTTACACATACATACACGATAACATTTCACTCACCAGGGTCTAGTTCTAAGAACTTAGTTGCAGTTTTAGTTCCAGCTGTAGTCTGGCTGTAGGCCTCGAGCGCGGGGTCAAATCCTAGATATAAATCAGAAATTTTTCATTTAATATTCCAAACTATTTTTGGATGTCCTAGGGTTGATCTAAGCTCACTGGGTTGACTCGGTGTATAATTGATCATCTCTTGGAATACTTTGGGCCTTAGGCCTATGTCCCGGTACATCAGCCAGAGATGGTGGTCTAGGGGCAAGATGGTCATTTGTCACCTTGGTACATGTCCCCAGGTCATATTAACTTCACAATACTGTCCCCAACTTGACAATGTTGCAGGGCCATTACAGGCAGGGTTTCCAAGTCCTACGGGGCCCACTTAGGTTCCTAAGGCATTCATTCACATGGACAGATGTGGGGAGGGGTATTTAGGTCATTTCCCACCTTTCGATATAGTTTCATGGCCTATGGGTGAAGTCCCCCAAGACAGATCAGCAAAACAGTGAAGTTTCATTCACTGCGTGATGTCTGCATCGTCCAGTGCATCGCCTAGAGATTGTAAAATCGGAATCAAGCTGAGATTCCAAGGTTTTGAACCATGAGCAGTGCATGGACCTTCTTCCCTTGCATGTTAGGTCATCTTGGACCCCCAGGGGCATACTTTGCACTGGTCAATGTGGATTTTTGATTGGGCCCACCACTTGGCTGCCAGAGGCTGCTTAGACAGCCTAGTGAATAGTAACACAGGGTATCTTCAGTTACAAATCACTGTTTTGACTGCATGCAAAGCTGTATTCAAGTGTAAAATAGTATTCCAAGGCTATTACCACCTAGGGTTAGGTCCCATACAGCCAGGGCTTGCAATCAGGACTCCAAAATGCCTGGTCTTAGTGTACCATAGTAGTGCAGCCAAGCACAGCCTGGGTTTCGGTTCCAGGTGCTGCACAGGTCTGTAAATCCCACAAATCTTCCATGCTTCATGCTACCATGGCAGATCTGGGATAGTCCATGGCAGCCCCCAACTGTTCTGGGCTGCCAATGGCTAGAAATCCAACAAAATCACAGAGAACCAAAAAGGAGAATGGAGAACAACATCACAGCAGGGTGTAGGTCCAGATTCTATACCTGAACAGGTTTGAGGAGGCACGAATCCAGGGCGGTGGGTGTAGGGCTGCACCTCCTTCCTCTCCTTTCCTTCCTTTCTCTTCTTCTCCTTCTCTTTTCTCTCCTTTCTTTCCTCTCCCTTCCCCCACGATTTGAACAGTAGACAAGGGTTGTAAATGAGCCCAAGGCACTGCTATTTATAGCCCAGCCCATGACTAGGGCCTGTTTGGCTGCTAAGGCCTATTTTTAAAATGCATTTTTAACTGCATTTTCAGCCATTCTGGGTACTCAGGTGGGGTCCACAGTGATCCAAGGGCATGAGGTGGTCCCTTAGACTCCCCTCAACCTATGGAGGGTACCCATGTCCAATATGGGTGGTCCCCACAGATCAAATCATAGAAAAACAGCAAGTTCCCACTCTGGGCGATGTCTCTAGGTGATGTCTGCATCACCCAGTGCATCTCCCAAAGATTTCAGCAAGGCTGATTCTTAGTGGGCTTGCATAGGGGTTTGACCCAGGGTCAGGGCCTTGTACCCACATGTCATTTAGGGTCTTTTGCACTCATTCTCAAGGGTGGGACCCACAGTTATGGAGAGGAGAGAGAATACTTGGAGTCCAGGCAATACATTATGCTGTGAGATGTGCAGTTGCCAAGATCAGTTATCCATCTTCTGACAGGTATGTAGGAAGACATGCATAGGGTTTCTTCATCAATTTCAATCACTAGAGTGATACTCCACAGTGTGTTTGGATACCATATCAGGGGTTCCTGTCCTTCAGTCAAGATTCCAGTCAGTCTAGGGCAGGGTTTGACATTTCTCCCCATCTTACAAAAATTTCTTCCTCGATATTTGCTTACCTTGTAATTCAAAGAGTTGGGGATACTTCTCTTTCATTTCTTCTTAACGTTCCCACGAAGCTTCTTCTATGGGATTGTTTCCCCAGCGAATTTTTACGAAGGCAACCTTGCGATTACTAAGATTGTGCTCCTTTCTGTCCAATATCTCCATAGGCTATTCTTCGTAAGTCATGTCCAAGTCCAACTGCTCAGGTTCAGTTGATGTACATGTGTCGGGTTGTTGATGTACTTTCTTAGCATCGACACATAGAAAACATCGTGGACGCCTAGCAAAGATGGTGGTAATGCCAGTCGGTATGCTATGGGTCCCACTTTGTTAAGAATTTCATATGGACTAAAGAACCTTGGGCTCAGTTTACCCTTCTTGTTGAAACGTAGCAATCCCTTTGTTGGGCACACTCGGAGAAACACCTTTTCCCCGACTTCAAATTCTATGTCTTTCCTTCGATTATCCGCATAACTTTTTTGCCTTGATTGAGCTACTTTGATTTTTTCCCTAATGACATCCACTTTGTCACAGGTTACTTGTATCATCTTTGGCTCGAGATATTTCCTTTCACCAACTTCATCCCAATATAGCAGAGTTTGGCACTTTCGACCATAGAGAGCTTCAAATGGTGCCATGCCAATGGTGGAGTGGTGACTATTGTTGTATGCAAATTCCACCAAGGGTATGTGAGCATCCCAACTGTCGTTCATTTCTAGGACACAAGCTCTGAGCATGTCCTCCAGAGTCTGGATTGTTCTTTATGATTGTCCATCCATCTGCAGATGGAAGGTTGTACTAAGATTCAGTTGAGATCCCAATGCCTTTTGTAAACTCCTCCAAAACCTTAAAGTAAATCAAGGATCTCTGTCAGACACAATACTGACAGACACGCCGTGTAAGCAGACTATATTTTCTATATATAGTTGGGCAAGCTTCTCCATTGAATAACTTATCTTGATTGGTATGAAGTGAGCTGCCTTTGTTAGTCCATCTACAATCACCCAAATCGCATTCATGCCCTTCCTGGTGTTGGGCAGATTTGTCACCAAGTCCATAGTAATTCTTTCCCACTTCCATTTAGGTATATGGAGTGGCTGCAATAATCCATATGGTCGGTGTCTCTCTGCTTTTATTTGTTGATAGGTGAGGCACTTAGACACGTATATTGCTATGATCTCTTTCATTCCAATCCACCAGTAATATTTCTTCAAGTCCTTGTACATCTTCGTGCTTCCGGGGTGAATTGTATAGGGTGAGTTGTGCGCCTCTTTAAGGATTCGGTCCTGAACATCATAATCATCAGGCACGCATAATCTATCTCGAAACTTCAATGCTCCATCATGAGGCAAAGAAAAATCTGGGTCCTTATGGACTCCTTGTTGAACCTCCCAAATAATTTGGCCAACTCGGGGTCCAATGGTTGCTTCGTAATTACTTCTTCTCGTATCGACGGCTGTAGATCCATAGCTGCTAATTGTATAGCCGTTCCTTTGATCACGAGTTCTAGATCAAACTTTTGAGCTTCTTCTACCAACTGCTCGCTTATGACCAAGGAAGCGAGAGATGCAGTTTGAGATTTTTTGCTTAACGCATCCTCTACAACGTTGGCCTTGCCGGGGTGATACTGGATCTCACAGTCATAATCCTTTACCAGTTCTAACCACCACCTCTGTCTCATATTCAGCTTCTTTTGGGTGAAGAAATACTTTAGACTTTTGTGATCGTTGAAAATTTCACTCTTTTCACCTGATAGGTAGTGTCGCCATATTTTCAACGTGAAAACTACCGCTGCCAACTCTAAGTCATGAGTGGGGTAGTTCTTCTCGTGTTCCTTTAGTTGTCGTGACGCATATGCGACCACTTTACCTCTTTGCATCAGGACACCACCCAATCCTGTCCTAGATGCGTCAGTATACACTACCATTCCTCCAGTGCCGTCCGGAATGGTCAAAACTGGAGCCATTACTAAATGGTTTCTCAACTCCTGAAAACTTTTCTCGCATGCTTCATTCCACTCAAACTTGGTGCCCTTCTTTGTAAGTTTTTTCATGGGTACCAAAATTCGTGAGAAATTTTCAATAAACCGTCGGTAATACTCGGCCAATCCCAAGAAACTTCGGATCTCAGTGGCACTCTTTGACATCTCCCACTCGAGAACCGCTTTTACCTTGTCTGTGTCCACTTTAATTCCATCCTTGGTGACGATGTGTCCCAGGAGTCCAATCTGGTGAAGCCAAAATTTACATTTACTGAACTTGGCGTAAAGCTGGTGTTTCCGCAACCGTTGCAACACAAAGGTAAGGTGTCGAGCGTGTTCTTCTTCACGTTTGGAGTACACCAAAATGTCATCAATAAATACAATAACGAACTTATCCAACACGTCATGGAATATACTATTCATCATATCCATGAACGCTGCCGGGGCATTGGTTAACCCGAACGATAAAACCAGGAATTCATAATGTTCGTATCGAGTTCTAAACGCCGTTTTGTGAATATCACCGCCTTTGATCTTCAGTTGATGGCATCCGCACCTAAGATCAATCTTGGAGAAAACTCTTGCTCCTTGTAGCTGGTCAAATAGGTCATCAATGCGCGGCAACGGGTATCAATTCTTGATGATTAGCTTATTCAGCTCGTGGTAGTAGATACACAGCCACATACTACCATCCTTCTTCTTAACAAACAGCACGGGTGCTCCCCAGGGTGATACGTTGGGTCGTATAAATCCTTTCTTCAGCAGGTCTTGAAGTTGGACCTGCAACTCCTTCAATTCAATAGGTTCCATTCGATATGGTGCCTTAGATACCGGTGTTGTACCAGGAATTAGGTCAATCATGAATTCTATCTCACGGTCAGGCGGTAGTTGAGTCAAATCTTCTGTAAACACATCACGAAATTCCCTGACGACGTCAAGTTCCTCTAAAGGCTTTACCTTTGCCTCGGTATCTATTACTGTGGCCAGAAAGCCTTGACATCCTTCGTCTAACAATTTCTGAGCCTGGAGGGCGATAAAGTTATCCTTTTGGGTTTCCTCACTGGCTCACTTTGGTAAGTGAAAACTGACCCATCTTCCAACTTAAATACTATCTTCTTTTTCGCACACATGACATTTGCTCCATAGGCGGACAACCAATCCATGCCTAATATCACGTCAAAGTCTTTCATATCGAGCTTTATTAGCCGTGCGGTCAAATTCTTCCCACAAATCTCTACCTAACAGGGGTCATAGACTTCCTTCAAGCTCACGACACTACCTGTCGGTGTGCTAACTACTAATTCATGCCCGATGTCTCTCGGTTGATCTTCCATCCTACTCGCAAAAGTGGTGGAAACAAAAGAGTGGGATGCGCCCGAGTCGAATAACACTCGTGCAGGTATGGTTGAGACACTCAGGGTACCTAGAATTTGTACATAATTTAGGCTACATAAAGTAAACCAGTTATTTCCTATAACTTGTTAATGTTTAGCACACTTACCTATCAATACATCAGGGTTTGCCTTAGCTTCCTCATTTGTCATTGCGAACACCTTTCCTTGCGTTCGATTGTCCCGTGGCTGAAAAGGTCTAGCGTAGGGCTGATTCGATGAGTTGTTGCTGTACCCACGCAATCTGCATTCCTTAGCCATGTGCCCTTCCTTATTGCACACATAGCACTTATAGGGTGGAACAGCAAGTGTCGAGGATTGGCTCACTTGACTTGTAGCTGGTCGGGCTGGCGAAGCTGCTGTTATCGCTTGTGTCATACCCCTATCCCGATAAGGGATAAAGTACAATATCAGGGTATGATTGGGGTGACACGCATCATCCCACCTCACCGCCAGGATCTCGATGTAGTGGTCAACTCACAGTCATAAACCAATATTAAAATACAATAATATCAAAGTGCGAAAGACAAAGGAATATTACATTCCATGATAGGTCAGAGTTTGCGGAAGCGTAAATGAAATAATTATAAGATGTTCATTGGCTAATGATAATAAGTAATATAGTTACAAAATTCCTATGACCATCAAGTAGATACCAAAAAGGTAAAACATAAAAGTTTATACAAAGCACAAGGCTCTCAACAATAACAAAACGGGAACGATCCCAAGTAACAGTATAGCCCGTAGGCACAATCATCATGGCAACCATGGCCATGATCCTCAGTCACGGTCTGTGGCTCCACAGTAATCATCTGCATCAAAATCTAAAAGGAATGTGTACACGGGGGTTAGCTCCACCGAGCTAGTGAGAGAGAAAAGGGGATGCACAATCATACAATCACAAATAGTCAATGGTGCATGCCATTATTAATTCATTTACCACCTAACACACAATGCTAAGTCAATGGGTATATGCTACTACAATAACTCGGGAAGACACTGTGGATCCTTCCATTCTCATCACAATGCAACCTCAATTATTACTATGGGGCCCGCGCCAGTCGTAGACATCACCACCCAGAGGCAAACGCCGATAACCATTACTACCCCTGGCCTGGCCTCTTTAACTTTGTATGTAAGTAAATAATGATCAATAAATATGCCTATGCCTATATGTAATTAGTGTGTACATAAATATTTGATGATATATGCCTAGTACCATGCGTGTATGAGCCAAGTGGATTGATGCTATGCAAATTTGAACATAGATATTGAGGTATGTTGTAATACATATCTATGAGATTAGGGTACATAGGACTCATCTACCCATCACCTAGGCCAACCAAGAATAGTATCCAATAGATCGTACAGTTAAGTTGAACCATTAGACGCTAAGACGCCTTGAGCCACCCCATTTATTTTCTCCTGCTCATAAGTTATCCCTACAGCCATGTACTTAATTCTTTTAATTAAGTATTTATAGTGACTTGATGCTTAGAACCTTTTTATGACAGGACCATACCACCCCATTCAAGCCTGGAGACCCCGGTAGCATGCGATATATTAGGCAACTGAGGAGAAGATTGATCAGGATACGAGTAGTACAAGCCCGTGCCGAGAACCAAATAGTAATCTACTTAGCTCTTGCGGAAGCCAGCAAACCTGTAAATCGAGCCATTTACTAATCCCTAGCTGACGAGGTTAGAGGTGATATAGCCTACCTATACATGCAGAACATTATCACCAGTTGGCAGTTACAAAGACTTACCTGTTAGACTCAGGTATATATTTAAAAGATTTTTCGTTAAAAATTTAAAATCAATCATATAGTCTCATGCATAGCTTGTCATCGCATAAAATACCTAAAGGATAAGAACACAAGTAAAAGAAACACTTCAAAAAAAGAATTTACATGCAATAACAAATATAAATATAATAATCCACCTTGCTGGTATGAAAACAAATTTCACTAGAACTATGGAATAGGTATGTACATGTCTCTTAACTAGGAATTATTCAGTTGACCTAAAAAAGAAGTGTTGGATTATTGAGTGTGTTGCTCTTTTCAGAAAAGCAACCATGGTCAACACAAGAAGTTCTCAAAGTGGTCGTAAAGGGAAACGCCCTCGTGTTATACCAGAGGTTGAACTGCCAAATGGAATTGAGGCCCAAAATTCTGAAGCATTGGCTGCTTCGTCAGGAGCACCAGCGGCTGCTCTAGCCACTGCTACGGCACCTCAGCCGGGTATGGCAGCCGGTGAGGTAACTGCGTTCATGATCACTATGATGCGAACCATGCAGCAACAATAAGAATTGTTGGGTCAGATGTTTACGCAGTTTGTGGCCATGATACATGAGCCTGTAGCACCACCTCCACCACCCAACCAGCCCATACTTTTCCCACCTCCTATGCCTCAACATTTGGCAAAAAACTCTACCGCTAAGGTGATGGAGAGATTCAAGAAACTCCAACCACCCGTGTTTTCCAAACTGAACTCCGAGGCGATGCAGCCGGAGCGGTGGATTAGCGCATTAGAGAAGGCATTTGATGTGCTCGAGTACACGGATGCGCAAAAGCTGATGTGTGGGTTATCAGCTACAGAACGAGGCTGAAGCTTAGTGGAAGGCCACTAAGCCAAATCTGGAAGCCACTCATCCGAATCCCATGTGGGAGCAATTTAAAGAGGTTTTCTTCAAGAACTACTTCCCGGAGAGCTTTAGGGACAGGAAGGAAGCTGAATTTTTTGCACTAGTACAAGGGACCAAGTCAGTGCTAGATTATCAACAATGATTTGAAGATCTGTTCCATTTTGCTCCAGAACACTTGAAAGGGGAAGTTAGTAAGACGAAGAAGTTTGAGAAGGGACTCAAACCCAAGATCGGGTCAATACTGTCAACTATGGAGATCTGAGATTATGCTCAGATGGTCGACAAGGCGAAGACCATGGAAGACAGATTTAAAGAGAAGGAAAAAGAGAAGGCTACGACATCACCCGAGTTAAACAAAAGGCCAAATACCTTTCAGACTTTTGGTTGGCCAAACAATGTTTATTGAGGAACAAGTTCAAGCCCCAATCCGACTCTGTACCATAGGCCACAAGTGGGTCAGAATCCATTCCGCCCTACTATCAATCGACCTGCTCAACCGGCTATGAGTCAAGCAACAACAACAACTTCGCTAGCCTGACCAACCACAAGCCAAGTGAGCCAAGCCTCAACGCCTGTTGTTCCACCTTATAAGTGTTACGTGTGCAACAAAGAAGGGCACATGGCCAATGAATGCAGACTACGTGGATACAACAATAACTCGCTGAACCAGCTATACGCTAGACCTTTTTAGCTACGGGACAATTGGACATGAGGAAAGGTGTTCATGCTAACTAATGAAGAAGCTGAGGCGAATCCCGATGTATTGATAGGTAAGTCCACTAAACACTGCTAAGTTGTAGGGAATAATCAATGTATATTCATAACTCAAGTTGTATATAAACCCCCTAGGTACCCTGAGTGTCTCAACCCTCCCTGCCCGAGTACTATTCGACTCGGGCGCATCCCATTCTTTCGTTTCTATCACCTTTGCGAGTAGGATGAAAGATCAACTGAGAGACATCGGACACGACTTAGTAGTCAGCACACTGAAGGGTAGTGTTATGAGCTTGAAAGAAGTCTATGACCCCTGTCAGGTGAAAATTTATGAGAGGAACTTGACCACACGGGTAATAAAGCTTGATATGAAGGATTTTGACATGATATTAGGCATGGATTAGCTGTCCACCTATGGAGCAAATGTCATGTGTGCGAAAAAGAAGATAATATTCAAGTTGGAAGATGGGTCAGTGTTTACCTAGCAAAGTGAACCAAAGAGGAAACCCGGAAGGATAACTTTATCCTCCCTTCAGGCGCGAAAGTTACTGGATGAAGGATGTCAAGGCTTTTTGGCCACTGTGATGGACACCGAGGCAAAGATAAAGCCCTTGGAAGAACTTGACGTCGTCAAAGAATTTCCTGATGTTTTTCCAGAAGATCTGACCCAGCTACCCCCTGATCGCGAGATAGAGTTCACAATTGACCTAATTCCTGGTGCAGCACTGGTATCCAAGGCACCATATCGAATGGCTCCTATTGAATTGAAGGAGTTACAGGTTCAATTGCAAGGCCTATTGAAGAAAAGTTTTATACGACCCAGCGTATCTCCCTGGGGAGCACTCGTGCTATTCGTGAAAAAGAAGGATGGTAGCTGTTGGGATAAGAATACCGGCTCGGTCAGAAAGAGCCACAGAGATCGAGAAATCCAGGCCTAGCTCGAGAGTTCAATCAAGGGACAAAGGTATCATTGCATTTGCTGAACGAAAGAGATATCCTATGAAGCTTACGTAGGACACTCCAAGTCTATCATGGATCGACATGGTCCTAGACTTTCGCCCACGTCACCCCTAATCAGGCATGTAGGAAGCAACGGATAAACATTATCTCTGAATTTCATTCTCCAACGGTCTCACTCCACTCCGGGATTTTAGCTTTCCAATTTCGCACAACTTGAACTCTCCACCACCTTAAATAAGGGAGGTAACACACGTCTAAGCCATCTGAATTCTCATTATTCTGACTATTGCTCAGAGATCTGACTTAATCATCAGAGTGAGATCACCGGCGACGCCCGGTACTCCCTGCTAATCCTTATCTTGCAGGTAGAACTCGCCCCGAGAGGATTTCTGACGCAACAGTTTGGCGCCGTCTGTGGGAACGATACAATTCTCAAAGCCTTAGACTCTCTATTTGACTGAACTTGAGATCATGGCCAGAGAACCTAATGTCGTTCCATCCAATACTCAGGCCCCACCAATTGTAGATAACCCAGTGACCCGTCAGACAATGAAGAACGAGCATGGCGGTGGGAACGGGGGAAGAAGACCCAAACGTGGCAAACAAAAACTACGTCCGTCAACCCCTAGCTACCCACTGCAGAGGAAGCGGCGAGAACTCAACCCTCTATCGCACTAGAGGTTGATCGAGCGGGGACATAAAATCAGGGCCAGTCTAGTCACGGCATTCAGGCTTTACCACCTCCGCCACTGATGCCCCAGGGATTCATCCCCGAGACAGATCCTGGAGCGCCTGCCAATGTCGGCCAAATCCAGGACCTACAACTGTAAGTTCTCAATCAGAGTGGGATTCTGAGGGATATAGCTCGTGAGGTGCAAGCGTAAAGGATAGCCACTGCGGCGGCTACCGCAGCTGCAGGTCTGCCACCATCACCGATACCACCTCCTACACCATTGCTGCCTCCGATTCTCCCAAGGGCAGCCCAAGAGAATCCAAGGATAATAAGGAATGACTTGTGAGCATCAGGAAGTAGAGCGGGGTCCTCGCACCCCTCCAGGCGAGAGCTAGCCCCCTTGGGGGTAGTACGCATGGGGAACCTGCCCACCAGGAGCAGGCCTTCACGTGTGGACGAGCAGTAAGTATCCACCAGCCGAAGAAGTCACAGCTGATCCGAAAAGACTCGTTCCAGGATCTTCGACGTGCATACTGACCGGGTAGACCCGCTAAGGCCACCCCGTCAGGATCTTAGAGACGAATTGAATGTACGACGCGCCCGAACCGACATCATCAATCACCAGGTCGTGGAAAGCGAGCTTGACCGTAAGCTCAGAGAGATGGATACGAAGATTGCAGCCCTGGAGGGAGGAGCAACCCCTGAAGAAAGTTTCAGACCGGGCCAGCATCCCTTCATAAGGGAGCTCATGAGGGTAGAACTTTCGAAGGGTTTTAAACCCCCTACATACGAGGCTTATGATGGGAAGGGCGATCCTAACGACCACATCAGTTACTTCAACGCCATGATGACGGTCTATGGTGGGTTCGATGTAGTATCTTGCCGATCTTTCCCCACCTCTCTCAAGGGGCCTGCGGCGTTGTGGTTCGCCAAGTTGAAACCTAATTCGATCAGAAGGTTCACAGAGTTGGCCAAAGCCTTCGTTAGCCGCTTCCAGAGTAGTGTGGAGCAGAAGAAAATTGTAGCCAATTTGTTGGCTATCAAATAGCGCGCTAACGAGTCCATCAGAGATTATATTACCCGCTTTAACGCGAAGAGCCTGGAGATCAAGGACCTGGACGATGCGATGGCCTTCAACGCCCTGCACAATGAGGTCACCAACCACGATCTAATAAAGTCACTTGCACTAGATCTAGTGACGACCATGCCGCAGCTACTAGATCGTTGTTACCAATACGCCAACATGTTCGATATCATGAAGACGAGAAAAGCAGTTGATGGAAAAGCTCCCGAGAAAAAGAGGACGAGTGAAAAAGAAGACAAGAAGAAAGACAGCAAGAGAGCGAGGTCCGAGAGGGATTCAAGTCCCAAGTATACCCCGCTCAATACCACCAGGACTAAAATCCTGATGGAGGTATCAGATCGAGGGTTGCTGCAGTGACCCCAGCCAATGTTCTCAAAATCGGAGGATCGGAACCCGAACAAGTTTTGCGAGTTCCACCAAGAGGTAGGCCATGACACGGAAGACTATAGATAGCTGAAGAAGGAAATAGAGGACGTGATCCAGAAGAGCCACCTGAGGCATTACGTCAAGAAGGAAGCAAGAGATAACCCCGAGGCCGAGAAGCCCCGAGGAATGATTGGGGAAGGGATGATAGAGCCCGAAGAGGGGGAGATCGGGATCGCCAAGGCACGTGGCGATCATCGGGAAGTCAGGAGAAATCAGGATGAGGCCAACATGTCCACAGCCCCGGCAATCCTCACCATCTTGGGAGGACAAGAGGAAGAGTCAACTCGCAAAGCTAAGGCAAAAGCGAGATTTGTAGCAGTAGCGAAAGTCTCTGAGAAGAAAGCACGCACGGAGCCCGAGATCACCTTCTCGGATAAAGACATGGAGAGGCTGAGCTGGCCACACGATGATGCCGTCGTGGTTCAGGCAGTTATAGCCAATCAACCCGTCCACAGGGTCTTAGTGGATACAGGAGCATCCATAGATAAGCTATCCTACGATGCATACTTGCAGTTCGAATTCGAGCCCGGTACGCTGAAGCTCGAGACTGCACCACTGTACGGATTCTCGGGAGCGCCAGCACCAATTGAAGGATCTGTAGAGCTCCTGATAATGGTGGGAACAGCCCCGTGCCAAAAGACCGTAAAGGCCAACTTCATGGTCGTTCGAGCGGCCACAGCCTACAACGCCATATTGGGTAGACCTAGTCTGAACGAGTTGGGAGCGGTAATTTCTACCAAGCACCTGAAGGTCAAGTTTTCCACCCCTAATGGCATAGGGGAGTGCCAGATAGAGCAGAAAAAAGCAAGGGAGTGCCACGTAGCGTTCCTGAAGGGCATTAAGGGCAACTGTAGAGGAACGGCCTATCAGGTAGAGGTCATTGACAACCGCAAAGGAGATAAACGCTACTAGCAGGACAAACCAGTCGAGGAGCTTGTGGAAGTCCCGGTGGATGAATAAAACCTAACCAGGACAGTTAAGATTGGGTCCTCGTTAAGTGAGGAAGAAGCGAGGGAACTCACCCTATTCTTATAGAAGAACAAGGACGTATTCGCCTGGTCAGCAGCGGACATGCCAGGCATACCCCGTCACATCGCGGAGCATGCCCTGCATGTAGACCTCAACAGGAAGCCAGTACAACAAAAAAGAAGGACCTTCACGCCAGAGAAGCAAGCCACAATGAAAGAAGAAATAGAGAAGCTAAAAGCATCCAGCTTTATTAGAGAAGAACAATTTCCTACCTGGCTCGCGAACATAGTAATGGTCCCCAAGCCGAACGGGAAATGGAGAATGTGTGTTGATTACACCGACCTAAATAAAGGTTGCCCCAAAGATGAATATCCACTGCCCCAGATCGATCTGATAATAGACGTAACAGCCGAGCACGACAGGCTAAGCTTTATGGACGCATACTTTGGATACAACCAGATCCTCATGAAGGAAGGAGATGAGCTGTACACAGCATTCCGGTCAAACCAAGAGAACTTCTGCTACCTGGTGATGCCATTTAGTCTGAAGAACGCAGGCGCGAGTTACCAGAGAATGGTAAACAAGATTTTCAAGGCCCAGATAGGCAGAAATATGGAGGTGTACGTGGACGACATGCTGGTAAAAAGCATTAAGGCTCAGGATCCCTTAACTGATCTAGATGAGGCATTCGAAGTATTACGGGCCCACCAAATGAAGCTGAACCTGGCTAAGTGCGCCTCGGGGTTATCTCAGGCAAATTTCTAGGTTATATGGTATCCCAGAGAGGAATTGAGGCCAACCCAGCAAAAATCAAAGCCATACAGGAGATGAGCCCGCCCAAGATCGTTCGTGAAATACAGAGGTTGAACAGGAGAATAGCAGCACTGGCACGCTTTGTGTCTCGTTCGGGAGACAAATGCTTGTCGTTCTTCAAAACTTTGAAGAATTTGAAAGATGTGAAGAGTTTTCAATGGACGGAGGAATGCCAAAAAGCCTTTGAGGACCTCAAACCATACCTCGCCAATCCGTCGCTATTGACAAGACCAGTACAGGAAAAGGAGTTGCTCCTATACCTGGCAACATCACCGGTGGCTGTGAGCGCCACCTTAATAAGGGAAGAAGACAGAGTCCAAAGACCGGTGTACTACGTCAGTCACGTCCTACTGGACGCAGAAACTAGATATCCCCAGATCAAGAAGCTCGCATTTGCACTGGTGAAAGCAGCCCGAAAGCTTAGGCCGTACTTCCAAGCCTACCCGATTGTGGTCATGACGGACCAAGCTCTGAAAAAGGTACTCCACAAACCAGATGTATCCGAAAGATTGACAGCCTGGGTGATTGAGCTAAGCGAGTACCAGATTGAGTACAGGCCTAGAACGGCCATAAAAGGCCAAGCTTTAACAAACTTCATAGCTGAGTGTACCCAGAACGAGAACGAGCTAGAGGAGGAGATCGTGCCAAATGAAAAAATCAACCCAGAGACATCCTGGACAATGCTCGTGGACGGATCAAGTAAAGCGAAGGTAAGGGGAGCAGGCTTCATCTTAACAAGCCCAGAAGGGTTCAAAATACAATTCGCACTACACCTACACTTTCCTGCCTCCAATAATGAGGCTGAGTACAAAGCACTGCTTGGGGGACTGTGAACCGCAAAGGCTGTACAGGTTAGGAATCTAGCCATACGGGCTGACTCACAGCTATTCGTAAACCAAGTCAATGGGGATTATGAGGCCAAGGATGATCGCATGGCAGCATATTTGAAAGAAATGAAATAGTTACTGAGCTCGTTCGAGAACTTCGAGATAATCAGGATTCCACGTTGCAAGAACGAAAAGGCAGACGCACTTTCGCGTCTGTCTAAAGAAGAACTAGCACAGCTTGACAGCTCAGTATATATTGAACAACTTTATGGACCTGCTCATCTAGCTCGAGAGATCGCGCAGGTCAAGGTCGAGCCCAGCTGGATGGACCCAATCGTCGTTTATCTTAAAGATAATATCCTACCCCAAGATAAAATGGAGGCAGGAAAGGTTCGAGGTCGCGCCGCCAGGTATACTTTAATAGAGGGAGAGCTTTACAAAAGGTCAATCACAGGCCCGTTGCTGAAATGTTTGACTCCCACACATGCCCTGAACGCCTTGACAGAGGTCCATCAAGGCATATGCGGCAGCCACATGGGGGGACGCCACCTGGCCTATAAAGTACTGAGAGCCGGACTCTATTGGCCCAACATGCAGAAGGATGCCATCCAGTACGTAAAAAGATGCGAGCAATGCCAAAAGTTCACAGACATACCACGGCAGCCCGCTACGGAGTTGGTTTCTATACTTAGCCCCATCCCCTTCGCCATGTGGGGAATGGATATACTAGGCAACTTCACCCCAGCCTCAGGGAGAAGAAAATATCTCGTGGTTGCAGTGGATTATTTCACCAAATGGGTGGAAGCTGAGCCTTTAGCCAAGATCACGCGGCAACAAATGGAGAAATTCTTTAGAGACAAGATTATCTATAGGTTTGGCTTGCCAAAGATTCTGGTGACAAATAACGGGAAACAATTTGACAACCAGCAGTTCGATGTGTTTTGTGCCCAATACGGCATTGAACATCGAACGACCTCCGTCGCATATCCTCAGGCAAATGGTCAAGCAGAAGTCACAAACCGCACCCTGCTCGCAGGAATGAAAAGAAGGCTAACTATGGCGAAGGGAAAATGGGTTGATGAATTACCCAGCGTACTATGGTCGTATAGAACTACAGTCTGAACGCCCACGGGGGAGATCCCGTTCAGGCTCACCTATGGAACCAAAGCATTGGCCCCAGTTGAAGTGGTAGCAGGGTCACTCAGAAGTCTGAACTTTAATGAAAGAACATACCAAGACGGGCTGAGGGAAAACTTGGATTTCTCAGATGAAGTCAGGGTGGACGCGCTAATGAGAAATGTGGTGTACAAACAGAGAATAACTCGTTATTACAATTCTAAAGTCAAGGAAAGGACATTCAGAGCTGGAGACTTAGTGCTACGAAAAGTTAGTGCTTCCCAACCACAATACCAAGGCAAGCTGGATGCAAACTGGGAAGGACCATATGTAATCTCCAATCAGATCAGGCCAAGGACCTATCGCTTGAAGACCCCGGGGGCAACAAGATACCACGACCATGGAATTCAGAGAATCTAAAAAAAAAATTATCAGTAAGTGATCATTGTAAAGTTATCTTTAATCAATGAAACATCACTTCGTGATCCAAATACTGTGTAAGCAGTCATGAAAGTCTGGCTCGTTGAGTTAGCAAGAAAGTCTGACCCCTGTAGCCAGCGCGAAAGCTTAGCTCACCAGAGCTAGCACCAAAATCTGACTCCTGCAGCCAGCACGAAAGCCTAGCTCGCCAGGGCTAGCACCAGTCTGACTCCTGTAGCCAGCACGAAAGCCAAGCTCACCAGGGCTAGCACCAAAGTCTGACTCCCGTAGTCAGCACGAAGCCTAGCTCGCCAGGGCTAGCACCAAAGTCTGACTCCCATAGTCAGCACGAAAGCCTAGCTCCCCAAAGCTAGCACCAAAGTCTGACTCATGTAGTTAGCACGAAAGCCTAGTTCGTCAAGGTTAGCACAAAAGCCTGACTCCTGTAGTTAGCATAAAAGTCTAACTCGCAAGGGAAAGCGTGAAAAACTGGCCTCCATGGTTAACACGAAAGCCTGACTCGCAAAGTTAGAAGAAAGACATGATCTCCTCGGTCAAGAATAGATCTTAAACATCCAAGATGTGATACAAGACAAGCGTAAGTAAAAAATAAAGGATTCTTTTATTAACCTTTTCAGAAGGTACAAGTACAGGCAAAGATCGCAATATACAGAATGGTTACAGAGATCACTCTCAGCACAAACACAACAACCTGTAAGGAGAAAATGTGGAAAACTAAGAGCTCCACAGCCTTGCACGTCCGAGGAAGAACACCTTGGCACACTCAAACAGGAGAGGTTGATGAAGCGCAAGCACCAGGGGTCATCAGGTGTGAAACAGGAGTAGCATTGATAATAGCAACGTCGGACAGGCTGATATAGAGCCCATCAAAAGTCGCACTCCCTGAGTGACCCCAAAAATCAAGCGAAAATTGTCCTGCTAAAAGGGATTCACCATACAAATGCTTTGGGCCCCAAGAAGCTCAGTCATCGCCTCCCCCTCTTCGGCCAGGAAGAAGGGTTGGGGGAACATGAACATGGGAAGGGTTAGGGTCCTTCAGCATCTCTGATAGCTCCACTTCACAACCTTCCAGGCATGTTAATCGAGGAAGGTAGCAGCAGCGGCCTCCTCAAGATTCTCCACCCCTTTGATGTTACCTTACCACCCCAGAGAGATTGGTATGGAAGGAAACACAAAGGGGATACCCCACAGCTACTCGTCCAAAGGACAGGACATGTCGATCGAGGATTGAAGCCGTGAAGTTCAATGTCGATGGAAGATTGAAGCCGAAAACAGAACCAGGCCAAGTCTCCAAAATTTGCAACCTCTGCGTCTGAAGATAGCGGAGCCACGTGCAGCGGTAGGAGCATGAGTCCTTAGAGAGAATAAAGAATGGTGAACTAGCAGAGGGAGCCATAACCCCATGAACGATGAAAGAGTTGAAGCATGCAATCCCTATTTAAAGAAAAAAAACGACGGTTCGATAACCTAAACTGCCCAAGAGACGTATAAAGCCTCAAGCCACATGGACTAATCCCACTGGCTCACGATTTTCGTAGACATTGGAAAGGATACAAGCGCAGAAGGATGACGGTTTAAAACCCAGAGCAACATAAATGGTAAGTCACATTGTGGGCCACGTGGCCAGATCCTACTAAATTGCACGCCTCTCCTAGAAGCTAGAAGCGGCGTGAATACAGGGATAACGATTCAGTTCTCATATCTCCCATGGCACGTGGTCAGCCCTTATTGGCTCAAGGATTTCCAGAAAAACTTGAAGAGTGTCATTATCGAGAAAGCAGTTCAAAGGTCAGTTCTCATAAGTGGCGAAAGAAATCAAAGGTCAATCGGAAAGAAAAGGCAATAAAGGCCTACTGGGAAGATTCGCAAAAGATATTTGGGGAAAGACTCAACATCATAATGATGCTTGCATCACGAAGGAGGTGAAACGTCAGAATTTCAAAGGGAAGAAAGAAGTACGTAACCTAAGAGTCAGCTAGCTCGAGTGAAAGAATTCTAGGTCAAAGAAAAGAGCGTGCTCCGATACTTGAGAAAAGTGTTTCATTAATGACAAAACCAAATTTCTACATCTTCGAAAAGGAGAAACATCCAAGCATTCAATTGCTGGCAGGAGGGTTGGAGACGGTGGCTGCATCAGGGGGTGAAGGATCCGTTGGAGAAGGGTCTGACAAGAGGTCTACAGAGGCCAAGGTCGCATCGGCAGGAGGAGAAGTTGGCAGGATGGGCTCTTCTAAAGGAGACACGACAGCAGTAGCAAAAAACACCGAATCTGGGAGGTCCTCTGCGACCACAGGATCCTCCGTGACCTCGGGCACTTCCGAAGTCGCGGGGACAGGTGGGACATAGTAACCAAAGCCAGAGAAATCATAGCCTGGGGTTGTCTCAAGGACGTGCTTCACAGTATCATCAACCCCAGTCATGTAGCCCTTGTGACTCACCTCCTTCATGCGCTCCCTCAATTCATCTAAGGACTTGAAAGCTTCCAGTGCCGCCTTCACCGCCTCGTCAATCACTTGGGGCTGCTTCTTCTGGAAAGTAACAAAACCCGCCGTGATGGAGTCGGTCTTCCTCGATGCTATCGCAGTATCATTCCTATCCTTGCCCAGCTCTGCCTCCAGCAACTCAATGCGCTTAGTAAAACCCTTGAGTGCGTCCTCATGACCCTTGGCAACCTCCGTCATGTTGGAAATGGTGGTCCCAGCAATTTCTGTCTGCTCCTCAGTGGCTTCCCTCATTCTCTTCTCATCCTCGTAGGAGATAGACAAAGCCGCTACTCACCGCCGTAGTTCGCTCGCCTCGCGAGTAACCTGCAGAAGAAAAGACCAGATCAGGAAAGACTCTAAATGAATTACAAGGAGGACAGCTTGGCTCGAGCTATACCCTAGCAAAATCCAATGCGAACGAGTTCAAAAGCTCCTCGTCCGGACGAGACCAAAAATCCTCAACGTCCCTGGGAGGACCGTGGTCCATCAACTCGCCTGCCATGCAAGGAGAATGAAGGGAGGACTTGCCCTCGTAGACCTCCCACTGAAACTGAAGGCGCTTCTTCCCCCTAGGAGGAGGAGGGACGCCGACCGAGCCTTTACCAGATTTCCCCTTCAGAACGTCCTGGGGGGCTGACTTGGGGGCCTTCGGGGTTTGGATGGCCTCCCTCGAGGACGTAACACCCTGCGCAGTTCTTTTTGAGGCAGGGTCAATACTCACCGCTTCATCGCGCAACCTCTTCTCAGGAATCTTGGGTGGCAAGACTTTGCTAGGCACTTTCGCTTTGCCCTTGGAGGAAGCTTCCTGCCTCCTTTGGTCACCGCCTGCAGATGAAGAATCCCTTACAGAGATACCTAGGAGCGAAGAACGAGTAGGAAGCTGAGATTGCTTCTCCAGAGCCTTTCTCCTGGCCGACGTGGCCTGTTCGCGAAGATCGTGGGTGTTCGGTTCGTAGTCCACTGGAAAAGACAGACATAAAATCAAATATAGATCATGGTCGCAAAAAGATAAGTTCGAGGCGAAAGGGACTCACCCTGCGTTGAGCTCAATCCGTGCTCAATCAGCAGACCCTCGTTTGCAAGACCACACACGTTGAAAGCCATGCCCGTCGCCGCCTTCTCGAGAGACCGCTGATCATATGAGCTCAGCATAGAGACTTGATTCCCAGTCCGCAATCGAGTGGGTCCTCAGTCCGCTCTAAAGGGGTTACCCTCAATACGCGCAAAGAAAAAGTGATCTTTCCATTTCTTTGCCGAGTCAGGGATATGGGAGACAAAGGACTTGGGTCAGTACCACCCCGGGGGACTACGTCGAGCCACATAGAACCACTCATCGCTGGACAGCTTCAGGTGGTAAAAATACAGGAATAGTGCCCATGAGGCCTTGCGGCCGAGTTGGGAAAAGAACAAGTAAAAGCCTAGAAGATGCTTCCAGGAATTGGTAACCAATCGGCCAGGGGAAATCTCGAAACGATCCAACACTTCCTGAACAAACTAGTGAATAGGGAAGCTCAGACCACACTGAAAGGCAACTTCATATAAGCATATAGTATTTGGCCGTGGGGTGTTCGTCCTCTCAGCCCGGGTAGGGACCCAAGTCTCTACCGATGCAGGAAATCCGTACCGAATGCGGAGGGCAGACAAAGAATCCTCGGTCATCGTGCTTTCAAAAGCTACCACACTGGTGGACCTCGCAGAGGCACCCTCTTCCTCCTCAGCTCCGAAGGTACTGCCGCCATCGGCAATGCGTTCAACAGAAGTTTTGGATGTTACTCTCTCACCGCTAGGTTGAGCAGCAGTGTCTTGGGTCAAACGACGGACCCGGGCAGAGAATCTCTTTGACCCAAAAAGTATAGACCGCTCCTCTTGGGTCTCCTCAGAGCTCACCTCAGGGTCGAAACCCCCACTCGTTTGGGCGACATTGCCAGAATCCCTATGGGACTCTGCCTGGGAAGAAGAAGACATGATTGAAGAAACTTACTGATAAAGGTCAAGAGAGGTCGAGAATGGAAGAGCACTGTGCGATCGACGCAAAGCCATAGGAGAAGAACTTTGTCCGAGGGCCCACAAATGTGACGGCACCGGAGTAAGATGCTATGACGAAAGACAGGAATCACAAGAGGCGCAAAGCTCAGAAATGAAAGGAATCAGTAGAAGATTGTTGTAAAAGTGAAATTTCAATTTATGCACACGAAGAGGAGGGGGACATTTCCAAATCCAACGGCCAAGGGACGCAACCCATCGGATGGCTAGGGGTAGTTAGCGTTTGGCGTCTCCCAAAGAAATTAATGTCCATGCCACATGACTGAACCACATTGGAAGACTTGACATGACCAGGATCAATCAGCTATAGGCTTAGCCTAGAGGTCATAATGCCTATGGACACGCATCCGTACAATGGAGGAACGTCGAACGTCGCCTCGAGTTGAGATACCTTTAGGGTTTTTTCGGCCACGTGATTTGTGATGGTTGAATCAACAAATCACACTCAGCCGCCAACTTGACAGATCACACGTGCCAAAGAGACAATCATATAGCAACCTTAGCTTAACCCCCCTAGACGTACACGTCCAGGGGAGTGGGGGGCTCGTGTTGGGATAAGAATACTGGCTCGGTCAGAACGAGCCACAGAGATCGAGAAATCCAGGCCCAGCTCGAGAGTTCGATCAAGGGATAAAGGTGTCATTACATATGCCGAACGAAAGAGATATCCTATGAAGCTTATGTAGGACACTCCAAGTCTATCATGGATTGACATGGTCCTAGACTTCCACCCACGTCACGCCTAATCAGGCGTGTGGGAAGCAACGGATAAACATTATCTCTGAATTACATTCTCCAACGGTCTCACTCCCCTGCGGGATTTCAGCTTTCCAATTCCGACATAACTCGAACTCTCCACCACCTTAAATAAGGGAGGTAACACACGTCTAAGCCATCTGAATTCTCATTATTCTTACTATTGCTCAGAGATCTGACTTAAACATCGGAGTGAGATTACTCGACGACGCCCAGTACTCCCTGCTAATCCTTATCTTGCAGATAGAACTCGCCCTGAGAGGATTTCTAACGCAACAGTAGCATGCGGCTGTGTATCGACTACCACGAACTGAATAAGCTGACCATCAAGAATCGATACCCGTTGCCGCCCAATGATGACCTATTTGACCAACTACAAGGAGCAAGATTTTTCTCCAAGATTAATCTTAGGTCCGTGTACCATCAACTGAAGATCAAGAGTGGTGATGTACACAAAACAACGTTTAGAACTCGATACGGACATTATGAATTTCTAGTCTTATCGTTTGGGTTGACCAACGCCCCAGTAGCGTTCATGGACATGATGAATAGAGTATTCCATGACGTGTTGGATAAGTTCATCATCGTATTTATCGACGACATTCTGGTGTACTCCAAGAGTGAAGAAGAGCATGCTCGGCACCTTACTTTAGTGCTACAGTGGTTGCGGGAACACCAGCTCTATGCCAAGTTCAGCAAATGTGAATTTTGGCTTCACCAGATCGGATTTTTGGGACACATCATCACCAAGGACGGCATTAAAGTGGACCACATAAAGTGAAAGCGGTTCTCGAGTGGGAGACACTGAAGAGTGCCACTGAGATCCGAGTTTCTTGGGCTTGGCCGGATATTACCGACGGTTTATTGAAAATTTCTCGTGAATCTCAGCACCAATGACAAAGCTAACAAAGAAGGGCGCCAAGTTTGAATGGAATGAAGCATGCGAGAAAAGCTTGCAAGAGTTAAGAAACCGATTAGTGACAGCTCCAGTTTTAACCATTCCGAATGGAACTAGAGGAATGGTGGTATACACCGACGCATCCAGAACAGGATTGGGTAGCGTCTCAATGCAGAAGGGTAAAGTGGTTGCCTATGCCTCAAGACAACTGTTCCACAACTGAAGGAACACGAAAAGAACTACCCCACTCATGACTTAGAATTGGCAGCGGTAGTTTTTGCGTTGAAGATATGACAACATTACCTATATGGTGAAAAAAGTGAAATCTTCAACGACCACAAAAGTCAGAAGTATTTCTTCACCCAGAAGGAGCTGAATATGAGACAGATGCGGTGGTTAGAACTGGTAAAGGATTATGACTGTGAGATCCAGTACCACCCCGACAAGGCCAACGTTGTAGTGGATGCGTTAAGCAGAAAATCTCAGACTGCATCCCTCGCTTCCTTGGTCGTAAGCGAGCAGTTGTTAGATGAAGCTCGAAAGTTTGATCTAGCACTCGTGATCAATTAGCAGCTATGGATCTACAGCTATCGATACGAGAAAAAGTAATTGCGAAGCAACCTTTGGACCCCGAGTTAGCCAAAATAATTTGGGAAGTTCAACAAGGAGTCCATAAGGACCCAGATTTTTCATTGGCCCATGATAGTGCATTGAAGTTTCAAAACAGATTGTGCGTGCCTGACGATTTCGATGTCCAAGACCGAATCCTTAAAGAGGCACACAACTCACCCTATACAATCCACCCCGGAAGCACGAAGATGTACATGGATCTGAAGAAGTACTATTGGTGGATTGGTATGAAAGAAACCATAGCAATATACGTGTCTAAGTGCCTCACCTGTCAGCAAATTAAGGCAAAGAGACACCGACCGTATGGATTGTTGCAACCGCTCCCTATACCTGAATGAAAGTGGGCATGAACGCGATTTGGGTGATTATAGACGGACTGACAAGGGCAGCCCACTTCATACCAATCAAAATAAGTTACTCAATGGAGAAGCTTGCCCAACTGTATATAGAGAATATAGTCCGCTTACACGGCGTGCCTATTAGTATTGTATCTGACAGAGATCCTCGATTTACCTCAAGGTTTTGGAGGAGTTTACAAAAGGCACTGAGGTCTCAACTAAATCTTAGTACAGCCTTCCATCCGCAGACGGACGAACAGTTAGAAAGAACTATCCAGACTCTGGAGGACATGCTCAGAGCCTGTGTCTTGAAAATGAACGATAGTTGGGATGCCCACATACCCTTGGTGGAATTTGCATACAACAATAGTCACCACTCCACCATTGGCATGGCATCGTTTGAAGCTCTTTATGGCCGAAAGTGCCGAACCCCGCTATACTGGGATGAAGTTGGTGAACAGAGATATCTCGGGCCAGAGATGATACAAGCAACCTGTGACAAGGTGGATGCCATTAGAGAAAAAATCAAGGCGGCCCAATCACGGCAGAAGAGTTATGCAGATAATCGAAGGAGTGACATTGAATTTGATGTCGGAGAAAAAGTGTTCCTCTGGGTATCTCCAACAAAGGGATTGCTACGTTTCAACAAGAAGGGTAAACTGAGCCCAAGGTTCATTGGTCCATATGAAATTCTCAACAAAGTGCGACCCGTAGCATACCGACTGGCATTACCACCATCTTTGTTGGGTGTCCACGATGTTTTTCATGTGTCGATGCTAAGAAAATACATCAACAACCCGACACATGTACTCTCAACTGAACCTGAACAGTTGGACGTGGACATGACTTACGAAGAATAGCCTACGGAGATATTGGACAGAAAAAGAGCAAAATCTTCGTAACCGCACGGTCGCCTTCGTAAAGGTTCGATGGGGAAACAACCCCATAGAAGAGGCTTCGTGGAACGAGAAGAAGAGATGAAAGAGAAGTATCCCCAACTCTTCAAGCTACAAGGTAAGCAAATTTTGGGGACAAAATTTTTGTAAGATGGGGAGAAATGTCAAACCTTGCCCCTGACTGACTGGAATCTTGACTGAAGGACAGGAAGCCCTGACATGGCATCCAAGCACACTGTGGAGTATCACTCCAGTGATTGAATTTGATGAAGAAACCCTGAGGATGTCTTCCTACATACCTGTCAGAAGATGGACTGCTGATCCCTGCAATTGCATGGCCCACAGCATAATGTACTGCTTGGACTCCAAGTATTCTCTCTCCTCTCCATAAATATGGGACCCACCCCTGATAAAGGGTGTAAATGGCCCTGAGTGACATGTGGGTGCAAGGCCCTGACCCTGGGTCAAACCCCTATGCAAGCCCACAGAGATACAGCCTTGCTGAAATCTCTGGGCGATGCAGACATCACCCAGAGTGGGAAAATGCAGTTTTTCCATGATTTGATCTATGGGGACCACCTATATTAGACATGGGCACCCTCCATAGGATTAGGGGAGTTTGAGGGACCACCTCATACCCTTGGATCACTGTGGACCCCACCTGAGTATCCAGAATGGCTGAGAATTCAGTCAAAAATGTATTTTCAAAAGAGGCCTTAGCAGCCAAATAGGCCCTAGTTAAGGGCTAGCCTATAAATAGGGGTAGCCTTAGCTTATTTTAGAGCTTTGGCTACTGTTGAAATCGTTGAGAGAAGGAGAAGAAAGAAAAGAGAGAAAAGAGAAGGAGAAGAAGAAGGAGGAGGAGACCTCACCTTGGCTCATATCTGCTACCAAACTTGCTACAAGGTATAAAATCATACTCCTCATACTGATATGCTACTGTCCTCTATGTATCTCCATGGATCTCTGCTGTTTAGATAGGTTTCTGACCATTGGCAGCCCAGAACAGCTGGGGGCTGCCATGAACTATCTCAGATCCACCATGCAAACCTGATGCATGGAAGATCTGACTATTTCAACCATGATTTGATGGCTGATTTACACCTGAGATCGAAACCCAGGCTGTGCCAGGCTGCACTGCCTTGTTACACCAAGAACAGGCAGTCTGGGCTCAAATCAGTGTGCCCTGACTGCATGCAACATAACCCTGAGCTGTAACAGCCTTGGATCATAGTAATAAACATGAATCCAGCCTTGCATGCAGCTAAAACCATGATTTACAACTGAAGATATGTTGGGTTACTATTCACTGGACTGTCTGGGCAGCTACTGGCAGCCAAGTGGTGGGCCTAGGTGAAAATCCATTGGGACCAGTGCAAAGTATGCCCCTGGGGGTCCATGATGACCTAACATGCATAGGGAGAAGATCCATGCACTGCCCAAGGCCTGCAACCTAGGAATCTCAACCTGTTCCCGGTTTTGCAATCTTTGGGCTATGCACTGGGCGATGCAGACATCACCCAGAGACATCGCCCAATGAATGAAATTTGGTTGGAATGCTGATCTGACTTGGGGATCTTCACCCATAGGCCATAAATCAGTGTAGGGAGGGGGAACTGACCAAGATGCCCCTCCCCACATTTGTCCACATGTATGAATGCCTTGGGTACCCAAGTGGGTCCTGCAAGGCTTGGAAACCTTGTCTGTGAAGGTCCTGCAGCACTGCCAAGTTGGGGACTGTACTGTAAAGCTTGAATAACCTAGGGACATTTACCAATGTGATAAATGACCATTCTACCCCTAGACCACAATCTCCGGATGATGCACTGGGACAAAGGCCTAAGGCCCAGTGCAAGGCCCAGAGATTTCCAAGTGATGACCAACTGTACACCGAGTCAACCCAATGAGCCTAGATCAACCCTAGGACATCCAAAAACAATTCAGAATATTAAATGACATATTTCTGATTTATATCTAGGGTTTGATCCCAAGCTCGAGGCCTACAGCCAGATTGCAGTCGGAACTGAAACTACAACTGAATTCCTAAAACCAGACCCAGGTGAGTGAAATGTTATCGTGTATGTACGTGTAACAATATTAATTATGCTGGCAATTTAAATTCTTTAATTATGATGCTATGCTACTTATTCAATTAAAATTTCTCAATTATTACACATCATGTGACTATTGATCAACACTGCTTGAATTTATCATGATGAATGTGATTGATAGACTAGATGCCGTAGTCGGCTTGGAAATGAGGCCGGTGGTAACCCGTAGTATGGGATACGATTGACACCGCCCGACTCATATGATGCCATATAGACATGGGGTTAGAGTTTCATTACCCGTGCTACGCACCCTTGCCAACAGGGGTTAAGGTGTTGGATAACTGTGAGAACTACCGTAAAACCTCGGGCGTTTATGTCGGGAAGCCTCAGCACAGCTGGGATGCCCCAGGGCAAATATGTCGGGAAGCCTCAGGCTACAAGCTTGGGAAGCATCAATAGGTGAATCATGGCTATATGCCACATAAAGTTTATCCTCGAATTACATGTTGGGAAGCACCGAAAGGTGAAATTATTATTGAGTCGGTTACCTCACAAGTTCAATCTAGAGGGCCGGTCGGGTTGACCTGGGTAGGGAGATGCTAGAGCAGGCTAGTTCTCTCCGACAACTCAATGGGTGTATCACGGAAAAAGGTAACCAAGCCCACACCAGGGATACATGTATTGGGGATTATAGTAGCACTGACCTAACTTAGCTGTATTGTTAGGTGACTAATAAATAATCTGGACTTGCATATCATGTAGGATCATGTGGAATGTGGTTGCATATGCATGCATGATGATATGTTTTGCTCATGAGCTCAGTGGGGCTCATACTCTGTTATATATGCTTTTTCTTCTAGATGATTCTGCAGGTGGATGTCGCTGTGGCATGGCGGCTTATTATGAGGAGGAGAGCCCTTGTGATTATGATGCTATTGGTGTAGACCCCGATGGAGGTTGTACCGATGATGCAAGCGTTCTCAATGGTTATTGATGAAGACCAGTGAGGGACGCGTCTGATGCTTTTTATCTTGGGGACTCCTTTTTTTTTTTGATAGGAGTTTATCCCCGTTTCTGTTTCTGGTTTAGTCTTATCTTTCTTTTTTGAGGTTGAGTTATCTCGCCCTGTATATATATGTACTTTTCTTTTTTGCTTATGTATATGTCAGTTTTACTTTTCAGTTGTGGGTTGTAATGGGGAATGTTTCAGAACATTCATATGTATATATATATCACCATCATTCCCGTATCGTTACGCTTTCTCTTTCTTGAATTATAATTGTAGATTATCTGTAGCACTCTGATCTTACCTATGGTAATGTTACGAATGTGGTACCGTGACTGTATTAACTGCTTCTAGATCCGTGGAATTTGGAGGATTGCCATTATGCAATTCGGGTCACCTACCTAATCCTCCTAGGGGTGGTTTGGGGTGTGACAAGACACCATTCTGTGCATCAACTGATGTACAGCCCAAGGTAAATTCCTCACGTTAGTTGAAAGGAGATTATAAATATCTGAACACTACTAGTGGTCGAACAACCATGTGTGGTAAGTGTCCAAACCATGGCATAGGCCTCTATGGGGTTTAAATGCAAATATAGCAAAATTTCACCCACTAGTCGATTGGATCGACCACTTCAATCAACCAGTGCCTTCATGAGTAATTTCCACTCTTATTGTGTGGGGCCCCGTATCCCGCACCTCGAATCAACTCCCCGCACCTAAATTGTCCCATGGAAATATTACCCCGACAATGTGACCATGTGGGGCCCACTTATAAGCCATGTGCATTAAAAATGGCTTTTGAATGTGTTTTTAGCCAATGTGGCCCTAACCAAACATGACCTAAGTCAGTCCCTATATAAAGCCCACCCCGTTCTAGAATTATGCCATGTTCATTTCGTTGAGAGGAAGAGAAGAGAAGAGGAACTTGGATCCCTTTCCCTTATACATGTGAATCCTTAAGGTAAACTCTTCCCTTAGCTAATTATTCTTAACAACCATGTTGTTCCTAAGTTCTGTGCATGATCAACTCCCTATTCTTGTCATGCAACCTTGATCCATCATGCCTACTAGTGAAATACTCATAGATTACTAGCTTAGGAACTAGGATCCTTACATGCATGTAAGAATCTGCCCATCTAGACCCTTCACCTACCTTCTCCCATGATTTTGTATTCTGTAACCACTATTTCCAACATGTTGATGATCAATTTTCACATCTATGGTGAGCTTAGGATGTGTTGTTTGGCATTGGTCATGCCTTTCCTTGATTACATGGCAGTTCCATGGCCATATAGACATGACACTGCTGTTTTTGGAGTTAATCAAACTCCTCTCTAATTGTTTTCTGCAGATTCATGTGTTTAAACCCCATGCATGTTGCTAGGTGGGCCAAAGATCCCAAAACCCCCATGCATGTTTGATTTTTCCTTTTAGATATGTTGGTTATCATGGGTGAAACCTACCTATGCTTCCTGATCATCCTGGATAGCCATAGATCAGTAGAACTAAGCCCAAAAAGTGCAGGCTTTTAAAATTTTTGAGTTGTACATGCACTGGTCGATTGCCACTGGTCCATTGGATGGACTAGTACGAATCGCCCACTACCAGTAACCTTGGACTTGATCTGAGCTTGGTCAACCCTATGGCCTGTGACATCATGTGGGAAGCCTTTTGTGTAAACCATGTTGATACCCATGCCATTCCAGCCCTATATCTAATTGTTGGAAACAGTTTGGCTCCCAGGAGTGGTGTTTTGGTCACCCAATGCAAGTTGGAGATGAGACCATGACCCAAACCCTGTAGGAACCACTAATCTACCACCCGGGGACCCTGTGGTGAGACCCATATCCAAATCAATAAACCCTTTTTAGTTTTTGCTGCTGTTACCCTATTGGTCGATTGCCACTAGTCTATTGGATGGACCAGTACCAATCGACTACTGCTACTGTCTTTCCAGTTTTTGGTCTGGCCTTGCTTTGGAACCTAAACCAAAGGTACCCCTAGTCTCCTTAAGTAATTTAGTACTTATTAATATGTAATTCTGATTTAATTACCCTAGGCTATAAAAACTTGCCCAGCGACTCATATCGAAGTGCTCTTGAGGACCAACAGTCCTTCGAGCAAGGGGAACATAGCCAAGGCGAGTGGATACGAATCATTCTTGCATGTGGATGTAATGCTGTTGAACATGATGAAGCTAATAAAATAAATTTCTTTTTTTAAATTGCTATGACATCATGAGATCTATGATATGAATGTGAAATTGAATTGATTATGATTGAAATGTTGCATTATAATGAAATGCATGATATTGAATTGCTAGATTAGATGTCGTAGTCGGCTTGGAAATGAATGATATGGTGAGCCGTAGTATGGACTACGGGAGCACTGTACACTTCATACTCGGACATGGGGTGTGTGGTAGCCCGTAGAATGGGATACGGTTGACACCACTCAACTCATACTATCATGTAGATCATGTGGCTAGGATGAACATACTCTCATACTACAGCCTTTACCAACAGGGGTGTAGGTGTTGGGTGACCATGGCCTCCTATAAGCCGACGAGTGAGTGATAGAATCCGGGATAGGTTGTCATAGTTATCTTGGAGTCTGCCAAGGGAGGGAGTTGGTGCTCTTAGCCCAGCGCGGGTTCCACCCACAGTAATTGAGGTTGCAACCAAAGTAAGAAAGAGAAGCGACGGAGGTTGCCACCCAAGTTATTGCAAGTAGTATATACCTAGTGACTTAGTTGTGTTGCTAGGTAGACTAGAGTAATAAAATTGAATCCAAACATATAGAATCCTGATGATGTGATGCATCTACATGCATGATTTATTATTCATTTACTGGGCTCAGTGGAGCTCATCCCTCGGAAAATATTTCTTTTGGATGATTTTGCAGGTGGATGTCTACCTGAATGGGAGAATCATTTTAGACAGAATGGTGTTGGTGATTGTGACTTTTCTAGTGTGGACCCCGACAGAGGTGATCCCTCTGCTGTGGGTGCACAGAGTTAGCTTGGAGGAGTTGATATGAGGAGCGGTTGCCCTTATTTTGATATTTCTTAGAGCATTATTTTTTTGGATAGCCGGATGGCATTTATTTTGTAAAGCTTATAGATGCATCTTTTGATTAATTATAACCTTGATGTAAAGCTTGGTAAATGTCGTGAATGTAATGTAAATAATTGTGGGTTGTGGGCCACTTCTGAGCAAGGTAATTAGCGGCTCATTATGTATAAATCTTTAACTTTCTGTTGCACTCTGATTTTAAAATGCTTTATTGTGAATGTTGTGTGTTTGTGCATGATGATTGCTTCTAGATCCTTGAAATGTAGCGGATGTAGTTTGACATCCAGATCACCAATTCAATCCTCCTAGGGGTGGTTTGGGGTGTGACAAAGCATGGTATCAAAGCGAGAAGCTCTCTAAACTCACAAACAGCAAGAATAGGATAACAAACAAATTAGAAGCATAAGTAATAAATCTTTGAGTAAATAAAGAACAAGAAAGTAGATGGATATAATAGGAAACTGATTAGATTCATAAGTTGAATTTCATAACATTAAGAAGGCTTGGAGCCATTACAACTAAACAAAATTGGAAGTACTACTTCCCAAAATACTTCATAAAGAAAATCACAACTAGAAAGCTAGAAAAATAGAAACAAATATAAAGAAGAGTTATAAACTTCTAGAGATAACAAAGTAAAACTACTCCTGTGCTGAATCATGAGGTGGATGGGGTGGATGCGAATCAACACGAGCGCGAGCATCCCAGAAGTCCAGTCTCTGCTCCATGATGCTCATCCTACCACCCAAAGAAGAGAAACCCTGCTGCACCAAAGTGGAAAGCCCTGTAAGCTGACTACTCATGTCTCGCAGCTGTAACATCAGGTCCCTCATGCTGTAGGTCTTTGGAGAAGGAGGTGCTACTTGGGGAGTCGAGGCTACAAACTGACCAACATCGAGAAGCCCTCCTGATTGCAAACTAGCCTCCCCTCGATTGCCTTCTTGACCCACATTCCCAACCTCCCCATCACTTCCTGGGGCACCCAGCAACCCCATTTTCTTAATAGTAGTCTTGCCAATGGGAGCCTTACCTTCACCCCTTTCGATCTCACCAACAAAACTGACCCCAAAGTGCCTAAACACTTGAGAAAGAAGCCTACCATACGGAAGATGGCCATCTGATGGGTGTTGGGCATGATACATCATCACCCCCATAATGAGATAGGGCAAGCAAATCTCTGGACCTCCCGTGCCTGCCCTATACAAACAATAGGTGATGAAGGCCCGTAACATAGAAATGCCCCACCTGTTCCCACTTTTTGGGCAGATGTTGTACTGAACACACTTGCTCAATAGTCGAGCCGAAGGTTTGAACTCAACCTCTGACTCGGGAAGCTCATCTCTACCAGTAAGAGCCTTGACCATGTACTTGCGGGAATCAACGAAAAAGACATTAGAGATGTCGACCCTCAGCCTACAGTAAAATATCTCACCCCTATTGGCTACCTATAGCAAGGCGGCCAAGTCTGCACAGTTAAAAGCAATTTTTACCCCCTTAACCAAACTAGCAATGCCATAACCCTACCACTCACCACCGGTCTCCCTAAGGTTGCAATAGAAGTGTCTGACAAGAATTGGGTAACAGGGCAGCTCTGGGTTCAACATCGGTGCCAACCCATGGCATTAAACCTTTCATAAACTTTGAATCTTGGAAAATCCTCTACCTTCACTGCCTCACCATTTTTTATTTTCTTATCTTTGAAATCCTTCCAATCTCGGGCATGTTGATAGTTGGAAAGCCAATAGTCATCAAACTCTCCCTCCTCAGATGATGAGTTACTTTTAGATGAGTCATCCTCGGACACTGGAGATGGTGGTTCAGATGAGGAAGACTCGGTCTCAACCCAAGCACGCTTGCTGGCCGACGAATCCCTTGCCTTGCTGCGAGTTTGGCGTGAAGACATCTAGATAGATAAGAATACAAGTTAAAAGGAGGCAACAATTAGTAGGTTTTACAAAGGTTAGCATTTAAAATGAAGAAAACAAAATGGGAGATGCAAAAACCCTAGGTTATTTGGAAGAAACAAAGAGAAAACGAAAATAGCAAAAAAAATTTGGGGAAAAACCTAGGTTTTCATGTAAACTCACCTTGATCCTTGAGTTGGACGCAATAATCATTGGAAAACACCTTGGGATGATAGAGGAACATGATTTCAAGTCCCTTTGGTCATTCCTGGTGTGCTTCCTCATCCAAAATAGAAGTTGGAAGTGAAGGAATGTGAATCACGGGTTTAATTTAAACATGTCCCGATGCACTAGTCGATTGGATCGACTAGTAGCAGTTTGCTGGCAGATTTTTGCTAGGTTTTAATTTTCTTCTCTTCTTGCGAAACATTAATGTATGGAAAAGAGTAGAACCCTTGTACAATATTCAAATTTATGCATGTTTGGGTACACTCCCAAAATTAACAAAAAGGAGGAATAATAATGAAATATATATATACGTGCTATGTGAATATATGGAATACATGAATAGATATATGACATATATATATATATATATATATATATATGCATGTAGGTATAGTAGGAAACAAAACATAAATTATGATAAAAAAGAGTGTGTGAACTTGTAAAATATATACATATATATATATATATATATATATATATATATATACTAGTAAACACGCACGTGCAAATGTACATGTGGCCATTTGTAAGATGGCGGAGAAGGTATATGTATGTAATTTACTAAATGTTTAAATGCCAATGTGTATGTGTTTGTGTGTGTGTGTGTGAGAGAGAGAAAGAGAGAGAGAGAGAGAGAGAGAGAATGACGCAAGCATGTAATTGATGTTGGTACAAATTTGGGTAGAAGCATCACCAGTAACTATTGGTGCAATATGAGAGCTCAAGACTTCTTTTTACAAAGTTGATTCATTAGGAAACACATGATCAAAATTAATTCCTCACCAATTATTCAGTGCATCAACAATAGACAATTTCTTACATTCCGAATGGTAATTAGAAAACCACTGAACAAAAACCAAGTATATCCCCGGCTAATAACCAAATGGAAGATGGAAAAAATTGAATGAATACCATTAAAATAGGTGAAAAAGGAGTAAGATTTGGAGTTTGGATCAATATCAAAGGTAAAAACACGACAAAAAACTTATTAGTTTCAGTGGCAAATTTAGCAAAATTACACAAACAAACAATTACCTCATCGAAGACATGATGAACGAGTGCGAAAAAATCAATGACCAGGGCTGTCGAAGAAGATGATCGACCCGCTACTGCTTTCAGCTTGTAACAAAATACAGTAATATAAACAAGATGAGTAACAGATCAGAATTCATCTTCTGAATTGCATACTATAAAAAATATGGAAATTTTTCATTCCCATAAATTTCAATGAGAAAAGGAAAATTGTTTGAATAAAATCAAACCCTAATTTGCACGCAAAGAAGACATAATAAAATCAAGACAGGAACAGGGCTATCAAATGGTCGACTGCGCTAGCCCATCAGGCAGTCTTTTGACCACGGAACTGATCCGATTTCATCTTGTGAATTAGAGACTAAAAAAAAATATGGAAAATTTTCATTCCCATAAATTTCAATGAGAAAAGGAAAATTGTTAAAATAAAATAAAAACCTTGCACGCAGAGAAGACATAATAAAATCAAGACACGGATATCCAATTCAGAGAGAGAGAGAGAGAGGGAATTCTAATCTCATTGGGTAGTTCCATCAAGGAGGAAGAATACAAGTAAAGGGTTCAGTTTAGATTTCAGAAAGCCAGATATGGATGCTTTAAGAGAGGAACGAGAGCGACGAGACTATTTTGTAGCAGAGGAATCATTGTCAAGTGGCCAGGGAAATGTGTCGAGCATGGTGCTCTCGAGAATGGGAGGACAATGGGAAAGCATTTTACTAAGAAAGGTCGTGAAAGAGAAGATTGCATTCAATATTTTTCTCCACCAATATTTCTCCAGTTTCCACAGATTGTTAGAGAAGGAGAGTGACGCGAAAGGTCATGAAAGAGAGGGAGAGCCAGGGAGTAAGAGATAGAGATGGATGAGGGACGGAAGAGCAGATCATAGGGAAAGAGAGAGTGATGTAGCGACCTACCTTCTCCAGGTTACTCTCTTTTGTGCAGGAGATGCGTCCATTCACGAAAGAGATATCGAGAAGAATGTGGTCTTCTTTGTCTTTGGGAGGGATCTCAGGGATATTTTGGGTTGCTGAAAAATTGGACAAAAAATTTTGAGTACGTACTTTTATAAGATACATAGATAGGATACATAGATAGAGAGAGATAAAACAACTGCATTTCTTTTTTATTCAAACAATTAGTGGTTAGATACTTTTTTTTTTTTGTGTATGTGTGTCTGTGTGTGTGTGTGTGTGTGAGAGAGAGAGCGAGAGAGAGAGAGAGACATGTATTCTAGGACTACATAAGCCAACTCATACACAATGATCAGATTCCAAAAGAAATCATATTACATGAAAAAACTATGCATATTAGCTATTTTCAATTTCCTGATTCGATTGAACCTCTTCATGCACGAAAGATCATTATTAAAGCCATCCATGATATGAATAAACAATAGAGATGACTTTTCCACCATTAACAATGGTTTAAAAACCGGAATCAGAGATCTAAGTCAACCTGAATCGGTCCTATTCAAATGATTCTAGTTAATTTTATGTTAGAGAAGGGATAGGCTATGGGATCTAAAATCGGCCTTAGAATCGGTCCGAACCATCTTTCATTTACAGAAAATGACTTAGAATCGAGATCAAATAATGAACACGCTGATCTGATTCTGTTCCAGTGTGATTACGATTCTAGTTTATTTTATTCTAGATTGTAATTATTTTTTTTTCTTGCATTGCAACATGTTTACACATTACAAAAAGAGGAATAAAATATCTTCAATGGTGTTCAGCTACAATTGAAACTACAAGAAATAGATTTCCAGCAAAATGGAATGCATATTGTTGAAGACCATTGGGAGGTATATAATGAAAAGCTAAACCTATAAGGATGACTTGAGAGTACTGACCTATTTTCTATAAATTAGGAGCAATGGTGCCTTCAGTTACAATGTAAACTACAAGAAATAGATTTTCTGCAAAATGGAATGCATATTCTTGAAGACCATTGGGAGCTATATAATGAAAAGCTAAACCTATAAAGAAATGACAATAGATCTCATATACATATCTGTCAGCTTGCAACTTAGGCATTCCTTCAAGGATCAAACTTCCAAATCTGCTGAAGCTACTTATCTATATGACAAATATTTATTCACTCAAATTTCCTACATTACACATCAGAAACTGAATCTGCAACTGTTGTTAACACACAAAGGCGTGAAAGCTAAAAGATGAAAATGGAATAAGAAACTGCTAGTGTAAATAATATGAATAAAGAGGAAGTGATAAACACTTCAGAAATGCCCAAAAAAAAAAAAAGAAACTTACCAACTTTCTAAGTTGTAGGTCTTGATACTTGGAGGTAAGAGATCAAAATGTATCATTAATCTCCACAATAGTATTACTGGAATTAAGTACCTAAAAGGCAAAAAAAAAAAAAAAATTGTGAGAAACACCAGAGAAAATATCTGAGAATATTAATTCATCAATATAAACTATGGCTAAGAAAACCTACTTGATGTCACTGAAAACATGGGCAAGTGCTGCACATTGATACCCAAATGAAAAACATATTAGTCTATAATTTAAAACTGTGGCACGATCAACTTGTAAGTTAAACCGTAAAACATACCACCTCAAGCACTTGATTTGGGGTCAATTTGAAGCAAAGATACCCTGATAAAGCCAAAACATTTGATCAAACTTGACTCACAGTAAACCCGAGGAACAAACTAACAATCATCTAATTAGTATCCTAAAAAGGAAAATTACTTACAACCATGTTTCAATTAAATCTAATTTGAAAGAAGAATTGGATGTTTTCAAGGGCCTTGTTTCAATGTAGTAACAATCAAATTGATACTTGAAGGGGTTAATAGTAATTTATTGTAGGAAAAATCTTAGTTAACAGAACCATTAGTAGTGAAAATTTAGAAAGAAAAATTTAGGGGGAAAGCTTACTGTGACAGCTCCTTGATCCTTTGGGCCACCACCTTCTCGGTTTTTTCTTTAAAATTGCAGAGTTTTAGTCAATATCCCCAATCTCTCCATATAAGAAGAGTGGCTCTCTACCTTTTTCCTATACTCTGATTGATCATAAAGCACAAAGTTATTAGTCATAGTATCTAAAATTAAAAAAGGAAAGAAGAATGTAAAGAATCAAAATCATGTGCTTGTATAAAATTATTGCTAGTCTCGATAGAAAAAATGGATTTGAAATGGTTCATCCAACACCACCCTTTCCCCCCTGTTTCCTCAATTTGGAGTCTTTAATTGTCTGTACTGCTTCTCCTTTTGATCCCCAATTCATCGACATCTTTTCATTCTTGAAACTTCATTCTCCAGCAAAATTCATATAGGCATCATATTTTTATCTGCAAAACACGGCAAGAATACAATGCAAAATGCATTAGCACTAAAATTTGCAAACCCTGATAAGAGAAAGGTCAAATAAGATGAAGAAATGAATAGCCGTGGAAATGAAAGCTTTAACTAACCAAGGTTAAGTGCTTGACTGTGGAAACACAAAAAACCAGTGTCCGCCTAGAAGAGCCCATGAAACAGAGCTGTTAGTATGTTCTTCCACAAACACATTGACTCTCAGCTCAACTATTGCAAATGGTGGAAAAGGAAATAAGAAGTTTTAAATGGTAGAAAAGGAAAGAAGATAGAAATGGAGCTAGATTCCGAGTTCCTCTCACCTTACCTTCTTTTACTCGTTTGTCATTCCAACCTGAAACTGTTATCCCATGCATGAGTTTCGTATCTCCTAGAAACTGATCAATAAATTAATCAAAAGATATGTCACAAGCACTCTCCAAACCAAGAAATGCCAGGAATTGAAAGAAAATATAGAAATCAATACCCAAGTTTCAGTTTGATGAAACAGAAGCAAGAATCTACAGACCTGTTTATACTTCTTCTGCCTCATACCATCGGTCTGGATGACAAATTTGGTAGAGAAGATGTTGGAGAATACCATTCTTCCCACCTTCACTGTACCATCGTAATTGCTGGCTGGTCAAAAGATGCAGAAGATCAATTCCGGCATATACTCCTTCCTCTTAGTGAATCTCAGTCGAACCCCATCAAAATTTGTTATAATAAGCACGTCTAAATGCATATTACAGACATTTTGTTGGCCTTGTAACTGCATTTACAAGGATTGCATCGTCCTTGTGAGATAGCTTTTTTCGAAAGTAATATAGATGCTTTCTTTCATCTTCCCAAACACTTAGCCGATGGGCCCGATACCGATGGGTGTTGGCACTATAACCAGAATAAAGGTCAAGAAGGGTGAGTTGTCATCCAAGTAGATGACTACGCAGGGCAAGAGGAGAACCCCTGTTCTCCAGAGAGAGAGAGTGTGAGATTACAGGGATTCAGTAGTTTTTTTCTTGAAAAACAAAGGAACACCGGTTTGGAAGGGGAGAGAGAGAGAGAGAGGAGCGGGGGTAGGATCACAGGAATTTGGTAGTTTTTTTTCTTGGAAAGAGAAACACCAGTTTGGAAGGGGGGGGGGAGAGAGAGAGAGAGAGAGAGGTGGGATCATGGTTTTTTTTTTTGTTTTTCTTAGAAAGAAGAAACACCGGTTTGAAAGAGTAAGAGAGAGAGAGAGAGGGGGATCATAAGGATTCAGCAGTTTTTTTCTTCGAAAGAAGAAACATTGGTTTGGGAGAGAGAGAGGCTTACAAGGATCTCAAGGGTATTTTGGGCATTGAAAAAATTGGCCAAAAAAATTTAAGTACGTACTTTTATAAGATACATAGATATATATATATATATATATATATATATATATATATATACTAGTAAACATGCACGTGTGGTCTTATATTAGGAGGAGAGAGAGAGAGAGAGAAAGAGCTAACTGATGACTATTGATAGTTTAAATAAAAACTGCTACAAGCAAGAGCAACTCTATGTGTAAAACATGATGATAGGAACCAAAAAAGAAAAAAAGAACAGTTTCCAATAAAAGATCATCTTGACATAGATTCAATATTTGCGTAACTACTTAGTCATAAGTCTATATAGCAAGATTTAAGGGCACATGTTTTATTTTAATTTTGTAGGAAAAACATTTGTATCACAAGCTATACTAATGCTTCAGTATATGCTTTCTCCTCAAACCAATGCCCTATATTACATACCCATCCATGGTAACAAATAGTGATAAAATGGTCTTAGGCTCTTCTCTTAGAAAAAAAAATGGCTTATCTATATTGGTTACTTTCATACTTACAGATATTTAGCCATAAGCTGTCTTTTCAGAATCCTGTTCTTCCTGCAATCTTTCCAACTCCTACTGTGCGGATAAATACTAAGTCTTGTAAGCTTGGAAGGCAGATCTGGATTACAGACGAACCCAGTAATAAACTTTTCTTCTCTTGTTTCTTCTCTTCTCTTCTTTGGTTCTCTTGTTACTTCTCTTTGGCTAAACTTCGTACTTCTCTTCTCTTGTTTCTTCTCTTCTCTTCTTTGGTTCTCTTGTTACTTCTCGTTAAAAAAATTGCATCTCAACTTCTTGTTTTGCAAGCTTCTGTTCCATGATATGTGGAGGAGGCTAAGAGCCGTCTTAGATGATGAGATGGAGCATGACCTTTACTTCCCATTTCAAATTACAATGTCTAGACTGGATATTAAGGGAAAAAAATATGAGAAACTAAAGCAGCATTGCCACAACCATTTGGCTTGTAGAGCATCAGATGAAGAATTGATCATTCAATGTCCTAATAATCAAAAGCCAATAAAATTATGAGAAAAAATATATGGTACAATTCAAAAGTAGTATTGGGCCCAGATAGTTCTTAGGTGATACGTGTCTGATTCTGTTCAAAGCTGCAAATCTACAAAAAGGATAAGTAAACCTCATATGTAAACCTCTAGTTACTTACCTTCTCACTATTTGACAATGGACCCAATCATGTCAGTATGAGTTAGGCGACAAAAAAAATTGGACGGGTGGAGTGGGTTTACTAAACTCAATGAATGACCAATTCACAATCATCATATACCAACCAGAAGTTAAATTTATTAGGAATCATACTTCCAATTTCCTAAGGACTTGCAATTATTTTGATTTAAGAAAGATTGCTTTTGAAAGCAACCTGTCAGCATGCATAGAAATGAAAGGAGCTAATTTGGAGGCAATTCACCTCAAAATTCCAATGTAGTAGCTTGAAAGTTGCGAGAATAGTTGTTGGCGATGTAGGAGTTTGAGCAATGCTTGGTCCTTATCAAACCCTAACAATTGCAGTTCACATGATCAATAGGAACTAAATGGGCCTCACAACACTCTATAGTCTCTACATGGTATTGACCCATATTAGCCCTCATACACTACATTCTCAAATCTGACCAAAAGCTGCATTGGCTAATACCTTTGGCAATTCAATAAATAATACAAGATCCACCAAATCACTCACTGTACAAATTGTAAGGGAACAAACAAGTAAAGGACCTCATGTGTGTGGAGGACAAAGTTGTGAAGAACAGCGGGGTCTTGTTCAAATCAATGGTATAATCTACCCAATTTACCCATGTCTTCAAGGCATCCTATTAGCAATGGTGGTTCCAATTCCTCAAATCCTAACAAGAGGTAGCTAGCATATGTATGTTCGCAAACATGAAGACACCTTCTCTAGAACCATGGCAGAAACATTGGGTATGATTTAGATACATACAACAACATAAATGCCGTACACATTGACATAATCAGAGCAGGCAACACAACTCATTTTAACATTGGAGGTAGTTAATTGTAAACAAAAAATTAATAACTTAAGAACATTGTTGAGATTAAATATCCCTAAAAGCATGTAACTCAATATCAGACTTGATTTATGCAGAATTTACTAATTTGGCCCACAGTCTTCTCATCCAAGCAAACAAGATGGTACTCAGCAAACTGATTTAAAGGACAACAGATTTTGTTCTCACAAAGATTATTAGAGAAACAAAAAAAAAATTAAATTATCCAGCGCATGGCACAATACTCTTCCCTGCCAGCCAAGAAGAGAAGAGGATTTGCCCAACAAATTAACTTTCCGGCCAACTTGCAGAAATCCCTTGTACATAAGATGATATATAGATGGAGTTATATAAATCAAGGTAACAGATTCTCATTGAACTGTTCAATTGCCACTTGCACAAATAGATCCTATAAATTGCTTAATTTCTTCACGTACCCAATAGACCAAAACTAAAAGAAAACACAAAGATGAGGGATCAAGGAAGGGAAGTACCAGCATGAGCCTGAAGTTGTTGACAAGTTGCATACATCCTAACGCTAGTAGCCATTAAGAAGACACATAGAAAAAGCAAGACCAGCAAAATAAGAATTTAAGAAAAACTTCTTCACTTATTTGTACAATAACTATGATCCAACAACAATTAATAATAAAAAACAAGAACATGCACAAAAGAATAGTAGGTAATACCCGAAAGTTTGGTTACATTTGGTGTGAATTTAAGTACAAATGACGATACATAATGTGAATATTTTACACGGATATTCACGGATATGTGAATATTTTATAACGTGAATATTTCAGAGAAAATAGTTCTAACTAACCTAAAAGAATATATTGATGTCAACAGTCTCATGGCGACCTATCAATCTTCTCTCATTACCCTCTCCATTGGCTTCATATGCTCCTTGTGTCGCAAACCCAGCTTATCAATAGCCTTGCTGATCAAAGTGAAATTCTTAACCAAAATCAAGAAAATTCACTCAGAATTCAAAATTAATCTACACTTTAGAAGCAGAACATTTATAGCTAGCACATTCCTATACGCAAAAAGGAAAAAGAAAAATCATTTACTTGTTAGTATGTGCACAAGCACCATTGCAGTCTCCCTAATTATCCTATTGATAATAAGATCAGAATCAACAATAAAACATTGGAATCAATGCCCAAATGAAAGGTCGGTTATGGTTGGATAAAGATGACACACAAACACACGCACACACACACATACACACGCACAGAATTCAAATCAAATTACTTCTCAACTTCAAACTCTGCCAAGGTCTCAAAGACAAAAACTACTGACAAATATTAGTTCTTGAATAGGTTAAAAACTTTTAATTTTCTCAAAGTAGGAAAAGAATCTCTGTGGTGGTTGAAGAACACAAAAGGCAATGATTATCTATGGTGTTAACATTTTAAAGAAGATAAAAACCAGACCTTGATTGGTTTTGGGTCAAATGTAAGAACAACTCCTGTAATTGTTGTGATCCTCTGTTTTACAAAGCAAGTAGGAAAATAAAAAATATATATATTAGAAAAAACACATAATCATTGATAAAAAGAAAATATTAGTGCACTTATTTAACAACCCTCGAGAAGGTAGCAAGCCCATAGTTGATTACCAGAAGAAAACCCAAGAACTGGTCCAACTTGGAGTTCCCACTGTTCAGGCCAACATAAACCACGGTTATGCATAAATTTACAGGACAAATTGTAGTTCTGAAATACAAAGCAAGTGTAAGATCCATGCATTTTATAAAGAAAAGATTAACCTGTCCAGGCATGACTTCACCATTAAAACAATTTTACGTAGATTCTAATTGTTCAAAATGGTTTCTCAATGACTCCTACTATGGCTTCTTACATCTTGCCAAAAATTTTGTTATGCTCTATATAAATTTTGTTATGCCAAGGTACTATCTCATCCTCCCTTCTACAGGCTCCATCTATCTATCTAATCTATATATATCAAATAAGAATGCACAGTTACCAAAAAAAACAATGTACAAGGAATGGTATCTCATGAGGAAATACCGTACTATGAGCACAATATAGAGGAAAATCAGATATAGCGCACTTACAGCCTTGTTAGATCCAACAGATTGGTTACAATAATAGGAAAAGCCCCAACAAACTAATAAATCATAAAATTCTCTGCAAGGCAAGAGTGATCACATTAGGGTATAAACTAAGCATTTGAGACCAACACCAAATACTGCCAAAGACATTGTTTCTAAGGAATAAGCCTCAAATACCGAATCCAATGCAGGGAGCCACCTTAAGTCAAAAACACCAAAGAAATCCTAACTAAAACCTGCAATGGGTAAGAATCGAATAGGGTTAGAGAGACATAAATCATGGGTTAAAGAAGATGATAGGGATCAGAGAGATGAAAACAAAATAGTTGGGAGAAAAGAGAGAAATAGATGCTAACATTCAAATTATAAACAAATAAATAAATAATTGTTGGGTCCTTAACCTTCTTCTTTTTCTTGGACTTGCCCTCCTTCTCTTCATCTACGTCCTCAACATCACCTTCATCTTCTTTCTTGGTTTCCAAGTCTTCATTATAACTAAGCTCCTTCTCTGTTGTCTTCTCCGTCCATAGGTAGATAGGATAGCTGATGAACTCACTTCTTCACGAGATCCTTCAAGCTTCTCTCTTCAAGGTACTCCAGTTGTTTTAAGATGTCATCATCCGTGAATCAGCGGCCACGATACATCAAACCAAAGTCCAAACAAACAAGGAAGTATCGAAGAAATCAGAGAGGATATGTGAACTATACCTGGTCGTTCTTGAGGAAGAGGGAGATTTTCATTCCTCTGCCAAGAGGCTCTCCATTGACATCCCTCATTACAGTGAAGGAACCACCCGCTTGAGACTCCCAAATATATTGTTCATTGTCATTGTGCTTCGAAGTCAAAATAATTTTCTCAAATATATTGTTCTTCGTCATTGTGATTCGAAGTCACAATAACTTTATCCGCAACAAGATAGGCGGAGTAGAATCCAACACAGAATTGACCGATCATGCTCACATCTGCTCCAGCTTATATTGCATCCATGAATTCCTTGGTTCCAGATCTTGCAATTGCTCCCAAATTGTTCACCAAATCTGTGGAAACCATTAATTTCGATCAAAGACGACCAATCAAAGAAACACGAACTCAGGTACTAGGAAAATAATACAGTGCCACTGTCGATAATAGAAAGCGTGTTGTTGGATTTATCAGGAACTAGCCTAATGAACAACTCTGGTTTTGTCATCAGACTTTGGAACCGGATCTTGTCCCATTCCAGAAATGATGTTACGTTTCAGAAACAAATCTTGAATTTTACAGGGAATGGAACTCGAAAGAAAAAAAAAAAAACTTACATCCGAGGAATTACTAATGAGTTCTCGAAGGAAGATCTCCTTGTTGCTGTAGAAGGTGTTGATGATCAGACTGAGAAGCTGGTTGATCTCTGGAAGGCGAAGGTTGAAAGATATTCAAGAGGGTGAAGGGTAAAATTTTGGAATTATGTTTGTAGGGTATCTTACTGTAATAAAATTATGTTTATTAGAAAATTTATCTTTATTAGAAATTGATATGAGACAAGGGGAGGTTGTTGGAGGAGAGAGGACTAGGTTAGGGAGGTTGTTGAGGGAGAGAGGATTAGGGCACGGGGGAGGTTGTGAAGGAAGTGAGAGTTTATGAAAGGGAGAAGAAACTTGTGGAGAGAGAGACAGATCATTGGATTTTAAGGTGACAAACCGTGCATTAGATTAGCTTTGTACATTTCATTCGTAAGCTAATTTTTTTTGTATATAGTTAGTTTATGCATGATCTTAATACATATTCCTTCCTAAGGATATAGACATTATTATCTTTGGTCCGTGTCTTCTCTTCCGGACAGCAACTCCAATTGAGAAGTATTAAATTGATTGTCTAATCCACAATAATTGATTGTGGCAATAAGAAACTTTTTGTTTCTTCCATTAAGAACTTCTCTCATTTCAAGTTAATTTCCTTGTCTTGAGGGTTGTGACATCTCTTCTTTCTCTATATCCAAATCACCATTGACAGACCTAAGGAAGAAGGAGAGGCCCCCACACCCCGAGGACAGACCCCTCGGTTATACAAGGAAAAGCAAAAACCCAGCCCAATCAGGGGGGTCCAAAGTAGGTCTTCCTATTAGCATCATCAGGAATCAACCTCATCAGGTTTTTTGGAAACTCCGGAGGATGAATAATAGTTTCCCCATCCCCATTGTTAATGGAAGCAACAAAATCTGCCGGTTGGTTCAATTCCCTCCAAACATACCTGATACACCATAATTTCCACCTCAAATCATGACCGTACACGTGGATTCACAAAGAAATGAAACTTGGACGCATGCTTGGAAAATCCCACGTGCCCGATGGTTATAAAACTAACCCCCACCATGACGGTTAGATAACCACCAATGGAAAGTCCCATGTGGACCGAGAATCCCGAAATTGAGGAGAGGACCACATCAAGAATGAGAGTACCAAAAAACCGTGCTACTAAGGAAGATCACTACCAACAGAGAATGGCTTACTTTAGATCCAACCCATCTATATAAATTGAAGAGACCCTCAAGGGGGATGAATTGGGTTGTATTCAATGATCAATAAAGAAATATATTACTCTAGTGTCTTCTCTCTGTCGTCTCTCTATCATTCTCAATTTCTCTCAATCTTCTTTGTTAGCTTAAGAGTTGTGTTTACGGTAAGGATTTTCTCCGGCAGAAATTCTTACACAACATTTGGCACCGTCTGTGGGAAGCGGAGAAGAAAGACCTACGGAGATCCCACTATGACCAACACAAGAAATCAGGCTAGGATCACTCAATCCGTCGCCGCCACCATTGTAGCAAATCCTCCACCAGGACCTCCTGCTGCTGGTCAGGGAGGAATCTTGCCCCGTCCCATTGCTTCCTGGAAGGAAGGCGAGAATCTTATTCCAGAAGATGAGGAGCTGCCGCGCCAAGAAGAGTCCCAGCCAAGACTCCCAGGGGCCCCCCACGGTACGTGACCATGGAATAGTTCGATGAGATGCAGGCCCGCTGGGATGACAAGATGGAGCAGATGTTGGAGATGCAGCGCAGTCTCTTACAGGGGTTACCCATACGCCCTCTACCGCCAAACAGAGAAAGATCTCGTTCACCGGAATATAGTGAGAACCATAGCAATGCAAACAACACTCAACGAAGGAATAAAGAGGTACAAGGAAACACCAAGAATCAAGATTCACACATGACAAAGGTTGAGCAAGCTCTGAATGGCAAAGTCTTGGAACTCCAAGACCAGATTCAAAAAGTTATAAGGGGAAAGAACCAAGCCCCAATCCATAAATTTCACTTTACTAAAGATTTAGCATTCACGGATGAAGTGCGGTTCGAACCCCTCCCAAAAGGGTTCAAGATGCCAATCATAGAGCAATATGCCGGCACCACAGACCCAGAAGATCACCTGGAAACCTTCAAGTCCCTCCTGTTCTTTCAAGGCGCTTCAGACGCTATAATGTGCAGAGCTTTCCCCTCCACCCTATAGGGGGCGGCGCAACAATGGTTCTCCCGCCTCCCTCCATGCTCTCTCTCCAATTTCACAGACCTGGGGAGAGCCTTCTTGGCTCACTTTGTTAATAGCAAAGTTCATAAGAAGACAGCCGCCAATCTTCTGGCCAAAAAGCAGCGCCCCGACGAATCCATTAGGGATTTTCTTACCAGATTCAACAAAGAAGCCCTGGAGGTATGAAACTTGGGTCCGATAGTGAAGTTCCAGGCACTGCATAGCGGAATCCGAGATGTCGAATTGAGAAAGTCCTTAGTTATGGACGAACCGGGAGACATGTATGAGCTGTTTTCTAGATGCGAAAAGTATATCAACTTGGCTGAAGTTCTTGCAGCAGAAAAAGAAGATAAGACTGAGAAGAAGATCGAAGAAAACAAGGAGACCCCCCGGGAAGCTGGTGCGAAGCGCAGTCGAGATGATAAAGAGGATAGATGAAAGAAAGATGATAGGAAAGCTTGGGTCCCCAAAGCCATCGATTCGGGATCCGAGCCGGACTATACAGCCCTGACTCATACCCGAGCACACATATTGAATGAAATCAAAGACCAGGTGACCCTACAGTGGCCGACCAAGAGGGTTAAGCCACCGCATGAGCGTAACAAGAATAAGTACTGTCACTTTCATCAAGACCACGATCACGATACCGAAAAATGCAGACAGCTGAAAGACGAGATTGAGGCTCTCATCCAAAGAGTGCCTAGGTTGATTCGTCAAGAAAGAAAGAAATGAATGCAGGCTGGATCATCGTGCTCGGGAGCCAGAAGAAAAACAAAGGTCACCCCTATGAGATGATAAAGGAGAACTTCCCCGAGGTAAGCCCCATACCGAGAATGTGCCCTTAAGGGAGATAACTACCATATTTGGTGGGCCTGGTATGGGAGGAGAAACCTCGAATTCCCGAAAGCAGCATGCTCGAAGTGTATTGCAAGCCAAGGCCACTGTCAAAAGGAGGAGAACGAATTATCCCATAACCTTCTCCGATGAAGATCTAGCAGATAATCAGACCCCCCATAACGATGCCTTAGTAATCAAGATGGTTATAGCCAACTGCACGGTTGGAAGGATCCTAGTAGACAATGGGAGTTCAGCTGACATCCTCTGTCACACCCCTATCCCGACAAGGGATAAAGTACAATATCAAGGTATGATTGGGGTGACACGCGTCATCCCACCTCACCGCCAGGATCTCAATGCAGGGCCAACTCACAGTCATAAACCAATATTAAAATACAATAATTTCAGAGTGCGAAAGACAAAGGAATATTACATTCCAAGATAGGTCAGAGTTTGCGAAAGCGTAAATGAAATAATTATAAGATGTTCATTGACTAATGATAATAAGTAGCATAGTTACAAAATTCCTATGACCATCAAGTAGCTACCAAAAAGGTAAAACATAAAAGTTTATACAAAGCACAATGCTCTCAAAACTAACAAAACGGGAACGATCCCAAGTAACAGTACAGTCCATAGGCACAATAATCATGGGCAACCATCGCCATGATCCTCAATCACAGTCTCTGGCTCCACAGTAATCATCTGCATCAAAATCTAAAAAGAATGTGTACACGGGGGTTAGCTCCACCGAGCTAGTGAGAGAGAAAAGGGGATGCACAATCACACAATCACAAATAGTCCATGGTGCATGCCATTATTAATTCATTTACCACCTAACACACAATGCTAAGTCAATGGGTATATGCTATTGCAATAACTCGGGAAGACACTGTGGATCCTTCCATTCTCACCACAATGCAACCTCAATTATTACTATGGGGCCCGCGCCGATCGTAGCCATCACCACCCAGAGGCAGACCCCGATAACCATTACTACCCCTGACCTAGCCTCTCTAACTCTCCACAGGTAGCAGGTGCTCTGGCTACCCAACACCTAAACCCCTGTTGGTAAGGGTCATAGCATAGGGAACTGAGCCTAACCACAGATATATTACATGAATCCTATCGTGTTGAGAGCTACATCCGGGTGTGTCAACGTCCCATTCCATCTAACACCCGGGTACCAGCACAACACGGCGCATACAAGCAAGAATGAGATGCGATATATAATTCCATGTAATCCAGGGGTTCCGGTGCCAGTACTTCCTGACACCATAACCCAACACAAATCCATATCATCCTAATCATCATCATCGAATAAGAATAAGAATAAGAATAAATGCAAATATGTAATCATGCTTGAATGATAATGTCATAATATAATTCATAAATGCATGAACAAGCAATAGTAAACAAGCTCAGACAGTCACCCAAACCCACTCACCAATTACTTCAAATAGAATTTGTATAAGCGCAATGATTCCCGCTCAAAATCACTCCATTGCACATAAGTTAGCGCCTATGGAAGTAAATAAGAGTATGAGAGAGTGTAGGGGAGGCCTCATAGAGAAACCCCACAGTTTACATAAGTTATAATCCTTGAAAACTGCATCGGAGGCAACGTCGGACTCAGCAGAGATCTGCCTCCGACCTTGAGTCTGACCTTCACTGCAGGCTCTGGCCACATCGGAGGCAATGTCGGACTTAGCAGGCTTGCCTCCGACCTTGAGTCCAACCTTCCCTGCAGGTTCAGGCCACATCGGAGGCAACGTCGGACTCACGCAGAGCTCTGCCTCCGATGCAACCCAAGTAGGATTTTTAAGGTCCTTAACAGCCCAGATTTGTCCCATTTGGTTCTTTAAGTTCCAAGGGACTAGGGAGGGGGTGTCCTATGGTATATTAAGGTCTTAGAAGTACCCATCATCAAAAGATTGAGGGATTTAAAGGATCAAAAGCTCAAAAATCTAGATTTGGGGTTTCCTTTGGTGGTTGACGCTTTAGAATCAAATAGATTCAGCAAGAGGTCAAATAGAGATCTTTATAGGACTGTAATACATTAATGGAGTCCCAAAAACATAGTTTAGGATAAACCATTTTGGTTCCATGAGGAAACCCAAACTCAAGACTGAAATTAGGTGAGCCATCTAAGCTCAAAAAAGAAGGACATGGAGGGCCTTCCAAGCTCAACCGAAAAGAGAAAAGAGAAGGGAGAGAGGCAAGAGTGTTCTTGGCCTACCTGATTTAAGGTACACAAGCGGTCCTCCTTGTAGATCCAAGCTCAAGCAACCGATCCCACCTTCTTCTCCTTCTTCTCCTCCTTCTCCTCCTCTCTTCAAAGCTCTCCTCTCCTTTCACAATTAGGCTAGAAAGCAAAAGAGAAAGACTAAGGAATAGCCCTAGCTCTCATATCTATAGATGTGCCTTACTAAGGCCTATTTGGCTAGGGTCTCTTAGCTATAAATCTAGGGCTTGTTTGGGTAGGGTAGTTTAAATGCCCACTTAGGTGTTGTTGGGTAGGGTTTCTTATGAACCACAAACATATTATCCATCTAAACTCATTACCCACCTAAACTCAATTAAACACCATTAAGACACAACTTGGGCCCAATGGGCCTCATTTTAGAATAAAGCTTGGGTCTTGTTTGGCTAAGGTCTTTTAATGTCTAAAATATATTAACCTATTTTAAGCATGACTTAGGCCCAAGGGCCCACTTAAGAGGTCACCGGAATAGAAGGGAGGCTAGGGTAGTAGTCAACCATGACAAGGCACCAACAGCATGCTCGATAAAGGGCATGTGGCCCCACATAAGGTCTCACTCAAATTAGCCACAGCAACAGCATCGGATGCAGGGTCAGATGCACATAGGACCTTGCATCCTATGCAATAGAAAGGGTAGATAAAGTATCAAAAGGGCTAGGCTTGGACCCACACCTCAGGGACTTTAAGGGGAAGGAAACAAGCAAAAAAAATAGGTTTAGTAATTTACCATTTAACCATCACGGCGAAAGACACACCGATAAATAAGGCAGCATAGTCTACTCACCACAAGGATAAATAAACAAATGGGTTCTCGGGTGCGGGTGTAATATCCTCTACTATGATGCCTTTGAAAAGATGCTCCTGAAACCCAAGATGCTGAAAAGGGTGGAGTGCCCCCTATATGGTTTCAATGGGGCTCCAGTACAGGTGGAGGGATCAATTGAGCTACTGGTTACCGTGGGGACAAAACCCAAACTCTCTACCATAATGATGAACTTCTTGATGGTGAAGGTGAATTCCACACACAATGGAATATTGGGGCATCCTGGTCTCAAAGCACTGTAGGCAGTGGTTTCCACTCTCCACTTGGTCATGAAGTTCCCAACCGACCATGGAGTTGGGGAATGTCGAGGAAGTCAGGTGGCAGCCCATCGCTGCTATGAAGGATATTTGAGAATCAAGGGGAAGGAGCCACATATGAACTTAATCCACTTGGATGATAACCGAGATATTGATAACCAGGAGAAGAGTGAGCCTATCGAGGACCTGGTCCTCATGGAGATATTGAAAGGGGACGCGATGCGCACCGTCCAGATAGGTGCCAGCCTGACTGGCAAAAGGAAAACCGACCTTATAAACTTCCTGAGAACCAATGCAGACATGTTCGCCTGGTCTACCGCTGATATGCCGGGGATAGATAGAAAGATAGCTGAACATAGGCTCAGCATCTATCCCAACGCCAAGCCCGTGTTCCAGAAGAAGAGAACCTTTGCACCAGAACGACAAGAAAAGGTGATTGAGGAAGTAACCAAGCTACTTGATGCTGGCTTTATCGAGGAAGCCATCTACCCGAAATGGCTTTCTAATGTTGTAATAGTGACCAAGCCAAAGGGCAAATGGCGAATGTGTATTGATTTTTTAGATTTGAATAAAGCTTGTCCTAAAGACTACTACCCTTTACCTCGTATTGATTTACTGATAGATGCCTCAGTGGGCCATAAAACGCTTTCTTTTATGGACGTCTATTCAGGATATAATCAGATCAGGATGTATGAGCCTGATATATTGAAAACTTCTTTTATCGCGGGGAGAGATACATATTGTTATATCCGCATGCCTTTCGGATTAAAAAATGCTGGAGCTTCCTATCAGCGCTTGATAAATTACATTTTCAAGCATCAAATAGGCCAGAACGTGGAAGTTTATGTAGATGACATGCTTGTAAAGAGCCTGAAAGCACAAGAACATATTACAGATCTGAGTGAGGCATTTCAGGTTCTAAGAGAGAGTAAGATGAGGTTGAACCCAGCCAAGTGCACCTTTGGAGTCACATCGGGAAAGTTCCTCAGTTTCATGGTCTCAAGAAGAGGGATCGAAGCAAATCCAGCAAAGATTAAGGCCATACTTGAGATGTATCCACCTAGAAGAATCAAGGAATTGCAACAACTTACAGGAAGAATAGCGATGCTCGGGAGGTTCATCTCGACCTCGGGAGACCACTGTTTGCCCTTCTTTAAGGCTCTCAAGAACCAAGCAAGGGAACGGGAAACTAAAGGGGCCAAGCTCACCTTCGAATGGACTGAAAAATGCCATACTGCCTTTACCGAGCTAAAGAGGTATCTAGCGCAACCGACCCCTTTGGCCAAGCCTGAACTAGGGGATATATTACAGCTATATCTGGCCATCTCCACTGTTGCAGTAAGTGCAGTATTAGTCAGAGAAGATGGGCGAACCCAAAAACCGTTATATTACGTCAGCAAAGTCCTCCTAGATGCTGAAACCAGATATAGTAGTGTTGAAAAGTATGCTTACACATTGATTACGGCGGCTCAAAAATTAAGGCTATACTTTCAAGCTTACACTCTTGAAGTGATCACCGACCAGCCTTTAAAGAAGATACTGGCCAAACCCAACCATTCAGGATGGTTGGTGGCCTGGTGCGTGGAATTGGGGGAGTTTGATATCCGATATAAACCCCGAACTGCAATCAAACCACAGGCTCTAAAGGATTTTGTGGTGGAATGCACGCTCCCTGAAGAAGAAAGCTCCACCATAGCGGAACCCGAAGTAAGGTTAGAAGATTGGACATTGCATATGGACGGTTCCTCCAATGCACAAGGATGTGGGGCCGGATTGATATTGACTAGCCCTGGAGGGTTCCTTGTACAAATATGCGCTGAGATTTGAATTCCAGACAACCAATAATGGGGCTGAATATAAAGTGCTAATTGCAGGATTAAAATTGGCACAAAGTTTGATGGTAAAACGTGTCACCATCCACAGTGATTCGCAACTAATAGTTAATTAGGTCAAAGGAGAATATGAAGCTAAAGAATCACGGATGGCCCAATACCTAGGGAAAGTACGGGACCTGATCACGAAATTTAGCTATTTTGAGATACTTCAGGTACCTCAGACACAGAAAGCATCTGCAGATGCCCTCTCTAGGCTTGCCACCTCAGATTTTCAAGATCTGGGTAAAACAGTGTATCTAGATGTACTCACTTCACCGAGCATAGAATGATCCGAGGAGGTATTGCCTATCGAGATGGAACCTTGTTGGATGGATCCATTAATCAACTATCTCTGGGAGGGCATACTACCCATCGACAAAGAAGAAGCAAAGAAGGTCAAAATGAGGGCCGCCCAATATACAATGATAGGGGGAACACTATATAAGAAACCATTTGCAATGCCTTATCTGAAATGTCTCCAACCATCTGAAGCAAAGTATGTACTTCGAGAGATACACACAGGCATTTGTGGACAACACTTGGGGGACATAACACTAGCCCATAAAGTCATTAGATAGGGATACTTTTGGCCATATCTCCACAAAGAAGCATTGAGTTTTGTCCATAAATGCCTGAAATGTCAGAAGTTTGCACCCATCACCCGTCAACCTGCAATCAAGCTCACTTCAATTTCCAGTCCGTTGCCCTTTATCCAATGGGGAATGGACATATTGGGACCTTTCCCCAAAGCATCTGGAGGCAAGCAATTTATAGTAGTAGCCGTTAACTATTTCACCAAATGGGTAGAAGCAGAAGCATTGGCAACCATCACTGCAGCAAAAGTCTGGAAATTCTTCCTACATTCAGTTATAAACAGGTATGAAATCCCGAGAACCCTCATTACGGACAATGGGAAGCAGTTTAAACAAAAATTCAAAGAATTTAGTGACCAATATGAAATGTAGTTAAGAAAGACCTCAGTAGCCCATCCCCAATCCAACGGGCTGGCAGAAGCAATGAACAAAATCCTATTAGATGGAATCAAGAAAAAGCTGGAAACAGCTAAAGGATTGTGGGTGGAAGAACTGCCTAACATTCTATGGGCATATCGGACAACCACGAGGTTGGCAACTGGAGAAACACCCTTCATGTTGGCATATGGAACTGAGGCAGTACTCCCAGTAGAAATAGGAGAAATCTCACTAAGGGTACAACTATATAACCCTGAGGTTAATGATGAAGAGCTAAGAGTAAACTTAGATCTGTTGGAAGAAATTCGAGAAACAGCTCGGGTAAGAAATGCAGTACACCAGCAGCGGACAGCACGCCACTACAACACAAAATTGAAACCTATAAGGTTCCACCAAGGAGAACTAGTCCTACGCAAGGTAGAAGCCTCAGACCCTAGATCCATGGGAAAGTTATCACCCAATTGGGAAGGGCCATACAGAATCTCTAAGCAAATAGCCCCAGTAGTATATCATTTGGAGACCCTGGAGGGGGCACCTATACCACGATCCTGGAATGCAGAGAACTTGCAAAAATTTTATCAATAAAGGTCAGTTCCCAATTGTTTGAAATCTGATAGTACTCAGTTGTTAGAATTCCAAAATTAAATTCCAAAGTTGTTAGTTGTTTGAACTCTAAATGTGTCATTTGTGGAAAATCAATGATTAATCAATAAAGTTGAAGGCAAGCATTAGAGTTCTCTACGGATATTATTGTTTTATTAATAATGTGCCAGCAACTAACATAATGGTGAGTTGCACCATAGGGGCATTTTCCTAAAGAAATGATGGTCACCCGACCATAATGGTGAGTTGCACCATAGGGGTGTTTCCCCGAAGAAAATGATGGTCACCCGACCATAACGGTGAGTTGCACCATAGGGGCGTTTCCCCAAAGAAAATGATGGTCACCCGACCATAATGGTGAGTTGCACCATAGGGGCGTTTTCCCAAAGAAAATGATGGTCACCCGACCATAATGGTGAGTTGCACCATAGGGGCGTTTCCCCAAAGAAAATGATGGTCACCCGACCATAATAGTGAGTAGCACCATAGGGGCATTTCCCCAAAGAAATGATGGTCACCCACCATAATGGTGAGTAGCACCATAGGGGCGTTTCCCCAAAGAAAATGATGATCACCCGACCATAATGGTGAGTTGCACCATAGGGGCATTTCCCCAAAGAAAATGATGGTCACCCGACCATAATGCTGGGTTACACCATAGGGGCGTTTCCCCAAAGAGAATGATGGTCACCTGACCAAAATGGTAAGTAGCACCATAGGGGCGTTTTCTCCAAAGCAAGGATGATGGTCAACCAGACATAACGACGAGTTACACCACAAGGAGGATTCCATAAACGAAAGGAAGCAAATCATCTGATTACAGAAGAAAACACTCTACAAGAATATAAGACTGCGCATACAGAAAGGTAAAAATATACCAAGAAGATTGCTCGGATAACAAAATTCTTTTATTAAGTGTTTAGTACACTGGAACAAGTATGCAAGTACAATCTTACAAAGCAGTTACATTTCTCAAATACAAGTACACAATAAGGTTTACAAGTATCCCGATGAAGCTATGCTCGGGTTTGAGACCAGTTCACCCGAAGGAGAAAATGTGGCAAACTAATTGAATAGCCACACCGCCAGGAGAAAGCCATCTCCTCGCTCCCAAGCAGAAGAAGGCAGATGAAACTTGAGCACCGTGGGTTACGAAGTGTGAGACAGGGGTAGCATACACAACAGCTTCAAGATGATCAATACCGAGCTCGATCTCGATCTCGGCAAGGTAGCACTAGCTGCTCAAGAGCAACCCCGAGAATCAAGAGGAGACAACTTTGCCAAATGGGATTCACCATCAGTATGCTAAAGCACCAAAATAGCCCTGTTTCTACTCCTCTCAAGCCACTAGAAGTAAGGACCCAAAGAGGACTAGGGAGAACAATGGCCTTTGGGTCCTCCAGCGCACTGACAAATCCACACCACTGCCCACCAAATACGTTAACAGTGAAGGTCGGCGGCAAGTAGTCTCCTGAAGACTCTCCACCTCTCCAATGTAACCTTCCTTCTCCAAAGAGTTGGCAAAGGGAAGAGACACAATGAGGTACCATCATGGCCTGTCAACCCAAAGGACACTGCGTGTCGATTGAGGATCGAAGCTATGATGAGAAATGTCGATTGAAGATTGAAGCCGAAAGTAATGCTTCTAAGAAGATAAACCTTCAAAAACATGCAACCTCTGCACCTTAGAAAACAATGGCAATCAAAACACCATAAGAGCGCAGTCTCTACGGAACAACAACGAAAAGACAGCACTGAAGAACACATCTCTCCTTGAGGAGCAAAAGTTTGGAAGATGCTATAGGGAAAAATGATGGTTCAAAGGTAAAAAAGAATATTAAAGGGACAACTGCCCCACTTACTGGGAAGTTACACCCAAAGCCACGTGTTTCAACCCCAATGGACCAGCGTTCCTCCAAAAAATGAAAGTGGTGCAGTTACCTAGACAACAATTCGATTGCTTCACCAGCCCCATTAATACTAAAGTATACGGAACGCTAGTCAAACAAGGATACAATAAATGTTAGCATGGGGAATCCACAAAAATCTCTAAAAAAAGGATTTGCATCATGATGAATATGTACGTCAGGGAAAAAGACAAACGTCAACAGAAGTCAAGAGAAAAGAAAGATTTAATAACTCAATAAGAGGAAAAAGTAACACAGATTCAATAAATTCCGAGCATGAAAAACAAAATATATACATCCGAGGAACGACAACAGTTGCCTGAGATACAACAATCACAGTTTCAGATATTTGAGCTCGGGACGAGGAGTATTAGGGGGCAAAGGCCCTGGAACATTCTGTGGAGGGGGAAAAAAGGGTATGGACAATGCCGAGGGGTCAAGTACACTCCTTCATGGGAACACGAGGGTCAAAACCCAATCTTATCTTCCTCCAATTAAAATGGGGGCAACCTCCCTCACTTGGTTGTATAGGCGCTGAGCACCTTCTAAAGCCTTATCCTCACAGAAACGCTTGAATGTAGGCGATTAGACCACATGGTTGATAGTGAGGTTCGCTGCAGCATATCTCTCAGTCCAAAGATAATCCCTGACGTTATTTACAACATCCCGAGTAAACTCCAGCCTAGCCAGCAGATCTTTCTCCAAGCGCGTTCAAGGGACTTGTAATCTTCCAATTCTGCTTCCAATTGAGAATTTTGCCTCCGTAGTATGGCATTAGCCCTGTCATATGCCATTATCCGAGATTGTAATTCCTTCTCATGCTTTGAAGCTTCTTGAGCTATAATAGTCCCCGAGGGAGGATGCTCCTAGGCAAAAAGTGGTAGGGAGTCATAATTGGATGTGCAACAAGGCAAAATTCCAAAATAGTAAAGAAGGCCTATGGCCATTTTTCATTGGCTAGCAAGCGCGGGATTACAAAAAAAAAAAAAAAAAAAATGACAAATAATGACAAACAACACAAAAGTATTTGGACAAATAAGAGAAATTAAATCGTAGAGGCATCTACAACGTCTTCAGAAGTCACGAGGGCAGCTGGCGTGGTCAACGAAGCTGGGGGAAGATTCACCTCTCCCTGCCCAACACTCTGCGCAACATCTTGCTCGGGGGCAGACTCAGAAGGAACATAAATTACAGCCTGCTCCACTTCACCAACAGTAACTTCGTTAGGATTGACCCCAGAACTTTGCCCATCAGCCTCATTAAAAGGCACTTGAAGCACTTGAGGAATCACAAAAGAAGAGGGACGAGGGATGTCCAACTTTCCCACCGAAGAAGCAGGCTTGTAGGCGCCTGACTCTAACCGCTCAAGCATATACTCCACCTCGGTTATTCCTTCGAAGTTGAAATCTGGCTGTCTCTTCTTCAGTCAAACCCAGATGGAGTAAGCCGTCTTCAGCCTAGTCAGAGAAGCCGTTGATATATGATGGGTCTTGCAAACCTCAGATTTAAGATATTCATTAAGGGGCCTACTCCCTGCATCCTTAACTTGAACTTTCAGGCTATCGATCTCAGCCTGTGCCTCACTGAGCAACTGGTTTTTCTTGCTCAACTTCTATTTGATTTTCTTATAAGAAGTCTTGGAAGATTGGGCTTCCTCCTTAGCCTTCTTCAGACGCTCTTGAGCTTCCGACAACGCCTTCCCAATAGACTCTTTTTCAGCCTTCAAATTGGCCAATTCGTTATTCAGACGAGGAAACTCTTCCTCATAGTACTTAATAGCCTTTTTCATCTCCCTCATTTCCTCCTCGGATTTTTGATACACTTCAACAACCTTCCTCCTTCGCTCCACCAATTCCGAAGCAAAGGCCAACACCTAAAATAGAATGAAAACCATGTCAATAAGCAGGGAGAAATAAGCAAAAATACAAACTGAAGAAAGAATGTCACCTCATAGCCCCGAACAAGAGTGGACTTCTCCAATACGTCATCAGACATCTCAGAAAGCCAAGCCTGGTTGCTGGGGCAACATAATTTAAGGCCATGTTTTTGGCCGTTGCAACATTGCCAATTACCCTCTGATCATTAGTAATAGACCATTGGGGAACAAACACATCGAGATTGGCCTTGCCGTTACCCTTATCCTTTTTGGTACCGATAGGGGGAAGAAGGTCTTTTGAGACCATGAAGGACCCCCCTTCCTGAGAAACCAAGCTCAAATCAAGACCCTTCTCTTTACCCGAGGAAGCTTCCATGACTTCAATATTTTGGAACGATACTGGAGGAGGCTTGAATGACCCCTTCTTTAGGGAATCCTTGCCCAGCTCGGTAGTGGGTGCCTTTCTCTTCTTACCCTTATTCAGGGGTGCCAAAACTTTGTCCCCTGCAACTTGAATATCTTCCTTCTCTATAAACGACGTGAGAGAGTCCAAGTTGAATTCCACTGCAACCAACAAAAGAAAAATATTAAACAAAAGAAAAAATTATAACCTAAACACCTTAGGGAGGAGCTCCCGAGATGCTCACCCCGCTCCAACTCGCCTATTTCTTGGACATCGATGGCTTCTCCCCAGATGCGACCCTTATCTACTGTCAGCTTCTCCAGAGTCGCCTGATCCATGGAGTCCAATCGTGGATTTTATTCCCGACCATAGTATCTGGATAACCCCACGCGGTGGGACACTCAGGCCCCACATGGACTGCCCCGAAGAATCTCTGCTTCCAACCGTGGTTAGATGATGGTAGAGAATCCACTATGGGAATACCACTACGTTGACGAAAATAATACCACTCGGGGTGACCACTATTTTGATTCAAGGTGAAACACCTGATGAACAACGTAGGAGAAGCACGCCTCCTCAACCGAAAACACTTTATCAAAAAGGCTCCCATACATCTCCAACCATTAGGAACCAATTGCTTAGGGGAAATTTTATAATGCCTAAGGAGTCGACCCACAAAAGGGGAGAGGGGATATTGAAGACCACCTTCAAAAGCATCAAGGATAAATCCCACCTCCTTAGGTCGGGGCTTATTCAATCTATCTTTGGGAGAAGGAACTCTCAGAACAATCTCCTTTGGAATCGCATAGACATTTCGGATGTCCAAAAGATTGTATTCAGATAGAACAGAGGAGATCTCATCAACCTTTTTTCCAATGGTAGGATCCAATTGCGGTTGTCAAACTCGATAACCTTTCCTCCCAAGTTGTTTCATGGAATCAAGACTAGAAGTACTGGCCAGCGCACCAGTAGAACTTCTAAGAACAAACGCTGAAACCCTAAGGCTTGAACCTCCAACTGGAGGTGATTGAAGGGGAATTTCTTTACCCTTTTCTTGGGTAATCCCATGATATAATCGCTCACCCTCATCCAATAGGGATTCTACCTCTATGTCCTCCCTAGATGAAGGATTTCTCTTGATTTTCCCCAAGAGGAAATATCCTTCACAAAAGAACTCGAAGATGAAGAAATGGAAAAACTCAAGAAGACTGAAATATTTTATACCCTTGGAAACACTCCTATAACTCTTGTTAGATCCAACTGCTCAAATATTTTTTTTCAACGGACCAGATAACGGGGAAGAGGAAAGGACCTATACATGGGAATAAAAGCATTATCATTAGAGAACACCGGGAAAAGTAAGGAACTTCAAAAGTTGAATTTTATAACCTTCCATCAATCTCCCCTCAAAAGGCGTGAAAAGCGATAGATATTTTGCTCCCACGTGCTAATAGCGGCCAATGGCGATGCATTTATAAATAATCTATAAAGGGTAGAAATTTCCAAACGAAGAAGAATCATCGTCAAAATGTGGCCTGGTGCTAGCCAGCCCCAGATGGCAAACTTGAGCTCCAAACAGATCATGCAAGCACTTCTCCAAATTTCGTTAAATTACTCCCTACACCTCAACCGAGATGCCTCAACCGAGGTGAAGAGAGTAGGGGGCAAATGATACACCATAATTTCCACCTCAAATCATGACCGTACACATGGATTCACAAAGAAATGAAACTTGGACGCATGCTTGAAAAATCCCACATGCCGGACGGTTATAAAACTAACCCCCACCATAACGGTTAGATAACCACCCATGGAAAGTCCCACGTGGACCGAGAATCCCAGAATTGAGGAGAGGACCACATCAAGAATGAGAGTACCAAAAAATCGTGCTACTAAGGAAGATCACTACCAACGGAGAATGGCTTACTTTAGATCCAACCCATCTATATAAATTGAAGGCTAAACCCTCCAGGGGGACGAATTGGATTGTATTCAATGATCAATAAAGAGAATATATTACTCCAGTGTCTTCTCTCTGTCTTCTCTCTGTCATTCTCAATTTCTCTCAGTCTTCTTTGTTAGCTTAAGAGTTGTGTTTACGGTAAGGATTTTCTCTGGCAGAAACTCTTGCACAACAATACCTAAATTCTTTGTGAGACAATTGGTTCAAGAGAGCACTAATCTGGCACTTCAACACGTGCACACTCCAAGGGCAAATGGTCGCACCTCTAAGAATATCCACTGCCAACTTCCAGTCAGATCTGATCGAAATGTTTTGAATTTCCTTCTCCAAGCATAGTGTCACTCCTCTATAAATAGCTAATAACTCCATGCTAAGAACCGATGCCTCCACCCCCTTACCTACATAGGCCAGAATAGGGTCTCCCATGGCATTACGAATAAGAACCCCATAAGCATCTCTATCCGCAGTCAAAGATCCATCACAATGGAGTGCTACCATGTGAAGGGGAGGTCTAAACCAAGTGTAGGCTTTGGGGACCGTGACTGCCCACTGTGTTTGAATCCCCCCATTCTCAACCAAGAACTGGTTTCTTAGATTACGGGCAGCCACAATGGGAAGGCAAGATCCTTTGGTAACAACATCAAACTTGATATCATGAAGGATTATGCCATAAGTCCTGGATTTATTGCTAAAAAGGCGTTGATTCCGCTCCCACATAATATGGTAAACCGATGCATAGAAGGCCAGCTTGGGAATGACATCTAACTTGTCATTGGTGCACACCGCATAGGACATCCAATTAACCACATCAGTAAGGCCGGAAGGGCCTTTCCCACTTGGGGAGCATAAAGAGCTTACCCTCCCCCAAATGGTTTTGGAGAAGGAACAATCAAAGAAAAGGTAGTTATGACTCTCCAATCCCCCCCCCAATAAAGGACACAATTCTGTCCAACCAAAATGTTCCTTTTAATAAGTTGGTCCTTAGTTGGGAGTGCCCCCATAAGACACCTCTAGTTAGTGTAGGAATGCCTAGGAAAATACCCAGGGAACCAAACATGTTTATGCCAATCCACCTTAGAAGCACTCCTTTTGATCAGATCCCAAGCCGATTTGGTACTAAATAGGCCATTAGGGGCTTTCCTCTAGACAATAAGGTCCTTCCCCTCATTTACCAGGGGAATACTAGGAAGCTCCCTCCAACCAGTAATCAGATTGAAGGATCCATGAGGATGAGGATGCCAATGACCATCTCTAATAAGATCCGAAACCAAAGCAAGGCGATGCGAACCAGCATCATACCAGATACGGTCCCCAAACCTTTTGATCAAAATTCCTTTGGGATGCCCGTTATCAAGCCATAGTCTAGTAGTTTGAACATCCCCAATGAAGTGGTGGATGTGAGGCTCAACCAAGTCTCTATATTTGAGCACTTTTCGCCAAACCCATGAGCAGTTTTGAGGGACTTTAGTGGTCCAAATAAGGCCATTCTTTAGGTAACGGGTGTTAACCCACCTCACCCAAAGACTGTCCTTCTTAGAGGTAATCCACCATATTTGTTTAAGTATACCAACAGTATTCATGTCAGATATTCTCCTTATTCCAAGCCCCCCTTCAGTCTTAGGTTTACAAATATTATCCCAAGAGATGTAATGTACCTTTCGTTCCAGAGACAGGCCGGTCCAAAGGAAATTGGAGAAGATGGACTCCAGCTTCTTTTTGATAGCATCGGTAAGAGCAAAGATCCCCGACCAATAAATATAGCAGCCTTGGAGGACGGAGCTCAAGAGTTGTACACGACCTGCAAAGGACAGGAAATGGGCCTTCCATCCATTAAGCCTGCTCCGCACTCGATCCAAGATAGAAAAACAATCAGCTATGGCCAACTTACGAGAAATAAGAGGAACACCAAGGTACCGGATAGGTAGCTTGGTATCCACAAAATTCGTTAATTCCAAAAGTTGCAGTCTGGCCATATGGGTTAGACCCCCTAGAATAATAGAGGACTTAGCTCTGTTGAGTTTCAACCCAGAGAAGGTATGAAAGTCATCCAGAGCCCCCAGACATGCCAAAATAGAACCAGAAGAGGCCTTCACAAAGATCATCAGGTCATCAGCAAAAATAAGGTGAGAGAGGTGGGATCTCTTGCATCTGGGGAGAAGGCTGATCCTGTCATCAACTTCCAACTTCCTCATCAAGGCGGAGAAACCCTCCATAGCAATAGTAAAAACATAGGGGGAGATGGGATCCTCTTGCCTGATTCCTCTTCCCCCCTTAAAATAACTAGCCGAGCCTCCATTAAGGAGGATGGAGAAGCAGGGGGTTCCAACACAAGCCTTCACCCAACCAATGAACTTTTGTGGGAAACCCATTCTTTCCATAATATTAAAAAGGAACTTCCTGCTGAGTGAGTCATAAGCTTTATGGAGATCAATCTTCAACACCATTGTAGGGCTTATTCCTTTCTGCTCAATCCCTCTAACCACATCATGACACACAAGGATATTGTCCACAATGGACCTCCCCTTGATGAAGGTTGACTGGGAATCACTAACCACCTCCCAACAACTCCTTGTAATCTGCTAGATAAGATTTTGGTAATGATCTTATAAAAGAGATTGCAAAACTCTATGGGCCTGTATCCGGCAAAAGAAGTAACATCCCCTGTCTTTGGAATCAGACTAATCAAACTAATGAAGGTGGCATTGATCGAGCTAGGGAGGCAAGACTTAGAGAAAAACCACTTCACGGCCAAAGTCAAGTCTTCACCAACAACATCCCAAGAATGTTCGAAGAAGGCAGCCCCAAATCCATCAGGTCCTGGAGCTTTGGAATTCTTCATCATAAACACTACTTCCATAATCTCCTGATTAGACACATTAATCGTGTCGTTAACCGGTCAAAAATAAAACCCTAAATTAATCTAGCAAGTAGCAAGTAAGGGGTCGATCTACGGGGAACTGGAAGGCTAAATTGCACGAAATTAAATCAAGCCTATGGTTAAACTAAAAATGCAAATTAATTAATTTGAAGCTAACACTAGCAACTGATTAAAGAGCATAAAAGATGGTGAGAAAATATTGTTTTTAAGTTGAATCAACTTTAATTTAGATTCATCATTCAATCTCTCTCATATTCGGCTCATGGCGACTACAAACCCCAAGACAACCACAAAATGTAGGGTCTCTTCTAGGTATAAAGTATCTTGGCAAAATTATCGTCCGATCGCTACAATGAATCGAAAGTTCGAAGAACTCGGGTATGCACAATCCACTCAGGTATACCGTATCATCGATACGACCACATGAATCAATTCAATACTATTGCTTGGTAGGTTAACTTGAATCACAAAAACAAATTACCCTAGCTAGATGTAAACATGATTACACAAAAATTACAATGGGATGCCTAAGTCTTTTCCAAGCAATCAATATGAAAAGAGAATGAATAATTAAATCTTCCTTAAAGTATCATCTTCCCAAAAACAGCAGCAAGTTTAGTTACTCATTTAACATGAATTAAATAAAGAGAAGTTAGGGATACAAGCCAAGAAAATTAGAGGGAAAAAGAGAATAGAAGCAATGGCAGCGATGGCGATTCAGGTGTGTGTTAATGAAGGAGCTGAATGGTGGCGATGGTAGATGCTCTTCCTCTCCTCTTTCTTCTCCTTCTTCAAGCCTCGGTCGATGCTCATATTTGAAATCTGCCTTTTGCTCTCGGTGGGTGCTCATATCTGAAATCTGCCCCTTTCTTAAAGGTGATATGGGTTTTGAAATAAAACAACCGAAAAGGATCAAAGGGAATTGGGTTGGACTAGGAGAGTAAGAGAGAGGGAGTGTGAGATGGGGATGGCTTAGAAAAAGATAAAAAAAACAGAGATAGAACAGGTTTGGAATAGGAAACTAGAAAGTGAGAGAGAGAGGTTTACGTGAGAGAAGAGAGAAATTAGGTTTTCTTTCTTCTTTCTTTTATTTTTCTTTCTACACACATTCCAACTTTGCCATAATCCATTTTTTTGGCCATAATCCCTCCTTCCTTAAACCAAATTGACTCAACTCAAGAATTAAATGTTAAACATTTAATTTTACTAATGTAATGAGTCCAATATCGACTTTTCTTGAGAAATTTCCTATTTGCCAAATTACAGTAATGCCCTTGAGATGACAATTTGCACACATGAGTACTTGTAATGCAATGCGTCCATCTTGCTCAGAATTCAGCCCTCTTTGTAACCATGAAAAGAAATTGGACCACTTTACGTGTAAATTAGAAGATATGCATGATAGTCCAGAATAGCATGACATCGCATAAAATACCCCTGTACCCTGAAAAAGATAGAAAATACCCAAAATAGCTCCATTCTAAGCAGATAAAAATGAAAAATTAAATGGAATAATTTCACACATAAATGTGCTCATCAAATACCCCCACACTTAGATTTTACTAGTCCTCGAGCAAAAAAAAAAAAAAAAAAAAGAAAACAAAGATCCTAACTCACTTTCATAGGAATCATGGTTGCACTTAGCATGTGCAACAAGCCTTTAAACCCCTAGGTTACCCCTAGTGGACGAGTTTTGTCTCTTGAGTGTTTGCAGGGAATATACATACAAAATTCATGATTGTAAGTTTAAATTTTGACAATGGGTAAGAAGCACACACGAAACCCGAAACTAAGATGTTCTACTTAGGATCAAGAAGACAAATGTACCCCCACACTTAAGCTCTTAGTACCCAATATTGATTCGAACAACCGGTATACACCCTAATTAGGGAATCTCCCCATATCTTCCAAACACCACCTTACTTAAGGTAAGATCACTCATGACGTCGAGGGCACCAAGGACTTTAGGCTTTGGAGCATTTTTTACTATACAATTGTACCAAGGCAATGACATTTCTTCCTTCTTTTTTTTTTTTCAAAACAATGAACTCCATTTGTTACTCCACTACTGTTCCTCAAATGCCATGCAGGGTCACTACACAAGACACCCGAGCTACTTGGTAGCTTTGTTTCTTACATATATCCAGAAGGATAGTGATGCTAGAGCTCTTTTTCAGAGGTTTCACCCCAAGGAGTGTCGATCAAGTCACCTTGCTTCCTAAGGCGGAATACCCTATCTAGCTCCAAGGAATTCAACTCTTACTTTTATATGTTTCTTTTTTTTTTCTTCTTTATTTTTTTTTTTTGAAAATTACATGATTCTCAAATCCGTGCAATGTTCTGGCCTTTTAAGCTTTCTAGAAGGCTCATGTAACAAGCTTTAAGCCAACCACTCCCAAGCCAGATGGCTTTAAGGGATTGAGTGTGAAACACTCCTCAGGCTTTCTCACTCGAACCAAAAAGGCTACAAGCCCGAACTGGATTCAAGAATACTAGTATTAATAACCTAACTGGTCACTCCAACCGTTTTACGTGAGACTCTGGGCTTGAGGCCTAGATGCCTTGGTTACTAAGTTAAAGCAACAGAACTAAACTCTCATGATTTTATTTTTCTTTATGTCACACCCAAACTAAACTTGGTCTCAGCTCCTAACCAAAAGCTCAAAGAAACACAAGACAGCCAAGTGGTCTATCCCTTCGACAAGATGGGGCTCTATTGCCTGAGTCAAAACCCACCTTAGTATACATACTAGCTACTGTCCTCTCAACAGGGTTTTTATTACTTCAGATTAGGGCTCCTAAGTCTCTTTCTCCCGCGTTTCGCATCAAAGTAACAAAGAGACCTGTAATCCTTTAAGTCTTACACCCCCGCACACTTAAAGTATGCAGTGTCCTCAATGCATGTAGAAGAATAAAAACTGGGATAAAGGGAAGGAATGTACCAGAAATCAGCAATATACAGCAGCAGAATAGTGCATCCAGCAATCAGTAGTAGTTACCTAAAAAAAATAAAAACAAACAAACACAAAAATAAAAGTACTAAAAAAAAAATAGTGGGTTGCCTCCCACAGAGCGCTAAGTTTAGAGTCTTCAGCCAGGCTCAGAATGAATCACAGAGGGTCAAGGATCAAATCATACCAAGGAACCGGTTTAGAAGAAGGTTGGGGAGATGTAGCCAAAGGGGGAAGCGGCTCAAACCTAACTGTCCAAGGTGGTTGTTCTAAAGAGGGTGAAGAATCTAGCAAAGTATGCACCTCTTTAGTGTATGCCTCAGACTCATCTCCATAGTGCTGCAAAGGATCATCAATAAGCATGTGTGAAGTGTGATCGGCCACAACTTCATCTAATAAATCCAATGCAAAATACTCTTCCTCTCAAATGGAACCTAAGGATGCATTGAAGATGCTGAGCCTAAGCTTCTTATTCCCAAAAGAGATGTCCATGGCACCCGATCTATAATTTATGCAAGCATTTGCAGTAGCTAAGAAGGGGCGCTCTGAAATGATAGGGGGAAGCTTGGCTGTGGTGGCTGTATCCATATCCAGGATAAGGAAGTCCACAGGAAAGTATAATTCTTCCACCTTCACTAAAACATCTTTTAACAACCCACGAGGTGTTTTGTTTGAACGATCAGCCAACTGAAGGATGACCTCAGTGGGTTTCAAATCTCCTAAACCAAATCTGTCATAGACTAAACTAGGCAAAATATTCACACTAGCCCCTAAATCAAGTAGTGCCTTACTTATGGAGAGATCTCCAATGATGCAAAAAATAAGAGGTGTACCTGGATCCTTAAGCTTAGGGGGTAGGCGGCTGAAAATTATCGAACTAACCTATTCAGTCAAATGGACGGTCTTAGAGATTTGAGTTCTCAACTTACACTTTTGGGTGCAGAGGTCTTTCAAAAACTTAGCTTAAGCAGGAACTTGCTTAATAGCATCGAAGAGGGGGAGATTGATGCGAACTTGTTGGAACAAGTCGATCATCTCTTGCATCTTTTCACCCTGTTTACCCTGAAGGGGGTAAGATGGTGTCCAAAGGGCTTGGGGAAAAGGGACCTTTGGAATGCAAGAATTAGTTGATGGTCCCTCCACAATGGGAATGTGTAGCCCTTCCTTGGGAACTAATGAGCGATTTCCATAGGTGGTGTTTCACTAATGGACTCATGTGTTTCTACACCACCACCAGAATTCTCTAGGGTTGACTCAGCCTCTCCCTGGCTTTGAGACTTAGTAGGCAATGTCTCATTAGTGGCTAAGGGTGCATCAGGTTTTTCCACCCTTTTGCCGCTCCTTAGGACTGTGATCGATTGGACTTGCTCTTTCCCTAGACCCATTTGATTGTTTGGGTTACCTATTTGCTGACTTGCCAATTGGCCAGCCTCCCTCCTACTTATAGCATCAACTAGTTGACCTAGTTGGTTCTCTAGCTTATTAATGGACTGAGTCTGTGAGTGTAGCAGCTGTGTGTTCTGCTCGAGTCCACTTAATGTTTTTAGCACCTTTTTCTCAAATGATTGATTTTGTTGGGGTTGAGGATATAGTAGTTGTCCACCCCTATAGGCATTAGATTGAACATTAAATGGTGGCCTATATGGTGGGTTTGGAGGTTTATTAGGTACTGAGTTTCTCCATGAAAAGTTTGGATGGTTTCGCCATCCCAGGTTTTAAGTATTGGAAAAGGGATCATTATCCGGTGTAGGGAAATTTTGAGCCGTTTGTACCTATTCCTGAACAAACTTAGGATATTGTGCAGCCGAAGGACAATCCATCACATAATGACTAGGGCTAACATATAAGGCATAGGCTTCAGTTTGATTGCGTGCAGGGAAACTCATTGGGAAAGGGGACATAGGATGCTGCCCTATAGACATCAAATAGTCCAATTTATTGGACAACATATCAACCTTAGCAGTCATCTCTATAGTTGGATTGATCTCTTAGAGATCACCCTTCTTTGGTTGCCCTATGTGTGGAATCTCAGTCTAAGAGGCCAAAGCATGATGTTGGGAATTCTCACTAAGGGCTTCAAAAAGATCCCATGCTTCCATCTCATTCTTGTGCATAAATGTTCAACCATAAGAAGAGTTTACCATCTGCCTATATCGGTCATGGAAGCCATCATAAAAGCACTGGACTAACTGCCATTTTGGGATAACGTGGTGGGGGCACTTCCTAAGTAATTCCTTGAGTCTCTCCCATGCTTCATGAAATTGTTCGTCCTCTAATTGGGAGAAACTAGTAATGGCTCTTCTAAGGCTATTAGTCCGGCCAATGGGGAAGAATTTTTTTAGAAATTCCTGTTGCATCCCCGCCCATGTAGAAATCCTAACTGAATCTAAGGAATGAAGTCAGTGTTTGGCTTTGTCCTTTAAGGAGAATGGGAATAGGAGTAACTTTAGGGCATCTTCAGAGAGATTTTGGATTTTGACTAGTGAACACACCTCTAAGAACTCCTCAAGATGCTTGTAAGGCTCCTCATTAGCAAGTCCATAATAGGATGGTAACATTTGTATGATGCTAGACTTGATCTCATATTGAGCACCCTGAATGGCAGGTAGCTGAATACAAGATGCAGGGGTATAGGCAGTTGGAGTGAAGTGCTCACTCAGCGGCCTTCCTGGCTGGTTTTCGTCACCCATTTTATTACTATTATCCTTAGGTCTAGCCATAGATCGCTCTATTTCTAGGTCAAGGGCAGTCAGGTTGGGGTGCAAAGAACACCGACCATGCATGAAACACACCACAAGTTGAACGGACTAATTAAACAGAAATTAAAACGTAATAACTAAAAAAAAAACTCAATAAGAAAAAGTAAAATCAGAACTAAAAAGTAAACAATTAACTAATTTAAAACTAACAAAAATACTTACCTGGTGTTGGCGGTTGCGCAATTCCACATGCTGCCCTCGATGAACGGTTACACATATGATCTTAAGGGGCTAGGGAAATTAAATTAAACCTAAACACCCAAGCTAGAAAAAAATAAAAAATTACATAAAACAACCCTAATTACATAAAGTCTAGGAATTAAAAGTAAACCAAATGGACAGCTTGTCCTACTCGATCTACTCGGCTTCCTGCACAAACAAAGAGAATGTTAGGTATACTAAAATTAACCTAATAAAGAGATTAAAAACTAAAATTAAAAATTCTGGAATTATAAAATTAAAACTAGAAGAAAGTAACACAAAAAAACTCAATCAATCTTAGCAACCGTGCTTCGGTTCCCCTGCAACGGCTCCAAAATTTGATCGTGTCGTTAATCTGTCACACCCCAAACCACCCCTAGGAGGATTGGGTAGGTGACCCGAATTACATAACGACAATTCGCTAAAATCCCACTGATCTAGAAGCAGTGCTTACAATCATGGAACCACAACCATCTCTTTACCATAGGCAAGATCAAAGTGCAGCAGAAAAACTACAGTTCAAAAATAAAAGGAAGTATAGCGATACGGGGAAACAGTGATAATATATACATATAAAAGTTTTACATTTCCCATCAACCCACACACAAAGAAAGCAAAGAAACCAAGCTGATAAGTATAGTACTTTATACAAAAACATGTACAGGGCGAGCATACTCAACCCCAAAAAGGAAAAAGAAAACTACAACAACCAAGTCACAATGGGAATAACTCCAAATAACCCAAAAGGAGTCCCCAAGCCAAAAAGCTATCACGAACACACTTCAATGGTCTTCATCAAAAACCACCAAAAATGTGCGCAGGATCGGTATGACCTCTATCGGGGTCCACACCAATATCATCGTAACAACCAAAAGTCTCCTCCTCGAAATGACCCGCCATGCCACAGCGACATCCACCTGCAAAATCATTTAAGAAAAACATTGCATAACAGAGTGTGAGCCCCATTGAGCTCGTGAGCAAATAAAATCAATCATGCATGCACATGCAATCATAATTCACAATTCATATGGTCCTACATGATATGCAAGTCCAGTTTAATTATTAGCTACCTAGCAATACAACTAAGTCGGGTCTGTGCTACCACAATCCCCAATACATGTAACCCTAGTGCGGGCTTCTAACCCCTTCCCGCAATACACCCATTGAGTTGTCAGAGAAGACCAGTCAGCTCTTGCATTCGTTCACCAAGGTCAGCCCTACCAGCCCTCTATGATTAACCCTGGGACAATCAATTTCTTTCTTTCTTTTCTTTTCTTTTCTGGCTTTAAGCCCATGTGCACCATTCCGGTGTTCTTTTCATTTCTTTTTCTCTTTTCTCTTTTTCTGATGGTTGCCCCCACAGGCATCCAACACCTTAACCTCTGTTGGCAAGGGTGCATAGCACGGGTGATGAAACTCTAGCCCCATGTCTATATGGCATCGTATGAGTCAGGTGGTGTCAACCGGATCCCATACTACGGGCTACCACGGGCCTCATTTCCAAGCCGACTACGACATCTAATCTAACATTCACAATCATCATAGAAGAATTCACAGTGTTGATCAACAGACAGTCAGTATGCAGTGATTTGAGTAATTGAACAGAAGTAAATAACACAGAAATTATATTCAATTCTTATTAGCCGGCATTAGATCATGATTACATTTACATATATGATAGAATTATTCACTCACCTGCACTTGGCTCCAGGTATTCAGTCATTATCTCAGTTCCAGCAGTTGTCTGGTCGTTAACCTCGAGCACAGAATCAGGTCCTAAATGTAAATCAAAAGTTGTTATGGTAAGTTATCAGTCTGTCACTGGAAGTCCTAGGGTTACCCTAAACTTACTGGGTTGACTCGAGGTTTAGTTAGTTACACTTGGAATCACTGGGCCTTAGGCTCTTGTCCCGGTGCCTCAACCAATGTTAGTGGCACAAAGGGTAAAATAGTCATTTCAATGGTTGTACCTGACCCTAGGTTAGAATATGTTTACAGTGCTGTCCACAGCTTGTCTGTGCTGTAGGACTAAGCACAACAGGGCTTCCTTTACCTACGGGCCCACTAGGGTTCCAAAACATTTCCATATAAGGATAGATGTGGGGAAGGGCTTTTTGGTAATTTTCCAACCTTCTCACAGTGTCCAGGGGTCAAAGGGTGAGATTCCCCAAGTCTATCCATCAATCCAGCCAATTTTCCTTCACTGGACGTTGGCTTTAGGCGATGTCTGCATCGCTCAGTGCATCGCTCAGAGGCTGCAAATCGGTGCTGGGGCTGAGTTCCCTAGGCTGGGCTTTTCAGGCTAGGCTTATACTTGATATTCTGCATGTTTGGGGGATGAGGTAGCTCCTGAGATGGCCTACCCAATGGTCTAATTGGATCATCCATCAGATCCATCATCAGGCTGCCAGAGCTGCCCAAGTAGTCTAGATGAATAGTGCCACAGGGTTTTGGCCAGGCTTGGGAGTTGGTTTCAGCCACATGCAGGACTGGAAATGCCTGAATAATAAGGGTTTATGGCTGCAATCACCTAGGGTTTGGTCTCCACAGCCCTAGCTTGCACCCAGGGTTCCAAATCACAGGTCAATAGGGCCATCTGGCAGTGCCAGTGGGCACAGCCAGGTTTTGGCCATAGGAACAGCATAACTAAATGCTCAAATTACATAAAAATTCCAGATCTTCTATACACAAGATCTACATGTCAGATCTGGACCAGTACTAGGCAAACCCTAGCTATTCTGGGCTACCCAGGGAGCATAAACACAGTGAAAGCAAGGAAGGGATAGGGAACAGCAGCATATAAGGGTGTTTTATACCTGAAATACCCAGAGAGAGGGCTCGGATGCAGCAGGGATGGGGGTGGCAGCACCTCCTGCTTCTTCCTTCTCCTTCTTCTTCCCCTTCTTCTCCCTTTTCTCTCTTCTTTCCTCTCTTCTCTCCCACGGATTCTTTAACAGATAGAAAAGCTCTAATGAGCTCTAACATCCCCTATTTGTAGACCGCCCTTTCACTGAGGCATGTTTGCCTGTGAAGGCCCTTTTGAAAAATCAATTTTTAAACTGATTCTGACTAATTCTGGGCTCACTGGTGGGGTCCACAGTGAATTGAGGGCATGAGGTGGTCCCTCAGACTTCCCTCTATCAGTGGAGGGTGCCCATGTCCATAATGGGTGGTCCCTACAAATAAAATCCATTAAAATATTCAAAATCAGTCACTGGGCGATGTCTCTAGCCCTTGCTGCATTGCCCAGTGCCATCGCCCAGAGAATTCCAACAAGCTGAAATTCAATGGGGCTTGCACAGGGTTTGACCCTAATTCAGGATATTGTCCCCAGATGCCTAATAGGAGATTTTACACACTTTTCACATAGGTGGGCCCCACTATTTGGGGAGGAGAGAGATTACCTAGGATCCAAGTCATACATCAGGCTGTGAGCTGCACAGTTGCAAGGGTCTGCTATCCATCTTCTAACAGGTATATAGGAAAACCTGTTCAAGGTATGCTCATTGATCTCATTAAGTGGTGTGATGCTCCACAGTGATCCTGGTTGCCTGGACAGGGGTTCCTGCCCTTAAATCAAGAATCCAACCAGTTAGGAGCAGGGTTTGACATTTCTCCCCACCTTACAAAAATTTCATCCTCAAAATTTTCTTACCTTGTAATCCAAAGAGTTAAGGATACTTCTCTTTCATTTCTTCTTCACGTTCCCATGAAGCTTCTTCTATCGGGTTGTTTCCCCATCAAACCTTTACAAAAGCGATGGTGCGGATACAGAGGTTATGCTCCTTTCTGTCCAATATCTTTATGGGTTGTTCTTCATAGGTCATATCCACATCCAACTATTCAGGTTTAGTTGATAATACATGTGTCAGGTTTTGAATATACTTCCTTAGCATTGACACATGGAAAACATCGTGGACGCCCAACAAAGATGGTGGCAATGCCAGTCGGTATGCTACGGGTCCCACCTTATTAGGAATTTCATAAGGACCGATGAATCTTGGGCTCAACTTGCCCTTCTTGTTGAAATGTAGCAATCCCTTGGTTGGAGATACTTGAAGAAATACTTTTTCTCCGACCTCAAACTCAATATCTTTCCTTTGATTATCTGCAAAACTTTTCTGTCTTGACTGGGCTATCTTGATCTTTTATCTTATGACATCCACCTTGTCGCAGGTCACTTGAATCATTTCAGGTCCGAGATATTTCCGCTCACCAACTTCATCCCAATATAATGGAGTTCTACATTTCCGTCCATAAAGTGTTTCGAATGGTGCCATGCCAATGGTAGAGTGGTAGCTATTATTGTATGCAAATTCCACCAGAGGTATGTGAGCATCCCAACTGCCATTCATTTCCAAAACACAGGCTTAGAGCATGTCCTCCAGAGTCTGAATGGTTCTTTCTGATTGTCCATCTATCTGCGGATGGAAAGCCGTGCTAAGATTTAGTTGAGATCCCAATGCCTTCTGCAAACTTCTCCAAAACCTTGAGGTGAATCGAGGATCTCTGTCAGACACAATACTGACAGGCACGTCGTGTAAGCAGACTATGTTTTCAATGTATATCTGGGCAAGCTTCTCCATTGGATAACTTATTTTGATTGGTATGAAGTGTGCCGCCTTTGTTAGTCCGTCTACAATCACCCAAATTACGTTCATGCCCTTCCTGGTGTTGGGCAAGTTCATCATGAAATCTATAGTTATCATTTCCCACTTCCATTTAGGTATGGGAAGTGGCTGCAACAATCTGTACGGTCGGTGTCTCTCCGCTTTTATTTGTTGACAGGTGAGGCACTTGGACACATAAATTGCTATGGTTGCTTTCATTCCCATCCACCAGTAATACTTCTTCAAATCTTTGTACATCTTTGTACTTCAGGGGTGGATTGTGTAGGGTGAGTTGTACGCCTCTTTAAGAATTCGATTTTGGATATCATAGTCATCTGGCACACACAATCTATCTCAAAACTTTAATGCGCCATCTTGGGCCAAGGAAAAATCTGGGTCCTTATGGACACCTTGTTGAACTTCCCAAATTATTTTGGCCAGCTCGGGATCCAATGGTTGTTTCGCAGTTATTTCCTCTCGTATCAATGGCTGCAGGTTCATAGCTGCTAATTGTATAGCTGTTCCTTCGATCACGAGTTCCAAATCAAACTTTTGAGCTTCCTCTATTAACTGCTCACTTACGGCCAAAGATGCAAGGGACGCAGTCAAAGATTTTCTGTTTAGTGCATCCGCCACAACATTGGCCTTGCCAGGGTGATACTGGATTTCACAGTCGTAGTCTTTCACCAATTCCAACCATCGCCTCTGTCTCATATTCAGCTCCTTTTGGGTAAAGAAATACTTTAGACTTTTGTGCTCGCTGAAGATCTCGCTCTTTTCACCATATAGGTAATGTCGCCAAATTTTCAATGCAAAGACTACCGTTGCCAACTCTAAATCATGAGTGGGGTAATTCTTCTCGTGTTCCTTCAACTGCCTGGAGGCGTAGGCGACCACTTTACCTTTCTGCATCAGGACACCATCCAATCCTGTTCTGGATGTGTCGGTATATACTACCATTCCTCCCGTACCGTCTGGAATGGTTAGAATTGGAGCTGATACCAACCGGTTCTTCAATTCCTAAAAGCTTTTCTCACACAGTTCATTCCATTCAAATTTGGCTCCCTTCCTTGTGAGTTTCGTCATGGGCGTCAAGATGCGCTAGAAGTTCTCAATAAATCGTCAGTAGTAACCGGCCAATCCTAAGAAACTTTGGATTTCAGTGGCATTCTTCGGAGTCTCCCACTCGAGATCCACTTTCACGTTTCCGGGGTCTACTTTGATGCCATCCTTGGTGATGATATGCCCTAGGAAACCAATTTGGTGAAGCCAAAATTCACATTTGCTGAATTTGGCAAAGAGTTGGTGTTCCCGCAATCGCTGTAACACGAAAGTAAGGTGTCGCGCGTGCTCTTCCTCACTCTTAGAGTACACCAGGATGTCGTCAATAAATACTATAACAAACTTATCCAGTACATCATGGAATACTCTATTCATCATATCCATGAATGCTGCTGGGGCATTGGTTAATCCGAACGACAGAACTAAAAATTTATAATGTCCATATCGAGTTCGGAACGCTGTTTTATGAATGTCACCGCTTTTGATCTTCAGTTGATGGTATCCTGACCTAAGATTGATCTTGGAGAAAACTCTCTCTCCTTGTAGCTGATCAAATAGGTCGTCCATACGTGGCAATGGATATCGATTCTTGATTGTCAGTTTATTCAATTTGTGGTAGTCGATACACAGCTGCATGCTACCATCCTTCTTCTTTACGAACAATATGGGTGCTCCCCAGGGTGATACACTGGGTCGAATGAATCCCTTCTTCAGCAAGTCTTGAAGTTGTGCTCGTAATTCTTTTAACTCGATAGGAGCCATACGATATGGTGCCTTGGATACCGGTGCTGCACTAGGAATCAAATCAATCGCGAACTCTATATCGCGGTCTGACGACAGCTGAGTCAGATCTTCTGGAAATACATCAGGAAACTCTCTGACGACGTGTCACTGTGGCCAAAAAGCCTTGGCATCCTTCTTCTAGTAACTTCCACGCTTGGAGTGCGGATAATGTTATCCTTCTGGCTTTCCTCTTTGGTTCACTTTGATAGGTGAAGTCTAACCCATCTTCCAGTTTAAATTTTATCTTTTTCTCCGCACATAAGATGATTGCACCATATATAGATAGCCAATCCATGCCTTGTATCACGTCAAAATCATTTATATCCATCTTTATCTATCGTGCGGTTAGTTTTCTCGCACAAATTTCAATCTGACAAGGGTCGTAGACCTCCTTCAAACTCACAACACTCCCTGTTGGTGTGCTGACTACTAGTTCGTGCTCGATGTCCCTTGGTGATCTTTCATCTTACTCACAAAGGTTGAGGAGATGAAAGAGTGGGTCGCGCCCGAGTTGAATAATAGTCGTGCGGGTATGGTTGAGACATTCAGGGTACCTAGGGTTCTTAGGTAATTTAGGTTACATGTAGTAAGCCAATTATTCTCTATAGTTAAGTAGCGTTCAGCAACTTACCTGTCAATACGTCGGGGTTTGCCTCAGCTTCTTAATTTGTTAAAGCATACACCTTTCCTTACATCTAATTGTCTCGTGGCTGAAATGGCCTAGCATAGGGCTGGTTTGATGAGTTGTTGCCATACCCACGTGATCTGCAATCTCTGGCCATATGTCCTTCCTTGTTACACAGATAGCACTTAAAGGGTGGAGCTCCAGGTGCTAAAGCTTTGCTTGCTTGAGTTGTTGCTGGTTGGGCTGGCGAGGCTGCTGTCATCGCTTGACTCGTAGCAGGTTGAGCAGGTCGAGTAATTGTAGGGTGAAAAGAATTTTGACCCACGCTTGGCCTACGATACAGAGTCGAAGTAGGGCTTGAACTCAAACCTCTATAAACTTTATTCGGCCATCCAAAGGTTCGAAAATTGTTTGGCCTTTTGTTCAAACCAGATGATGTCACAGTCTTTTCCTTCTCCTTTTCCTTAAACCTATCCTCCATTATCTTCGCTTTCTCGACCATTTGAGCATAATCCCGAATATCCATGATTGATAGTACTGACCCAATTTCAGTTTTGAGTCCCTTCTCAAATTTCTTGGCCTTACTAACTTCCCCTTTCAGGTGCTTTGGGGCAAAATGGAACAAATCTTCAAATCGTTGTTGATAGTCTAGCACTAATTTAGTTCCTTGCACCAGTGCAATAAATTCTGCTTCTTTCCTGTCCTTAAAACTCTCAGGAAAGTAGTTCTTGAAGAAAATCTCCTTGAACTGCGCCCACGTGGGATTTGGGTGAGCAACTTCCAAATTAGGCCTGGTTTCTTTCCACCAAACTTCGGTTTCATTCTACAACTGATAACCCGCACAAATAATCTTTTGTGCGTTCGTGCACTCAAGTACTTCAAATGCCTTTTCTAGGGCACTGATCCATCATTCCGACTGCATTACCTCAGAAGTTATTTTCGAAAATGCAGGCGGTTGAAGTTTCTTGAATCTCTCCATAACCTTGGCGGTGGAATTTTTCGCTAAATGCTGAGGCACAGGTGGTGGAAATAGCACTGGTCAATTGGGTGGTGGGGGGGGGGTGCTGCACGCTCGTGCATTATGGTTGCAAACTATGTAGACATCTGACCAAACAATTCCTGTTGTTGTTGCATGGTCCGCATCATCGTGGTCATGAATGCAGTCACGTCGCCGGCTGCCACACTTGACTGAGGTGCTACTGCAGTAGCTTGTGCAGCCGCTGGTGCTCCTGATGAAGCAGCCGATGCCTCAGAGTTTTGAGCCTCAATTCCGTTAGGCAGCTCAACCTCCGGTACAACTCTAGGTTGTTTACCTTTACGACATCCACGAGAACTTCTAGTGTTGACCATTGTCGCTTCTCTGAAAAGAGGAGCTTGTTCAATAGTCTAATTTCATCTATATGGATCAACAGTCGTTTTCTAGCTAGGCAGGTACAAATCCAGTCCATAGTTCTAATGAGTATCATGAGTCACACCAATAAGGTGGATTATTAGATTCACTGTCATGGTTTATTAGGTGACGTGTCTTATTGAACGCTCTATGTTCCTCTTTCATATACATTTTATGTGTCAATATGCTATGGATGGCACTATTGAAAAATTTTCAGATTTTTAAATAAAGACTTTTAATTATTTACCTGATCTAGCAGGCAAGCATCGCCAGTAGAAATTCTATGTCAGCTCTTACCTCTCCAGCTAATCTCATAAAATATTCTCGTTCCTCGGGTCCACTAATGGTAGCGATGGCCAAGTAAAAGTCCAATCGATTCTCAGCTCGGGGTAACACTAACCATATTCGTCTCAGTCTCTCTCATAGATGTCTAATGTAAATTATGATGCTGGGGTCTCCAGCCTTAGTCAAGATAGTGGGTCCTATCATATAGAATGGTTCTAGACATTAGGGCATACTTAATAAAAAAAAAAAATTAAGTACACAACTACTGAAACTTAAATAACTAAAGATCAATGAAACGAATTCTTAGGTTGGCTCGAGGTACCCTAGAGTCTAGGTGTTTGATTTACTACGAACCCTATTAGGTCTTATTCTCAGCTATCCTAGGCCTTGGTTAGGATGAGATCTATGCTCCCTGTACTTACTAATCTCTTATTACAACATACCTACATATCTAAGTTTTGTTTGCATAGCAGCACTCTAAGCAGTTCGTACATCACAATATTCAAACATGTGGTAATTAAGTAGTACACACCAATCATTATACACATTTATCTATATATATTAAATATTTATCATAAGCACAACAACAAAAGTTTTCCAAGCCCTATGTGCTCTATTCAACCCTCAAATAGAAATTCCACCCCTTTGGGTTTAAGAAGGTTGTGTTTGCTTAGTACTTGCTTAATTTATTGTTAGTTTATATATATATATATATATATATATATATATATATATATATATATATATATATATATATATATATATTAAACCTTCTGAGAAAGTTCATATTTTTATGTTCATTAAGGGTAATATGGTCAAATCTCAAGTCCTTATATGTGAATAACCTAAAACAGCAAAATTGCACACACTGGGCGATGTCTCTGGGCGTTGCCACGTCGCCTAGTGCCATCGCCCAGAGAATCGGGCGCAGGCTTTTTATGTCTGAGAGGGCCCCATTTTGGTTCTATTCCTCTCAAAACTCAACTAAACAACTAGGAGAAGCTCTTGGAGGGTAGTGTGACCTACTCCACACCAAATCCTCACAATCCCCCATGGTTTTTACGACTCTACGCGTGCCTAGGTATGCTTTCTTCGCTACATTACCTAAATAGCTGTTTGTTTCTTTAAATCTTTCCTTGGGTTAGGTTTTCTCTATTTTTCCTTGTCCTAACCTAATTATTTTTGTTATTCCTTATAGAAGATGTCTACAAGCCATCGTACCACTAGGAAATCGGTAGCCCAAAAGAGGCTACGGGTCGAATCCGAGGAATCTTCCTATTCTTCGATACCACCTTCGTCCCCTAGAGAGGATTCGTCTTCTGAGGAACCAGATTTCTACCACCATCTTTTCTCTAGGTATGAGTATGCTAAGGAGTGGAAGAATTTTGTTTCAGTAAAGATAGTGAATGGTCAGGAGGTGCGAGTAGAGGACTTCCACCAATACAACCTCTTCGCCAAATTCAATGCCCTAGGTTGGGCATCAATGTTGACTCCTATCGAGCCTTGTTATCCCAACTTGGTTCAGTACTTCTACTGTAACTTGGGGCCTTCTAGTGCCTAGGAGTTTGGAGTGGAGAGTAGGGCGAAGGGAGGGGATATCAGGCTGACCACTACCCTATTGGCAGAGATCCTGGGTTTACCTGACACAAGAGAGAGGGTTTACTATTAGCCTCGTATGGACATATCTGAGATGTTCTCTTTGGAGACTAGGAAAATAGTCTTCCAAGCTTTGACAGGTTCTCCGGACACGCCTAAGTCCGAGACTTCTTACAAGCCAAGTGCTAGGGTGATTAGTAGGTGTGTGACTTACAACGTCTACCCTAAAGGCGGTAACAAGGGTAGCATATCCATGATGAGGGCATACATTACTTACTGTCTTTTGGGAGCTGGTCAGGGGGGTCCAGTCATCAACCTCCCGTATCTATTACTTCAGGTGATGCTTTATCACGCTCGGAACCCAACTGATGGGAACCTTCCCTATGGGAGATTTCTCACCTTGGTCTTTCGATATTTTGGGGTGCCATTAGAGGGCGAGTACATTGATAAGACCATATCTAGGGCCACAGATAAGACTTCCATTCTGAAGATGAAGGTGCCTGGGGAGGATCCACCAGAGGATGAGGGGCAGATGGGTATATAGCAGGGAGAGGAGCATGGAGTGGAACACGGTGATGAGGTACACGTTGAGGAGGTGTAGGGGATGGAGCAGGGAGACAATCAGGGGGACACCCAGGGCATACGTGTAGAGGAGCAGGGTATAGGTCCAGGCGACTTCAAGGGTTTTGACACTCAATTTACTGACTTACCTGCATATGAGACGACAGGTGCTACTAGCTCTCAGGTTCCAGGACCTTCTGATTGGGCACAGATGTTGACACATCTCCAAAGTCTTGGCACTCAGCTCTCTAGCTTGGTGACTAGGGTGGATCAGGGCTTCACTTCTTTGGAGACGAGAGTGGGGTCTGTGGAGCAGCATCTGGACTTCTTGGACAGATTCTACAGAGTTGACTCTCGCCAAACTCAGCCTCCTCCTAGTGATCTGCCTTCGACTGAGTAGCTCCAGCAGTTCCAGACATTCTTGCTACGTGGTTCTGATCACTTTGTTTTTATGCTTATGTACTTTTTTCTTTTTTTTTTTATATCAGCTATGTATTTATTGCATTTTAGCCCATGTAATTAAAGCTTATGTAATGGCTTAACTGCAATTATCTTTTAGTTAATGGAAATTGTGCATTTTTGTTTATTTACATCTACCCCCCTTATAAATTTTAATTATTACATGTTTTACCATTTAAGCTTATTAGTCCTAGTCTGCAATCCATAATCGTAAGAAGAGCCTCATACTCTGATACCAAGCTCTATCACACCCCAAACCACCCCCTAAGAGGATTGGGTAGGTGACCCAAATTGCATAACGATAATTCACCAAAATCCCACGGATCTAGAAGCAATGCTTACGATCATAGAACCACAACCATCTCTTTACCATAGGCAAGATCAGAGTGCAACAGATAAACTACAGTTCAATAATAAAAGGAAGCATAGCGATACGGGGAAACAATGATAATGTATACATATAAAAGTTTTACATTTCCCATCAACCCACACACAAAGAAAGCAAAGAAACCAAGATGATAAGTATAATACTTTATACAAAAACATGTACAGGGTGAGCATACTCAACCCCAAAAAGGTCAAAGAAAAACTACAACAACCAAGTCAGAATGGGGATAACTCCAAATAACCCAAAAGGAGTCCCCAAGCCAAAAAGCTATCATGAACACACTTCAATGGTCTTCATCAACAACCACCGAAAATGTGCACAGGATCGGTATAACCTCCATCGGGGTCCACACCAATATCATCGTAACAACCAAAAGTCTCCTCCTCAAAATGACCAGCCATGCCACAGCGGCATCCACCTGCAAAATCAACTAAGAAAAATATTACATAACAGAGTGTGAGCCCCACTAAGCTCATGAGCAAATAACATCAATCATGCATGCACATGCAATCACAATTCATAATTCATATGGTCCTACATGATATGCAAGTCCAGTTTAATTATTAGCCACCTAGCAATACAACTAAGTCGGGTCTGTGCTACTACCATCCCCAATACATGTATCCCTGGTGCGGGCTTCTAACCCCTTCCCGCGATACACCCATTGAGTTGTCGGAGAGGACCAGTCAGCTCCCGCATTCGTTCACCAAGGTCAGCCCAACCAACTCTCTATGATTAACCCATGGGACAATCAATTTCTTTCTTTCTTTTCTTTTCTTTTCTGGCTTTAAGCCCATGTGCACCATTCCGGTGTTCTATACATTCATGCACCATTCCAGTGTTCTTTTCATTTCTTTTTCTCTTTTCTCTTTTTTTGATGGTCGCCCCCATAGGCATCCAATACCTTAACCCCTGTTGGCAAGGGTGCGTAGCACGGGTGATGAAACTCTAGCCCCATGTCTATATGGCGTCGTATGAGTCAGGTGGTGTCAACCGCATCCCATACTACGGGCTACCACGGGCCTCATTTCCAAGCCGATTACGGCATCTAATCTAACATTCACAATCATCATAGAAGAATTCACAATGTTGATCAACAGACAGTCATTATGCAATGATTTGAGTAATTGAACAGAAGTAAATAACACAGCAATTATATTCAATTCTTATTAGCCGGCATCAGATCATGATTACATTTACACATATGATAGAATTATTCACTCACCTGCACTTGGCTCTAGGTATTTAGTCACAATCTCAGTTCCAGCAGTTGTCTGGTCGTTGACCTCAAGCACGGAATCAGGTCCTAAATGTAAATCAAAAGTTGTTATGTTAAGTTATCAGTCTGTCACTGGAAGTCCTAGGGTTACCCTAAACTTACTGGGTTGACCCAGGGTTTAGTTGGTTACACTTGGAATCACTGGGCCTTGCACTGGACCTTAGGCTCTTGTCCCGATGCCTCAACCAGTGTCAGTGGCACAAAGGGTAAAATAGTCATTTTAATGGTTGTACTTGACCCTAGGTCAGAATATGTTTACAGTGTTGTTCACAGCTTATCTGTGTTGTAGGACCAAGCACAGCAGGGCTTCCTTTACCTGCGGGGCCCACTAGGGTTCTAAAACATTTCCATATAAGGATAGATGTGGGGAAGGGCTTTTTGGTAATTTTCCAACCTTCCCACAGTGTCCAGGGGTCAAAGGGTGAGATCCCCCAAGGCTGTCCATCAATCCAGCCAATTTTCCTTCACTGGGTGTTGGCTCTAGGCGATGTCTGCATCACCCAGTGCATCGCCCAGAGGCTGCAAATCGATGCTAGGCTGAGTTCCCAAGGCTGGGCTTTTCAGGCTAGGCTTATACTTGATCCTCTGCATGTTTGGGGGATCAAGTAGCCCCTGAGATGGCCTACCCAATGGTCCAATCAGATCCATCCATCAGGCTGCCAGAGCTGCCCAAGCAATCCAGATGAATAGTGCCACAGGGTTTTGGCCAGGCTTGGGAGTTGGTTTCAGCCACATGCAGGGCTGGAAATGCATAAATAACAAGGGTTTAAGGTTGCAATCACCTAGGGTTTGGTCTCTGCAGCCCTGGCTTGGACCCAGGGTTCCAAATCACAAATCAATAGGGCCATTTGGTAGTACAGGTGGGCACAGCCAGGTTTCGGCCATAGGAACAACATAACTAAATGCTCAAATTACATAAAAATTCCAGATCTTCCATGCACAAGGTCTGCATGGTAGATCTGGACCAGTACTAGGCAAACCCTAGCTATTCTGGGTTGCCCTGGGAGCATAATCATAGTGAAAGCAAGGAAGGGACAGGGAACAGTAGCATATAAGGGTGTTTTATACCTGAAATACCTTAAGAGAGGGCTCGGATGCTACAGGGATGGGGTGGTAGCACCTCCTTCTTCTTCCCCTTCTTCTCCCTTTTCTCTCTTCTTTCCTCTCTTCTCTCCCACAGATTCTCCAACAGATAGAAAAGCTCTAATGAGCTCTAACATCCCCTATTTATAGACCCCCCTTTCACTGAGGCATGTTTGCCTGTGAAGGCCCTTTTTAAAAATCAGTTTTTAAACTGATTCTGACTGATTCTGGGCTCATTGGTGGGGTCCACAGTGAACTGAGGGCATGAAGTGGTCCCTCAAACTTCCCTCTATTAGTGGAGGGTGCCCATGTCCATAATGGGTGGTCCCCATAAATAAAATCCATTAAAATATTCAAAATTAGTCACTGGGCCTTACTGCATCGCCCAATGCCATCGCCTAGAGAATTTCAGCAAGCTGAAATTCAATGGGGCTTGCACAGGGTTTGACCCTAAGTCAGGGTATTGTCCCCACATGCCTAACAGGAGATTTTACACACTTTTCAGATAGGTGGGTCCCACTATTTGGGGGAGGAGAGAGATTACCTGGGATCCAAGTCATACATCAGGCTGTGAGCTGCACAGTTGCAAGGGTTTGCTATTCATCTTCTGACAGGTATATAGGGAAACCTGTTCAAGGTATTCTCATTGATCTCATTCAATGGTGTGATGCTCCACAGTGATCCTGGTTGCCTAGACAGGGGTTCCTGCCCTTAAACCAAGAATCCAACCAGTTAGGAGTAGGGTTTGACATAGCCGGTCAAAAATAAAACCCTAAATTAATCTAGCAAGTAGCAAGTAAGGGGTCGATCTAAGGGAAACTGAAAGGCTAAATTGCACGAAATTAAATCAAGTCTACGGTTAAACTAAAAATGCAAATTAATTAATTTGAAGCTAACACTAGCAACTGATTAAAGCGAATAAAAGATGGTGGGAAAATATAGTTTTTAAGTTGAATCAATTTTAATTTAGATTCATCATTCAATCTCTCTCATATTCGGCTCATGGCGACTATAACCCCCACGACAACCACAAAATGTAGGGTCCCTTCTAGGTATAAAGTATCTTGGCAAAATTGTCATCCGATCGCTACAATGAATCAAAAGTTCAAAGAACTCGGGTACGCACAATCCACTCAGGTATACCGTATCATCGATATGACCACATGAATCAATTCAATACTATTGCTTGGTAGGTTAACTTGAATCACAAAAACAAATTACCCTAACTAGATGTAAACATGATTACACAAAAATTACAATGAGATGCCTAAGTCTTTTCCAAGCAATCAATAAGAAAAGAGAATGAATAATTAAATCTTCCTTAAAGTATCATCTTCCCAAAAATAGCAGCAAGTTTAGTTACTCATTTAACATGAATTAAATAAAGAGAAGTCAGGGATACAAGCCAAGAGAATTAGAGGGAAAAAGAAAGTAGAAGCAATGGCAGCGATGGCGATTCAGGTGTGTGTTAATGAAGGTCCTGAATGGTGGCGATGGTAGATGCGTTTCCTCTCCTCTTTCTTCTCCTTCTTCAAGCCTCGATCGATGCTCATATCTGAAATCTGCCTTTTGCTCTCGGTGGGTGCTCATATCTGAAATCTGCCCCTTTCTTAGAAATCAATTCGTATCCCCTTTATAGGGAAAGGTGATATGGGTTATGAAATAAAACAACCAAAAAGGATCAAAGGGAATTGGGTTGGACTAGGAGAGTAAGAGAGCGGGAGTGTGAGATGGGGATGGCTTAGAAAAAGATAAAAAAAAAAGAGATAGAATAGGTTTTGGATTAGGAAACTAGAAAGAGAGAGAGAGAGAGGTTTACGTGAGAGAAGAGAGAAATAAGGTTTTCTTTCTTTTTTCTTTTATTTTTCTTTCTTCACACTTTTCAACTTTGCCATAATCCATTTTTTGGCCATAATCCCTCCTTCCTTGAACCGAATTGACTCGACCCAAGAATTAAATGTTAACCATTTAATTTTACTGATGCAATGAGTCCAATATCGACTTTTCTTGAGAAATCTCCTCTTTGCCAAATTATAATAACGCCCTTGAGATGACAATTTGCACACATACGTACTTTTAATGCAACATGTCCATCTTGCCCAGAATTCAGCCCTCTTTGTAACCATGAAAAGAAACTGGACCACTTTATGTGTAAATTAGAAGATATGATGCCTGATAGTCGAGAATAGCATGATTGCATAAAATACCCCTGTACCCTAAAAAAGACAGAAAATACCCAAGGTAGCTCCTTTCTAAGCAGATAAAAATACAGAATTAAATGGAATAATTTCACACATAAATGTGCTCATCACACATTCCCAATGAGAGTTTCCTGTTGTGCAAGAGACAACCTACTTTGTAAGGGGACAGAATTGGGAAAGAAGCCTCTATCATCAACATTAGCTCCAAACAACTTCATATAAAAGGAAATTGCTTCTTCCTTTATGAGACTAGGTTCCTTGACAATGACTCCCCCTTCCCCTTGAATCTCTAGAATACAATTTCTGTTTTGTCTACAAACCATAGACATATGAAAGAAACTGTTGTTTCCATCACCCAACTGGATATGTTTAGCCCAGGATTTCTCTTTTAAAAACTTTTCTTCAGTAGCCAGAGCTTCCCACAACTTAAACTTGGCTTGTGCCTCCATGGAAACCAAGTTCGGGCCATCAGGGTGTACACCAAGATTGCATTGAATCTGTTTGAGTTCAGCATCTGCAGCCTTTACCGCTTGAAACACATCTCCCACACAATCTTTATTCCATTTCCTTAGCTCCTTAACATTTTTCAGCCGGGCAGCAAATCGGAGGATGGGATTGAGGGTCATGCTAATAGGCTGCTACCAACCCTTGAGAACAGTGTCATCAAACCACTTCTCCCAATCCAAGCCTCAAAGAACCTAAAAGGTTTTGGGCCAAAATTAGCATCTTCAAGAAAGGCCAGCACCACTGGGGAATGGTCAAAGAGACCTGGACAAAGAAAGGCAGCTTCCGAAGATCTTAAAGCATCCATCCAAGCCAAGTTTACCATCACCCTATCCAACTTGCAACAGATTCGAGCATCACCACATTGTCTATTATTCCAAGTCAGTGCTTCCCCCTTCCATTTCAGGTCTACCAGCCCTGTGTCATCAATGAAAGAGTTAAATTCATCTACAGCCTCTTGCCGAATAGGATCCCCTCCAATTTTCTTATTTTGATGCTGCACCGCATTAAAATCCCCAAGAACTGCCTAAGGATCTAAAATAGTATTAGCAAGAGTTCCCACATCCCTCCAAAGTTCCCTACGGTCTTCCATAGAATTGAAAGCATACACTGCAGTACAAAGAAAGGTGACAGAGGTTCCCACAATCGACACTCTAGCATGAATAAATTGCTTGGACTTTTGGATTTCTTCAACCTTAAACACTTTAGGGTCCCATCCCAACCAGATCCGAATAGAAGAATCTGCCTCACCATTATGCAAGTACTTCCAATCAATTATAAACTGGTCAAATATAGCAGCACAATTTTCCACCTTCACTTTAGTTTCAAGTAGACAAGCCAATTTGATCTTCTGGTCCTTAAACACCTTCTAAATCCCCAGCCTTTTTGTAGAGGCATTCATACCTCTAACGTTCCAAGAAATGCACTTCATTTAGCAACCATGTTAGGAAAGTCACCCCCCCTTTGCTAGGTCCTTCTCCTTTAGCACCAATAATTTCTTTCGGGTTTAAGGGAACTCATTGGGCCTAGAATTTAGACCCCCTCCCAGTGGGCCGGCGCAGAAGAGAATAAGAAACAGAATTTAATTGGCCCATACCTTTTCCTGAAGACCCTTGGGTGGACTGGATCTCAACAGCTTGTTTTTTCAATCTTTTAAAGTTGGTTGAGGGTTTAGAAGGTAAGATCTCTCTTTCTCCCTTAGAATCCGAGCTTCTTTAATGATCTTGTCGCCTTCTAAAACCACCGCATTCATATCAACCACTAGATTAGGACCGGACATCTCCAACGAGTTAATGGTTGCCACCTCAGCATATCCTTTTGTGATATTTACTTCGAGTGCCTTTCCTCTTTCCAAGGAATCTACGCCAATATTCTTGCTAAGAGAGGAATTTGAATTATCATTCAAATTGGAAAGAGGGTCCTGTTGACAAGGAATCTCTCCCAAATCTTCCCCACCGAATCTTTCCTCCTCGTCTAAACGATCTTCAACTGAAGGAATATTTCCAGTTCCCAAATTAGTAAAAGGCTTCAATGGCTGCTCCATTTGGGAAGTTATTGGATTTGGATTGCCTTCAAGATTCTCACCACCGAATTTGCCATCCTTCCAAATATTCTTTCCATTCAAATCCACCCTTTTCTCTCCTAAGCTGGGAAGAATCTTCAATAGTTGGACAGAGATTTCTCCCTCCTCTTTGTCCACCTCATCAAATAGCTCATTCCCTAAAAGGATTGCACAAGAATCCGGGTCCAACATCATATCTTTAGGGTCATACCTCACCTCCTCCTTTAGATTCTCCAGCAAAGCATAAGCATTAGATTGAGAAGCATCTAAATCTTTATTACTTTCCATAAGATAATTTGCAGATTTCCTGGAAATCTTCTTACTCAAGTTGGCAGTTTGCTCCAAGGATTGATGATCTTCTTTCCCTTTATTCTTGCGAGAAATAAAGGAAGCTGAATTTGAATTTGAAATTGAATTCACCGGTTGCCAATCTCCATTTCCGGCCAAAGCACCTCCTCCATTTTTGGCCGAATCCTTCAAGGTTTCTCCTGTAGCTTGATCAATAGGCTTTGAATTATCCTTCACTCTCCATTCTTTTTTAGAACCTGAGTTCATGTTGGAGCTGCGGCTACCAATCTTGCATGATGCATCTGAATGCCCAAACACCGTACAATGCTTGCATAATGGTGGTTTCCAATCATAGACCAGCCTTTGGTGAAAGGAGAGGCCATCATCTCTATAGACCGGAATAGAGGATGGTAGGTCAGAACTTGCAGACACCTCCACACACAAACGAGCATAGGACAGTTGCTCCATGGACCTTGTCATTTTGTCGCTGACAATCGGCTTCCCAATAACACTCCCGATTGAACTAAGAGCTTCGAATGACCAAAAGTGAAAAGGAAGATTGGGAATAGAAACCCAAACTGGTATAGAACATAAATTAACCCTTTCCATGCATGCATCCGGGCTCCATGGACGAAGAATCATCAGCCTTCTCTGAACATACCATGGCCCCCCTTCAAGGTTAAACCTGAAAATGAAAATTCCACTGGCTAACAAATTCACATCAACATGGTCCGAGACATTCCATTGCTTCAATAACATATCTCGGGCAAAGTTGAAGCTAGGCCTGCCACCAATAAAATGACCCATAAGGGTGTTCTTCCATTTTTCCAGGCCATTCTTGATCATTGAAGATGGGCACCTAGCAGCCAATGCCCCATCAATCTTCACAGGTTCAACAAAAGAAAGTTTCAGCCCATCTCCGAACATCAAAGAAGAACTAGAGGAAAAGAAGGCTGACCAGGGAACCCCAAGACTCTTCTTGATCGGTCCTCCAGATCCATTCACGGCATCACCTGTAGGTTGTGGAAGGTCTCCCACACCAGCTCCTTCCAAACCCGAATCACCCAAACCTTGACCACCCTCCACCAAATGGGACCTCTCTTTAACTGCAGCCTTCAAAGAAGAAGCTGCAGAAGTTGCAGCACCACCACTTGAAGAGGAGTCTCCACCACCAACTCCTCCACATGCACCATCCCCATTCCAACAAACTAAAACTCCCCCTCCATCCGAGTAATTCCTTGTATCACCCTCACCCAGACTGAGATTAGGAAGGAGACCATTAGCTGGAGCTAATGGCCTGCCGGCCATCACCAAGAGTAAACACAAAAAACCCCCCTCTCAAAATCGCCAAAGTTTCCGTCTCCTAAAATCTTATGAACAGAACTGTTATTTATACTTTTCAAACTTAAATAAACAAAAAAGGAGAGAAAAAAAATTCATGAGATCCGTTTACCCCATCATATGGAAGAGGAAGTCCTAGGTCGCAGTCTGGAGAGTTGGGAAGTCCCAACTCAATCTCGGGCCGACCCAGCTCGGTATGTTTGACACACCACGGACGATAGGAGGGGATGTGATCATCCATGTCGGCTAACCTCAAAGGAGGGACTCCACCAGAAGTCCCTGCCTCTGGGTCTACCCCTACCATCTGGGAGGCATGAGAGGACTGCCCTCGATCGAAGCTCCCAGGGAAAAGAGGGCGGTCAGGGTACTGCAAACAAACCAAAATCAGTTTAGGATGATTCAATAAATTTCTTTGTTAACTAAGGTTAATGAGTAATGAAATCATACCCAAGGGCCCTCAGGAGTGAGAGGGACACAGACAATCTCCTGTAAGAGGAAGGCAGGATAGTCCCCGACAGAAGAGGCCAACTGCGTCGCCAGCTCGCCAACCCTCAAAATCTGGATCTCCTACGGCTCCAAGAGAGAAGGAGTATGCATGCGAGCTGGAAGGAGACAAGGTATGAGTCTCCCCTCAGACCACTGCAAGGACACCAGCTCTCCCAAGTAGAAGGAGAATCCCCACGGACCCTCAAAGAGAATCCGTCAGGAAGAGAGAGCGGAGGCCCGAGCAAACAGGTCCGGCTCAGGGAGGTACTCTAGAAGGTAGGGACGAAGGGAGATCTGCCAAACACAAAGAAATTGATAAGTGAAATAATTACAAAATTAGGACTAAGAGTAAAAGAAAGTAGTTTTGAGCTTACATCCTCAAGCCGCAGCTCGTTCAGGAGACCCCAAACGGAGGGAAGATCCTTGTGGTGGCCGCTCTTCAAAAGGGTGCCCTTGGACCATTGCTCGGCCCTTGGGAAAGTCACGTACTGGTCCTCTCCCCCCTTGAAGGAGGGAATCCAAAAACGCAGGATCTCATAACTCCATGTTTGTAGGGAATGAAAGAAACCAATAAATAAGTCAGACAATAATAAAGAAAAGGAATAAGTGACTCAAAAATGAAAAAAGAGGAAAATAAGACTCACCCAGATGACATAGGAGGACCCGATGAGGTTCGGGGAACCTAGGACCATAAAGTTTATCATGTAAAGGAGGTGGGCATAAGTCGAACCTCCCCAATCATACCCTACCACGGGGTCGAAGTCCTCGAAGAATCGGCAGAAGGCAAGATTGGCGACCACTGTTCCGATCATGTCGCTGAACACAACCTCGGCCAGCAAATACAGGAGAAAACATTGGGCCATCTGGTCTTGTTCCACGAAGGAGGACTGATCTGTCACCCCTTTCTCCCACCAGAAATTCCTTATGGTGGTGGTAGAAAGGCCCCTGTGCACAACGCAAATCCCCATCATATGCCTAAAGTAGTCGTAGCTGTCCGAGGAATCCTCCTCGTCCATAGGGGTCAGTGCCACTGGCATCCCTCCAAAGGGAAGCCCCGTGATCATATGAAAATCAAGAGGTGTAATGGTCACCTCTCCTAGTGGTAAGTGGAACGTGTGGGTGCTTGGCTACCTCCTCTTTACTAGTGCTAGAACTATCTAGCTGTCCAGCTCTCGGATGGGGCATGCGGCGATATGCCCCAATCCGGTCCGCTTCACCATGGACTGTACTTCGGGCAAAGCTCTCCGTACCACTCCTGCGCCTTCTCCATGCCGCAGGAGAGGTGGCTTACCAGAATTCATTGGAGGTCCTAAATGAGGATGAGGGGAAAGGGGGTGAGGAGACATACCTGGGTTTTGTGGTGCATAGTTGGGCCTTTGGAGACCAAGCTGGCCTTGATGGTGAAAGTTGGATGGGCCTGCTTGGTTCCCTTGATTCCAGGAGAAATTAGGGTGATTTCTCCATCCTGGGTTGTAAGTGTTGCTATATGGATTATTTTGGTAGAGAGCACTTACATTCTCAGTGTTGAAATTACCCACAAAGGTGTTGGGGCATTCCTCCAAAAGATGTCCAGGTGAATGGCACCAACTGCATAAGGAAACATGGTTGACTTGGTTAACCAGTATAGGCTCTTTAGGAATTATAGATTTCAACCTTTTGATGAGGCTGTCTAGTTTAGCTTCCTTAGCTGGTACACCCTCAATGAGGTAACCCTTAGTGGTCCTTTCAGCCTCTTGGTTGGATTCTCACTCCCTAGTCTTATCAGCCAAGTTGGTCAGGAATGTCCAGGCCTCATTCTCATCAGTAAAAGAGGTAAAGCCTATAGGACATATAGACTCTAAAAGTTGCTTGGTCTGAAAGTCAATGCCCTCATAAATGATTTGGGAGATTTTCCACAAGTCAATACTGTGGTGAGGGCATTCTAACATGAGGTCCTTGAACCTTTCCATAAACCTAGAGAAGGACTTATGTGGTTTCTTCCTAAATTGGAGTATGCCACTCTTGAGTTTATTGGTTTTGTGAAGAGGGAAAAATTTTCTCAAGAAGACAATTGTGAACTGATCCAATGTAGTAATAGAATTAGTTGGCAGTCCATAAAGCCACTTCTTGGCATGGTCCTTCAGGGCAAAGGTTATAAACCAAAGCCTAACTGCATCATCAGTTAAATTTTGGACCTTAATTAGAACACAAACCTCCTCAAATTCCCTAAGAAAGAGATATGCATCTTTATTGGCCATCCCATGGAAATGGGGCAGCATACTAATGAAGTTGGTCTTGAGTTCATAATTGTTTCCTATAGCAATTGGCAGGCTGATGCAGGAAGACTGTGCAGCCTTGGTAGGGTAAAACCTATCCTTAAGAGTCTTGGGTTGGGGTTGGTCAACCATGGTTACAGGTGGTGGAGAAAGTGGTAATCTAATAAGACAGTTGGATGAATCACAGGTCCACACTATAGCCACCTAAACAGATAAGAAGTCTCCCCTTTTTTTTCTTTTTTCTTTTTTTTTCAAAAAAAAGAAATTAAAGAAAAATAAAAGGACTAGAAAAAATCACTAAAAAAAACACGAGAGAATTTATTAGACAGTTGGAGCATTACCCTCAAGGATCGAAACAATGGTTCCAAAGCTGTAAGTTTGCCATATAGATTAACAACAAGGGAACCCATATAGTCTTCAATACCCACCTACGTGTGACTCCAAGTGGATTCTGATGTAGAGTGGAGGACTACTGTACGTTTCTGTTTCCAAACAAAAGCACTCACTATGTTGCTTTCTTGCTACTAAAGTTGGTCACCTCCAAAGATAAGTCACATGCCAATCCAAACCACCCAAACGAATCAAGGGGTAGCGTCATAGGTAACTAAATCTATGAGGGACACCAAGATTGGCTGGGTTTGGGCATATGAAAAATTTTAGATTGAACGCACAGTCTTTGAAATAGAAGAGAAACAAGATGAGGTTTTTTTTTTATTTTTTGAAAAAGAAAAGGAAAAAGACAAAGAAAATAAAGCACTCTGAATTACTTAATAATAAGAAAACAAAGTGGACAATAATGTCATCGGCAACGGCGCCAAAAACTTGTTTTAGTTTTAAAAATTCCGCAAGTGTATGGGTCAATTGTAACTACGGGTTGAATACAAGGAGATGTATGCTACTCTATTTTACTCACTTAAAAGCAACGCAAAGTGAACCAAATTTATTAAAGTGTTGGATTAAACTAACGATAATTAAACTAACGAATCCTAACTCACAAGCATCTACATCCTAACACACATCCATCTAACCTATTATGCATCTAACGTGGATTGACGAAATTGGAGGAATCAAAATTACCACAACCACACAATCAAAAGCTAGAAATCAAAGAAATAGAACTTACGAATGAGGCTTAAACCGGACTGAAGTTGATTGGCCTTCTCTACCACACTTGAATGCTCCTACCAAATCTAAAAAATAAAACAAAAATAATTAAATTAAGAGCTTAACATAATGCATGATGATGATAGTAAATAAAAAATAAAATTCCAAAAGTATGGAAGAATTTGAGAGGTAGAGAATGAGAATAAAATAAAAAGAGTGGAAAAAGAAAATCCTACTAGAATGGAGGAATTAGAGGGGATGAGAGTAAGAATAAAATAAAAATAATGGAAGAAATAAGAGGCTACGATTAAGAGAATGAAAAAAAAAAATAAGAACTTTGAACCAATACTCCCTTCTACCAAACTTGTAATTGCATGAATTGATTAGGCATTGGATGGATGTAGTTGATGAAGCTTGAAAAACTTGAATGAACTTTGCATGTCTTCCTCTTCCAAATCTCTAAATCTTCTCCCAAGAATTAGAAACCTAGACTAGAAAGCTTAAACTAGAACTAGAGATTAGAAGATTACAACCATATTGAAGACAATAATTGAATTAAAACTTGCATAAAATTATTACAACCATGTAAATCAAACTCATAAAATCAATCTAGAAGCTAAAAGCCAAAAATTAGAGGAAGAAGAAGAAGAAATTTCATTAAACTTGAACTAGAACTTGAACACTTTCAACCCCCAAACCGTTGGGTATTTATGGGGGAAGGAGAAAAGAAGAGAGAAGAGGAGGAAAACCTCCACGGTTTTGGGAAGTTCTCTCCTTCTAAAAATCATGGAGGGTGGAGAGAATCTCCCAAAAAATTGATTCTTTCATCTCTCTTTCCTTTATAAATAGCTTGAATCCCAAGGAAAATAAAAACAATAGAAAGTGGGGAATATACAAGGCTTAGTCCAATAGACCTGCTATTTTCTAAAAAGTAGAGTTTCCAATTTAATTCTTGTGCTTCCTTTTCTTTGCAGGAGTCTTCTCCAAGTAATATGATCAAGGCATCTCCAATCTTTGATTTTTCAACCTTACAAGGATGAGAGAATATTCTCCACAAGATATCTATCCATAGTCAATTTATAAAAATATCCTTGGAGATTTGGAGGAGAGAGAGAGTGATTGTCACATCCCAAACCACCCCCTGGGAGGATTAGGTAGGTGAACCAAATTGCATAACGACAATCCGCCAAATCCCACGGATCTAAAAGTAGTTAATACATTCACGGACACACACATCCATAACATTACCATAAGTAAGATCAGAGTGCTACAGATAATATACAATTCTATAAAAATAAAAAATAAAAACGTAGCGATACGGGAAATGTTTGTGATATACATATATAAGTAGGATTTGTTCTATTACCCATTACACCCACAAACAGAACTGTAAGAACTGACATATACATAAGCTGAGGTAAAAGTAACTATATACAGAGTGAAACAACTCAACCCCAAAAAGAAAAGAAGAAACTAAAATAGGAACAAAAACGGGGATAAACTCCGAACAAAAGTCAAAATGGAGTCCCCCAAACAAAAGCATCAAGAACGCCCCTCACTGGTCTTCATCGATAACCACTGAGAACACTTGCATCATCGGTACGACCTCCATCGGGGTCCACACCAATATCGTCATAACCACAAGGGCTCTCCTCCTCGTAATGAGCCTCCATGCCATAGTGGCATCGATCTACACAATCATCTAGAAAGAAAAACATATATAACAAAGTGTGAGCTCCATTGAGCTCGTGAGTAAAACATATCATCATGCATGCATATGCAACCACAATCCACATGATCCTATATGATATGCAAATTCAGATTATTTATTAGCCACCTAACAATACAGCTAAGTCAGGTTAGTGCTACTACAATCCCCAATACATGTATCCCTGGTGTGGGCTTGGTTACCCTTTCCCGCGATACACCCATTGAGTTGTCGGAGAGGACCAGTCAGCTCCAGCGCACTAGTCCTTGGTCAGCTCGACCGGCCCTCTGTGATTGAACTTGTGAGGTAACCAACTTAATATCAAATTCACCTTTCTAATGCTTCCCGACATGTAGATCGAGGATAAACTTTGTTTGGCATATAGCCATAAATCACTTATCAGTGCTTCCCAAGTTTGTTGCTCGAGGCTTTCCAGCATATTTACCCTGGGGCATCCTAGCATGTAGCCGAGGCTTCTCGACGTAAACGCCCGAGGTTTTATGGTAGTCCTCATAGTTATCCAACACCTTAACCCCTGTTGGCAAGGGTGCATAGCACGGGTGATGAATCCAACAAAGTTGATATATCCAACAAAGTTGATCAACAGTCACACGATGTGTAATAATTATGAAATTGAATTTGATTAAGTAACAAAGCATTATATTTAAAGAATTTAATTATCGACATAATAATACTGTTACACGTGCATACACGATAACATTTCACTCACCTGGGTCTGGTTCTATGAACTCAGTTGTAGTTTCAATTCCGGCTGCAGTCTGGTAGTAGGCCTCGAGCGCGGGATCAAATCCTAGATATAAATCAGAAATACGTTATTTAATATTCCAAACTATTTTTGAATGTCCTAAGGTTGACCTAGGCTTACTAGGTTGACTCGGTGTACAGTTGGTCATTACTTGGAATTCTCTGGGCCTTGCACTGGGCCTTAGGCCTATGTCCCGGTGCATCATCCAGAGATTGTGGCTTAGGGGCAGAATGATCATTTATCACAGTAGTACATGATTCTAGGTCCTAATAACCTCACAACATTGTCGTCAATTTAGCAGTGTTGCAGGACCAACACAGACAGGGTTTCCAAGCCCTACGGGGCCCACTTGGGCACCCAAGGTATTCATATTTATGGACAGATGTGGGGAGGGGTATTTTGGTCATTTACCACCTCCCTACAATATTTTATGGTCCATAGGTGAAGATCTCCAAGACAGATCAGCAAAACTATCACTTTTCATTCTCTGGGTGATGTCTGCATCGCCTAGTGCATCGCCCAAAGCCTACTTAACACGTAAACAGGCTCCAATTCCTAGGTTCTGCACCATGGGCACTGCCTTAATCATCCTCTTATGCATGTTAGGTCATCATGGACCCCTTGGGGTGTACTTTGCACTTAACCCCATGGATTTTTACCTGGCCACCACTTGGCTGCCAGGAGCTGCCCAGACAGCCCAGTGAATAGTAACCCAGTGAGCTTCAGCTGCAGACCATGGATTTGGCTGGATGCAAGGGTGGTTTCACATGTAATACCATAATCTAAGGCTGTTGCAGCTCATGGCTAGGCTACATGCAGCTAGGACACACAAATCTGAACTCAGACTGCTTGTTCTTGGTGTAATAGTGCAGTATAGTCTGGCACCAGTTGGGTTTCGGTCTCAGGCATGTAACAGCCATCAAAACATAATCAAAACGCTCAGATCCTCCATGCATCATGCTTGCATGTTGGATCTGAGATGGTTCATGGCAGCCCCCAGCTGTTCTGGGCTGCCAATGGCCAGAAGAGCATCAAACACACAGAGAGTTAAGGTGGTGAACAGTAGCAGCAATAGAGCAGCTTTTCAAAAGTGTGAATTTATACCTGGAATGTTCAGAGGGGCTATTCAAACTGAGCCTTGGAGGCAGGGCTGCTTCTCTTCCTTCTCTCCTCTTCCTTCCCTTCCTTTCTTCTTCCCTTCCTTCTCCGTTCTCTCTTTTCTTTCTTCTTTCTCTCCTATGGTTTCAATAGTGCTAGGAACCTCTAAAATGAGGCTAAGGCACCCCTATTTATAGGCCAACCTCATACTGAGGTCTGTTTACCTGCCTAAGCCCCTTTTGAGAATGTGTTTTTAAACTGATTCTCAGCCATTTTGGGCACTCTGGTGGGGTCTATAGGGGTCCAAGGGTATGAGGTGGTCCCCCAGACTCCCTTCAACCTATGGAGGGTGCCCATGTCCTATATGGGTGGTCCCCACACATCTGTATAATAAAATAATATATTTTTCCACTCTGGGTGATGTCTCTGGATGATGTCTGCATCGCCCAGAGATTTCAGCAAGGTTGTTTCTCTTTGGGCTTGTAAAGGGGTTTGACCCAGGGTTAGGGCCTTGCACCCACATGCCACTCAAGGCCTTTTGCACCTATTTTCAAGTGTGGGACCCACATTCATGGAGAGGAGAGAGAGTACCTTGAGTCCAAGCAGTACATGATGCTGTGGGTAGTGCAACTGCAAGGATCAACAATCCATCTTCTGACAGGTATGTAGGAGGACATCCTCAAGGGTTCTCCATTAAATTCAATCACTAGGGTGATACTCCACAGTGTGCGTGGATGCCTGTCAAGGGTTTCTGTACTTCAAACAAAATTCCAGCCAGTCAGGGGCAGGTTTGACATTTCTCCCCACCTTACAAACATTTCGTCCCCAAAATTTGCTTACCTTGTAGCTCCAAGTTGGGGATACTTTTCTTTCATTTCTTCTTCACGTTCCCACGAAGCCTCTTCTATGGGATTGTTTCCCCATCGAACCTTTACAAAGGCGATCGTGCGGTTACAGAGGTTATGTTCCTTCCTATCTAATATCTTCGTAGGTTGTTTTTCATAGGTCATATCCACGTCCAACTGTTCAGGTTCAGTTGAGAGTACATGTGTCGGGTTGTTGATGTATTTTCTTAGCATCGACACATGGAAAATATCGTGGACGCCCAGCAATGATGGTGGTAATGCAAGTCGGTATGCTACGGGTCCCACTTTGTTGAGAATTTCATAAGGACCAATGAATCTTGGGCTTAACTTGCCCTTCTTGTTGAAATGTAGCAATCCCTTTGTTAGAGACACCCGAGGAATACTTTTTCTCCGACATAAATTCAATGTCCTTCCTTCGATTATCGGCATAACTCTTTTGCCTTGATTGGGACGGCTTGATTTTCTCTCTAATGATATTCACCTTGTCACAGGTTGTTTGTATCATTGCTGGCCCGAGATATTTTCGTTCTCTTACCTCATCCCAATACAATGGGGTCCGGCTCTTTCGACCATAAAGAGCTTCAAACGGTGCCATGCCAGTGGTGGAGTGGTAACTATTATTATATGCAAATTCCACCAAGGGTATGTTGACATCCCAACTGTCATTCATTTCGAAGACACAGGCTCTGAGCATGTCTTCCAGAGTCTAAATAGTTCTTTCGGATTGTTCTTCCTTCTACGGATGGAAAGCCGTACTAAGATTTAGTTGAGATACCAATGCCTTTTGTAAACTTCTCCAAAATCTTGAGGTTAATCGAGGATCCCTATCAGATACAATACTGACAGGCACGCCGTGTAAGCGGACTATATTTTCTATATACAGTTGGGCAAGCTTCTCCATTGAGTAACTTATTTTGATTGGTATGAAATGGGATACCCTTGTCAGTCTGTCTACAATTACGCAAATTGCATTCATTCCCTTCTTGGTGTTGGGCAGATTTGTCACAAAATCCATAGTGATCCTTTCCCACTTCCATTCAGGTATAGGGAGTGGTTGCAACAACCCATACGGTCGGTGTCTCTCTGCTTTAATTTGTTGGAAGGTGAGGCATTTAGACACATATATCGCTATGGTCTCCTTTATTCCAATCCACCAATAGTACTTCTTCAAATCCTTGTACATCTTCATGTTTTCGGGATGGATTGAATAGGGTGAGTTGTGTGCCTCTTTAAGGATTCGGTCTTGGATATCATAATCATCAGGCAGGCACAACCTATCTCAAAACTTCAATGCCCCATCTTGGGCCAATGAAAAATCTGGGTCCTTATGGACTCCTTGCTGAACTTCTCAAATTATTTTGGCCAACTCGGGGTCCAATGGTTGCTTCACAATTACCTCCTCTCGTATTGACGGCTGTAAATCCATAAGTGCTAATTGTATAGCCGTCCCTTCAATCATGAGTTCCAGATCAAACTTCCGAGCTTCTTCTAACAACTGTTCGCTTACGACTAAGGAAGTGAGGGATGCAGTCTGAGATTTCCTGCTTAACGCATTCGCTACAACGTTGGCCTTACCAGGGTGGTACTGGATCTCATAGTCATAGTCCTTTACTAGTTCTAACCACCGCCTCTGTCTCATATTCAGCTCCTTTTGGGTGAAGAAATATTTCAGACTTATGTGATCGTTGAAGATTTCACTCTTTTCACCGTATAGGTAATGTCGCCATATCTTTAACGCGAAGACTACCGTTGCCAATTCCAAGTCATGCATGAGTGGGGTAGTTCTTTTCGTGTTCCTTCAGTTGTCTTGAGGCATAGGTGACCACTTTACCCTTCTGGATTAGGACACCACCCAATCCCATTCTGGATGCGTCATTATATACCACCATTCCTCTAGTGCCATCTGGAATGGTCAAAACTAGAGCCGTCACCAATCGGTTCCTTAATTCTTGAAAGCTTTTCTCACATGCTTAATTCCATTCAAACTTGATGCCCTTCTTCATTAGCGTTGCCATAGGTGCCGAGATGCGTGAGAATTTTCAATAAATTGACGGTAATATCCAGCCAATCCTGAGAAACTTCAGATCTTAGTGGCACTCTTCGGAGTCTCCCACTCGAGAACCGCTTTCACCTTGTTTGGGTCCACTTTAATGCCATCTTTGGTGACGATGTGCCCCAGGAATCCAATTTGGTAAAGCAAAAATTCGCACTTGCTGAACTTGGCATAAAGTCGATGCTCCCACAACCGCTACAACACAAATGTAAGGTACCAAGCGTGCTCTTCTTCACTCTTGGAGTACACTAGGATGTCGTCAATAAATACAATGATGAACTTGTCCAACACGTCATGGAATACTCTATTCATCATGTCCATGAATGCTGCCAAGGGGCGTTGGTTAACCCGAATGATAATGCTAAGAATTCATAGTGTCCGTATCGAGTTCTAAATGCCATCTTGTGAATATCATCGCTCTTGATCTTCAATTGATGATATCTGGACCTAAGATCAATCTTGGAGAAGACTCTTGTTCCCTGTAGTTGGTCAAATAGGTCATCAATGCACAGCAACTGGTATCGATTCTTGATGGTCAGCTTATTCAGCTCACGGTAGTCAATACATAGCTGCATGTTACCATCCTTCTTCTTCATGAACAGCATAGGTGTACCCCAAGGAGACACGCTGGGTCGTATAAAACCTTTCTTCAGCAAGTCTTGTAATTGGACCTGCAACTCCTTTAATTCAATAGGTGCCATCCGATATGGTGCCTTGGATACCGGTGTTGCACCAGGGGTTAGATCAATTGCAAACTTTGTCTCACGATCAGGCAGTAGCTGGGTCAGATCTTCTGGAAAAACATCAGGAAATTCTCTGACGACATCAAGTTCCTCCAAGGGCTTTATCTTTGCCTCGATGTCTATTACAGTGGCCAAAAAGCCTTGACATCCTTCATCCAGCAACTTTCGCGCCTGGAGGGTGGATAAGGTTATCCTTCTAGGTTTCCTCACTGGTTTACTCTGATAGGTAAAATTGGACCCATCCTTCAATTTGAATACTATCTTTTTCTCCGCACACAAAACATTTGCTCCATAGGCGGATAGCCAATCCATGCCTAATATCACGTCAAAGTCCTTCATATCGAACTTTATTAACCGTGCAGTCAAGTTTCTCCCATAAATTTCTACCTGAAAGGGGTCGTAGTAGACTTCCTTCAAGCTCATGACACTACCCGTCGGTGTGCTGACTACTAAGTCGTGCCCGATGTCTCTCAGTTGATCTTTCATCCTACTCGCAATGGTGGTAGAAACAAAAGAGTGGGATGCACCCGAGTCGAATAGCACTAGTGTAGGAATGGTTGAGACACTCAGGGTACCTAGGGTTCATATATAGTTTAGATCACACACATAGACTGGTTATTTTTATAACACAGTAGTGTTCAGTGGACTTACCTGTCAATACATCGGGGTTCGCCTCAGCTTCCTCGTTTGTTAACGCGAACACCTTTCCTTTCGTCCGATTGTCCTGTGGCTGAAAAGGTCTAGCGTATGGCTGATTTGGTAGGTTATTACCGTACCCATGCTGTCTGCATTCTTTAGCCATGTGCCCTTCTTTGTTGCACATAAAACACTTATAAGGTGGAATAGCTGGTGTTGAGCCTTGGCTCACTTGGCTTGTGGTTGGTCGGGCTGGCGAAGCTGCTGTTGTCGTTTGACTCATAGCCGGTTGAGTAGGTCGATTAAAAGTGGGGCAAAAAGAATTTTGACCCACGTTTAGCCTGCAGTATGGAGTCGGATTGGGGTTTGAACGAGTTCCTCGAAAAACCTTGTTTGGCCAACCAAAGGTCTAGAAATTACTTGGCCTTTTACCCAACCCGGGCGATGTCGTAGTCTTCTCTTTTTCTTTCTCTTTAAATCTATCTTCCAATATCTTCGCCTTGTCGACCATCTGAGCATAATCCCAGATGTCCATAATTGATAGAACTGACCCAATCTCGGGTTTGAGTCCCTTCTTAAACTTCTTCGTCTTGCTAACTTCCCCTTTCAGGTGCTCTGGAGCATAATGGATAGGTCTTCAAACCGTTGTTGATAGTCCAGCATTGACTTGGTTTCTTATACCAGTGCTGAGAACTCAGCTTCTTTCTTGTCCCTAAAGCTCTCTGGGAAGTAGTTCTTGAAGAAGACCTCTTTAAATTGCTCCCATGTGGGATTCAGATGAGCAGCTTCAAGATTTGGCTTAGTAGCCTTCCACCAGGCTTCAGCCTCGTTCTGTAGCTGATAACCCGCACATATCAGCTTTTGCGCATCCAAATACTCGAGCACATCTAATGCCTTCACTAGGGCGCTAATCCACCATTTCGATTGCATTGCCTCAGAATTTAATCTGGAAAACACAGGTGGTTGGAGTTTCTTAAATCTCTCCATTACCTTAGCGGTAGAGTTTTCCTCCAAGTGTTGAGGCATAGGTGGTGGGAAAAGCATGGGCCGGTTGGGTGGTGGAGGTGGTGCTGCATGCTCATGCATCATGGTCGCAAATTGCGTAGACATTTGACCTAGCAGTTCTTGTTGTTGCTGCATTGTCTACATCATAGTAGTCATGAAAGCAGTTACCTCACCGGCTGCTATACTTGGCTGAGGTGCCGCAGTAGTGGCTTGAGCAGCCACTAGTGCCCCTGACGAAGTAGCCGATGCTTCAGAATTTTGGGCCTCAGTTCCATTTGGCAGTTCAACCTCCGGTATAACACGAGGGTGTTTTCCTCGACGACCACCTCGAGAACTTCTGAAAAGAGCAACATACTCAATAATCCAACACTCCTTATCGAGGTCAATAGAAAAATTCCTAGTTAATACTTGTACATACCTATTCCACAGTTCTAGTGAATTCATGTAGTCATACCAACAAGGTGTATTATATAAATATATATATATATATATATATATATATATATATATATATATATATATTTATTATGAAGTGTTTCTTTTACTTATGTTATGTTCAAGGGTATTTTATGCGATGTTGCACTATGCATGACACTAAATAATAGATTTTAAATTTTTAACAAAAATCTTTTAATTATGTACCTGAGTCTAACAGGCAAGTCTCTGTAACTGCCAACTAGTAATAATGTTCTGCACATAAAGGTAGGCTATATCACCTCTAACCTTGTCAGCTAGGTATAGGTAGGTAGCTCGATCCACAGGTCCACCAGCATCCGCAAGAGCTAAGTAAACTACTAATTGGTTCTCAGCACGGGGTTGTACCTCACGTATCCTGATCAGTCTTCTCCTCAATTGCCTAATATATCACATGTTGCTCGGATCTCCAGGCTTGAATGAGGTAGTAAGGTCCTGCCATGAAGAGGTTCTAAGTATCAAGTCACTATAGATACTTAATTAAAAGAATTAAATACATGGCTATAGGAATAGCTTATGAACAGGAGAAAATAAATGCGTTGGCTCGAGGCATCTTAGCGTCTAGGGGTTCAACTTGACTGGACAACCTGTCCGATCCTATTCTTGGTTGACCTAGGTGGTGGGTAGGGTGAGACCTACGTTCCCTAAAATCTCATAAATACATATTACAACATACCTAATATCTATGTTCAAGTTTGCATAGCATCACTCCACCTGGTTCATACACGCATAGTATTAGGTACATAGCATTAAATATTTATGTACACACTACTTACGTGTAGGTAAAGGCATAATTATTTAGTATCATTTATCTTAAACAAGGAAAGAAATTTCCTAAAATCTCTTTGCACCTAATTTTACTATGTTAGCCCGTAAGCGTTGCCTTTTCTAGTCATATATGTATTTTTAATTAAATTTAAAATTTTTCTTTATTATTATTATTTTATTATTTTCTTTACATCCATATATTCATAAAATTTATATTTTTGTGTTTATTAAGTCATTTCTAGGCAAAGTTCACAAATTCATGAACTTCTATGCAAAAACAGCAAAATTCTATTCACTGGGCAATATCTCTGGGCGTTAGATGCATCGCCCAGTGCTATCGCCCAAAGAATCAGGGCCTAGCTATAACACTCCAAGAGTGACCCATTTCATTTCATTCTTCCTTTACAACTTCCTAAACACCTAGGGTAGAGCTTCGGTGCCTAGTGTGACCTCTTCCACTCCAAATCCACCCACTTTCACGGGTCCCCCATGATCCTACGCGATCTTGGGTAAGATTCTTTAACTTTTCTCCTTTCTTTAGGTCATTTCCCATGTCTTTCTTGTTTTGGCTAGGGTTTTACCAACTTTTCATGCCCTAACTATTTCTATTCCTTCCTTTTTGTAGCCCCATGTCTACTAGTCATAGAACGATGAGGAAATCCATAGCACGCAAGAGGCTACGGTCTGAGAGCGAGCGTTCCTCATCTTCCTCAGTGCTACCTTCCTCACCGAGAGAGGATTCTTCATCAATGGAGCCAGATTTTGATCGGTTCCTATTTTCTAGGTACGAGCACTCATGTGATTGGGACAAATTTAGGTCCCTCAAGATTGTGAATGGGAGGGTAGTACAGGTGGATGACTTTCACCAGTACAACTTGTTTACTAGGTTCAACAGCTTAGGTTGGGCTTCTATGTTGTCACCTACCGAGCCATGTTACCCTAACTTGGTTCGATAATTTTTACTGCAACTTAGTGCCATCTGGGGCACAAGAGTTTGGGTTAGAGAGCATAGTTAAGGGAGTGGACATCAGACTTACCACTGCCTCTCTAGCAGGGATCCTTGGTTGCCTAACATAGGCGAGAGGTGCTATTATAAGCCTAAGATTGACATTTCAGACATGTTTTCCTTGGAGACCAAGAGGAGGGTCTTCAAGGCATTGACCGGTTCAGAGGGGACTCCTAAATCTGAGGCTACCTATAAGCCCAGTGCCCGGGTCATTAGTAGATGTGTTTCATATAACATTTACCCGAAGGGCGGGAACAAAGGCAATATTTCTATGTTGAGAGCCTACATTACTTATTGCCTACTGGGATCGGGCAAGGGGGGTCCAGTTATAAACCTCTCATATCTACTGCTTCAGGTTATGTTGTATCACGCCCAAAACCCTTCTGATGGGAACCTTCCATATGGGAAGTTCCTCACTTTGGTATTCAGACATTTTGATGTCCCCTTGGACAGAGAGTATATGGAGAGGGACCGGTCTAGGCCCATCAACAAGACCTCGATCTTGAAGATGAAGGTGCCAGGGGAGCTAGGGAGTGATCCAGAGGTGGGTCTTCAGGAGGAGCAGGGCGAGGAGCAGGGAGATGTGCAGGGTGATGTGCAGGGAGAGGAGGGCGACTTCGAGAGGGTTTTGAGCACAACTTTCTGATTTGGCCCCAATATAAGGCGACCGGTGCCACTAGCTCACAAGTGCCAAAGTCCTTTGGGTGGTCTCAAATGATATGTCAGTTTCGAGGCCTCAGCACCCAGCTCACCGAGTTGACTACCAGGATGGATCGGGGCTTCTCGTCCCTTAAGAGTAGAGTGGGATTAGTGGAGCGATGCCTGGACTTTTGGGACACATTCTATCACGTCGACTCACGCTAGTCTCAGCCTCCTTTGGGTGACTTACCTCTGCCAGAGTAGCATTCTAGCCTGCTTTCACACATTTAGCCTGAGTTGACATGATGTAGCTCTGACCTTTGCCTCTTCTTATTCTTTTTTTTATCATGGCTTATGTAGTTTTTTTTTTTTTTGTTCGTGGCATATGTATTTTTTTTTCCAACTTATGTAAATTGAAAGTAGTACTTTCAATCAGACTCCTTGTAATGGCTCGACCACAGTTATCTTTATGTTAATATAATTATGAAATTTATCTTTTAATTACATCTACCTCCCCTGTAGCTTTTACTTGAAGTCATGTTTTATTATTGGTAGCTTATTACTCCTATTCTGTGACCCCATGAATGTAGAAAGAGCCTCACACTCTGATACCAAGCTCTGTCACACCCCAAACCACCCCTTGGGAGGATTAGGTAGGTGACCCGAAGTGCATAACGGCAATCTGTCAAATCCCATGGATCTAGAAGCAGTTAATACATTCACGGACACACACATCCATAACATTACCACAAGTAAGATCAGAGTGCTGCAGATAATCTACAATTATATATACAAAAAAAAGAAAGCGTAGCGATACGGGAAATGTTTGTGATATACATATATAAGTAGGATTTGTTCCAGTCCCCATTACACCCACAAACAAAACAAAAAGAATTGACATATACATAAGCTGAGGTAAAAGTAACTATATACAGAGCGAGACAACTCAACCCCAAAAAGAAAAGAAGAAACTAAAACAGGAACAAAAACAAAGATAAACTCCTAACAAAAGTCAAAATGGAGTCCCCAAAACAAAAGCATCAAGAGCACCCCTCACTGGTCTTCATCAAAAACCACTGAGGACACTCGCATCATCGGTATGACCTCCGTCGGGGTCCACACCAATATCATCATAACCACAAGGGCTCTCCTCCTCGTAATGAGCCTTCATGCCACAGTGGCATCGATCTGCACAATCATCTAGAAATAAAAACATATATAACAGAGTGTGAGCCCCACTGAGCTCGTGAGTAAAGCATATCATCATGCATGCATATGCAACCACAATCCACATGATCCTACATGATATGCAAATTCAGATTATTTATTAGCCACCTAACAATACAACTAAGTCAGGTTAGTGCTACTACAATCCCCAATACATGTATCCCTGGTGTGGGCTTGGTTACCCTTTCCCACGATACACCCATTGAGTTATCGGAGAGGACCAGTCAGCTCCAGCGCACTAGTCCTTGGTCAGCCAGACCGGCCCTCTGTGATTGAACTTGTGAGGTAACCGACTTAATATCAAATTCACCTTTCCGGTGCTTCCTGACATGTAGATTGAGGATAAACTTTGTTTGGCATGTAGCCATGAATCACCTATCGGTGCTTCCTAAGCTTGTTGCTTGAGGCTTCCCGGCATATTTTCCCTGGGGCATCCCAGCATGTAGCCGAGGCTTCCCGACGTAAACGCCCAAGGTTTTACGGTAGTCCTCACAGTTATCCAACACCTTAACCCCTGTTTGCAAGGGTGCATAGCATGGGTGATGAATCTCTAACCCCATGTCTATATGGCATTGTATGAGTCAGGCGGTGTCAACTGTATCCTATAATACGAGCTACCACAGGCCTCATTTCCAAGCCGGCTACGGCATCTAGTCTAACATGCTCAATCATTAAGATACATCCAACAAAGTTGATCAACAGTCACACGATGTGTAATAATTATGAAATTGAATTTGATTAAGTAACAAAGCATTATATTTAAATAATTTAATTGCCGGCATAATAATATTATTACACGCACATACATGATAACATTTCACTTACCTGGGTCTGGTTCTATGAACTCAGTTGTAGTTTCAGTTCCAGCTGCAGTCTGGCAGTAGGCCTCGAGCGTGGGATCAAATCCTAGATATAAATCAGAAATACGTTACTTAATATTCCAAACTATTTTTGAATGTCCTAGGGTTGATCTAGGCTTACTGGGTTGACTCATTGTACAGTTGGTCATTACTTGGAATTCTCTGGGCCTTGCACTGGGCCTTAGGTGTCACACCTCAAACCACCCCCTGGGAGGATTGGGTAGGTGACCCGATTTGTGTAACGACAATCCGCCAAATCCCACGGATCTAGAAGCAGTTATTACATTCATGGTCCCACATTCATATCATTACCACAAGTAAGATCAGAGTGCTGAAGATAATCTATAATTATAACAAGAAAGAAAGCATAGCGATACAGGAATGATGGTGATATATATATATATATATACATAAGAGAGTTTGAAACATTCCCTCCCAGATACAACCCACAACTGAAAGAAAAAGCTGATCAAAGCTAAAAGGAAACACATACATATATATATACAGGGTGAGGTAACTCAACCCCAAAAAGAAAAGAAAACTAAAACTGCACCATAAGCAAGATAGGGATAAACTCCTAATAAAACAAAAAGGAGTCCCCAAGATAAAAAGCATCAAGTACACTCCTCAACGGTCTTCATCAATGACCACCGAGAATGCACGCATCATCGGCACGACCTCTATCGAGGTCCACACCAATATCATCATAATAACTAGGGCTCTCCTCCTCGTAATGAGCCTCCATGCCACAACGGCATCCACCTACAGAATCATCTAAAAGAAAAACATGTATAACAGAGTGTGAGCCCCACCGAGCTCGTGAGCAAAACATATCATCATGCATGCACATGCAACCACAATCCACATGATCCTACATGATATGCAAGTCCAGATTAATTATTAGTCACCTAACAATACAGCCCATTAAGTTGTCGGAGAGGGCCAGCTGGCTCCAGCATCTCCCTACCCAGGATAGCCCGACCAGCCCTTGGTGCTTCCCAAGCTTATAGCTCAAAGCTTCCCGAAAAATCTGCCCTGGGGCATCCTAGCTGTGCTGAGGCTTCCCGGTGTAAACGCCTCTAGGGTTTTACGGTAGTCCTCATAGTTATCCAACACCTTAACCCCTGTTGGCAAGGGTGCGTAGCACGGGTGATGAAACTCTAGCCCCATGTCTATATGGCATCGTATGAGTCGGGTGGTGTCAACCGTATCCCATACTACGGGCTACCACCGGCCTCATTTCCAAGCCAACTACGACATCTAGTCTAACATTCACAATCATCAGATAAGAAAGATAGTGTTGATCATCAGACAGTCAATGTGTAGTAATTTGAGTAAATTGAACAGAATTTAAATAACACAGCATTAGTAATTTAAGAATTTTAATTGCCGGCATAGCAATACAGTTACACATACCTATATGATAATACTTCACTCACCTAGGTCTGGTTCTAAGAACTCAGTTGTAAATTCAGTTCCGACTGCAGTCTGGCTGTAGGCCTCGAGCGCGGCATCAAATCCTAGATATAAATCAGAAATTGTCATTTTAATGTTCCAATCTGTTTCTGGAGGTCCTAGGGTTGATCTAAGCTCACTGGGTTGACCCGGTATACAATTGGTCTTCACTTGGAATTCTCTGGGCCTTGCATTGGGCCTTAGGTCTATGTCCCGGTGCATCATCCAGAGATGGTGGCCTAGGGTAAAATGGTCATTTACAGTATTGGTACATGATCCTAGGTTACAATAGGCTTACAGTGTTGTCGCCAACTTGACAGTGTTGCAGGACCAATCACAAGCAAGGTTTCCAAGTCCTACGGGGCCCACTTGGGTTCCCAAAGCATTTATTCATATGAATAGATATGGGAAAGGGTATTTAGGTCATTTTACACCTTCCCATACAGTTACATGGCTAATGGGTGAAGTCCCCCATGTCAGATCAGCAAAACTATCAAATTCCATTCACTAGTCGATGTCTCTGGGTGATGTATGCATCACCCAGAGATTTCAAAAATGAGATTTGGCTGACTTTCCGAGGTTGTTGGCCATGGCCAGTGACCAAACCTTTCCCCCATACATGTTAGGGTATCATGTACCCCCAGGCGTGATCTTCACTCTGGTCCTTGTGGATTTTCAACTGGGCCCACCAATTGGCTGCCAAAGGCTGCCCAGACAGCCCAGTGAATAGTTACCCATGGTTTCTCCAACTTCCAAACTTGGTTTCAGCCACATGCAAGGTTGATTACAGCTTTAATACACTGATTCAAGTCTGCTACCACTTAGGGTTTGGTTCCATGTAGTTAGGACAAGGATTCAGGGCTCCAAACAACCACCTATCAGTGAAACTGGGTAGTGTAGCCATGCACAGCCAGGTTTTGGTTCTCAGATTAGTAAAACAGGTATGAACATCAATGTAAAACACTCAAATCCTCCATGCATCATGTTTGCATGGTAGATCTAAGGTGGTACTTGACAGTTCCCAACTGTTCTGGGCTGCCAGAGGTCAGAAACTCATCAAAATACTAAGGAATCAAGTAAGGAACAGCAGCAGTACATGAACAATAGGTTAGAGGTTAAATTTTATACCTGCACAGGCCTATGGCTACTTGAATCAAGGCTTTGGATGCAAGGCTGTTCTCCTTCTCTCTTCCTTCTTCTCTTTCTTCTTCTTCTTCATCTCCTTTCTCTCTTTTCTCTCTTCTTTTCTCTCCCACGATTTGAACAGTACCAAGAGCTCTAAATGAGCCTATGGTACCCCTATTTATAGGCCCAACCTGACTAAGGCCTATTTGGCTAATAAGGCCTCTTTTGAAAATGCATTTTTGACTGTATTCTCAGCCATTCTGGGTACTCTAGTGGGGTCCACACTGGTCCAGGGGTATGAGGTGGTCCCTCAGACTTCCCTCAACCTATGGAGGGTGCCCATGTCAAATATGGGTGGTCCCCATAATTAAAATCCTTAAAATAGTGTTGTTTTGCACTCTGGGTGATGTCTCTTGGTGATGTCTACATCGCCCAGAGAATTCAGCAAAGCTGAAACTCTGTGGGCTTGCACAGGGGTTTGACCCAGGGTTAGGGCCTTGTACCCATATGCCATTTAGGGTCTTTTACACACATTTTTAGGGGTAGGTCCCACAGTTGTGGAGAGGAGAGAGAATACCTAGAGTCCAGGCAGTACATTATGCTGTGAGCTGTGCAGATGCAAGGGTTAGCTGTCCATCTTCTGACTGGTATGTAGGAAGACTAACACAGGCTTCTTTCTACTACTGTTCTTCCTCATATATCTTTGTGATTTTGAATGCTATTTGGCCATTAGCAGCCCAGAACAGCGGGGGACTGCCATGGACTATCCCAGACCTGCCATACATGCATGATGCATGGAAGATCTGAGGTTGTTACGATGTTTTACATATCTATTTTACAGTTTGGAACCGAAATCAGAACTGTGCTTCGCTGCACTGCTATGTTACACTAAAAATAGGCTATTTGGAGTCCTGATTTCATGCCCTGGCTACATGGGACCTAGCCCTAGGTGGTAGCAGACTTGGATCATTGTAATAAACATAAATTCAGCATTGCATGCAATGAAAATAGTGATTTGTAACTGAAGATACCCTGTGTTACTATTCACTGGGTTGTCTAGGCAGCCTCTGGCAGCCAAGTGGTGGGCCCAATTGAAAATCCACAAGGACCAGTACAAAGTGTGCCCCTGGGGTCCAAGATAACCTAACATGCAAGGGGAGAAGGTCCATGCACTTCCCATGGTTCAAAACCTTGGAATCTCAGCCTGATTCCGGTTTTGTAATCTCTGGGCGATGCACTGGACGATGCAGACATCACCCAGAGACATTGCCCAGTGAATGAAACTTCATTGTTTTGCTGATCTGTGTTGGGGGACTTCACCCATAGGCCATAATACAGTGTAGGGAGGTGGAAAATGACTAAAATGCCCTCCATGAGAAAGAATGCTTTGGGAACCCAAGTGGGCCCCGCATGACTTGGAAACCCTGACCATGATGGCCCTGTAGCACTGTCAAGTTGGGGATAGTACTGTGAAGCTAGTATGACCTAGGGACATGTACCAATGTGACAAATGACCATTCTACCATAGGCCACTATCTCTGGATGATGCACCGGGACATAGGCCTACGACCCAGTGCAAGGCCCAGAGAATTCCAAGAAATGATCAATTGTACACTGAGTCAACCTAGTGAGCTTAGATCAACCCTAGGACATCCAAAAACAGTTTGGAATATTAAATGACAAATTTCTTATTTATATCTAGGATTTGATCCCGCGCTCGAGGCCTACGGCCAAACTGCAGCCGGAACTGAAACTGCAACTGAACTTCTAGAACCAGACCCAGGTGAGTGAAATATTATCATGTATGTATGTGTAACTGTATTATTATTATGCCGGTAATTAAATTCTTTAATTATAAATGTTGTGTTATTTAAATTCTGTTCAATTACTTATAATTATTACACATTGATTGCCTGTTGATCAACACTGTGATTTTTACATAATGATTGTGAATGTGAGACTAGATGCCGTAGTCGGCTTGGAAATGAGGCCGGTGCTAGCCCGTAGTATGGAATACGGTTGACACCGCCCGGCTCATACGATGCCATATAGACATGGGGCTAGATTTCATCACCCATGCTACGCACCCTTGCCAACAGGGGTTAAGGTGTTGGATAATTGTGAGGACTACCATAAAACCTCAGGCGTTTACGCTGGGAAGCGTCAGCACAGTTGGGATGCCCCAAGGCAAATTTGCCGGGAAGCCTTGGGCTACAAGCTTGGGAAGCACCGAAAGGTGAATTATGGCTATATGCCAAAGAAAGTTTATGCACCGGTAAGGTGGAATGATATTGAGTTGGTTACCTCACTAGTTCAATCCAGAGGGCCGGTCGGGCTGACCTGGGTAGGGAGATGCTGGAGCTAGCTGGTCCTCTCCGACAACTTAATGGGTGTATCATCAGAAAGGGTAACCAAGCCCACACCAGGGATACATATATTGGGGATTGTAGTAGCACTAACCTGATTTAGTTGTATTGTTAGGTGGCTAATAAATAATCTGGACTTGCATATCATGTAGGAGCATGTGGAATGTGGTTGCATATGCATGCATGATTATATGTTTTGCTCACGAGCTCAGTGGGGCTCACACTCTGTTATACATGTTTTTCTTCTAGATGATTCTGCAAGTGGATGCCACTGTGGCATGGTGGCTCATTACGAGGAGGAGAGCCCTAGTTATTATGATGATATTGGTGTGGACCCCAATGGAGGTCGTACCAATGATGCGAGCGTTCTCAGTGGTTATTGATGAAGACCAGTGAGGAGCGCTTCTGATGTTTTTTGTCTTGGGGACTCCTTTTTATTTTTTATAGGAGTTTACCCCCATCCTTGGTGCTGTCTTACTCTTTTCCTCTCTTTTTGGGGTTGAGTTATCTCACCCTGTATATATATGTACTTTTCTTTTGCTTATGTAAATGTCAGTCTTACTTTTCAGATGTGGGTTGTACTGGGGAATGTTTCAGAACATATGTATATATATATTGTATATATATATATCACCATCATTCCTGTATCGCTACGCTTTCCCTTTGTCATTATAAATGTAGTTTATCTGCAGCACTCTGATCTTACTTGTAGTAATGTGATGAATGTGGAACCGTGAATGTATTAACTGCTTCTAGATCCATGGGATTTGGTGGATTGCCGTTATGCAATTCGGGTCACCTACCTAATCCTCCCAGGGGGTGGTTTGGGTTGTGACACCTATGTCCTAGTGCATCACCCAGAGATTGTGGCTTAGGGACATAATGGTCATTTATTATAGTAGTACATGATTCTAGGTCCTAATAACCTCACAACACTATCCTCAATTCAGCAATGTTGCAGGACCAACACAGACAGGTTTTCCAAGCCCTACGGGGCCCACTTGGGCACCCAAGGTATTCATATTTATGGACAGATGTAGGGAGGGGTATTTTGGTCATTTACCATCTCCCTACACTATTTTATGGTCCATGGGTGAAGATCCCCAAGATAGATCAACAAAATTGTCACTTTTCATTCTCTGGGCGATGTCTCTGGGTGATGTCTGCATCGCCCAGAGCCTGCTTAACACGTGAATAGGCTCCAATTCCTAGGTTCTACACCATGGGTAGTGCCTTAATCATCCCCTTATGCATGTTAGGTCATCATGGACCCCTTGGGGTATACTTTGCACTTAACCCCATGGATTTTTACCTAGGCCCACCACTTGGCTACCAGGAGCTGCCCAGACAGCCCAGTGAATAGTAACCCAGTGAGCTTCAGCTGCAAACCATGGATTTGGATGGATGCAAGGATGGTTTCACATGTAACACAGTAATCTAAGGCTGTCGCAGCTCATGGCTAGGCTGCATGCAGCCAGGACACACATATCTGAACCCAGACTGCCTGTTCTTGGTGTAACAGTGTAGTGCAGTCTGGCACCACCTGGGTTTCGGTCTCAGGCATGTAACAACCATCAAAACATAATCAAAAAGCTCAGATCCTCTATGCATCATGCTTGCATGTTGAATCTAAGATGGTTCATGGCAGCCCCCAGCTGTTCTAGGCTGCCAATGGCCAGGAGAGCATCAAACACACAGAGAGTTAAGGTGGTGAATAGTAGCAGCAATAGAGCAGCTTCAAAGGTATGAATTTATACCTCGAATGTTTAGAGGGGCTGCTCGAACTGAGCCTTGGAGGTAGGGCTTCTCCTCTTCCTTCCCTTCCTTCTCCTTGCTCTCTTTTCTTTCTTCTTTCTCTCCTATGGTTTCAATAGTGCTAGGAACCTCTAAAATGAGGCTAAGGCACCCCTATTTATAGGCTAGCCTCATACTGAGGTCTGTTTGCCTGCCTAAGCCCCTTTTGAGAATGTGTTTTTAAACTAATTCTTAGCCATTCTAGGCATTCTGGTGGGGTCCACAGGGGTCCAAGGGTATGAGTTGGTCCCCCAGACTCCCTTCAACCTATGGAGGGTGCCCATGTCCAATATGGGTGGTTCCCACACATCTGTATAATAAAATAATATGTTTTTCCACTCTGAGCGATGTCTCTGGATGATGTCTGCATCGCCCAGAGATTACAACAAGGTTGTTTCTCTTTGGGCTTGCACAGGGGTTTGACCCAGGGTTAGGGCCTTGCACCCACATTCCACTCAAGGCCTTTTGCACCTATTTTCAGGTGTGGGACCCACATTCATGGAGAGGAGAGAGAATACCTGGAGTCCAAGTAGTACATGATGTTGAGGGCAGTGTAACTGCAAGGATCAACAATCCATCTTCTTACAAGTATGTAGGAGGACATCCTCGGGGGTTCTCTATTAAATTCAATCACTGGGGTGATACTCCACAGTGTGCTTGGATGCCATGTCAGGGGTTCCTGTCCTTCAATCAAAATTCCAGCCAGTCAGGGGTAGGTTTGATAGTGATGACTAAGATTCCACTCAAGATTTATTAAATCCCCACACTAACCTCCAAAAATTAGAAAAAACGTGGAGGCTTGTGTATTCTTCAACAATCGTGGAGGGTGTGGGTCCCCCCATGTGAGAATGGCAGCTCTTCTCTCTCTTCAAGATTTGAAAATCGTAGAAAGGGTCTTGTACTTGCAGTAGATCTCCACCCTTGATTAGAAATACCTTCTTTGATATCAAAAATACCCTTGGGAAGTGGCAGAATGGCTTTGGGCTTGCATTCTAGCTCATTTCTGTGCCATTATTCTTTCCTAGCCTGAAAAGAATAATCGCTTACATGGTGGCCTAAATGAATGCGTACTTGAATTCCATCACGTCCATCTTGCTCAAAATTAAATCCTCTTTACAACCTTGGAAAGAAATATGGTGACTTTACGTGTAGATTAGGACATGCAGCTCCCGATAGCCCAGAATCGCATAAAATGACCAAAAACCTGAAAAGTACAGGAAAGCAACCGAGTAACTCTGTTCAATGTGGTAAAATGCATGTTTTATACCCTAAGATTTCACACATAAATTTACTCATCAGTGGGGCTCCCCTCGCCCCAGGTGGCACACTCTACTTAGGAAACAAATAGCGAAGACCTGCGGGCAAACCTAGATGTAATTGAAGAAGTGCGTGAAAGCTCCTGCCTCAGGATGGCAGCTTACGAACAGAGGGTTGCCAAGTATTACAACTCCTGCGTCAAAGAGAGGGTCTTTCAGCTTGGTGACATTGTACTCAGAAAGATGGAGGTCTCTGACACAAGGCATCAAGGAAAACTCGCGCCCAACTCTGAAGGACCCTATAGAGTTACCCTAGTTGTCAAGCTCAACACTTACCACTTGGAAACTCTAGGGGGCAAGGAGATACCATTCTCCTAGAACTCGGAGAATCTCAGAAAATACTACCAGTAGCGGCATCCGTCTTTCATTTGCTTATCGTTTTCATTTCATATATGTCATTTTTTGTTTTTTCTTTCAAGTACTTAGTCTGTGGGGTAGCCCACACACTTGTATGCCTGTCCTAGTTTCATCAGAAGTAAAATCAATTTCTCAACAAAGATGTGTGCTAATCAACTAAAGGAGTAGCATGCCCTCAAACGGGCAGAATGAGCCAAATGGCTACCTCGGCCATGCCCTCGAATGGGCAGAACAAGCCGAACAGGCTACCTCGGCCATGCCCTTGAACGGGCAGAACAAGCCGAACAGGCTACCTCGGCCATGCCCTCGAATGGGCAGAACAAGCCGAACAGGCTACCTCGGCCATGCCCTCGAACGGGCAGAACAAGCCGAATAGGCTACCTCAGCCATACCCTCGAACGGGCAGAGTAGGCTGAATAGGTCACCTCGACTGTAAATAAAATAGGCACACCATAGCTCAAAGACGAAGATCCATAATGGAAAATAAGGCAAGTTATCATTTAAAGTTAGCAATACTGGGCACTTAGCCCTACAATGGATGAAGTCATACCTTAGAAGATTTTTTTTGAGCATCAAGCCCTACAAAAGTAAAACAACCTAAGAAAGCTTTGGGCACCAGGCCCAACAAAAAGAAGAAACAAGGATACCACACAACAAGGCAAGTCACATCCCACGGCCAGGAGTGAGAGGGAGCTCACAACCCTCGGGGTTGTCGGCTATGGCGTGATCTTTAGCTTGCTGGTATTTGCTGGCTAGGGATCTACCACGCTAAAAAGTGGGCACCCACTATAGTCGATGTCCAGATGGGATGCGAGAGTCCAATCTTGCACCAACGTACCTCCCTGCAGGAAGGTGTCCGCCCCTTCGTCAGAAACCACCTAGATAAAATCCTCGGAGCCCTTATACTCTGCAATGGTGGCAACTCAAGCCTCACGCACCGTAGCCTCCTGATCCTCGACTACCTTCACGGACAGCTCCCTGAGCTACTGCTCGAAGTCCTTACGCTGCCTTCTCATATCCTTCTCAATGGACCCAATCTTCCTTCCTTGGTCATCCCTCTCCTGAGCAAGGGCAAGCTTCTCCTCAGCCACACGGTCATAAAGGATGGTCATCTCCTCTGGCCGAGTAGTGATATCCGTAGTATACAGAATGGCCTATGGCAAAACAACAAAAAGGAAAAAATGGAGGTCAGAAAAAGAAAAAAAAAAAAGGAGGAAAAGAAGGGACATAACACACCCCAACCATCGTAGAGTACGCCTTCACGGCACTGTCGCATTGGTGTTGCTCTTCAAGGCCTCAATGTCCCTGGGGAGATGGCTCCCCAAAATGATCTCTTTGGCAACCCTAGGGTCACCCAAGGCGGTGTCATCATCCTTCACCACCCAACCAGGGTGGAAAAGAATCTCACTACACATGGCATGTGGAGCCTCCACCCGTAGAGGCAGTGAAGAACCACCCCCCGAGGTCGAACCAGGAGCAAAGAGAGAAGGAACAACCTCTCGAGGAGTAAAATGAGTTGAAGGAAGGGGGTCCTCCACTGGGGATGGCTCAATAGTACAAGCCCACTTCCCTCCTTTCTTACACTTCAACGCGGTTAGATACTTCTTATTATCAAGCACCACTGCGAAAGTTCAAAAAAATTGGGTCAGGATAGTATCATAATGACATGACATGCAAAAGTATGTAACCTAGGAGCTCACCGTTGCTCATTCCATATTGGACCAAAAAGGACTCATCCTCAATCTGAGATGAAAGAATGCACCACGCACCACCAGCCTTTGCCAAGGCAAACAAAAATTCATCCTCAGGATCAAGGTACCTCCTCTCGTTCACCTAGGCACAAGCCGCGGCACAAATAGGGTGCTGAAAGAAAACCCATTTTCGGATCTCACAAAGAAGGACCTTCTTTTCCATCAATGGATGGAGGACTTAAGCTTGTCGAGGATTTTTATTCCCTCCCGGTGACAAAAATAATACCAACCTTCACCCCCGGGAAGGCTATACAAGGTAATAAAAGGTAAAACAATGGACGAACTAGTTCATGCTCACCCTCCTTTTGTGCCGAGTAAAGAATATAAGGAAAGCAAGCACGAAGTGCCATACATTGGGAGCACACTGTGTGGGAGCTAACTTATAGAAACGAAAAAAACATGGGGTAGAAGCCATGGAAAGGCAAATGAAGACCGGCTTCCAAATGGTCCCTATAGAGGCATAACTCATGTCGGTTCCTGAAGCTGGCCCTCTCCCCTTTCCTTGCTGCCCTGATGATAAAAGAGTCCGGAATACCATACCGGTCCCTAAGCCTGACCAGATCCGTATCGTCAAGGCAAGGGGGGATATCTTTAGCTATAACATCAAGTAGAGGGTCCGCAAAAGCCGCGGACGTAGCGCATGACTCATTATAGTTTTCCCCCTCATACTCCTCAGTGGCGGGAAGAGCAGGGGATGGCATACACAACGAACCCGAATCATCGGATGAATCCAATTGTGAGTCATCAGAGTCAGAACTGGAGGTCAAACCCTCTGCAAGGTCATAAGCAGCCAGAGGGAACGAGCTACTAGAAGCCATGATATAAGTTGAGAAAGGTGACTTACTTGTGACCAGGCCAAATGAGGCGAAACGGACGTAAGTCGAACAGAGCTTAGCCGACCAGAAAAGAAATGGGATGAGCAGAAAAGAAATGAGATGAACAAAGAAGAGCAGAACACCCAGAACTTCTCCAAAGTGAGCTCCCCACCTCTATAAATAAGGAGTGAGTGGGAGGAAGCAAAGGGAAGCTTGTAAGAGAAGCTAGAGGTCACCTCTGACACACTTCCCAATAAAAGGTGATTTGACAAGACAAGAGAGGTAGCTTGAAGAGGAAGCCAATTCATGGGGGTCTCCCAAGGAGGGATGATGTGTCACCTCCATCATTAGGGCAAATGAAGGACTAGGCTTAAATGACGAGGTTAAGCTTAATGACAAGGTAGAGCTCCCCAAATGCCTAGCCGACCAAGCACGGCTAAGGCCAATCGGGCAGGGCCAGCCGAGCAAGCCAGCTCGACCAAAGTCAACCCAGCCGAGCAGGTCTGCCGACCATGTTCAAAGTAAACTTCAATTTTAGAAAGAAAAAGCAAAAAGGTGATGTGACACTTGAGCTGTGATTTGCATTCAATGTGGGTTGGAAAAAAAAATGGGGAGCCACGGATCCCTAAGGAGAGGTTTTACTTTAAACCATCTTAAGATATTACTCATTGGTTTAAATGGATGTTTTAGTCAAAAAGTCTTGGTATTGGAAGGTCACATCAATTCCCATGCTTGTTAAAAGTATGTTCGGTTTTAAGACATTACTTCCCACTTTTTGGTGTTAAATCATCAAGAAGTCACATCAGCTCTAGAGCTAAGTCCAAGATGGTGCCTTTTGAAACCAAAGCACTAAAAACCCGTGCAAGCAGCAGTAACGGGTAAGCCCAAGGGATGACTAGAAGCAGCCGAGCAGAGCTGGCTGAGCAGGCCAGCCCAGCCAACACTAGCTCAGCCAACCACAGCCAGTCGAGCCAGCTAGCGCCTTACACGCACGCATGCACGCACACAGGCTTGCCCGCACCTCGCACGCACGCAGGTCAACCTGTGCCTCGCATGCATGTACGCAGGCCAGCCAACCCGCACACACACTCCATCGTCGGCCAGCCTCACACTTAGGCTAGCTTGCCCGCACACGCCATCGTCGGCCCAGCCTCGCATGCAGGCCAGCCCCCGCACACCACAAGTCAGCTCTGTTAGTAGTAGCACCAACCGGGCAGACCCAGCCGATAGACTAGCCCGGCCAAAAAAAAAAAAAACCCAAGCCATCTCGGCCAGTGGGAGCTCCAACCAGCCAGACCCAACCGAGCAGGCCAGCCCGAGCCCAAAAAAAAAGAGAAGAAAAAAAAAGGGGGGAAAAAGAAAGAGAAAATGTCGGAGTCCGCTTGAACCATACTCTCTCACCCGCCTTCTATGACCAAGGGAGTAGGGAGCATTTGATAGGGGCAAACGGACCCCGACCAATGACATGAGGACACGTGGACATTGGCACTACCGACAATGGGGTAGATAATGATGATGATGTCACCATCTTGCCGTACAAGATAGGGGGACCTTGACCCCTATCCAGCCAAACTGCACAACCGACGAATAACCACTATCTGTTGGAGATAGCTCATAAAGGGGGAAGAACAATCCCACTCCGACGCAACGTCGAAAGACTCCCAGTGACAGTGAACTACGGAAGTACAACCACCATGGAGGACTCCCCCACTATAAATAATAAGCAAAGGGACCCAGGTAAGGCATCTGACCATTATTGACTCTGACTCTTTCGTACTTCCTCTGCCTACTGTTCTTCCAGGCTGACTTTAGCATCGGAGAATCCCCCCTCGGAGTTTGTTCCGGATCTCTTCAGTGCCTTTCTACCTTTTGCAGATCTCCATGTCATTGAGTAGGATTTCAGTGGTATCAGGAAGTATAGTAATAACTACCCTTGAACAAGTTCAAATTCAATACGGGCTCGTTTGTTTGTTGGATAAAAGTGAGATAGGCAAAAAGGGGTGGGAAAAGTGCATAATTTCCCCACAAAATACCAAGGATGTGTGTGTTTGGATACATAGGGTGGGAAACTTCCAGACAAGCTCATTAAATGCATTTATTCTTATCTGGTGAGGTGGCACCCTTCTTTTTCCCACCCCATTCACTTTCAAAGTCCTAGCAAAATTGGTAGGACTTTGGCACTATTCATGAAAAAGTTATTTTTGAGTCTATCTCTCACCTCTTCCTATTTTCCTTTCTTTCCCAAGGAATCCCACCCCACATCCATTTCCTCTCTCTCTCACTAATTCCTACCATACTTCAAAATACATATTCCATTATTTCCTTTCCTTTCCTTGTCAACCCAAACCACAACATGTGGGATCCACCCTCACAAGTTTCCTACCCCTTTTTATCTGGCAAACAAATGGGGCTTACCTTTTTTTTGTACTTGTTGTTCCTTGTTTTGTGTTGCTTGTTCCCTTCCCAATTAAGACACTGAAGAGCTGGAATGGATTGAGAGAAAAAAACCATAAAGCCCTTTATCTTGAAAAATTATCTGCTCCATTTCTTGCCCGGTCCATTTCCCCAAGTTCCTCTAATAGAGGGTGGTGAACCCCACCAGGGCAATGTGTTCGGGCAGAGGGTAGGGTGGTCATTTCTACCCCTATTAGAGGAACTTGGGGAAATGGACCGGGCAGTGAAATGGAGCAGATAATGATCCATTTATCTCATGTCATAAATATAAGAACTAAGTAATGCAATTGTGGGCTTGCAGCTTGACTATCACATTTTGGAAAATGGAATTTCAAGTTGAGTTATTGGGTAAAGACGGGTAGAGATTGGATTGGATTTGTTAAAGTTTGACTAGTTCAATATTTGTATTGGATCATATTTAAAAAGCTAACCTGACTCGCCGAGTTTTATATGTCTAGTGGAACATCCTCCACCCCCTTTTGGAATTAGTTGAATTAACTTTTAATTTCTCCTCTGTACAAATTTAAAGTATGTATACACAAACAGTTTCAGCGACTATTAGAACAAATGGCTCTTAAAACCATTTCAAACAAGACTATCTTTTCCTTACATCATGTAAATATCTTTTTGTAAGTGTTGTACGAAAAATCCTTCAGCCAACGTGGTGTGGCTGGAATAGAATAAGGCACCCTGCAAAGTTGTGGTGGCTTAGAGTTCTACTCATGCCCCGGTACTCTGAGGACTTCTCAAAGATAACAGACCAAATGACCTTGACAATGGATTGGAATTGCACTTCAAATTACTTGACGGGAACAATCTACAGTGCAAATTATAAGGGTGCATAAAGCAAAATTCAAGAAAACCATAAGTTTACACCATCATGAAAGGAAAAGAAAACAGTACAAGGAAAATAAAGATAAGTAAAATGCAGGTTTGTTGTGTGATTGATTGATCCTTCTTCCTTGCTCCTCATGCTTATTTTATATGGTAAGGGTAACCGTAAGGAACGATCTCCTTGATTATTGGCCATAACCACGCCATGTTCAGGCTAACACGCCTTCCCATCCCAAACTACTAAAAACCGTCAATAGTACTAACCGTCCACCATCTTGGCCAATGAAACCAACTTTGACCAAAAAGCGCCATGATGCCTCGGTCCCCACCCTGTGGCCGAGTGCCTCCACTTGATCGTGAAGGAGTGGAACAAAATCTGGGTGTAAACAATGCCCCTCACGAGTTGGGAGGTAGATTCAAGGAGCCCTTGGGACTCGTGCCTATTCCAATTTTGCTCAAAATATCTTCTACTGCACCGTAGTCTGATGTGATTGTAACTGCTGAAAAATTGCTAGTTTGGACATGTGGCCCAATCGCGTTATGGCGCTTGCGCCTTTTGGGTTATCCTCGCCGTTTCCCAAGGCGATCATCATTCCTCTTTTGAGTTTCAAAAAATGAAACCCTTCTTACACCCCTCGACATTCCTGGTGCGTGACAACCTTTCACCTTCCCTCTCGTTCTCTCTTCTTCCTTAGACCATTGTGCTTTACAGCCTAATCCTCTGCAACTTACGGGAAGATGAATCCAGAGGAAGATGCCGGTAACTCCCAAATGGCCGCTGACAAGCTTCAAACAAAATGTGCCGGCTTGCACCCTGCCGTAAGCCTGGAAGTACTCATTCCACGTTCCGGCCACTTTGTGCTGGGTCCAATCTTTAAAGATCCCTCAGCCACTCAATTCATCAAGAACTTCCCCTCTTACCCAGATGATCGTCCTCTGTTCCGTTAGGGTATCCCAACCACTCTGAAATACAAGCCTACCGTTGTGAAGCGACATTGGGCTGGCAGGTACGCCAAATGGAACGACTGGGTGAAAAGAATGTCTACTGCCAAGGAGGAAGTCTGGACGAAGCTTGGCATTTATGATGCCATTCTAATGTCCACCGTCCACTATCCATGTGGCGTTGACCTTCTCCATGCTGCTCTCCATTTTTGGTCCCGTTCGACCAACTCTTTCCATTTTAGTTTGGGGATGATGGGCCCAACTCTTCTAGATGTGGGAGCACTCCTGGGCCTGAAATCTTCTAGAGAAGAGATCAACGACAACTCTGACTATTCTAGGGTAGACTGGGATTTGAACCTTACAAGGAATGCCAGCTACACTTCCTATCTCACTTAGTTTCGGAAGCAAAGCGGCCCAGTGAATAAACAAGAGTACGTAGCCTTCCTGCTTTCCCGGATCTATCGCTGCCTCATCTGTACTTGGGCTGACAAGATCACCAAGGCTTACCTCGGCCTTACAAATACCCTGGCCGCTGGCCAACTTGTAAATCTTGCTGCGTTTGTACTCTCCTCTCTGTACAGAGGGTGCAATGACCTTATTGAGTCTGGCTTCGCTCACGGTGGAGGCCCTTTTTGGGTTTTACAGTTGTGGCTGATTGCCTACATTCAAGAGTTCAGTCCTTCCCGCTGGCCGATGATTTCCCGGCCGCTGAATTTAAGTTGCTTCGCCCACCGTTATTGCATTCTCTCATAGATTGCTTTCATTTCTTCTTTCGCCTCAAGGATACTCAGCCTTCAACCTCCTTTACCCCATTTCACTTGTCCAAGAGTTTGCCTGACTGGGTAGGTGAAGCCATTGCTGCTCCGATCGTGCATGGGGATCTTTGGGGCTCCTTCCTAACATGTCGAGACCTCCATTACGGGGTGTTCCTCGAGCATAACAAGAATAACATGTGTAGCATGGAGCCATACAATTCTCAATTTTTGGTCTGTCAATTTAGTCTTACGCAAGCCACTCCAGTCCCCTACTACTTTTCGGTTTCTGAAGGTGGCCCTGACCGATACCTCTTAAAGGATTATGATAGTATTAGAGATGTGACTCTGCTGAGGGCATGGCCCTTCCTGCTTTCCGGCCATATTATTTCTCTCCCTTGCCTGCTACTACCAAAAGCTTTGATGCCTGGTGGACCCAGTACTACTTCCGGTCCAGCGATGATGATGCTGATGCCTGGGAGGACCGCCAATCTTCAACCTCCGGCCAAGTCGACTCTAAGTGTTCCGGTCTGCCATCGAAATTGAGAAAATGGTAGGCAACAAGTGAAGGTGACGCCTTTCATGCTCTTCAGATAGCTACTAAGTATAAGGTCCTGCCCTTCTTTTAACTGTTTATACCTCTATCGACTGGCCTCTTGCTGTAGATGTAGTAACCGTGACCGTGGATTCCAAGAGTGAAGAAAAAGATGAGAAAGGAAAAGCAAAAGTGAATGAAAAGAAATAGCAGCGCCTAAAATGACTTCGCCTAGGAACGGCCAGTAAAACCAAGAAGGCCGACAGTGAAGAAGTCGTCATCAGTGAGGACCACATCCCACTAAAAGTTGTGATGATGCGCTACTCACTACTCAGGCCTGACCCTCGGCCAAGTCAGACGAAGGTGAAAAAATAGCAAGATGAAGAGGCCGACAAAGCCATCTTATCCAAGCTTTCTCAGTCGAGTTCGAGCAAGTCCACATCCTCAACCCTTAAAACTGCTATGCAGAAGGATCCTCCTGTGCCAGTTGCCCCACTCTCACCTTCGGTCAAGCAAAGCTTTAGCGCGGCCTCCCCCACGAAGTCTGTTGGGGGAAAAGTCCACTTGCCCCTAGAGAGTTTTCTTTGCCAGCCGCTCCTCACTCTTCTTCGGTCAGGATAGATCTTAGTGAGGCCTCCCTTGTGAACAGTGTTGGGGAGAAAAGCCCAATGAAGCTAGCTCTACTAGCGTCGGGGCCAACTGTCGTTGTTCTTGTTGAATCCATTACCCTGCTTGCTGTGGTCATGCCCAGCACTATCAAGCCATCCTCCGCTAATGAAGTAGAAACTGTGACTCCGCAGATAGCTCAAGCCTCAGAGAACAAGTCACCCCAGTTGCCTCCAATCCGGGAGGAAGAAGAAGGTGAAGCCACGCCTCCGACGGGGCCCGCATCATAGGTACTTCTTTTGTCCTTGTCCTCGTCTTGGTAGCAGGACTAGAGCAATCCTAACTTTCAAAATTTGTTACAGGAAGAGAAAGAAGATGACCCGATGGCCCTGCTATTAGACTCCCTAGATGACCTCCTTGTTGTGGGTTCTCCTGCCGCCCTCACTGCTGAAGAAGTTAAACTTACACTGCCAGGCTCCCCTAAGGTTGCGACGGTGTGGAAAACCTTGGGCGAAAGCAGCACCCTCTCAGTTGAGCAAATCCTTGCCCAGAAAAGGGTCGAGCCCATGATCGACGCTCTCCAGACCATCATAGCCAATCCAAGCACCAGCCTTGAACAGCGCATCACAGCTCAAAGCTTCACGGAGCCCATGCACCTGATGGTCAATAGCCTGCCCCCTACATTTCAGGCAATGAAGGACGAAGGGGAAAACTCTAGGCTGAAGGCTGAGAAAAAGGCACAACTCACAACCATCGTAACTGAGCTATGTGGATACCGTCAAGAGATGACAGGGCTTGAGGCTGAGCTGGCTGATCTGGAGTGCCAGAGAAAGGCTATGTCAGAAGAACTAGAGCGGGTCAAGGGTGCTCTAGCCACTGGAATCTCCTTGGCCACTGTTGAAAAAAAAGTGTACCACACCATCCTGGCAACAGAAGAGAAACTCTCGCGCCAAGTAACCTTTGCCCAATCAGAGATAGCCAAGGTCGAGAAGCTGCTAGAGCAAGTCCGGGGAGACCTGGAAGGCAAACTTGGGAACCAATGGCATCCTTGAAATTTTGCTCTGAGAACTCCTTTGCTTGGCCGATCTATCATGATCTGGCCCTTGGTGTCATGCCCCTATCTCGAGCTTATGCCTCAAGCATAGTCAAGAGGGTGATTGGGATGTACACGTCACCCCAATACCTACCAGGATCAACGACATAGTGTCCTAGCGCATGATAATCTCCCAAGGCCCACCCAATAATTACATTGAGCAAAAGGAAATACAATTCCAATATTTGTCAGAGTCATAATGAGTGGAAGCATTAATTACATAAGTAGTTACAATATGTTCAGCCATCTAAGTAATAGTACTGGCGTTAGCTGACCATGACATAACTACTCAAAACTATAATAAGTTATTACAGAAAAGTTCTAGAATAGGTACAATACCCCAAAAGAATTAAAAGTTAGGGAAGTATCCTTGAAAGTGTCAGTGCCCATAAGCACAATCATCGCAGGGGCAATCGTCGCCATGTTCCTCTAACACGTACCCAGGTTCCTCTGTCCCGATACCATCATAATCTGCCGGCTGCGCATCTAGCCCGGTTAAGTAAACCTCACCTGCATCAAAGTCTAAAAAGTTGTGTACACAGGGGGTTAGCTCCACTGAGCCAGTGAGGGAAAAAGGGGAGTGCACATACACACAATCACACATAGTCCATGATGCATGAAATGTTAAATTTATATTTTTCCACCTAACAAGCAATTTAAGTCATGGCATATGCTACTGTGATAACTCGGGAGACACTGAGGGTCACTTATCCTATCGCCCCAATGAAACCTCAATTATCACATGGGACCTGCGCCTGTAGAAGCCATCATGACCACCCAGTGGCAGACCCCGATAGCCATCACTACCCCTGTCCTAGCCTCTCCCACCTCCACAGACCACAGGTGCTCAGGCTATCCAATACCTAAACCCATGTTGGCAAGGGCCGTAGGATAGGGTACAGTAGATCCTAACCACAGATATACTACATGCATTTCTATCGTCCCAAGAGGTATTCTGGGTACATCAACGTCCCATTCCATCTAGTACCCGAGTACCAGCACAGCACGGCGCATACAGTCCAGGATGGTAAACAAGTAATTATCATATTTATAAGAATCACGGGGTTCCAGTACCAGTGCATCCAGCACCGTAACCCAATATCACAATATAAAGCATCATGCTCACATCTCATCAAATCATATCCATAGGTTTCATATGAAAAGTGCAATATGGCAAGAATGAATATAAACATGGAAATCAATATATAATTCTAACTAATGCATCCCTATAAATATATACATCAATCCCAATCATCACCTAAAGCCCACTCACCAATTACTTGTATGTCCAGCGGGGTGTTTGGGAAGGTTTGCTCTAAGGCACGTACTTCCGTATAGATTCTAAGGTCTGCGAATGCATGGGAACGATGTTAGAAGTGTATAGGTGGGTTCCACAAAAGATCCCAACCAAAGAATGTGATTTGGGCCAAGATAGCAGGAACGGATGGAGGAACAGAACCAGACGAGATAATCCAGTCATGGATCCGCCCAGGCCATGCCCTAAAAATCTAGGGAACGGACTCACGGGCGGATGCGGAATGTGAGTCCGCTCGTAGATCCGTTCCAACCCTGAGACACGCCCTAGAGCAACTTAAGAATTTTGGGTTTCGAGCGGATTCATCTTAGGTGGGTCCGCTCGTAACTCCGCTCTGGAGGAGAGCCATCTTAAACTGAATGGACTAACGAACAGAAACACAACAGTGAGTCTGGTCATTCGTCCGCTGCCCCTCCCTTAAACAACTGCGAGGAGTATCACCTCCAACCCTTCATTTATGGATTCATTAGGGTTTTAGGGTAGAGAAGGTGAGCTCAGACCTTCGTTGGAGGTCTACAACACGAAGTCCAACAAGAATCACATAAGGTTTAATGGATTTGGATCCATCTCCAAGGTTCCTTAAAAACCTAAGCTAGGTTTTGAATGCTAGAACAACATAAGGTCATTCCAAAGCCATAACACATTAAAGAGAGAAATAGAGGCTTCAAAGGGAGAAATTAATGAGGTTCCATGGGTTCTTAAGAGAATCCCCAAGCTTGGAATCGATCCTCATAGGATTTCCAAACCCAGAAATGGAAGAGAGGAAGAGGTAGGTGAGGTCATTACCTCAAAGTTGGACCAAATCAATGCCTTCCACCTCCACAACCTCTCAAGCCCTTCCTCTCCAAGCCTTCAATGCTCCCTCAGCTCCATGGTTTGGGTAGGTAGAGAAGTAATGAGATTTGAGGGTTATGTTTTGGTCTTAAAGCTAATCTCCCTCCTAAGGTCTGTTTAGCCTGGAGCTTAATGAGCCAAAACTCTTTAAAAAGGCTTACTTAGCCTATGGGTCCACCCAGTGGCAACTTATAACCCACGGAAAGGCAAGCATAAGGCCACCCTCATCCAAGAGACAGAACTAGAGTTTCCAAAGTACAGTGTGTAGGTCCCACACAAGGAAAATACACAAAACCCAAAGACAGCACGGGCGGACTAATGGACGAATGCAGTACTGATGAGTCCGCTCGTGCATCTGCTGCTGCTGTAAGGGCAGAAACACAAGAGAAAAGGGTCGGGCTTTGGCCCACACTTCAAGGTCGACTAGAGTAAGATACGGTATCATTTACAAGGTTAATATCTTACCCCTTAACCATCACGATGTGTCCTTCATGATCCCGAATAGCTTCCCGATTGCGATACTAAGCTCATCGCCAAAGGAGGTATCTAGCTGTGGGGACACGGGGTAAGCCCTTCGGTACTCCTCACTTTGTGGACTCGTGCTGGGAGGATGATCAATGAAATCACCATCGACAAATCTTTCCCACTGTCGGTTAAGGAACCTCTCTTCCACCGGTAGGCCCGTGATATGGTCAACGATCTTGTGGCTAGGTTTGACCACAAGTGAAATAATTCACCAGCATACACGGTAATAGAATCTACACATCACATGAGAGAGAACACATTAATAAATATTAAATTCGGGCGTGGGTGTAACACTTGGAACTGTTATTTTATGGTGGCCGATTCTGTCTCGGCTTAAACAATCTTCTCTTTTTTTTCTTTTGTGTGGCCGATTCTTGGCCTTAGGTCATTTTGTTCCCTCCCACATTATTGGGTGGTACCTTTTTAAGTACTTGCCGTTCAACAGCCTTAATTGCACTTGGCCATCCACTGTTCTTAAACGATACTCTCTACCCTTCAAGACCTGATGCACAATAAATGGCTCTTCCCAGATGGACGACCATTTCCCAAATCTAGGGTCCTTGCGTCTGATTAGTAAGATAGCTTTCAATACCAGGTCTGACTCAACGAATGCCTTAGGCCTAACCTTCTTATTAGAGGCCTTAGCCACTTTGATCTTTTGAGCCTAAACCCGATCGAGGGCCAACAAATGCTCTTCGTCCAAGTCATCAAGTTTAGCCATCATGGAGCCCTCATATTGATTGGGGGTCATCTCGTATTATCTCGCCACCCATAGAGATTTTACGGTCAACTCCATAGGCAAAATGGCATCATGACCAAAAGTTAGCGCATATAGGGTAGTCCCAGTTGCTGTCCTCTTTAAGGTCCTGAAACCCCAAAGAATCCCTAACAACATCTCTGCCCAATTCCTTGGGTTATCATCAATGGCCTTAGACAAATTCGCCTTAATAACCTTGTAGCTTGCCTCGGCCTGACCGTTGCCTTGCGTGAGAAGGTGACGATCATACCATACTCCTGTTCAAACAGAGATACTTCCCCCCCCAGAGAAGACTGACCCATTATCGCAGATAAGGGTCTCAGGCAAACTGAAACTGTCACACCCCTATCCCAAGCTTATGCCACAAGCACAGTCAAGAGGGTGATTGGGATGCACACGTCACCCCAATGCCTACCAGGATTGACGACACAGTGTCCTAGCGCATGGTCATCACCCAAGGGCCCACCCAATAAATACATTGAGTAAAAAGGAATACAATTCCAATATTTGTCAGAGTCATAATGAGCAGAAGCATTAATGACATAAGCAGTTACAGTATGTTCAACCATCTAAGTGATAATATAATAGTAGTACTGACGTCAGCTGACCATGACATAACTACTCAAAACTATAATAAGTTATTACAGGAAGAGTCTAAGACGAGCACAATACCCCCAAAAGAATCAAAAGTTAGGGAAGTATCCCTGAAAGAGTCAGTGCCCATAAGCACAATCATCGCAGGGGCAACCATCACCATGTTCCTCCGACACGTACTCAGGTTCCTCTCTCCCAATACCATCATAAGCCGCCAACTGTACATCCAGACTAGTCAAGTAACCATCAACTACATCAAAGTCTAAAAAGTTGTGTACACAGGGGGTTAGCTCCACTGAGCCAGTGAGGGGAAAGGGAAGTGCACATACATACAATCACACATAGTCCATAATGCATGAAATGTTAAATTCATATTTTCCACCTAGCAAGCAATCTAAGTTATGGCATATGCTATTGTGATAACTCGGGAGACACTGAGGGTCACTTATCCTATCGCCCCAGTGAAACCTCAATTATCACATGGGATCTGCGCCGATAGAAGCCATCATGACCACCCAGTGGCAAACCCCGATAGCCATCACTACCCTTGTCCTGGCCTCTCCCACCTCCACAGACTATAGGTACTCAGACTATCCAACACCTAAACCCCTGTTGGCAAGGGTCGTAGCATAGGAAACAAGCATCCTAGCCACAAATATACTATATGCAAGTCCTATCGTCCTGAGAGGTATTCCGGGTGCATCGACGTCCCATTCCATCTAGTACCCAGGTACCAGCACAGCACGGCACATACAGATCAGGATGGCAAGCAACTAAATATTATAATTATAATAGTCATGGGGTTCCAGCACCAACATATCCGGCACCGTAACCCAATATCATAATATAAAACATCATACTCACATCTCATCAATTCACATCCACATGTTTAAATATACAAGATGCAACATAGCAAGAATAAATGCAAGCACAGAAATCAATATATTAATCTAGATAATGCATTCCTATAATTATATGTATCAATCCCAAACATCACCCAAAGCCCACTCACCACTTGCTTAATTGATGTTTGGTGAAGTTTTCTCAAGTGCACAAACTTCCGTATAGATTCCAAGGTCTGAGAATGTATGAAAGTAGCGTTAGGAGCATATAGGTGGGTCCCATAAAAGGTCCCAACAAATAAATGCGATTTGGACCAAGACAGCAGGAACGGATCCAGATAGGTGAATCCAGTCTTGGATCCGCCCAGGTCATGCCCTAAAAATATATGGAACGGACTCACGGGCGGATGCAAAACGTGAGTCCGCTCGTAGATCCGTTCCAACCCTGAGACATGCCTGAGAGCAACTTAAGGATTTTGGGTTTCGGGTGGATTCACTTAGGTGGGTCTACTCGTAACTCTGCCCAAGAGGAAAGCCATATTAGGCTGGATGGATACACGACAATGAGTCCGGTCATTCGTCCACTGCCCCTCCTTTGAATAGCTGCGAAGAGCATCACCTCCAGCCCTTCATTCATGGATCCATTAGAGTCTTGGGGTTGGGGAGGTGAGCTCAGACCTTCGTTGGAGGTCCAGTACATGAAATCCTACACAAAGATAAGGGGATTTGGGGGATTTAGGTCCATTCCCAAGGTTCTTCCCATACTGTGCTTCAAAGGGTACCATCCCAATAGTAGCTTGGTAACTGTTGTTATAGGCGAACTCGATAAGCGAGATGTGCTCATCCCAACTGCCCTGCATATCAGTGCCACAAGCTTGAAGCATGTCTTCTAATGTCTGTATTGTTCTTTCCGACTGACCATCGGTCTATGGATGGAAGGCAGTGATAAAGCTCAACAAGGTACCCATAGATCTCTGGAATCCACCCCAGAACTTGGAAGTGAACCTGGGATCCCGATCTGAGATAATGCTAACTGGAACTCTATGCAGGTGAACCACGTTATCAATGTACAAACAGGCCAATCTATCCATAGAATAGGTGACTTTGATTGGGATGAAGTGAGTTGTCTTTGTCAACCTATCCACAATGATCCATATAGCATCAACGCCCCTAGGCATATGGGGTAATCCTGTGACGAAGTCCATGTTAACATGCTCCCATTTTCATTCTGGCACAAGCAATGACTATAACAGGCCATGGGGATGTTGCCTATCTGCCTTCACTTGTTGACAAGTGAGACACCGGGCTACATATTCAGCTACATCCCTCTTCATTCCACTCCACCAGTAATGTCCTTTCAGGTCCCTGTACATTTTAGTACTACCTGGGTGAATCGAGTAGGGAGATTCATGTGCCTCTGCCAACACTTCCTTTCTTAGCTTATCGTCCTTGGGGACACATAGATGATCTCTAAACGTGAGAACGCCGCTATCTGTCAATGTGAAATCCAGATCACACTACGTGTCACCCTGGATAGCTTCAATTATCTCCATAAATGGTTCATCTAAAGCTTGAGCTGCTTTAATCTTTTCAACCAAGGTTGATTGCACCATTAAAGCTACTAAGGATAGGGTAACACCCTCTACTAATAATTCCAAATCCATCTTTCTAGCATCTTACATAAGCTCCTTGCTGACAGCTAAGGATGCGATAGATAAGGTGTGTGATTTTTGACTAAGAGCGTCTGCTACAACATTTGCTTAACCTGGGTGGTAGTGGATGGTGCAGTCATAGTCCTTCATGAGTTCTAACCAGCGCCTCTGTCTCATATTAAGTTCCTTCTGAGTAATGAAATTTTGAGGCTTTTATGGTCGCTGTAGATCTCACTTTTCTCTCCAAACAGATAGTGTCTCCAGATCTTCAGAGCAAAGACCACAGCCGCCAACTCTAAATCATGAGTTGAGTAATTTCTCTCATATTCCTTTAACTGATGAGAATCGTAGGCCACCACTTTATCACCTTACATTAACACACACCCAAGTCCCATCTTTGACGCATCACAGTAGACTACCATTCCCCCAATACCATTTGGTATGGTAAGCACTGGAGCTGAAATCAGTCGTTGCTTCAGGTCCTGGAAATTCTTTTCACATTCGTCCAACCACTCGAATTTCACTCCCTTTCGGGTCAATCGAGTCATAGGAGCAGAGATTTTTGAAAAGTTCTCAATGAATCTCCTATAGTAACTAGCCAGACCAAGAAAACTACGAATGTCTACTACATTCTAAGGTGTCTCCCAGTCAACTATCGACTGTACTTTGTCGGGGTCAACTTCAATACCCTTCGCAGACACCAAATGACCTAGAAAACCCACTTGTTGTAACCAGAATTCGCACTTACTGAACTTAGCATGTAACTGCTTTTCTCTCAAGCCCTGAAGTACAAATTGAAGATGGTCAGCGTGCTCCTCTTCGCTCTTAGAGTAAACCAGGATGTCATCAATAAATACAATAATGTATTTATCTAACACATCATGAAACACCCTTGTTCATCAACTCCATAAAATCTGTTGGGGCATTGGTTAGCCTAAAAGACATAACCAAGAATTCATAATGACCATATCGCGATCTAAACGCGGTCTTGCTAATGTCACTATCTCTAATCTTCAGTTGGTGATACCCCGAGCGGAGATCAATTTTAGAGAATACCCTAGCACCTTGTAACTGATCAAATAAATCATCGATCCTAGGCAACGGGTACCGATTCTTGATTGTTAGCTTATTGAGTTCACGGTAATCAATACATAAACGCATGCTGCCGTCCTTCTTCTTCACAAATAAAATAGGTGCGCCCCACGGGGAAACACTTGGCCTAACAAAACCTTTCTTCAACAGGTCATTAAGCTGTCCTTGGAGTTCTTTCAGTTTTGATGGGGCCATTCTGTACGGTGCCTTGGATACTGGAGCAGTGCCGGGTGTCAGATCAATCATAAATTCCATTTCTCGATCCGGTGGTAACCGTGTGAGGCCTTTCGAAAAGACATCAGGGAAATCTCTTACCACACTTATCTCATCCATAGGTGTAACCTTAGCTTCAGTATCCATCATAGAGGCTAAAAAGCATTGACAACCTTGCACCAAGAGCTTCTGGACCTGGAGAGCTGATATGATTGGGTTCTTAGGCTTCTTACTTTTGTTGCCCTTAAATACAAACTCATTATCCTCTCCCGTCCGAAAAAGTATCTTCCTCTCTACACAAATCAGACTAGCTCCGTGTGTAGATAACCAGTCCATTCCCAGAATTACGTCAAAATCTTTCATGTCTAGGATGATCAAACTAGCCTCAAGCCCGTGGTCGCTTACTCGAACAAGGCAAGAGTGAAAGGATCGGTCAAGCTCAACTTTGCTTCCAGTCAGCGTACTAACCACCAACTTTTGCTCCAGTATGACCGGTTTAATAGGTAACTTCTTGGCAAAGGAGGGGGAAACAAAGGAGTGTGACGCCCCCGAATCAAATAACACATAAGAAGGTAAGGAGCACACAAAAATCATGCCTGACAAACACCGAATAGCCAAATGTGGTAAACTAAATTTAATTAATTTGACTAAGATGGTTAAGTGTAGTACCTGTGATAACACCATGGGCTGCCTCATGAGTAACAGAATAGACTCACTCCTGAGTCTTGCTCACTGGGGAAGGAGCAAGTGGACGAACAGCAGTCCTTGCCAGGGGTGGTTTGGAAGTCGCAACCGGCCATAAACCCGATTTTCATGATTGTGGACAATCTTTGGCCATATGACCAGACTCCTTACAGTCGTAACATATAAGAGTCTGTGCCCCATAATGAGAAGCAGGTACAGATTTAGGCACTTGAGCCAAATCGGGTCTACGAAATTGAATCGGGGCCGCATTGGTATAAGACCCTCTTCTTTGGAACTTACTAGGTCCCCTAGAGTCATGAGATGGCATTGGCCTCTTACCTGCCTGGATAGCCCGATAATTCTCCCTCTATTGATCTTCTATCAGCTTAGCAGCTTCAACCACCTCTGTATAGGTGGGGTACTTGTGCAACACCACTGTAGTACTCAGACTGGCTCTAAGTCCTCTTTCAAACCTTCTTGCCTTCACGTCCTCAGTCTTCAAATGGATCGGAGCAAAATAGAAATACTCCTCAAAGAGTTGTTGGTATTCAAGGACCGATTTGGATCCTTGACTGAGGTTTATGAATTTAATTTCCTTCTTTTCTCGAAAGTTTCTTAGAAAGTAGTTCTCGAGAAAAGCTTCCTTAAATTGAGCCCAAGTAGCATTGGGATATTTTGCCCAGAAATGATCCTTCGAGGAACGCCGCCACCATACATCAGTGCCACCTCAAAGTTGAAAAGTAGCACATTGGATCTTCTTGAGATCATTGCACGGCAGTACTTCAAAGATTCTCTCAAGATCCCGAAGCCAAGTAGCTGGGAACATCGAGTCATGGATCAGCTTGTAAAAAGTGGGAGGATGATGCTTTTGAAATCTCTCGGAGAGTTTGGAGGCATCTACCCATTCCGGTACCACATTTTTGACAGGTAAGGAAGCCGAAGGAGGGGGAGGTGGATCTTGGTTTACTTGTGCTATAGGCACTTCATTAGCAGCCGGACCAAGAGGAGGAATGATGGGAGTGACATTAGCCGGGGGATTTGGGATTCCGTGTATGTGAGGTGGTACTCTTGGTCCTTCCCTACCAGCATTTTGAAGCTGGGTAGTCACATCAAGCATAAAAGGGCACTACTCATTTTGGGAATCCCAATGTTCTCTCTGCATATCACAAAGAATATTTCCCAAGAGCGTTGTGACATCGGTATTAGTGTTCACCAGAGGAGGTATAGGCAAACCTTCCTCAGAAACATCACCGGCGTCATCCCTAGGAGGGGAATGATTTCGGTTGCGAGTATTGATCATGTTTTAGCACCTGATTCCATTAGATGCCTCACATGTTAGCATAAGAAAAAGAGGAATAAGCACAATATAGAGAAAGAGCATATAATTTGCAAAAGAAGATGTGTGTCCCAACACATAGAGGCAACAAGAATCTTAAAAAGAAGATTGAGCCCAAAATATAGACCAATGGTCCTTTAGAACACGAGCGGATCCATAGGCAAATCAACTTCTCTCAGTCCGATCGTGAGTCCGTTCAAAAATTTAAACCGGACGGACTTTTGGCCGGATGCAGAACGTGAGTCAGCTCCTTCGTTCGTTCTCAGGGTGCTCATAGGCGGAGAGGAAAGGGGTCGAACGGATTAACGGGCGGATCCTTATATCGTGGTTCCATTCGTTCATCCGTCCAGTATAGAAGACGAAAGGTAAGAGGCTATAGGCTCAGTAGTTCCACGAGCGGATTCACGATTAATGAGTCCATTCGTGCGTCCGCTCGACAGATTTTAACAAAACAGAAACCGCTCCATTCAATTTCATATTTTGGGAGAGTTGGTTAGGAGCGGGAGAACAAAGCAAGGGTGTTCAAGCTTTGTCCGCCCCACATTTCTTGCCCCTAAATCGTGGATTTGGCTTCTTCTACTTCAAATCTCAATCCTCCAACCTCAAGGTATAAATTTCCTCAACCATTTGGATTCCTTAGATTGCTTAAGTTTCTCTTCTAGGGTTATATTCAAGTTTTTCTCCCTTATTCTTCTACATTATGTTGGATTGTTTGAGAATATGTGGAGACATAATTGTCTAGTTCTCTTTACTATTAATCTATTTGTGAACATGTCCAACCATGTACACCCCCATCGACTTGGGCTAGGGTTAACCAAAACCGAATTCTCCCATTTGTTTTGATGGTTTGGTTTTAAGACATGGGGTTTAACACCTATTCTCCCCACCTTACATAAGTTTACTGTAATAATAATTTGATCTTTCTTTTTGAGTGTTGCTATTGTCCCTTTGGAAATTGGGAAGATTGTCCTATTTTGTCCTTGAGAAGGAAATTATCTAAATTCTTGGATGCAATTGTATACATTGCCTTTAAATCCCTCTATTTCATTAACATTGGCATGGTCTTTCACTCACATTTGTTCCTTGTTTTGTTTATGTGTAAATTATTTAGGTGAGAAGGAATGGCTCCCAAGACAAGGAGTAACAAGGCTCCCGCAGTTGCTACAGCACCAGCACCGGTTTCAGCCCCGGTACCATTCGATGCCAATCTATTCGTGTCCGCAAAGGCTAAAGTCTTATACGCCCAAACACTGCGGGAATGATAAATCGAGACAAGAAGGGATGCCAGCGTCGAGGAACTAGCGGCCTTTAAGGTAGGGCCAAGGTTTGAGCATCTAGGGTGGTCCAACATGTTGGTTCTAGCCCGACACTATTATTCTAAGCTAATTGGGCATTTTTATGCCAACATGACTGTGGAACAAGAAAACATGGAAATGCTCAGGATCAATTCTTTTGTGAAGGGGGTCCACATCACCTTTAATGAAGTAGAGCTGGGGGTAATCCTAGGAATCAGTTCCATGGGTGCTCGAGTGTATCACCAGCCTGCCAGAGATCCCTTGTCTTGCATGTCTTTGGCGGAGTATGAACTCCTATACAAGGCCATGACCAATGACAGGCATGAAAGTCGGGTGAATCTGACCAAGTTTGGCTACTCTCAAAGGATTTTGACTATGATAGTCAAATCAAACCTAGTGCCAGTGAAAGGACATAGCACCGAGCCTTCTCTCATGTCCACCACCATGGGGTATTGTCTTTACCAGGGACAGTAGTTAAGTCTCCCTTTTGTCATTATCAAACACATGGAGCAAGTCCTCTTCAAATCTAAGATTGAGAAAACCCTTCCTTACGGGAGGCTTCTAACCCGCATCTTCCAGTACTTTCAGGTTGACCTGAGTGATGAACCACCTTGCGAAAGTTTTAAAGAACCATTTGAGAAGAACTCCCTGGCTCGCATGAAGATTATTCTCATCACTAATAGCGATGGGGAGTCAGTGGTTCCTATAGGTGGTAGGGGTGCAGGTACAGAGGCCAGTGAGGATGATGAGGAAGAGGGACCAATACAGTATGCTGCTGATGCCTCCAGTTCCGAAACCTCAAAGATGGGTGCAATTTTGAGTACCCTAAATCAGATGAACCTTAACATGACCCGGCTCAATTCAGACATGTTAGAGGGTTTTGCAGGTGTCCATGGGCAATTCACTTCGTACAACCATCGGTTAGAGAGGATGGAGAAGGACATCCACGACATCAATGCATACCTCTACTATGAAGGTGGTGATGATGAGGAGGAGGACAATGATGGTGGAATGGGAGATTAGACCCCAAATCCGATGGAGTATCTATGGCTTCTTATAAGTTCAGTTCTTTTATGGTCTGTGGAAAGTCTATGAACAATGTTTCTATTTTGCTGTTTAATTGTTCTTTTCTTTTATTTTAGCTTTTCTCTTCCCCTTTTTTTTTTTGATCATGTATATGTAATCCTACCAGCTAAAATTTTGGAACTTTCTGTTTTGGGTCCTTTGTAGTTTTCTTGCCTCCTCAAGAGGTTAAAGCAAGATCAGCTAGAGTGTAGGGAACTCGATTAACATATATATATATATGACTCTTTAACTCTCATGTTGTCCCTATTATGTGCTATATTTTTGTGTTGCTCCCTAATTAGTCCTCTTCCTATGTTCTGCACACATTCTAATTATTCATGTTAAAAGCTTTTAATTAGACCCTATTGTGTAGAGTAAATCAAGAGGCCTTTGTGAATCATGTCTAGTGCAGAGCATCACTCTCTGATACCACACTGTCACGCCCCTATCCCGAGCTTATGCCACAAGCATAGTCAAGAGGGTGATTGGGATGCACACGTCACCCCAATGCCTACGAGGATAGACGACATAGCGTCTTAGCGCATGATCATCACCCAAGGGCCCACCCAATAAATACATTGAGTAAAAAGGAATATAATTCCAATATTTGTCAGAGTCATAATGAGCGGAAGCATTAATTACATAAGCAGTTACAGTATGTTCAGCCATCTAAGTGATAATATAATAGTAGTACTGACGTTAGCTAACCATAACATAACTACTCAAAACTATAATAAGTTATTACAGGAAGAGTCTTTGGCGGGCACAATACCCTAAAAGAATAAAAAGTTAGGGAAGTATCCCTGAAAGAGTCAGTGCCCATAAGCACAGGCATCGCAAAGGCAACCATCGTCATGTTCCTCCGACACATACTCAAGTTCCTCTATCCCAATACCATCATAATCCGCCGACTGTACATCTAGACCGGCCAAGTAACAATCACCTGCATCAAAGTCTAAAAAGTTGTGTACATAGGGGGTTAGCTCTACTGAGCCAGTGAGGGGAAAGGGAAGTGCACATACATACAATCACATATAGTCCATGATGCATGAAATGTTAAATTCATATTTTTCACCTAGCAAGCAATATAAGTCATGACGTATGCTACTGTGATAACTCGGGAGACACTGAAGGTCACTTATCCTATCACCCTAGTGAAACCTCAATTATCACATGGGACCTGCACAGGTAGAAGCCATCATGACCACCCAGTGGCAGACCCCGATAGCCATTACTACTCCTGTCCTGGCCTCTCCCTCCACAGACCACAGGTGCTCAGACTATCCAACACCTAAACCCCTGTTGGCAAGGGTCGTAGCATAGGGAACAAGCATCCTAGCCGTAGATATACTATATGCAAGTCCTATCGTCCCGAGAGGTATTCCGGGTCCATCGACGTCCCATTCCATCTAGTACCCGGGTACCAGCACAGCATAGCACATACAGACCAGGATGGCAAGCAAGTAAATATTGTAATTATAATAGTCACGGGGTTCTGACACCAGCATATCTAGCACCGTAACCCAATATCACAATATAAAACATCATACTCACATCTCATAAATTCACATCCACATGTTTAAATATGCAAGACGTAACATAGCAAGAATAAATGCAAGCACAGAAATTAATATATTAATCTAGATAATGCATTCCTATAATTATATGTATCAATCCCAAATATCACCCAAAGCCCACTCACTGCTTGCTTAATTGTTGTTTGGTGAAGTTGGTCAAGTGCATGCACTTTCGTATAGATTCTAAGCTCGAAGAATGCATGAAAGTAGTGTTAGGAGCATATAGGTGGGTCCAACAAAAGGTCCCAACAAATAAATGCGATTTGGACCAAGATAGCAGGAACGGATGAAGGAACGGATCCAGACAGGTGAATCCGGTCGTGGATCCGCCCAGGTCATTCCCTGAAAATATATAGAATGGACTCACGGGCGGATGCGAAACGTGAGTCCGCTCGTAGATCCGTTCCAACCCTGAGACATGCCCGAGAGCAACTTAAGGATTCTGGGTTTTGGGAGGATTCACTTAGGTGGGTCCACTCGTAACTCCGCCCAATAGGAAAGCCATATTAGGCTGAACGGACTAATGAACAGATACACGACAGTGAGTCCGGTCATTCGTCCGTTGCCCCTCCTTTGAACAGCTGCGAAGAGCATCATCTCCAGCCCTTCATTCATGGATCCATTAGGGTCTTGGGGTTGGGGAGGTGAGCACAGACCTTCATTGGAGGTCCAATACATGAAATCCTACACAAAGATAAGGGGATTTGGGGGATTTAGGTCCATTCCCAAGGTTCTTCCCAACCTAAGCTAGGTTTCCAATGATTGAGCAACATAGGGGTCAATCAAAGTCATGAATGCATTAAGGTGAAAGGGATTTAAGTCTAAAGGCGCATTAACTAGGTATTGTTGAGCTCCGAAGGGAAACCCCAACATTGAAATTGATCCCAAGGGATTCCCAAGTTTTTAAAAAGAGAAGAGAGAGAGGAAGGTGAAGATGCCTACCTCAATGATGGATCAATTGGTGACCTCCACCTCCATAGCCTCTCAAAACCACCGCTTCAAGTTTCCCTCTACCAATGCCTTCAATGGTCCAAGCCTTCAACGTATTGGGTAGGTAGAGAAGTAATGAGGCTTGAGAGTTAAGTCTTGGTTTTAAGACTAATCTACCTCTTAAGGTTTGTTTGGCCTAAGGCTTAATGAGTCAAAACTCATTAACAAGGCTTATTTAGCCAATGGGTCCACCCAATGGCAACCTATAAACCAAGGAAAGACAAGGAATAGGCTAACCTCATCCAAATGACTGAACTAGAGTGCCCGAGGTACAGGGTGTGGATCCCACACAAGGAAAACACATAAAAACCCACGACAGCATGGGCGGACTAACGGATGGATGCAGTGCTGATTAGTTCGCTCATGTGTCTGTTGCTACTGTAAGGGCAAAAACATAAGGGGAAAGGGTCAGGCTTTGGCCCACACTTCAAGGTCAACTAGAGTAAGGTTCAGTATCATTCACAAGGTTAGAGTCTTACCCCTCGGCCATCACAATGTATCCTTCGTGATCCCGAATAGTTTCCCGATTGCGATACTAAGTTCATCGCCAAAGGAGGTATCTAACTGTGGGGACATGGGGAATGCCTTTCGGTACTCCTCACTTTGCGGACTCGTGCTGGGAGGATGATCGACGAAATCACCATCGATAAATCCTCCCCTCTGCCGGTTAAGGAACCTCTCTTCCACAGGCAGGCCCAAGATATGGTCAAAGATCTTGTGGCTAGGTTTGACCAGAAGTGAAAATAACTAGCCAGCATACACTGCAGCAGAATCTGCACGTCACACGAGAGAGAAAACATTATTAAATAATAAATCCGGGTGCGGGTGTAATAAAAATGGTGTATTATCTCACGCTTCACAAACCTTATCACGTCAGCCTGGCTGACTGACTTTATTGGCACAACTTCCACCCATTTGATAAAGTAGTTAGTTGCCACAATAACGAACGTGTGCCCCTGAACCAATGGGGGAGTAACCTTTCCAATCAAGTCAAGAGCCCATCCTCTCAATGGCCAAGGCTTAACGATGGGATGGAGTTGTGTCACAGGCACTCCTTGCATGGGCGCATGCCTTTGACAAGCTTGGCACCCCTTCGCATACCTGATGCAATCCTGCAGAATGGTTGGCCAATAATAACCATGGCGCCTAAGCAGCCATCTCATCTTAATTCTAGCCTGGTGGGCGCCACAAATCCCCTCGTGTGCTTTGGCCATAACAAGCAAAGACTCATTCAGACCTAGGCATTTGAGAAGGAGATCGTCCTGGCCTCGTTTAAACAATTCTTCTCCTAGTAGCAGATAATTCAATGCACGATACCTTGTCTTCCAGTCGACTTTAGCATCAGGGTTCTGGAGAAAGTGAATGATCGGAGACCTCCAATCTGGCTGAACCTCATCCAAATACCCTATCTCAAAAACTTCATCCTCTAGTACGGACGAGAAAGTCTTTCTTTGGATGATGAAAACTTTTTCCACCTCGCCTTTTGAAAACAAAATGCTTGAAGCAGCTTGGGCCAGGCCGTTTGCCACACTATTCTCTGCTCGTGGAATATGCTTGACCGAGGTGTCATCAAACTTGCTCAAACACTGTTGAGCCAAAGAAAAGTATGGAAGCAAAGTCTGGCTTTCACAACGGTATTCTTTGGCCAAATGCCTAATGACTAACTGTGAATTGCTAATGATTTCAACATTCCAGACTCTCATTGCACTGAGCATCTTGAGGCTGATTATCAAGGCTTCATACTCGGCCTGATTATTTGTGCATGGAAAACAAAGCTGAAAGGTGAGGTGGATCTCAATGTTGGTGGGGGATAACAGCACTATCCCTGCCCCTGTTGAGGCACTAGTCCTGGAGCCTTCAAAGAATAGTTTCCAGGGCGACTGTGCGATGGTGTTCACTCCCTCACTTACACCTGGCTCCCCTAACTCCAGTGGAGGATACACTGCAAGGAAGTCAGTTAAGGCTTGGCCTTTGACCGATTTCTGAGGAACATACTGAAGTGAGAACTCTATTAAGGCCATCAGTCATTTTTCTATTCGCCCCCTTATAATTGGCCGAGAGAGCATATACTTGATGACATCTATTTGACAAAGAACCAACACCGTCGTGGGTAGTAAATAGTACCTGAGTTTGGTATAGGCAACATACAATGCCAGGCAAAGCTTCTCAATGGGCACGTACTTCCTTTCCACATCGGTCAAGGCACGGCTTCAATAAGAAATAGCCTGTTCAAAATCGATCTCATTATCTTGAGTGAGTAGACTACCGATCGACTCAGCCGAGGCCGAGATATACAACTTTAGTGGCACTCCTTTCCGCAATGGCATCAATACAGGGGGTTCAGTCAAATAGCATTTAAGCTCTTCAAAAGCCTACTGGTGCTTAGCCCCCCATCGGAATTCGTCTATTTGCACAAAATAATAACTGCAAGCGTACGGATCAATCATAGCTGCAGGTTGAACTCAACGAGATATACGCCACTCTATTTTACTCACTTTAAAGCAATGCAAAGTGAACCAAATTAATTATAATGTTGAAATAAACTAACTAACATATCCTAACTCACAAGCATCTAGCGAATCAAATCCTAACACACATCCATCTAATGAAATTACTCATCTAACGAATTGAATTGACATGAATTGATTGGCATCCTAACACATATCCATCTAACCTATCAATACTAACGTGGATTTGAAGGAATAAATCGCAACCACACACCACAACCACATTAAAAAAAAAACAACAAAAGGGGAATGAGGCTAAGAGATTAGAGAGGTGAAACCCGAAGATGCTTGAACCGGACTGAAGTTGCTTCTCTACCACACTTGAAATGGCGCTACCAAATCTGAAATTAAAACAAAAATAATTAAATTAAAATCCTAGCATAATGCATGATAACAATAGTGAATAAAAAAAATAACATCCTAAAAGCATGATTGAATTAGAGAGGTAGGGAATGAGAATAAAAATAAAAAGTGAAGAATGAGAGTCCTACTAGAATGGATGGAATGAAGGGGATGAGAATACTAATAAAATAAAAATAATAGAAGAAGAAAGAGATATAGAATAAGAAGAAGAAATTAGAAACTAGAAGAATTAAGAGGTTAAGAAGAAGAAGAAAATAAAAATAAAAATAAGAACTAATACTCCCTTCTATCAAAGTTGAAGTTGCATGAATTAATTAGGCTTTGCATGAATGTAATTTGATGAAGCTTGAACACTTGAATAATCCTTGCCTGGCTTCCCCTTCCAAATCTCCAAGTCTTCTCACAAATTTAGGAACTTAGACTAGAAAGCTTTAAAACTAAATTATAATTAAGATATTAAAAGCATATTGAAGACATAAATTGAAATTAAAGCTTAAATTAAAATCATTACAACCATGGAATTAAACTAATGAAATCACACTAAGAACCAGGAAGCCAAAAATCACAAATTAGAAAGAGAAGAAGAAAAAATTTACTAAGCAACTGAACAAGTTACAAGCCCAGAGCTATGGGGTATTTATAGGGGGAAGAGGAGAGAAGAGAGGAGAGGGAGAGAGGCCTCCAGGGTTTTGGGGGCTTCTCTCCTTCTAAAACCGTGGAGGGGAGAGAGAAGAGAATCTCCAAATAAAAATATTCCCCTCTCCTTCCTTTACAATAAGGCTTGAACCCCAAGAAAAAAGAAAAAATAGAAAGTGGGAGAGAAAAATGTTAACTACATAAATCTTCTATTTTTCAAAAAATGGACTTTCTATTTCTATTCTTGTGCTTCCTTTTCTTTGCAGGTGTCTTCTCTAAGCAATGAGATCAAGGCATCTTTGACTTTTCAACCTTCCATGGTTCAGAGAATATTTTTCAAAAGAAATCTATTCAAAGTAAAATCCTAAAAGTACCCTTGGAAAGTTGGAGGAGAGAGAGAATAAGGGTGATGACTAGGATTCCACTCAACAATAAATCAAATACCCAAGCTGTCCTCTTTGAAAAATCGTGGAGGGTGCACCCTTTAAAAATCGTGGAACCCTAGTGCACCCCAAAAAATCGTGGAAGCTTGACAGTGTGGCTCCCCCATTCTTTCTCTTCAAGATTGGAAAATTGCCAAAACGGTTTTGTACTTGCAGTAGATCTCCACCATTGATTAGAAATGCCTTCTTTAATGTCAAAAGTACCCTTGGGAAGTGGCAGAATGGCTATGGGCTTGCATTACAGCTCATTTCTAACTCATTATCCTTTTTTAGTCTAAAAAGAATAATCAACTGCATGGAGGCCTAGATAAATGCATAACTGAATTCTGCCACGTCCATCTTGCTCAAAATTTAGTCCTGAACATAGCCATGTAAAAACATTGGACAGCTTTATGTGTAAATTTGGACATGCAACCCCCGATAGTCCATAATAGAAATAAATAACCCAAAAACCTGAAAAGCATAAGAAAGCATCGAGTAACTCTGTCCAATGTGGTAAAATGCATGCTTTATGCCCTAAGATTTCACATATAAATGTGCTCATCAGATTCCCCCACACTTGAACGTTACTTGTCCTCAAGTAAACAAAAAAAAAACTAATCTAAAATGCAAAAATCCTAACTCACTTTCGTAGGAATCACGGTTGCACTTAGCATGTGCAACAGGCCTTTAAACCCCTAGGTTACCCCTAGTGGACGAGTTGTGACTCTTGGGTGTTTGCAGTGAATGTACACCTAAAATTCAATAAGTCAAAACATGATGCAAATTTTAATCACGGCATAAGGAGGATAGTGCACACAAGCTCTAAAAGTGCTCAACTAAAGATCAAAGAGCCGAAGGTTCCCCCACACTTGAATTTTATCACCCCACATCAATTCAAGTAACAAGCATGCATCAAGATTTAGGGATCTCCTCATATTTTCTGAACACTACTCACCTTCAGGTAAACCACTCATAGCATCGATGGAACCAAAGACTTAGGCTTTGAGTATTTTTTACCTTACTTTCTTTTCAGGCATTAAGGCAAAAAACACTTTTCTTTCTCAACCGTAAACTCTATTTCTGCTCCACTATTGTTCTCTGAATGACATGGTGGAGCATACACTAGACACCCAAATACTTGGTATCTTCACTTTTTGCATATCCATAAAGACATTGAGGCATTGATGCAAGAGTATTTTTTTTGAGTTTCCTTCCAAGAAATTTTGAACAAGTCATCCTGCTTCCTGAGGCAACAGTGCCTTGTCTAGTTCCAAGGAATTCCACTTTTCTTTCTTGTTTCTCTTTTTTTTTTTTTTTTTTTTTTTTTTTTCTTTTCTTTCACTTTCATGCCTGCCTTGCCACAAACAAATTGGTCTCAACTACTAGCCAAAAGATTAAAAGGTCCATAAGACACATAGAGGAATCTAGCCATCAAATGAAATAGTGCTCATATTTTCCTACTCAGTCCTTCTCACCGGATACATACCAATTACTATCCTTGAAAAGAGATTTTTTTATTATTTCACATGCTAGGGGACCTAATTCCCTCTTTCTCTCGCTTCACAATCAAAGAAACGTATGCACAAATCAAACTACCACCACAATCAAAATTCACAAAATTCATCACCAATTAAGTCCAACACACCCCCCCCCCCCACACTTAGATCATGCTGTGTCCTCAATGCATGCAAAAAAGAAGGAATGAGGACAAGGGAGGGCATGCATACCAGTAGATCAGTCTTCAAGGTAAAGAGGCTCATAGAGATCCATGACCTCTTCCACACTTGGAACAGGCATCTCAATGTATGGCTTCAAACGTTGGCCATTTACCTTAAAAGTAGCACATGTACTTGGATTGGCAACTTCAACAGCCCCATGAGGATAAACAGTCTAAACAATATAGGGATCATCCCATCTAGAGCGTAGCTTACCTAAAAAGATGTGCAAACGAGAATTATAAAACAAAACTTTCTGACATTTCTCAAAAGATTTTCTCAAAATATACCTATCATGGAAAGCCTTGGTTTTTGCCTTGTAAATCCAGGCATTCTCATATGCCTCATTTCTAAATTCTTCCAACTCAAATAGTTGGAGTTTCCTATGGGCACCTACAGTGGGTAGATCAATGTTAATGTTACACCTGCACCCCAGATATCCCCTTATACCCGGGGTAGTTTAGATCTTACCCAATGGGAATTGCCCTGTGGCTATGGTCAACACTGATGACCTTCAACTGGAAATACCATAGAAAGATTCCCCTCGAAGACTTGGAAGTGTGGACCAAAGCCCTGCCATTTTCTTTGAAGTTTGGGCCATGACAGCAGCACCGGAGTCACGAACAAACTCACTCTTGCTAAATCCGCTCGAGGATCCGCTTGTGCTGTCATCAGCCTTTTTGGATTATTTTCCTGTGGGACCCACATACCCGTGTCCCAGACACCCTAATTGAACCTTTGAACCATATGGACCCCTACCCTCACCATTGCTTGGTTGAGTGGGCCATGAAGTAGGGCCCATAAGGCTTAACTAGGTGAATAATAGGTTTTGTACACCCTAGCCTAAACCAAACAGACCCTAGTGGACAATTAAGTCCAATGGACTTAGGGTGCTAGGGTGCACCCCAAACATGACCTAATGGACCTAATGGGTATGGCTAAAGCCAAACAAGCCCTAAGACCTAAACCAAAACCCATTTAAAAACCTAGGGCCACTAAGTGATTGAGGGTACCTAAACCAAACACACCTTAAGGACCCTCTACCCCCCTTAAAACTAAGAAACCTCTCTCATTCACTTATCTCTCCCCCACCCCCATAAGCCATGGAGGAGAAGAGACAAGAGAAAAGAGAAGGAGGAAGAGGAACGAAGAAGAAGGTAAAGTAGAAGAGGAATAGGAGGGGAAGGGAAGAGGATGGAAGCCATGCAAAGATGGTTGGCATCCCCATACCTCCTCCCCAGTTGGCCAAACCCAATGGAGAAGAGAAAGAGGAGGAGAAGAGATTAAGAGAGTGGCTAGAAGAAGGAAGCTCACAAAGGTAAGCTCCCTCAACCTAGCTCTCCCTCATTTCTCTTTGTTTTGTTGGATTCTCGAGCTAGGGCTAACCTAGGGTTCCATTTGGGACTCAAGGTGAAGCTCAGCCCTAGTTAGGAGCTCTAATGGATGTTGACCTAAGCCTCTAAGTGCTACAATTACAGCCATGGCCAATGAACCCTTGATTTGAACCTTGAATCCCAACCCATGGGCCAATATGAGACCCAAACCTTGTAGGATCTTGGATCCTTGAGGTGAGCCTAGGACCTAGTGACCTTAGGAAGGCTAGACACCTCCCCCTTGTCCCTGAGGTGCTCTGGAGCTCCAAGCTTCAAGCTGGAGCAAAAGCCCTCTGCAATCTCAGAAGAGACTGCCGATGGATGAACGACTAGATCCATCTATCGTGGTACCGCCCATCAGTCCGCCTAGTACAAACCCTGCGTAATGGCCTAAGTAGACGAAGGCACGGATTCACCCTATTTGCCTCCGCCCGAAGCCTGTTGGTCTTGGGTATGTCTCAGAAAATTGAACAAATGCGGGGGCGGACCCAAGAAGCACATCTGCCCATGGATCTGCTCCCTTTTATGATTCTCTCAGGTGTCGAACGGATCAACCACCGGACTCAAGTAATAAATTTCGCTCATGGGTCCGCTCGCTCTGGTTTTACCTTTTAGCCTAAATGGAGTCAGGGGTGGATTCTCCTCTGCTGAGACCGCCCGTGAGTCCGCTCGTGCTGTCTTGGTTGAAACTTGATTTTAACCCCAAGGGCCTAGCATGGGACCCTTCTATACATGATTTAATGATTGTTTTTGTATTCCTAGGCTACCCAACTCGATGGAGAGCGGGAAGCCCAGGTGAGATTCATGTCAACCACACATGGCGACGCCTGTGTTAGGTGAGTGGGTTCTGGGTGACTTTGTTGGGTTTGAATATTACATAACTGTTAATCTTAAGCATGCTATTATATAAATATAAGCATTGTGCGCATTGCATATTATTCAAATGTGAACTGTTGTGATTATTATAGCATGCTCACCATTGTATCGGGCTACGGTGCCAGGTGTACCGGTACCAGAATCTCAATTTATTTAGTTATGAAAACTGTTGTATGTCATCCTAATCTGTATGTGCCGTGTCGTGCTGGTACCCAGGTACTAGATGGAATGGGACGTTGATGTACCCAGAATACCTCTCGAGATGATAGGCCCTGTATATAGTATATCTGCGGCTAGGATGCTTGTTCCCTTATGCTACGACTCTTGCTAATAGGTGTTTATGTGTTGGATAGTCTGAGCACCTGCGGTCTGTGGAGGTGGGAGAGGCCAGGGCAGGGGTAGTGATGGCTATCGGGGTTTTCCACTGGGTGGTCATGATGGCTTCTACCGGCACAGGTCCCTTCGTGATAATTGAGGTCTCACTGGGGCGGTAGGATAAGTGACCCTCAGTGTTTCCCGAGTTATCACAGTAGCATATATTTAACCGATAGAATTGTGTGTTAGGTGAAAAATGAATTTAACATTAGGATGCATCATCCTGATTGATATTGATTGTATGGTGTATCTGCATTCCCCTTTGCTCCCTCACTAGCTAGTGTAGCTAACCCCGTTGCGTAACCTCTTTTTAGTTGTTATGCAGGAGATACTACTTGGATGAGCACCGTTGGATGCAATTCAAGTGGGACCAACGGTTGTGACTTGGATGTAGATGTACACCCAAGATTGGTTCCCTTATGACGATTATTTATTATTTAATTTCCTGTCTTCATTCCATATTTATGTATAAACTGTATGCTTATTATAAGGAGAGTAATGATTGGTTACTTATGATTTGAATTGTAATATGTGTTATCATTAGAGAACCGATGCTCTATAATTTCACATAATTTAATTAAATTTTGCTTCCGCTAACTCTATATCTAGAACGATTTATTTCCTTTTATATGTTCCTTTCTGTTATCAATATGCGATGACAGGGTGGACTGTGGCTCGGGACATTGTATCCGCGATCCTGGTAGGTGATGGGATGATGTGTAATTGTCCCCGTCATACTCCTATGTGGCAAAATATCTTACATCGGGATAGGGGCGTGATAGAGTGGTATCAGAGCGTGATGCTCTGCACCGACCATGGTCCAGTCTAACCTCTTGATTTACTCTCCACAAATAGGTTCTAAAGTAAAAATCTCAAGAACATAAATCGTTGTCTGCAGACATAGGGAGAAGACTGATATGGGTGGAAACAAGAATCTAGATGATAATAGGCAACATAGAACTTAGGATTTTGAACATAGGCTATCGAGTATTAATTATATAATTGCTTGGTTGAGTTCTAAGTGGATACTAGCTGGGTATATATATGCTATCATCCACACGCTATAATGAATTAAAAATAATCAACCCATAATAATCCACAATGATCTGAACAAGAGGAATTAAGTAATACATATATATATATATATGAATATGCATAATTAATTACAAGTTCCCAATTGTTCTACATTCCTGCTTGTGCATGATTTTGCCCCTTTCAACCCAAAACCACAAGATTTCACCTGTGTCAACTCAAACCATCTGATTTGTTTCATCCAGAATTAAGATTACATTCATCCACCACAATTTAGAAAGTTCTTAGAAGTTCAAATAGTTCACCCAACTATCTGATCAGAAGAAAAGGGAAAACTAAAGGAAAAGAGCAAAATATAAAGAATTTCACAAGATCCATCAAGGACCGGATCAACAAGAGCTGAAACGATGTAACTCCAAAGAATTGTTGGAGGAGAACCGAGCGAGGCATGTGCACCACCTCTATCACCGTGACCCAGGAAAGCACTTAGATCTTTCACCTCTCGCTCGATGCCATCTAGGCGCTGAGCCTGGTCTGAGAATTGCTTCTTGACATCGTCAAAGCCATCAGCCATCCTCAAGGCCAATCGCCGAATGGCCATCATGATATCGCTGCCTCCCTTGAGTGCACTAGAAGTACCTACTACAGAAGGCCCTGAGCCCATGAACTCCAGATCATCACTGTCCTCCTTATCCTCCTCCCTGCCACCTCTGCCACCCCCGTAATGCACCTGCTCACCTGCGCTGTCATAATCATAATATAAGTTCATTTTCTACAGTGCAATGAATCCAATGGGTCTCTCAGTGCATGTTCCCTTGGGTTCATGGTCAAGATCAACCCCAAGCAATAAGAAGATCCTAGTGATCAGGCGACCATAAGGCAATGTGTTGTTGCAAGCAGGATTCATCACCGCACGGGTCATGTGCTGCATAACCACGTGAGGCAAACAGATGGGCCGGCCAATGTATAGAGAATGAGCCAGAACTGCAGACATCAAAGGAGGTGCTGTGCTATGAGCCTTAAAAGGAGCCAGATTAATCCTGACTATAAAGATCAGAACACATTGCGAAGGAGGGACTTTGGAAAGATCTTCATTCTCTTCGAACCTATCATTGGAAAGAATTTTAAACAATTATCGCCTCTCATCCGAAGGAAGACATTGGTCTGGATGACTGCCCGGAGGATAGTACACCCTCTCACCCTCTAAAGATACGCCGAGAAGAATCCCCAACTCAGTTGCAGTGAAACCAATAATAACTCCCTTCACATAGGAGGTCAGCTTGTACTCATCATTTTCCTCTTTGGTCATAACCAAATTTACATAGAATTCCCTGACCAAAGTAGGATAGTAGAAGTCCGACTAAACGAGCATGTTGGTCCACTGTAGTCTCTCGAATCTAGCGCCCACCTTGTAGGCTAGAAGCTCCTCTACAGTGACATCTCTCTCCACAAGAATTTTCCTATTGAAGAGATGCTCTCGGTAAATCCCCTCGGTCTTCTCAGAGATGAAGTGGTGCACATTGTAAGCTGTAGGGGCAGAAGCTACAATGGATAAGTCTCTCCTTCTCTTTGGGGCCATGATCGAATTTCCTACACACAAGGCATCAACCCAAGAAGGATAGCAAACGTGAGCTAGAATGATGGCATACAATTGGTGAATAAATTATAGGAAAAAGGTATGCTTAAATGGAGTGGAGTGAATTGAAAAGAAGACTATGTTTGAAAAGAAAATCAAATATACATATGTGATTGGTGGGGATATAGAATGTGGAATATGATACTATTTGAGATACGTGAGGAGAAAAGAAATAAGGTAAATTCATGTGTAGAGTCTATATGAGATCCCTAGTGTGCTTAGAAGTGATCAATGTATGTGCTTTAATTATTATACATTTCAACCAATGACAATCAAACAAGATGCTAAATGAGAAACCCCAACAAGGGATAAGGATTATTTAATAGAGGAAAAGGAGATAAGCATTGAGAATTATGCAAATAATCACAAGGATAAGTAATGCATTGAGGATACACCAAGTGAATAAATTAATTGGAAAATAAAGGATGGATTTCAAGAGTCCTATAAATAATCTTACAAACAAGAGGAGATGTTTGGAGATAAGACAATGGGATAATTTTTATAAGATTCTAGAGTATGTAAAGAACTAAGCATGAACTTGAAGATATTCCATGGCATTGAAGGATTGAGGTTTTACCCAATCTAAACCTAGAACCAATCCAAGTAGAACCATCTACACTTGACAACCATAGCATACTATCTTCAAATGCTTGCAAAGGCTGTAAAAATTTATAAAGAATACAATGCACAACAAGGAATCCAACCATATAGTGCCATTGACCGATTAGGGCTTGATTTACACCCAAAACCCTAACCTAAAACCAATTTTGGGCATGATCTTGGCATGCATGGCCATGAAAGTGTAACCAAAATCAAATCCCATCATAACCTAGGTTATCCATCTCAAAACCATGAAGAGAAAGGTAAGAGAAGATAAAGAGACAAAGCCAAAAGTTCTACAAATGGGAAAAGAAATGGGTAGAGACAAACAAATCCTACAATGGAAGAAAGAAGAGAATGGGAAAGAGGAATCTTACCTTGAGAGTGAGAGAAGGAACCTTGAGGCTTGAAGGTTGCAAGAAACCCACCCAAAGGAGTGCTAGGAAGCCCAACCGAAAACCCTTGTAGAGCCCTCTCCCCTTGCGGTTTCGTTTCCCCCTCTTTTGGAGCGAAAGTGAGTTTTAAAACTCATGGCTCTGTTTTGATTAATTCGATGAACAGATGAACGAATGGAACTACTTATCGTGACTCCGCCCGATGATCCATCCCGCATAGAACTTAAAATTTTGGGTTTTTAGTCTAAGCGGATCCACAGTTATGAGTCCACCCGTAGATCCGATCGATTCATCTTCTCTCGACCTTTTGACCTTCTGAGAATGGAGTAACGAACGGATTCATGTTCCACATCTGCCCGTTAGTCCGCTCTCCCTATTTCCACAGAGGAGCCATGAACGGACCCAGAGTACTGAAACTGCTCGTGAGTCCGCCCGAGTTATTTTAGGATTTTGAGCCCAAATTTTTGGAGACCTTTTGACCTCACCTATGTATGATGATTTTATGCCTATACCTTAGTTTGAACACCCTGGTTGTGTGACCCATTTGTGGGGACCACTTCAGTTTTGTCTAATGACTCAAAATCGAAAGGGATTAGGACTTACACCAGACTGGGCTAGCCAAGGAGATGGCAGGCATCAGTGTACGCTATGACTCCCCCCTATGTGAGAGAAGGAGAGTTACCGTGTGGATGCAAATCCTTAGCCCCGTTAGTGAGTAAACCTAAACCTGCATGGTGTAGAAACCCTTATAGGGGTACATAGGATCCAACTCTTAGCCATGCCTACAGGAAGGAATCAGTAGGCTTGTTTGAGCAGGTTTAACTGAACGAGCCATAAAGGCCACATGTACTTGGGAATCAGTTATGATACTTCAAGCTAGTGACGACTCTATTTGTACCTTACTCGGTTCATCCAAACCTTGTATAGACTCATAGAGGTAATCCTCACTGTGACTTGGTTTCCAAAGAGACTTAGTATTCCATACCTAGAACTACCTTAGTTTGGACACCCTGGTTGTGTGACCCATTTATGGGGACCACTTCAGTTTTGTCTAATGCCTCAAAATCGAAAGGGATTAGGACTTACACCAGACTGGGCTAGCCAAGGAGATGGCAAGCATCAGTGTACGCTATGACTCCCCTCTTATGTGAGAGAAGGAGAGTTACCATGTGGATGCAAATCCTTAGCCCCGTTAGTGAGTAAACCTAAACCTGCATGGTGTAGAAACCCTTATAGGGGTACATAGGATCCAACTCTTAGCCATGCCTACAAGAAGGAATCACTAGGCTGGTTTGAGCAGGTTTAACTGAATGAGCCATAAAGGCCACATGTACTTGGGAATCAGTCATGATACTTCAAGCTAGTGATGACTCTATTTGTACCTTACTCGGTTCATCCAAACCTTGTATAGACTCATAGAGGTAATCCTCACCGTAACTTGGTTTCCAAAGAGACTTAGTATTCCATACCTAGAACTACCCTTGTTCCCATGGATTGACTCAGGTTATAGATATGTCCATAGGGATATAAATGTAATGATTAAACTTATACTTATGATTGGCATGATAGTAAATAAAGTAATGTGTTTCTTTCATCCTGGTGTAAGGTAGAATTGTTTTCCTGAGCCACAAGTGTGACTCTGCCTTGACCTTACCATGATAGCTAGTTGAACCCTGACCATGGACCACTAGATCCTAAGTTAGTAGGGGGTAAATTTAATAATGACCGGGTAGGTTAGAAATGGACCCTATTTAAAGGAATTGACTCAGACTTAACCTGTGAATGGATTGTGTGGTTCTCGAGAGAGCACTAGTCTGGGCTTTTCCCTATGGGATAAATCGGTGATAGGGTTAAAAGTTATGAAGGCTAAAATTAAAGGATGTAACAAGACCTTTTCCAACACCAGATATGAAGGGAGTAATGGGTCACCAATGTGTTCCCTCCGTGCTGGGAGTGACACATATGGAGGTCCCATCAATATTCCAAATCATCCTGAAGATGGGATAGGTAATGATATAACCTAAAGTGAAAGCATTCAGACTGTAAACCCTGCACTGGGAACTAGGCAGGGTAAGTCCTGCAACCCAATGGTAACCAGAGTACCAAAGACCTAGGAGGTATCACTTGATCTGGGGGGTCTAGAAAACTCCCTACTCATTTTAATACAGTTTAGTGTAGAAGCTTAGGGTTACTATGAACCACATCTTATGGTGATGAGACCCTAGGGAGAAAGAATTAAAGAACTTGACCTGCTGTGTCATACAGGCACTGCCTTACCATGACCTGACCTTTGACTTGGTCCCAGTAGTGGACAGTTAGACATGGTAAAACTCAGTGAAACCTTATACCTTGAGACCCGGATTACCTCAAATTTTGAGGATGAAATTTTAATAACGTTGGGGGGATGTTACACCCACACCCCAGATATCTTCTTATACCCGGGGAAGTTTAAACCTTACCCAATGGGAATTGCCCTGTGGCTATGGTTAACACTGATGACCTTGAACTGAAAATACCATAGAAAGATTCCTCTCGAAGACTTGAAAGTGTGGGCCAAAGCCCCGCCATTTTCTTTGAAGTTTGGGCCATGACAGTAGCACCTGAGTCACGAACAGACTCACTCTTACTGAATCTGCTCGAGGATCCGCTCGTGCTGTCATCAGCCTTTTTGGATTATTTTCCTGTGGGACCCACATACCCGTGTCCCGGACACCCTAATTGAACCTTTGGATCATATGGACCCCTACCCTCACCATTGCTTGGTTGAGTGGGCCATGAAGTGGGGCCCATAAGGCTTAACTAGGTGAATAATAGGTTTTATACACCCTAGCCTAAACCAAACAGACCCTAGTGGACAATTAAGTCCAATGGACTTAGGGTGCACCCCAAACATGACCTAATGGACCTAATGGGTATGGCTAAATCCAAACAAGCCCTAAGACCTAAACTGATAAGCACATTTATGTGTGAAATTTTAGGGCATAAATTATACATTTTACCACATTGGACAGAGTTACTCGGTGCTTTCTTGTGCTTTTCAGGGTTTAGGTGAATTCTTGTGAAAATGAAGGAGATGATGCTAAGTAGATGTTTTTAAGCTTTTTAGAAGTGTAAATGGATGCATAGCCCATCGAGTCAGCCTCGCAATGGTTCAAACGGCGCTTAATTCCGAGTTGAAACGAAGAAGTTATGGCCGTTTCCGTAACGATGCGTGAAAATGGTCTGCAGGGGTTTATTTATAATTATTGACAGTCGGATGGGAACAAAGTGAAACGGAAGTTCGGATTTTAGGGGCCTTAATGAAATTATCAGAAGTTACTTTACTGTACCCGAAAGATTCCATTTGGAAGGCTCTGGGGACAGTCCAACTTCAACTTGAGATATCTTGGGCTCCCCAACTCCGAATTGGATGAAATTTGGGTCTATTTTGTGTGATTTTTCGCAAGGAACACAATGGTGAGACCTATATAAGCACCCCATGCTCCACGTTTTCTGAAGGACAGAATGGGTGTTTTATTTATTCTTGAAGGAATCCTAGTCATCACCCTTACTCTCTCTCTCCTCCAACTTCTCAAGGGCACTTCTGAAATTCTACTTGGGATAGATTTATATTTTCTCATCTATGGAAGGTTGAAAAATCAAAGATGCTTTGATTTTATTGTTTGGAGAAGATATCTACAAAGAAAAGGAAGCACTTGTTAAAATTGGAAGTTTATTTTTCTAGAAATAGAAGCTCTATGTAAACAATCTTCTCTTCTTCTTCTTTCTATTTTTTTTCTTTTTTCTTAGGATTCAAGGCATTGTAAAAGAGGAAAGAGAAGAGAATATTCTCTTTTCTTAGGGAATATTTCTCCTACACTTCCATCTTCTCTCTTCTCCTCTCTTCCACCTATAAATACCCCCTACCTCTCTTGTAAAAATTTGCTCATTCACTTAGTGAAATTTCTTCTCTTCTTCTCCTTCTAATTTGTGATTTTTGGCTTTTCTAAGTTCTAGTTTGCTTTTATAATTTTTAGTTAATGCTTATAATAGGTTTAGTTTATGCTTTAATTTCAATTTAAGTCTTCAATTGGGTTGTAATTTCTTAATTCTAGTTTAGGTTTTAAGCCTTCTAGTCTAAGTTCTTAAGTTGATGACAAGACTTGAAGATTTAGAAGAGGAGGCCATAGTAAGTTTATGCAAGTATTCAAGCTTTTCATTTACATTCATGCAAGCACATCCAGGTTTTACTATCTAAACTCTCAATCTCATTCTCCATCTCCTCTATCTCTCTTTATCTTCTTCTTCTTCTTCCCCCTCTATTTCTTTTATTTTAATTTTATATGGTTGTGATTTATGGATGCATTTTTATTCCTTTATTTCTTTTTATGTGGTTAGTATGTGTGGCTGTATTTTTATTCCTTTCAATTCGCTTTAGTTTGATAGGTTAGATGCTCATGTGTTAGGACGCCGATTTAATCCCTTAATTTTGTTAGATGCTTATGAGTTAGGATGCATTGATTTTCGTTAGTTTAATTAGTTTAATTTAACACTTTAATTTGGTTCATTTTGCATTACTTTTAAGTTAGTTAAATAGAGTGGCGTATATCTCCTCGTGTTCGACCCGTAGCTACGATTGACCCGTACGCTTGCGGTTTTATTTTAACTCAAACAAGTTTTTGGCGCCGTTGCCGGGGAGATTATTGACCACTTTATTTTTTTTATTTTTAAGTAATTCGAAGTGCTTTAGTTTCTTCTCTTTCTCCTCTTTCTTTTTAAAAAAAAAAAAAAAAATTTGAAAACCTCCACTTGTTTCTTTTTTGTTTCAATAGTGTGCGCCCAATCTAAAGTCCTTCATATGCCCAAACCCAACCAATCTTGGTGCCCCTTGATTCGTTGGGTGGTTTGGATTGGCATGTGACTTATCTTTGGAGGTGACCACTCTTGATAACAGGAAAGCGACATAGTGAGAGCGTTGGAAACATAAACGTATAGTTGTCCTCCACCCTACATCAGAATCCATTTGGAGTCGCCCGTAGGTGGCTCGTGAAGACTATACGGGTTCCCTTGCTGTCAACCTATATGGCAACCTTACAGCTTTGGAACCATTGTTTCGACTCCTGAGGGATAGATGCACTATCTACCTTGGGCTCCCTCTTATTTTTAGTATTTTTTTTTTCTAGTCTTTTATTTTTCTTTAAATTTTTTTTTATGGGAGACCTCAATTTGGGATAGGTGGTTAATTTAGAATAATGGGAGATACACTTCCAAATAAGACTTTGGGGGAAAGATGGACCTATGCTAAGGCAACCATGATTTTGGAGGAAATGTTTAAACAGGTTAGGGAAGCCAAAAGTAGTGAGAGAGAGAACAATTTTGCACCACCCCAGATACATTTGCTCCCCAACCCAACTATGGGCTTTGGAAAATTTTGATTGGTCACTTCCCCAGACAATCCATGTTATGGAAGGATGCCCTAATCTTTATGGGGGTAGCTATGGTGATGAGAATGTGAGTCCTCAATTTCAATACAATTCTTTTGGCACTTACAATCAGGGGTGGAGTGATCATCCCGATTTTTTGTGGGATCAATGGAATAACCAAGCTGGACCACCCAATTTCCAATATCATGATCAGTTTGGTCCTCCAATGCCCAACCCTCCATTAAATCTCAATGGGCCACCTCTCCTTGAACCATATCACCAACCCCTTGAGTTTCAGAACATGGGTGAGGAGGCCAGACTGAATGAGCTTGAGAAATACATAGACCTTCTCACAACAAGCCAAAATACCATGGAGAAGCAACTCTCTCAATTGATAACCATGGTACAAGAGGAGGAAACGGGTACATTACCTAGTCAGCCTAAACCGCCCCATCCCCAGTTTAATGATATTGAAAGTCCACCACCCCAGTTTGAGGTTAATGAGAGTCATTCCCAACAAGCTGCTTTTCATAATGATTTATTTGTTGAGATTGAGTCTCCTCAGGAAATTAGTGAAGCGAGATTTGATGAGCTACCTGGGGAAGTCCAACTTTTTCCTAAAATTTCTGATTTTAGTGAGCCTAGTGAATTTATTGATTTAGAATCAGATTTTCATGATAACATAGAAAGCCAGGAAATTCGATCTCCCCCTCTCTCTTTGGAAAACTTAGATAATTGTCATTTTGAGGATTTCATTGTCTCACATGTTGATTTGTCCAAACCTTCTAGGTTTGACGATTTTATTGAGGAGGACAATGTTAGTCATAATGCCTTTCAAGCATATTTCCATGATCCTTATTTGGCAAACCAAGTTATGCAAATAACCTATAGTTATATTGCTAGGATTGATTTGAGCAAACCTCCAATTTTTGATGATTATTTAGATGAGGTTATTCATAATCCTTTTTATGCTTATTGTGATCCGTTCTTGGTTGATTTTTCAAAGAATGACAGGTATTCTACATTGCAAATGGAAGAGAAGGGAAGGATTTATGGCCTGAGTTTTAGTGCCTTCATTTTCCACTGTCCCATGAGGACAGTTTTTTCTATTGGATATTTCTCAGTTGTGCTTAACTTTTATATTATTTCTCGTTTTACTAAAATTCATGGTCGAGTGTTTTCTGGGTCTGAAGCTATTTCTCCATTTATTGGCCATGGATTGAGATTTTTGTTGCTGCTCCTAGCACTTTTTGTAGAGCTCATCATTCTTCATGACCCTCTTTTTTTATTATATCTGGTAAGCCCCTTCATCTCCTCCCTTGTCCTTATTTTTTTCTTTTATGCATGCATTGAGGACACTGCATGAATTAAGTGTGGGGGGGATGTTGGGCTTAATTGATGAATTTTGATTGTGACAATAGTTTGGTTTTGTGCATGTGTCTCTTTGATTGCAAAGCGAGAGAAAGAGGAAATTAGGTGTTCTAGCATGCAAAATAATAAAAAATCCCTTTTCAAGGACGGTAATTGGTTTGTATTCGGTGAGAGGGATTGAATTGAAAAATATGAGCGTTATTTCATTTGATGGCTAGATTCCTCTATGTGTTTTATGGACCCTTTGATCTTTTGGCTAGTAGTTGAGACCAATTTGTTTGTGGCAAGGCAAAGCATGAAAGTGGAAGTGAATGAAAAAAAGAAAAAGAAAAAAAATAAAGAATAGAAAAGAAAGTGGAATTCCTTGGGACTAGACAGGGCACTGTGCCTCATGAAGCAGGGTGACTTGATCGAAATTCCTTGGAAGGAAACTCAAAAAAAAAAAAAACTCTTGCATCAATGTCTCAATGTCTTATGGATATATGCAAAAAGCGAAACTACCAAGTATTTGGGTGTCTGGTGTATGCTCCACCATGTCATTCAAAGAATAGTAGTGGAGTAGAAATAGAGTTTGTGGTTGAGAAAGAAAAAAACTTTTGCCTTAATGCCTGAAAAAAAAAAAAAGTATGGTCAACAATACTCAATGCCTAAGTCTTTGGTTCCATCGATGCTATGGGGGGTTTACTTGAAGGTGAGTAGTGTTCAGAAAATATGAGGAGATCCCTTGAACTTGATGCATGCTTGTTACTTGAATTGATGTGGGGTGATAAAATTCAAGTGTGGGGGAACCTTTGGCTCTTTGATCTTTAGTTGAACACTTTTTGGGATTATGTGCACTGTCCTACTTATGCCATGATTAAAATTTGCAGCATTTATTTACAATTGAATTTTGGGTGTATATTCACTGCAAACACCCACGAGACACAACTCGTCCACTAGGGGTAACCTAGGGGTTTAAAGGCTTGTTGCACATGCTAAGTGCAACCGTGATTCCTACGAAAGTGAGTTAGGATTTTCTGCATTCTAGGTTAGTTTTTGTTTTTGCTTTACTTGAGGACAAGTAGCGCTCAAGTGTGGGGGAATCTGATGAGCACATTTATGTGTGAAATTTTAGGGCATAAATTATACATTTTACCACATTGGACAGAGTTACTCGGTGCTTTCTTGTGCTTTTCAGGGTTTAGGTGAATTCTTGTGAAAATGAAGGAGATGATGCTAAGGAGATGTTTTTAAGCTTTTTAGAAGTGTAAATGGATGCATAGCCCATCGAGTCAGCCTCGTAATGGTTCAAACGGCGCTTAATTCCGAGTTGAAACGAAGAAGTTATGGCCGTTTCCGTAACGATGCGTGAAAATGGTCTGCAGGGGTTTATTTATAATTATTGACAGTCGGATGGGAACAAAGTGAAACGGAAGTTCCGATTTTAGGGGCCTTAATGAAATTATCAGAAGTTACTTTACTGTACCCGAAAGATTCCATTTGGAAGGCTCTAGACAGTCCAACTTCAACTTGAGATATCTTGGGCTCCCCAACTCCGAATTGGATGAAATTTGGGTCTATTTTGTGTGATTTTTCGCAAGGAACACAATGGTGAGACCTATATAAGCACCCCATGCTCCACGTTTTATGAAGGACAGAATGGGTGTTTTATTTATTCTTGAAGGAATCCTAGTCATCACCCTTACTCTCTCTCTCCTCCAACTTCTCAAGGGCATTTCTGAAATTCTACTTGGGATAGATTTATATTTTTTCATCTATGGAAGGTTGAAAAATCAAAGATGTTTTGATTTTATTGTTTGGAGAAGATATCTACGAAGAAAAGGAAGCACTTGTTAAAATTGGAAGTTTATTTTTCTAGAAATAAAAGCTCTATGTAAACAATCTTCTCTTCTTCTTCTTTCTATTTTTTTTCTTTTTTCTTAGGATTCAAGGCATTGTAAAAGAGGAAAGAGAAGAGAATATTCTCTTTTCTTAGGGAATATTTCTCCTACACTTCCATCTTCTCTCTTCTCCTCTCTTCCACCTATAAATACCCCCTACCTCTCTTGTAAAAATTTGCTCATTCACTTAGTGAAATTTCTTCTCTTCTTCTCCTTCTAATTTGTGATTTTTGGCTTTTCTAAGTTCTAGTTTGCTTTTATAATTTTTAGTTAATGCTTATAATAGGTTTAGTTTATGCTTTAATTTCAATTTAAGTCTTCAATTGGGTTGTAATTTCTTAATTCTAGTTTAGGTTTTAAGCCTTCTAGTCTAAGTTCTTAAGTTGATGACAAGACTTGAAGATTTAGAAGAGGAGGCCATAGTAAGTTTATGCAAGTATTCAAGCTTTTCATTTACATTCATGCAAGTACATCCAGGTTTTACTATCTAAACTCTCAATCTCATTCTCCATCTCCTCTATCTCTCTCTATCTTCTTCTTCTTCTTCCCCCTCTATTTCTTTTATTTTAATTTTATATGGTTGTGATCTATGGATGCATTTTTATTCCTTTATTTCTTTTTATGTGGTTAGTATGTGTGGCTGTATTTTTATTCCTTTCAATTCGCTTTAGTTTGATAGGTTAGATGCTCATGTGTTAGGACGCCGATTTAATCCCTTAATTTTGTTAGATGCTTATGAGTTAGGATGCATTGATTTTCGTTAGTTTAATTAGTTTAATTTAACACTTTAATTTGGTTCATTTTGCATTACTTTTAAGTTAGTTAAATAGAGTGGCGTATATCTCCTCGTGTTCGACCCGTAGCTACGATTGACCCGTACGCTTGCGGTTTTATTTTAACTCAAACATAAACCAAAACCCATTTAAAGACCTAGGGCCAGTAAACGATTGGAGGTACCTAAACCAAACACACCCTAAGGACCCTCTACCCCCCTTAAAACGAAGAAACTCCTCTCATTCACTTATCTCTCCCCCTCCCCCATAAACCGTGGAGGAGAAGAGACAAGAGAAAAGAGGAGGAAGAGGAACGAAGATGAAGGTGAAGTAGAAGTGGAATAGGAGGGGGAGGGAAGAGGATGGAAGCCATGCAAAGATGGCTTGCATCCCCACACCTCCTCCCCAGCTGGCCGGACCCAAGGGAGAAGAGAAAGAGGAGGAGAAGGGATGGAGAGAGTGGCTGGAAGAAGGAAGCTCACCAAGGTAAGCTCCCTCAACCTAGCTCTCACTCATTTCTCTTTGTTTTGTTGGATTCTTGAGCTGGGGCTAACCTAGGGTTCCATTTGGGACTCAAGGTGACGCTCGGCCCTATTTGGGAGTTCTAATGGATGTTGACCTAGGCCTCTAAGTGCTACAATTGCAGCCATGGCCAATGAACCCTTGATTTGAACCTTGAATCCCAACCCATGGACCAATGTGAGACCCAAACCTTGTAGGATCTTGGATCCTTAAGGTGAGCCTAGGACCTAGTGACCCTAGGAAGGCTTAGACACCTCCCCCTTGTCCCTGAGGTGCTATGGAGCTCCAAGCTTCAAGCTGGAGTAAAAGCCCTCTGCAATCTCAGAAGAGACTGTCAACGGACGAATGACTAGATCCATCTATCGTGGTGTCGCCCGTCAGTCTGCCCAGTACAAACCATGCGTAATGGCTTAAGCGGATGAAGGCACTGATTCACCCTGTTTGCCTCCGATCGAAGCCTGTTGCTCTCGAGTCTATCTCAGGAAATTGAATGGATGCAAGGGTGGACCCCAGAAGCACATCCGCCCGTGGATCCGCTCCCTTTTATGATTGTCTTAGGTGTCGAATAGATCAACCACCGGACTCAAGTAAGAAGTTTCGCTCGTGGGTCCGCTCACTCTGGTTTTACCTTTTGGCCTAAACGGAGTCAGGGGCGGATTCACCTCTGCTGAGACCACCCGTGAGTTCGCTCGTGCTGTCTTGGTTGAAACTTGATTTTAACCCCAAGGGCCTAGCATGGGACCCTTCTATACATGATTTAATGATTGTTTTTGTATTCCTAGGCTACCCAACTCGATGGAGAGCGGGAAGCCCAGGTGGGATTCATGTCAACGACACATGGCGACGCCTGTGTTAGGTGAGTCGGTTCTGGGTGACTTGATCAAGAACACACCTCCGAATGACTTGATCCGGACAGGTCTTAAAAAGATAAGGATCATCCCAAAAGAAATACTTCACCTATGAGAAGAAACGATTCTTATCTTAGGGGGACCAATGTGCAAGTGTCACACCCATAACCAGATAATTGACAATGTCAACAAACCAAGGTTCACTAGACACTGCCATCAAAAACTCAACAAAAAAGTTCTCGTTGACTGGAGAATCAACAGTCAAGGAATTAGGCAGCCAGGATAGATGGTCTGCAACCAAATTTTCACACCCTTTCTTATCCCTAATTTCAAGATCAAATTCCTGCAATAAGAGGACCCACCTAATGAGGCAAGGCTTGGCATCTTTCTTCTGAATAAGAAATTTGATAGCTGCATGGTCAATGTAAACAATCACATGTGAGCCTATCAAGTAGGGCCTGAACTTCTCTAATGCAAACACAACAGTTAAAAATTCTTTCTCAGTGGTGGTGTAATTAAACTGTGCATCATCAAGAGTCCTACTTGCATAATAAATCACATGGGGAAATTTGTTGATTCTTTGCCCAAGAACAGCCCCTATAGCAAAATCAAAGGCATCACACATAAGCTCAAATGGCACTGTCCAATTTAGAGCTTGAATAATGGGGGCTAAGGTCAATGCTCTTTTCAATTGCTCAAAACTCTTATGACACTCAGGGGAGAAATCAAATGGGCAGTCCTTTGCCAAAAGGGAAGTTAGAGGTCTAGCTATCTTGCTAAAGTCCTTAATGAACCTTCTATAAAAATCTGCATGACCTAGAAAAGATCTAATATACTTCACACTCTTGGGTGGTGGTAAATTAACAATACGGTCCACTTTAGATCTGTCAACCTGAATCCCTTCTTTGGACACAATGTGACCAAGAACTATGCCTTGCTTGACCATAAAGTGGCACTTCTCCCAATTCAAGACTAAGTTCTTTCCTATGCATCTGTTAAGAACCAAAGAAAGATGATGCAAGTAATTAGAAAAGGTAGAGCCGTGAATAGAAAAATCATCCATAAACACCTCTACAAAATGCTCTACCATATCAGAAAAGATACTTATCATGCACCTTTGGAATGTAGCAGGGGCATTGCATAGCCCAAAAGGCATACGCCGGTAAGCAAAAGTTCCATAAGGGCATGTGAATGTGGTCTTCTGTTGGTCCTCCAAAGCAATAGGGATCTAATTATAGCCTACATATCCATCAAGAAAATAATAATATTCATGGCCAGCTAGTCTCTCTAACATCTGATCAATAAAAGGCAAGGGGAATTGGTCCTTCCATGTTGCCGCATTCAGTTTCTTGTAGTCAATGCACACTCTCCATCCCGTTTGGATACGGGTTGGAATCAATTCATTACTTTCATTTTTAACTACAGTGACTCCTCCTTTCTTTGGCACAACATGCACAGGACTCACCCATTGGCTATTAGAAATAGGATAAATTATGCCATGATCCAAGCACTTTAGGATCTCTTTCTTGATTGCCTCTTTCATCACAGGATTAGCCCTCCTTTGGGGTTTGGAACTCTCCATCAGATGAATATGATGTTGAACAATGGAGGGGCTAATACCTTTAAGGTCTGACATGGTCCAACCTATGGCTTCCTTATGTTCTTTCAGAAGCTTGATCAACTCTTCTTCTTGAATAGAAGTCAAATCAGAAGCAATAATTACAGGGAGAGTGTGATCTTGCCCTAGGAATGGAGGTTGGAGGGCAATGGTTTCAACTCCAATGTGGGGGGCTCAATAATACAGGGTTTGGGAATGGAGGTGGATAGGGGTCTAAGGGGCTCCAATGGTGGTTGGATGTTCCAGACCTCAGCTAAGGTGGTATCATCAACACCTTCCAATTCCTGCATGCATTCCTGAAATCCCGAATCAAAATCAATCTCAAAGAAAGTGTCAACATCATTGGGAAATCCCTGAAGCATATATACGTTTTCATCAATATCAGGTTGTTTGTCCAACCTAAACACATCAAAGTCCACAGAAGTATTCCCAAAAGATAGTTTCATGAGACCATTCTTGCAATTGATTAAAGCATTACTGGTAGCAAGGAAGGGTCTACCCAGTATGATTGGGATTTGGTCCTTGAAATAGGTAGTAGGTTGGGTGTCTAAGACAATAAAATCCACAGGGAAAACAAATTCTCCAACCTTTAATAGGACATCCTCAACCATCCCCTTAGGAACTTTAACCGACCTATCTGCAAGTTGAAGAGTAATTCTGGTGGGTTTCAGTTCTCCTAATCCTAGTTGTTGGTAGACATGAAAGGGTAACAGGTTCACACTTGTACCAAGGTCCAATAAGGCATCATCAATGGTGGTGTTGCCTATAGTGCAAGAGATTGTGGAGCTTCCAGGATCCTTATGCTTGGCTACTACTGGCTGTGCGATGAGAGAACTAATGTGAGTAGCCAAGAATGCCTTTTTGGGCAAATTGGTGGTCCGCTTTTGGGTGCATAAGTCTTTGAGGACTTTAACATAAGTGGGGACCTGGGCTATAGCATCCAGTAAAGGGATATTCACCTAAACCTGCTTAAAAACATCCAATATTTTCTCCACAGAAGGAGACTTCTTGCTGACCAACCTATTTGGGAAAGGATCAGGGGTGGTCCTTTTCACTTTCTCAATAGAATCATCTTTGGTTTCCTCAACCAAATCATCTGGAATATCTTCAAGTTCATCAGATGAACCAGGAATAGAAAGCACTACAATGGCCTCTTCAGAAGGGGGAGAGACAACAGGTGTATGAGATGGTAAAGACTGAGGAATACTAACCTGTTGATACTCACGGCTACTCCTTAAAGCATATACTGCATTTATCTGATTGGAGGGCCCTTGATGCTTCTGGCCTGGTACAACATTGAGCTGAGGAGCTTAGGTACCTTACTGTATTAGAGCTTGATGTCTAGGATTTGGCTCAGGTTGGCTAGGCAATTTCTCCATTTCCCTCTCATGCTGTATTAGAGCTTGATTTCTCCATATTATTGTGGCTTATCATGAGAAGGGCTATCCAATTTTCTAGCTCACTTATTCTTGTTGCTTCTCATGTATTGGTAAACCATGGGGGTGGCTAATAAGGTGCAAGGAGAGGAGCCCTAGCAGCATTTATTGGAGGTCCTAAATGAGGACGAGGGGGAAGGGGGTAAGGAGACATACCTTAGTTTTGTGGTGCAAAGTTGGGCCTTTGGAGACCAAGCTGACCTTGATGGTGAAAGTTGGATGGGCCTGCTTGGTTCCCTTGATTTCAGGAGAAATTGGAGTGATTTCTCCATCCTGGATTGTAAGTGTTGCTATATGGATTATTTTGGTAAAGAGCACTCACATTCTCAGTGTTGGAATTACCCACAAAGATGTTGGGGCATTCCTCCAAAAGTTGTCCAGGTGTATGGCACTAACTGCATATTGACACATGGTTGACCTGGTTAATCGGTAAAGGCTCTTTAGGGACAATGGACTCTAACCTCTTGATGAGGCTATCTAGTTTGGCTTCCTTAGCTGGCACACCCTCAATGAGGTAACCCTTAGTGGTCCTTTCAGCCTCTTGGGAGGACTCCCACTCCTTAGTCTTTTCAGCAAAGTTGGTCAAGAATGTCCAGGCCTCATTCTCATTTGTAAAAGAGGTAAAGCCTGTAGGACACATAGATTCTAAAAGCTACTTGGTCTGAAAGTCTATGCCCTCATAAATAATTTGGCAAAGCTGGCACAAATCAGTACCATGATGCGGGTATTCTAAAAGGAAGTCCTTGAATCTTTCCACGAACCTAGAGAAGGACTCATGTTATTTCTGCCTAAATTGGAGGATGTCACTCTTCAGTTTATTAGTCTTGTGAAGGGGGAAAAATTTTCTCAAGAAGACAATGGTGAACTCATCCCATGTAGAAATGGAATTAGTTGGTAGTCCATAGAGCCACTTCTTAGCCTAGTCCTTTAGGGCAAAGTTAATAAACCGGAGCCTCACTGCATCAGCAGTTAAATTTTGAACCTTAATTAGAACATAGACCTCCTCAAATTCTCTAAGGAAAAGATAGGCATCCTCATTATCCATCCAATGGAAGTGAGGTAGTATACTAATGAAGTGGGTCTTGAGTTTATAGTTGTTCCCTGTAGCAACTGGCAGATTGATCCATGAAGGCTGTGCAGCCCTAGCAAAGTAAAATCTATCCATAAGAGTCTTGGGTTGTTGGTCACCCATGGTCAAAGGTGAGGTCAAAGGTGGTGGAGAAGGTGGTATTCTAATAAGATGGTTGCTCGAGTCACGGGTCCACACTATTGTCACCTAAATTAATATGAAGTCTCCTTTAGAAAAATTAAAGAAAAATAAAAGACTAGAAAAAAATCACCAAAAACAAGAGGGAGTCCAAGGTAGATAGTGCATCTGTCCCTCAAGAATCGAAACAGTGGTTCTAAAACTGTAAGGTTGCCATATAGGTTGACAGCAAGGGAATCCGTATAGTCTTCATGAGCCACCTACGGGCGACTCCAAGTGGATTCTGATGTAGAGTGGAGGACTACTATACGTTTCTGTTTCCAATAGCACTCACTATGTCGCTTTCCTGTTATCAAAGTTGGCCACCTCCAAAGATAAGTCACATGCCAATCCACCCAACCAAGTCAAGATGTAGCGTCATAGATAACTTAATCCTATAAGGGATACTAAAAGAGGTAGGGTTTGAGCATATGAAGGACTTTAGATTGGGCGCACAGTCTTTGAAACAGAAGAGAAACAAGATGAGGTTTTAAAACTTTTTTTTTCTCTTTTTTTTTTTCAGAAAATGAAGGGGAGAAAGAGAAGAAACTAAAGCACTAAGAATTACTTAAAAATCAAAAAAATAAAGTGGACAATAATCTCCCCGGCAACGGAGCCAAAAACTTGTTTGCACAAACTAATAACTGCAAGTGTACGGATCAATCGTAGCTACGGGTCGAACTCAAGGAGATGTACGCCACTCTATTTTACTCACTTTAAAGCAATGCAAAGTGAACCAAATTAATTATAATGTTGAATTAAACTAACTAATGTATCCTAACTCACAAGCATCTAGCGAATCGAATCCTAACACACATCCATTTAATGAAATTACTCATCTAACGAATTGAATTGGCATGAATTGATTGGCATCCTAACACATATCCATCTAACCTATCAATACTAACGCGGATTTGAAGGAATAATGCGCAGCCACAGACCACAACCATATAAAAAAAAAAACAAAAGGGGAATGAGGCTAAGATATTAGAGAGGTGAAACCCGAAGGTGCTTGAACCAGACTGAAGTTGCTTCTCTACCACACTTGAAATGGCGCTACCAAATCTGAAATTAAAACAAAAATAATTAAATTAAAATCCTACCATAATGCATGATAATAATAGTGAATAAAAAAAAATAACATCTTAAAAACATGATTGAATTAGAGAAGTAGAGAATGAGAATAAAAATAAAAAGTGAAGAATGAGAGTCCTACTAGAATGGATGGAGTAAAGGGGATGAGAATACTAATAAAATAAAAATAATAGAAGAAGAAAGAGGTAGAGAATAAGAAGAAAAAATTAGAAACTAGAAGAATTAAGAGGTTAAGAAGAAGAAGAAAATAAAAATAAAAATAAGAACTAATACTCCCTTCTACCAAAGTTGAATTTACATAAATTAATTAGGCTTTGCATGAATATAATTTGATGAAGCTTGAACACTTGAATAATCCTTGCATGGCTTCCTCTTCCAAATCTCCAAGTCTTCTCACAAACTTAGGAACTTAGACTAAAAAACTTTAAAACTAAACTAGAATTAAGATATTACAACCATATTGAAGACATAAATTGAAATTAAAGCTTGAATTAAAATCATTACAACCATGGAATTAAACTCATGAAATCACACTCAGAACTAGAAAGCCAAAAATCACAAATTAGAAGAAGAAGAAGAAGAAATTTACTAAGCAACTGAACAAGTTGCAAGCCTAGAGCTATGGGGTATTTATAGGGGGAAGAGAAGAGAAGAGAGGAGAGGGAGAGAGGCCTCCATAGTTTTGGGGGCTTCTCTCCTTCTAAAACCGTGGAGGGGAGGGAGAAGACAATCTCCAAATAAAAATATTCCCCTCTCCTTCCTTTACAATAAGGCTTGAACCCCAAGAAAAAAGAAAAAATAGAAAGTGGGAGAGATAAAAATCTAAGCTACATAAATCTTCCATTTTTCAAAAATTGAACTTTCTATTTCTATTCTTGTGCTTCCTTTTCTTTGCAGGTTTCTTCTCCAAGCAATGAGATCAAAGCATCTTTAACTTTTCAACCTTCCATAAATGACAGAATATTTTTTAAAAGAAAACTATCCAAAGTCAAATCCCAAAAGTACCCTTGGAAAGTTGGAGGAGAGAGAGAATAAGGGTGATGACTAGGATTCCACTCAACAATAAATCAAATACCCAAGCTATCCTCTTTCAAAAATTGTGGAGGGTGCACCCTTTAAAAATCGTGGAACCCTGGTGCACCCCAAAAAATCGTGGAAGCTTGACAGTGTGGGTCTCCCATGTGGGTAGCAGCTCTTCTCTCTCTTCAAGATTGAAAAATTATCAAAACGGTCTTGTACTTGCAGTAGATCTCCACCACTGATTAGAAATGTCTTCTTTAATGTCAAAAGTACCCTTGGGAAGTGGCAGAATGGCTATGGGCTTGCATTTTCTGACCCATTATCCTTTCTTAGCCTGAAAAGAATAATCAACTGCATGGAGGCCTAGATAAATGCGTAACTAAATTCTGTCACATCCATCTTGCTCAAAATTTAGTCTTGAACACAACCATGCAAAAACATTGGGCAGCTTTACGTGTAAATTTGGGCATGCAGCCCTCAATAGTCCAGAATGGTAATAAATAGCCCAAAAACCTGAAAAGCACAAGAAAGCACCGAGTAACTCTATCCAATGTGGTAAAATGCATGCTTTATGCCCTAAGATTTCACACATAAATGTGCTCATCATCGTCATTTGACCGAAGTCGTAACAATGGAGAGAACGTCTTGACCCAACCAGCGGAGTTGGAGATAAACCTCCTAAGAAAGATTATTTGCCCCAAGAATTTTTTACGCTCCTTCTTGTTCCTAGGAACTAGCGCCTACATGATTGCCTTAGTCTTATTCTTATCGACCTCAATTCCTTTCTGGTGGATGAGGAAACTGAGGAAATTCCCTGCTGACACCCCAAAAGCGCACTTAAGGGGATTCATCTTTAGGCCATGGTGTCTCATCCGCTCAAAGGATCTCCAGAGGTAGTCGAGGTGCTCCCCCTGATTCATAGACTTGACCACAACATCGTCAATATATACCTCCAAAAAATGACCAATCATGTCATGGAAAATGAGATTCATTCCCCTTTGGTAGGTGGCCCTAGCATTCTTTAAACCGAAGGGCATCACAACCCACTCGAACGTCCCAAGAGCCCCGAGACATCTAAAGGACACATCCTCTTCGGCAATCAATATTTGATTGTAACCTGAGTAGCCATCCATAAATGATAGAATCTGGTGTTTTATGGCCAAATCGACTAGCATATCTGCCATCGGCATTGGATACTCATCCTTGGGTGTTGTAGTATTCAGGTCTCGGAAGTCTATACGGACGCTCAACTTCCTGTTCTTCTTAAGGACGGGAACAACGTTTGCTAGCCACTGGACATAGCGATTTGGGCGAATAAACCCTGCCTTAAGAAGCCTCTCAATCTCGTCCTTAATTTTTGCCACCACCTCAGGCGCCATGCGCTTAGGGAGTTGCTTGTCCTGTTTATACCCTTCCAGGATGGGTAAGCGATGCTCTACAAGACTCCGGCCTAATCCAGGTAATTTGGTATAATCCCAAGCAAAATAGTCTTTATATTCCATTAAAAGGTTTACAATTGACGCCCGGAACCCTGAATCAAGTAGGCCACTAACAAACGTCGGCCCCTTGACATCCTCAGAGCCTAAATCAATCTCCTTGAGTGGGTCTTGGACCTCGGCTAACGTCTCCTCCATCTTGGGTGGCGCCAGCCAAATGTGCTTCAATTCTAAGCCTCAACTTGGGCTCTCACCATTTACAAAGCACTCAACCATGTGGGCCTGAGCCAGAACCAAATGTTGTTTCAGACTATAGAGGCTCAGCCTTTTTATTATATCTACTGCTACGCCTTCCTTCTTAGATCTCCTATCCATCAAACTTGACTTTGCTCAGTGTAAGCCCGTCAATGCCTGACGGCCTAAAGAGCCCAGAAAGGGCATAGCTCAACTACTCAGCATCCTTGGCCACTGTCGAGGTCGTTGCCTTCGCCATTGGTCTTTCGCACTCGTCCTGATCGACGAACGTAATGGGGGTGATCTCTCCACCATAGAGCCTGGCCTCTGCGTGATTCGCATTGACGAGGAAAGGCCTGTTGTTGGCACTCACCCACTCGATCTTTCCTTTTTCATTCTAGAAGACTAACACCTGATGGAGAGACGATGGGATGCAGCTGTTGCCGTGGATCCAATCTCGCCCTAGCAAAGCATTATAGTCAGCATCAGCATCCATGACAAAGAAAGCAATCAAGGATTCTTTTCCCCCAATCCTGAGATCAATCAGGAGTATGCCTTTGGGTTTGAAAGCCCCGCCCAAGAAGTTGGTAACTGAAATGTCTGCCCACAGGAGCTTGGCCTCGTCAGGGCCCAGACGCTTCATCATCCTCGAGGGGCATATGTTGACTGCGGCTCCATTGTCAACCAAAACTCGTGAAATAGACTTATTGTTCATCTGGACATTGATGTACAAAGGCTTTAAATGTTGTGTCATCTCTTTGCTTGGCTTCTCAAAACTCACCCTCGATTGGGTGGACTGCTACCCCTTGGCCAAAGGTCCTGGGTCGGTTACATCGATCGTTAACAAACCATGAGAAGCGGGGCCTTTGATTATGCTTTGGGGATCAACGCCCATAATCAGAGGGCCACTGTCCTCTTCCTCAACTCCTCATCAACGATGTCCACCACTTCACAACTTGACTTGTTGGTCGGGGCCTTGAACGAGACTAGGGTCTTAACCGGAATCATAACGATCATCATGGTCTAGATGTATCGTTGAAGCTCAGAATCATCGGTGTACTCCTACTTCAAATAATTGGACGTTCCCTTCTCAGGGGAAGAAGAATCCGACTCGGTCTTGCCTCCTTCCTCCCCTTCCAAAGCGAGGTAGCCTGAAGCCAGCTATGGATCCACTTCAAAACTTGCCTCAGACTCCCTACCCCGCTCGGGAGATACAAGCTTTGGCTCGGCTAATAGCTTCTCCTTCCCCTTGGAAGAGGGTCTGGCTGTCTATTAGCTGACTCCCTTGTCGACCTCAGGATGGCTCACGGAGAGCGGGGCCCCAACCTATTCATCTCTCCCTCTCGGGGCCCTGTGTGCCCATCGCCTCTGCTCCTCCTTGGACGGGAATGTGCCCACATGGCCAAGCTGCTCCTCAAGCTAGCATCGCACTGTTGCCTGCTATCTTTACCATCTGCTCTTCTGGGTCTTAGTCATCCTCCTCCCTTGGTCGAAAGGAAACTTTGGATGTCTCGCAACATTCCAATGGTAATCTCTCTCAGCCCTTGATCAGGGAATCACCATCCTAGGTAGATAGGGAGTGGAAAACCTTCTTAGTGAGCCCTCTAGTGCCTCCTGCACTGGCAAGGCGACAACAAATCGTAAAAGTGTTGGCACCAATGCTGACGGCCTTGCCACATGGTCCTTGGCTGATGGCCATGACCGCAGCCTTCTTTCAAGTCTACTGGCTGGCTGGTGGTCCAGACCTTCTTCAACGAACTGTCTTTTAGACCTTGCCCCTGGTTGTTGTTGGGACTTTCCTAACCATCCATGGTTAGACCCAGTGGTGGGATGCCTTGGCCTGACTTATCTGGTAGGCCCTACATCCCGTGCAAACTTTACCTCTCTACCGGTTGGCTAATCGTCCACTGAAGGAGCGCTCGACTCTTCCTGTGGCATATTCTCATACAGCTTCTTGCAATGCACACAAACCCCCCATTGGAACCGTTGGTCTGGCAGCAGGTCAATGGCCTCCGGATTGACTCCTTTCTTCTTCTCCTCGGACAAATGCTGGAGATGCTTCAACGTGACTAGCGGTTCCTTCCTCTTGAGTAGGCACAACTTTGACAGGTCAGCATCCACCATGTTGACCGGTGGGAAAGGGTCCTCATCTACCAGCATGACACCTTTCCCCTTATCTGGGAACTTCAGGCTCCTGTCATTAATAGCTTTCTGCAATCCCATGCGCAGAACAATACAGCCATTAGTATTATGAGTGAAAGAGTTATGCCATTTGCAATACCTTTTACCCTTGATCTCCTCGGCCGAAGGTATATGATGTCTTTCTGACAGCTTAATCTGCTTGTTCTTAAGGAGGTGGTCAAAAATCGACTCAGTCTTGGCTATGTCGTATGAATATCTGGACCTACTATCCAGATTCCTGGTGGGAGATGGCTTTGGTGGTGGGCTGGCCCCTGTGCGTTCATCCATGGGAGACAGAGCCTTGCACATGTAGGGCTTCCCTGAGACAATTTCAGCGATGCTAATCTCGCATTCCTCATCGGCCTCGAAATCTAAAAAGTTGACTGGACTGCGGTTAGAAGCCCCAATAATCGCCAAAGCCAGTTGCTTATAGTAGGTTCCTAAGGACGAGGTGTCACTAGTGACTGGGACAACCCATGTCATCCCAACACCTACCAGGATCACAGATACAGTGTCTCGAGCCACAGTCCACCCTGTCATCAAATCATGATAACAACAAGGAACGTACCCAATGTAATAAATCGTTCCAATTACAGAGTTAGAGGATGCGAAATTCAATTAAATCATGAGAATATAAAGCATCGGTTCTCTAATAATAACGCATAGCATAATTTCAATATCTCGTAACCATTCATTTCTCTCTTTATAATTAAACATAAAGTTTATACATGTTTGAAAATGAATACAGAAATTAAATAATTAACGCCGCTAGGGCATCATTCTTGGGTGTACATCGACATCCAAGTCAGATCCACCGGCTCCACTTGATTCGCATACGTATGTGTGCATCAAGAGATTACCTGTATTAAACATTCATTTCTCTCTTTATAATTAAACATAAAGTTTATACATGTTAGAAAATGAATACAGAAATTAAATAATTAACGCCACTAGGGCACCATTCTTGGGTGTACATCGACATCCAAGTCAAATCCATCGGCTCCACTTGATTCGCATACGTATGTGCGCATCAAGAGATTACCTGTATATCAACTAAAAATGGGTTGCGCAACGGGGTTAGCTCCACAAGCTAGTGAGAGAGCAAAGGGGAATGCACATACACACAAACACGCAATTTCAAGCAATTATGATGCATGCTAATGTTAGATTCATTTTCCACCTAGCAAACAATTCTAAGTCAAGTGTATACTACTGTGATAACTCGGGAGACACTGAGGGTCACTTAACATATCGTCCCAGTGAAACCTCAATTATCACACGGGAGCCTACGCTGGTAGAAGCCATCAGACCACCCAGTGGCAGACCCCGATAGCCATCACTACCCCTAACCTGGCCTCTCCCACCTCCACAGGCAATAGGTGCTCAGACTATCCAACACATAAACCCTTGTTGGCAAGGGTCGTAGCATAAGGGAGCAAGAATCCTAGCCACAGATACACTATATGCAAGTCCTATTATCTTGAGAGGTATTCCGGGTGCATCAACATCCCATTCTATCTAGTACCCGGGTACCAGCACGGCACAACGCATACAGATCAGGATGGCAAATAATAAGTTTCAAAATTAAATTCTGGGGCTCCGATACCGGCACACCCGACAGGGTAACCCGATACATTAGTGAGAATAATATCGCATCACATTCATAATAGTTAACATTTGAGACAAATAATGCAATGTGCATAATGTTTATATTTTAAATAATAGAATGATCAAGATTGCTTAATATATATATTCAAGCCCAATAAAAACCCACTCACTGAACTCGGGTGTCACCCGGCGTGGTTAACATGAATCTCACCGGTGCACTAGCTATCCATCAAGTTGGGTAGCCTAAAAATATAAAAGCAATCATCAAAAGAGGTATAGAGGGGTCCCATGTTGTGCCCCCAAAGTTAAAATCAAGTTTCAACCAAGACAGCACGGACGGACTCATGGACGAAAGCAACAGGGTGAGTCCGTCCCTGACTCCGTTTATGCCAATAGATCAAAATACAAGGGACTGATCCACGGACGAAATTTCTACTTGGATCCATTCCTGCATCTGTTCAATTTCTGAGACACACCGAGAGCGAGCGGATACACAAACGGATGTGCCATCTTAATCCATCCTTGCATCCGTTCGATCTTTGAGATATTCCCGAGAGGAAACAGACCGACGGGTGGAGGAAACTGAGTAAATCCGTTCCTTCATTTATTCAGGTCCAGTCACTGGGATTATATTGGACGAACTGACAGAGGGAACCATGACAGTGAATCCGTTCATGCGTCCATCAAAAATCTTTTCCAAGATTTTTCAGGGTCTTTCCTCCAGCTTGAAGCCTAGAGTTCACCTTGCACTCAGGGTCATGGAGGGGGTGTCTTAGGTCTCCCTAGGGTCATTAGAACCTAGGCCTACCTCATAGATCCATGATCACATAAGGGCTTAGATCCATTTGGTCCAAGGGTAGGGTTTGATGGTTTAGAACCAAGGATTCAACAGCATTGGCTGCAAAGCAGCTTATGGAACCTTAACTAGGGTTTGGTCTTTACCATTTGAGCTCCCTTAAGGGTCAAGCCTCACCTTGAGTCCCAAATGGAACCCCAGGTTAGCTCAAGCTCAAGGGATCTACTTTAATTAAGAATAGAAAATGGAAAAGTGAGAGGTACCAAGAGTTAGAGCTTACCTTAGTGAGTGGAGCTTCAATCCCAGCCCTAGCCAGCCTTGAAGATCCACCTCCTCTTCCTCTTTCCCTTCCTTTCCTTCTCTCCGTTTTCTTCTTTTCTTCAAGCCTTGATCGGACAGCAAGAGGAGGAGAGGTTAGGGTAGCCAGCCTTCTTGGCATGCCTTCCATATTCTTCCCTTCCCCTCTCATTCCTCTCCTACTTCTATTCCTTCTTCTTCCTTGTCTCTTCTCCTCCACGGTTTGCTTGGGAGAGGGAGAGATAAGAGGATATGAGGCTTATGTTTTATCTTTTAAAGACCAAAAGTGGCCTTAGGTCTTGTTTGTCTAGGTGCCCCTAAAACATTAAGTAGCCTTTTGGGTTTAATAGGGCCTTAGAGATTGTATGGCCATGGTCACAACCTATTAGGTCTATTTAGTTAGGACATGTTTGGGTCAGCCCTAAGTCCTATAAGACCTATTAGCCCTTAAGGTTTATTTGGTTTAAGTTAGGAAAGAAAACTCATTATTTATTTTAAATTAAGTCTTGTGGGCCCACTTTCATGGCCTAATTAACCAATTAATGGTGAGGGTGGGAGTCTAAATTGTCTGAGGGTCTAATTATGGTGTCCGGGACACAGGGATGTGGGTCCGACAGGAAAATAAATCAAAAGGACAAGTAACAGCACGGGCGGATCAGGGGATTCTTGTATGAATATTGTATCTTTTATTGAATTTAAAAGTCTTTACAAGAATTTTGGAGATTGTTTGTCAAGTTTGCCATGCCTAGTTGGATTACTTCTATTGTTTCTAGGTATTTGTTGGGACAAAATCCTCAAATCTTCAATACTTTGGGAAAACTCTCAAAAGCATGTCTAACTTCATTATATGCCCTAAAATTTCATAGAAAGTCATTCCGGTATCATATCCTCAAGCATCCTTTTTTTGTTCATGTGGTTATTAGTACAATCCTTGGAATTTATCCCCTTCGTCTCTATGATAGATGATGTCGTGTCTCTTATTGGGGTCTTTCATTCAACCACTTATTTGTTTGGTGTTGATTGAGGTGTAAAGTAGCTAAAAGGATATGTTGTTCATATTGATCTCATCCCTTCACATCCGTGCCCTAGGGATTTCATATGAATTTGGTATACATATATAACTCTTGTCACTTTTCCCTTAATTTAATCATATCTCCAATGGTATCCATGTTCTATTTTCTCATTGTGTAATCCTTTCATCCAACAATTTCCATATCACTTCGGCATTTTGCTTCTATAATTTTATTTGCTATTCATATCTCATTTATTTCAATTTGGCTTACTATTGTTGTTTTCTTGGGTGGGGTCTTGTGTGTAGGAAAATAGCCAGGGCTCCAAAAAGAAAGAGGGAACTAGCCATAGTGACAGCCGCTCCTACAGCCTATAACGTGGGGAGGTTCATCTCGGCAAAGATCGAGGGAATCTTCCGAGAACACCTCAACAACAGAAAAATCTTAGTGGAGAGGGATATGGTGGTGGAAGAACTTCTTGCTTACAAGGTGGGTGCCAGATTCAGCAAGCTAAAATGGAGTAGCATGTTGACTCACCCAGACTTTTATTACCCCACATTGGTTAGAGAATTCTATTCTAACCTGGTGTTGGTCAAGGAGGATGATGAGGGCGCCAAGTTGACTTCTTTTGTGAAGGGGGTCACAATTGCCTTCAATGAGGTAGAACTGGGGATCCTTCTAGATATTTCTGCAGAGGGAGACAGGGTCTATCATGCCCCTGGTAGTGATCCCAACAGGTGTTTGTCCCCAACAGACAATCAAAAATTGTTCAAGACACTCACCAACAACAAGTACGATGAAAATGAAGATCTTTCCCAGTTTCCTCCTTCTCAATGGGTTCTCACATTCATAGTCAAGACCAATTTGGCTCCTTCCAAGGCACACAACACTCAGCCTCCTTTGATGTCAGCAGCACTAGTAGACTCCCTGTACACTGGCCAGCACATCTGTCTTCCATATGTGATCATCCAACACATGGCCTATGTGGTGCTAAATCCTACTCACAAGAACACTTTTCCATATGGTAGACTGCTTACCCGGATCTTTCTTTGGGATAGACCTCGACCATGAGCCCAAGGAAACCAGCTTTGAGGGGCCTTTTGGGTTCAATGCCATACAGAGGATGGGGTTGTACTACGATTATGACAGTTCTAGGGAGCAGGTAAGATATGGGGAGGGTGAAGGACATAGAGAGATCGATGATGAGGATGGTGATGATGACATCGAGTTCATGGGATCCGGTCCATTTGCTGCGGGAACTTCTGGTGCTCGAGAGGGAGGTGGGAGTGACATTCTACTGGCCATCAGGCGGATGAACCTGAGGATGATGGAGGGCTTTGAAGATTTCAATAAGCAGTTCTCCACTCATGGTCGGCGCCTTGAGGGCATAGAGAAAGGATTGAGCGACATCCACACCTTCCTTGGCCGTGGTAGTGACGATGGCGTAGAGGATTAGCCCACTTCTCTCCCTTAGAAAATTTGAAGTTGTTTTGAATCAGACTTTTCTTTTCTTGTCTTTAGATGTATGTTTGTTGGAACTATTTTTCTTTTTAACTTTCCTTTATTTTCTTGCTTTTCTCTCTTTTTTTTTTAGTCAGTTAATTTGAACAATTTGGAAATGGTGGAAGTATGTACCTTTTTGGTTTAGGATGGATGGCATCATGTATTTTGAGTTGGGAAAGATGAAATCATGTGTTTTGAGTTGGGAAAGACACAATCACTCCCAAACAGGAATTTGGAACAATTTGGAAGTTGAATTTAGTTTTATATATATATGTTTATATGTTTACTTATTTCCCTCTTTTGGATCATTGTTGTTAATTGTGGTTTGGTGATATCTAGTTTATCATTGATTATTTGTGAATGCTCATATCTGATTACCCATCTATTACCTACTTAGAACCCATCAAATCATTAATATAGTTGTTACGTAACAGCTTTTGTTTCAATTCCTAAGTTCAATGTTTGCCTATTATCTTCTAGGTTCTCATTTCACCACAATCAGTCCTCTCCTATGTCTGTATACAATTATTTATGTTCTTGAGATTTTTTTAATTTAGAACCTAATTGTGGAGACTAAATCAAGAGGTTACGCCAAACTATGGTCAGTACAGAGTATCATTGCTCTGATACCACTCTGTCACACCCCCAACCCGATGAAAGATATTTTACAATAAAGAGGGTGACTGGGACAACCATTGTCATCCCAATACCTACCAGGATCACAGATACAGTGTCTCGAGCCACAGTCCACCCTGTCATCAAATCATGATAACAGCAAAGAACGTACCCAATGGAATAAATCCTTCCAATTACAGAGTTAGTGGAAGCGAAATTCAATTAAATCATGTGAATATAGAGCATCGGTTCTCTAATAATAACACATAGTACAATTTCAATATCTCGTAACCATTCATTTCTCTCCTTATAATTAAACATAAAGTTTATACATGTATGAAAATGAATACAGAAATTAAATAATTAACGCCACTAGGGCACCATTCTTGGGTGTACATCGACATCCAAGTCCCAGCCACCAGCTCCACTTGATTCGCATTCGTACATGCACATCAAGAGATTACCTGTATATAAACTAAAAAAGGGTTACGCAATGGGGTTAGCTCCACAAGCTAGTGAGAGAGCAAAGGGGAATGCGCATACACACAAACATGTAATTTTAAGCAATTATGATGCATGCTAATGTTAGATTCATTTTCCACCTAGCACACAATTCTAAGTCAAGTGTATACTACTCCGATAAATCGGGAGACACTGAGGGTCACTTAACTTATCGTCCCAATGAAACCTCAATTATCACATGGGAGCCTAGTGTCATGGCCCACCCAACAAAGGCCCACTGGCCTAACTTGCAAGCCCATGAACTTGGAACTTGGGCTAAGACCAAGTCCATGGCCTAGAACCCTCTACACTAGAAGGGAGTCTTCTAGAACCTCTAGAAGCAAAGATGGTCAAGGAAGTTTCTAGAGAAGCTTCTAGAGAAGCCTTGTAAATAGTTAAGGAATGAGGAGAATTCTAGAGTTCTCTAAGTAGCTAGAATCCTCCACAAAGGAGGTGAGAAGGCTCTAGTCTTTTAGGCTAGAAAGTTCTCCACCATTTGATGGAGGACACTTGTAAATTTCTTAGGCATTCTTTGGGTTTTTGGTTGCCTATAAATAGAGGTGGCCTCATTTGGCCAAGGCACCATCCAACCACCCAACCAACCAACCAAGCAAGTGAGCTATCAAGCCTTGTAATCCAAGCTATTGAGCAATACAAGTTCTATTCTTTCAAACTCTCTTGTGTTCTCTTCCCAAGTCCCTTAAGGTGTGAAGAGAGGCTGACTTAGTGCTAGTGTGAGTGGTAAGTGCCGGCGCAGTAGCTTAGAGAGGTCTAAGTCTATGACAATTGTGGTATCAGAGCTTCGATTGCAAGGGAACATACTTGTGGAATTGACATCATGCCTAACAACTCGGAAGTGCTAGATATGGTGGTGGACGAGCAAGCCCATGGAAGGGAGGCCATTCCCAATAAGGACAAGTGAAAAGGCAAGAGCAAGTCTGTCCATGTTGGTGCTACTGTGGAGCCCCGCTTAGCTCGGGTAGAGCTAGCAACGACCGAGGTGAAGGAATGCCTCGATGTTGTGGAGCAAAGTGGGGAGGAGCTCAAGGGCCAAGTCGTGGAGCTCAAGGAGGAGCTAGTGAGCCAAATGGGGGAGCTCAAGGAGTCCCTACAAAGCACTCTCAACACCATAGTGCATGCCCAACAGGAAGAGCTTGCCACCTTCAAGGCTCAAGTGTAGAAAGCATTGGCCAAGATGGATGCTCGAATCGATGAAGTTCAAGCAGATTGGGCCATGTGTAGGAGGGCAGCGACGGGGGGAGCCACTATCTCACATGAAGTGCCTAGGGTGGAGGTACCAAGGCCCAAGCCATTTGATGGAAAGAGGGATGAGCGGGAAGTCGACAACTTCTTGTGGCACATGGAGGGGTACTTCGAGGCGATGGCACTCGAGGACGAGGCAACGAAGGTACGGATGACTATACTCTACCTCCCCGATGTAGCGACTCTATGGTGGTGCAGAAGACATGTGGATATCAAAAAAGGTATGTGCACCATAGACACCTAGGATAGTTTTAAAAAGGAACTTAAAAGGCAATTCTATCCCGAGAATGCTACTTTCTTGGTAAGAAGGAACATCAAAAGGCTCAAGCATGCTGGGTCTATTTAAGACTATGTCAAAGAGTTCACCACACTTGCACTCGATGTCCCGAGTATGATAGACGAGGAATTATTGTTCAACTTCATGGATGGTCTCCAAAACTGGGCTGCACAAGAGTTGCAACGCCATAGTGTGCAAGACCTTGCTTCAGCCATAGCAGTGGCAAAATCATTGATGGAGTTCCAAAGAGAAGACAAGCCAAGAAAGAGCAATAGTGAGAACGGTGGGAGAGACCAAGGTTCTGACGCTCATCACTCCAAGGAATGCAGTAGCAAACCCTCTTCAGGCAAGGAGGGAAAGCCTCGACTTGATAAGAAGGATAAGTTCAAGCCTAAGGACAAATGTTTCTTGTGCGATGGGCCCCACTGGGCCAGGGATTGCCCAAAGAGGAAGGCCTTAACTGCCCTACTCGAGAAGAAGAGTCAAGAAGAAGAGCCAATTCGTATGGGTTCCCTAATGCAACTTGGTGCCATTAAGGCCAAGGCTGAGGTTAAGGCCACTACTCCATAAAAGGGGTTGATGTACGTGGAGGCGCACATGAACGGGAAGCCCACACGTGTCATGGTCGACACAGGTGCTACCCATAACTTTGTCTCAATGGAGGAGGCAAAGAAGCTTGGACTTAAGGTGTCCAAGGAGGGAGGTTTGCTCAAGGCTATCAACTCCCAAGCTCGTCCCATACAAGGCATAGCTCGAGGGGTCGAGATGCGAATGAGGATGTGGAGAGGCACCGTGGATCTATCAGTGGTGCCCACGGATGACTATCAAGTGGTGCTTGGCATGGATTTCCTTAGAAGGGTTAAGGCTATACCCATGCCATTCATGAACATGGTTTGCATCATGGAGGAAGGTGCCCTATATATGGGCCCAACGGTGTCAGAGACTGAGGAGAGTGCTAAGCTCTTGACAGTGATGCGACTCGAGGAAGAGGGAAAGAAGCTCAAAGACTCCACTCTTGGCGTATCGTCTGGAGCTAAGGAAGACGGCCTTGTAGATGCAGAAGCAAGGCCTATTAAGAAGGCCCTTGATGGATGCAAGGACATCAGGCCATCAGGGATGCACAAACAATCATAACCTAAAGGGAAGGTGGATACGGCCCAGTCTTGCAAAGACAAGACTAATAAGAAGCGAAAGAGAAGGGCTGGTAAAAGAAGGCGATCGATAAGCTTCAAAGGCGGGGACTTAGTGCTCAACAAGTCCCTAAAGGAGGCATCCAAGGAGAAGGCTCATCGATACACTGGCCCATACGAGGTCATGAGGGACAGACATGGAAGACTCAAGTTGTGGCTCAATGGACGTTGTTACTACGCACAAGAAGAGGCTATACAGGCATTCATGCAGGCCATATACAGAAGTTCTCCAAGAAGGTTATGACAAGGGCATCGCCAACTTAGGCGGGGGAGAATGTCACAGCCGGCCCAATAAAGGCCCACGGGCCTAACTGGCAAGCCCATGGACTTGAAACTTGGGCTAAGACCAATTCCATGGCCTAAAACTCTCTACACTAGAAGGGAGTCTAGATATGTTCTAGAACCTCTAGAAGCAAGGATGGTCAAGGAAGTTTCTAGAGAAGTTTCTAGAGAAGCCTTGTAAATAGTTAAGGAATGAGGAGAATTCTAGAGTTCTCTAAGTAGCTAGAATCCTCCACAAAGGAGGTGGGAAGGCTCTAGTCTTTTAGGCTAGAAATTTCTCCACCATTGGATGGAGGACACTTGTAAATATCTTAGGCATTCTTTGGGTTTTTAGTTGCCTATAAATAGAGGTGGCCTCATTTGGCCAAGGCACCATCCAACCACCCAACTAGCCAACCAAGCAAAGAGCTATCAAGCCTTGAAATCCAAGCTATTGTGCAATACAAGTTCCATTCTTTCAAACTCTCTTGTGTTCTCTTCCCAAGTCCCTCAAGGTGTGAAGAAAGGCTGACTTAGTGCTAGCGTGAGTGCTAAGTGCCGGCACGGTTGCTTAGAGAGGTCTAAGTTTGTAACACTACGCTGGTAGAAGCCATCAAACCACCCAGTGGCAAACTCCGATAGCCATCACTACCCCTGACCTGGCCTCTCCCACCTCCACAGGCAACAGGTGCTCAAACTATCCAACATATAAAGCACTATTGGCAAGGGTCGTAGCATAAGGGAGCAAAAATCCTAGCCACAGATACACTATATGCAAGTCCTATTGTCCCGAGAGGTATTCTAGATGCATCAACGTCCCATTCCAACTAGTACCCGAGTACCATCACGGCACGGCGCATACAGATCAGGATGGCAAATAATAAGTTTCAAAATTAAATTCTAGTGCTCTGGTACTGGCACACCCAGCACCGTAACCTGATGCATTAGTGAGAATAATATCGCATCACATTTATAACAGTTCACATTTGAGATAAATAATGCAATGTACACAATGCTTATATTTTATATAATAGCATGATCAAGGTTGGTTAATATATATATTCAAACCCAACAAAATCACCCAAAACCCACTCACCAAACTCGGGTGTCACCCGGTGTGGTAGACATGAATCTCATCGGTGCACCAGCTATCCATCGAGCTAGGTAGCCTAAAAATATAAAAGCAACCATCAAAAGAGGTATAGAGGGGTCCCATGTTGTGCCCCCAAAGTTAAAATCAAGTTTCAAACAAGACAGCATGGACGGACTCATGGATGGAAGCAACAGGGTAAGTCCATCCCTGACTCTGTTCAGGCTAACAGGTCAAAACACAAGGGACAGATCCACGGACGGAAATTCTGCTTGGATCTGTTCCTACAACTGTTTGATTTTTGACACACATCCGAGAGTGAGCGGATCCATGGATGGATGTGCCATCTTAATCCATCTTTGCATCCATTCGATCTCTGAGACATTCCCGAGAGGAAACGGACCCACAGGTGGAGGCAACAGAGTAAATCCGTTCCTTTATCCGTTTAGGTCCAGTCACTGGGATTATACTGGATGGACTGACGGAAGGAACCACGACGATGAATCCTTTTGTTCATCCGTCTGAAATATTTTTTGAGATTTTTCAGGGTCTTTCCTCTAGCTTGAAGCTTGGAGTTCACCTTACACTCAGGGTCATGGAGGGGGTGTCTTAGGTCTCCCTAGGGTCACTAGAACCTAGGCTTACCTCATGGATCCAAGATCACGTAAGGGCTTAGCTCCATTTGGTCCAAGGGTAGGGTTTGATGGTTTAGAACCAAGGATTCAGCAGCATTGGCTGCAAAGCAGCTTATGGAACCTTAATTAGGGTTTGGTCTTTACCATTTGCAGCGCTCCTTCAAGGGTCAAGCCTCACCTTGAGTCCCAAATGGAACCCTAGGTTAGCTGAAGCTCAAGGGCTCTACTTTAATTAAGAATGGAAAATGGAAAAGAGAGAGGTAACAAGAGTTAGAGCTTACCTTGGTGAGTGGAGCTCCAATCCCAGCCCTAGCAAGCCTTGAAGATCCACCTCCTCTTCCTCCTTCCCTTTCGTTCCTTCTCTCCTTCTTCTTCTTTTCTTCAAGCCTTGTCCGAACAGCAAGAGGAGGAGAGGTTAGGGCAGCCAGCCTTCATGGCATGCCTTCCATCTTCTTCCCAACACCTCTCATTCCTCTCTTACTTCTACTCCTTCTTCTTCCTTGTCTCTTATCCTCCATGGTTTGCTTGGGAGGGGGAGAGATAAGAGGAAATGAGGCTTATGTTTTATCTTTTAAAGACCAAAAGTGGCCTTAGGTCTTGTTTGTCATGGTGCCCCTAAAACACTAAGTAGCCTTTTGGGTTTAATAGGGCCTTAGGGATTGTTTGGCCATGGTCACAACCTATTAGGTCTATTTAGTTAGGACATGTTTGGGTCAGCCTTAAGTCCTATAAGACCTATTAGCCCTTAATGTTTGTTTGGTTTAAGTTATGATGGAAAACTCATTATTTATTATAAATTAAGTCTTGTGGGCCCACTTTCATTGTCACACCCCAAACCACCCCTAGGAGGATTAGGTAGGTGACCCGAATTGCGTAACGGTAATCTGCCAAATCCCACGGATCTAGAAGCAGTTATTACATTCATGGGTCCACATTCATCACATTACTATAGGTAAGATCAGAGTGCTGCAGATAAACTACAATTATAATAACAAAGAGGAAGCATAGCGATACGGGAAATGATGATAATATATACATACATGTGATTGTTCTGGTACATTTCCCAAACTACCCACAAACTGAAAAGTAAAGCTGACAAGAAACAAAACCAAAGAAAATACATACATATACATATATATACAGGGTGAGCTGACTCAACCCCAAAAAGAAGGTAAAAAGACTACAACAGAACCACTGGCAGAACGGGAATAAACTCCTAAACAAAACAAAAAGGAGTCCCCAAGATAAAAAGCATCAAGTGCACTCTTCAAAGATCTTCATTAATGACCACCGAGAATGCATGCATCATCGGCACCACCTCCGTCGTGGTCCACACCAATATCAACATAATAACCAGGGCTCTCCTCCTCGTAATGAGCCTCCATGTAATGGGGGCATCGATCTGTAAAATTATCTAAAGAAAAACATATATAACAGAGTGTGAGCTCCCACTAAGCCCGTGAGCAAAACATATCATCATGCATGCACATGCAACCACAATTGTCAAACCCTGCTCCTGACTGGTTGGATTTTTGATTGAAGGGTAGGAACCCCTGACTAGGTAACCAGGATCACTGTGGAGCATCACTCCACTCAATGAGATCAATGAGAATACTTTGAACAGGTTTCCCTATATACCTGTTAGAAGATGGATAGCAGACCCCTGCAACTGTGCAGCTCATAGCTTGATAAATGGTTTGGATCCTAGGTAATCTCTCTCCCCAAACAATGGTACCCACCTCTAAGGAAGTGTGTAAAATCCCCTATGAGGCATGTGGGGACAAAGCCCTGACCAAGGGTCAAACCCCTGTGCAAGCCCCATTGAATTTCAGCTTACTGGAATTCTCTGGGCGATGCAGCAACGCCCAGTGACATTGCCCAGTGGCTGTTTTTGTATATTTTATTGATTTTTAATTATGGGGACCACCCAATAAGAACATGGCCACCCTCCACTGATAAAGGGAAGATTGAGGGACCACCTCACACCCTCAGTTCACTATGGACCCCACCAGTGTGCCCAGAATCAGTCAGAATCAGTTTAAAAACTGATTTTTAAAAGAGGCCTTCCCAGGCAAACAAGCCTCAGTAAAGGCTGAGCCTATAAATAGGTGGCCCTGGGCTCATTTTAGAGCCCTTGTCATATCTGAAATCCGTGGGAGAGAAAGGAGAGAAAGAAGAGAGGAAGAAGAGGGGAAGAAGAGGAAGGGGAAGAAGAAAGAAGAAGGAAGAAGGAGAGGGAGCTGCTGCCACCCATCCTAGCTGGAAACCGAGCCCCCTCTCAGGCCATTTCAGGTATAAAACACCCCCCTATGCCTGTTGTCCCCATCCCTTCTCTATGTATGATGTGTTCTTGCACTCTGGGCAACCCGGAACAGCTAGGGTTTGCCCAGAGCACCTCCAGATCTACCATGCAGACCTTGTGCATGGAAGATCTAGGATTTTTATTGAATTTCATCATTCTATTATGTTGTTCTTATGAGCCAAAGCTGGCTGTGCATAGCTGCATTGCCTAGCCTTGCTCTTGTTGGACTAAATGGAACCCTAAGTGTAAGCCATGGCTGCAGAGATCAAACCTTAGGTGGTTGCAGCCTTAAACCACTATTTTACACCCATTTCCAATCCTACATGTGGCTGGAATCGAATTCTAAGTGTTGAGAAAACCCTGTGATACTATTCACTGGGCTGTCTGGGCAGCCGCCAAATGGTGGCCCTGATGGATGATCCATTTGGATCAAGAGGTAGGTCACCCCAGGGGCTACCTAATCCCCCAAACATGCAGAGGATCAGAATTGGGAATAACCTAAAAAGCCCAGCCTAGGGAATTTTGCCCAGCATCGATTTACAGCCTCTGGGCAATGCACTGGGCGATGTAGACATCGCCTAAAGCCATCCCCCAATGAATGGAAAGTTGTTGTATTGTTGATCTGACTTTGGGGAATCTCACCCAATGGCCTTTAGACACTGTGGAAGGTTGGGAAATGACCAAAAAGCCCTTCCCCACATCTATCCTTAATTGGAGAATGCTTGGGAACCCAAGTGGGCCCCGCAAGTAAAAGAAACCCTACTGTGCTTGGGCCTATAGCACAGGCAAGCTGTGGACAGCACCATGGACCTAATCTAACCTAGGGTCAGGTACAACCATTGAAATGACTATTTTACCCTTTATGCCACTGACACTGGTTGAAGCACTGGGACATGAGCCTAAGGCCCAGTGCAAGCCCTATGATCCCAAATATGTACCAATCAAATACTGGGTCAAACCAGTAAGATTAGGTTAACCCTAGGAGTACCAGTGATAGACTGAAACCTTAATATAACAACTTTTTATTTACATCTAGGAATTGATCCCATGCTCGAGGACAACAATCAGACTACTGTTGGAACTGAGTTTGCTAGCGAGTATCTAGAACCCAACTCAGGTTAGTGAATAATGTTATCATGTGTGCATGTGTAATTATGATACTATGCCGGCTAATCAGAATTGAATCATATATGTTGTGTTATCTATTTCTGTTCAAACTACTCAAATCACGGCATAATGACTGTCTATTGATCAACACTGTGAATTCTTGTATGATGATTGTGATTGTTAGACTAGATGCTATAGTTGGCTTGGAAATGAGGCACGTGGTAGCCCATAGTATGGGATGCGGTTGATACCACCTGACTCATATGATGCCATATAGACATGGGGCTAGAGTTTCATCACCCGTGCTACGCACCCTTGCCAACAGGGGTTAAGGTGTTGGATGCCTGTGGGGGCGACCATCAGAAAAAGAGAAAAGAGAAAAAGGAATGAATAGAACACCGGAATGGTGCATGAAATGAAAACAACACTGGAATGGTGAATATGGGTTATGAGCCAGAAAAGAAAAGAAATGGATTATCCCACGGGTTAATCATAGAGGGATGGTCAAGCTAACCTTGGTGACTGATGCGGGGGCTGACTGGTCCTCTCTGACAACTCAAGGGGTGTATCACGGGAAGGGGTTAGAAGCCTGCACCAGGGATACATGTATTCGGGATTGTAGTAGCACTAACCTGACTTAGTTGTATTGTTAGGTGCCTAATAAAAAATCTGGACTTGCACATCATATAGGATCATATAAACTGTGAATTGTGATTGCATGTGCATGCATGATTGATGTTATTTTCTCACGAGCTCGGTGGGGCTCACACTCTATTGTACAATGCTTTTTTTTCTTAGATGATTTTGTAGATTGATGCCAGTGTGGCATGGAAGCTTATCTTGAGGAGGAGAATCCTGGTTGTTACGATGATGTTGGTGTGGACCCCGACGGAGGTCATACCGATCCTGCATACTTTCTCGGTGGTCATTGATGAAGACCTTGAGTACTTCTGATGTTTTGTTGTGGGAACTCCTTTTTGTTTTGCTAGGAGTTTTCCCCGTTCTGACTGTGGATCAGTTGGAGTTTCTTTTTACTTCTTTTTTTTGGGGTTGAGTATGCTCACCCATATATGTCTATGTATGTTGTTCTGTACTTACAGTTTGGTTTCTTTGTTTGTGGGTGGAGGTAAATGTGCAAACTATCTTATGTATATATTATCACCATTTCCGCGTATCGCTATGCTTCCTTTTATTATAGAATTGTAGTTCTTTTTTCTTTAATACTCTGATCTTACTTAGGGTAATGAGATGAATGTGGTTTCGTGAATGTAAGCACTGCTTCTAGATCCGTGGGATTTGGCGGATTGCCGTATGCAATTCGGGTCACCTACCCAATCCTCCTAGGGGGTGGTTTGGGGTGTGACAGAGCTTAGTATCAGAGCGTGAAGCTCTTCTTACATTCATGGAGTGCAGACTAGGATTAATAAGTTTGAAATAATAAAATATGTAATAATTAAAAGCTACAGGGGAGGTAGATGCGATTAAATAAAAAGGTGCACAATTTCCATTAAATAAAAGATAATTGTGGCCAAGCCACTACATAAGTTTCATTGGTAAACTGAAAGTTTAACAAAGTACATAGCTGTTTAAAAAAAAAAAAAAAAAAACATAAAAATTTGAAACATTCTAAAAAAAAAATAGTACATAAGCCAAGCATAGAAAATAAAAAGTAATCATAACCACAAAGCATAAAATGTCTGGAGCTGCACTAAAGCTACTCAGTCGGAGGTAAGTAATCTGGAGGAGGGTGTGTCTGGCGAGAGTTAATTCCGTAGAATCTGTCCCAGAAATCTAGTTGCTGCTCAACAGATCCTACTATTCTCCCCAAGGAAGCGAAGCCCTGGTCCATCCTGGTCCCCACGTCTGAAAGTTGAGTGCGAAGGCTTTGGAAGTGTGTCATCATCTGAGCCCACTCTGGAGGTCCTGGAACCTGAGAGCTAGTGGATCCGATCGTCTCATATGTAGGTAAGTCAGTAAACTGAGTGTCAAAACCCTTGAAGTCACCTGGACCTAAACCCTGCTCCTCTACATGTATGCCCTGGGTAGCTACCCCAATGTCTCCCTGCTCCATCCCCTGCACCTCCTCATCGTGCACATCATCACCATGCTCCACTCCATGCTCCTCTCCCTACTGCATCCCCATCTGCCCCTCATCCTCTGGTGGATCCTCCTCAGGCACCTTCATCTTTAGAATGGAAATCTTATCTATGGGCCTGGATCTGGTCTTATCAACATACTCACCCTCCAATGGAACCCTAAAATACTGAAAGACCAAAGTGAGGAACTTCCCGTAGGGAAGGTTCCCATCAGCTGGGTTCCGTGCATGGTAGAGCATCACCTGTAGAAGAAGATATAGGAGGTTTATGACTGGACCCCCCCTTCCCAGCTCCTAGAGGACAGTAGGTAATATATGTCCTCATCATAGATATACTGCCCCTGTTCCCACCTTTTGGGTAAATATTGTAGGTTACACACCTACTAATCACCCTAGCACTTGGCCTGTAAGAGGTCTCAGACTTAGGCGTGTCCGGAGAACCTGTCAAAGCTTTGAAGACTGTCCTCTTAGTCTCCAAAGAAAACATCTCAGATATATCCATGCGAGGCTGATAGTAAACCCTCTCTCCTGTGTCTGGTAAGCCCAAAATCTCTGCCAATAGGGTAGTGGTCAGCCTTATATCCAGTCCCTTCACCCTACTTTCCACTCCAAACTCCTGGGCACTAGAAGGCCCCAGGTTACAGTAAAAGTACCGAACCAAGTTGGGATAACAAGGCTCAGTAGGAGACAACATCGATGCCCAACCTAGGGCATTGAACCCGGCATAAAGGTTATATTGGTGGAAGTCCTCTACCCGTACCACCCGACGGTTCACTATCTTTACAGATTCAAAATTTTTTCACTCCTTGGCATATTCATACCTAGAGAAGAAGAAGTGATCGAAATTAGGCTCCTCTAAAGAAGTATCGTTGGTGGATGATGAAGGAGGTACCGAAGAATAGGAAGAATCCTCGGACTCAACCCGTAGCCACTTTTGGGCTACCGATTTCCTAGCAGTGCAATGGCTTGTAGACATTTTCTACAAAAAGGAAAGGAAATACCATAGTTAGGGCTAGAAAATTTACAAAAACCCTAACCAAAGCAAAAGAGAATAAAAGAATTCGAGAAAAGACAAAGTAACCAAGAAAACTTACCTAAGCACGTGTAGGATAGCAAATAACCCGAGGAAATGCCGAGATTTGGTGTTGAAGTAGTTCCCTCACTCTCCAAGGACTTCTCCCCAGTGTTTAGAGAAGTTTAGAATGAGATAGGAGTCAAATGGGGCCCTCTCGGATTTAAAACCCTACACCCCGATTCTCTGGGCAATGGCACAACGCCCAGAGACATCGCCCAGTGAGGGAATCTTGCTGGATTTTGGGTTTTAGCTTATGGAAACTTGGGGAATACCCAAAATGACTTCAGACAACACTAAAATACAGATTTTTATTACCAAAAAAATAATAATGTAATAATAATAGTAATAAAAAAAATAATAAAATAATAAATAGTTTTGCACTAATCAAACATTACCTTCTTAAACCCAAAGGGGTGAAATTTCTCAATGAGGTTGAGTAAAACACATAGGGGCTTGGGAAATTTTATTGTTATATTTATAATAAGTATTTAATATATGTAAATATAAATAGATGAGTATAATGACATATGGTGTGTACTATCTAATTATTACATGCTCAAATATTGTAATGTACAAACCAATTGGAGTGTTACTGTGTAAACCAAACATAGTTACATAGGTATGTTGTGTTACATATGTATTACGTGTTCGAAGCATAGGTATTACCCTAGCCACAAAGTAGGTCAACCGAGAATAGGAATCTAAGAGGCGGTTTAGCTGTTGAGAACATCTAGACGTTAAGGTACCTCAAGCCAACCCAAAAGTTAGAAATTTTATCCGCAGTTACTAAAATTTCAGTAGATATGTACTTAATTCTTTTAATTAAGTATGCCCTAATGCCTAGAACCATTTTCTGTGATAGGACCTATTACCTTGACTGAGCCTAGAGACCCCAGCATCATGATCTATATTAGACATCTACGAGAGAGACTGAGATGGATACGATTAGTGTTGCCCCGAGCCGAGAACCAGTTGGATTTCTATTTAGCCATCGCTGCCATTAGTGGACCTAAAGAACGAGAGTATTTTATGACTTTAGCTGAAGAGGTAAGAGCTGACATAGAATTTCTACTTGCGATGGAGTTTGTGACCGGGAAGAAGTTGGAGAGGCTTGCCTGCTAGATCAGGTAAATAATTAAAAGACTTTTATTTAAAAATTTGAAAATTTTCATTCGTGTCATGCATAGCATATTGGCATATAAAATGCATAGAAAGTGAAACATAATGCACTCAATAAGACACATCACTTAATAAACCAAGACAATGAATCTAACAATCCACCTTACGGGTGTAACCCATGAAACTCATTGGAACTATGGACTAGATTTGTACCTGCTCTAGCTAAGGAATAATTTTTTATCCATATAGAAGATATTGGAATATTAAACACGCTCCTCTTTTCAGAGAAGCAACAATGGTCAACACTAGAAGTTCTCGTGGTGGTCGTACAAGAAAAGCTCAAAACTCTGAGGCATCGGCTACTTCATCAGAGGCACCAGCGGCTGCTCAAGCCACTACTGCTGCACCTCAGTCAAATGTGGCAGCTAGTGACGTGACTGCGTTCATGACCACTATGATGCGGACCATGCAACAGGAACAAGAATTGCTTGGTCAAATGTTAACTCAATTTGCAACCATGATGCATGAACGCGCTGCACCACCACCACCACCTAATCGACCCATGCTGTTTCCACCACTAGTACCTCAACATTTAGCGAAAAACTCTACCGCCAAGATTTTGGAGAGGTTCAAGAAACTCCAACCGCCTGCATTTTTCAAAGTAACATCAGAAGCAATGCAGCCGGAGCGGTGGATCAGTGCCCTAGAAAAGGCATTTGATGTACTTGAGTGCATGGATGCACAAAAGTTGATATGTAAGGGTTATCAGTTGCAGAATGAAGCCAAAGCTTGGTGGAAGGCAACTAGGCCTACTTTGGAAGCTACTCACCCGAACCCCACATGGGAACAATTTAAGGAAGTTTTCTTTAAGAACTACTTTCCTAAGAGTTTTAAAGATAGGAAAGAAGCAGAATTTATTGCACTGGTGCAAGGAACCAAGTCAGTGCTGGACTACCAACAACGATTTGAGGATTTGTTCCATTTTGCTCCATAGCATTTGAAAGGAGAAGTTAGTAAAGCGAAGAAATTTGAGAAAGGACTCAAGACTAAGATCGGATTCATGTTGTCAATCATGGACATTAGGGATTATGCTCAAATGGTCGACAAGGCAAAAACCATGGAAGATAGATTTAAGGAGAAAGAGAAAGAGAAAGTTGTGACATCATTCGTGGGTAAAAGGCCAAACAATTTATAGATCTATGCCTGGCTAAATAAAGTTTACCATGGAACCAATTCAGGCTCTGTCTTGACTCCATATCGTAGGCCGAACGTGGGTCAGAACCCTTTTTGCCCCACCTTTAATCGACCTGCTCAACCTACGACGAGCCAAGCGACAACAGTAGCTTCACCAGCCCGACCAGCAACAAGTCAAGTGAGCCAAGCCTCAACACCTGCTGCTCCACCCTTTAAGTGTTACCAGTGCAATAAGGAAGGGCATATGGCCAGAGATTGTAGAGCGCATGGGTACAGCAACAACTCACAGAATCAGCCCTATGCTAGGACTTTCCAGCCACGGGACAATCGGACGCTAGGAAAGGTGTTCGCAGTGACGAATGAAGAAGCTGAGGCGAATCCTGATGTATTGATAGGTAAGTTGCTAAACACTACAAACTTATAGGGACTAATTGGATTACTTCATGCAACCTAAACTACCTACAAACCCTAGGTACCCTGAATGTCTCAACCATATGCGCATGAGTACTATTCGACTCGGGCGCAACCCACTCTTTCGTCTCCTCAACCTTTACGAGTAAGATGAAAGATCAACCGAGAGACATCGAGCACGAGTTAGTGGTCAGTACGCCAATAAGGAGTGTCGTGAGTTTAAAGAAGGTCTACGACCCTTGTTAGATTAAAATTTGTGGGAAGAAACTAACCGCACGATTGATAAAGATGGATATAAATGATTTTGACGTAATCCTAGGCATGGATTGGTTGTCGGCCTATGGTGCAAATGTCTTGTGTGCGGAGAAGAAGATAAGGTTCAATTTGAAAGATGGGTCAACTTTCATCTATCAAAGTGAACCCCAGAATAAATCCAGGAGAGTAACCTTATCAGCCCTCCAGGCGCGAAAGTTGCTTGATGATGGATGCCAAGGCTTTTTGGCCACTGTAATAGACACGGAGGAGAAGATAAAACCCTTGGAGGAACTAGAAGTCGTCATAGAATTTCCTGATGTCTTTCTAGAAGATCTGACGCAGCTACCGCCTTACCACGATATAGAATTCGTGATTGATCTGATTCCTGGAGCAGCACCGGTATCTAAGGCACCGTATAGAATGGCGCCGATCGAACTGAAGGAGTTGCAAGTTAACCTTCAAGACCTGCTGAAGAAAGGATTTATACGACCCAGTGTATCACCCTGGGGAGCACTCGTGTTGTTCGTCAAGAAGAAAGATGGAAGTATGCGGCTGTGTATCGACTACCGCGAGTTGAATAAGCTGACCATCAAGAATCGATATCTGCTGCCGCGTATCGATGACCTATTTCATCAGCTATAGGGAGCAAGAGTTTTCTCCAAGATTGATCTTAGGTCAGGATACCATCAACTGAAGATCAAGAGCAGCGATATTCATAAAACGGCATTCCAAACTCGATACGAACATTACGAATTCTTGGTTTTATCGTTCGGGTTTACCAACGCCCCGGTGGCTTTCATGGATATGATGAACAGAGTATTCCATGACGTGCTGGACAAGTTCATCATAGTATTTATTGATGACATCCTGGTACACCCTAAGAGTGAGGAAGAACACGTGCGACACCTTACTTTCGTGTTGCAGCGACTGCGAGAACACCAGCTTTTTGCCAAATTTAGTAAATGTGAATTTTGGCTTCACCTGTTGGGGTAAAATCCACACATAACCTTATATAGTTTTGATGATAACAAATAAGTTAGTTGAACTAACTTGTGTTATATTGTATAGAGACCTTACAAGAAATAAGCATCAAGTAAGGGGGAGCTTATACAAACTTGTTGAACCAAGACAAAGTATCAAAGAATGGTGTGAAGAAAAAGACTGAGAGAAGGACTAGTTTTAAAGACCATGTTCAAGCATCTCTTTGAGATACAAGAGTTTTAAAGCATGTGTTTAAGTATTTTTTGTATCAAGATGTATTTAAAGTTTAAGTCCATTTGTAATGCACACACTCACGCATGCATACATGTAGAGTAACCCTAGGAGGTGTTTTTACATGGACTTTAACCAAGCAAATGGCCCCATACTTGCCCAAACTTGGACTCAGCCATTTTTAGCAAAATCAGCTGATCTCGCATACCGAATCCCAATCCGCCATGCCGAATCCCAATCCAGCATACCAAATTGCAATAAGACTGTTAGGATTTAACAGTTGGTCAACGGATAGATTCCATGATCCGGTATACCGAATTGGGAAATGGCATACCGAATTAGGACAGAATTATGTCCTAAAATGGCAATGAACCTTAGATGCTTTGAGCACCTTTGCCTATAAATAGGTAAGCTCATTTGGACTAAACACAAACAATTAAGGCTAATCAAAAGCATCGCAAAGGCATTCGAACTTGAACATTCAAAGTGTTGAAGCATTCATTCATCAAAGCATTCAAGTTCACTTCCCTCTCTAGCTAATTATATTCACTTAGCATTGAAGCTTCAAAGTGGAAGTTACCTACACATTCACTAAGGTTGAGATAATCCTTACTTAGTAAAGTTTTCATTATTATATATTGTGAGTCCTCTTGCTTGAAATCAAAAGTAGTTAATTGTGTTGAGTCCTCTTGCTCCTAATCAAGAGTTGTACGAGTTCTCTTGCTCATTCTCAAGATTCTTATTAGTGGAATTCTCTCTTCTCTCTAAGGTGAGAGGAGTGGACATAGGCATAATTGGCCGAACCACTATAAACGATTGTGTTACTTTAGCAATTTACTTGCTTAGTTTTATTAATTGTTTTATTTTTGCACTATTTCCACTAGCTTTACCTATTCGTTTGTGCACTATTTCCACTATAAACGATTGTGTTATTTCTGCACTATTTCCACTATAAACGATTGTTTTATTTCTGCACTATTTCCACTATAAACGATTATGTTTTATTCCCCTCTAGGTGAATTTACATTTGGTATCAGAGCAGGAGCTCAAGACCATGATTGTTTTCAATCCAACTAAGAGTAAAGACCATGGGATCCTCTGTCAATTGTAAGGCTAAAGGATACAATATTACCCGACCACCCTTCTTTGAAGATGAAGGATTTTTCTATTGGAAGAATCGCTTCAAGAACTTCGTTTGTGCCAACAATATTGATGCATGATAAGTCATCGAAAATGGACCAAATACCATAGATAAGCCCAAAGAAGAATGGACCCCTGCTGAAAAAGAAAAGATGCAACTCAACTATGTAGCTATAAGCTATATTCAATGTGCTCTAGGAGAAAAGGAGTATAATAGAACTTGCATGTGTGACTCCGCTAAGGAGATGTTTGACAAGTTAGTTGTTACCTATGAAGGTACGTCTGAAGTCAAACAATCTAAAATTGATATGCTTATAAATGAGTATGAATTGTTCAAAATAAAAAATGATGAAGATATCTATGCAATGTTTACTCGTTTTACTAATATTGTGAACAAGCTGAAGGGTTTAGGGAAAGTTTATTCTAATGGAGAAAATGCTCGAAAGATATTGAGATCTCTTTCAAAAGAGTAGAAACCCAAGACTACGGCAATCAAAGAGTCCAAAGACATAGACAAGCTAAGCCTAGATGAGCTTTTGGAATCTCTACAAACTCATGAAATGGAGCTCAAACTGGACACCAAGGAAGATGAGCCTAAGGAACCAAAGAAGAAAGTTGTGGCTTTCAAGTCTTATGAAATAAGTGACGATGAAGAAGAGCTTTTGGAGGACGAAATTGCGTATCTTACCAAAAAGTTCTCAAGGTTCCTAAAGAATAAAGGCAAGACCTCATTCAACAAAAGGAGGTTCTCAAAATATCAGAAAGGTAAGAATCTTTCAAAAGATGCCACTGACTCCTCTTCCAAAGATATCATTTGTTATGAGTGTAGGAAAATAGGATATTTTAGGGGAGATTGTCCCAAAATGAAGAAGTATAAAAAGGCCTACAAAACCGAACACACTCTTTATTTAAGCGATGAAGAAGAAAATGATGAAGTATCTCAAGATGAAGAAGAACAAACCAATCTCGCACTCATGGCTACTGAAGACGAGGAATCTTAAAATGAGGTAACCCCCACTTCTCCATATCATAAAGATAAAGATTTTTTAGAGTTAGAAGAGGCTTTTGAAGATCTCTATCAAAATAGTTTGGAACTAGCAACCACCAAAAAGAATCTCTTGAATGAGATCAACACTCTTAAAGACCAAAACACATTCCTAACTTCTCAAGTGAACAACTTGGAAGAAGAAAAGGAGAAATTGTGTAAAGCCCTAGAGTCATTCACAAATGGTAAGAAAGCACTTGATATTCTACTTGAAAATGCCTCCAAAACACCTTTCAACAAAGAAGGGATAGGCTATGATGTGAACAGGAGTTCAAATCAAACCAAAGAGACAAGTTCAAGTAAAATAGCAAGCAAGAAGGTAAAGAAAAATAAGTATTGCAACTATTGCAAAAAGAGAGGACATTCTATTGAGGAATGCTACATTAGAAAGAAAAGTTCTCAATCCAAGAACACCAATCTCAATAGGAAGACCTCAAATATTCCTCAAGTGGTTGTTTGTAATAATTGCAATAAGAAAGGACATACCATTTGGGAATGTCGTTACATGGACAAATCTTTCTTTCATCCTAAAAGACCCTATAATGGTCAAAATAGGAGAAGTTATCCTAATAGGCAAAGATCAACTAGAACCTCACCAAAAGTACAAAGACCACCTAAGAACCAAGGACCCTATAAAGCACCTCAAAGCCAAAGACCTTGGAAACCTCAATCATACACAAATTGGTGTGAGAACCAAAAGAGAAATGGTAACCAAATGGTTTGAAAACCAAGAGGAATATATGATACTAACAATTATGGGCCCAACTCTCAATGGGGACCAAAATTTTATTGAGTATTTCTTGTTTTGTAGAGCAACATGGAATGATATATTGATAGTGGCTGCTCAAAACATATAACTTCCAACCCAAAGTTGTTTTTCGAGCTCAAGAAGCAAAAAGGAGGATGGGTATCCTTTGGAGACAACAGCAAAGGTAGAATTATCGAAAATGGATCAATCAAGTTTGGAGGTACAGTGATTTCTAATGTTAGTCTAGTTGATAACCTCAAGTACAATTTACTTAGTGTAAGTCAACTATGCAACATTAGATATTATGAAAATTTTAATGCCTCTAAATGTGAGATTAAGGATTCAAAAGATAATGTGATTCTTGAGGGTTGTAAGAAGAACAATGTGAATACTTGCATATTTAGTGTAAATTCTGTTGATGCATGCCTTATTTCTAAATCTGATGATGCTATATTATGGCATAGGAAGTTAGGACACATTAATTCTAAATCTATTAGATCCCTATCCTCTAAAAATTTGCTGAGAAACCTACCTAAGTTGAACTTTGATAAGCAACACACATGTGGAGCATGTCAAAGAAGTAAACTTACAAAGGTATCTCATAAGGCTATAAATTCTGTTGCTACATCAAGACCTTTGCAACTACTTCACCTTGATTTGTTTGGACCTATCCAAACTACAAGCCTAGGAGGTAAGAAGTATACATTTGTAATTGTAGATGACTACTCCCGTTTCACCTGGACCCTCTTTCTCAAGCATAAAAATGATGCTTTTGAAGAGTTTGTGTCTCTTTGTAAGAGAGTACAAAATCAAAAGGGTTACATGATTACTTCTATCAAAAGTGATCACAATATAGAAGAATTTGGAGAGTTTTATCGAAAACAATGTATAACTCATAACTTTTTGGCTCCTAGAACACCACAATCTAATGGTGTGGTTGACAGGAAGAATAGAACTATCCAAGAAATGGCTAGGACAATGCTCAATGAGTACTCCTTGCCTAAGTATTTTTGGGCCGAAGTTGTTCACACAACGTGTTATGTGTTAAATCGGATTTTGATAAGACCTATTTTGTTAAAGACCCCCTATGAACTTTTCCATAATAAGCTTCCTAAAGTTGATTACTTTAAAGTATTTGATTGTGCATGTTTTATTCTTAACACTAAGGACAACTTAGGAAAGTTTAAGGAAAAGGCCGATGATAGTATTTTTCTAGGTTACTCCACACATAGTAGAGCACATAGAGTTTTTAGTAAAGAACACTAGTTGTGGAAGAATCTATTAATGTTAAATTTGATGAATCGATGGCAAAAGAAAAATATAAAGACCTAGAAGCAGATGATGAGGATGAAATACTTGAAATTAGGAAGAGAGTTGAAAAAGTCACTCTAGATGAACCTAATGATCAAGTACATCAATTTTCCAAAGAAATTAGAACTGTTAAAGACCACCCTCTTGACCTTATCATTGGAAACCTTGATAAAGGTATACAAACTAGGAGTAAAATCCAAAATGTTTGTTCTAATGTGGCTTTTATTTCTACCATCGAACCCAAGAATATTAAAGAAGCACTTTTGGATAATAATTGGATAATTGCTATGCAAGAAGAGCTCAATCAATTTGAAAGGAATCAAGTTTGGGACTTAGTGCCAAGACCATCTAACACCAAAATTATTGGAACTAGATTGGTATTTAGAAATAAACTTGATAAAGATGGTAATATTACTAGAAACAAGGCTAGACTGGTTGCCTGAGGATATAATCAACAGGAAGGTATTGACTTTGATGAGACATATGCACCTGTAGCAAGACTAGAATCTATTAGAATGTTGCTTGCTCTTGCTTGTCATAAGAATTTTAAGTTACATCAAATGGATGTAAAGAGCGCATTTTTAAATGGCTTCATCAATGAAGAAGTACACGTCATTCAACCACCTGTATTCGAAGACCCAAAGCATCCTGACCATTTCTACAAGTTGAAGAAGGCCCTCTATGGCTTGAAACAAGCTCCAAGAGCATGGTACGACAGGCTGAGTAAGTTCCTGATTGATGATGGTTTTACTATGGATAAGATAGATACTACTCTCTTTGTGAAACATATAAATAAAGATCTAATTCTAGTTCAATATATGTAGATGACATCACTTTTTGCTCTACCAATGAATCTCTATGTCTTGATTTTAGTAAGAGTATGAGTAGTGAATTTGAAATGAGTCTTATGGGTGAATTGAATTTCTTTTAAGGACTTCAAATAAAACAGACCCTTAATGGGATTTTCAATAGTCAAACCAAGTATCTTAAAGAACTGTTAAAGAAGTTTGACATCAATGGACAGAAGTCATCCGGTACTCCAATGAGCACATCTGTAACTCTGTCTAAGGATGAAGATGGAATCCCAGTTGACCCAACTAAGTATAGAGGCATGATAGGTAGCTTACTCTACCTAATGGCTAGTAGACCGGACATAATGTTTAGCGTCTGTGCTTGTGCTAGGTTTCAAGCCCCACCTATGCAATCCCATTTGAGTACTGTAAAGAGAATCTTTAAGTACTTAAAAGGAACTCCAAGCATTGGCTTATGGTACCCTATGGACAATGACTTTGACCTTTTTAGCTTCTCTGACGCCGTCTTTGTCGGGTGTCATATTGATCGGAAAAGTACAAGTGGTACTTGTCACTTTCTTGGATCTTGCTTAGTTTTGTGGTTTAGTAAGAAGCAAAATTTAGTCGCTCTATCTACCACTGAAACTGAATACATCGTTGCTGGACGATGTTGTGCACAAGTGTTATGGATGAGGCAAACTCTCCAAGACTATGGGGTTAAGTTTAACACTTCCTCAATTCAATGTGATAACATCAGTGCTATTAATCTCAGTAAAAATCCGATTTTACACTCTCGAGCTAAACATATTGATATCCGTCATCACTTCCTACGTGATAATGCTCAAAGAGGTGAAATTCGTCTTGATTATATTGAGACCGAGAAGCAGCTTGCGAACATCTTCACCAAACCCTTAAGTGAAGAGAGGTTCTGCTCTCTTAGAAGAGACCTTGGGTTATGCAATCCCTTTGATTAAAGTTTGGTTGTTCATGTATTGAAAATGAATTTTGCTTGAAAAATGAATTTTGTTGCAGAAACAGTCGATTCGGCATACTGATTGCAAATTCGGCATACCAAATCACTCACAGTGGTTATTTACTTTCATATGTAATTTTTCTATTTTATCGGATTTAGCATACCGAATCAGTTTAAATTTCTAGCCATTTGTAGCCATTGGCCAGGAAACGATATACCGGATCCTGATTCGGCATACCGAATCAGGTCCAGTGACTGTTTTCTAGCTGTTGGCAGACAATTTTGTGCCTATATTTACCCCACTTTTTCACCTCTCTTGGCATTACCTTTTACTATTCATCTATTATTAACCCCAAGCAAGTGTGATTTACTCCAATACTCAAATTTACACTCTCTCTCTTATATTCTTCACTATTATTCAATATGAGTCAAAGAGGAAAAGCACCTATGACCGGAGAAGAACCCGCCTCCAAACGTGGATAGCGAGGAGGAGGACGATTTACTCCTATTCGGGGAGCTTCTTCTCGATCTCAAGGAGCTCTCATCAAGAAAATCAGCCCGTTCAACACTTTCCTTCTCAAGAGTTTCTTGCTACTTGGCCGTTGTTCGCTTCAAGAAAAATTGAAGAAGGTCGTTCCGTTGACACCGCTTCATTTGAAGGTATTCATCTCCAAGATCTATTTCAAGCTCTAGGATGGGAATCTCTTCTTTACCCTTCGGAGATTTGCTACCCCACCCTTGTTCGCTATTTTTACAACAATCGCCGCTTTAGTGGGATGGCCGAAGAGTTGAAACTCACTTCTTTTGTCAATGGCATCACCATTGAACTCTCACTTGATGATCTTGCTTCTTTACTTCAAGTTCCTAATACCGGGCCTTGCATCTATTGGAACCCAAAGTACTCCAATTTTGGCGAAATAATCAATCATGAAGACATCTATTCCAACATTCTCACCGAATATCAAGGAAATGAAACTTCTGTTCCGATTGGTCGCCTCAAGATGATTCCTCATGTCATATCTTATATTATTCAACATAATCTTATTCCAAGAAGAGGAGACCGGAGCAAGTGCTTGACTCCACAAGCATACCTGACTTATTGTGTCTTCACCGGTAATCAAATGTGTTTTCCTTACTTTATGATGCGTTACATGGAATATATTGCCAAGCCATCTCGGAAGACCTATCTTCCTTATGGTCATCTTCTCACTATTATCTTCAATTACTTTGACATTGATCTCTCTCGTGAAGTGGAATCATCCGAAACTTCACAGCCCATCTCTAGAATTTCTTTTCACAATCTCAATATTCCGGATCCTCTTGCGGAATCAGGCGATGAAGAAGATGTTCCACCTAGACGTCAATAATGTCAACAACGCTTTATACCAGATGCGTATCAAGATTGGATCTCCAACTTTGATGAGTATATGGATGAAGCAAACACTCGATTGGTGGAACTTGAAATGGGACAACAACACCTTCAAGCCGATGTTTCTACTCTCCGCCAAGAGATGAAGACCGGTTTTGATTCCCTTAATTCTACACAAGCGAGTATACTTACAGCAATTCAATCTTTGTCTCTCAATCTTGGACATCTACCTTTTCACATACCGGGAGCTACTCCTCAAGCCGGCACCTCTCATGGTGTTGCACCTCAAGGAGTTATTCCCTCTATCCCTCCATTTTCGAGGATGTCCTCTCAAGATCCAAATGTCCCTCCAAAATGATCTTTATTGTTATTCCCTCCCTTGTCTCTTTTTGATAATGCCAAAGGGAGAGAGAAATTGGGTTTTGAATTTGAATTTGGATTTATGTTTTGACTATGTTTTGCTAATGCTATGTAAACCTTTTCATTTCAATTAATCAATGCAAGTCTTTCATTAATACAAATTGTGTGTTTCTTGATTCTATCTTGATATTTTAATATTTAGTACTAAGTTATTTGTCATCATCAAAAAGGGGGAGATTGTTGGGGTAAAATCCACACATCACCTTATATGGTTTTGATGATAACAAATAAGTTAGTTGAATTAACTTGTGTTATATTGCATAGAGACCTTACAAGAAACAAGCATCAAGTAAGGGGGAGCTTATACAAACTTGTTGAACCAAGACAAAGTATCAAAGAATGGTGTGAAGAAAAAGACTGAGAGAAGGACTAGTTTTAAAGACCATGTTCAAGCATCTCTTTGAGATACAAGAGTTTTAAAGCATGTGTTTAAGTGTTTTTTGTATCAAGACGTATTTAAAGTTTAAGTCCATTTGTAATGCACACACTGACGCATGCATACATGTAGAGTGACCCTAGGAGATGTTTTTATATGGACTTTAACCAAGCAAATGGCCCCATACTTGCCCAAACTTGGACTTAGCCATTTTCAGCAAAATCAGTTGATCTGGCATACCAAATCCCAATCCAGCATGTCGAATCCCAATCCAGCATACCGAATTGCAATAAGACTGTTGGGATTTAATCATTGGTTAACGGATAGATTCCATGATCTGGTATACCGAATTGGAAAACGGCATACTGGATTAGGATAGAATTATGTCCTAAAATGGCAATGAACCTTAGATCCTTTGGGCACCTTTGCCTATAAATAGGTAAGCTCATTTGGACTAATTACAATCAATTAAGGCTAATCAAAAGCATCGCAAAGGCATTCGAACTTGAACATTCAAAGTGTTGAAGCATTCATTCATCAAAGCATTCAAGTTCACTTCCCTCTCTAGCTAATTATATTCACTTAGCATTGAAGCTTCAAAGTGGAAGTTAGCTACACATTCACTAAGGTTGAGATAATCCTTACTTAGTAAAGTTTTCATTATTATATGTTGTGAGTCCTCTTGCTTGAAATCAAGAGTAGTTAATTGTGTTGAGTCCTCTTGCTCATCAATCAAGAGTAGTTGGTGGTGTGAGTCCTCTTGCTCCTAATCAAGAGTTGTACGAGTTCTCTTGCTCATTCTCAATAATCTTATTGGTGGAATTCTCTCTAAGGTGAGAGGAGTGGACGTAGGCATAATTGGCCGAACCACTATAAACGATTGTGTTACTTTTACAATTTACTTGCTTAGTTTTATTTCCACACTATTTCCACTAGCTTCACCTATTCACCCCCCCCTCTAGGTGAATTTACATTTATTGTAGGATTAATCGCTTGCCAATCCCCCAAAAGACGCCTTATGAGGGAAGGTACAACTTTAATTCCTTATTGCACACCAGCCAGCGTGCATCGCTCCCTCGCCCGAGCTAGGATCTAGGTAGGGCATTTTGGGTCACTCCCAATAATCCCCCCCAATGCACGCCCAATAACAGAGCACCCATGACACTAATGCATGCCCAATAATAGAGCACCCATGGCACTAATGCATGCCCAATAACAGAGCACCTATAGCACTAATGCACGCCCAATAACAGAGCACCCATGGCACCGGGGAGACTCAAACTCGCGACCACCTGCTCTGATATCAATTGTAGGATTAAGCGCTTGCCAATCCCCCAAAAGATGCCTTGTGAGAAAAAGTGCAACTTTAATTCCTTATGGCACACTAGCCAGCGCACATCGCTCCCTCGCCAGAGCCGGGATCTGGGCAGGGCATTTTGGGTCACTCCCGACATCATCAAATTGGTTTCCTGGGACACATCATCACCAAAGACGGCATCAAAGTAGACCTAGGCAAGGTGAAAGCAGTTCTCGAGTGGGAGACTCTGAAGAGTGCCACTGAGATCCGAAGTTTCTTAGGATTGGTCGGTTACTATCAGAGGTTTATCAAGAATTTCTCACGGATTTCGGCACCAATGACAAAACTTACAAGGAAGGGTGCTAAGTTTGAATGGAATGAAGCATGTGAGGAAAGCTTTCAGGAATTGAAGAACCGATTGGTAACAGCTCCAGTCCTGACCATTCCGGATGGCACTGGAGGAATGGTGGTATACACCGACGCATCCAGAACAGGATTAGGTGGCGTCCTGATGCAGAAAGGTAAAGTAGTTGCCTACGCCTCCAGGCAGTTGAAGGAACACGAGAAGAACTACCCCACTCATGACTTGGAATTGGCGGTTGATAAGCACATTTATGTGTGAAATCTTAAGGCATAAATCATACATTTTACCACATTGGACAGAGTTACTCGGTGCTTTCTTGTGCTTTTCAGTTTTTAGGTGAATTCTTGAGAAAATGGAAGAGATGATGCTAAAGAAATGTTTTTAAGTTGTTTAAAGGTGTTAATGGCTTGGATGTGTAGCCCATCGAGTCAGCTTCGTAACGGTTCAAACGGCACTTGATTCCGAGTTGAAACGAAGAAGTTACGGCCGTTTCCGTAACGAAGCACGAAAATGGTCTATAGGGGTTTATTTGCAATTATTGACAGTCGGCCGGAGACAAAGTGAAGCGAAAGTTCAGATTCTAGGGGCCTTAACGCAATAACCAGAAGTTATATTTCCTGTACCCGAAAGATTTCATTTGGAGGGCTCTGGACAGTCCAACTTCAACTTGAGATATCTTGGGCTCCCGAACTCCAAATTGGACGAAATTTGGGTCTATTTTGGGTGATTTTTCGTAAGGAACACAATGGTGAGGCCTATATAAGCATCCCATGCTCCACGTTTTTTGAAGGACAGAATGGGTATTTTATTTATTCTTGAAGGAATCCTAGTCATCACCCTTACTCTCTCTCTCCTCCAACTTCTCAAGGGCACTTCTAGAATTCTATTTGGGATAGATTTATTTTGAAAGATATTCTCTCACCTATGGAAAGTTGAAAAATCAAAGATGCTTTGATTTTATTGCTTGGAGAAGATATCTACAAAGAAAAGGAAGCACTTGTTAGAATTTGAAGTTTACTTTTCTAGAAATAGAAGGTTTATGTAAACAATCTTCTCTTCTTCTTCTTTCTATTTTTTTCTTTTTTCTTAGGATTCAAGGCATTGTAAAAGAGGAAGGAGAAGAGAATATTCTCTTTTCTTAGGGAATATTTCTCCTAAACTTCCCTCTTCTCTCTTCTCCTCTCTTCCTCTTATAAATACCCCTTATCCTCTGGGTTGTAAGGAGTTAGTAGTTTTTTAGTTCAGTTTTTAGTTAGTTTCTAGTTCAATTTTAATTCAGTTTTTTAGTGTAATTTTTATTTCATTCACTTAGTGAAATTTTCTCTTCTTTTCCTATTTTTGGCTTAAGTTCTTAGTTTTGATTTCAAGTTCTTAGTTTTGATTTTATAAGTCTAGTTTAATGGTTGTAATAGTTTTAGTTTAAAGCTTCCTAGTCTAAGTTCCTATGTTGATGACAAGACATGGAGATTTAGAAGAGAAAGCCATGGTGAGTTTATTCAAGTATTCAAGCACATCAAGGTATCTCATTCTCTAAACCCTTAATCTCATTCTCCCTTTCCTCTATCTCTCTCTATCTTCTTCTTCTTCTCCCTCTATTTCTTTTATTTTTTTTATATGGCTGTGGTATGTGGATGCACTTTTATTCCCTTATTTCTTTTTATGTGATTATGAAGTGTGGCTACATTTTTGTTATTCCTTTCAATTCGCTTTAGTTTGATAGGTTAGATGCTCATGTGTTAGGATGCCAATTTAATCCCTTAATTTTGTTAGATGCTTATGAGTTAGGATGCATTAATTTTCATTAGTTTAATTAGTTTAATTTAACACTTTAATTTGGTCCACTTTGCATTACTTTTAAGTTAATTAAATAGAGTGGCGTATATCTCCTCGTGTTCGACCCGTAGCTACGATTGACCCGTACGCTTGCGGTATTATTTTAACTCAAACAACGGTGATAGTTTTTGTGTTAAAAATCTGGCAACATTACCTATATGGTGAAAAGAGCGAGATCTTTAGTGATCACAAAAGTCTGAAGTATTTCTTCACCCAAAAGGAGTTGAATATGAGACAGAGACGATGGTTGGAATTGGTGAAAGACTACAATTGTGAAATCCAGTACCACCCCAGCAAGGCCAATGTTGTGACGGATGCACTAAGCAGGAAATCTCAGACTGCATCTCTCGCCTCCTTAGTTGTAAGCGAACAACTGGTAGAGGAAGCTCGGAAGTTTGATCTGAAACTTGTGATCGAAGGAACAGCTATGCAATTAGCAGCTATGAACCTACAACCGTCGATACGAGAGGAAATAATTACGAAACAACCATTGGATCCCGAGTTGGCCAAAATAATTTGGGAAGTTCAACAAGGTATCCATAAGGACCCAGATTTTCCCTTGGCCCATTATGGTGCATTGAAGTTTTGAGATAGACTATGCGTGCCAGATGATTTTGACATCCAAGACCGAATCCTTAAAGAGGCGCACAACTCACCATATTCAATTCATCCAGGAAGTACAAAGATGTACAAAGATTTGAAGAAGTATTACTGGTGGATGGGAATGAAAGCAACCATAGCAATATACGTGTCCAAGTGCCTCACCTGTCAACAAATAAAAGCAGAGAGACACCAACCGTATGGATTGTTGCAGCCGCTTCCCATACCTGAATGGAAATGGGAAAGGATAACTATAGACTTCGTGACAAACTTGCCCAACACCAGGAAGGGCATGAACGTAATTTGGGTGATTGTAGATGGACTAACAAAGGCGGCACACTTCATACCGATCAAGGTAAGTTACCCAATGGAGAAGCTTGCCCGTATATATATTGAAAACATAGTTCGGCTATATGGCATGCCTGTCAGTATTGTGTCTGACAGAGATCCTCAGTTCGCCTCAAGGTTTTGGAGAAGTTTACATAAGGCATTGGGATCTCAACTAACTCTTAGCATAGCTTTCCATCCGTAGACAGACGGACAATCAGAAAGAACCATTTAGACTCTAGAGGACATGCTCCAAGCCTGTTTTTTGGAAATGAATGACAATTGGGATGCTCACATACCTCTGGTGGAATTTGCATACAATAATAGCTATCACTCCACCATTGGCACGGCACCATTCAAAGCACTTTATGGACGAAAATGTAGAACTCCGTTATATTGGGATGAAGTTGGCGAGCGAAAATATCTCAGACCTGAGATGATACAAGCGATCTGCGACAAGGTGGATATCATAAGAGAAAAGATCAAGACAGCCCAATCAAGACAGAAAAGTTATGCGGATAATACAAGGAAGGACATCGATTTTGAAGTCGAAGAAAAAGTATTCCATCGAGTATCTCCAACTAAAGGATTGCTACGTTTCAACAAGAAAGGCAAGTTGAGCCAAAGATTCATCGGTCCTTACGAAATTCTTAATAAGGTGGGACCCATAGCATATCGACTGGCGTTACCACCATCCTTATTAGGCGTCCACGACATTTTCCATGTGTCAATGCTGAGGAAGTATATTTAAAACCCGACACATGTATTATCAACTGAACCTGAACAGTTGGATGTGGATATGACCTATGAAGAACAACCCACTAATATATTGGATAAAAAGGTGCATAGCCTCCGTAACCGCACCGTCGCTTTTGTAAAGGTTCGATGGGGAAACAACCCGATAGAAGAAGCTTCATGGGAATGTGAAGAAGAAATGAAAGAGAAGTATCCTCAACTCTTTTGATTACAAGGTAAGCAAATTTCGAAGATGAAATTTTTTGCAAGGTGGGGAGAAATGTCAAACCTTGCTCCTGACTAGTTGGATTTTTTATTGAAGGACAGGAACCCCTGGCCAGGCAACCAGGATTACTGTGGAGCATCACTCCACTCAATGAGATCAATGAGAATACTTTGAATAGGTTTCCCTATATACCTGTTAGAAGATGGATAGCAGACCCTTGCAACTGTGCAGCTCACAACTTGATATATGGTTTGGATCCCAAGTAATCTCTCTCCTCCCCAAACAATGGGACCCGCCTCTAAGGAAGTGTGTAAAATCCCCTATGAGGCATGTGGGGACAAAGCCCTGACCAAGGGTCAAACCCCTGTGCAAGCCCCATTGAATTTCAGCTTACTGGAATTCTCTGGGCGATGCAGCAAGGCCCAGTGGCTGTTTCTATATATTTTATTGATTTTTAATTCTAGGGACCACCCAATAAGAACATGGGCACCCTCTACTTAAAGAGGGAAGTCTGAGGGACCACCTTATACCCTCAGTTCACTGTGGACCCCACCAGTGTGCCCAAAATCAGTCAGAATCAGTTTAAAAAATGGTTTTTAAAAGAGGCCTTCCCAGGCAAACAAGCCTCAGTAAGGGCTAAGCCTATAAATAGGTGGCCCTGGGCTCATTTTAGAGCCCTTGTCATATCTGAAATCCATGGCAGAGAAAGGAGCGAAAGAAGAGAGGAAGAAGAGGAAGGGGAAGAAGAAAGAAGAAGGAAGAAGGAGAGGGAGCTGCTGCCACCTATCCCAGCTGGAAACCAAGCCCCCTCTCAGGCCATTTCAGGTATAAAACACCCCCTATGCCTGCTGCCCCCATCCCTTCTCTATGTATGATGTGTTCTTACTCTCTGGGCAGCCTGGAACAGCTAGGGTTTGCCCAGAGCACCTCCAGATCTGCCATGCAGACCTTGGGCATGGAAGATCTGGGATTTTTATTGAATTTCATCATTCTATTATGTTGTTCTTATGAGCCGAAGGTGGTTGTACATAGCTGCACTGCCTAGCCTTGCTCCTGTTGGACTGAATGGAACCCTGAGTGTAAGCCATGGCTGCAGAGATCAAACCCTAGGTGGTTGCAGCCTTAAACCACTATTTTACACCCATTCCCAGCCCTGCATGTGGCTGGAATCGAATTCCAAGTGTTGAGAAAACCCTATGATACTATTCATTGGGCTGTCTGGGCAGCCTCTAGCAGCCAAATGGTGGACTTGATGGATGATCCATTTGGATCAAGAGGTAAGTCACCCCAGGGGCTACCTGATCCCCCAAACATGCAGAGGATCGGGATTGGGCATAACCTGAAAAGCCTAGCCTAGGGAACTCAGCCCAGCATCGATTTACAGCCTCTGGGCTATGCACTGGGCGATGCAGACATCGCCCAGAGCCATCGCCTAGTGAATGGAAAGTTGCTATATTGCTGATCTGACTTTGGGGAATCTCACCCAATGGCCTTTGGACACAGTGGAAGGTTGGGAAATGACCAAAAAGCCCTTCCCCACATCTGTCCTTAATTGGAGAATGCTTGGGAACCTAAGTGGGCCCCGCAAGTGAAAGAAACCCTGCTGTGCTTAGTCCTACAGCATAGGCAAGCTGTGGACAGCACCATGGACCTAATCTGACCTAGGATCAGGTACAACCATTGAAATGACTATTTTACCCTTTGTGCCACTGACACTGGTTGAGGCACCGGGACATGAGCCTAAGGCCCAGTGCAAGCCATGTGATCCCAAATGTGTACCAATCAAATACTGGGTCAACCCAGTAAGATTAGGTTAACCCTAGGAGTACCAGTGATAGACTGAAACCCTAATATAACAACTTTTGATTTACATCTAGGAATTGATCCCGCGCTCGAGGACAACAATCAGACTACTGTTGGAACTGAGTTTGCTAGCGAGTATCTAGAACCCAACTCAAGTGAGTGAATAATGCTATCATGTGTGCATGTGTAATTATAATACTATGCTAGCTAATCAGAATTGAATCATATATGTTGTGTTATCTATTTCTGTTCAAACTACTCAAATCACTGCATAATGACTGTCTGTTGATCAACACTGTGAATTCTTGTATGATGATTGTGATTGTTAGACTAGATGCCAAAGTCGGCTTGGAAATGAGGCCCGTGGTAGCCCGTAGTATGGGATGCGGTTGACACCACCTGACTCATACGATGCCATATAGACATGGGGCTAGAGTTTCATCATTCATGCTACGCACCCTTGCCAACAGGGGTTAAGGTGTTGGATGCTTGTGGGGGCGACCATCAGAAAAAGAGAAAAGAGAAAAAGGAATGAATAGAACACCGGAATGGTGCATGAAATGAAAAGAACATCAGCATGGTGAATATGGGCTACGAGCCAGAAAAGAAATGGATAGTCCCACGGGTTAATCACAGAGGGCTGGTCAGGCTGACCTTGGTGACTGATGCAGGGGCTAACTGGTCCTCTCTGACAACTCAATGGGTGTACCGCGGGAAGGGGTTAGAAGCCCGCACCAGGGATACATGTATTGGGGATTGTAGTAGCACTAACCTGACTTAGTTGTATTGTTAGGTGGCTAATAAAAAATCTAGACTTGCACATCATGTAAGATCATATGAACTATGAATTGTGATTGCATGTGCATGCATAATTGATGTTATTTGCTCACGAGCTCGGTGGGGCTTACACTCTGTTGTACAATTTTTTTTCTTAGATGATTTTGCAGATCGATGCCAGTGTGGCATGGTGGCTTATCTCGAGGAGGAGAATCCTGGTTGCTACGATGATGTTGGTGTGGACCCCGACGGAGGTCATACTAATCCTGCATACTTTCTCGGTGGTCATTGATGAAGACCGTTGAGGAGTACTTCTGATGTTTTGTTGTGGGAACTCCTTTTTATTTTGCTAGGAGTTTTCCCCGTTCTGACTGTGGATCAGTTGTAGTTTTTTTTTACTTCTTTTTTTTGGGGTTGAGTATGCTCACCTTGTATATGTCTATGTATGTAGTTCTGTACTTATCAGTTTGGTTTCTTTGTTTGTGGGTGGAGGAAAATGTGCAAACTATCTTATGTATATATTATCACCATTTCCCCGTATCACTATGATTCCTTTTATTATAGAATTGTAGTTTTTTTTTCTGCAGCATTTTGATCTTACTTATGGTAATGAGATGAATGTGGTTCCATGAATGTAAGCACTGCTTCTAGATCTGTGGGATTTGGTGGATTGTCGTATGCAATTCAGGTCACCTACCCAATCCTCCTAGGGGGTGGTTTGGGGTGTGACAACAATCCACATGATCCTACATGATATGCTAGCCCAGATTAATTATTAGCCACCTAGCAATACAACTAAGTCAGGTTTGTGCTACTACAGTCCCCAATACATGTATCCCTGGTGCGGGCTTGGTTACCCCTTCCCGCGATACACCCATTGAGTTGTCGGAGAGAACCAGTCAGCTCCCGCATTTGTTCACCAAGGTCAGCCCGACCAGCCCTCTATGATTAACTTGTAGGGTAATCCATCACATTTCTCATTTCTTTTCTTTTCTGGCTTATAGCCCGGCATATAGCTCATATTCACCATTCCGGTGCAAACACATTTCTTTTCTTTTCTCATATACATATATGGTCACCCTCACAGGCATCTAACACCTTAACCCCTGTTGCCAAGGGTGCGTAGCATGGGTGATGAAAATCTAACCCCATGTTTATATGGCATCGTATGAGTCAGGTGGTGTCAACCGCATCCCATACTACGGGCTACCACAGGCCTCATTTCCAAGCCAACTACGGCATCTAATCTAACATTCACAATCATCATACAATATTCTCATTGTTGATCAACAGTCAATCATTGTTCAGTAATTTAAGTAGTTGAACAAAATTAAATAACACAGCATTTAAGATTTAAAAATTATTTACCGGCATGCAGTTACACATGCATATATAATAATATTTCACTCACCTGGGTCTGTTTCTAGGAACTCGGTTGCAAATTCATCTCCAACAGCAGTTTGATTGTAGACCTCGAGTGCTGGATCAAATCCTAGATGTAAATTAGAAATTGTTATGTTAAGTTTCCAATCTGTCTCTGATAGTCTTAGGGTTAACCTAAGCTCACTGGGTTGACTCGGTATTTAGTTGGTTCTCACTTGGAATTCTCTGGGCCTTGCACTGGGCCTTAGGTCTATGTCCCGGTGCATCATCCAGAGATGGTGGTCTAGGGGTAAAATAGTCATTTTTAGTGATTGTACCTGACCCTAGGTCATAATAGGCTTACTGTGCTGCCCTCAACTTGACAATGCTGTAGGACCAAGCACAAGCAAGGTTTCCATCATCTGTGGGGCCCACTTGGGTTCCTAAGCCAAACCTTCACAAGGACTGATGTGGGGAGGGGCTTTTAGGTCATTTTCCACCTTCCCACACAGTACCATAGCCATTGGGTGAGGTTCCCTAAGCCAGGTCAGCAATTCTGCCAACATCCATTCACTGGGCATTGGGTGCATCGCCCAGAGTCTTCAAATCGACAATGGGCTGAGATCCCAAGGTTGCAGCTCATGGGCAGTGATCAAATCATCACCCCATGCATGTTAGGGCATAAGGTGACCCTTGGGGCGATCTTCATCATGGTCCATTTAGATTTTCCATTGGGCCCACCACTTGGCTACCAATGGCTACCCAGACAGCCCAGTAAATAGTGTCACAAGGTTTTCTCCAGTTGCAGATCTGGATTTTGGTCACATGCAAGGTTGGAAACAGATGTAAAATGATGTTCTAGGGCTGCTTCCACCTAGGGCTTGGTCCTATGCAGCCAGGGCTTGCATCTAGGGTTCCAATCAGCCAAGCAACTGAGCATCTGGCAGTGCAGCTATGCACAACCAGATTTCGGCTTCAAGAACAGCATATCAGACTTATAAAATTTACTAAAAATCACAGATCTCCCATGCTCTATGCTTGCATGGTAGATCTAGAGCCATCTATAGCATTTCCCAGATATTATGGGTTGCCCAAGAGTAGGAATCCATTCAAAATACAGAGATAAGATGGAGGCAGCAGGTATACCATAAGGTTTTATACCTGCACAGGTGTGGAGCTGCACGAAAATCCAGGCCTTGGATGGGGCTGCACCTCCCTTCCTTCTTCTCCTTCCTTTCCTTCCTTCTTCCTCTCGTCTTTCTCTCTTCTTTCTCTTCTTTTCTCCCCCACGAAATGAGCAGTAGCCAAGGGTTCTAAATGAGCCCAAGGCACTCCTATATATAGCCCAGCCTTGACTAAGGCCTGTTTGGCTGGTTAAGGTCTATTTTCAAAATGCATTCTTAACTGCATTTACAACCACTCTGGGCTCACTGGTGGGGTCCACAGTGAACCAAAGGTATGAGGTGGTCCCTCAGACTCCCCTCTATCTATGGAGGGTGCCCATGTCCCTTATGGGTGGTCCCCATAATTTCAAATTAATTTATTCAGCTGTTTTGCTCACTGGGCGATGTCTCTGGGCCTTGTCTGCATCACCCAGTGCCATCGCCCAGAGATGTCAGCAAGGCTGAATCTCAGTGGGGCTTGCACAGGGGTTTGACCCTTGGTCAGGGCATTGTCCCCACATGCCATTTAGAGGTTTTTACACACTTTTCCAAAGGTGGGTCCCACAGTTATGGGGAGGAGAGAGATTACCTGGAGTCCAGCCCATACATCTTGCTATGAGCTGTGCAGCTGCAGGGGTCTGTTATCCACCTTCTGACAGGTATATAGGATGACATGCACATGGTTTCCTCACTAATCCAAGTCACTGGAGTGATACTCCACAGTGTTCCTGGTTGCCTGGTCAGGGGTTCGTGTCCTTCAATAAAAATTCCATTCAGTCAGGAGCAGGGTTTGACATTCATGGCCTAATTAACCAATTAATGGTGAGGGTGGGAGTCCATATTGTCTGAGGGTCTAATTATGGTATCTGGGACATGGGGATGTGGGTCCCATAGGAAAATAAATCGAAAGAGCATGTAACAGCACAGACGGATCCACGAGCGGAACCAGTCAAGTAAGTCTGTTTGTGCCTCCGTTGTTGCTGTCAGGGCCCAAACTTTGACGAAAGTTGCGGGGCTTTGACCCGTACTTCTAGGACTTCGAGGGGACACTTACAATGGTAATTTAACTTCAAGGCCATAGATATTGACCAGTGCCACTGTGGCATTACCCTTTGGTAAAGTCTAATTTGACCCGGGGTATTAGGATGTATTTCGGGTGCGGGTGTAACACTCCCCCAACCTTATAAAATTTCATCCCCAAAATTTGACGCATCTAAAAGGTTTCAACGGGTGAGGACTGTCAAATAATAACACCTCAAGTCACCCACTATACGGACTAAGTCAAGGGTCCGGTCAAGGTGAGGCAGTGCCTACATGGCACGGCAAATCAGGACTTACAATTCCTCTTCCCCATAGGGTCACATTACTACAAGGGGTGTGGTTCACAGTAACCCTGGGCTCCATTGAGTTAAGAGCCGATAACTACCATACCCCAAGGGAAACAGGGCTCCAACTACTAGGTTACAAGGAACAGAAGGTCCTTTAGATCTTCCAGGTCAGGTCAGTATTACCCTCTATCATCCTTAAGTTATAGGACTTAACTTGTATAGTCCTTAACATAGGGTTCATATTTGAATGCTTTCACTTTGGGTTATCTCATTACCTAACCCAACTTTAGAATGATTTGAAATATTGATGGAATCTCCTATTGTTCACTCCCAGTACGGAGGGTCACCATTGTAAGTCAATTCCTTCAAGTAGGTTCTAATAATTACCCTACCCAGTCACTGTTATATTCTTACCTTTTAACCAAAGATTAGCTTGATCAAGGTCGGGGCTCAAACTAGCCACCATAATAGGGTTAAGGCACAATCACACTTGTAGTGTAGGAGAATTAGTCTAGTCACACACTATAATCTTTAAGGGATGTGTTTATTTTATTTTAAATTCACACAAATATATAGTACAAGTTCAATAATTACATTCATATCCCTCAGGACGTATCTGTCACCTAGGTAAATTCACGAGGGTAGAAAAGTATTAGATAAAGTATACTAGGACATTTGGAAGTCTAAACATGAGCTAAGACTCCATCTATGAGCCTAAACAAGGTTTGGATGGACCAAGTAAAATTCCACATAGAGTTGTCATTAACCTGTGGGGTGTCATGGATGACCTCCCATTACACATGGTCTCTATTGATTACTCAGCTAAGCTATTTAAAACTAGCCTATTAATTCTTTTCTTATTATCTAACTACGAGTCTGGATCGTATTTATTCTACCAAAGGTTTCTACACCGCATAGGTTCGGTCCTACTAATTACTCTAGGTTCAATCGCTTACAGGGGTTTAAAGATTTTCATCCTCAAGGGGAACTCTCCTCCTTTCTCATAAGAGGGGAGCTACAACATACACTAATGCCTATCATCTCTTATTGGCTTGATCAGTTGGTGCAGGCCCTAACCTTTCAATCTCAAGGCATTAAACTAGATTTAAGTGATTTCCACGAATGGGTCAAGCAACAAGGGTGTTAAATCTAGGGTACAGACACATAATCACCGCATATAGGTGTGGTTAAAAGGTTTAAAAAATTTGGGCTCAAAATCCCAAATGAAAACGGATGGACTCACGAGCAGAATCAGCTCTATGAGTCCGTTCGTGGCTCCATCGTAAAATAGGCAGGGCGGACTAACGGGCGGATGTGGAATGTGAATCCGTTCATTCGTCCGTTCTCAGAAGACTAGGTTTTATAAAAATACTGAGGCGATCGGATCTTCGGACGGACTCAAGAGGATGGATCCATTCGAGGTTCCGTACAGCTTTAAGAACGAAATTCTACAATTTTGTGCTGGGCGGATTCACGGGTGGAATCACAATAAGTGGATCCGTTCATGCGTCCATTCGCAGGATTTTATAAAAAACATAGCCACGAGTTTTCAAACTCATTTTGGCTCCCAAAGAAAGGGACACAACCGTAGGGCAAAAACTTCTCAAGGAACTTCTGTCCAAGCATTCCTTGCTCCTCTTGGGTGGTTTTGGCGATCTCAAGCCCTAGGATTGATCTCTCACTTCCACAAGGTATGGTTCTCTCCCCATTTCTCCCTCCATTTTCTCTTCCTTTCCATTTGTAGGGTTTGTGATGGTGTCTCTTCATCTTCTTTTCCTTTCACATGGATTAGGGATAACATCTCAAATTTATGATTGTGTTTTGCCTTTGGTTGCATTCCCCTAGCCATGTACACACCAAAATCATGCCAAAATCGATTGAGACTAGGGTTTTTGGGGTTGAATCAAGCCCTAATCGATCAATGGCACTATGTTAGGGGATTCTTGTATGAATATTGTATATTTTATTGAATTTAAAAATCTTTACAAGAATTTTAGAGATTGTTTGTCAAGTTTGCCATGCCTAGTTGGATTACTTCTATTGTTTCTAGGTATTTGTTGAGGCAAAATCCTCAAATCTTCAATACTTTGGGAAAACTCTCAAAAGCATGTCTAACTTCAAAACGCTTCCGCAGTTCGAAGGAAAGCCCACCTAGAGCCATCTTAGCATATTCTAGCTCTTGTAAAACAATCGAGCATTTCTATCGCGCCAGCTTGAATCTATTGACAAACTTAGCAACTGACTCGTCGGGCAATTGGCACATGCATGCCATATCTGCTATGGAGACGAGGGGGTCAATTCGGTAAAACTGAGCATGGAACTGATCCTCCATCTCACGCTAAGTTTGGATCCAATCAGCCAGTAGGTTGGTGTACCAAGTGAATGCTAATCCAGTCAGAGAGTTTGGGAACTACCTAAGTTTCATGACTTCGTTAGCCCCGAAGTTCCCACACTGGACAACAAACCTTGCTATGTGCTCGATGGTGGACATAAAGTCCTCTCCTAAGAACTTAGTGAACTCTGGAATTTTCTGATTATACCCAAAATCCAACTGGTCGTAATGCTTGGGGTAAGGTTTCCTATACACTGGCTGGGTAATAGGCCGAAACAAGGGATTAATTTGCTCTTGGATCAACCGGGTCACATTTACCTAATTAACAAGTACCTGATTGGCTTGATCCACAACCAAAGGCTGCCTCTGCCGGACCTCTGCTTACCCCTCGTTGGGAGGTGGGAGAAAGTGACTGACATACGGCCATTCCGGCTCTGGCAAGTTCATCCTAGGCACTGTTGGCCTTTGATAAAAACTCGTACTCGTGCGCCCAACGCGTTCTCCTCCAATGGCCTGGGGGCCTATTGATGGACCCGTCGTGGTGACCGACACGGTTGGATTCCCGATCTGCAATGCTGGAGCAGTAACCCCGTTCTTAGGAGGTGTGGTCCTAACCGTCGCGCCACTCAGGCGTGCTGGCTGGCTGGACGAACTAGCACAACTGGCCTGGCTAAAAGCGCCAGGGTAGGCTCCCTGAACAGGCAGCAGACCGATGCCGGTCCCTACCACACTGCCCACTTGTACGGCTGGGATCTAGCCTATGCGGAGTTGGCTCACCTATGGTGGTCGCTGTTGGGCCAGAAACATCGTAACCAACTCCTCAAAACGGGCCTGGGTGCCATTATAGGCCTGGGCCATGGAAGCCATGATAGCCTTCATGTCCTCTATCCCTGTTTGCAGATAGCCTTGTGTCTCAGCGGTGGTGCGGGCTTGCCCCTGCAACAGCGTAGTCACGAAAGGAGGAACAACAGTATCCAACTATTGCTCACCCTATGTGACTAGCTGATCAGCATTTCCACCATCAGACTCATTAGTTCCACTATCTTTGTTGCGTTGACTCGCTCTGGTATCCACCATCACTACCGAGTGTCCCACCTGGTGTGCCAAAAATGTTGTACTGAAAATCCTTCAGCCAGCGTGGTGTGGCTGGAATAGAATAAGACACCCTGCAAAGTTGTGGCAGCTTAGAGTTCTACTCGTGCCCCTGTACTTCGAGGACTTCTCAAAGATAACAGACCAAATGACCTTGACAATGGACTGGAATTGCACTTCAAATTACTTGACGTGAACAATCTACAGTGCAAATCGTAAAGGTGCATAAAGTAAAATACAAGAAAATCTTAAGTTCACACCACCATGAAAGGAAAAGAAAACAGTACAAGGAAAATAAAGATAAGTAACATGCAGGTTTGTTGTGTGATTGATTGATCCTTCTTCCTTGCTCCTCCTATTTATTTTATATGGTAAGGGTAACTGTAAGGAACGGTCTCCTTGATTATCGGTCACAACCGCGCCATGTTCAGGCTAACACGTTTTCCCAGCCCAAACTGCTAAAAACCGTCATTAGTACTAATCGTCCACCGTCTTGGCCGATAAAACCAACTTTAATCGAAAAGCGCCATGATGCCTTGATCAACCCATTTGGTCGAGGTGCCCTGTGGCCGAGTGCCTCCACTTGACCGTGAAGGAGTGGAGCAAAATCTGGGTGTAAATAGTAAGCAATATAGTTTTTATTTGCATAAAAAGAATAAGGACCGAGTCTAGTCATATTTTAACCTAGCTGAGTCTACATGACTCTTGATCAAGCCTTGTGAATTTTTGAGTCAATTAGAACGCATCAAAACCTAATTTTTCAACTATGCTTAAACAGTAAAATTATTTCAAAGAAAGAGGGAGTGGGGGGGAGGGGTTGAAGATGGTATTTAAGAGGTTAAAGAAAAAAAACCTAATTTTCTATAAATCATGCTGCCAACAAGAAGGGAATGAGAAATTGGCAACCTAACCTTTACCCAAAAAAAAACAGAAATTGACACCCTAACCAAAATCTCCAAAAAAATAAAAAAATCCCCTCGTACCCTTGGGTTCAAGCCCTGACCAACCAGACTACCGGAGAGAAAGCCGATGAAGCTAAGATCTAAGATTCTGATTTTAGTACAAAACAGAAATTAAATTAAAAAAGAATAAAAGGAAAAAAAAAGAAGATGAAAGAAAGCCCTTGCAGAATTTAAGCAACCGACACAAACCAACACACGAGAAGAACGACGAAGACGAGGAGGACGACGAAGAAGATAATAAAACGAGGGTTTCTCTTCTTCTCTCTTAATCTATCGAATCAAGGTGCGTTATCTTCTATCAAACTTTGGTTTTTGGAGACAGATCTTTATTTTTTAAATTTCCCCTTTGAAAGTTTCGATTGGGATTCGACTTTGTGTTCAAGAATCAAGACTGTCGATGTTTGGTTAAATAGGCGCTGGAGAAACAGTTTGATTTTAAAAAAAATTTAATTATTCTATTTATTTTAACTAATTTGATCTTTTGGGTTTTTCATTTCTATACGGTTGTTTATGCTTTTGGTTTGTTTATATTAAAGAACGGTGATTTAATGGTGAGGGAGGCTTGTTTTGATCTCTGGAGTGAACGTTGAGGTTGAAGTGGGAGAGTTTGGATGGAAAAGAACAAGAACAGGACCGATTTGCTTGCTGCCGGCCGGAAAAAGGTTAACTCTCAATTACTTTGAACTGTGGATCTGAACTGAATATGAACATGTGCTAAAATTGAAAATTGAGACCCAGTTTTTTAAATTTTGTCTTACTTGATATTTCCAGATTGGAGTTTAAGTTTACTTTCTTAATTTTGTGTATCAGTTACAACAATTTAGGCAGAAGAAGGAGACTAAGAGCGGTAGTCATGGAAAGTCTTCTCACAAAAGTAGTAAGTCGGACCATGACGTTGATGGTGAACTGCGACCAATCGCGGATAAACAATCAACCCCGTCCACGGTTGCTGAAACGGGCGCTGCATTACAGGCTGCTGCTGATGTGGAGCCTGTTGATTCCGTAATTTTGCAGGGTACGGGGAATTCACTGGTCCCTGAAGCAGATGTGTCCTTTGTTAATCCATCTGTATCAACTGTTGCTGTAGATTCAGGCAGTGGGGAATCTGTACAGGCCATTGATTCTTTGTTGGAATCTAAGGCTGATAGTGAGGTGGCACCAGCTCCATTAGCCTTGCTGGTGGGGGTTGAAGGGGAGGATGTGTCGGTGCTTGTTACTGCTGATGCTGAACCTGCTGGCTCACATTCCATAGGGGATTTGGTGACCCTCGATGCTAATGCATCAATTATTAATTCATCCAGCTCACCTGCTGCTTTAGAGTCTAGCAGCAGGGTCTTTCCTTCATCAACTGATGATGCTAACACAGAAGGTGAAGTTGATGTCCCAGTCTCAGTTGTTATGGAGGGATTCAACATGGACATATTTGGCCAGGCTGATGAGGCACAAATTGATTCTCTGGAAACATTGGGTAGGGAAGTGGCGGGGGGAGGGGCATCCTCAAATGAAGGTGAGTTGGTTCCTGTGGATGTGGAGGTCAGTGACAGCATTACTGCTCCAGTTCAAGTGGAGGGGGCCAATCTGGGGGAGGAAAAAGTGTCTTTTTCTTCACCAGAAGATCATCACAGCTTGTCATTGGTCCAAGCAAAGGAAGATCAGGTAAGGGACATAGGTCATACTCGTGTATTTGTTATCACTAAAGTTACATTAGTTCTTTCCTTAATTATTTGCAATAGGGAAGAGTTGGGTATATTAGGAAAGTAATTTGTGAATTTGATGTATAATTAGATTCTCATTTGTTGCTGGGTAGGGGCAATGCAGGAAGCGGACGGTATGGGTTCAATTCAATTTGATGGAAACGTTGAAGAAACTCATGAATCTTTATATGGTGGTGAAAATTCAGAAGTTGGATCTGTGAAAGTAGAGCTTGAAAGAGATTGGCGGCTTGTTGAATCTGCGTGTCTGGAGAATGGTGATCCTGCAGAAGCAGCTGCAGCTGTGGAGCATATGAAGCAGGAAACCCATGAAGCAGAACAAACCACTGAGGTGTATGGTGTTAATGTTTCTGCTGATGCTACCTACAAATTAGAAGGATATTGTGTGGGAGATGGCCATGTTTCTGCAGATGCAAGTGAAGTAGCAGAAGAAACTTCCCCCACAGATCATACTGATCCTCAGGTGATGTTAAAGGCACAGAAGGACAATGCAGTCACAGTTTCATCTTATGAAGAAAATTGGGAAACACTGCATCCATCACCTGATTTAGAGACTGAACCAAAAGAACAAGCTCAAAGAGTTGTGGAGAAGGCAAAGACAGGTATTGAAGTGTATGTAGAGCAATATTTTTCTGAGGGAGATGTTGTACTTGTTGGTGAAAGGCCTGCAAGGCCACTGGAAGCAAAAACAAAGGGTCTACCTGGAGGACAGACTGTATCTCTTGGCTCAGGTGATGTCTTTCAACTTGAAGAAGTGCTGAGGAGGCTTGATGAAGATGAATTTAAGTTTCTTCTCAAGTCCAGAGAATCATATTGTCTGGCATACTCAAGCGATACAGGTGCTTCATGTATACCAGGAAATGGTTCTGCTGATATTTTGGGGAGTCTTAAAGAACAACTCTACTTGGCAAATGTTGCAAAAGAAGTCCTCCACTTGCAGCTTGTGGAACAAGACAAGCAACATGTGGAATTTGATCAGTGCCGTTGTGAGCTTGTTGATGAAATATCCAAGCTCAGTGCTTCACTCAAAGAAATGCAGGAAAGGAATATGAGCCTCAGCAAAGAGCTTGTGGAGTGTCGGACTGAGCTTCAGGCTTCAACAGCCAGAGCAGTGGAGCTAGAAACTCAACTATGCACAAAAAGGGAAGAGGTTGAAGATATTTCTGTCAGTAATTTTGAACTGCAGACTAAACTGGAGAGGTCACAAGAGGAGTTGGAAAACCTGTTGACAGAATTGGCTAACTGCAAGGGTGTATTGGACTCTCTCCAAATGGAAAATGCCAACTTAAATGGGAGTCTTACATTGGTGACAAAGGAAAGAAAGAAGCTTGAAGAGGAGAATGAGTATCTCGCACATGAGAACAAAAAACAGTTATCTCAGCTTCTTGATCATCAAAAACAATTAGCTGTAGAACAGGGTAATCACTGGCAACTTGAGGTTAACCTAGAAGAAGCAATTGCTCGCCTTAACCAACTCACTGATGAATATATATGTCTCTCAAGCAGCCTAGACATACATAAAGTGAATCTTATATCAGCGATAGAGGAGAGAAAGAAGCTTGAAGAGGAGAAAGTGGATTTTCTGCATCAAAATGAGAAACTTTCAGCTGAGCTTGTTAACCATCAAGATCAATTAGCTACACAACAATGTGAACTCTTGCAACTTGGGGTTGATCTAAAAGAAGCAATAGCCCGCCATGAACAACTCACTGAGAAAAATATCGTTCTCTCAAACAGCCTAGATGCTCACAAAGCAAAACTAAAAGAGATCGATAATAAGCCTATGCAATTGTTCCCTGAATCCGAGGAAGGTGGGAATCAGCAAGAAGGTTCTAATGTGCTGAACATGATTCATGATGATGCAGTAGTTGATGAAGGTTCTCATCGAATTCCTGATAAACATGAGGGAGAGATTATCGGAAGACCTGCAGTTCTCACTGTTGTGGAATCTCTACTACCACTTGAACAGCTTAAAAAGAATTGCTTGGATGTTTGTGTTGGATTGAAGGACCACCTGGAGGAGGCTGAGGGAATAATGGATAAAATTGAAAGGGCAATTGAAGGGATGCACTCTCATTCAACAGCCTTAAGTAGGTCGGGTGGTAAAATTACTGGATCTGGGGTGTCTAAACTTATCCAAGCCTTTGAGTCCAAGGTTAGTCATGATGACAATGATTCAGAGCAGGTGCTTCTCACTGAAGGTGAAAAATTGATGGCAGGACCATTTAAGTTTGCAAAGGAGCAAATGGGGAATATGAGAGATATGTTGAAGGAACTGTACCAGGATGCAGAGAAAGCCAATGGGCTGTTCAGGGAAGAGCAAGACAATACAAAACTTGCTAGTGTTGCTTGCAATGAGCTCAAGGTTCTGTATGAAACTTTGAAGCATGAGATGAGTGATCTTGAAGTAGAGAATAGCGAGCTCAAGGTTCAGTGTGAAATTTCAAAGATACAATCCTTTGACATTGAAGCAAAAAACAATGATCTAATTAACAAGCTGAGTGTGTATCAGTCTAGAGTTGGTGATCTGGAAAGTCAGTTGCATGGAATACAGCAAAGTTCGGATGAGAAGGCCACCACAATCTTTAATGAAATAGAAAATCTGCAGAAAGAAGTGGGTAACATGGCATCTTCCATTGAGCAAGAATGGAGTTCTGCAGCTGTTACAATTTCCCAGGCAGTTGAAATGCTTGATAAATCCATTGAAAAATTGTTTTCCCCCATTTCAACTGGCTGTTCTAATGCCATGGACTTTGGTTGTCATGTTGTTGCTTCGGTCACAGTTGCAACAAAAGCAATTGAGGATCTGCACAAGAAACTTGAATTAGCAAATACAGATTGTGAAACACTTCGTTCTTTATATGTGGAATTAGATAAAAATTTTTCCGACTTACATGTGAGAAATGAATTGGCTTTTGGTGTTCTGGAGAAAATTCATTGGGAAATCAGAAAACTCCTAAATGACTCATGTAGAGGTGCAGATGAAAGTGATATGCATCTCAATGATGTCAAACTGCTTGATCCTCTAGAACTGACTTCTTATGAACCCCTCATAGAACAACTGTGCAAGTTACTGGGTGAAAGGCTGCAACTTGAGTCTGCCAGCAATGAACTTAAGTCCGAGTTAGTGAACAGAATGCATGACATCGAAGAACTGAACAGAAAATGTCTTGATTCAAAAGCTATTCTTAAGTTGGTGGAAGATGTTGCTAGTGTAGTTAAGCTGGATGCTGTGGAGGTTGATTCAGATAAGGCACCATTTTCGCTCTTGGAGTCTGCTGTCTCTGTTCTTCTTCAGAAATATCAAGAAGTTAATGACCACTTTAGCTTGTCAAGAGAAGATTTTGAATCCAAGGTGACAGAATTGAGTGAATTGCAGGCAAAGATGCACCACATTACCTCTGTGAATCATCGACAGGAAGATGAGATCTGCCTTGTGAAGGGAAGTTTACAAAAGATGGAAGAGGAACTCGAAGCTTTTCGTTCTGAATTACAAGTGAAAGTATCTGAACTTGAGCAGTCAGAGCAGAGGGTATCTACTCTAAGGGAGAAACTTAGTATAGCTGTTGCTAAAGGGAAAGGCTTGGTTGTGCAACGAGACAGTTTAAAGCAGTCCTTGGCAGAAATATCCACTGAACTTGAGCAGCGTTCTCAGGAACTACAGATTAAAGATGGAAGGATTCATGAGGTTGAAACAAAGCTTAAAGCTTATTCAGAGGCAGGAGAACGCATTGAAGCTTTAGAATCTGAACTCTCATACATTCGTAACTCTTCTACTGGATTAAGAGAATCCTTCCTTCTTAAAGATTCTGTTCTTCAGAGGATAGAAGAGATCTTGGAAGACCTAGAGCTCCCTGAGCCTTTTCACTGCAGAGATATAATTGAAAAGATAGATTGGCTGGCGAGATCGGTCAATGGGAACTTGTTACCTCTGACAGATTGGGACCAGAAAAGTTCTGTTGGAGGAGGGTCTTACTCTGATGCTGGTTTTGTTGTTATGGATGCCTGGAAAGAAGATTTCCAGCCATCCTCAAACACAGGAGATGATTTTAGAAGACAATACGAGGAGCTTCAGAGTAAATTTTATGGCTTGGCTGAGCAAAATGAGATGCTGGAACAATCATTGATGGAAAAGAACAACGTTGTCCAGAGGTGGGAAGAAGTATTGGACAGAATCAATATGCCTCTGCAGTTGCGGTCGGTGGATCCAGAAGATAGGATTGTGTGGTTAGGAAATGCACTCTCTGAAGCTCACAATGATAGAGATTCTCTCCAGCAGAAAGTTGAAAACTTTGAAGCCTATTGTGAGTCACTCAAAGCTGACCTGGAAGAGTTACAAGGGAAAATATCTGATCTTGAGGCTTCTGTTCTCGTGGTAACTCGGGAGAAAGAATTTTTTTCTGCTAGTCTGGAGAATCTCAGCAGGGAACATGATAAAGTCTCAAAAAAAGCAGCTGAATATGAGCTTGAGAAAAATTATTTGCAGAATGAAGTAACAAGCTTGCAAGCAAAATTGGTTGAAAAGCTTGAGAATGAGGAGTGTCATCAAAATATTGAAGTTGAGATTGGGAAACTACAAGTTTTGGTTAGTGATGCATTACAGTGTCATGGTGCTGATGATGTGGCGTCTACCGGTAATAGTGCTGCGAGCCTAGAGGGATTACTGAGGAAGCTTATAGACAATTACACAACCCTAACCTCAGAGAAACCTATGCTTAAAGAGACAGTGAAGGGGCATGATACTGAAGAAACTGATATGGCAGCAGATGCCAACGAGAGTGATGCAGTGGTTTTGAAGAAACAGCTTCAGGATGCTGTGGGTAATTTGTCTCTTGTGGAGGAGGAGAGGAATGCGATTATAGCGAACCATAAATCTTTGGTTACTGAAGTTGAAACACTGAATAGACAAAAGGATGATCTCCAAGAGAGACTTAATCAGGAGGAACAGAAATTGACTGCTACTAGGGAGAAGTTAAATGTGGCAGTTAGAAAAGGAAAGGGATTGGTGCAACAAAGAGACACTCTGAAACAAAACATTGAAGACATGAATACTGAAGTTCAACGCTTGAAGGGTGAGCTTGTCCACAAGGAAAATGCTCTTGTCCATTATGAACTGAGGATCAAAGACTTGTCTACCTATGTGGAGAAGACAGAAGCTCTAGAATCTGGGAGAATTCTCTTAGGGAATCGTTTGGAGGAGCTTGAGCACATATTGCAGAAGAGGGAACAGACTTTGAGCAGGTTGTTAAATACTTTACATGCCATTGACCTTGGTGATGAATATAATAATAATATTGATCCTGTTGAGAAGTTGGAACAAATTGGGAGACTATGTGGTGGTTTACGTGAGGGTATGTCTTCTGCAGAGCATGAAGCAAGAAAATCTAAAAGAGCGGCAGACCTCCTTGTAACAGAGTTGAATGAGGTCCAAGAAAGAGCTGATGGCCTCCAGGAGGAGCTGGCAAAGACAGAGGCTCTTGTTTTGCAATTGTCGAAGGAAAGAGATATAACAGAAACTGCAAGAGTTGAGGTTCTTTCACACCTTGAAAAGTTAATCAGTGAGAACTCGGAAGAAAGAAAGTACCAATGTGCGGAAATCATGAAATTTGAAGCTGCTGTTGATCAACTCAAAAAGGGGTACTTTGGTTTTGGTTGTCTTATTGAAGATGTTTTCTCCAATGGGCAGACGCTTTTATACAATCTAGAGGCTAGCATGCAGTCATGGTTAAAACAAATTGATGGTAATGACTTGGTAGACCTACATCTTCTCAAACCATCTGGTGGCATTTTCTCTGATAATTCACTAAATGAGGTAATTTCTGTGCTGATCTTTTCATTCCTGGTTTGGTTTGTATGGTTACTATGCTTATCCATGTGAATTGTGATCAGTAACTAAAATTTTATGAACAAAGATTCATATTAGGATTCCAAATAATGGGTCATTAAAGTCGGGGTGCATAATGCAGGTTAGTTCTGCATCAGAACCTTAGTTAGTAAGTTCGGGAACGGCAATTGAATGGGAATGGATACGTTCGGCAATTAAACGGACTAGATGACAATAATACTTCTTAAAAATCCAGCGTAATAAAACTCATACGGCAATAATACGATACGTGTGTAATATGACCGCTCTATAAGCAAAAATACGGGCATGTATTCACTATGTAATAGACATGCACCACCTAATAAACAAAAGGGTAAATTACACATCACCCCCTGGTTTTCAAACAAAACTCAAATCATCCCCTGGTTTTAGAAAACACTCATCCGTCTCCCTCTACAATAACGGTGTTAGTCTGCTGTTAGTTATTGATTTGAAAGGACTATTTTACCCTTGTACTAAAACATTAGAATTAAATTTACAATACTGCCCTTCAAAATCTATGTTTGGATGTCAAGGGTAGTTTAGGGATTTAAATTTATTTAACTGGCTGACATCATCACTTAACAGCATAAAACTAACGGTAGGGGCTAATTTGTCATATTGGGGTCTAATACAGGGGGTGATTTGAGTATTTCCAAAAACCAGGGGTGATTTGAGTTTCGTTTGAAAACCTGGGGTTGACGTGTAATTTACCCTAAACAAAATAATAGCATATAGACAATGATTTTAACAAAAAGAAACCGCGCAACTAAAATAAACACAATATAATATCCCCGATTACATCTCATAAGATTATCATTTAACAAATTAAAATTAAAATATCAGTAAAAGTATCTCATCAGACAAAAAAAAAAAAAAAAAAAAGACTATGTGTTCTAGAACTCATCTCTAAGATGAGCTCACATCAATTAACTAACATCACCAATGGAAGTTCATTTACCTTAGTAGCAGGTTAAATAATTTATACAGTCATATGTAGAGCTCAAATGACCTGCTGCCAAGCTTGTGCTTAATGTTCTACTACTTCACATGGCATTAGAATTATAGTCAATGATCAATTGCATCAAATAGCAGTATTGTCAACTCATGTTACTCGAATCATATTTGTTTATGAAAATTTTGTTCCTTGAATTAAACCACACAAAGATGAAGCAGAAGAAAAACAAACAGAGAAAAAGAAGAGGAACGACTTACAGAGACAAGGAAGAGAGAGCCTCAGATTGAGTGTTCCCACCAGGCCACCACTGCAATCACCGCTGTAACTGTTTGGCGAACGGAGACGGAGAAGAAGAAGAGGATCAAAGCTTGTCCGCCTCTGCAATCACCGATTTACCCAACTGCAATTAACCGGCCACCTGAACTGAAATGGGAACGGATAATAGGAAGGGGGCAGGGGGTATTCAGCCTCAAAGGAAGTCTCACCGGCCACCTGAACTGAAATGAAAACAGAGATGAAGAAGATGAATGGAATGGGGGCAATCGGTGGCTAGGGTTCGAACAGAAGAAGACTAAAATCGTATTATGCGAGAGTTTTGTTTTGCGTTTTTTTTTCTTTAAGTTTTGAGTTTTTTTTTTTTTAAATTTTTAATTTTTATAACAAAACTAAACTAAAGTTAAAAGTATTAAACGCGTTTAATTCGTGTTTAATACGTGTATAATACGGGTGCACTTAAAAAACGAGTTTTTTTTTACCATATATACGGAAATATATGGTAAAATATGTTTTTTTGAATTAAATGTTCATATACGCGTATCATAAACGAACTTACTAACTAAGATCAGAACTGAATAGATCAGGGTCCAGAAATGAATTTGCAGTCCCAGGTTCAGATACATCTTGATTCACTTCCTAGTGAGACCCAAATAGATCTCAAAATGGTCTCAAGCCCCGTTCTGAGCTAAATCATAGAACAAACCTGATATTGTGATCTGATACGGCTAAAACAGTAACAGATTGGAGTGGATGTTAGATCTAACCTACTCTATTTTATTCCTTAGGAAAAATTCCTGAAGGCATAAGGCTAAAACCAACAGAGCTTTCCAATAAGCAGGCAACTGCTTAAGCATAGGCCTCAAAGAGCAGGACACGTGGCTGAGCACCTATAAGAGAGCCTTATAGCCTATGCCAGAGCATTTGTGTGCTTTGTGTATGTGTTGTGGGGAGTAATGTATACTGTTAAGTTGGAAATAGTGAAGTATATATATCCCATTTTAAGTTTAGGGAAACTGCTCAAGATGACTATGCTTTTCTGAATAGTTCTCAGAATTTAGTTTTCTAATTTGCATTTAGCAATGTTTGTCATCTATCAATCTGTTTGAGGTAGGTCCAATGTTGTCTAATTCCTAGGAGGTTTGCCCAAGTAATTGAACTGGAAAAACTCTAGATTAGTGCTCCCATTATCTTTCGATAGAGCGTGTTGCTTTGGTACCACTTGGTGTAACTGATTCAGATAAAACACAATTGGGCTTATTTTATTGGATATAAGCTTTTGGTTGGGTTGTGTATATGTTGGGCCTTTAATCCAATGTGTTTTCATTATAATGGGTTGCATTAATGGGCCTATAATATGGTTGGAAGCTAGGCCTACGAAATTAGTTAAGTAAATATCTTTATGTCACATGGATCCTGCGCCCAGACACATGAGCATGGGAAATTACCGCTCCGCTCTCTGTGAAATAAAAAATCTCATCCATATTAGTCCCACTCTGAAGTTGCAAACATGGATCAGTTCAATATTTATCATTCATGTGAATAAGATTTAGGCTACGTTTGGTAAATGTCTGAACAAAGAATGCCCGTTCTTGACTAGAAACGTTCTTTGGCGTTTCTGGTCTGAAACGGCTTTCTGAGACCGAAAATGATCGTTTGGTAACGGTCTCAAGAACGCCGTTCAGAACGAAAATGGTGTTTGGTATAATCTGTTCTTCCCTATTTGACATTAATTACAATAATGCCATCCTTATAGAAAATAATGTCTCTCTCACTTAACAAACTTAAATTAAAAATATCTTATAAATTTACACATTTAACATAAATTAAAATATCTAATAAATTAAAATAATGTCTCTCTTACTTAACAAACTTAAATTAATATGCATTTTACTGACATTTCATCGATTGAATAGAATTGTCATGTAGAAATTATGGGTGGACCCCTCACCCCATGTGTTGGTGGATACATTGGCCTTCTTAGCCAAAAAAAAAAAAAAAGATGCATTGGCCTTTGTGTGAGAGAAATTGTACCTTTGAAAATTTATTTTTTCTCAATGATGTGATTATCTCCTTGTATGTTTTAGATAGCATAACATCCATCTGAGTTGTAACTTTCTTCTCCTAAGTTATGCTTTCTACATCAATACCTCCTATATCACCCTTCATCCTGCCAATCTCTCTGGCTTGTTTTCTTGATATTCCCATGACACTCTCAGCTGTAATTTTTCTTACAGTGGTTTTACTTTCTTTTAATTGACCATGCATAATTCCTTCACTTTTACCTCGATATAGGCTCCCTGATTGGGGGGGGGGATATGTAGGTTGGAACAACTCTAAAAACCTCCCGGATGGATCCCAAGTCAAAACCCCTCTCAGATAGTAACCCGAAAATTGTCTGAGAACTCAAGCTTCGTAGAATCACAACAAACTATAAGAAATAGTAGTTAATAGGAAGGATAAGAACCCTCTAAAAGATGGGAACAATCTGATTGTCGGCTTGGGGTTAATTTGAATAACAACGATCTCACGGGCAGAGATCTCAGAAACAGTAAATCAAACTCAATCAAGCCCACTGATTCCTCTTGAATTTGGAACTATTATAAGACTAGATAAGGCTAATAAAACCCCCCAAGTTTAGAACTCAATCAGATGGCTAGATATGAATTAATTAGGAAAACAAAAATCTGAAATCCCAAATTTGCAGGTTTGAAGTGATTTTTTTAATGGCAGCCAAATAACAGATCCATAGGTCTCCAAACCCAAGTCCAGTGGCACCCTAGGGGAGGCCTTTAATATCCCAAAGTTTCTCAGCAGACAGCCTAAGGGTTTGGGAATAATCAAAGAATAATTATATGCTGAAAACACAAAGAGAAAATTACCCAATTCCTGAGACACAAATGGGAGAAAAAATAAAGATCGTGTCCGATCTAAGTGACAGTAGGGACGAGAGAGAGAGAGAGAGAGAGAGAGAGAGAGCGAGACAGAGAGAGATAGAGGGAATGAGATAGTGAGAGAGAGAGAGAGAGAGAGAGAGAGAGAGAGGGCTAGTTCTAACCTTGAAACGGAGTTGCAGGTAGAGCCGTAGAGGTGAGCTCCTTCTGCTCCTTCTCTTCCCCTTCTCTTCCCCAAATGGTCGCAAGGCCTTCACGAGTTCACCATCTGGCATTCACGGGTTTTGGCATTTCTTTTACACTGTCTCATTCTCGTTCTTTACAAACCGTGTCTGAGGCGGTCTGTAAAGAACGTTCTTTGATGGAATCTTCCTTCCGGTTCGTTCTAAAAGACCAATAAAACGAACCAGCAAGCCAAACAAGATTTTATGTTTTTTTGTTCTCAAAGAACGGAAGAACGGCAAAGAACGCTGTTCCGACATTTACCAAACGTAGCCTTAGGGTATCAGAGTCACAAATTTTTTGACAGGTCTCAATTGGGTCCCTTAATGCCAATTGCAAATTATGAAATGTTATACCCGTGCCCAAAATCCAGGCTAATTTAAAATTTTAATAATTTGTGTATTGGCAACTGTCAACACCAGTGACCTTGGGTCATAGTAGTCAAGGATAGAATTATTGATCAAAAGGATGGGAATTACGCCTTGATGGGTGGTGAGACCATACAATGGTAAGCATATAACACTTAATATCATATATATATATATATATAAATGAGTGCGAGCCAAGATTTGGGAGTGATAGGCATTGAAAAAGCCTATCTTAGCAGGGGCAGTCAATTAGGCGGTTAAACCTGCTGATGCAACCACCTGTGCAACCGCCTGTATTGCGAGGCCCCAAAAGAAGTGGAATTCGTAGGGCCCACTTACCCTGTGAGTTTAGGTAGTGTGTTGGTGTCTCGAGCATTGCCAACCTTGACCGTAACCTCCCATACCTCGTGGAGTCGGATTGGGCCCGCGTTGCTCAACTTAACTATTAAATGGTTTTAGGACCTAAAGCTGTCAACCTAATGGACCATAAGGGCCATTTTAATTATAAAAGGGCATGAGCTCTTCAACCCATTTCATCTTTCCAAACCAAGAACGTGGGAAGGAGAGAAAGGAGAGGAGAGAAGAAGAAAAAGAAGAGAAGAGGAGGGAAAAGGGAAGGGAGGAAAGCTAGGGTTTCCAACCCCCTTTGGTTCCAAGCTTCATCAAGGTAAACCTTTTATGACAATTTCAATTTATCGCACTTGTCTACTTACACATTATTCTCCATTTTAGTGTTTATGCATGATAGAGAAAGTGTGACTCTATATTGCTTGTTTATTGGTTTTTTTTTTTTTTTGGTGTCCAAAAGTGTATTTCCATGTGTTTTTTTGGCCATTTTCATGCGTTTCTGCAATGTTCGATACTTATCTCCGATATGATACGATACTATACGATACAATACGTCTCTTAAAATCACCCGACCGATACGATACGTGATACCGGTACTTTAAACCCTGGTTACATCAAGAGTCAGATTTAAGTCCTTATCTATTTGCGCTTATCTTGGACGAGTTAACCAAAGACGTCCAATATGAGGTACCTTGGTGCATGCTTTTCGCTGGTGACATTGTTTTAATAGATGAGACAAAGGCTGGGATTAATGCCAAACTGGAGGTATGGAGATCATCCTTGGAAACAAAAGGTCTAAAAATAAGTAGAACGAAGATAGAATATATGGTATGTAACTTTAGCAACACCGGGACGGAGAATGAGGGGGTGAAAGTTGATGGGAGGGAGATTTCGCAAAGAAGCCATTTTAGGTATTTAGGGTTGATTATTAGTATGGAAGGTGATACAGAAGATGATGTCTTACAGAGGATTAAAGTAGGGTGGATGAAGTGGAGAGGGGCAACTGGAGTGTTATGTGATCGACGGATCCCTTTAAAATTTGAAGGAAACTTTTACAGGATGGTCATAAGACCGACTATGATGTATGGTGCGGAGTGTTGGGCGGGTAAGAAGTGTCATATAGATAAGCTAAGCGTAGAGGAGATGAGGATGTTGAGATGGATGAGTGACAAAACCAGGAAGGATATAGTAAGGAATGACCATATTAGAGATGGTTTGGGAGTAGTCCTGATTCAAGATAAGCTTCGAGAAAGTCGTTTGGGGTGGTATGGCCATGTCCATTGTAGGCCTTCGGACACCCCATGATATAGTCCTAGGTTTGAAAAGTCAAACTAGGAACTAAACAACCATGACCTGATGTGAATAATAATCGGGTAGGCCAAAAATATAATTTTTGATGAAATTAGGGTTAGGGTAATGTCGAGTTGATGTAAGGGAGTCTATTAGTGAGGGTCTTGAGATGTTTTGATGGATGGAAGTGTATTAACTTGATTGGGCAGCAAGTTAGTTTTAGAGTTTCAGGTTTTTGAAAAGTGGAAATTGAGGGTATCTAGGGTTTAGGATGGGAATCTTGGGAAGAGGTTTGGATTGAATATTCCTAGGGCTGAGAGGGAAATTCGATCCAAGTTTGAGAGATTTCTGATGGCTGGTTTGGTCTATGGAGAATTTAGGGTTTGGGAATGATGTTCAGAGATGGAGGGATGCTAGGGTTTGGGTTGTTTAGAAGATTAGAAGTAGAAGGAGGATGCTTCAATTCAAAGTTGTTGCAGAGAATCTTTAGCAGCAGCTTGAATGCTTGAAGAACTTGAATAAAAACCAGATCTTGAACTTGAATTTAAAGGAGATCTTCAAAGAACTTGAAGGAGAGCTTCAAAAGAACCACCCGGGCTTCACACTGCAAGGTGTCGATTGGATCAAACACCAATCCTACGAACGAACCACCTGGGCTTCCCACCCCAAGGTGTCAATCGGATCAAACACTGATCCCACCAGCCTTGATCAAACACAAGACAAAAATCTTCAATGGAGAAGAAGAGCAGCAAAAGTTTTTCATTAATATCAAAATTCGTGTTCAATGCTTGCCCCCCCTTACAACCTTATATAAAGACTCAATAATAGACTCCTAAAATGGAAAGGCCTAACCCAATCCTTAACCTACTAGGTAACCTAAACTGACTAGGAAACTGAAATAGTGAAGGAAATAGACTCAAAACATAGTTGGACTTATAGAGTCCTAACCCAGCCCAACTTCAATAGTCACATGACCATTTAACCGAGCCACATGCTCACTTAAGTGATCACATGATCACTAATTAAACTAATTAAAGAATCCTGTATGGAACCTCATTACCCATATTTTAGGCCCATAAAAGTGGCCTATTACATAGAAAACCCATGGGATCAAAGGCCCAACATGTATATAACCTAACATTAGACTTACTCCCCATCAAAATAAGCCTCTTTTGGGGATGTATCTGCATCACCCCAGTTCAGAGGAGTGACTTGATGATTCAGATTGAAGGTACTAAAAGAGCTAGGGGCAGGCCTAAAATGATCCTAGGAGAAGTGGTGAGAAATGACATGCATAGTTTAGGTCTTGTCTCTAGTATGACATCGAATAGAGCTGATTGGAGGGCAAGGATCTGTGTAGCCGACCCAAGCTAGTTTGTGTTTTTGACTTCTGTTACGATGTTGTGTTTCTTTTCTTCTACTTTGTTTTAACATTGTGCCGAAGGATCCGTGTAGCTTGACCCCATTTAGTTGGGATTAGGCTAAGTTGTTGTTTTCCCCTCGGAGACTACCCTAATTTTTTACGCTAAGGTGGACATCTTGGTTTTACTTTGATATTCCGTAGGCTTGGGGTGTGTATCCCTTGAACTTGGGCCACTAAGGCATACAAATACTTCGTGGCAGACTCCAGGAAACACTGCTTATTGTTTAACAGTTGCTTCTAATCTGGCTCCTGCTTGCCTTGACAAGAAAATGATATCCTTACTAAATTATTGGCAAATCCCAGCAAAGAGTCAACAAGGAGGAGTAGTAGTGCTGTCTTAGGTTACCAGAGGTGGGAAGCCTCCAAATGAAATTCACTTCATTCAGAAATTTTTCCAAACAGGTCTCACATGTTTGGGATTATATTGATTTGTATAAAAATCCCTCACTTGTCTCACTACTATTTAAAGTAGTATTAGAACTAAAACACTCTCACTATAGCTAATTAACTAATGATATATTAGTTTCCACTTTACAAAATACAGACTTGAAAAAATTACTAAGATACAACTACTTGCTGATGTGGAACCTGGGTTTGAAAGAACTTATTGGGTGGACTTTATAAGGGGATGGCAGAACTGTAAATATATCAAAACTTATAAAGGAATAATGGCTGCCTAACAGTAAATTAAGTGGAGTTTATAAGAGGATGGCATAGCTGTAATTAAAGAGAATATTAAATGGTAGCTTTAGATTGGATATAAAGGAATTAAGAATTATTTAGCAGTGGTTATCTTGGAAGCAAAGTTAAAAAAAAGGATAAACAGGAATAAGAAGAGAAGAGAGGGGCATTACTGGAATTTAAAGGATTAAAATAAGAAAATAAGAGGAATTGTGGGGAGGGGGATTCGGGAAAAGCAAGACGAGAGGTTGTCTTCAACCTCTGGTCGATAACAGAACCAGGCAGCAAGGATGTTGTGATTTTGAAGGGAAAGTTCTCCTCTCATGAGAAATCTGATCAGGTTGGGACTTTGGATTACAAATCGCAGCAAGGGATCCTCTTTGATTTAGTACCAGCAGATCTAACAGTTCAAAAAGGGAGGAGTGTAGGGCCTGCAACTAAATCTGGTGGTAGAGCAAAGGTATAGACTTGGGTAAGGGTTAAACTACACTTCAGAAGATGATCCAGGAGGAAAAGTTCCTACGGTTTAGGTCGCATATGGGAGGCCTTCCTTCATTGCTAATCTCAGACTCAATGAACAACTAATGAGAGAGTTTGATCAAGTCAGTTGCGGTTCAATCGGTTCGACAGTAGTAATAGGGTAGGGGTAAGAACAAAGAACAAGGAAGGAAGATCATACCTGAAATGACAGAGAAGATTATTAACTCGAAACTTTTCATTCCAAAATCCAACTTGAGAATCATTGGCTTACATGCTGTTATATAGAATCAAACAAAGAAGTTCGAATCCAATCCTAAAACTGAAACAGGATTCAAAATTAACTCAAAACTCAAGTTCCTACTAACTCCTATCCTTGACTAACTTCAACAAGATAAAATTTAAATTGCAACTTACATAAATAACCCTAATTAACCGACCGCCTAATTGCATCACTTATGCACATATCTGACAATCCGGCAATTGTCTTCTTTTTTAAATGATAGATTACAGGAGTGTTGACTATACTGTTGAGTACTTATTGATGATTTATAATCTGTAGGAGCAAGCTTTTAAAAGACAGTATTTAACTGTTGTATCCATATTGGTATTGTAACCTTATCTCGTGTCTCTGTGAATTGTTGGATCTACACTATTTTATTATTCCCCCTCCTTGGATGAGCCGATTGATGTAGTTTAAGAGAGCAAGAAGGGAAGCAGCAAACCAGGCCATCAAACTGGACCAAGAATGGGTTAATAGGCTTAATTTGAGTGCCCAATGGTTGTATGGGCCATGGACTTTATATTTTTGGGTTTAGTTTTGCAATTGGTCAATTCTATGAGCCCAAATATTAGGGATTTAAGAGCTATACGGGATTAAGTAGTTATTGATGTTTCTTAGTCATTAATGTTAAAGTGTATCGAGTGTTTAGGGCTGGAGATAATCTAGACTAGGATATTCTAATATCCTAGTCGAGATTCCTTTCTAATTAACTCCTATTTCTATTATGGTGTACACCTTGGTTTAGTTTATTTTCTATTTTATATTTATGGATCCTAATAATTAGGAATACTCTTTTGTAATCTGAGTATAAATAAGACAATAAAGGGGGGGGTACTGTTATGCCCGATTATTGCAACCAACAGTCCCCTTTCCTCTTCTCCATCTCTCTCTTTTCACTCTCGGTTCTGGTATTCTAGTGTTCTGATTTGCTACATGGTATCAGAGCACAACCATTAGGTTGTTGTCACTTGTGTGTTCTGATTTGAGAGTCTTCTAAAGCCGTATTTTCTTCAAGGGGTGCAGCATCCTAAGTTGCATATTACTATGGATTAAGCCGTAGATAGAATTTTCAATTGAAAACTAAGGGTTTACTATACTACTACTGCTTACCTGAAGTACAAGATCGATAGGAGAATTTCAAGTTGAAGCTGCTTATTTGACATTACTTCTATTTCTAATTCTGATCCAGTCAGTGGATCGATTCTACACTTGAAGATTGCAGATTCAACCTATTTTGCGAGGGTTTTTTACCTTCTATTCCATGCGGTTCCCTATTAAGGGCTTAATATTAGGTGATTTTGTCTCCAATTGATCCAATATCTGGTTCCCTTCTTCAGGTACAGCCTTCGATTCCTATTTTCCACTGATATTTGGTTGAGTGTGGGTTTTTCGAAACCCAACTCTGTTGATTGACTTGCTGCTATTAATTTTGGGTTTTCAAACCCTACCTTTGCCATCACTGCTGCTACCGACTGGTTTTCTGCTAATTTTTTTTGGGTTTTCAAACTCTAACTTTACTATTACTGCTGGAAGTTTTGGGTTTTGAAACCCTATCCCTGCTGGTGGCTTTATTGTTACTATTTTCGGGTTATTTAACCCTAATCTGGGGTTTTTTAAGAAGCCGATTACCTCATTAATTACTGCTGCTGTTGGTGGTGATTGTGAATTTGTGATACTGTTTTTTGGGTCATTTGTTACCCTAAGCTGGTTCTATTCAAGAACCAATTGCAATACTACTGCTGCTGCTACTGAGATTTGTTCAGCTATCCTTATGGCTGACCCTAAACTACCATTGGACAATGTCCAAGTTCAGATTACTACTATAACACTCTTCGGAGTCTCCAACTATCTTTTATGGGCCCAGGCTGTGCTTATATTCATGCCAAAGGAAAAATAAAATACATCACTGATGATTCTCCTACTGCTTATCCATAGGATCCTGCTTCAGTTACAGCTCATGATGAGTAGATGCGTGAGAACTCTATTATTAAAATATGGCTATAGAACAGTGTTTGAGCCTACTATTGCATCCAATGTGATGTTTCACACCCTTGCCAAGGATGTCTAGAATGATTTGCGTGAAAGTTTTTCTCAAGAAAAGAATATCTCCCACATGTATGATCTCTATGAGAAGATTTTCACTTTCCAACAGGGAGATAAATCCTTGAGTGAATACTTTGACAGTTATAAGGGCATGGTTGAAGAACTCCAGATACATCAGCCACACACTACCAATTTTGATTGGTTAAAACAACAATAGGTTGAGTTTCATGTTGCTAAATTTTTGGCTGGATTGCACACTGATTATCAGTCTGTGAAAGGTCAAGTACTCACAAGGGAGAAAGTTCCCTCTCTCAGTGAAGTGTTTTCCCGTATCAATCGCCTAGGTAATCCATCTAAATCTGATACTACTACCAAAAAAAGTTCAGCCTTTGTTGCTAATCATGGTCGAGGACGTGGTCGTGGCCGTGGCACTAGTGGAAGGGGTACGACTCAATGCAATGGCATTTACAACTTGGTTACCCATCTTTACCTAAACTACAGTTAATGGTTCCTAGTTGCAAGCCTACCTCTCGTCTTGAATGTGAAGCTTGCGAATTGTGCATACATCACCATGCCTCTTTTCCTGCTGGTATTTCACCTAGAAGTTCTTCATTGTTTTCTTTAGTGCATTCTGACATTTGGGGGTCCGTATTGTGTCCATAATATATTAGGCTTTTCTAGTTTTCTGGACGATTACTCTCGTTCCGATTGGGTTATTTGTTGAAAGATCAGACTCAATTTGTTACTAAATTAAAATTTTTTTATCAAAAAATAAAAACTCAGTTTGACAAGTCGATTAAAGTTTTTCGTTCTGACAATGCTCTTGAATACAAATAAACTGAGATTTCTGATTTTTGTCTTACTCATGGTATTGTTCACCAAACTAGTTGTTCGTACACCCCACAACAAAATGGAGTGGCCGAACGCAAAAATAGACATTTATTGCCTAATTGGAGGTGGCCCAGTCCGTTATGCTCCACATGAATGTACCCAAACGGTTTTTGGGGTGATACTGTTCTCACAACTTGTTATCTTATTGATCGTATGCCATCGTCTGTTTAAAATAATAAAATCCCTTTTTCTCTTCTTTACCCAGATCATCCTTTGTTTGCTTCTCCACCATGTGTTTTTGGCTGTGTATGTTTTATTCATATCCTTCATCCTGTCGTTGATAAGTTATCCCCTCGGTCTATTAAGTGTGTTTTTCTTGGTTACTCTAGGACCTAGAAAGGATATAAATGTTTTGATCCGATTTCTCATAAAGATTTGGGTATTCTCAAATATTTTCTTGGTATTGAAGTTTTGCGTAGCAAGAAAGGTACTAGCTTATCACAGAGGAAATATGTCGTTGACCTTCTATCTGAAATTGGGATGACGGCTTCCAAACCAGTTGATACTCCCATGGATCCTCATAAAAAACTTGGATCCAGTAAGAGTGAAGACTTTATAGATGTACATCAATATAGGAGACTAGATGGAAAACTCATTTATTTGGCTGTTACTCGACCAGATATCTCCTTTGCAGTTGGAGTTATTAGTCAATTTATACAAACACCAAAGAAGATTCACGGGGATGTTGCTTGCCGTGTGCTACAATATCTAAAAGGTGCTCTTGGCAAAGGTCTCATTTATTGCCCTAATCGAAATATTAACCTAGTTGGGTTTTCTGATGCTGATTGGGCTGGTGTTGATGGTAATAAGAGCTCCACGATTGGTTATTGCACCTTTGTGAGAGGTAACTTAGTCACCTGGAAACTAAAAACAATCCATCGTTGCTAGATCTAGTGTTGCAGCTGAGTATTGAGCCATGACACATACTACCGCTGAGTTGATGTGGGTAAAGTCACTATTTTAGGAGTTAGGATTTACTGTCACTCGGCCTATGCAGATGTTTTGTGACAATCAAGCCACCATTTATATTGCCAGTAATCCAATGTTTCATGAGAGGACAAAGTACATTGAAGTTGATTGTCATTTTGTTCAGGATGTTGTCATGAAGAAGTTGATTTCTACACCATTTGTTTCCACTACTAATCAACTGGGTGATGTGTTTACTAAGCCTCTGTTTGGTCCTGCTTTTTGTAGGAGTTGTTCCAAGCTGGGTTTTGGTGATCTGTACAGCTTGAAGGGGGGGGGGGGGAGGGAGTGTTAAAGTGTATCGAGTAATTAGGGCTGGAGATAATCTCAACTAGGATATTTTAATACCCTAGTCGAGATTTCTCCCTAATTAACTTCAATTTCTATTATGGTTTACACCTAGGTTTAGTTTACTTTCTATTTTATATGTATGGATCCTAATATGATTAGGAATCCTCTTTTGTAATCTAGTATAAATAAGACAATAGGGGGGGGGGGGGGGCGGCTGTTATGCTCGATTATTGCAACCAACAGGCCCCTTTCCTCTTCTCTTCTCATTCTTGGTTCTGGTGTTCTAGTGTTCTGATTTGCTACAATTAAGAATATTAGATTTCTATATTTTGAGTTTCTATTTTCAGTTTTAGAAAGTAGACTTTCTGTTTTATGTAATAGCAATAATGGAGTCTTAGTTTCTAATTTGTAATGTTTCTAAAAGAGAGATCTTAGAATAGGAGTAGTTTCTATTTTCAAAGTTTTCAATCTTGTAATGGTTGCTTTGTTATTTAATAAAGAGAATGGCTGACAACGGCCACAATTTGAGTTAAAAAAGAAAAAAGAAAAGAGAAAGCTTGGCCTAGAAACCTGTGAGATGCAGCTTGCTGCGAGAGACAGCCAGGGTGGGAGGCCCTTGTGGAGTGGGTGGAATACCTACATATCCTTCTTATTCCCCTCTTCTCTTTTGTTTCTATCTTGCTTCCATCGCAACTTAGATTTATTGAGAGTACCTAGATGTACTGTTGCATGCTCCATCAACCTTGTGATGCACTGAAACCTTGGAAGCAAGAATACTCCTTGTGGCACCTTCCAATCTGGTTTCCTAGACAGCAACTTTCTGGGTGGTTTTTTTCTCATTCAGCCAGTCGATTGAGTCCAGGTTTTGATATGATATTCCCCTTGTTATCGACCACCTTCAATTATAGCTTCTTTGTCTTACAGTGGCTGGATCTCCCTGAAGTATACAGTTACTAATTCTGATTCTTTACCTTCTATTTTGAAACTTCTGGATTATCTCATGATCTAGCCATTAACTTTGGCTGGGGTTTTAAAGAGATCATTTTCCAAAAGTTGCCTACCTTCAACTGGAAGTATCTGGCCATCAAAGTCTGCTACTTTCTAATTTGGCAATCTGGTGTGTTAATGAGTTTTGAACCTTTAGCTACTTTCTAATTTGGGAATCTGGTGCATTAATGAGTTTTGAACCTTTTTCTGTTTCAGTTCATAGTGGGTTTCGTTCTACTACTGTTCTGTGGTTGGATTTCTATCAACATTGTCAGACCTGAGGATAGGGGTGTGCGTTCAGACTTCATTATTGACCTGCTGTCATATTATTCCCTTTTTTCTGCTGCTGGGTTCGAGTTTAATCCTATTGTTAAAAGCACCTGAGATCCTGCTATAGGGGTTAGGAACCTTTACTGTAAAAGTAGCAGAAGTGGACGTTTATTTAAAGGGATGGGCGTGACGTAGGGTTTTAACTTATACTTGAAAATTTATTGAAAGAAATGTAAAGGTTTTCTTTTACCTTGTGACGTAAACGACCTTGTGGCCTTTATTTCTTTTCTATGATATTATCAACTCTTTTGGATTCTCCAAGCTTAAACTGGACAGCAAAGGATACTCCTAGATTGCTATTACAATGACAAAATCCTACTTTCTAAAACAGAAAACCGGAATTAGAAACTACTTAATCAACTAGTATTTACAAGAAAATAGAAGGTAATCAAAATAAAAAGTAGATATTAAACTAAAAGATCTCAACAACAGCTGCCATTCTCCTTCACACAAGCTGTCAGTCCCTGTGTCCCACCAAATCTTCTAGAAGTCTTCTTTTGCAAGTAACAAAACCTCCATACATAATCTAAGTCATAGTTATCAAGGCGGGAAGGCGACCATGGCGTTTTACAGGGTAGAAAAACAAGGCGACACCGCCATGGCGGCAAGGTGCCCGCCATGGCATCCAAGGCGACCAAGGAGTCTGGACGCCGTGGCGTTGCCATGGTGACGCCTTGATAACTATGATCTAAGTTGGGCCCACAAAATCTGATAAAATGTCTTCTTTAATCATGTTGGATAATGATTATTTGGGGCAGAATCTGGCTGGACTCATGGGCCTAAACATGGCCTAAACAAATCAACTTATAGGCCTGCAACACTGTTCATGTGAACAGTACCACGTGAACAGTGTTCTGTGAGCAGTAAACTCCTTGAACTGGACTGTCTGGACATACTTCTTTTTTTGATCTGCATCAACTTGCCCTGCCATAGAAAAAAAATTGACCTCGAGTTTTAGACATTTGAACTATCACCTTGTCGTGATGAACATAACAGAATTCCGGCAACTCTCGAATGTTTGGAATGTAATCTGCAAGACGTGGCTCTCTCTTCTCGAAAAATTCAGGTGGCATGATGAACACGACTTGATCAACTTCAGAATCAGACATGTACTCTTTGGTCTTGTCCATGGAGTCTTCTACAGTTGTGTCTTCTATTTTCTCAACCTCAAACTCGAGCTCCTGATGTTCTTCTTCCTTCTTGTTCTCAGTCACCTTAGTTGTTTCTTCAACCACTACGTCAATTGCAGTGTTAAGTCTCTCATCGTCCACTACTTCAGTAAGTCTACTTTGATTTCTTCAACGTAGACCTCTTCAGTAGGACATTCTACTTGTTGCTCTTCCACTTTCAAATAATGCATGGCTAGGTCAATGAAGGCCTAACGTACAGTAGGATCGTAGGCACAGCCAACAGTAGGCTTTAACGAATAGTTCCAGCAACAAAATAATAGGAAAAACACCTAAAACAGTAGGTTGTCGATAGGATCCTTGAAGGGGTGTTCCAACTCTCTGTCTTCAGCACACCATAGGGAACTGATGGAACATGCAGTCAGCAAATAAAATTCTCCAGCAGGTCTTGGTATCACTCAATAATTCTCAGTTGCAGGGGTAATTAAAAAAAAAAAGAAAACAAAATAGAAGATGGTAGAGAAGAAAAGGGAAAAGAAGGATATGTAGGTATTTCACCTAATCATAGAGAAGGCATCCCACCTATCTTCACAAGGGCCTCTCACGCAAGGTCTCTCACCTCACACTGCCTCACTAATGTAGTCCTAGATAGGTAGGAGACCTACTAGGAGCCAGACAACAGGATCAATAGCAAAAGGGGTTGCTGATTCGAATGGACAGCACTAGGATTTAGGTTAATTCTAGGGTTTAGGATGGGAATGGGTCTTATATGGCTTTAATATGCAGGTCTAGGGGATTATTATGGGATAAAAATAATTGGATTTGGTTAAGTTTGAAAAATCTGCAGAATTAGGATTAAGGTTTCGGGTTTTAGGAATTAGGAAATAGGCTGCATTTAGGGTTTCTGCTGGGAATTTAGGGCAGGTTTTTGGATCGAGTATAGGGGACAGTGAGACGGTAGATTGACCAGGTTTGGGGCTGGTTCTGATGGTTAGTTATGGCTGGACAGATTTTAGATGGATTAGGGTTTTGGGGGAATCGATGGAATTAATGGGGGAATGGGGCTGTGAGTGATTCAGGGTTAAGAAACTCAAATAAAATAAAAAAGGGGGGGGGGTGTTAAGGTTAGGGGAAAAAGGGAATAACTAAATTAACAAACAACTCACCGGATTTGCAAATCTGCAGTAGCAGCAAGTTGAGGAAGCTTGATTGAAGAAGAAGAAGGACCTCCCAATCTACAAGATGCAAGGAGTTGCATCCACCAGCCCTCACCCTTGATATGACTCACAAAACAATTCTCAGAAGAGAGAAGCAGCAGTAGCCAGGGCCAGCAGCAAAAGTCGATTTTTTTTTAAACATAATTGGTTGGGGAGCCTCTCCCACGGTTTTTATTAAATAAGTGGCCAAAGGCCTTATTCCTAAATCTATTACAATTCAAATTTCTCACTTAATATCGTGGAGAGGTGGACCTAATTAAAAATAACTTAAAACTTAAAATCAAAAGACCTATATACCCTTAGTAACTTAAAACTACTTGAAATAAAAGAAGATTTCCTACTAGCCAATAGGATATAAGAACCTATTAGCCAATAGGAGCACTTCACTTAAAACTACTTGAAATAAAAGAAGATTCCCTATTAGCCAATAGGATATAAGAACCTATTAGCCAATAGGAGCACTTCACTTAAATTAGACCAATTGAACCAATTGGATGCAACCAATTTAAACCGATTCAATTAAAAACACAAAATAAAAACCAAGTATAGAACTGAAATAAACTAAACTAAGGCTCCTACTAAAACCCTAGGCTTAGGGTGGCTTCTTCAATTCGAGGAGGCTAGGGTCTGCATCACTCACTCATCAACGTGGTTGGAGAAACTAACTGTTAGAACCGTAGGGGTACTTTAGACCTTTTTCTCTTATGTTTTTATGTTTCTATTATGTGGGCTTTAGTCCCACATTGCTTATTTGTATTTTTATTCTCTATTCTCAGTGATATAAATAAAGAGCTTGGGATGATCATTATTCATCCAAGCCTTACTCTAATTCTAAGTCTGACAACACTAACTCTTTTTTTTTTTTCTTTCATTGAACCGTGGCTGGAGCTCTAAGGCTCGTACAAAAATAACACGAAACGTAAAGGAGGAGTCCCACACACGGTGTGGATTACCTTGTACAACAAGTTATTCAAATAAAGAAATTAATTATTTATTCTAATTAGTAAGTGTAATCTAATTAATAACTGAAATAGTATCTGAAAAATAAAATCTACCTAATATCTCTTAAAACAGAAATAGAAGCTATCTGAAAAGCAAACTTTAAAAGATCTTGGGCATCACTCGTCATACGCAATCTGACTTCTTGGCAGCATCTCTCTTCCAATGCAAGCTGGCAAGGGCTCACTGAGTATTTTCTAAGTCTTTTAAAAGTTCTTCTCCATACAATCAGTAATCTGGCCCAATCAAAAACCAGGCCACACCAGACCAGGTAAACCCAGATCTGGACTGTTTTTTGGGCCTTGTTCTTGTGGTTATATCTGTGTTGAAAAAACTCATCCACGACTTTGGTAGCGATGTCAAATCAGACTTGCACGGTCAGCCTTCGGTGGAAAGTTGAATTCAGCAACTGTCAACTCCGTCTGTATTCCGTTCCTCCTTGCTCTGATATCAAATAATGTACACCAGTCACAAGTGATAACCAGCTCCCAAGAGGATCGCAAGCTTCAGGTCCAACAACAGTAAATACTTTGATCGGTTCTCAGATTTGCAAGAAATTTCAGATCAATAAAATAAAAACAAGAAATCGAAGAAGGGAGGAAGAGGATTGAGTAGTCTCTCTCAGATTCGGGTCTCTCACCCACGGCCTCTCACCGTATTTTGGTCTCTCACCAATGGCATCTCACCATACTCCCTCTCAGAGCAACTGAATCACTCAGCACACAAGGCAAAGCCGTGTTTTCTTTTCTCAAAATCCCGATCTGACGGATGAGTCCTCTTTCTTCTATTTATAAAATAAAGTAGCAATTACAAAGTGAAATTCCCCATGCGTGGGATAGCTGGACGCAAAGGAAACTCTGAGATTGCTATTACAATAAAGAAATCCTACTTTCTAAAACAGAAAATAGAAACAAAAAATATAAAAACCTAATATTCTTAATGACTAAAAAACATAAAATAACTACTGAATCCGGTATAGGCATTAAATCCCTAATATTTGGGCTTATAGAATTGGCCCATTACAAAAGTAAATTCAAAACTATAAAGACCATGGCCCATACAACAACCCATTGGACATTCAAATTAAGCCTATTAACCCATTCTTGGTCCAGTTTGATGGCCTGGTTTGCTGCTGCCCTTTTTGTTCTCTTGAACTACATCACCGATCCTTTGAATTGATCATCCATTCAAGATGATTGGGGTTGATGTTTCCCATGACTGATCCATCCTATACCAATCCTTGAACCCTGGTTGTGAGTGTATGAGGTATGCAATTGAATATTTCATCCAAGAATTATAAAGTGAGTTCAGAACAATTCCATCCACTTGATAAGGAATTCCTGCAACCATAATCAACTCCAGGTTCAGCTCGGCCCTAGTATTGCTGATGCTTTCAAAACTTGGACACTAGGCTTACACAAGTGGAACTCCCTTGTGGGACCTACAAGCAAGCTATTCTTTGCTTCCCTTTGTTTGTAAATTGCACATTGGCTGGATTTTTTTCAACCAGTCTATAGCCAGAGCTTTGCCAACATGAACAAGGAAATATTTATTTAAGTATTATATTTATTAAGTTTTGAGCTAGTTATATATTCATTGTTGGTAGTGATTAGACAAATATCCCTTTTCCTTTTTGTCTTGATTTCGTCAAGGTACTAAAACTCGGTACTCGGTACCAACTCGGTCCCTTGAAAAACCGAGTCGAGTTGAGATCTCGCCGAGTTGGTGCATTTTTGTTTTTCCGACTCGAAGCCTCAACTCGGTGGGTTTTAGACCTAGTTTGGGTCTGAAACTTGGTATTCAGCCTATTTTAGGCCATTTAAACACAATAACACTATCAGATTTTGTAAAAACAAAGTCCAAATAGGAGTTATGTACCGGTCAAACTTAATTTGGTGTGCACGAATGTTGTCAAAATCGCTCTGAATGAAAATATTTTCTTGGATATCAACACAAATGAATATTTTACCGTACTTTTGGTTTTTAGCAATGTTTTACCATATTAAGATTTATGGAATTTTTAGATTTGAGAAAAACCCCAGCATTAGAAAGTTGAAAATTGCACCTACTGCTGAAAATCCAGTTTTTGTTCTTGAACTGGGTGGTTGACTTTTTTTCCTTTTGGAATTTGATTTTTTAACTATTTTTATTGGATTCAAATAGGGGGGTATTTGCTTATTTATGAATAATATCTTAAGTAAATGAAATATGTATTTCATTTACTCAAATGATATTAGGCATAAATAAGTGTCTATATACCAAGGTTTGCATAGATAGGTGTTTGTATACCAAGATTTTCCACCAAGATCTCGAGATCTGACACTCATATAAGGGAGTTTGGATTGAGATTCTCGAGATCCCGGTCGAGTTGTTGCACTTTTGCAACTCATATGCCAACTCATCTCGGTTTCTCAAAAAACCGAGAAACTCGCCGGGATCTCGCGAGTTCTCGAACTATGGATTTCATTTCCCTTCCCTTCCCTCCCCTTCACTTTCAACCAGACAGTTTAATGTAGAACCAATTCAGGTTAGAATTTGTCCCAAATAACCCAGGAATAAGGCACAGCAGCCCAGCAGTAATAACCCTACAGCAGGGTACAAACCAGGTCTGAAAATAGGACTTAGGGTTCAGATCAAACACAACTTTCAGCCACTTAAAGGAACTGTAACTAGGGCCAATTGTAAGGCTGAGAATGCTCAGCAAACCTTGAGAACAGGGACTGATTTGGATGACCAGAAACAGTAGGAACAGGAGGTCACCAAATTAGAAAGTTAAGGGATTAGGTGTAGAAACCAAACCAGCCTGTATAAAGTCTCCAAATTCTGGTCAAGTGGGGCTGAGGTTGAAGAAGGGCTGCACTCCAAATTTGAGCCAATTCTAATGGCTAGAAGTTGAGATATGAAGATAATCCCAAATTAGAAGGTTTATGGTTATGGAAGGTTCCAGCCGAAGGGGGGGGACAGAAAGGGGAATCGAGTGGAGTGGAGGGTGAGATGGAATGGTGTTTTAAAATCCAGCCGGGTTTGATGGAGGGATATGGAAATATGGGACTCAGGTGTTGCAGCAACCTTCCACTCGCTGGAGCACCACAAAGGTCTTCAATCGATGGGTCACAACACCAACAGATCTGGAACTTGTTTGTCACTTGATCCTGACTTTCAAGAGGTCCTCACAGCACTTGTAATAACCTTCGAATGGCAGCAGCAGTAAAGGGAATCGAGCAAGGGAAGCAGAAAAGGGAAAAGAAGGAAGAAGAAAGGGGGGGGTAGGGGATGGCCTTCTCAGCCTGGGCCTCTCACCCACAGCTATCACAGCTGTTGAACATAGGAGTAAACTCCCATAATTGATGGCTAAGTGGCCAAAATATTCTTTTCTCTAAAACTTAACTTCTTCCGTTAAGATGTGATGCCTATTAATAGCTTAGGCAAGCTTACAATGAAATAGGAACTTTCAAAAAATAAAAAGAGAAACTTAGTAAATTGGAAACTACTAAATCTAATCTAAAATAGAAAGTAACCAAACTTAAACTACTTGGCTTTATAATTTAGCCACATGCAACTAAATTAGAAACTAATAATTATAGAAACTACTTAATTGCACCAATCCTAGTTGACTAGTCAAAGAGAGAATCTGTCAAAATTGTGGGGCATCTTTGGGCAGCTTCTAGAAGCCCTGCTGTCCAGTTCTGGCCCAGGAGGGGGCCTGGGCTGGTCCATCTCTGGCCCATAAAGAGGCCTGGTTCGATGGGCCTTCTTGTTTCTCTTTCTCTGGCCAAATTCTACATCAGCTCTCCCCCTCTTAAAAAAAATTCGAGCACGAATTTTGGACTGAGTGGAACTGAGCTTCAAGTTGTGCAAATCTGTCATCAGTCCATAGTAAAATTCAGGCCGTTCTTTGGAGGCACGAATGTAGTCTAGGAGATGTGGCTGTCGCTCTGCAGTATACTTAGGTGGAAGAATAAATTGCAATTGCTCTACTTCGATCTTCAAACGTATCCATGGGAGCAGGCACATATGTGTCACCAAACATTTCAGGTTCAGACTTGGACTTATCTTGTAAAGGGACTTCATATGGTTCCTTACTAGCTGCCAAAGGTTCCATGTGGGACAACACTAGTAATCGCCTCGCATTATGCTTTCCTTTACCCTTTTACTGTTGATGGTGCTTACTATCTTCCTTTGCTGGTGGTGTCTCAAGGAGGGGTTGCAACAGTTGTTGATGTCTTGCTTGGGCTGCCTTCAAGTTAGCTCTCACAGCCGGAATGTTAAGAGGATTAAGTGCCAATGGTTTCCCTTGAAATCAAAGAAACACTGGTTTTTAAAACCTCCTACCAAGACATTGTTGTCGTAGATCCAAGGTCTTCCTAGTAGCACATCGGTCAAAACCATAGGGATGACATCGCACCACACATCCTCGTAGCAGGAAATATGAAGAGGTACAGAACACCTTTTAGTTACCTCCAAGGTGCTGTCATTAAGTAACGACACTTTGTAGCATTGTAGGGCTGTGGGTGTGGTTCAAGCTTGAGCTGTCTGTCGATGATGAATGCTTGAGAGACCACATTCATGCAACTCCCACCGTCTACGATGACTCATTGACTTGTACTGTAGAATCGCCACTGTTCATCAGTGTGTTAAAAATGGTGTGATGCCTCCATTCCTCTCCCTTAGATTCAGCCAGCAGTATTCTTGAGACAATATTAACTTCATAGGCGTTTTGGGTCAAATCATCCTCTAGAGTGTCATCCAAACCTTCACCCTCAAGGCAGCATTAACAGCCCACTCACCACTCAACTGTGGATCACATACAAGCATTTCCGGATTGGATTCAATGGCTGTATTGATAGAATTGGCCTTGTCCCGCTGTGGGCAGAATCTAGCAACGTGGCCAAATCTTTGGCAATGGTAACAACGTGTTTCAGCAGCTTCCATAGGTGCCTTGCCCTTATCCGTGTGAGTTGTGCAGCTTAATTAGGGGCAGCACTAGTGCGGTTAGGAGGGGGGGTTCTTTTCTTTAGTTGGCTGAAAATTGTAGCGTCTAGGGGCTGCTTTCAACAAATCTTCTGCCTCAAGGGCTTTTTCAAAGCAATCATTAAGACTTTCAATTGGCACAACGCCCATCTTGTCACGAATCTCAATTTTAAGTCCCAACTTGAAACGGGACAGAGGCTGTTCATCCTCCTCATCAACTCCGGTACGGGCAATCAAGTTGTTGAACTTGTCCATGTACTCCTCTTCGGACAAGGTGCCTTGATGAAGAGTGTTGAGCTGATCATGCAGCCTTCTATGGAATGTGGAAGGTAGATATTTGGCCTTGAAATGATCTTTCATCTCCTCCCACATAGTAGGCTCATCATGTTGGCGGCGCAGTCTGTCTTCAGTGTTTCTCCACCACTCTCTTGCTGGTCCAATAAGCCCTGTACGGGCCAGCTTAAGTTTGCGTTCCTCTTTCAATGTAAACCAATCAAAATAATCATCAAACGCGTACAACCAATCATAAAACACAACAGGGTCAGACTTCCCGTTGTAATCTCGCAGTTCCAGCTTGACCTTGTGCTTGTCGTTTCGCTGTCTAGCACCATATCCAGCAGCTTCATCATCAACAAGGTAATGATGACCTGGCACTCATTGGGGCAGACGAGGAGCTAAATTAGGATGAGGTGGTGGTCTGCCAATAGTTTGCTGCCTGGAAAACTCCTTCATTTCTAGCACATCATTCTTCAAGGAAGCGATTTCAGTCATAAGCTGTTGAACAGCAACTGCAATATCCTCATTAGTACTTAGCTGAACTTGGTTAGGGTTGTTAGAACTCCCCTCTTCCATGACTCTGATACCAAATAATGTAGAACCAATTCAGGTTAGAATTAGTCCCAAATAACCCAGGAATAAGGCACAGCAGCCCAGCAGTAATAACCCTACAGCAGGGTACAAACCAGGTCTGAAAATAGGACTTAGGGTTCAGATTAAACACAACTTTCAGCCACTTAAAGGAACTGTAACTAGGGCCGATTTTAAGGCTGAGAATGCTCAGCAAACCCTAAGAACAGGGACTGATTTGGATGACCAGAAACAGTAGGAACAGGAGGTCACCAAATTAGAAAGTTAAGGGATTAGGTGTAGAAACCAAGCCAGCCTGTAGAAAGCCTCCAAATTCTGGTCGAGTGGGGATGAGGTTGAAGAAGGGCTGCACTCCAAATTTGAGCCAATTCTGATGGCTAGAAGTTGAGATATGAAGATAATCCCATATTAGAAGGTTTATGGTTATGGAAGGTTCCAGCCAAAGGAGAGAGGGGGGGGGGGGGGACAGAAAGGGGAGTTGAGTGGATTAGAGGGTAAGATGGAATGGTGTTTTAAAAAACCCAACAGGGTTTGACGGAGGGATATGGAAATATGGGACTCAGGTGTTGCAGCAACCTTCCACTCGCAGGCGCAGCACAAAGGTCTTCAATCGATGGGTCACAACACCAACAGATCTGGAACTTGTTTGTCACTTGATCCTGACTTTCTAGAGGTTGTTTCAGCACTTGTAATAACCTTCGGATGGCAGCAGCAGTAAAGGGAATCGGGCAGGGGAAGCAGAAAAGGGAAAAGAAGATAGAAGAAGAAAGGGGGGTAGGGGATGGCCTTCTCAGCCTGGCCCTCTTATCCACAGCTATCTCAGCTGTTGAACATAGGAGAAAACTCCTATAACCGATGGCTAAGTGGCCAAAATATTCTTTTCTCTAAAACTTAACTTCTTCCGTTATGATATGATGCCTATTAATAGCTTAGGCAAGCTTACAAAGAAATTGGAACTTTCTAAAAATAAAAATAGAAACTTAGTAATTTGGAAACTACTAAATCTGATCTAAAATAGAAAGTAACCAAACTTAAACTACTTGGCTTTATAATTTAGCCACATGCAACTAAATTAGAAACTAATAATTATAGAAACTAGTAATTGAGCCAATCCTAGTTGACTGGTCAAAGAGAGAATCTGTCAAAATCGTGGGGCATCTTTGGGCAGCTTCTAGAAGCCCTGCTGTTCAGTTCTGGCCCAGGAGGGAGCCTGGTCTGGTCCATTTCTGGCCCATAAAGGGGCCTGGTCTGATGGGCCTTCTTGTGTCTCTTTCTCTGGCCAGATTCTACATCACAGTGCCCAATTATACTTTGGCCATTTATGAAAGCTGCAATTTCAATTTCTAAATTCTCATTTCGAAATTGGAAGAAAATTCGTAATGCTGCCTAAAGTTAGATGCTTAATTGGGATGGTAACATCCTAGAGCTTTCTATATGTTAATTGTTCATGTGCCTTAGGGAGTGCTACCATTAATCATTTTGCTCTTTATTTATTTTGAAATTTTAAAATTTTAGGCGCAACGTTCTGTTTTTGATTGGATCCTATTGAAATAAAGGTCATATTAAGTTATACTCACAGTCATACATTTCTTTTGAGGCTGACTTTGCATGTTTTGAATGCTTCAATGGTTATCACAATATTTTATAATGTCATTTTTTTTTCTAAAAAAATGTGTCTGTCAGGTGAAGTTTCCTGCTAGAGTTTCTCCGCCAGAAAAAATGATGCAGAAGCATTTTGATTACAATAATATAATGGAGGCTTTTGGTCATGTTAACGATGGCTTGCAAGAATGCGTGACAGAAATTGGGACTCTGCAAGAAAAACTTTACAAACATTGTGATGCTTTTGAACAAGAAGCCAAGAGCCTTTACAAAGTAATGGAGACTGTTCACAGAGAATTAGCTTCCTCGAAAGAATCTTTGGATACCATGGCAAGAAATCTCACTTTTCAAGATTCAATGAAAAAGGACAAAGATATTGAACTTCTTATGCTGCGTCGAAATGTTTCCCTGCTTTATGAAGCATGCTCCCATGCAATTTCAGTAATTGAGAATAAAAGAGCTCAAATGATTGGTAGTGGTTTGGCTTCTGAAATGCATGAAATAGGGGTCAATTTGAAGCAGCTAAGACGTACTGATGAACGAGAACCTGTTGATTCTTTCACTGAGGAACATATTAGGAGTATGTCACAGACTTTATTAGTAGCTGTGAAGGATTCAGCAAAAATACAAGCAGAAATAGTAGCAGGAAGCCAAAAGGACCTAGAATCCACCATTTTGAGTATGCAGAAAGAAATTCAGGAGAAAGATATCCAAGGGAAGAGGATTTGTGAAGAGCTTGTTAGTCAAATCAAAGAAGCTGAGGCAGTTGCAGAAACTTACCTGTTGGATCTTGAATCAACTAAAACTCAGGTGCATACTTTGGAGAATAAGTTAGAAGCAGTGGAGAAGGAACAGAAGTTATTGGAGTTGCAGTTAAAGGAGCTACAAGAAGGTGAATCCTCCTCGAAAGCATTACAAGATAAGATTAAGTCATTGACTGGTTTGGTAACTGCCAAAGAACAAGGTAAGTACTTTAGAGCTCATTCCTTTAAATCTTCTTAACTCTGTATACCTTTTATTTTGATTGAATCTTTTGATTTCTGTATGCTTTTCATCTTTAATTTTGTACATTGCAGAAATTGAGGCACTTATGCAAGCACTTGATGAAGAGGAGTCACAGATGGAAGGCCTGACAAGCAAGATTGATGAATTGGAGCAAGGCTTGCAACAAAAGAATCTGGAACTAGAGACCCTTGAAGCTTCTCGTGGGAAGGCTTTGGCAAAGCTTTCAATCACTGTGAGCAAGTTTGAAGAACTTCATCATATGTCTGAAAATCTTCTCTCAGAGGTTGAAATTCTTCAATCACGGTTGCAAGATCGGGATGCAGAGGTCTCTTTCTTACGTCAAGAGGTCACAAGGTGCACTAATGAGGTTTTAGGTGCATCGCAGGAGAATAACAAGAAGCTTTCAAATGAATCTCATGAGTTGGTAACATGGTTGAGCATGATGACTTCACGTCTTGGGGTGCGTGATGAGCTTCCTGATGATAAGAAGGGCAGTCAGATACAAGCATATAAGGAGATCCTTGAGTGGCAGATAACATCCATTGTGTCTGAGTTAGAGAATCTACGAGTAGGAACCCAAAGCAGAGATGCTTTGTTGGAGGCAGAAAGAAGTAGAGTTGAAGAGCTGTTGCACAGAAAAGAAACTCTTGAGAATTCATTACGTGAAAAGGAAACTGAATTGTCCATGTTGCAAGGTGCGGGAGTTTCTGGCCAAGCACCCCTGACCTCCAATGAAATTTTGGAGGTTGAACCAGTGGTATGATATTTCCTCCATTCTTTTCCTTGATATAACAAAATATTTTTTGGGTCTCCTGTCGAAACACTTGCTAATTTGTTGTTTTACCTCCTCCATCTTTTGACATTTCCTGGTTATTTATTCGGTAGTATGTATCAATCTTGAAGTTTGATAGAAGTATAGTTGAGCTCATTTTTCTTGATGGTATCTTCGATGCAATATTCCAATGTAGTTGTGACAGTAGTTTGAGATCAAATGGATTTTCAGTGGGAAGATAGTTAATTGCATTGTGGATAAGCTGTTCCACATGGTTCAAAGTAAATTCCATTTTTGCTTTTAGTCGGCATCTACTCTTAATTTCGATTATGATAATTCCATGATCCTTCCTGTACTTATTAACTGGCATTTTGCTCAGAATATTACAAATTGTTACCGGAACTTCTAGTTATTTGGACATATTGGTTAGTGTTGCAGGCTTTGTTCATAAATATTTTATTTTAAATTTGAGGTTATTTTATTTTATTTTTCTTGTTAAATATGCTTGCAAAGTTCAAATAAGTCGTTCTCATGCATGGTTTGAGGAATCGAATTGCTGCTTCCTACTGATTTGAATTGGAATCGGTTGATATTGATCCCGATTCAGCCTGATTTGCTCCCATGATTCATGGCAAAATATCTAGGGTTCAGGCGATTCTGTCTGATTCCGGCGGGAATTGGATTGGAATCAGGCGAGGCCGATTCAGTTCCTGATTCCTCTACCTTGAACCTTGTTTGCATGTGATTATGGTATTTCTCTTTTGTTACAAATCTGACACTAACTAATCAGTAGAAGAGTGGAGAAGAAGAAGAGAAGAATAAGAAGAGAGAAGAGGAGAAGAGGCACACTGCCGAGAGAGAGATGAAGGCAGCCTGCGATAGAGCTTGTATGTTCTTTCTCAGGACCTGGGTTCTATTAATAATAAAGGGCAGAATTAAGGTAAGTTGGTTAGGGGTTTATTATGAAATTACACCTAAGCCCTTACCAATTACAACTTAACAAATAAAGACAGAAAAGAAAGTAAATAACATAGAACCCCAAAACCCAAAATAACTATGACTAAACTACCCCTAATTCTCAACACACCCAAAATAACTATGACTAAACTACCCCTAATTCTCAACACTCCCCCTCAAGCTGGAGCATATAGATCTCCCATGCTCAGCTTGTTACAACATGTGCGAAAATTAGGGGCAAATGACGACTTGGTGAAGACATCAGCTAGCTGATTTGAAGACGAAACAAACGGAGTCTCAACTAGCTTTTTCAAGACTGGTGGCACTTATAAGGGAGATTTTGCAGAACTTACAATCAGCAGGGTAGGAGAATCAAAGCTAGTACCTGGAGAGGGGAATGAAACCCCAAAAGATCAGGTGGAGCAAGTAAGCTGAGCAGAAACTATGAAGCCAACTATAGGGTTCAAAAAGGCTCAGAAAACAGAGCAGCCGCAGGTACAACTATCACAATTTGTAGAAAGACCAAAGGCAGTCGATCGGGGAACCAAACCAGAGTGAAAAACAGGTCGAGTCTCCCTTATGCAGATACAAATAGTCCTCCAAAACTCAGAAATAGGAGATACCAAATTTTCGAAGAAACTCCGTTCTTTTGAATTCTGAAAAGAGAAGCAGCAGAAAACAGAAACCTTCCCATCCTCCAATCGAAACTTCAAGAGAAGGTCTGCACATCACCAACAACTATCACAAAGAGTGCTCCATTCGTGTATAAGGAGTATTCAATCCATTAACCCAAAAAAAAAAAAAGCAGCAGCAGGTGGCTACACAGCAGAAAACTGAAAAATTAGCAGAACCCTTCAACTGATGAGTAAAGCTCTGATACCATGTTACAAATCAGACACTAACTAATCAGTAGGAGAGTGGAGAAGAAGAAGAGAGAAGAGGAGAAGAGGCACACTACCGAGAGTGAGATGAAGGCAGAGCCTGCGATAGAGCTTGTATGTTCTATCGCAGGACCTGGGTTCTATTAATAATAAAGGGCAGAATTAAGGTAAGTTGGTTAGGGGTTTATTATGAAATTACCCCTAAGCCCTTACCAATTACAACTTAACAAATAAAGACAGAAAAGAAAGTAAATAACATAGAACCCCAAAACCCAAAATAATTATGACTAAACTACCGTTAATTCTCAACATCTTTGTTTCCTAAGCACTTTGCATGTGGATTTTATTTTAATTTTTTCTTCTAGTGTATCTAAATGCTTCTGTAAGTACTATTTTTCCTTTAAAAGATGCGTCAGTTGTCTGACCTTTACTATCAAAAGTGTAATACATGTGCCAATGGTCTAACCTATATTATTACTATAACTATTTTGTAGAAGTTAATGCGGCAAGCGAGTTTGGTGAAGCTAAATCACATGATGCAAGAGAATATTCTACACCATTTTTTTATGGTCTTGTATACATGTGGGAGCAAGTTATTGGTGTGAAACTGTTGTACAGAATCAGTACATTGGGTATTGTAGATTTATTTTAGTTGTTGGGAAAGTTTGTGCAATTTTATTTAAGTGCCCTGGTCATTTGGGGTGGTTGTAGGTTTAGCTTTGATATGTTGAGTAAGGTAGGATAAGTTCTGGTGATCATAGGAAAGATGTTCCATGTCTATAGTAAATTTTGTAGCTTTGTTCAAAGGTCAGCTTGTCCTTTTTCTGTATTAATATTTTTTTGGGTGCAAAATACAAAAAAAAAAAAGAAAAAAAAAAAAGATTATGTATTAGCTAAGTACCAAGATAAAGTGTCTTTATGGTTTCTCACATAGGAATGCCATGCATACCATCCAGCTATCTCGTAGTTAGTATCTTGATCTTGACATTATAAGTTTTTTATTTTTTGTGGATTTTAAAAGCTTCTACACTTATGTTTGCCCATTGTTACTACTCGTATGCACAGTTTGTTTTCTTATGAGATTGAATTCAATATTTTTACTATACCTATTTGGAAAAGTTCAGTTCTTTACTAAATTAAGAATATTTCTTTCTTATTTCTTATTTTCTTGTTCACAAACTTCATTGTTGGTATAAAAAACATAGGCGTCTCACTGTAGGAATATTTGATGCCATCTAATGCAGATGAACAAAAGGACAGTTGGCGGGGCCTCTATTGTACCTCATGTGCGCAGTCTGCGAAAAGGCAATAATGATCAAGTTGCTATTAGTATAGATATGGATCAGGGTAGTAGTACATTAGATGATGTAGACGATGACAAAGGTAATATTCACTTCTTTCTCTTTCTTCTATAATGCACTCATTCTTGCATCTTTAAATATTAGGGAGTATGAAATTTTTATGTTGCATGAGCGGATAGTGGAGAATATTGGTATTCAAGAACTTGGTTTTTTTTTTTTTTTGTTTGAATATTTATATTTATGTTTCTTGTTCTGCTTGAAGTTCATGGTTTCAAGTCACTTACTATGTCAAGAATTGTACCAAGATTTACTAGGCCTGTCACCGACATGATCGATGGCTTATGGTAAGCATAATCCTGGTTTTGACATTCATTAGTTTTTATTTAGTGTTTGTGCATGTGCTCAAGGATTTCTCAATTTTAATTTACCAGGGTCTCATGTGATCGGGCACTAATGAGGCAACCTATTCTACGACTTGGAATTATAATTTATTGGTCTGTGTTGCATATGCTACTTGCAACTTTTATAGTTTGAAGAAAATACTCTCTCATCATTAAAGTACGTCTCTTTCCTCGTTTGTTCTGGGTAAATTTACTGCAGCGCCTATCTTTATATTAATGAATAAAACTTCTGTGCAAATTGCTCACCTGCAGGGAAGTTGGGAACCAGCATCAAAATTTTGCCAACTTGGATGTTAAGGTAGCTGGTAAGTTGAAAAAATAAGCTTGTCTGAAAATTTAACAATATAATTTGGTATTCTTATGTCTCTTAAAAGAGGATGGTGATGGTCATGTGAAAAAATCCTCTTTTTTTTTTTCCGGGACAATGAGATCACTTGCAGGGAATTTGCCAAATGAATAGTCCTCCACTCCTTCCACATCTGTCCTCTCTTTCCTCATGTCCCACATGTACTAAATTCAATTCTGTACGGTTAATCAAGTGATACTAGAATTTATGCCCAGAATTAGATTCTACCATGTATGTCTTTTGATACCTTTTCATTGCTATATCTTTTCCTTTTTTTATTTCATCATTTTTTCACAATTGTTCATGTTTGCTACATTTTGATTATTTTCCATTTATGCGTCATTCTTACTATATATGTTAATTGAAGTGGCTGGTTGGTTATTGCATTAACCAACCAACTGAAGCTCTTCAGTAGCATCAACAGTTGCATCCTTGATTTATGGCTTTACTAATGACTTTTTTTTTGGACCGAGTTTCCCTTCAACCACGGCGGGTTCAGATGCGCGCAGGGGGTATCGGAGGGTATTTTGGGGAAAACACTAAAACCTAGGAGGGGTTTGCCAACCCTAGGATGGTGGGAATCTGTTCACCGGGTGGAGGAAAACTTAGTCCAGTGTTTGTTTTTTTAATTAATTTATCCGTACTTTTGAGAATGTGATATAGGATATAAGAAGAATGGTTTTTTCAAATTGCTGAAGCGTCAATTTATGGGACTAATCAATGGTAGACTGTTAATATATTGGTTTTTGGAATATATGGTAGATCTAATTCTCTGTTTAAGGGTCTGGGACTGAGAAATAGAGAAATTCTTTTAAAGAATAAATTAGGTTTAAAGATTAAGTGATATAGGGTTCATAGAGAGAAATTCCCTTTTGGCTAGTAGTTGTGGTGCTGTGAATGATAAAATGATGTACTCATTGGTATTTCGGTGACCCAGCCAATGGAAGAAAGAGCTTAACCTGGTTCCAGTCCTGCTTTCACAGGGTCCAAGGAGGATGGAATGGAGTCTGTCCTATCCTTGTTCACTTGCAGAAATTGACCATCCTCAGAGTAGAACCCATGGCCTTGTGTTGGCCGCCTAAGATTTTACTGCTGAATTATAGCAGTAGAAAAGGAAGAAGGAATAAACATAATTGTTGTGCTGGCGGCCCAAGATTTTACTGCTTGAATTATAACAGTAGAATAGGAAGAAAGATTAAACATAATTGTTGTCGTATTCTTCCGGCAAGTTGCAGGAGGCTTTTTTCTACAAGTGCTCCACCTACTTGAGTTCATGGTGTAAGTGGATTATTTCAAACTCTAGGTGGTTGGTGAATACCATCTCTTCTCTTCTCTGTGTTCCATATTTATCAGATGACTGATTAAAAGTTGTCAACTAACAAACATTATCACATACATACCAAGTGAACACATTTTTGATCGTTTATCAGTACCTGCGATATCTCTGGCAGTCAAAGATGGATTTACCTCTTCACTTGATTGTTGGCACTTCTCCATGTTATGATTGTTTTGTGTGTCAATATATTATATATATCAACTTTCAGCTGTTGTTTCCATCTTGTTGGTTTTGTTACTAAATCGTGGATTTTGTCCATGGTTTTCTTGATTTTGCAGGTTCCCCCCACCCCCAAGGTCACTGGACAAAATAGAATTGGGGTTCAAAAGTTAAATCTACTACTCTGCCATTACATTCATCTGTGTAAACATTGATTCTTTTTAGATTAGATTACATGGGTTGGGATTATTTTTTCAGCTCAACCTGGCAGCTAAGATTTTCCATTTTTGCGGGTGAGAGGGTGCGGGGGGTTCATTTTAAGTTTCAGCTTGCCTTGGTTGTATTCAATAAAACCTTGTCCATACTAAAGAAGATAGTTTTGCTCCAATCAAAGGTTGTATATTAATGCTATCAATAAAATATAATTTTTTGTTTTTAATATATCGGCTTTCTTTTTTAGTATTTGATTTCAGAAGTATTTTAATGATATTTGTATCTACACTTCTCTCTTACAAGGTTTTCACTACAAGCACTGGAAAAATGAATACAATTTGTAATTTCTAGCCCCTCCTGAGATGATGTATTGTATGATATTTTGTTTTAGCCTTTTGCTCAGATGCTCTACATTCATCACCAAGGATTTAAAGCAGGCACTTCCAAAATTCCTAGTGCTGACACACTAGCGCTAGATTTGCCAGAGAGTAGTTTAAAGTGATTAGAATTCCATGGTCAAATGGGGTCGAGAGTCGCGAGAAATTGGATTAATTCTTCAAATCATGATGTAGGTCTACATCTCTTGGTCTCTTGGGTTGTTGGGCTGATAATCCGATGCTACAAAGAAAGTTGCATTTCATAAGGTGCTGTTTCCGAGAACTTTCAGTCTACTGATCGAGAACCACTAAGATGTTGAGGGTAGGGATCGTCCCACCCTTCTTCAGGCAGCAGACGGGGTCTACCTCTGCTTTGGTTGCTCCTAGGACTTTTGAATCCATATAAAGGCAGCGAAAACAACAGAATAACTCAATCTTTGGCAAAAAAACAAAGTACTCTATTGAAATGGTTGCAAGTATGATGAACAATACATCAACAATCCTTGCAACAAGGGAAAGAACTCTACTACACTCCTAGATAGAAAATCAATGCGAGATTTGGATAATCAGTTGAAGGTCCACTCTATCTCTTCTCACTTCTTATTTATAATGGCTAACTCCTAACGTCTCCCTCAACGTAGTCAGTTACGCCCCTTTAGCTTGTTGTGGCCACTTTCCAAGGCACACTATCATTAGCCCCAAGTACCCACTCGTTGATAACCGCTACTAAGAGTACCATTTTTTTTTTTTTTTTTTGGTGGAAAAGAGAAACTGCATTAATCAAACATAATACTTACAATGTCATCCATACAGTCAGAGCTTAACTTCTGAATCCTAGCAAAACGAGATAATCTATCAACAGGTTCAATTTATGATCTATGTTGTTTTATAATGTTTACAGATCCATGGGATGCAATAAAAAGGGAGGTATCAAAAAGCCAAGTAAGAAGATGATACGGCCAGGTCTGGTCAGCTGGGTTGGAGAGCCACCCGCGAACTTCCTCAAAATCAGTCCAGATAGTTATTTGTTGACATCCCAGTGGAAGTGCCTTTTGGAGTCCTGCTTGGAGGCCTCGTAATTCTGCTTCTTGCGGTGACCCTACAAGTCCAAAGTTCATAGAAGAAGCAAATAAACTGTGATTATGAATAATCATGTAGCCCCAACCTCCTAGGGAAGTCGTGGGACAAAAGCTCCCATCTGAAATAATGAGACACATATCCTCCGTGTCCAACCCCAAGTAGAAAGACAAAGAACAAGGGGGAGTCAATGAAGGATTAACTTGGGTGGGACCCTGTGTCTCAAGTGTATTTTCCAACTCAAAACCATAGAAAAGTTTCAAAGAAGTGACCCATTTAAACACCTTTTTCAAGACAAAGTGAGGATTGGGTGCCTGATGTTGGAAAACCACATGGTTCCTTAACCCCCAAATGAAATATGTAGTTAGGCACACGAGACTAAGTATATAGATTGCATGCTGCTTAGATATGCTCCCAGCCGATAATAGTGTTTGAATAGAGTCCACAAAAGAGTCCCCGATTAGATATTCAGTTCTGATGCCCAAGGGTGTTGCAGCTCAAATCCTCTTCGTGATAGCACATGAGAGGAAGAGATGCCAAGGTGTTTCTGGGTGGGAATGGCAAAAGGGACACAAATTTGAATAATCTCGGAGCCAACACAATTTGGACTTAGTAGGGATACCATCATGTAGTAATCTCCACAGGAAAATTTGAAATTTTGGTGGAATTTTCAGTGTCCTATTTGATCCAATCTTCTTGGACCACTTTCTTTTGTGGGCCGTGACGGTTCCACTGGGCTTGATGGTCATTAGTTACCTTGGACCGGCCATTTCTTGGGCCATTGGTTCACTTTCCAGAATGAACCATTTTGAGGTGTAAACAATATGCCCCTCGTGACCTTTTTGAACGGTTTCGGTCATGAAAATATCTCCAACCACCTGCCCTTTTTGAGATGACGTGTGACAGGATGACAACTTTTCATTTCCACTCGTCTTCTCTTGCCTCGTTACCTGAAACGCTTTGCCGGGTTCTATCCCGCTTTTCGAGGTATAGTAATGATCACACCTCATTTGAAATATCTTCCTTGGCCTCTTCATCTTCACTTTTTTTGCCTGCTTCATCTTCCTATGACTCTTTCTTCAAATACCTTGAGTGCAAGTTCATCTTCACCAACATTGCCATGGGTCATCAACAGAAACCCATTGCTGAAAGCTCCAAATCCGTCGCAGAGCTCCTCCAAGAGCGGTGCACGTCTCTCCCTCCTGCAGTAACCAAGAGGTACTCACCCCTTGCAACGATCATTTAGCTTTAGATCCTTATTTGGCGGATCCATCAATCACCAGCTCTATTTCCAATTTTCCAATTTATCCCAGCGACTCCCTTTTACTTGGGAAAGGCACTCCTTCCTCTCCCCTGTTGAGGCTTGGAGCTTTCAATAGCCTCTGGCCTTCTAGGTATGATGAGTGGAATGCTTAGGTGGAGAGACTCTCTGCTTGAAGAAAACTTGGCATAAACAAGGCATTTATGATGCATCCTTATGTCCACCTTCACCTTTCATTGCCACATTAAACTGCTTCACAGTGTGTTGCATTTTTGGTCTAACAACACCAACTCCTTTTGTTTCCATTGTGGGATGATGTCTCCAACTCTCTTGGTCATTGGCGTCCTCCTGGGTCTCCCGGTTGAAAGGGAAGAGGTCAACGGAGTTTCTCTTGGTTCCAGGGAAGAATGGGGCTTGGAGTTCTAAAAAAAGTCTAGTTATACCTCCTACTTTGCCAAATTTCGAAGAACTCAAGGCCCAGTCACTAGACAGGAGTACGTAGCTTTCCTCATGTCTTGGATCTGTCATTGTCTTATTTGCAACCGGGCTGAACAAATCACCAAGGCCTTCGCCTGGCCAATGCTTTGGCTAATGGTCAAACGATCAACTTAGCTGCCTTCGTTCTTTCTACCCTATATCGAGGCTTTAATGACCTTGTGGCCTCAGGTTTTACTAATGCCGGCGCTCCAGCTTTGGCTGAGTGCTTACTTCTCGGAATTCTCCCTTACTCCTGATTACAGGGATTACTTGGCTATCGGCTTCAAGTTGCTTCGTGTTTCACTGAAGCAACATTTATCTAAATGCTTCTTCTTCTTCCCTGATTTTCCAGAAGACTGTGCCAATGACTCCTTCTTGCCTTTTCACAAATCTCTCAGCCTTCCCTCATAGCTTTACCTAGTCCTACAAGACCCGTCAGCCCATGCATCCAATTGGGCCACTTTTTTAGCCTACTATGACCTTCATTTTGGTGTTTTCCTTGAGCCCACAGGTAACAACATGTGTGGGATTGAGCACTATAACCCCCAATTTTGGGCATGACAATTCGGGCTCCTCCAGTCTATCCCCTTTCCATGTTTTTTCTCTGACGCCAATGGCACCCCCACTCGAAGGGTGCTAAAAAGCTGGGAGAGTGTTTGTGACATTACTCTCCTTTCCCAATTTGTCCTGACCAGCTTTCAACCTCGTTACTTCGAACCTGCTCCTACAGCTACTGCAGATTTCATAGCTTGGTGGTCGAAATGCTATGCTTCGGCCATAATCGAGTCTTCATCTTTTGATGATTGTCATTTTGCAACTTTTGGCCGTCATGCTTACACTAACAAATTTTCTCACTTGCTGTAGAAATCAAAGAAATGGTCAGCGAAAGAGAAAGGTAATGACGCTTCTTCTTACCAAGCCATTGTGGCATACAAGCAATTTTTTTGAACAAAATACATTCCAAGTGCGGATCATGGTATTGCACATGACCGACATCGAGCAGCCGTCGCTCGGCTTCAGGAATGATGTAAAATTGATTTCTTGTCGAGACCAAAAAACTCTAGCTGGACTTGGAAAGGTTTCCCAGTGAACATGAAGCGCTTCGAGACTGAGTTTGCTAAACTCTTAGAATCTCAGCCTCCAAGGGCGATGGGCACCTATGCTTTATCAAGCACTGTTCACCCGGAGTCCTATACCAATGCTATGGCTGTGACCCACTTTGAAATGTATACTTTGGACCAACCTACTGCTGGCTACAGTACCTTTGTGCTCAGATACCCCAACTGCTGGCTATAGTACCTTTGTGCTCAGATACCCCAACTACTTAGGTATTTATTTTCATTGTATTTCTTCCTTCCAACTAAGCGTGTGTTCTCAATCTATCCATTTCTTCAGATGTACTCCCGATCAAGATTTCTGATGGCAATAGCTCTGAGAGCTCCTCTTCCAAAGAGAAGGCGATTGAAAGTGATCAGGCCAAAACTTGGCTTATCAAGCGGCCGAGAAGACAAGGCCGATCAACCAAGCGTCATCCTGAGGCCAAAGTTCAAGTTGAGAAAAACAATCCCCCTCAAAGTGATCGTGTTGATTCCCAAAGGCTGAAACGATCACGCACTGATTCTTGCGTTCATCAGCCATGCTCCAAAAGTATCCGGAGCAGACAAGACGATGAGGCCGATGAAGCCAATCTGGCAAAGCTTTCCTTAACCAACCCTGGTCATTCTTCCTCATTTGATACTCAAACCTTGGCGCCTAAGCCAGTCACTATTTTGGCAGCCTCTCATCCGTCAGTCCAGGCTCGCGTCTTTGAGGGCAGTCCCTCTAAATCCATCTCTCGGCCTGCCAGTCTCCCAAGCCCTGTTATTGTGGTGAAAACTCCTGCTCCCTTGGCCTCGTTGCTGCTAGATGCCAAGGAACATGATCAGCCTCTAGCCATTGAGGCAGTTCAAGCCCCTCTAGCTAACAATACGGTAAGAAATTTTGCTTTCAACTCATCCTACCATCTTGAGTCCACCTCCTTAACCATCTTTTCTTTTGATAGATTTTAAGTATGGCGGATGTGTTAGCTGAATTAGAAGACCTCTTTGTTTCCCATCCTGTGATAGCTTCTCCTGCAGCACTTGAAGTTCCTCCTCCAAGTGCCTAAGATATTGAAGAAGCATGGAAAACCTCTCGGCAACTAATGGATCAACAGAAGACGAAGGCATTACGACAAGCTATAACTTGTCTTCAGTCTATCTGAGACCTTGGGGATGTTCATGAGACTGCCCTCAAATGTTTTCCAGAATTAATTGACATTATTGAGAATAGTCTACCTGTTGCTTTTGAGACTGTTCCCAAGCTGCTCAGGCTACCAAAGCTTGAGAGGACCAACTGTCTGGGCTCCATACCATCCATTCCCAACTAAAGATGCTTCAGAAGGAGAAAGATGGTCTGAGCGAGGAGGAGCAGCAACTGGACAATGAGATTCAGCGTTTGTAGGAGAAAAGGGGTACCGTGGCCTCCAAAAAAATCCAAATGTAAGCTGAGACAACACATTTGGCTAAACAAGGTTGTTCAAAAGGTGCTTCCTACTGTTTGGCCTTGGAACTTGAGAAGAACCTGTCTCATGAAGCCGTTGAAGTGTCCAAGGATATTGATTCCGTGGATGGCAACTTGGAACTTTTTGGACCCGTGTCAAGCCCGTAAGCAAGCTCGAACCTGAGGAGAATGTACTACCAGCTCCTTGAACTTTCCACCAGTGTAATGGCCATGATCGATTGTAATTATTTTTGGCCCTCAATCATTTTGTGTGGCCGATTGTGTTGTTTTGGCCTTTTGAATTATTTTGAATACGGCTTATCGTGTCCTTATGAGATTAAAAATAAACCCAAAATTATTGCTAGAACAGCAGTAAGAAGGGATCGAATCCACGGGGAACTTGAAGGCTAAGCCACTTAAGATGATGTAAAGTGATTTCGAAAACAATTATCTAGAATGAACTTAAAAATAAACTAAGAACTAATGAACAAATAAAAATCGATGAAGAAGAAGAAAACGATGAGAGAAGACTGTCTTCAGGTTTCAAATCCATATTGATCTTTATTAATTAGTTAATGGTGCACACTTCGGTTCATTACAGCTACAAGCCTAATGACACCACAGAGTGATAAATCGCAATTCAACCTAGTCATAACCTATATTGTCGATTACTATCGTCTTTGGCTTTTGGCTTAGCATGCTTAGTTCGGTCAGTTATAAACTATCATCAGTTTCAATTACAATCACAAGAATACCATTGCTTGAATAGAGAAGATGAATCACAGAGACAAATTCTTTAAACTGGATTTAGTAATAAAATCCATTCAAGGACCTAAAATTATAAGTCTTAACATCAAGCAATCAAGTGTACCAAACCAAAAATTTAATTAACAAAATTCAATGCTTCATCTACACCTAAAGATAGAAGATACTTAGCCACTCATGTCACACCCCAAACCACCCCCTGGGAGGATTAGGTAGGTGACCCGAATTGCATAACGAAAATCCGCCAAATCCCACGGATCTAGAAGCGGTTAATACACTCACAGACACACATCAATAGCGTTACCACAAGTAAAATCAGAGTGCTGCAGATAATCTATATTTGCAAAGGAAGAAAGAAGAAGCATAGCGATATAGGAAATGATTGTTGTATATACATAAGTAAGACTGTTCATTTCCCATTTAAACCCACAAACAGAATAGTATGATCTAACATATACCTCGACTGAAATAAAAGTAAATATATATACAGGGCGAGATAACTCAACCCCAAAAAGAAAGGCTAAAAACTAGAAGCAAGAACGGGGATTAACTCCTGACAAAGTCAAAAAGGAGTCCCCAAGAAAAAAAAAAGTAGCATAAGCATTCACGTCAACACCCTTCGCGGGTCAGTCCTTAGTAGGCACCGAGAACACTCAGACCATCGACACAACCTTCGTCGGAGTCCATACCAATATGGTCATAACCACCAAGGCTCTCCTTCGCGTAAGGAGCCGTGCTGCAACAATGACATCCACTTGTACAATCATCTAATAGAAAAGCATATATAACAGAGTGTGAGCCCCACTAAGCCCATGAGTAAAACATATCATCATGAATGCATATGCAATCACAATCATATGGATCCTATATGAATATGCAGTCCAGTTATTTATTAGCCACCTAACATCGTAATTAGGGCAGGTTAGTGCTACTACTATCACACCCCAAACCACCCCCTAGGAAGATTGGGTAGGTGACCCGAATTGCACGACCGCAATCTGCCAAATCCCATGGATCTAGAAGCAGTGCTTACATTCATGAACCAAAATCCACACCTTAACCACAAGTAAGATCAGAGTAATGCAGGACATCTACAATTTATTAGAAATAAACGGAAGCATAGCAATACGGGAAATGGTGATAATATATACATATAGAAACTTGTTTGTTACATTTCCCAGCACACACAACCCACAATAAAAGAAAACATAAGCTGATAGGCGCAGCAATACATACATGATTATATATAGGGTTAGGGCACCCAACCCCAAAAGAAGAAAGAAAGAAAAACAACTAAAACTGGTCCACGGTCAAAATAGGAAACCTCCTAACACAACAAAAAGGAGTTCCCAACACAAAACGTCAGAAGTACTCCTTAAAGGTCTTCATCCAAGACCACCGAGAAAGTACACAGAATCGGTATGACCTCCATCGGGGTCCATACCAACATCGTCATAATCACCAAAACTCTCCTCCTCGAAATAGCCCGCCATGCCACAGCGGCATCCACCTGTAGGATCATCTAAGAAAAGAGCAACATATAACAGAGTGTGTGCCCCACCGAGCTCGTGAGCAAAAAAATCCATCATGCATGCATATGCAACCACAATCCACAGATTCACATGATCTACATGATATGTAAGTCCAGTTTTATTATTAGCCACCTATCATTACAACTAAGTTAGGTCTGTGCTACTACAATCCCAATGCATGTATCCCTGGTGTAGGCTTGGTTACCTCTTCCTGCGATACACTCATGGGGTTGTCGAAGAAAACCAGTCGGCTTCAGCATCCCTTCCTAGGTTAGACCGATCAGTCCTCTGATGATTATCCTGGCAAGCAACCGTTTCTTCCCTCATGCACCATATAGGTGTTCTGAATCTATGCACCTTTCGGTGTTCCGATATAAGCACCTTCTGGTGTTCCGATATAAGCACCTTCTGGTGTTCTGATAATTGCACCTTTCGGTGTTCCGATCTAGTCACTCCCTGATAATTGACTCCCAGGCATCCAGCACCTTAACCCCTACTGGCAAGGGTTTGTAGCACGGGTGATGAAACTCTAACCGGATGTCTATATGGTATAGTATGAGTCAAGCAGTGTCAACCGCATTCATAGTACGGGCTACCGCATGCCTCATTTCCAAGCTGAGTACGGCATCTATTTTAACAATCACAATCATCATATTCATTTCACAGTGTTGATCAACAACAGTCATTATGCAGTGATTTGAGTAACTTTGTTTGTAAGCATGTAAATGGCATAACAGATAAGATTCAATTATTAATAGCCAGCATTAGATCACAATTACATTTGAACATACGATAGTATTATTCACTCATCAGTACTTGGCTCTGGTACTCAGTCACAGATTCAATTCCAGCTGTTGTCTGATTGTTGTCCTCGAGCACAGGATTAAGGCCTAAACAAAAGAATCAAACAATGTTTTATTCAGTTATTGGCCCTACACTGGTGCCTTAGGGTTTCCCTAACTTATTGGGTTGACCCAGGGTTTAGTTGGTCTCATTTGGAACATCGAGCCTTACACTGGGTCTTAGGTCATGTCCTGGAGCATGGGCCAAAGCCTAGGGCACAGGGGCAATTTGGTCATTTACAGTGCCCACACCTGCCTCTAAGTTAGATTTAGTCCATAATACATTTTACATTACAACATACTGCTGTCCAGCTCAGGACAGTGCAGTAAAACCAAACACATCAGTGCACAGTCATCTGCGGGGCCCACTTAGGGTTCCAACCAATTCTCACATATGGACTGATGTGGGGGAAGGTCATTTTTGTCATTTCCCACATCCCACAGTGTCCAGGGATCAAATCCCATAGGAAATTATAATTCTGCCCTTTTGTATCAAAAGATTCCTTCATTGGGCGATGTCTCTGGGCCTTGCTGCATCGCCCAGTGCCTGCAATCGACACCAGGGCTGAGTTTCCAAGGCTGGGCTTTGCAGGGCCAAGGGTCTAATGGATCCTCTGCATGTTGGGATGGTCTAGTAGCCCTAGTGGTGGTCTACCTTATGGTCCAATCCATTTCACCATCAGGGTTCCAGGCAGGCTGCATCTGGCTGTCCAGAATACCCTGATGAATAGTGCATAGGGTTTTGCAGATCTGAAATCTTGTGTTTCAGCCACATGCAAGGCTGAAACAATATGCCAGACAGGGTTTCAGGGCTGTACCCACCTAGGGTTAGGTCTCAGCAGCCCTGGCTTGCAGTCTGGGCTTCAATCCAGCAGCCAGAAGGGGGTCAAGGCTGTGCATGCATGCATGAACAGAATTCGGCCAAGGGAACAACATATTAGATATTTATTTTTCAACATAGATCACAGATTCACCATGCACAAGGTCTGCATGGCTGATCTGGACCAAGACTGGGCAAACCTAAGCTGTTCTGGGCTGCGCAGGGTTGAAAAACACAGTATGCAAAGGGGAAAGAATGGTGAACAACAGGTATACAGGGAATTTTATACCTAAAACAGAGCTGAGAATAAGCTCGGATGAGCTAGATGAGGAGCTGGTAGCAGCCCTTCTTCTTCCTTCCTTCTTCCTCCTTCTCCTTCTCGTTCCTCTTCTTTCTCTCTCTTCTTCCCTTTCTTCTCTCTTTCGGATTCAGGTACAGCCAAGGGTTCTAAATGAACCAAATGGCCTCCTATTTATAGACTTAAGGCCCACTAAGGTCTGTTTGTTTGGTTAGGTCTCTTTTAAAAACTCATTTTTAAATTGATTCTGTTCAGTTCTGGGTGCACAGGTGGGGCCCACACTGAACTAAGGGTATGAGGTGGTCCCTCAGAGTCCCCTCTATCACTGAAGAGTGTCCATGGTCAAGTTGGGTGGTCCCCACAATTATAATAATTAAATATATGCAAAAAAACCACTGGGCGATGTCACTGGGCCTTGCTGCATCGCCTAGTGCATGACCCAGTGAATTCCAACAACTGAAATCAAAGGGGGATTGCACAAGGGTTTGACCCTAGGTCAGGGTATTGTCCCCACATGCCCACCATGGGTTTTTACATGATTTTTCAGAGGTGGGTCCCACCATTTTAGGGAGGAGAGAGATTACCTGGATTCAAATCATACATCGGTCTGTGAGCTGTGCAAGTGCAGGGGTCTGCTATCCATCTTTTAACAGGTGTATCCCTAGTACGGGCTTTTGGCCCCTTCCCGCGATACACCCATTGAGTTGTCGGAGAGGACCAGTCAGCTCTCGCATTCATACCCTAGGTCAGCCCGAGCAGCCCTCTGTGATTAACCTGTGAGGTTACCATTCCTTTTTCTCTTTTCTTTTCTTTTTCTCATATGTATATACAGTTGCTCTCACAGGCATCCAACACCTTAACCCCTGTTGGTAAAAGTGCATAGCACGGGTGATGAAACTTTAACCCTATGTCAATATGGCATCGTATGAGTCGAGCGGTGTCAACCGTATCCCATTCTATGGACTACCACAAGCCTCATTTCAAATTTGGCTATAACATCTAGTCTAGCATTCACATTCATCATGAAGTAATTAAGCAGAATTGATCAACAGTCACACAGTGTGTAATAGTTATAAGATTTGAATTTGATCATGTGACACAGTATCATTATTATAGGAATTTAAATTTCAGCATATTATTATGTTACACGTACATACACGATAGCATTTCGCTCACTTGGGTCTGGTTCTATGAGATCAGTTGCTGTTTCAGTTTTGGTTGCAGTCTGGCAGTGTACCTCGAGCATGGGATCAAACCCTAAAGTATAGATCGAAAATATGTCATTTAATATTCCAAACTATTTTTGGATGTCCTAGTGTTGATCTGGACTCACTGATCTGACTCGGTGCTCAGTCTAAGATCACTTGGAATTCTTTGGAACTTGCACTGGGCTTTAGGCCTATGTCCCAGTGCATCATCCAGAGAATGTGGTCTAGGGTTAGAATGGCAATTCACCACTGTAGTACATGGTTCTAGGTCACAACAGTCTTACAATACAGTCCCCAGGTCAGCAGTGCTGCAGGACCAACACAGACAGGGTTTCCAAGCCCTGCGGGGCCCACTTGGGTACCCAAGGTGTTCATAATTATGGACAGATGTGAGGAGGGGTATTTTGGTCATTTACCACCTCCTTACACTATTTACAGTCCATATGTGGAGGTCCCAAATTCAGATTTGCAACATCAGCCTTTTTAATTCTCTGGGTGATGTTTCTGGGTGATGTGTGCATCGCCCAGTGCATCACCCAGAGCCTGTTTAGAACGTGAACAGGCTCTAATTCCAAGGTTTTGCACCATAGGCAGTGCCTTGATTGACCCTACATGCATGTTAGGTCATGGTGGACCTCATGGGGTGTGGTTTACAGTGGTCCACTCGGATCTTGAGCTGTGCCCGCTACTTGGCTGCCAAGAGCTACCCAGACAACCCAGTGAATAGCAACCCAGCTGAGTTCCAGCTACTGGTCATGATTTGGGCTGCATGCAAGGCTGTTCCTACGTGGAGTAGGGCAGTCTAGGGCTGCGGCAACACACGGCTAGGCAGGAAGCAACCTTTGTGCACAGATCTAAGCCTAGACTGCTTGTTCTTGGTGCAACAGTGCACTGCAGTCTGGCACAGAGATGGATTTCGGTCTCAGGTGTATAACAGCAACCAAAATCATATCACAAGGCTCAGATCTTCCATGCAACATGTTTGCATGTTGGATCTGAAGCAATACATGGCAGCCCCTAGCTGTTTGGGCTGCCAATGGCCAAAAATGCTACCTAAACACTGAGATCCCATTAAGATAAATAGAGAACAGCAGCAAAGCAGCAGGTATAGGTAGTGTTTTTATACTTGGACTGAGCTAGATGGCTGCTGGAGTAGATTTGGATGCAAGGGCAGCTTCCCTTTCTTCTCTCCTTATTCTTTCCCTTCCTTTCTTCTTCCCCTCCTTTTTTCTCTCTTTCCTCTCTTCTTGTCTCTCCAACAGTTTCAGCAGTATCTAAAAGCTCTAAAACTGAGCTGAGTCCTCTATTTATAGGATGGCCCCCCCCCACTGAGGCATGTTTGGCTGCTTCGGTCCCTTTTCAAAATGCATTGTTAGACTGATTCTCAATCATTCTGGGCATTCTGGTGGGGTCCACAGGGGTCCAAGGGTATGAGGTGGTTCCCAAGACTCCCATCATCCTATGGAGGGTGCCCATGGTCAGTAGGGGTGGTGCCCACACAACTGTTGATTAAAATATCCATTTTCCCACTCTGGGTGATGTGTACATCGCCCAGTGCATCACCCAGAGAATACAACAAGGCTGTATCACTTTGGGCTTGCACAGGGGTTTGGCCGAGGATGTTGGCCTTACACCTACACTTCACCTAGGGTCAAATGCACCTATTTTTAGGTGTGGGCCCCATATTTATGGAGAGGAGAGAGAATACCTAGAGTCCATGTTGTACATCATGCTGTGGGCAGTGCAACTGTAAGGGTCTGCAATTCATCTTCTGACAGGTATGTAGGTGGACATCCTCAGGGGTTCTCCATTAAATTCAGTCACTAGAGTGATACTCCACAGTGTGCTTGGATACCTGTCAGGGGTTCCTGTCCTTCATTCTAATTTCCAGCCAGTTAGGGGCAGGTTTGACATTTCTCCCCACCTTACAAAAATTTCATCCTCAAAATTTTCTTACCTTGTAGCTCGAAGAGTTGGGGATACTTTTCTTTCATTTCCTCTTCGCGTTCCCACGATGCTTCTTCTATGGGACTGTTTCCCCATCAAACCTTTACAAATACGACCCTACGGTTATGTTCCTTTCTGTCTAATATCTCCATAGGCTGTTCTTCATAGGTCATATTCACATCTAACTGTTCAGGTTTGGCTGAGAGTATATGTGCCGGGTTGTTGATGTACTTTCTTAACATTGACACATGGAAAACATCATGGACGCCTTGCAAGGATGGCAGTAATGCCAGCTGGTATGCTACGGGTCCCACTCTATTGAGGATCTCGTAGGGACTAATGAATCTTGGGCTTAGCTTGCCCTTCTTGTTGAAATGTAGCAATCTCTTCGTTGGAGACACTCAGAGGAATACCTTCTTTATGACTCTAAATTCAGTATTCTTCTTTGGATGATCAGCATAACTCTTCTGTCTTGATTAGGCCACTTTAATCTTCCCTCTAATGATATCTTCCTTCTCACAGGTTGCCTGTATCATCTCGGGCCCAAGATACTTCCGTTCTCCAACTTCATCCTAATACAACGGGGTCCGGCACTTTCAACCATAAAGTGCTTCATACGGTGCCATGCCAATGATGGAGTGGTAGCTATTATTGTATGCAAATTCCACCAAAGGTATGTGGGCATCCCAACTGTCATTCATTTCCTATATACAGGCTCTGAGCATGTCCTTCAGAGTCTGGATTATTCTTTCAAACTATCCGTCCATTTGAGGATGGAAAGCCGTACTGAGATTTAGTTGAGATCCCAGTGCCTTTTGTAGACTTCTCCAAAACCTTGAGGTAAATCTAGGATCCCTATCAGAAACAATGCTGACAGGCACGCCATGTAAGCGAACTATATTCTCAATATATAGTTGGGTGAGCTTCTCCATCGAATAGTTTATTCTGATGGGGATGAAGTGAGTTGCTTTCGTCAGTTTGTCTACAATCACCCAGATTGTGTTCATCCCTTTCCTGGTGTAGTTGGGTAAATTTGTCACAAAATCCATAGTAATTCTTTCCCACTTCCACTTAGGTATAGGGAGTGGTTGCAACAATCCATACGATCGGTGTCTCTCCACCTTTATTTGCTGGCAGTTGAGGCATTGAGACACGTATATGGCTATAGTTTGCTTCATTCCAATCCACCAATATACTTCTTCAGATCCTTGAATATCTTCGTGCTTCTAGGATGGATTGAATAGGGTGAGTTGTGTTCCTCTCCAAGGATTTGGTCTTGTACCTCGTAATCATCAGGCACGCACAATCTATCTTTGAACTTCAATGCCCCGGCATGGGCCAGTGAAAAGTCTGGGTCCTTGTTCACACCATACTGAACTTCCCAAATTATCTTGGCCAATTCGAGGTCAAGAGGTTGCTTCTCAATTATTTCTTCTTGTATCGACGTCTGTATATCCATAGTTGCCAGCTGTATAGCCGTTCCTTTGATCATGAGTTCTAAATCAAACTTTTGGGCTTCTTCTGACAGTTGCTTACTTACAACCAAGGAAGCGAGGGATGTAATTTGAGATTTCCTGCTTAACGCATCTGCTACAACATTGGCCTTACCAGGGTGGTACTGGATCTCGCAATCATAATCTTTCACCAATTCTAACCACCATCTTTGTCTCATATTCAGCTGCTTCTGGGTGAAGAAATACTTCAGACTCTTGTGATCGCTGAAGGTTTTGCTCTTTTCACCGTATAGGTAATGTCGCCATATCTTTAATACAAAGACTACCAATGCCAACTCTATGTCATGAGTGGGATAGTTCTTTTCGTGTTCCTTCACTTGTCTTGAGGCATAGGCGACCACTTTACCTTTCTGCATTAAGATGCCACCCAATCCTGTTCTGGATGCGTCGGTGTATACCACCATTCCTCCGGTGCCATCCAGAAAGGTCAAAACTGGTTCCGTCACCAATCGGTTTCTCAACTCCTGAAAACTTTTCTCGCAAGCCTCATTCCATTCAAACTTTGCGCCCTTCTTCGTTAGCTTTGTCATGGGCACCGAGATGTACAAGAAATTCTCAGTGGCATTCTTCGGGGTCTCCCACTCGAGAACCGCCTTTACTTTTTCTGGGTCTACCTTGATGCTATCCTTGGTGACGATATGTCCAAGTAATCCAATTTGGTGAAGCCAAAATTCACACTTGTTGAACTTGGCATACAGCTGGTGTTCCCGCAACCGCTGTAACACGAAGGTAAGGTGTCAAGCGTGCTCTTCTTCACTCTTGGAGTACACCAGAATGTCATCAATAAATACGATGTCGAACTTGTCTAACACGTCATGGAATACTCTATTCATCATGTCCATGAACGCTGTTGAGGCGTTAGTTAACCCGAACGATAATACTAGGAATTCATAATGTCTATATCGAGTTCTAAATGCCATTTTAAGAATATCGTCACTCTTGATCTTCAAATGGTGGTATTCGGACCTAAGATCGATCTTGGAGAAAACTCTTGCTCCCTGTAGTTGATCAAATAGGTCATCAATGCGTGGCAATGGGTATTGATTCTTAATTGTCAGCTTATTTAATTCACGATAGTCGATACACAGCCGCATGCTACCATCCTTCTTCTTCATGAATAGCACCGGTGCTCCCCAAGGAGACACGCTAGGTCGTATAAAACCTTTCTTCAGCAAGTCTTGTAGTTGGACCTGCAGTTCTTTTAACTCGATAGGTGCCATTCGATATGGTGCCTTGGATACTGGTGTTGCACTAGGAGTTAGATCAATCACGAACTCTGTCTCGCGGTCGAGTGGCAGCTGAGTCAGATCTTCTAGAAAAAACATAAGGAAAATCTCTGACGATGTCAAGTTCCTTCAAAGGCTTTATCTTTGCCTCGGTGTCCATTACAGTGGCAAAAAATCCTTGACATCCTTCATCCAGCAACTTCCGCGCCTGGAGGGTGGATAAGGTTATTCTTCTATGCTTCCTCATCGGCTCACTTTGGTAGGTGTAAACCGACCCATCATCTAACCTGAATATAATCTTCTTCTCCGCACACATGACGTTTGCTCCATAGGCGGATAGCCAATTCATGCCTAGTATTATGTCAAAGTCCTTCATATTAAGCTTAATCAGACGTGCGGTCAGGTTCTTCCCACTAATTTCTACCTAACAGGGGTCCTAGACTTCCTTTAAGCTCATGACACTACCCGTCGGCGTGCTGACTGCTAAATCATGCCTGATGCCCCTCGGTTGATCAATCATCCTACTCACAAATGTAGTAGAAACGAAGGAATGCGATGTGCCTGAGTCAAATAATACTCGTTCAATAATCCATCACTTCTTATCATGGTCAATCAACAGTTCCTAGTTAACATATGTATGTTACCTATTCCATAGTTCCAGTGAATCATTGTGTTGTCATCCCGGTAAGATGTATTATTTGCTTATTATTCTGTTCTTCTTCTCTTTTTATTTGTTTTATGTCAGAGGGTGTTTTATACCATATTATGCATGATGTTATCTTGAATTTTAAATTTTTTTTATAATAATCTTCCTAATTATGTACCTATGCCTAACAGGCAAGTCTCTGTAAGTGCCAACTGGTGATAACAGTCTACACATAAAGATAGGCTATATCACCTCTAACCTCGTCTGCTAAGGATAGGTAAACGTCTCGACCCATGGGTCCACCAGTGTCTGCAAGGGCTAAGTAAACTACCAACTGGTTCTCAGCACGGGCTTGTATCTCACGTATCCGGACCAGTTTCCTCCTTAGTTGCCTAATATATCGCATGTTGCTGGGGTCTCCAAGCCTGAACAACACAGCAGGGTCCTGTCAGGGAAAAGTACTAAATATCAGGCCACTACGGTTACTTAATTAGATGAATTAAGTACAACACTATAGGAAATTAAGTAATCATGAGCAGGAGAAATAAATGAGTTGGCTCAAGGTATCTTAGTACCTACGGGGTTCAATTTCGACTCGACAGCCTAACAGGTTCCTGTTCCTAGTTGAACTAGATTGTGGGTACGGTGAGATCTACGCTCCATAAAATCCCATAAATACATAATACAACATACCTATATACCTATGTTCGAGTTGCATAGCATCACTCCACCACGGTTCGTACACACATGGCAATAGGCACATAATATTTAATTAATATTAAAGTACACTCTATCATTATATTATTATTTTTTTATACACACACACACACACACACACACACATATATATATATATATATACATGCATGTTTAAATAAATACGAAAATTTTACTTCTCACATGTCTTACCTCTTACCTCAATAGGTTACCCACAGTGATGGCCTATAGTTGCCCTGTTTAGCCAATATGAAAATTATTATTTAATTAATTATATTATTATATAATAATTTTTTTCTCACATATTTATTCAATTTATGTTTCTAGGTATATTATGGTATTTTTAGGTGAAACTCAAAAGTCCATAAGCTTCTATGTAAAAACAGCAAAAACCTGCAAAAATGCATTCTCTGGGTGTTGTCTCTCGGTGTTGGACACATCACCCAGTGCTATCACCCAGAGAATCGGGGCCCAGTCTATAATAGTCCGAGACATGTCCTTTTCACTCCATTTGCTCTCCACAGCCTTCCAAACACCTAGGGCAGTGCTCCAAAGCCTAGTGTGACTTCTTCCACACCAATTCCACCCATTTTCACGGGTCCCCCGTGATCCTACACGATCTAGGGTAAGTTTCTTTGGATTTTCTCCCACTTTGGATTGCTATCCATGATTTTCTCTCATTGGCTTGGATTTTATAGATTTTACTTGCCCTAATTTCTTTTATCTTTTCCTTTTTACAGCACTATGTCTACAAGGCATAGCATGGCAAGGAAATCCGTGGTGCGCAAGAGGCTACGGTCAGATTCTGAGCATTCCTCATCCTCTTCTGTGCCACCTACCTCACCAAGAGAGGATTCTTCCTCCGAGGAGCCAGATTTTGATCGGTTCTTGTTTTCTAGGTATGAGCACTCCAAAGACTGGTTCAAGTTCAATTCCAAAAGCATAGTGAACGGAAGATTGGTACAGGTGGATGACTTCCACCAATATAGTTTGTATTCTAGGTTTAACACCCTAGGTTGGGCATCCATGTTGCCGCCCACCGAGCCATGTTACCCGAAATTGATTTGGTATTTCTACTGTAACTTAGTGCCATCTGAGGCACGGGAGTTTGGTTTAGAGAGTAGAGTGAAGGGCTTGGACATTAGACTCACTACTGCCCTCTTAGTAGAGATCCTTGGGCTGCTTGACATAGGCGAGAGATGTTACTACAAGCCCAGGGTAGATATCTCAGATATGTTTTCCTTGGAGACTAGGGGGAGGGTCTTCAAGGCCTTGACTGGTTCAGAGAGGGTTCCTAAGTCCGAGGCTGACTATAAGCCTAGTGCGAGGATCATCAACAGATGTATTTCATATAACATCCACCCGAAGGGTGGGAATAGGGGAAGTATTTCTATGTTGAGGGCTTACATCACCTACTACCTACTGGGAGCCGGCAAGGGGGGTCCAGTGATCAACCTCCCATATCTACTGCTACAGGCCATGTTATACCATGCCCAGAACCCTTCTGATGGGAACCTACTGTATGGGAAGTTCCTAACCTTGGTGTTTAGACATTTTGGTGTTCCCCTGGATGGAGAGTACATGGATAGGGACATATCTAGACGTATCAGTAAGACCTTGATCTTGAAGATGAAAGTGCAAGGGGAACCAGAGAGTGATCCAGAGGAGGGAGATCAGATGGAGCTGGGACAGGAGTAGGGAGTTGTCCTAGAGGAGCAGGGTGACTTAGAGGGGATTGGAGCACAGTTCACTGACTTACCCTCATATGAGGCGATCGGTGCCACCAGTTCACAGGTGTCAGAGTTCTTCGGGTGGTCTGACATGGTATCACAGTTCCAGGGCCTCCGCCTCAACTCACCGACATGTCTACTAGGATGGATCGGGGCTTCTCGTCCCTGGAGGGTAGAGTGGAATCAGTAGAGTGACGCATGGACTTCTGGGATACTTACTATCGCATCGACTCATGACAAACTCAGCCTCCACCGGGCAACTTACTTCCACCAGAGTAGCATTCCGGCTCAAGCTTCTTTATGTTCAGTCTAACTTATTTGATGTAGTTCTGACATTTGTCTCTTTTTTATGTTTTTTGTTTTGTTTTTATATCATGGCTTATGTACTAGTTTTTTTTTTTTGTCCTAGTAGTTGTAATTTGGAAGTAGTACTTCCACTAAAAGCTTATGTAGTGGCTTCGGCCACAGTTAACCTTTTTATTAATGTAAATATGCATTCTATCTTTTAATTACATTTACCTCCCCTGTAGCTTTTAGTTTATTACATATTTTATCATTGGTAATTTATTATTCCAATTCTGCCATCTGTGAATGTAGAAAGCTTCACGCTCTGATACCAAGCTTAGTCACACCGCAAACCACCCCCTGGGAGGATTAGGTAGGTGACCCGAATTGCATAACGGCAATCCGCCAAATCCCACGGATCTAGAAGCGGTTAATACATTCACAAACACACATCCATAACATTACCACAGGTAAAATCAGAGCGCTGTAGATCATCTATATTTACGAAGGAAGTAAGAAGAAGCATAGCGATACAGAAAATGATTGTTGTATATACATAGGTAAGATTGTTCATTTCCCCATATAAACCCACAAACAGAATAGTATGATCTAACATATACCTCGACTGAAATAAAAGTAAATATGTATACAGGGCGAGATAACTCAACCCCAAAAAGAAAGACTAAAAACTAGAAGCAAGAACGGGGATAAACTCCTGACAAAGTAAAAAAGGAGTCCCCAAGACAAAAAAAAAGTAGCATCAGCATTCACGTCAACACCCTTTGTGGGTCTGTCCTCAGTAGTCATCGAGAACACTCGAACCATTGGCATAACCTTCATCGGGGTCCATACCAATATGGTCATAACCACCAAGGCTCTCCTTCATGTAAGGAGCCATGCCACAATAGTGGTATCCACCTGTACAATCATCTGATAGAAAAGCATATATAACAGAGTGTGAGCCCCACTGAGCCCGTGATTAAGACATATCATCATGCATGCATATGCAATCACAATCATATGGATCCTACATGAATATGCAGTCAAATATTTGTTAGCCACCTAACATCGCAACTAGGGTAGGTTTGTGCTACTACAATCCCCAATACATGTATCCCTGGTGCGGGCTTTTAGTCCCTTCCCATGATACACCCATTGAGTTGTCAGAGAGGACCAGTTAGCTCCCGCATTCATACCCTAGGTCTGCCTAACTAGCCCTCTATGATTAACCTGTGAGGTAACCGTCCCTTTTTCTCTTTTCTTTTCTTTTTTTTTCTTTTTCTCATATGTATATACGGTCGCTCTCACTGGCATCCAACACCTTAACTCCTGTTGGTAAGGGTGCGTAGCACGGGTGATGAAACTCTAACCCCATGTTTATATGGCATCATATGAGTTGGGCGGTGTCAATCGTATCTCATTCTATAGGCTACCACAAGCCTCAGTTCCAAGCCGACTATGACATATAGTCTAGCATTCACATTCATCATAAAGTAATCAAGTAGAATTAATCAACAGTCACACAGTGTGTAATAGTTATAAGATTTGAATTTGATTATGTAACACAGTATCATTATTATAGGAATTTAAATTTCAGCATATTGTTATGTTACACGTACATACACGATAACATTTCACTCACTTGGGTCTGGTTCTATGAGATCAGTTGCTGTTTCAGTTCCAGTTCCGGCTGCAGTTTGGCAGTGTACCTCGAGCACGGGATCAAACCCTAAAGTATAAATCAGAAATATGTTATTTAATATTCCAAACTAATTTTGGATGTCCTAGTGTTGATCTGGACTCACTAATCTGACTTGGTGCTCAGTCTGAGATCACTTGGAATTCTCTAGACCTTGCACTGGGCTTTAGGCCTATGTCCCGGTGCATCATCTGAAGAATGTGGTCTAGGGTCAGAATGGTAATTCACCATTGTAGTACATGGTTCTAGGTCACAACAGTCATACAACACAGTCCCCAAGTCAGTAGTGCTGCCGGACCAACACAGACAGGGTTTCCAAGCCCTACAGGGCCCACTTGGGTACCCAAGGTGTTCATAATTATGGACAGATGTGAGGAGGGGTATTTTGGTCATTTACCACCTCCTTACACTATTTACAGTCCATATGTGGAGGTCCCAAACTCAGATTTGCAATATCAACCTTTTTAATTCTCTGGGTGATGTCTCTGGGTGATGTGTGCATCGTCTAGTGCATCACCCAAAGCCTGTTTAGAACGTGAATAGGCTCCAATTCCAAGGTTTTGCACCATAGGCAGTGCCTTGATCGACCCTACATGCATGTTAGGTCATGGTGGACCTCATGGGGTGTGGTTTGCAGTGGTCCACTCGGATATTGTCTTGGGCCCACCACTTGGCTGCCAGGAGCTGCCCAGACAGCCTAGTGAATAGTAACCCAGCTGAGTTCCAGCTTCTGGTCATAATTTAGGCTGCATACAAGGCTGTTCCTACGTGGAGTAGGGTGGTCTAGGGCTGCTGCAACACACGGCTAGGCAGGGAGCAGCCTATGTGCACAGATCCAAGCCCAGACTGTCTGTTCTTGGTGCAACAGTGCAGTGCAGTCTGGCACAGAGATGGATTTCGGTCTCAGGGGTATAATAGTAACCAAAATCATATCACAAGGCTCAGATCTTCCATGCAACATGTTTGCATGTTGGATCTGAAGCAATACATGGCAGCCCACAGCTGTTCTGGGTTGCCAATGGCCAAAAATGCTACCTAAGCATTGAGATCCATGAAGATAAACAGAGAACGGCAGCAAAGCAGCAGGTATAGGTAGTGTTTTTATACCTGAACTGAGCTAGATGGCTGCTGGAGTAGATTTGGATGCAAGGGCAGCTTCCCTTCTTTCTCTCATTCTTCTTTCCCTTCCTTTCTTCTTCCCCTCCTTCTCTTTTCTCTCTTCTTTTCTCACCCACGGTTTCAGCAGTATCTAAAGCTCTAAAACTGAGTTGAGTCCTCTATTTATAGGACAACCCCCCCCACTAAGGCTTGTTTAGCTACTTAGGTCCCTTTTCAAAATGCATTTTTAGACTGATTCTCAGTCATTCTGGGCATTTTGGTGGGGTCCATAGGGGTCCAAGGGTATGAGGTGGTTCCCAAGACTCCCATGATCCTATGGAGGGTGCCCATGGCCAGTAGGGGTGATCCCCATACAACTGCTAATTAAAATATCCATTTTCTCACTTTGGGCTTGCACAGGAGTTTGGCCGAGGGTGTTGGCCTTACACCTACACCTCACCTAGGGTTAAATGCACCTATTTTCAGGTGTGGCCCCCAAATTTATGGAGAGGAGAGAGAATACCTGGAGTCCATATGGTACATTATGCTGTGGGCAGTGCAACTGCAAGGGTATGCAATCCATATTCTGACAGGTATGTAGGTGGACATCGTCAGGGGTTCTCCATTAAATTCAGTCACTGGAGTGATACTCCACAGTGTGCTTGGATACCTGTCAGGGGTTCCTGTCATTCATTCAAATTCCCAGCCAGTTAGGGGCAGGTTTGACATTTCTCCCCACCTTACAAAAATTTTGTCCTCAAAATTTGCTTACCTAGTAGCTTGAAGAGTTGGGGATACTTTTCCTGCATTTCCTCTTCGCGTTCCCACGATGCTTCTTCTATGGGATTGTTTCCCCATCGAACCTTTACAAATGCAACCCTACGGTTTTGAAGGTTATGTTCCTTTTTGTCTAATATCTCTGTAGGCTGTTCTTCGTAGGTCATATCCACATCTAACTGTTCAGGATCGGTTGAGAGTATATGTGTCGGGTTGTTGATGTACTTTCTTAACATCGACACATGGAAAACATCATGGATACCTTGTAAGGATGGCGGTAATGCCAGCCGGTATGCTACGTATCACACCCCAAACCAGCCCCTGGGAAGATTAGGTAGGTGACCCAAATTGCGTAACGACAATCCGCCAAATCCTGGATCTAGAAGCAGTTATTACATTCACGGTCCCACATTCATCACTTTACCATAAGCAAGATCAGATTGCTGCAGATAAACTACAACTATAATAACAAAAGAGAAAGCGTAGCGATACAGGAATGATGGTAATATATATATATACAAGTGTTCTGAAACATTCCCACCCAGATACAACCCACAAAGAGAAACAAAGCTGACAAAAACTAAAAGAAAAAAAGAAATACATACACATATATATAGGGTGAGATAACTCAACCCCAAAAAGAAAGTAAGAAAAACTATAGTAGAACCACAAGCAGAACGGGGATAAACTCCTACCAAAAGCAAAAAGGAGTCCCCAAGACAAAAAAACATCAAGTACACTCTTCAACGGTCTTCATCAATGACCACCGAGAATGCATGCATCATCGGCACGACCTCGTCGGGGTCCATACCAATATCATCATAATAATCAGGGCTCTCCTCCTCGTAATGAGGCTCCATGCCACAGCGGCATTAATCTACAAAATCATCTAAAGAAAAACATATATAACAGAGTGTGAGCCCCACTGAGCTCGTGAGCAAAACATATCATCATGCATGCACATGCAACTACAATCCACATGATCCTTCATGATATGCAAGTCTAGATTATTTATTAGCCACCTAACAATACAGCTAAGTCAGGTCAGTGCTACTACAATCCCCAATACATGTATCCCTGGTGCGGGCTTGGTTACCCCTTCCCGCGATACACCCATTGAGTTGTCAGAGAGGATCAGTCAGCTCCCGTATTAGTTCACCAAGGTCAGCCCGACCAGCCCTCTGTGATTAACCTGTAGGGCAATCCATCACTTTTCTCTTTTCTTTTCTTTCCTGGCTTATAGCCCATAATCACTATTCCGGTGCAAACAGATTTCTTTCTTTTCATTTCTTTTCTTTTCTCATATACACATATGGTCACCCTCACAGGCATCCAACACCTTAACTCCTGTTGGCAAGGGTGCGTAGCATAGGTGATGAAACTCTAACCCCATGTCTATATGGCATCGTATGAGTCGGGCGGTGTCAATCATATCCCATTCTACGGGCTACCACAAGCCTCATTTCCAAGCCGACTACGGCATCTACTCTAACATTCACAATCATCAGATAAAATTCACAGTGTTGATCAACAGACAGTCAATGTGTTGCAACTTGAGTAATTGAACAAAATTAAATAACACAACATTTATAATTTAAGATTCTTAACTACCAGCATAGTATCACAGTTACACATACACATATGATAACACTTCACTCACTTCAGTCTAGTTCTAAGAACTCGGTTGCAAATTCAGTTCCAACTGTAGTCTGGTTGTAGGCCTCGAGCGCGGGATCAAATCCTAGATATAAATAAAAAATTGTCATTTTAATATTCCAATCTATCTCTGGTGGTCCTAGGGTTAACCTAAGCTCACTGGGTTGACCCGGTGTTCAGTTGGTTTTCAGTTGGAATTCTCTGGGCCTTGCACTAGGCCTTAGGCCTATGTCCCGGTGCATCATCCAAAGATGGTGGCCTAGGGGTAAAATGGTCATTCTCAGTATTAGTACCTGACTCTAGGTCATAATGGGCTTACAATGCTGTCCTCGACTTGACAGTGCTGTAGGACCAAACACAGGCAGGGTTTCCAAGTCCTACGGGGCCCACTTGGGTTCCCAAGCATTCTTTCATATGGACAGATGTGTGGAGGGGCATTTAGGTCAGTTCCCACCTTCCCACATAGTACCATGACCAATGGGTGAGGTCCCCCAAGTCAGAACATCAAAACAGCAGTAAATCACTCACTGGGCGATGGCTTTGGGCGTTGGGTGCATCGCCTAGAGTCTTCAAACCGAGATTGGGCTGAGTTCCCTAGGTTGCTGGTTATGGGCAGTGACCAAAACATCTCCCCATGCATGTTAGGGTGTCCCAGGGGTGATCTTCATTTTAGTCCATGTGGATTTTCCACTGGGCCCACCACTTGGCTACCAAAGGTTGCCCAGACAGCTAAGTGAATAGTGTCACCGGGTTTTCTTCAGTAGCAGATCTGGATTTTGGCCACATGCAAGGTTGGAAACAGATGTAAAATGATGATTCAAGGCTGCTACCACCTAGGGCTAGGCCCCATGCAGCCAGGGTTTGCATCTAGGACTCCAAACAGCCAATCAACAGTGCATCTGGCAGTGCAGCTATGCACAACCAGATTTCAGCTGCAAGACCAGTAGAACAGATCTGTATTTTTACTTAAAATTCTCAGATCTTCCATGCTTCATACTTGCATGATTGATTTAGAGCAGTTCTAGGCAGTTCGCAGCTGTTCTGGGCTGCCAGAGAGCAAAAAATCATCCAAAGCACAGGCATTCAAAGGAAGCAGCAGGTAGGGGCAGTGATTATATACCTGAGCTGAGCTTGGGTGCCACAAAATTTGAGCTCAAATGTGAGCTGCTCCTCCCTTCCTTCCTTCTTCCGTTTCTTCTTCTTCTCCCTCTCTTTTTCTCTCTTTTCTCTCTTCTCCCTTCCCCACGATTTGAACAGTAGCCAAGGGGTTTAAATGAACCCATGGCACTGCTATTTTAGGCCCAGCCCATACTAGGGTCTGTTTGGTAGCTAAGGCCCTTTTTTCAAAATGATTTTTGGACTATTTCTCAGTGATTTTGGGCACACTGGTGGGGTCCACAGTGAACCAAGGGTATGATGTGGTCCCTCAGACTCCCCTCTACCTATGGAGGGTGCCCATGTCCAATATGAGTGGTCCCCATAATTTAAAATCAATTTAATATGCTATTTTTCACTTTGGGCGATGTCTCTGGGCCTTGTCTGCATCGCCCAGAGATTTCAGCAAGGCTGAATCTTAGTGGGGCTTGCACAGGGGTTTGGCCCATAGTTAGGGCATTGTCCCCACATGCCAATTAGAGTTTTTTACACACTTTTCCAGAGGTGGGTCCCACAATTATGGAGAGGAGAGAGATTACCTGGGGTCCAGGCCATACATAATGCTGTGAGCTGTGCAGTTGCAAGGGTCAGTAATCCATCTACTGATAGGTATGTAGGATGATCCACACAGGTTTTCTTCATCAATCCAAATCACTGGAGTGATACTCCACAGTGTTCTTGGTTGCCTTCTCAGGTGTTCCTGTCCTTCAATCAAAATTCCAGCCAATCAGGAGCAGGGTTTGACACTACGGGTCCCACTCTGTTGAGGATCTCATAGGGACCAATTAATCTTGGGCTTCGCTTGCCCTTCTTGTTGAAACGTAGCAATCCCTTCGTTGGAGACACTCGAAGAAATACCTTCTCTCCAACTCTAAATTCAATATTCTTCCTTCAGTGATCAGCATAACTCTCCTGTCTTGATTGGGCTACTTTAATCTTCTCTTTAAAGATATCCACCTTCTCATAGGTTGCCTATATCATCTCGGACCCAAGATACTTTCGTTCTCCTACTTCGTCCCAATACAACGGGGTTCGACACTTTCGACCATTAAGTGTCAAACCCTGCCCCTGGCTGACTGAAAATTTTGATTGAAGGACAGGAACCCCTAATCAGGCAACCAGGATCACTGTGGAGCATCACCCCAGTGACTTTGATTGATGAAGAAACCCTGTGTGGATCATCCAACATGCCTGTCAGTAGGTGGACAACAGACCCCTGCAACTATACAGCTCATTGCTTGATATATGGTTTGGTTCCTAGGTAATCTCTCTCCTCCTTATAATGGTGGGACCCACCTTTGTAAAAGTGTGTAAAATCTTCTATGGGGCATGTGGGGACAATACCCTGACCAAGGGTCAAACCCCTGTGCAAGCCCATTGAATTTCAGCTTGCTAGAATTCTTTGGACGATGGCACTGGGCGATGAAGCAAGGCCCAGTGACATCGCCCAGTGAGTGAAACAATACATTTTTACTAATTTTTAATTATGGGGACCACCCAATATGAACATGGGCACCCTCCATGGATAGAGGGAAGTCTAAGGGACCACCTCATACCCTTGGTTCACTGTGGACCCCACCAGTGTGCCTAGAATCAGTCAGAATCAGTTTAAAAACTAATTTTTAAAAGGGGCCTTCACAGCCAAACAAGCCTCAGTATGGGCTGGGCCTATAAATAGAAGGGTCCTAAGCTGATCTAGAGCTCTTATTTATGCTGGAACCATGAGGAGAGAAAGGAGAGAAAGAAGAGAGAGAGAAAAGGAGAAGAAGAAGAAAGAAGAAGGAGGAAGGAGGCGAGCTGCTGCAGCCCAACACCAGGCCTGAATCCGAGCTCCATCAGACCTACTCAGGTATAAAAATACCTATGTGTGCCTGCTGTCTGCATCCCTTCTCTCTGTTTGATGTGTTTTTGCTCTCTGGGCAGCCCTGAATAGATAGGGTTTGCCCAGAACTGTACCGGATCTTCCATGCAGCCTTGAGCATGGAAGATCTGTGATTTTTGTGTAATTTTAATGGACTGTTGTACTGTTCTTTGGGCTGAAACTTGGTTGTGCACTGCTGCACTGCCAGTTTACCCTGTTGCTCTGTGATTTGGAACCCTGGATGTGAACAATGGTTGCACAAACCTAACCTTTGATGATTGCAGCCATGAGTCATCAAATCTTAGGTGTTTCCAGCCTTGCATGTGGCTGAGACTGAGATCCAAGCTTGGAGAAAACCCTGTGACACTATTTATTGGGTTGTCTGGGCAGCCTATGGCAGCCTGATGGTGGATCTAATTGATGATCCATTTAGACCCATAGGTAGACCATCCCAGGGGCTACCTGACCCCCCCAACATGCAAAGGATCAGAAATAAGCATAGCTCCAAGAGCCCCACCTTGGAAACTCAGCCCAATGTGGATTGCAGCCTCTGGGCGATGCACTAGAAAATGCAGCCATCGCACAGTGAAGGAAAATGGGCAGAATTGTTGATCTAGCTTTGGGGACCTCACCCATTGGCCAAGTGGCACTGTGGGAGGAGGGAAAATGACCTGAATGCCCTTTCCCATAACTGTCCTTTGTGGGAGAGTATTTTGGAACCCTAGTGGGCCATGCAACAACAACAACAACAAGAATTGCTTGGTCAGATGTCTACGCAATTTGCAACCATGATGCACAAACGCGCTGCACCACCACCACCACGCAATCGACCTATACTATTTCCACCACCCATGCCTCAACATTTAGCGGAGAACTCTACCGCCAAGGTTATGGAAAGATTTAAGAAACTTCAACTGCCTGCATTTTCCAAAATAACTTCTGAAGCAATGCAGTCGGAACGATGGATCAGTGCTCTAGAGAAGGCATTTGAAGTACTTGAGTGCACGGATGCACAAAAGTTGATATGTGTGGGTTATCAGTTGCAGAATGAAGCTGAAGCCTGGTGGAAAGGTACTAAAGCTAATTTGGAAGCTACTCACCCGAATCCCACATGGGAGCAATTTAAAGAAGTTTTCTTCAAGAACTACTTCCCAGAGAGTTTCAGGGACAGAAAAGAAGCAGAATTCATCGCACTAGTACAAGGAACCAAATCAGTGTTAGATTATCAACAACGATTTGAGGACTTGTTCCATTTTGCTCCAGAGCACCTAAAAGGGGAAGTTAGTAAGGCGAAGAAATTTGAGAAAGTACTCAAGACTGAGATCGGATCAGTGTTGTCCATCATGGACATTAGGGATTATGCTCAGATGGTTGACAAGGCAAAAACCATGGAAGATAGATTTAAGGAGAAAGAGAAAGAGAAAGCTGTGACGTCGTCCGTGGGCAAAAGGTCAAACAATTTCCAGACCTATGCCTGGCCAAATAAAGTTTACCACGGAACCAATTCAGGCTCTGTCTCACCTCCGTATCATAGGCTAAATGTGGGTCAGAACCCTTTCCGCCCCACATTTAATCGACTTTCTCAACCGACGACGAGCTAAGTGATAACAACAGCTTTGCCAGCCCGACCAGCGATAAGTCAAGTGAGCCAAGCCTCAACACCTACTGCTCCACCCTTTAAGTGTTACCAGTACAACAAGGAAGGGCATATGGCCAGAGACTATAGAACGCGTGGGTACAACAATAGCTCGTAGAATCATCCCTACGCTAGGACTTTCCAGCCACGGGACAATCGGACGCGAGGAAAGGTGTTTGCGATGGCGAATGAAGAAGCTGAGGTGAATCTCGAAGTATTAATACGTAAGTTGCTGTACAATACTAACTTATAGGGACTAATTGGCTTACTGTATGTAACCTAAAATTAGCTACAAACCCTAGGTACCCTGAATGTCTTGAGCATACCCGCACGAGTACTATTTGACTCTGGCGTGACCCACTCTTTCGTCTCCTCAACCTTTGCGAGTAAGATGAAAGATCAACCAAGAGACATTGGGCATGAGCTAGTAGTCAGCATGCCAACAGGGAGTGTCGTGAACTTGAAGAAGGTCTATGACCCTTATCAGATTGAAATTTGTGGGAAGAAACTAACCGCATGATTGATAAAGATGGATATAAATGATTTTGACGTAATCCTAGGCATGGATTGGTTGTCGGCCTATGGTGCAAACGTCTTGTGTGCGGAGAAGAAGATAAGGTTCAACTTTAAGGATGGGTCAACTTTCACCTATCAAAGTGAACCCAAGAAGAAACCCAGGAGAATAACTTTGTCAGCCCTCCAGGAGCGAAAGTTGCTTGACGATGGAGGCCAAGGCTTTTTGGCCACAGTATTAGACACGGAGGCAAGAATAAAACCATTGGAGGAACTGGAAGTCGTCAAAGAGTTTTTGGATGTCTTTTTAGAAGATCTCACGCAGCTATCACCTAACTGCGACATAGAATGTGCGATCGATTTAATTCCTGGTGCAGCACCGGTATCCATGGCACCATAACGGATGGCGCCAGTTGAACTGAAAGAGTTACAGGTTCAACTTCAAGACCTGCTGAAGAAAGGATTTATACGACCCAGTGTATCAGCCTGGGGTGCACCTGTGCTATTTGTTAAGAAGAAAGATGGGAGTATGCGACTGTGTATTGACTACCACGAGTTGAATAAGCTGACTATCAAGAATCGATATCCGCTGTCGCGTATCGATGACCTATTCGATCAGTTACAAGGAGCACGAGTTTTCTCCAAAATTGATCTTAGGTTAGGATACCATCAATTGAAGATCAAGAGCAGTGATATCCATAAGACGGCGTTCCGAACTTGATACGGGCATTACGAATTCCTGGTTTTGTCGTTCGGGTTAACCAACGCCCCGGCAGCATTTATGGACATGGTGAATGGAGTATTCCATGACGTGCTGGATAAGTTCATCATAGTATTTGTTGACGACATTGTGGTGTACTCTAAGAGTGAGAAAGAGCACGCACGACACCTTACTTTTGTGTTGCAGCGGTTGCGGGAACACCAGCTCTTTGCCAAATTTAGTAAATGTGAATTTTGGCTTCACCAAATTGGATTCCTGGGGCATATCATCACCAAAGATGGCATCAAAGTAGACCCCGGTAAGGTGAAAGCGGTTCTCGAGTGGGAGACTCTGAAGAATGCCATCGAGATCCAAAGTTTCTTAGGATTGGCTGGCTATTATCGCCGATTTATTGAAAATTTCTAGCGAATTTCAGCGCCCCTGACAAAACTTACAAGAAAAGGAGCCAAATCTGAATGGAATGAAGAGTGTGAGAAAAGCTTTCAGGAGTTGAAGAACTGATTAGTATCAGCTCCAGTCCTAACCATTCCGAACGGCACTGGAGGAATGGTGGTATACACTGATGCATCCAGAACGGGATTGGGTGGCGTCTTGATGCAAAGAGGTAAAGTGGTCGCCTACACCTCCAGGAAGTTAAAAGAACACGAGAATAATTACCCCACTCATGATTTAGAGTTGGCAGCGGTAGTCTTCGGGTTGAAAATTTGGCGATATTACCTATACGGTGAAAAGAGCAAGATCTTCAGCGATCACAAAAGCCTGAAGTATTTTGTCACCCAAAAACAGCTGAACATGAGACAGAGATGATGGTTGGAATTGGTAAAAGATTACGACTGTGAAATCCAGTATCACCCCGGCAAGGCCAACATTGTTGCGGATGCATTAAGTAGGAAATCTCGGACTGCGTCCCTTGCATCTTTGGTCGTAAGTGAGCAGTTAATAAAGGAAGCTCAAAAATTTGATTTGGAGCTCGTGATCGAAGGAATGGCTATGCAATTAGCAACTATGAACTTGCAGCCGTTGATACGAGAGGAAGCAATTACGAAGCAACCATTTGATCCCAAGATGGCCAAAATAATTTGGGAAGTTCAACAAGGTGTCCATAAGGACCTAGATTTTTCCTTGGCCCACGATGGTGCATTGAAGTTTCGAGATAGACTGTGCGTGCCTGATGATTTTGACATCCAAGACCGAATCCTTAAGGAGGCGCACAACTCACCCTACACAATCCACCCTAGAAGTACAAAGATGTACAAAGATTTGAAGAAGTATTACTGGTGGATGGGTCTGAAGGAGACCATAGCAATATACGTGTCCAAGTGCCTCATCTGTCAATAGATAAAAGCAGAGAGACACCGATCGTATGGATTGTTGTAGCCACTTCCCATACCTGAGTGGAAGTGGGAAAGAATCACTATTGACTTCGTGACAAATCTGCCCAACACCAGGAAAGGCAGGAATGCAATTTGGGTGATTGTAGACAGACTAACAAAGGTGGCACACTTCATACCGATCAAGATAAGTTACCCAATGGAGAAGCTTGCTCGCATATATATTGAAAACATAGTTCGGTTACACAGCATGCCTATTAGTATTGTATCTGATAGAGATCAGGTTTTGGAGAAGTTTGCAGAAGGCATTGGGATCTCAACTAAATCTTAGCACAGCTTTCCATCCACAGACGAATGGACAATCAGAAAGAACTATTCAGACTCTGGAGGACATTCTCCGAGCCTGTGTTTTGGAAATGAATGACAGTTGGGATGCTCACATCTCTCTGGTGGAATTTGCATACAATAATAGCTATTACTCCACCATTGGCATGGCACCATTCGAAGCATTGTATGGACAAAAATGTAGAACTCCGTTATATTGGGATGAGGTTGGCAAGCGGAAATATCTCAGACCGGAGATGATACAAGCGACCTACGACAAGGTGGATGTTATAAGAGAAAAGATCACGATAGCCCAATCAAGATAGAAAAGTTATGCGGATAATAGAAGGAAGGACATTGAGTTTGAAGTCGGAGAAAAAGTATTCCTTCGAGTATCTCCAACTAAAGGATTGCTATGATTTAACAAGAAAGGCAAATTGAGCCCAAGATTCATTGGTCCTTATAAAATACTCAATAAATTGGGACCCGTAGCATACTGACTGGCACTACCACCATCTTTGTCAGGCATCCACGATGTTTTTCATGTGTCAATGCTGAGAAAGTACATTAACAACCCGACACATGTACTGTCAACTGAACCTGAACAGTTGGATGTGGATATGACCTACGAAGAATAACCTACAGAGATATTAGACAGAAAGGAGCATAACCTCCATAATCGCACCGTCGCTTTTGTAAAGGTTCGATGGGGAAACAATCTGGTAGAGGAAGCTTCAATGGAACGTGAGGATGAAATGAAAGAAAAATATCCTCAACTCTTCAAAATGCAAGGTAAGCAAATTTTGAGGATGAAATTTTTGTAAGGTGGAGAGAAATGTCAAACCCTGCCCCTAGCTGACTGGAAATTTTGATTGAAGGACAGGAACCCCTGATCAGGCAACCGGGATCACTGTCGAGCATCATCTCAGTGACTTGGATTGATGAAGAAACCCTGTGTGGATCATCCTACATGCCTGTCAGTAGATGGACAGCAGACCCCTGCAAATGTACAGCTCATTGCCTGATATATGGTTTGGATCCTAGGTAATCTCTCTGCTCCTTATAATGGTGGGACCTTCCTTTGTAAAAGTGTGTAAAATCTCCTATAGGGTATGTGGGGACAATACCCTAACCAAGGGTCAAACCCCTGTGCGAGCCCATTGAATTTTAGCTTGCTGGAATTCTCTGGACAATGGCACGGTGCTATGCAGCAAGGCCCAGTAACATCGCCCAGCGAGTGAAATAGTACATTTTTACTAATTTTTAATTATGGGGACCACCCAATATGAACATGGGCACCCTCCATGGATAGAGGGAAGTCTGAGGGACCACCCCATACCCTTGGTTCATTGTGGACCCCACCAGTGTGCCCAGAATCAATGAGAATCAGTTTAAAAACTGATTTTTAAAAGGGGCCTTCACAGCCAAACAAGCCTTAGTATGGGCTGGGCCTATAAATAGAAGGTTCCTGAGCTCATTTAGAGCTCTTATTTCTGTTGGAACCGTGAGGAGAGAAAGGAGAGAAAGAAGAGAGAGAGAAGAGGAGAAGAAGAGGAAAGAAGGAGGAAGGAGGGGAGCTATTGCAGCCCAGCACCAGGCCCGAATCTGAGCTCCATCAGACCTGCTCAGGTATAAAAATACCTATGTGTGCCTGCTGTCCCCATCCCTGCTCTCTGTTTGATGTGTTTTAGCTCTCTAGGCAGCCCTTAATAGCTAGGGTTTACCCAGAACTGTACCAGATCTGCCATGCAGCCTTAAGCATGGACGATCTATGATTTTTTGTGTAATTTTAATGGACTGTTGTACTGTTCTTTGAGCCGAAACCTGGCTGTGCACTGCTAGTTTACCTTGTTGCTCTATGATTTGGAACCCTGGATGTGAACCATGGTCGCACAGACCTAACCTTTGATGATTGCAGCCATGAGTCATCAAATCTCAGGTGTTTCTAGCCTTGCATGTGGCTGAGACTGAGATCCAAGCTTGGAGAAAACCCTGTGACACTATTCATTGGGTTGTCTAGGCAGCCTCTGGCAGCTTGATGGTGGACCTGATGGATGATCCATTTGGACCCATAGGTAGACCATCCCAGGGGCTACCTGACCCCCCTCACATGCAAAGGATAAAAAATAAGCATAGCTGAAAGAGCCCCACCTTGGAAACTCAGCCCAATGTCGATTGCAGCCTCTGGGCGATGTAGACATCGCCCAGAGCCATCACCTAGTGAAGGAAAATGGGTAGAATTGCTGATCTGGCTTTGGGGACCTCACCCATTGGCCAAGTGGCACTGTGGGAGGAGGGAAAATGACCTTAATGCCCTTTCCCATATCTATCCATTATGGGAGAGGATTTTGGAACCCTAGTGGGCCCCACAGATGAAGAAAACCTTGCTATGCTTGGTCTTGCAGCATAGGTAAGCTGTGGACAGGACTATGGACCTGATCTGACCTAGGGTCAGGTATGTCACACCCGAAACCACCCCCTAGGAGGATTAGGTAGGTGACCCGAATTGCATAACGGCAATCTGCCAAATCCCACGAATCTAGAAGTAGTGCTTACGATCATGGAACCACAACCATCTCTTTACCATATGCAAGATCAAAGTGCAGCGGATAAACCTATAGTTCAATAATAAAAGGAAGCATAGCGATACGGGGAAACAGTGATAATATATACATATAAAAGTTTTACATTTCCCATCAACCCACACACAAAGAAAACAAAGAAACAAAGCTGATAAGTACAATACTACATACAAAGACATATACAGGGCGAGCATACTCAACCCCAAAAAGAAAGTAAAACTATTGCGACCAAGTCAGAACGGGGATAACTCCAAATAACCCAAAAGGAGTCCCCAAGTCAAAAAGCTGTCATGAACACACTACAATGGTCTTCATCAACAACCACCGAATGTGTACGCAGGATTGGTATGACCTCCGTTGGGGTCCACACCAATATCATCGTAATGACCAAAAGTCTCCTCCTCGAGATGGCCCGCCATGCCACAATGGCATCCACCTGTAAAATCATCTAAGAAAAACATTGCACAACAGAGTATGAGCCCCACTGAGCTCGTGAGCAAATAACATCAATCATGTATGCACATGCAATCACAATCCACAATTTATATGATCCTACATGATATGCAAGTGCAGATTTTATTTTTAGCCACCTACCATTACAACTAAGTCGGGTCTGTGCCACTACAATCCCCAATACATGTATCCTTGGTGCGAGCTTCTAACCCCTTCTCATGATACACCCATTGAGTTGTCGGAGAGGACCAGTCAGCCCCCGTATTCGTTCACCAAGGTCAGCCCGAAGTCCTCTGTGATTAACCCATGGGACAATCCATTTCTTTCTTTCTTTTCTTTTCTGGCTTATAGCCCATGTGCACCATTCCGGTGTTCTATTCATTTCTTTTTCTCTTTTCTCATTTCTGATGGTTGCCCCCATAGGCATCCAACACCTTAACCCTTGTTGGCAAGGGTGCGTGGCATGGGTGATGAAACTCTAGCCCTATGTCTATATGGCAACGTATGAGTCAAGCGGTGTCAACCGTACCCCATAATATAGGCTACCACAGGCCCCATTTCCAAGCCGACTACGGCATCTAGTCTAACGTTCACAATCATCATAGAAGAATTCACAGTGTTGATCATCAGACAGTCATTATGCAGTGATTTGAGTAATTGAACAGAAGTAAATAACACAACAATTATATTCAATTCTTATTAGCCGGCATCAGATCATGATTACATTTACACATATGATCATATTATTCACTCACCAGTACTTGGCTCTAGGTACTCAGTCACAAATTCAGTTCCAACAGTTGTCTGGTTGTTGTCGTTTTGCACAGGATCAAGTCCTAGATGTAAATCAAAAGTTGCCATGCTAAGTTATCAATCTGTCATTAGAAGTCCTAGGATTACCCTAATCTTACTGGGTTGACCCGGGGTTCAATTGGTTCACTCTTGGAATCACTGGGCCATACATTGGGCCTTAGGTCATGTCCCGGTGCATCAACCAATGCCAGTGGCTCAAAGGGCAAAATGGTCATTTCTAGGGTTATACCTGATCCTAGGCTAGGATATGCTTACAGTGCTGTCCACAGCTTGTTTGTGCTTTAGGACCAAGCACAACAGGACTCTCTTGACCTACGGGGCCCACTAGGGTTCCAAAGCACTCTCAAATAAAAGATAGATGTGGGGAAGGGCTTTTTGGTCTTTTCCCACATCCCACAGTGTCTAGGGGGCCATTGGGTGAGATCCCCCAGCTCTGTCCACCAAAATAGTGATTTTCCACTCACTGGGCGTTGGCTCTGGGCGTTGCTGCATCGCCCAGTGCTTGTAGAATTGATGCAGGCTGAGTTTCTAAGGTGGGGCCTACAAGGCTGGGCTCTAAATGGATCTTTTGCATGTCAGGGGGGTCCAGTAGCCCCTAAGGTGGCCTACCTCATGGTCTAATTGGATTCTTCATCAGATCCATCATTAGGCTGACAGTGGCTGCCCAAGTAGCCTAGATGAATAGTATTCAGGGTTTTGGCTAAGCTTGGGAGTTGGTTTCAGCCACATGCAAGGCTGGAACAGCATGCCAAATGAGGGTCCAGGGCTGCAATCATCTAGGGTTTGATCTCTGCAGCCCTAGCTTGCACCCAGGGTTCCAATTCACAGAGCAAATAGGGCCAACTGGCAGTGCAGGTAGGCACAGCCAGGTTTTGGCCACAAGAGCAGCAAAACAGAATATTACAAATGCATAAAGATCTCAGATCTTCCATGCACAAGGTCTGCATGGCAGATCTAGACCAATACTGGGCAAACCCTAGCTGTTCATGGCTGCCTAGAGAGCATAAACTCAAAAAAATCAAAGAGGGAATGGGAATAGCAGGTGTTTATAGATGATTTTATACCTGCACAGAGCCAGGGAGGGCTCGGTTCCAGCCTAGGTAGGTGGTGGCAGCAGCCCTTCTTCTCCTTGCCTTCTTCCTTCTTCTCCTTCTTCTTCTTTCTCTCCTTTTTCCTCTCTTTCTCCCCTCTCGGTTTTAGTAGATAGCAAGAGCTCTAAATGAGCGCAAGCCAACCTATTTATAGACCCAAGACCAACTGAGGTCTGTTTGGTCCTTAGGCCCCTTTTTAAAAATCAGATTTTAACTTGATTCTGACTGATTCTGGGCTCACTGGTGGGGTCCACAGTGAACCAGGGGTATAAGGTGGTCCCTCAAGCTCCCTCTATCAGTGGAGGGTACCCATGTTCATTTTGGGTGGTCCCCATAATTAAAATAACAAAAAATAATTAAAATCAGCCACTGGGCGATGTCTCTGGGCCTTGCTGCATCGCCCAGAGAATTCCATCAAGCTGAAATTCAAAGGGGCTTGCACAAGGTTTGACCCTAAGTCAGGGTATTGTCCCCACATGTCCACTAGGGGATTTTACACACTTTTTCAGAGGTGGTCCCACCATTATAAGGAGGAGAGAGATTACCTGGGATCCAAGTAATCCACCAGACTGTGAGCTGCACAATTGCAGGGGTCTGCTATCTATCTTCTAACAGGTATATAGGGAAACCTTTTCAAGGTCTTCTCATTGGTCTCAGTGAGTGGAGTGATGCTCCACAGTGATCCCGGTTGCCTGGCCAGGGGTTCTTGCCCTTCAATAAAAAATCCAGCCAATCAAGAACAGGGTTTGACATTTTTCCCCACCTTACAAAAATTTCATCCTCAAAATTTGCTTACCTTGTAATCCAAAAAGTTGGGGATACTTCTCCTTCATCTCTTCTTCACGTTTCCATGAAGCTTCTTCTACTGGACAATTTCCCCATTGAAATTTCACGAAAGCGATGGTGCGGTTACGGAGGTTATGCTCCTTTCTGTCCAATATCTCCGTGGGGTGTTCTTCATAGGTCATATCCACAGCTAACTATTCAGGTTCAGTTGACAGTACATGTGTCGGGTTGTTAATATAATTCCTCAACATTGACACATGAAAAACATCGTGGATGCCTGACAAAGATGGTGGCAACGCCAGTCGGAATGCTACGGGTCCTACCTTATTAAGAATTTTGTAAGGATCGATGAATCTTGGGCTCAATTTGCCCTTCTTGTTGAAACGTAGCAATCCTTTAGTTGGGGATACTCGAAGGAATACTTTTTCTCCGACTTCAAACTCGATATCTTTCCTTCAATTATCCGCATAACTTTTCTATCTTGACTGAGCTACCTTAATCTTCTCTCTTATGACATCTACCTTGTCACAAGTCGCTTGAATCATCTCAGGTCTGAGATATTTCCGCTCACCAACTTCATCCCAATAAAGCGGAGTTTGACACTTCCTTCCATAGAGTTCTTCGAATGGTGCCATGCCAATAGTGGAGTGATAGCTATTATTGTATGCGAATTCCACCATAGGTATGTGAGCATCCCAACTATCATTCATTTCCAAAACACAGGCTCGGAGCATGTCCTCCAGAGTTTGAATGGTTCTTTCTGATTGTCCGTCTGTCTGCAGATGGAAAGCCGTGCTAAGATTTAGTTGAGATCCCAATGCCTTTTGCAAACTTCTCCAAAACCTTGAGGTGAAATGAGGATCTTTATTAGACACAATACTGACAGGCACGCCGTGTAAGCGGACTATGTTTTCAATGTATATCTGGGCAAGCTTCTCCATTGGATAACTTATTTTGATCGGTATGAAGTGTGCCGCCTTTGGTAGTCCGTCTACAATCACCAAAATTACATTCATGCCCTTTCTAGTGTTGGGCAGATTCATCACGAAATCCATAGTGATTCTTTCCCACTTCCACTCAGGTACGGGAAGTGGCTGCAATAAACCATATGGTCAGTGTCTCTCTACTTTTATCTGCTGGCAGGTGAGGCACTTGGACACATATATTGCTATGGTTGCTTTCATTCCCATCCACCAGTAATACTTCTTCAAATCTTTGTACATCTTTGTGCTTCCAGGGTAGATTGTGTAGGGTGAGTTGTGCGCCTCTTTAAGAATTTGGTCTTGGATGTCAAAGTCAGCAGGCATGCATAGTCTATCTCGAAACTTCAATGCACCATCTTGGGCCAACGAAAAATCTGGGTCCCTATGGACACCTTGTTGTACTTCCCAATTTATTTTGGCCAGCTCGGGATCCAGTGGTTGCTTCGCAATTATCTCCTCTCGTATCAATGGCTGCAGGTCCATTGCTGCTAATAGCATAGCCGCTTGAAGCCTTGGGCTAAAAGCTTGGGAAGCACCGAAAGATGAATTTTTGGCTACATGTCACATATAAAGATTATGCACCGGTTTGGGTGGAATTATATTGAGTCGGTTACCTCACTAGTTCAATCCAAAGGGCCGGTCGGGCTGACCTGGGTAGGGAGATGCTGGAGCTGGCTGGTTCTCTCCGACAACTCAATGGGTGTATCGCGGGAAGGGGTAACCAAGCCCACACCAGGGATACATGTATTGGGGATTGTAGTAGCACTAACCTGACTTAGCTGTACTGTTAGGTGGCTAATTAAATAATCTAGATTTGCATATCAAGTAGGAACATGTGGATTGTGGTTGCATATGCATGCATGATGATATATTTTACTCACGGGCTCAGTGGGGCTCACACTCTGTTATATATGTTTTTCTCTAGATGATTGTGCAGATCGATGCCACTGTGGCATGGAGGCTCGTTACGAGGAGGAGAGCCCTTGTGATTATGATGCTATTGCTATGGGCTCCGACAGAGGTCATGCCGAAGATGCATTCATTCTCGGTAGTCATTGATGAAGACCAGTGAGGAGTGCACTTAATGCTTTTATCTTGGGGACTCCTTTTTGTTTTTGTTAGGAGTTTATCCCCGTCTTGCTTGTGGTGCGGTTTAGTTTTCTTTCTTTTGCAGTTGAGTTCTCTCGTCCTGTATATATATATATGTATGTATTTTCTTTTGGCTTTTGTATTTGTTAGTTTTACTTCTCAATTTGTGGGTTGTACTGGGAAATGTTTTAGAACTTATGTATATAAATCACCATCATTTCCCGTATCGCTACGCTTTCTCTGTTGTTATTATAATTGTAGTTTCTCTGCAACACTCTGATCTTACTTGTGGTAAAGTGATGAATGTGGGACCGTGAATGTATTAACTGCTTCTAGATCCGTGGGATTTGGTGGATTGCCGTTATGCAATTCGGGTCACCTACCTAATCCTCCCAGGGGGTGTTTTGGGGTGTGACAGAGCTTGGTATCAGAGCGAGAGGCTCTTCTTATATTCACGGGATGCAGAATAAGAATAATAAGCTACCAACATAACATGTAATCAAGTGAAAGCTACAGGGGAGCTAGAAGTAATTAAAAGATAAAGATGCAATAATTCTATTAATTTAAAGATAACTATGCCCGAGCCACTACAAACTGTTTGACTGAATGTACTACCTTCAAGTTTACATCAGTAGAAGAAAAAAAAAAAGAAACATATGTACACCACACCCAAAGGAAACTACATAAACTATAAAAAAAAAGTACGAAAGGTCTGAACTAAATAATAAGTCAGGCTGCACATGTAGAAGCTGTTGGGAGTACTACTCAGTCGGTGGCAAGTCGGTCGGTGGAGGATGAGACTGGCATGAGTCAACGCCGTAGAATCTGTCCCAAAAGTCTAGACGCTGCTCTACAGATCCTACCCTACTCTCCAGAGATGAGAAGCCTTGATCCATCCTAGTCGCCATATCAGTGAGCTGAGTACTGAGACCCTGGAACTATGACATCACCTGCGCCCACTCAGATGGCTTTGGCACATGCGAGCTAGTGGCCCCTGTCGCCTCATAAGTGGGCAAATCTGTGAATTGTGTGCCAATCCCCTCGAAGTCACCATGCTCCTCACCTTGAATGTCTCCCTCAATATTTCCCTGCTCATCATCACTCTGCATTTCCATCTGCTCATCCTCCTTAGGATCACTCCTTGGCTCCCCTGGTACCTTCATCTTCAATATTGAGGTCTTGTTGATGGGCCTAGACCTATCTTTCTCTACGTACTCACCATCCAAAGGAACCTCGAAGTGTCGGAAGACCAAAGTAAGGAACTTCCCCTATGGAAGGTTCCCATCAAAAGGGTTCTGGGCATGGTACAACATAGCCTGAAGAAGTAAATATGGGAGGTTTATCACTGGACCTCCTCTGCCCGCTCCCAGTAAGCAATAAGTAATATAGGCCCTCATCATAGAAATGCTACCCCTATTTTTTCCCTTAGGGTAGATGTTGTAGGTCACACACCTACTGATAATGCGAGCACTAGGCTTATAGGAAGCCTCAGACTTGGGTGTGCTCTCAGACCTAGTCAATACTTTGAAGACCCTCCTCCTGGTCTCCAAAGAGAACATCTCAGAAATGTCAATTCGGGGCTTGTAATAGCACCTCTCCCCAGTGTTGGGCAGCCCCAAGATCCCTGCTAGTGAGGTGATGGTCAGCCTAATATCCACCCCCTTCACTTTGCTCTCTAGTCCAAACTCCCGTGCCCCAAATGGCACCAGGTTACAGTAAAAGTATCGAACCAAGTTGGGATAACATGGTTCTGGAGGTGATAGCATAGAGGCCCAACCTAAGGTGTTGAACCTAGTAAACAAACTGTACTGATGAAAGTCATCCACCTGTACTACCCGGCCATTAACAATCTTTAGGGACCTAAACTTGTCCCAATCCCTAGAATGCTCATACCTAGAGAATAGAAACAGGTCAAACTTCGGTTCCTCCGATGAAGAATCATCCCTAGGTGAAGAAGGTGGCACCATAGATGAAGCAGAGTTCTCGCTCTCGGACCGTAGCCTCTTGCGTGCTACAGATTTCCTCGCCGTACGGTGGCTAGTGGACATTAGGCTACAAAAAGAGAAAAAAATAGTGGTTAGGGCAAAGGAAATTGATAAAACCCTAGCTAAAATAGGAAGAAACAAAGAAAAGACCTAATGTAGTGAAAATGACCAAAGAATCTTACCTAGGCTTGCATGGATTTGCAGAAGACCCGAAGAAATGCAAGGATTTGGTGTAGAAAAGGTCACACAAGCCCTCAAAGGTCTGCCCTAGGAGTTTAGGAAGTTTTAGGAGAGAAATGAAATAAAATGGGGCCCTCTCAGACTGTTATGTCTGAGCCTCGATCCTCTGGGCGATAGCACTGGGCGATGCATCTAACGCCCAGAGACATCGCCCAGAGATTAAAATGCTGTTGTTTTTGTGTAGCAACTCATGGAAACTTTGGTATTGCCTAAAATAACCCCAATAAACATGAAAATATAAATTTTTATAAAATAATCATGACATGTATAAAAAGAAAATATATAATTAAATATTAAATTTAATTAACTAAATGAATTCAAACCATTCCTAAATAAACTATTTAGGAGAATATAATCACTACTTGGGGGTTCTAGTATAAAACACATAGGAATTTGGAATTTTTCTCTTGTGTTTAAATATCTAATGATAGATAAATATATATATGTCTATAAGAAATAGTGTGTGTGTAAATATTCATTATTATGTGCTTAATACTGTGTATATATGAACCGAGTGGTGTGATGTTATGCAAAAATTGAACATAGATATGTAAGTATGTTGTAATAAGTATTTATGACGTGTAGTGAGCATAGGTCTTACCATACCCACAGCCTAGGCTAACCAAGACTAAGGTTCAATAGGTTGTCCAGTCCAAGTTGAAACCCTAGATGCTAAGATGCCTCAAGCCAACCCATTTATATCTTTATTGATTCTAGTCGCTTAGATTTCCTATAACCCTGTACTTAATTCTTTTAATTAAGTATGTATAGTAACCTGATGCTTAGAAACTTTTCCTGATAGGACCATACTACCCCATTCCAGCCTGGAGACTTCGGCAGCATGCGATATATTAGGCAACTAAGGATAAGATTGATCAGGATACGTATAGTGCAAGCTCGTGCTGAGAACCAACTAGTGATCTACTTAGCTCTTGCGGACGCTAGTGAACCCGAATATCGAGCCATTTACTTATCCTTAGCTGACAAAGTTAGAGGTGATATAGCCTACCTTTACGTGCAGAGCATTGTCACCAGTTGGCAATTACAGAGACTTGCCTGTTAGGTTCAGGTAATATTTAAAAGCTTTTGGTTAAAATCTTAAAATCTATTATATAGTGTCATGCATAGTTTGCCATCGCATAAAATACTTAAATAATAAGAAAATAAATAAGAGAAACACTTCAAAAGAAAAAAAAAATATACATATAAGCAATAACAGATACAAAGATAATAATCCAACTTGCTGGGATGGCAACAGAATTTCACTGGAACTGTGGAATAGGTAGGTACATGTCATAACTAGGAACTATTTTGTTGACCTCAAAGGAAGTGTTGGGTTATTGAGTGTGTTGCTCTTTTCAGAAAAACAACCATGGTCAACACAAGAAGTTCACGAGGTGATCGTAAGGGAAAACGCCCTCGTGTTATACCGGAGGTTGAATTGCCAAATGGAACTGAGGCTCAAAATTTTAAAGCATCGGCTGCTTTGTCAGAGGCACCAGTAGCTGCTCGAGCCACTGCTGCGGCACCTCAACTGGGCATGGTAGCCAGCGAAGTAACTGCGTTCATGACCACTATGATGCAGACCATGCAACAACAACAAGAATTGCTAGGCCAGATGTCTACGTAATTTGCAACCATGATGCATGAGCGTGCAGCACCACCTCCACCACCCAACCAGCCCGTACTTTTCCCACCACCTATGCCTCAACACTTGATGGAAAACTCTACTGCCAAGGTGATGGAGAGATTCAAGAAACTCCAACCACCCGTATTTTCCAAATTGACTTCCGAGGCAGTGCAGCCGAAGCATTGGATTAGCGCCCTAGAGAAGGCATTTGAAGTGCTCGAGTGCACAGATGCACAAAAGCTGATATGTGCGGGTTATCAGCTACAAAATGAGGCTGAAGCTTGGTGGAAGGCTACTAAGCCAAATTTGAAAGCCACTCATCCAAATCCCACGTGGGAGAAATTTAAAGAAGTCTTCTTCAAGAACTACTTCCCGGAGAGCTTCAGGGACAGGAAAGAAGCTGAGTTCATCGCACTGGTACAAGGGACCAAGTCAATGTTAGATTACCAATAGCGGTTTGAAGACTTGTTCCATTTTGCTCCAGAACACTTGAGAGGGGAAGTTAGTAAGGCAAAGAAATTTGAGAAGGGACTCAAAACGGAGATTGGATCAGTACTATTAGTTATGGACATCTGGGACTATGCTCTGATGCTCGACAAGGCAAAGACAATGGAAGATAGATTTAAAGAGAAAGAGAAAGAGAAAGATAAAGTTGTGATGTCGCCTGGGTTGAACAAAAGGCCAAATAACTTTTAGACCTTTGGATGGCCAAACAAAGTTTATCGAGGAACAAGTTCAAACTCTAGTTTGACTCCGTACCGTAGGCCGAACGTTGGCCAGAATCCTTTTTGCCCCACTTTTAATCGATCTACTCAACTGGCTATGAGTCAAGCGACAACAGCAGCTTCGCCAGCTCGACCAGCTATAAGTCAAGTGAGCCAAGCCTCAACACCAGCTATTCCACCCTATAAGTGTTACCTGTGCAACAAGGAAAGGCACATGGCTAAGGAGTGAAGACTGCGTGGGTACAGCAACAACTCCTCCAACCAGCCCTATGCTAGACTTTTTCAGCCACAGGATAATCGAATGCGAGGAAAGGTGTTTGCTATGACAAATGAGGAAGCTGAGGCAAACCCCGATGTATTAACAGGTAAGTTCCCTAAACACTACTAAGTTATAGGGAATAACTGGTTTACTTCATGTAACCTAAATTACATATGAACCCTAGGTACCCTGAGTGTCTCAACCATACCAGCACGAGTGTTATTCGACTCGGGTGGATCCCACTCTTTTGTTTCTACCACCTTTGCGAGTAGGATGAAAGATCAATCGAGAGACATCAGGCACAAGTTAGTAGTCAGCACACTGACGGGTAGTGTCGTGAGCTTAAAAGAAGTCTATGACCCCTGTCAGGTAGAAATTTATGGGAAGAATTTAATCGCACAGCTAATAAAGCTCGATATGAAGGATTTTGACATCATATTAGGCATGGATTGGTTGTCCGCCTATGGAGCGAACGTCATGTGTGCGGGAAAGAAGATAGTATTTAAGTTGGAAGATGGGTCAGTTTTCACTTACCAAAGTGAGCCAGTGAGGAAACCCAAAAGGATAACTTTATCCGCCCTCCAGGCTCAGAAGTTGCTAGATGAAGGATGTCAAGGCTTTTTGGCCCCAGTGATAGACACCGAGGCAAAGATAAATCCCTTGGAGGAACTTGATGTCGTCAGAGAATTTCTTGAGGTTTTTCCAGAAGATCTGACCCAGCTACCACCGGCTCATGAGATAGAGTTCGCAATTGATTTAACCCTTGGTGCAGCATCGGTATCCAAGGCACCATATCGAATGGCACCAATCGAACTGAAGGAGTTGCAGGTCTAACTTCAAGACCTATTGAAGAAAGGATTTATACGACCTAGTATATCTCCTTGGGGAGCACCTGTGCTGTTCGTGAAGAAGAAAGATTGTAGTATGCAGTTGTGTATCGACTACCGTGAGCTAAATAAGCTGACCATCAAGAATCAATACCCATTGTCACGCATCGACGACCTATTTGACCAGCTACAAGGAGCAAGAGTTTTCTCCAAGATTGATCTTAGGTCGGGATACCATCAATTGAAGATCAAGAGCGACGACATTCACAAAATAGCATTTAGAACTCAATATGGACATTACGAATTCTTGGTTTTATCATTCAGGTTAACCAACGCCCCGACAGCCTTCATGGACATGATGAATAGGGTATTCCATGATCTTTTGGACAAGTTTGTCATCGTATTTATTGATGATATACTGGTGTACTCCAAGAGTGAGGAAGAGCACGCTTAACACCTTACCTTTGTGTTGCAGCGGTTGCAGGAACACCAGCTTTACGCCAAGTTCAGTAAATGTGAATTTTGGCTTCACCAGATCGGATTCCTGGGACACATCGTCACCAAGGATGGCATAAAGGTAGACCTAGGTAAGGTGAAAGCGATTCTCGAGTGGGAAACGCCAAGGAGTGCTACTGAGATCCTAAGTTTCTTAGGGTTGGCCGGGTATTACCAACGGTTTATTGAAAATTTCTTGCGCATCTCGGCACCCATGACAAAACTTACAAAGAAGGGCGCCAATGAAGCATGTGAGAAAAGTTTTCAGGAGTTAAAAAACCGATTGGTAACGGCTCCAGTTTTAACCATTCTGGACGGAACTAGAGGAATGGTGGTATATACTGACGCATCCAGGATAGGATTGGGTGGCGTTCTGATGCAGAAAGGTAAAGTGGTCGCCTACGCCTCCAGGAAATTGAAGGAACACAAAAAGAACTACCCCACTCATGACTTAGAATTGACAGCAGTAGTGTTCGCGTTGAAAATATGGCGACACTACCTATATGGTGAAAAGAGTGAAATCTTCAGCGATCACAAAAGTCTGAAGTATTTCTTCACCCAAAAGGAGTTGAATATGAGACAGAGGTGGTGGTTAGAACTAGTAAAGGATTATGACTGTGAAATCCAGTACCACCCCGGCAAGGCCAACATTGTAGCGGATGTGTTAAGAAGAAAATCTCATACTACATCTCTCGCTTCCTTGGTCCTAAGCGAGCAGTTGGTAGAAGACGCTCGAAAGTTTGATCTGGAACTCGTGATCGAAGGAACGGCTATACAATTAGCAGTCATGGATCTACAGCTGTCGATACTAGAAGAAGTAATTATGAAGCAACCATTGGACCCTGAGTTGGCCAAGATTATTTGGGAAGTACAACAAGGAGTCAACAAGGACCCAGATTTTTCATTGGCCTATGATGGTGCATTGAAATTTTGAGACAGATTGTGCGTGCCTGATGATTATGATGTCCAAGACCGAATCCTTAAAGAGGCGCACAACTCACCCTATTCAATCCATCCTGGAAGCACAAAGATGTACAAGGACTTGAAGAAGTACTATTGGTGGATTGGTATGAAGGAAACCATAGCAATATACATGTCTAAGTGCCTCACCTGTCAACAAATAAAAGCAGAGAGACACCGACCATATGGATTGTTGCAGCCACTCCCTATACCTGAATGGAAGTGGGAAAGGATTACTATGGATTTCATGATAAATCTACCCAACACCAGGAAAGGGATGAATGCGATTTGGGTGATTATAGACGGACTGACAAAGGCAGCTCACTTCGTACCAATCAAGATAAGTTATTCAATGGAGAAGCTTGCCCAACTATATATAGAAAATATAGTCCGCTTACACGGCATGCCTGTTAGTATTGTGTCTGATAGAGATCCTCGATTTACTTCAAGGTTTTGGAGGAGTTTACAAAAGGCATTGGGATCTCAGCTGAATCATAGTATAGGTTTCCATCCGCTGACGAACGGACAATTAGAAAGAACTATCCAGACTCTGGAGGACATGCTCAGAGCCTGTGTCTTAGAAATGAGTGATAGTTGGGATGCCCACATATCTCTGGTGGAATTTTCATACAACAATAGTCACCACTCCACCATTGGCATGGCACCATTCAAAGCTCTCTATGGTCAGAAGTGCTGGACTCCGCTATATTGGGATGAAGTTGGTGAACAAAGATATCTCAGGCCAGAGATGATACAAGCAACATGTGACAAGGTGGATATCATAAGAGAGAAAATCAAGGCGGCCCAATCAAGATAGAAAAGTTATGCGGATAATCGAAGAAAGGACATTGAATTTGAAGTCGGGGAAAAGGTGTTCCTCCGAGTATCTCCAACAAAGGGATTGCTACATTTCAACAAGAAGGGTAAGCTGAGCCCAAGATTTATCGGTCCTTATGAAATCTTCAATAAAGTAGGACCCATAGCATACCGGCTGGCATTACCTCCATCTTTGTAGGGCGTCCACGATGTCTTCCATGTGTCGATGCTAAGAAGATACTTCAATAACCTGACACATGTACTCTCAACTGAACCTGAACAGTTGGACATGGACATGACTTACGAAGAACAGCCTACGGAGATATTAGATAGAAATGAGCATAACCTTCATAACAGCACGATCGCCTTTGTAAAGGTTCATTGGGGAAACAATCCAATAGAAGAAGCTTCCTAGGAACGTGAGGAAGAAATGAAAGAGAAATATCCCTAACTCTTTGAACTACGAGGTAAGCAAATATCGAGGATGAAATTTTTGTAAGGTGGGGAGAAATGTCAAACCCTGCCCCTAATTGACTAAAATCTTAACTGAAGGACAAGAACCCCAGACATGGCATCCAAGCACACTATGGAGTATCACTCCAGTGATTGAATTTGATGAAGAAACCCTATGCATATCTTCCTACATACTGTTTAAGTTAAAATAAAACCGCTAGCGTACAGGTCAATCGTAGCTACGGGTTGAACACGAGGAGATATACGCCACTCTATTTAACTAACTTAAAAGTAATGCAAAGTGAACCAAATTAAAGTGTTAAATTAAACTAATTAAACTAACGAAAATCAATGCATCCTAACTCATAAGCATCTAACAAAATTAAGGGATTAAATCGGCGTCCTAACACATGAGTATCTAACCTATCAAACTAAAGCAAATTGAAAGGAATAAAAATGTAGCCACACATACTAACCACATAAAAAGAAATAAGGGAATAAAAATGCATCCATAAACCACAACCATATAAAATTAAAATAAAAGAAATATAGGGGGAAGAAGAAGAAGATAGAGAGAGATAGAGGAGATGGAGAATGAGATTGAGAGTTTAGTTAGTAAAACCTAGATGTGCTTGTATGAATGTAATTGAAAAGCTTGAATACTTGCATAAACTTACCATGGCCTCCTCTTCTAAATCTTCAAGTCTTGTCATCAACTTAAGAACTTAGACTAGAAAGCTTAAAACCTAAACTAGAATTAAGAAATTACAACCCAATTGAAGACTTAAATTGAAATTAAAGCATAAACTAAACCTATTATAACCATTAACTAAAAATCATAAAAATAAACTAGAACTTAGAAAAGCCAAAAATCACAAATTAGAAGGAGATGATGAAGAGAAAAAATTTCACTAAGTGAATGAGCAAAATTTACAAGAGAGGTAGGGGATATTTATAGGGGAAAGGGGAGAAGAGAGAAGAGGGAAGTGTAGGAGAAATATTCCCTAAGAAAAGAGAATATTCTCTTCTCCTTCCTCCTTTACATTGCCTTGAATCCCAAGAAAAAAGAAAAAAAAGAGAAAGAAGGAGAGAAAAGAATATTGTTTACATAAACCTTTTATTTCTAGAAAAGTAAATTTCTAATTCTAACTTGTGCTTCCTTTTCTTTGTAGATATCTTCTCCAAGCAATAAAATCAAAGCATCTTTGATTTTTCAACCTTCCATAGATGAGAAAATATCTTTCAAAATAAATCTATCCCAAGTGAAATTCCAGGAATGCCCTTAAAAAGTTGGAGGAGAGAGAGAGAGTGATGACTAGGATTCCACTCAACCAAATAACAAAATCCCCAATGTGTCCTCTAAAAATCGTGGGGCATTAAATGCAGCCCATAAAAATCGTGGACACTTTGTAGGCCTTCAAAATTAATGGAATCTAATGGCAATGTGGGTCCCTCTATGTGGGTAGTAGTCCTTCTCTCTCTTCAAGAATGCAAATTGCCAAAACGGCCCTGTACTTACAGTAGATCTCCACCATTGCTTAGAAATATCTTCGATAATATCAAAAATGTCCTTGGGCAGTGGTAGACTGACTATGGGCTTGCACTACAACTCCTTTCTGACCCATTATCCTTTCTTGGGCTGAAAAGAATAATCAATTGTACGGTGGGCTAGATGAATGTGTACTTGGGTTCCGTCACGTCCAACTTGCTCCAAATTTAGTCCTCTTATAGCCATGGAAGAAAAAAATGATAATTTTACGTGTAACTTGGGACATGTAGCTCCTGATAGTCCAGAATAGCCCAAAACCTGAAAAACACAAGAAAGCACCAAAGTAACTTTGTCAATGTGGTAAAATGTATGCTTTATGCCTTAAGATTTCACACATAAATGTGTTCATCAGATTCCCCCACACTTGAACGTTACTTGTCTTCAAGTAAAGAAAAAAGAAAAACTAACCTAAAATGCAAAAAAAATCCTAACTCACTTTCGTAGGAATCACGGTTGCACTTACAATGTGCAACAAGCCTTTTAACCCCTAGGTTATCCCTAGTGGACGAGTTGTGTCTCTTGGGTGTTTGCAATGAATATACACCCAAAATTCAATAAATCAAAAAGAATGATGTAAATTTTTCTCATGGCATAAGTAAGATAGTGCACATAATCTCAAAGAAATACTCAACTAAAGATTAAGGAGCCAAAGGTTCCCCCACACTTGAATTTTATCACCCCACATCAATTAAAGTAACAAGCATGCATCAAGGTCAAGGGATCTCCTCCTATTTTCTGAACACTACTCACCTTCAAGTAAACCACTCATAGCACCGATGGACCTAAAGATTTAGGCATTGAGTATTTTTTACCATATTTTCTTTTCCAGGCACTAAGGCAAAAACTTTTTTTTTTTTTTCTCAACAACAAACTCTTTTTCTACTCCACTACTGTTCACTGAATGACATGGTGGAGCATACACCAGACACCCAAATACTTGGCAACTTCATTTTTTGCATGTATCCATAAGACATTGAGACATTAATGCAAGAGTTTTTTTTTTTTTTTTTTTTTGAGTTTCCTTCCAAGGAATTTCGATCAAGTCACCCTGCTTCATAAGGCATAGTGCCCTGTCTAGTCCCAAGGAATTCCACTTTTCTTTTTGTTTCTCTCTTTTTTTTTTTCATTCACTTTCACTTTCATGCCTTGCCATAAACAAATTGGTCTCAACTACTAGCCAAAAGATCAAAGGGGTCTATAAACACATAGAGGAATCTAACCATCACATGAAGTAGCACTCATATTTTCAAACTCAATCCCCATCACCGGATACAAACTAACTACCATCCTTGAAAAGGGATTTTTTTTATTATTTCGCATGCTAGGGCTCTTAATTCCCTCTCACTCTCGCTTTGCAAATCGAAGAGACTTATGCACATAACCAAAAACTATCGCCACAATCAAAATTCACAATTAAAGTCCAACACACCCCCCACACTTAATTCATGCAGTGTCCTCAATGCATGCAGAAAAGAAAGAATAAGGACAAGGGAGGGGATACATACCAGGATATCAGGGGTCAAGGTAAAGAGGCTCATGAAGATCCATGACCTCTTCTACAACTGGAGTAGGCATCTCTATGTACGGCTTCAATCTTTAGCCATTGTCCTTGAAAGTAGCTCCTATACTTGGATTGAGGACTTCAACAGCCCCATGAGGATAAACTTTTTGAATAATATAGGGGCCATCCCATCTAGAACGCAGCTTACCTGGAAAGATATGCAAACGAGAATTGTACAACAAAATTTTTTGGCCTACCTCAAAAGATTTTCTCAAAATGTGCCTATCATGGAAAGCCTTGGTTTTTTCCTTGTAAATCCGGACATTCTCTTATGCCTCATTCCTAAGCTCTTTCAAATCAGATAGTTGGAGTTTCCTATGGGCACCTGTAGTGGGTAGGTCAAAGTTAAGTTTCTTGATAGCCCAAAAGGCCTTGTGCTCAATCTCTACAGGTAAGTGACATGCCTTTCCATACACCAGACGGTATGGTGATTGACCAAGATCAGTCTTAAAGGCTGTCCTATGGGCCCACAACGCATCTACCAATCGGTTAGACTAATCCTTGCGGTTTGGGTTGATGGTTTTCTCAAGAATTTACTTTATTTGTCGATTTGAAACCTCAACCTGACCACTAGTCTGGGGATGGTAGGGTGTGGCCAACTTATGGATGATACCATACTTTCTCATGAGGGCTTCAAAGGGCCGATTACAAAAATGCTTGCCCCGATCACTAATGATAGCACGGGGAGTACCAAAATGAGAGAAGATGTTCTCCATCAAAAACTTTACAATCACCTTGTGGTCATTGGTCTTACAAGCAACTGCCTCAATCCATTTAGACACATAGTCCACAGCAAGTAATATGTACAGGTTACCAAAAGAGTTAGGGAAAGACCCCATGAAATCAATATCCCATACATCAAACACCTCAACCACTAGAATTGGGTTGAGGGGCATCATATTTCTCTTAGTAAGATGCCCTAAGGATTGGCATGAAGAACATGTCTTGTAATAAGTAAAAGCATCTTTAAACAGACTAAGCTAATAAAATCTACACTGTAAAACCTTGGCCGCAGTCTTATTAGGCCCAAAATGGCCTCCACAAGCCTGATCATGGCAAAAAGATAAGACAGATTGTTGCTCATGATCAGGGACACATCTCTGGATTACTTGATCCGGGCAGGTCTTAAAAAGATAAGGATCATCCTAAAAGAAATACTTAACTTGTGAAAAGAAACAATTCTTATGTTGGGTGGACCAATGTGCAGGTGTCACACTTGTAACCAGATAATTAACAATATCAGCAAACCAAGGTTCACTAGACACTGCCATCAGATACTCATCAGAAAAGTTCTCGTTGACTGGAGAATCGACAGTCAAAGAATTAGACAGCCGGGATAGATGGTCTGCAACCAAATTTTCACAATCTTTCTTATCCCTAATTTCAAGATCAAATTCTTGTAACAAAAGGACCCACCTAATGAGGTGAGCCTTGGCATCTTTCTTCTGCACAAGATATTTGATAGCTGCATGATCAGTATAAACAATCACATGTGATCCAACCAAGTAGGGCCTAAACTTCTTTAAAGCAAACACAACAGCTAAAAATTCTTTCTCAGTGGTGGTATAATTAAGCTATGCATCACTAAGAGTCCTACTTGCATAATAAATCACATGGGGCAATTTGTTGATTCTTTGCCCAAGAACAACCCATATAGCAAAATCAGAGGCATCACACATAAGCTCAAATGAAACTGTCCAATTTGAAGCTTGAATAATGGGGGCTGAGGTCAAAGCTCTTTTCAATTGCTCAAAACTTTTATGACACTCAGAAGAGAAATCAAATGGGCAGTCCTTTGCCAAAAGAGAGGTGAGAGGTCTAACTATCTGGCTAAAATCCTTGATGAATCTTCTATAAATACCTGCATGGCCAAGAAAAGATCTAATGTCCTTCACACTCATGGGTGGTGATAAATTGGCAATAAGGTCCACCTTAGATCTATCAACCTTTATCCCTTCTTTGGACATAATGTGACCAAGAACTATGCCTTGCTTCACCATGAAGTGGCATTTCTCCCAATTCAGGACCAAGTTATTTTCTATGCATCTTTTAAAAACCAAAGAGAGACGATGCAAGTAATGAGAAAAGGTAGAGCCATGAATAGAGAAATCATCCATAAATACCTCTAGGAAGTGCTCTACCATATCAGAAAAGATACTCATTATGCACCTTTGGAATGTAGCAGGGGCATTGCAAATCCCAAAAGGGATACGCTGATAAGCAAAGGTTCCATAAGGGCATGTGAAAGTGGTTTTGTGTTGGTCCTCTAGAGCAATAGGGATTTGGTTATAACCTGCATAACCATCAAGAAAACAATAATATTCATGACCAGCTAGTCTCTCTAACATCTGATCAATAAAAGGCAAGGGAAAGTGGTCCTTCCAAGTTGTCGCATTCAATTTTTTGTAGTCAATGCACACTCTCCTTCTTGTTTGGATACGGGTTGGAATCAATTCACTATTGGCATTCTCAACTACAGTAACTCCTCCTTTCTTAGGCACAACATGCACAGGACTCACCCATTGGCTATCAGAAATAGGATAAATGATGCCATGATCCAAGCATTTTAGGATCTCTTTCTTGATTGCCTCTTTTATCATAGGATTAGCCCTCCTTTGGGGTTCTTTAGAAGGTGTGAAGCTCTCCATCAGATGTATATGATGTTGAACAATGGAGGAGCTAATACCTTTGATGTCAGACATGGTCCAACCTATGGCTTCCTTATGGTCCTTTCGAAGCTTAATCAACTCTTTTTACTGAATGGAAGTCAAGTCAGAAGCAATAATAACAGGAAGGGTATGATCATGTCCTAGGAAGGCATACTTGAGGTTGGAGGGCAATACCTTCAATTCTAATGTGGGGGGCTCAATAATAGAGGGTTTGGGAATGGAAGTGGATAGGGGTCCAAGGGGCTCCAAAGGTGGTTGGATGCTCCAGACCTCAGATAAGGGAGTATCATCAACACCCTTCAATTCCAGCATACATTCTTAAAATCCCGAATCAAAATCAATCTCAAAGAACGTATCAATATCATCGGAAAATCCTTGAAGCATATGCACCTCTTCATCCATGTCAGGCTACTTGCCCAACCTAAACACATTGAAGTCAACAGAAGTATTGCCAAAAGATAATTTCATGAGATCATTCCTACAATTGATTAAAGCATTACTGGTAGCTAGGAATGGTCTACCCAATATGATTGGGATTTGGTCCTTGAAGTTGGCAGTGGGTTGGGTATCTAAAACAATAAAATCCACAGGAAAAATAAATTTCCCAACCTTCAATAGGACATCCTCAATCATTCCCTTAGGAACTTTAATCGATCGATCTGCAAGTTGAAGAGTAATTTTGATCGGTTTCAGTTCTCCCAATCCCAGTTGCTGGTAGACATTAAAGGATAAGAGATTCACACTTGCACCAAGGTCTAATAAGGCATGATCAATAGTGGTATGGCCTATAGTGCAAGAGATGGTGGGGTTTTCAGGATCCTTATGCTTGGCTGCTACTGGCTGTGAGATTAGAGAACTAATGTTAGCAGCCAAGAATACCTTTTTGGGCACATTGGTGGTCCGCTTTTGGGTGCATAAGTCTTTGAGGACTTTAGCATAAGCGGGGATCTGGGTAATAGCATATAACAAGGGGATATTCACCTGAACTTGTTTGAACACATCCAATATCTTCTCCACAGAAGGAGACTTCTTGCTAACCAACCTATTTGGGAAAGGGGCAGGTGGGGTATAAAGTCTTTTAGGGTTGGTCTTTGTAACTTCCTCAATAGAATCCTCTTTGGTTTCCTCACCAAATCCTCTGGTATATCTTTAGGTTCATCAGACGAACCTGGAATAGTAGGCACTTCAATGGCCTCTTCAGAAGGGGGAGAGTCAACAGGAGTATGAGATGGTAAAGACTGAGGTGCACTAGCCTGTTGATACTCACGGCCACTCCTTAAAGCATAAACAACATTTACCTGTTTGGAGGGCCCTTGGTGCTGTTAGCCTTGTGCAACATTGGTTGGAGGAGCTTGGGTACCTTGCTGAATATGAACCTGATGCTTAGGATTTAGCTCAGGTTGGCTAGGTAACTTCCCTGTTTCCCTCTCATGCAAGATTGTGACAAGCTGAGTGAGTTGTTTCTCCATGTTATTGTGGCTTGTCATGAGAAGAGCTATCTTGTTGTCCATCTCATTTAGTCTTATTGCCTCTCCTGTATTGGTAAACCCTGGGGGTTGCTGATAAGGTGCAAGGAGAGAAGGCCTAGCAGAATTAATAGAAGGTCCTGAATGAAGATGAGGGGGGAAAGGGTTAGGAGACATCCCTTGATTTTGTGATGCAAAGTTGGGCCTTTGGACACCAGGCTTGCCTTGATGGTTAAAGTTGGATGGGCCCGCTTGGTTCCCTTGATTCCAAGAGAAATTGGGGTGATTTCTCCATCCTGGATTGTAAGTATTGCTATATGGGTTATTTTGGTAGAGAGCACTTACATTCTCAATATTGGAATTGCCCACTAAGGTGTTGGGGCATTCCTCAGAAAGGTGTCCAGGGTTTTGGCACCAACTGCATACCGACACATGGTTGACCTGATTAACTAGTATAGACTCTTTAAGAACTTTGGACTCCAACCGTTTTATGGGGCTGTCAAGTTTGGCCTCCTTGGGTGGCATACCCTAAATGAGATACCCCTTAGTGGTCCTTTCAGCCTCTTGGAAAGATTCCCATTCCCTAGTCTTATCAGCCAAGTTGGTTAAGAATGTCCATGCATTATTCTCCTCAGAAAAAGAAGTAAAGCCTGCTGGACATATGGACTCTACAAGTTGTTTCGTCTGATAATCAATACCCTCATAAATAATTTGGCATAGTTGCCACAAGTCGAAACCATGGTGAGGGCATTTTAAGAGGAGGTCCTTGAATTTTTTCATGAATTTAGAAAAGGACTCATGTGGTTTCTGCCTGAACTGGAGGATGTCACTCTTAAGCTTATTAGTCTTGTGAAGAGGGAAGAATTTTCTCAAAAAGATAATGGGGAACTCATCCCATATATTAATGGAGTTTGTAGGTAGTCCATAAAGCCACTTCTTGGCCTGGTCTTTCAGGGCAAAGGGTATAAACCTAAGCCTAACTGCATCATCAGTCAAATTCTGGACCTTAATTAGAACACAGACCTCCTCAAATTCTCTAAGGAAAAGATATGCATCCTCATTAGCCATCCCATGGAAATGGGGTAGCATGCTGATGAAGTTGGTCTTGAGTTCATAGTTATTCCCTGTAACAATAGGCAGACTAATGCATGAGGGTTGTGCAGCCCTGGTGGGGTAGAACCTATCCTTAAGAGTCTTGGGTTGTTGGCCAACCATGGTCAAAGGTGGGGTTAAGGATAGTGGAGGAGGTGGTATTCTAATAAGACGATTAGATAAATCACGAGTCCATACCGTAGCCACCTAAACAAATATGAGGTCTCCTTTGAAAAATTAAAGAAAAAAATAAAATAAAAGACTTAAGGAAAAAAAAATACTAAAAATAAGAGGAGCCCAAGGTAGATAGTGCATCTATCCCTCAAAAATTGGAACAATGGTTCCAAAGCTGTAAGGATGCCATATAGGTTGACAACTAGGGAACCCATATAGTCTTCTATAGCCACCTATGGGCGACTCCAAATAGATTTTGATGTAGAGTGGAGAACTACTATACGTTTATGTTTCCAATACTCTCACTATGTCGCTTTCCTATTATCAAGAGTGGTCACCTCTAAAGATAAGTCACATGCCAATCCACCCAACCAAGTCAAGATGTAGCATCATAGGTAACTTAATCCAATGAGGGACACCAAAAGATGGAGGGTTGAAGCATATGAAGGAGTTTAGATTGGGCGCACACTATTTGAAACAGAAGAGAAACAAGAAGAGGTTTTCAAAAGCTGAATTTCTTTTTTTCAGAAAAAGAAGAGAAAATAATAAACTAAAACACTTCAAACTACTTAAAAATCAGATAAATAAAATGGACAATAATCTCCCCAACAAAGGCGCCAAAAACTTGTTTGAGTTAAAATAAAATCGTAAGCGTACGGGTCAATCGTAGCTACGGGTCGAACACGAGGAGATATACCCCACTCTATTTAACTAACTTAAAAGTAATGCAAAGTGAACCAAATTAAAGTGTTAAATTAAACTAACAAAAATCAATGCATCCTAACTCATAAGCATCTAGCAAAATTAAGGGATTAAATCGGCGTCCTAACACATGAGCATCTAACCTATCAAACTAAAGCGAATTGAAAGAAATAAAAATGCAGCCACACATACTAACCACATAAAAAGAAATAAAGGAATAAAAATGCATCCATAAACCACAACCATATAAAATTAAAATAAAAGAAATAGAGGGGGAAAAAGAAGAAGATAGAGAGAGATAAAGGAGATGGAGAATGAGATTGAGAGTTTAGATAGTAAAACCTGGATGTGTTTGTATTAATGTAATTGAAAAGCTTGAATACTTGCATAAACTTACCATGGCCTCCTCTTCTAAATCTTCAAGTCTTGTCATCAACTTAAGAACTAGACTAGAAGGCTTAAAACCTAAACTAGAATTAAGAAATTACAATCCAATTGAAGACTTAAATTGAAATTAAAGCATAAACTAAACCTATTATAACCATTGACTAAAAATCATAAAAGCAAACTAGAACTTAGAAAAAGCCAAAAATCACAAATTAGAAGGAGAAGAAGAGAAGAAATTTCATTAAGTGAATGAGCAAAATTTACAAGAGAGGTAGGGGATATTTATAGGGGAAAGGGGAGAAGAGAGAAGAGGGAAGGACAGGAGAAATATTCCCTAAGAAAAGAAAATATTCTCTTCTCCTTCCTCCTTTACATTGCCTTGAATCCCAAGAAAAAAGAAAAAAAATAAAAAGAAGGAGAGAAAAGAATATTGTTTACATAAACCTTCTATTTCTAGAAAAGTAAATTTCTAATTCTAAGTTATGCTTCCTTTTCTTTGTAGATATCTTCTCCAAGCAATAAAATCAAAGCATTTTTGATTTGTCAACCTTCCATAGATGAGAAAATATCTTTCAAAATAAATCTATCCCAAGTAAAATTCCAAGAATGCCCTTGAAAAGTTGGAGGAGAGAGAGAGAGTGATGGCTAGGATAGTGATGACTAGGATTCCACTCAACCAAATAACAAAATCTCCAATGTGTCCTCTAAAAATTGTGGGACATTAAATGCAGCCCATAAAAATTGTGGACACCTTGTGGCCCTTCAAAATTAAGGGAATCTATTGGCAACGTGGGTCCCTCCATGTGGGTAGCAGTCCTTCTCTCTCTTCAAGAATGCAAAATTACCGAAATGGCCCTGTACTTGTAGTAGATCTCCACCATTGCTTAGAAATATCTTCTATAATGTCAAAAATGTCCTTGGGCAGTGGTAGACTGACTATGGGCTTGCACTACAGCTCGTTTTTGACCCATTATCCTTTCTTAGGCTGAAAAGAATAATCAATTGTACGGTGGGCTAGATGAATGCGTACTTGGGTTCCGTCATATCCAACTTGCTCCAGATTTAGTCCTCTTATAGCCATGGAAGAAAAAAATGATAACTTTACGTGTAACTTGGGACATGCAGCTCCTGATAGTCCTGAATAGCCCAAAACCTCAAAAACACAAGAAAGCACCAAAGTAACTCTGTCCAATGTGGTAAAATGTATGCTTTATGACCTAAGATTTCACACATAAATGTGCTCATCACATACCTGTCAGAAGGTGGACAGTTGATCCCTGCAATTGCATGGCCCATAGCATAATGTACTACTTGGACTCCAGGTATTCTCTCTCCTCTTCATAAATGTGGGTCCCATACCTGGAAATGTGTGCAAAAGACCCTAAATGACATGTGGGTATAAGGCCCTGACCCTGGGTCAAACCCCTGTGCAAGCCCACAGAGAATCAGCCTTACTGAAATCTCTGGGCGATGTAGACATCATCCAGAGACATTGCCCAGAGTGGGAAATTGCTGTTTTTCTATGATTTGATCTTTGGGGACCACCCATATTGGACACAGGCACCCTCCATAGGTTTCGGGGAGTCTGAGGGACCACCTCATACCCTTGGATCACTATGGACCCCACTTGAGTGTACAGAATGGCTGAGAATGCAGTCAAAAATGGATTTTAGAAATAGGCCTTAGCAGCCAAACAGGCTCTAGTCAAGGGTTGGACTATAAATACCAGTGCCTTGGGTTCATTTTAAACCCTTGGCTACTGTTCAAATCATTGGAGAAGGGAGAGGAAAGAAAAGAGAGAAAAGAGAGGAAGAAGAAGGAAGGAGGGAGCAGCCCTACACCCCAAGGCCCAGATTTCGTGTCTTCTCAAACCTGTGCAGGTATAAACACATATGCTCATACCTGCTGCTCTCTTTGATTCTTGTGATTTACTGGGTTTCTGGCCATTGGCAGCCCAGAACATTGGGGACTACCAAGTGCTATCTCAGATCTACCATGCAAGCATGATGCATGGAAGATCTAAGTGTTTTATGATGATTCCCATATCTATTTTACAAATCTGGAGCCGAAACCCAGGCTATGCTTGGCTGCACTGCTGTGTTACATTGAGAACTGGTTGTTTGGAGTCCTGATTGCATGCCCTGGCTGCATGGGACCTAACCCTAGGTAGTAACAGCCTTGGATTACTATTTTACACTTGAAACCAGCCTTGCATGCAGCCAAAATAGTGATTTGTAACTGAAGATACCCTATGTTACTATTTATTGGACTGTCTGGGCAGCCAAGTGGTGGGCCCAATTGAAAATCCACAAGGACCAGTGCAAAGTATACCCCTCAGTGTCCAAGATGACCTAACATGCATTGGGAGAAGATCCATGCACTGCCCATGGTTCAAAACCTAGGAATCTCATCCTGATTCTGATTTTACAATCTCTGGGCGATGCACTGGACAATGCAGACATCGCCCAGTGAAGGAAATTTTGCTATTTTGAATGCTCTGACCTGGAGATCCTCACCCGAGGGCCATGATTCAATGTAGAGAGGTAGAAAATGACTAAAATGCCCCTCCCAACATCTTTCCATGTGTGTAAATACTTTGGGAACCCAAGTGGGCCCCGCAGGACTTGGAAACCCTGCCTGTGATGATCCTGCAGCACTGTCAAGTTGGGGACAACACTGTAAGACTAATGAAAACTAAAAACATGTACTAATGTAACAAATGACCATTCTACCCTAGACCACCGACTCTGGATGATGCACCGGGACATAGGCCTAAGGCCCAGTGCAAGGCCCAGAGAATTCCAAGTGATGATCAATTGTACACCGAGTCAACCCAGTGAGCTTAGATCAACCCTAGGACATCCAAAAATAGTTTAGAATATTAAATGACAAATATCTTATTTAAATCTAGGATTTGATTCCGCGCTCGAGGCCTATAGCCAGACTGCAGCTAGAACTGAATTTACAGCTGAATTCTTAGAACCAGACCAAGGTGAGTGAAATATTGTCGTGTATATAATAACTGTATTATTATTATCCCGGTAATGAAATTCTTAAATTATAAATGCTATGTTATTTAAATTCTGTTCAATTACTCAAAATTATTACACATTGATTGTCTGTTGATCAACACTGTGATTTTTACATGATGATTGTGAATGTTAGACTAGATGCTGTAGTTGGCTTAGAGATGAGGCCGGTGGTAGCCCGTAGTATGGGATACGGTTGACACCGCCCGACTCATATGATGTCATATAGACATAGGGCTAGAGTTTCCTCACCCGGGCTACGTACCCTTGCCAACAGGGGTTAAGGAGTTGGATGACTGTGAGGACTACCGTAAAACCCTAGAGGCGTTTACGCCGGGAAGCCTCAGCATAGCTGGGATGTGAGGACTACCATAAAACCCTTTTCTATAAAGGGTACTTACCTCTTATGAGAGGTGTGGATAAGATGTTGAGGATGAAGCCTTTGAATCGATACGTATTTTGACATATGTTCAGTTCCGGTCCGAACCAGACCGAGTGGATCGTTTGGGGTTATTGGGGATATTTTTGTAATTTTTTTGGGTTAGGGCTTTTCTATATAGTGTCCTTATCTCTTATGAGACGTGTGGATGAGATGTTGAGGGTCGAGACCCTCGAATTGTTATGTATTTTGACATATGTTTAGTTCAGATCTGAACCAGACAGGGTGGGTTATTTGGGCTTACGGGCATTTCTGTACTTTTTTTTATTACGGCTTTTTTATTAAGTGTCCTTACCTCTTATCAGAGATGTAGATGTGATGTTGAGGGTCGAGACCTTCGGATCAATGCGTATTTCGATATATGTTCAGTTTCGGTCTGAACCAGACTGGGTGGGTCGTTTGTGGTTATTAGGGGGTTTTCCTATACTTTTTTTTTGTGTTAGAGCTTTTCTATAAACCGTTCTTATCTCTTATAAGATGTGTGGATGAGAAGTGGTGTGTCAAGAACTTAAAATCCCTACGTAATTCAATGTATGTTCAGTTCTGGTCCTAACCGGATCAGACCGGTTGTTATGGGTTGTTGGGGGGTATTTTTGAACTTTTTTGGGTTTGGGCTTTTCTAGAAGGTGTCCTTATCTCTTATGAGATGTGTGGATGAGATGTTGTGGGTCGACACTTTCGAATCCATACGTATTTGGACATATTTTCATTTTCGGTCCAAACCAAACCGGGTGGGTCATTTGGGGCTATTGGGGGGCATTTATGTATTTTTTGGGTGCGGGCATTTCTATAAAGTGTCATTACCTTTTATGAGAGGTGTGGATGAGATGTTGAGGGTTGAGACCTTCGAATCAATACGTATTTCGACATATGTTCAATTCTAGTCTGAACTAGATTGGGTGGGTCATTTGTGGTTATTGGGGGGTATTTCTGTACTTAATTTGGGTTAGGGATTTTCTACAAAGTGTCCTTATCTCTTTTGAGAGGTGTGGATGAGATCTTGAGGGTCGACACCTTCGAATCGATACATATTTTGCCATATGTTCAGTTCCGATACGAATTAGACCGGGAGGATCGTTTTGGGTTATTGGGGGGCATTTTGAAACTTTTTTTGGGTTAGGGCTTTTCTATAAAGTATTCTTATCTATTATGAGACGTGTGTGGATGAGATGCTGAGGGTCGAGGCTTTTCTATAAAGTATTTCGACATATGTTAAGTTTTGATCTGAACCACACCGAGTGGGTTGTTTTGGCTTATTGGGGCGCATTTCTATACATTTTTTAGTGACAGATTTTCTATAACAGGTCCTTACCTCTTATGAGAGGTGTGGATGAGATGTTGAGGGTTGAAACTTTTGAATCGATACGTATTTTGACATATGTTTAGTTCCAGTCCGAACTAAACCAGATGTGTTGTTTGGGGTTATTGGGGGCATTTTTGTAATTTTTTTTGGGTTAGGGCTTTTCTATCTAGTGTCCTTATCTCTAATGAGATGTGTGGATGAGATGTTGAGGGTCGAGACCCTCGAGTTGTTACGTATTTTGACATGTGTTCAATTTTGATCCGAACCAGACAGGGTGGGTTATTTGGGCCTATTGGGGGACACTTCTGTACTTTTATGGGTTACAACTTTTCTATACAGTGTCCTAACCTCTTATGAGAGGTGTGGAAGAGATGTTGAGGGTCGAGACCTTCGAATTGATACGTATTTTGACATATGTTTAGTTCCGGTCCGAACCAGACAGGGTGGGTCATTTGGGGTTATTGGGGGCATTTTTGTACTTTTCTGGGTTAGGGCTTTTCTATATTGTGTCCTTATCTCTTATGACACGTGTGGCTAAGATGTTGAGGGTCAATACCTTCGAATCGATACATATTTTGACATATGTTCAATTTTGGTCTGAACCAGACCAGGTGGGTTGTTTGGGTTTACTGGGGGGCATTTCTGGATTTTTATTTGGTTAGGGCTTTTCTATATTGTGTCCTTATCCTTTATGAGATGTGTGGATGAGATGTTGAGGGTCGAGATGTTTGGATCGATACGTACTTCGCCATATGTTCAATTCTGGTGTGAACCAGACCGGGAGGATCATTTTGGGTTATTGGTGGCATTTTGGTACTTTTTTTGGGTTAGGGGTTTTCTATATAAGGTCCTTATCTCTTATGAGACGTGTGGATGAGATGTTTGGGGTTATTGGGGGGCATTTTTAAACTTTTTTGGTTTAGAGCTTTTCTATAAAGTCTCCTAATCCCTTATGAGACGTGTGGATTAGATGTTGCGGGCCGAGACCTACGAATCGATACGTATTTTGACATATGTTCAGTTTTGGTCTGAACCAAACCGGGTAGGTCGTTTGGGCTTTTTGGGGGGTATTTCTGTACTTTTTTGGGTTAGGGCTTTTCTATAAAGTATCCATATCTCTTATGAGAGGTGTGGATGATAAGTGGAGCGTCGAGACCTTAGAATGGCTACGTAATTCAACGTTTGTTCAGTTCTGGTCCTAAGCAGATCGGATCGGTTGTTAGGGGTCATTGGGGGGTTTTGAACTTTTTTGGGTTTGGACTTTTCAAAAAAGTGTCCTTATCTCTTATTAGACGTGTGGATGAGAGGTTGAGGGTCGAGACTTTCTAATCTATACGTATTTTGACATATATTCATTTTTGGTCCGAACCAGACCGGGTGGATTGTTTGGGGTTGTTAGGGGACATTTCTATACTTTTTTGGGTTAGTGCTTTTCTATAAAGTGTCATTATCTCTTATGAGACGTGTGGATGAGATGTTGATGGTCGAAACCTTCCTATAGATACATATTTTGACATATGTTCAGTTCCGGTCCAAACCAGAGCAGGTGGGTTGTTTAGGCATTTTGGAAGGGCATTTCTATACTTTTTTTGGTTACGGCATTTCTATAAAGTGTCCTTACCTCTTATGAGAGGTGTGGATGAGATGTTGAGGATCGAGACCTTCGAATTGATACGTATTTTGATATATGTTCACTTTCGGTCCGAACTAGACCGGGTAGGTCGTTCAGAGTTATTTGGGGGCATTTCTATATTTTTTTTGGGTTTGGGCTTTTCTATAAAGTGTCCTTATCTCTTATGAGACGTGTAGATCAGACGATGAGGGTTGAGACCTTCGAATCGTTACATATTTTGACATATATTCAGTTCTGATCCAAACCAGATAGGGTGGGTTGTTTTAGTTTCCTATGGGGCATTTCTATACGTTTTTGGGTTATGGCTTTTCTATAAAGTGTTCGTACCTCTTATGAGAGGTGTGGATGAGATGTTGAGGGTCGAGACCTTTGAATCGATATGTATTTTGACTTATGTTCAGTTCTAGATCGAACCAGGCCGGGTGGGTCATCTGGGGTTATTGGGGCACATTTCTGTACTCTTTTTGGGTTAGGGCTTTTCTATAAAGTGTCTTTATCTTTTATGAGAGGTGCGGTTCAGATGTAGAGGGTTGAGACCTTCACATCGATTCATAGTTCAACGTATGTTCAGTTCCAATCCAAAGCAGACTGGATGGGTCATTTGGGGTTATTGGGGGGTATTTTTGAACTTTTTGGGTTTGAGCTTTTCTAAAAGGTGTCCTTATCTCTTATGAGACGTGTAGATGAGATGTTGAGGGTCGAAACCTTCGAATCGATATGTATTTTGACATGTGTTCTGTCTCGGTCTGAACCAAATCAAGTGGGTCATTTGGGGTTTTTGGGGGGCATTTTTGTACTTTTTTGGGTTAGGGTTTTTCTATAAAGTGTCCTTATCGCTTTTGAGACATGTGGATGAGATGTTGTGGGTCGAGACCTTCGAATTGATACGTATTTTGCCATATGATCAGTTCCGGTGCGAACAAGACCAGGAGGATCATTTTGGATTATTAGGGGGCATTTTGGTACTTTTTTGGGCTAGAATTTTTCTGTAAAGTTTTTTTATCTGTTATGAGACATATGGTTGAGATGTTGAGGGTCGAGATCTTCAAACAGTTATGTATTTCGATTCATGTTAAGTTTTGATCCGAACCAGACAGGGTGGGTTGTTTGGGTTTATTGGGGGGCATTTTTATATTTTTTTTAGTTGCGGCTTTTCTATAAAGTGTCCTTACATCTTTTGAGAGGTTTCGATGAGATGTTGAGTGTCGAAAACTTCGAATCGATATATATTTTTTTGGGTTAGGGCTTTTCTATATAGTGTACTTATCTCTTATGAGACGTGTGGATGAGATGTTGTGGGTTGAGACCCTTGAATTGTTACGTATTTTGACATATGTTCAATTCTGATCCGTACCACATAGGGTGGGTTGTTTGGGCTTATTAGGGGGTATTTCTGTACTTTTTTGGGTTATGGCTTTTCTATAAAGTGTCCTTATCTCTTATGAGATGTATGGAAGAGATGTTGAGGGACGAGACCTACGGATTGATACATATATCGACAAATGTTCAGTTTCAGTCTGAACCAGACCGGGTGGGTCATTTGGGGTTATTGGGGGGCATTTTTGTACCTTTTTTAGGTTAGGGATTTTCTATAAAGTGTCATTATACCTTATGAAATGAGTGGATGAGAAGTGGAGTATCGAGACCTTAGAATTGCTACGTAATTCAACGTATGTTCTATTCCGTTCCTAACCAGATCGGATGGGATGTTAGGGGTTATTGGGCGGTATTTCTGAACTTTTATGGTTTTGGGCTTTTTAAAAAAGTTTCATTATCTCTTATGAGACGTGTGGATGAGATGTTCAAGGTCGAGACCTTTGAATCATTACATATTTTGACATATGTTAAGTTCTGATCCGAACCAGACCGTGTAGGTCATTTGGGCATTTTGGGATGGCATATCTATACTTTTTGGGGTTACAACTTTTCTATAAAGTGTCCTTACCTCTTATGAGAGGTGTGGATGAGATGTTGAGGATCGACACCTTCGAATCGATATGTATTTTGACATATGTTCGATTCCGTCCGAACTAGATCGGGTGGGTCATTCGAGGATATAGGGGGGCATTTCTGTACTTTTTTTGGGTTAGGGCTGTTCTATATAGTCTCCTTATCTCTTATGAGATGTGTGGATGAGATGTTGAGGGTCGAGATCTTAGAATCGCTATGTAATTCAACGTACATTCCGTTCCGTTCCTAACCAGATCGGATGGGATGTTAAGGGTTATTGGGCTGTATTTCTGAACTTTTATGGGTTTGGGCTTTTCTAAAAAGTGTCATTATCTCTTATGAGACGTCTGGATGAGATGTTCGGGGTCGAGGCCTTTAAATCGTTACATATTTTGACATATGTTCAGTTCCGGTCTAAACCAGACCGTGTAGGTCATTTGGGCATTTTGGGAGGGCATATCTATACTTTTTGGGGTTACGACTTTTCTATAAAGTGTCCTTACCTCTTATGAGAGGTGTGGATGAGATGTTGAGGGTCGATAACTTTGAATCGATACATATTTTGACATATGTTCAAAACTGGTCCGAACTAGATCGGGTGGGTCATTCGAGGATATAGGGGCCATTTCTGTACTTTTTTTGGGTTAGGGCTTTTCTATATAGTGTCCTTATCTCTTATGAGATTGTGGACGAGATGTTGAGGGTAGAGACCTTCGAATCGATACGTATTTCACCATATGTTCAGTTTCAGTACGAACTAGACCGGGAGGATCGTTTTGTGTTATTGGGGGGATTTTGGTGCTTTTTTTGGGTTAGGGGTTTTCTATATAGTGTCCTTATCTCTTATGAGACGTGTGGATAAGATGTTGAAGGTCGAGACTTTCGAATCTATGCGTATTTTGACATATTTTCATTTCCAGTCCGAACCGTACTGGGTGGGTCATTTGGGGTTATTGGGGGGGCATTTCTATACTTTTTTGGGTTAGAGCTTTTCTATAAAGTGGACTTATCTCTTATGAGACGTGTGGATGAGATGTCGATGGTCGAGACCTTCGTATAGATACGTATTTTGACATATGTTCAGTTTCGATCCGAACCAGACCGGGTGGGTCGTTTGGGCATTTTGTGGGGGCATTTGTGTACTTTTTTGGGTGAGGGCATTTCTATAAAGTGTCCTTACATCTTATAAGCGGTGTTGATGAGATGTTGAGGGTCAAGACCATTGAATCGATACGTATTTTGACATATGTTCAGTTTCAGTCCGAGTTAGACCAGGTGGGTCGTTTGGGGTTATTGGGGGGCATTTCTATACTTTTTTTGGATTAGGGCTTTTCTGTAAAGAGTTATTATTTCTTATGAGACGTGTGGATGAGATGATTTGGGTCGAGACCTATGAATCGTTACATATTTTGACATATATTTAGTTCTGATCCAAACCAGACCAGGTGGGTTGTTTGGGCTTATTGTGGGGCATTTCTATACTTTTTGGGCTATGGCTTTTCTACAAAGAGTCCTTACCTATTATGAGAGGTGTGGATGAGATGTTGAGTGTCGTGACCATCGAATCGATACGTATTTTGACTTATGTTCAATGCCGGTCCGAACCAGATCGGGTGGGTCGTTTGGGGTTATTGGGGGCATTTTGGAACTTTTTTTGGGTTAGGGCTTTTCTATAAAGAGTCCTTATTTCTTATGAGAGGTGTGGATGAAAAGTGGAGTGTCGAGACTTTAGAATCGCTACGTAATTCAACGTACGTTTAGTTCCGATTCTAACCAGACCGGATGGGTTGTTAGGGGTTATTGTGGGGTATTTATGTACTTTTTTGGGTTTGGGTTTTTCTAAAAAGTGTCCTTATCCTTTATGAGACGTGTTGATAAGATGTTGAAGGTCGAGACCTTCGAATCGATATGTATTTTGACATATGTTCAGTTTGGGTCCGAACCAAACCGAGTGGGTAGTTTGGGCTTTTTGGGGGGGCATTTTTGTACTTTATTTGTGTTAGGGCTTTTCTATAAAGTATCCTTATCTCTTATGAGAGGTGTGGATGAGAAGTGGAGCGTCAAGACCTTAGAATCGCTACATAATTCAACGTTTGTTCAGTTCCGGTCCTAACCAGATTGGATGGGTTGTTATGGGTTATTGGGGGATTTTGACCTTTTTTGGGTTTGGGCTTTTCTAAAAAGTGTCCTTATCTCTTATGAGACGTGTGAATGAGATGTTGAGGATCGAGACTTTCGAATCCATACATATGTGGACATATTTTTATTTTCGGTCCGAACTAGACTGGGTGGGTCGTTTGGGGTTATTGTGGGGCATTTCTGCACTTTTTTGGGTTAGTGCTTTTCTATAAAGTGTCATTATCTCTTATGAGACGTGTAGATGAGATGTTGATGGTCAAGACCTTCTTATAGATACGTATTTCGACATTTGTTCAGTTCCGGTCCGAACCAGACCAGGTGGGTCGTTTAGGCATTTTGGAAGGGCATTTCTGTATTTTTTTGGATTACGAATTTTCTATGAATTGTCCTTACCTCTTATGAGAGGTGCGGATGAGATGTTGAGGGTCGAGACCTTCGAATCGATACATATTTTGATATATGTTTAGTTTTGGTCCTAACCAGACCGAGTGGGTCATTCGAAGTTATTTCGGGGTATTTTTGTACTTTTTTTTTTGTTAGGGCTTTTCTATAAAGTGTCCTTATCTCTTATGAGACATGTGGATTAAATGATGAGGGTCCAGACCTTCGAATCATTACGTATTTCGACATATATTAAGTTCTGATCCAAACCAGACAGGGTGGGTTGTTTGGGTTTCTTGTGGGGCATTTCTATACTTTTTTGGGTTATGGCTTTTCTATAAAGTGTCCTTACCTCTTATGAGAGGTGTGGATGAGATGTTGAGGGTCGAGACCTTCGAATCGATACGTATTTTGACTTATGTTCAGTTTCGGTCCGAACTAGACTGGGTGGGTCATTTGGGGTTATAGGGGGGCATTTCTATACATTTTTTGGGTTAGGGCTTTTCTATAAAGTGTCCTTATCTCTTATGAGAGGTGCGGTTGAGATGTGGAGGGTTGAGACCTTCAAATCGATACGTAAATCAACGTATGTTCAGTTCCGATCCGAACCAGACCAGATGGGTCGTTTGAGGTTATACGCTTTTCCAATAAGTGTCCTTATCTCTTATGATATATGTGGATGAGATGTTGAGGGTCGAGACCTTCGAATCGATACATATTTTGACATATGTTCTGTTTCGGTCTGAACCAGATCGGGTGGGTTGTTTGGGTTTATTGGGGGGCATTTCTATACTTTTAATTGGTTAGGGCTTTTCTGTATTGTGTCCTTATCTCTTATGAGATGTGTCAATGAGATGTTGAGGGTCGAGACCTTCAAATCGATACGTGCTTCGCCATATGATCAGTTCCAGTACGAACTTGACCGGGAGGATCATTTTTGGTTATTGGTGGCATTTTGGTACTTTTTTTGGGTTAGGGGTTGCCTATATAGTGTCCTTATCTCTTATGGGGCGTGTGGATGAGAAGTTGAGGGTTGAGACTTTTGAATCTATACGTATTTTGACATATTTTCATTTTTGGTCGAAACCAGACCAGGTGGGTCATTGAGGTTATTGGGGGGCATTTCTAAACTTTTTTGGGTAAGAGCTTTTCTATAAAGTGTCCTTATCTCTTATGATATGTGTGGATGAGATGTTGATGGTCGGAAGCTTCATATAGATACGTATTTTGACATAAGTTCAGTTTCGGTCCGAACCCGACCGGGTGGGTCATTGGGGCATTTTGGGAGGGCATTTTTGTACTTTTTTGGGTTACTGCTTTTCTATAAAGTGTCCTTACCTCTTATGAGAGGTGTGGATGAGATGTTGAGGGTCGAGACCTTCGAATTGATATGTATTTCGGCTTATGTTCAGTTTCGATCCGAACCTGACCGGATGGGTCGTTCGGGGTTATTGGGGGATATTTCAAAACTTTTTTGGGTTTGGGCTTTTCTAAAAAGTGTCCTTATCTCTTATGAGACATGTGGATGAGATGTTGAGGGTCGAGACCTTCGAATCGATACGTATTTCGACATATGTTCAGTTTTGGTCTGAACCAAATCGGGTGGGTCATTTAGGCTTTTTGGGGGCATTTTTGTACTTTTTGTGTTAGGGCTTTTCTATAAAGTATCCTTATCTCTTATGAGAGGTGTGGATGAGAAGTGGAGCGTCGAGACCTTAGAATCGCTACGTAATTCAACGTTTGTTCAGTTTCGGTCCTAACCAGATTGGATGGGTTATTACGGGTTATTGGGGGGTTTTGAACTTTTTTGGGTTTGGGCTTTTCTAAAAAGTGTTCTTATCTCATATGAGATGTGTGGATGAGAAGTTGAGGGTCGAGACTTTCGAATCCATACGTAATTGGACATATTTTCATTTCCGGTCCGAACCAGACTAGGAGGGTCGTTTGGGGTTATTGTGGGGCATTTCTGTACTTTTTTGGGGTAGTGCTTTTCTATAAAGTGTCATTATCTCTTATGAGACGTGTAGATGAGATGTTGATGGTCAAGACCTTCCTATAGATACGTATTTCCACATATGTTCAGTTTTGGTCAGAACCAGACCTGGTGGGTCATTTCTGCATTTTGGAAGGGCATTTCTGTATTTTTTTGGGTTACGACTTTTCCATAAAGTGTCCTTACCTCTTATGAGAGGTGTGGATGAGATGTTGAGGGTCGAGATCTTCGAATCGATACGTATTTTGGTATATGTTCAGTTTCGCTACGAACCAGACCGGGTGGGTCATTCGGAGTTATTTGGGGGTATTTCTTTACGTTTTTTACGTTAGGGCTTTTCTATAAAGTGTCCTTATCTCTTATGAGACGTGTGGATCAGATGATGAGGGTGGAGACCTTCGAATCATTACGTATATCGACATATATTGAGTTCTGATCCGAACCAGACAGGGTGGATTGTTTGGGTTTCCTGTGGGGCATTTCTATACTTTTTTGGGTTAGGGCTTTTCTATAAAGTGTCCTTATCTCTTATTAGATGTGTGGATGAGATGTCGAGGGCCATGACTTTCGAATCCATACATATTTTGACATATTTTCATATCCGGTCTCAACTAGACCAGGTGGGTCATTTGGGCTTATTGGGGACCATTTCTATGCTTTTTTGGGTTATGGCTTTTCTATGAAGTGTCCTTACCTCTTATGAGAGGTGCGGATGAGATGTTGAGGGTCGATACCTTCGAATCGATACGTATTTTGATATATGTTCAGTTTCGATCCGAACCAGATCGGGTGGGTCATTCGGAGTTATTTGGGGGTATTTCTATAGTTTTTTTGGGTTAGGGCTTTTCTATAAAGTGTCCTTATCTCTTATGAGATGTGTGGATCAAATGGTGAGGGTCTAGATCTTCGAATCGTTACGTATTTTGACATATATTTAGTTCTGATCTGAACCAAACCGGGTGGGTTGTTTGGGTTTCCTGTGGGGCATTTCTATACTTTTTTGGGTTATGGCTTTTCTATAAAGTGTTCTTACCTCTTATGAGAGGTGTGGATGACATGTTAAGAGTTGAGACCTTCAAATTGATACGTATTTTGACTTATGTTCAGTTCCGATCCGAACCAGATCAAGTGGGTCATTTGGGGTTATTAGGGGGGCATTTCTATACTTTTTTTGGGTTAGTGCATTTCTTTAAAGTGTCCTTATCTCTTATGAGAGGTGTGGTTGAGATGTGGAGGGTCGAGACCTTTAAATCGATACGTAATTCAACGTTTGTTCGGTTCTGGTCTGAACCAGACCGGATGGGTCGTTTGGGGTTATTGGGGGGCATTTCTGTACTTTTATTGGGTTAGGGCTTTTCTATATTGTGTCCTTTATCCCTTATGAGATGTATGGATAAGATGTTGAGGGTTGAGACCTTCGAATCGATACGTACTTTGCCATATGCTCAATTTCGGTGTGAACCAGACCGGGAGGATCGTTTTGGGTTATTGGTGGCATTTTGGTACTTTTTTTGGGTTAGGGGTTTTCTATATAGTGTCCTTATTTCTTATAAGACGTGTGGATGAGATGTTAAGGGTCGAGACTTTATAATCAATACTTATTTTGAGGTATTTTCATTTTTTGATCCGAACTAGACCGGGTGGGTCATTTGAGGTTATTTGCTGGGATTTCTATACTTTTTTGGTTTAGAGCTTTTCTATAAAGTTTCCTTATCCTTTATGGGATGTGTGGATGAGATGTTGATGGTCGAGTCCTTCGTATAGATACGTATTTCAACAAATGTTTAGTTCCGATCCGAACTTGATAGATGGGTCATTTGGGGTTATTGGGAGATATTTCTGAACTTTTTTGGGTTTGGGCTTGTCTAAAAAGTGTCCTTATCTTTTATGAGATGTGTGGATGAGATGTTGAGGGTCGAGACCTTCGAATCGATGCATATTTTGACATATGTTCAGTTTTGGTCTGAACCAAATCGGGTGGGTCGTTAGGGCTTTTTGGGGGGCTTTTCTGTACATTTTGGGGTTTGGGCTTTTCTATAAAGTATCCTTATATCTTATGAGAGGTGTGGATGAGAAGTGGAGTGTCGAGACCTTAGAATCGCTACGTAATTCAATGTTTGTTCAGTTCCGATCTTAACCAGGTCAGATGGGTTGTTAGGGGTTATTGGGGGGTTCTAAACTTTTTTGGGTTTGGGCTTTTCTAAAAAGTGTCCTTATCTCCTATTAGACGTGTGGATGAGATGTTGAGGGCCAACTCTTTGGAATCCGTACATATTTTGACATATTTTCATTTTTGATTTGAACCGGATCGGGTGGATTGTTTGGGGTTATTGGGGGGCATTTCTGTACTTTTTTGGGTTACGACTTTTTCTATGAAGTGTCCTTACCTCTTATGAGAGGTGTGCATGAGATGTTGAGGGTCGAGATCTACGAATCGATATGTATTTCGATATATGTTCAGTTCCGGTCCGAACTAGATTGGGTGGGTCATTCAAAGTTATTTGGGGGCATTTCTGTGCCTTTCTTGGGTTAGGGCTTTTCTATAAAGTATCCTTATCTCTTATGAGATGTGTGGATCAGATGATGGGGGTTAAGACCTTCGAATCGTTATGTATTTTGACATATATTCAGTTTTGATCCGAACCAGACCGGGTGGGTTGTTTGGGTTTCTTGTGGGGCATTTCTATACATTTTGGTTATGGCTTTTCTATAAAGTGTCCTTACCTCTTATGAGAGGTGTGGATGAGATGTTGAGGGTCGAGACCTTCGAATCGATAAGTATTTTGACTTATGTTCAATTTCGGTCCGAACCAGATCGGGTGGGTCATTTGGGGTTATTGGGGGGCATTTCTGTACTATTTTTTTGGTTAGGGCTTTTCTTTAAAGTGCCGTTATCTCTTATGAAAGGTGTGGTTTAGATGTGGAGGGTCAAGACCTTCAAATCGATACATAATTCAACGTCTGTTCAGTTCTGGTCCGAACCAGATCGGATGGATCGTTTGGGGTTATTAGGGGGGTATTTCTGAACTTTTTTGGGTTTGGGCTTTTCCCAAAAGTGTCCTTATCTCTTATGATACGTGTGGATGAGATGTTGAGGGTCGAGACCTTCGAATCGATACATATGTTAGTATATGTTCAGTTTCGGTCTGAACCAGACTGGGTGGGTTGTTTGGGTTTATTGGGGGGCCTTTTTGTACTTTTATTGGGTTAGGGCTTTTCTATATTGCGTCCTTATCTCTTATGAGATGTGTCAATGAGATGTTGAGGGTCGAGACCTTCAAATCGATACGTACTTCGCCATATGATCAGTTCTGGTGTGAACTTGATCGTGAGGATCGTTTTGGGTTATTGGTGGCATTTTGGTACTTTTTTTGGGTTTGGGGTTTTCTATATAGTGTCCTTATCTCTTATGGGACGTGTGGATGAGAAGTTGAGGGTCGAGACTTTCGAATATATACGTATTTTGACATATTTTCATTTTCGATCGGAACTAGACCGGATGGGTCATTTGGAGTTATTGGGGGAATTTTTTAACTTTTTTGGGTTAGAGCTTTTCTATAAAGTGTCCTTATCTCTTATGAGATGTGTGGATGAGATGTTGATGGTCGGGTGCTTCGTATAGATACTTATTTTGATATAAGTTCAGTTTCGGTCCGAACCAGACTAGGTGGGTCGTTGGGGCATTTTCGGGGGGCATTTTTATACTTTTTTGGGTTACGTCCTTTCTATAAATTGTCCTTACCTCTTATGAGAAGTGTGGATGAGATGTTGAGGGTCGAGACCTTTGAATCGATATGTATTTTGACTTATGTTCAGTTCTGATCCGAACTTAACTGGATGGGTCGTTCAGGGTTATTGGGGGATATTTCTGAACTATTTTGGGTTTGGACTTTTCTAAAAGGTGTCCTTATCTCTTATGAGACGTGTGGATGAGATGTTGAGAGTTGAGACCATCGAATCGATATGTATTTTGACATATGTTCAGTTTTGGTCTGAACCAAACCGGGTGGGTCGTTTGGGCTTTTTGGGGGGCATTTCTGTACTTTTTGGGGTTAGGGCTTTTCTATAAAGTATCCTTATCTCTTATGAGAGGTGTGGATGAGAAGTGGAGCGTCGAGACCTTAGAATCGCTACGTAATTCAACGTTTGTTCAGTTTCGGTCCTAACCAGATCGGATTGGTTGTTAGGGGTTATTGGGGGGTTCTAGACCTTTTTGGGTTTGGAATTTTCTAAAAAGTGTCCTTATCTCTTATTAGAAGTGTGGATGAGATGTTGAGGGGCCAAGACTTTCGAATCCATACGTATTTCGACATATTTTCATTTTAGGTCAACTAGACGGTGGGTCGTTGGGGTTATTTTTCTATACTTTTAGGTTACGGCTTTTCTATGAAGTGTCCTTACATAAGAGGTGAAGATTACATGTTGAGGGACCTTCCATATATGTTCTAGTTATTTGGGGGTATTTCACTTTTTTGAGTTAGGGCTTTTCTATAAAGTGTCCTTATCTCTTATGAGGCGTTATGGATCAGATGATGAGGTTCAAGACCTTTGAATCGTTTCCTATTTTGACATATATTCAGTTTTGATCCGAACCAGACCGAGTGGGTTTTTTGGGTGTTGTCATACCTTAACCACATGTAAGATCAGAGTAATGCAGGACATCTACAATTTATAAAAAATAAACAAAAGCATAACGATACGAGAAATGGTGATAATATATACATATAGAAACTTGTTTGTTACATTCCCCAGCACACACAACCCACAACAAAAGAAAACATAAGCTCATAGGCGCAACAATACATACATGATTATATACAGGGTTAGGGCACCCAACCCCAAAAGAAGAAAGAAAGAAAAACAACTAAAACTGGTCCATGGCCAAAATAGGAAACCTCCTAACACAACAAAAAGGAGTTCCCAACACAAAACATCAGAAGTACTCCTCAAAAGTCTTCATCCACTACCACCGAGAAAGTACACAAAATCGATATGACCTCTGTCGGGGTCCATACCAACATCGTCATAACCACCAAAACTCTCCTCCTCGAAATAGCCCGCCATGCCATAGCGGCATCCACCTGTAGGATCATCTAAGAAAAGAGCAACATATAACAGAGTGTGAGCCCCACAGAGCTCGTGAGCAAATAACATCCATCATGCATGCATATGCAACCACAATCCACAGATTCACATGATCTACATGATATGCAAGTCCAGTTTTATTATTAGCCACCTATCATTACAACTAAGTCAGGTCTGTGCTACTACAATCCCAATGCATGTATCCCTGGTGTAGGCTTGGTTACCTCTTCCTGCGATACACTCATGAGGTTGTCGGAGAAAACCAGTCGGCTCCAGCATCCCTTCCTAGGTCTGCCCGACCAGCCCTCTGATGATTATCCTGGCAAGCAACCGTTTCTTCCCTCATGCACCATATAGGTGTTCTGAATCTATGCACCTTCCGGTGTTTCGATATATGCACCTTCCGGTGTTCTGATAATTGCACCCTTTGGTGTTCCGATCCTAGTCACTCCCTGATAATTGCCTCCCAGGCATCCAGCACCTTAACCCCTATTGGCAAGGGTTTGTAGCACGGGTGATGAAACTCTAACCCCATGTCTATATGGTATAGTATGAGTCAAGCAGTGTCAACCACATTCATAGTATGGGCTACCGTAGGCCTCATTTCCAAGCTGAGTATGGCATCTATTCTAACAATCACAATCATCTTATTCATTTCACAGTGTTGATCAACAACAGTCATTATGCAGTGATTTGAGTAACTTTGATTGTAAGCATGTAAATGGCATAACAAACAAGATTCAATTATTAATAGCCGGCATCAGATCACAATTACATTTGCACATACGATAGTATTATTCACTCACCAGTACTTGGCTCTAGGTACTCAGTCACAGATTCAATTCCTGCTGTTGTCTGATTGTTGTCCTCGAGCACAAGATCAAGTCCTAAACATTAGAATTAAATAGTGTTTTATTCAGTTATTGGCCCTACACTGGTGCCCTAGGGTTTCCCTAACTTACTGGGTTGACCCAGGGTTTAGTTGGTCTCATTCGGAACATCGGGCCTTACACTGGGTCTTATGTCATGTCCCGGTGCATGGGCCAAAGCCTAGGGTATAGGGGCAATTTGGTCATTTATAGTGGCCACACCTGCCTCTAAGTCAGATTTAGTCCATAATACATTTTACATTACAACATACTGCTGTCCAACTCAGGACAGTGCAGTAAAGCCAAACACAGCAGTGCACAGTCATCTGCGGGGCCCACTTAGGGTTCCAACCAATTTTCACATATGGACAGATGTGGGGGAAGGTCATTTTTATCATTTCCCACATCCCATAGTGTCCAGGGATCAAATCCCATAGGAAACTACAATTTTGCCCTTTTGTATCAAAAGATTCCTTCATTGGGCGATGTCTCTGTGCCTTGCTGCATCGCCCAGTGTCTGCAATTGACAGCAGGGCTGAGTTTCCAAGGCTGGGCTTTGTAGGGCCAAGGGTGTAACAGATCCTCTGCATGTTAGGATGGTCCAGTAGACCTAGTGGTGGTCTACCTTATGGTCCAATCCATTTCACCATCAGGGTTCCAGGTAGGCTGCATCTGGCTGTCCAGAATACCCTGATGAATAGTGCATAGGGTTTTGCAGATTTGAAATCTTGTATTTCAGCCACATGCAAGGCTGAAACAATATGCCAGACAGGGTTTCAGGGCTGTACCCACCTAGGGTTAGGTCTCAGCAGCCTTGGCTTGCAGTCTGGGCTTCAATCCAGCAGCCAGAAGGGGGTCAAGGCAGTGCATGCATGCATGAACAGAATTCGGCCAAGGGAACAGCATATCAGATTTTTATTTTTCAATATAGATCATAGATTCACCATGCACAAGGTCTGCATGGCTGATCTGGACCAAGACTGGGTAAACCTAAGCTGTTCTGGGCTGCCCAGGGTTGAAAAACACAGTATGCAAAAGGGAAAGAATGGTGAACAGTAGGTATGCAGGGAATTTTATACCTGAAACAGAGCTGAGAAGAAGCTCGGATGAGCTAGGGGAGGAGCTGGCAGCAGCCCTTCTTCTTCCTTCCTTCTTCCTCCTTCTCCTTCCTCTTCTTTCTCTCTCTTCTTCCCTCTCTTCTCTCTTTTGGATTCAGGTATAGCCAACAGTTCTAAATGAACCAAATGGCCTCCTATTTATAGACTTAAGGCCCACCGAGGTCTGTTTGTTTGGTTAGGTCTCTTTTAAAAACTCATTTTTAAACCGATCTTTGTTCGTTCGGTGCACGGTGGGGTCCACACTGAACCAAGGGTATGAGGTGGTCCCTCGAGTCCCCTCTATCACTAGAGAGTGTCCATGGCCAAGTTGGGTGGTCCCCATAATTATAATAATTAAATATATGCAAAAAAACCACTGGGCAATGTCACTGGGACTTGCTGCATCGCCCAGTGCATGACCCAATGAATTCCAGCAACTGAAATCAAAGGGGGATTGCACAGGGGTTTGACCCTAGGTCAGGGTATTGTCCCCACATGCCCACCATGGGTTTTTACATGATTTTTCAGGGGTGGGTCCCACCATTTTAGGGAGGAGAGAGATTACCTGGGATCCAAATCATACATCAGTCTGTGAGCTGTGCAAGTGCAGGGGTCTGCTATCCATCTTCTAACAGGTATATAGGGAAACTTGTTCAGCATTTTCATTGATCTCATTAAGTGGAGTGATGCTCCACAGTGATCCTGGTGGCCTGGCCAGGGGTTCCTGCACTTCAGTCAGATTCCAGACAGTCAGGGGGTAGGGTTTGACATTTCTCCCCTCCTTACAAAAATTTCGTCCTCGAAATTTGCTTACTTAGTAAACCAAAGAGTTGAGGATACTTCTCCTTCATTTCTTCCTCACGCTCCCATGAAGCTTCTGCTGCTGGGTTATTTCCCCATCGAACTTTCATGAAAGCGACGGTGCGGTTTTAGAGGTTATGCTCTTTTCTGTCCAATATCTCCATGGGATGTTCCTCATAAGTCATATCCATGTCCAACTGTTTAGGTTCAGCTGATAATACATGAGTCGGATTGTTTATGTACTTTCTTAGGATTGACACATGAAAAACGTCGTGGACACTTGACAAAGATGGCGGTAGAGCCAGCCGGTATGCTACGGGTCCCACTCTATTGAGTATTTCATATGGACCAATAAATCTTGGGCTCAACTTGCCTTTCTTGTTGAAGCGCAGCAGCCCTTTGGTTGGGGATACTCGAAGAAATACTTTTTCTCCGATCTCAAGCTCGATATCCTTCCTTCAATTATCCACATAACTCTTTTGTCTCGACTGGACTGCCTTGAACTTCTCTCTTATGACATCCACTTTGTCGCAGGTTTCTTGTATCATCTCAGGTCCGAGATACTTCCGCTCACCAACTTCATCCCAATAAAGCTGAGTTCGATACTTCCTACCATAGAGTACTTCAAACGGTGTCATGCCAATGGTGGAGTGATAGCTGTTGTTGTATGCAAATTCCACCAGTGGTATGTGAGCATCCCAACTATCATTCATTTTCAAAATACAAGCTCAAAGCATGTCTTCCAGAGTCTGAATGGTTCTCTCTGACTGTCCATTTGTCTGCGGATGAAAAGCTATACTAAGATTCAATCGAGATCCCAATGCCTTTTGTAGACTTCTCCAAAACCTTGAAGTAAATCAAGGATCTCTGTCAGGCACAATACTGACAGGCACGCCATGTAAGCGGACTATATTGTCAATGTATATCTGGGCAAGCTTTTCCATCGGATAACTTATTCTAATTGGTATGAAGTGAGCTGCTTTTGTCAGTCCGTCTACGATCACCCAAATTACATTCATGCCCTTCCTGGTGTTGGGCAGGTTTGTTACGAAATCCATAGTGATTCTTTCCCTCTTCCACTCTGGTATGGGAAGTGGTTGCAAAAGTCCATACGGTCGGTGTCTTTCCGCCTTTATTTGTTGGCAGGTAAGGCACTTGGACACGTAGATTGCTATGGTTTGTTTCATTCCAATCCACCAATAATATTTCTTCAAGTCCTTATACATCTTTGTACTTCCAGGGTGGATGGTATAGGGTGAGCTGTGTGCCTCTTTAAGAATCCGGTCTTGAATATCAAAATCCTCAGGCACGCACAATTTATCACGAAACTTCAATGCTCCATCTTGGGCCAATGTAAAATCTAGGTCTTTGTGGACACCTTGTTGAATTTCCCAAATTATTTTGGCCAGCTCGGGATCCAATGGTTGCTTCGTAATTATTTCTTCTCGTATCGATGGTTGCAGATCTAGTGCTGCTAGCTACACAACTGCTTCATCTATCACGAGCTCCAGATCAAATTTTCGAGCTTCCTCTATTAATTGCTCACTTACTACCAAAGATGCGAGAGACGTAGTCTGAGATTTTATGCTTAATGCATCCGCCACAGCATTTGCCTTGCTAGGGTGGTACTGGATCTCATAGTTATAATCTTTTAATAGTTCTAACCAACGCCTCTGTCTCATATTAAGCTCCTTCTGGGTGAAGAAATACTTCAGACTTTTGTGATCGCTGAAGATTTCACTCTTTTCACCGCAGAGATAGTGTCGCCAAATTTTTAACGTGAAGACTACTGCTGCTAACTCCAAATCATGAGGGTAATTCTTCTTGTGTTCTTTCAATTGTCTGGAGGCATATGCGACTACTTTACCTCTCTGCATTAGGACACCGCCCAGGCCTGTTCTAGATGCATCTGTATACACTATCATTCCTCCGGTTCCATCTGGAATGGTCAGAACTGGAGCCGACACTAAATGGTTCTTCAATTCCTAGAAGCTTTTCTTGCACACTTCATTCCACTTGTACTTAGTTCCCTTCCTCGTGAGTTTTGTCATGGGTGCCAAAATGCGCGAGAAGTTCTCAATAAATCAGCGGTAGTAACCGACCAATCCTAAGAAACTTCAGATCTCAGTGGCATTTTTTGGAGTCTCCCATTCGAGAACTGCTTTCACCTTGCCGGGGTCTACCATGATGCCGTCCTTGGTGACAATATGCCCTAGGAAACCAATTTGGTTAAGCCAAAATTCACACTTACTAAATTTGGCATAGAGCTGGTGTTCCCGCAATCGCTGCAATATGAATGTAAGATGTTGCGCATGTTCTTCCTCACTCTTGGAGTACACCAGAATGTCATCAATGAACACTATGACGAACTTATCTAGCACGTCATGGAATACTCTATTCATCATATCCATGAATGCTGTCGGGGCGTTGGTTAGTCCGAACGATAAGACCAAAAATTCATAATGTCTGTACCGAGTTCGGAATGCCGTTTTATGGATGTCATGGCTCTTAATCTTCAGTTGATGGTATCCTGACCTAAGATCAATCTTGGAAAAAACTCTTGCTCCTTGTAGCTGATCAAAAAGGTCATCGATACGCGGCAACGGGTATCGATTCTTGATTGTTAGTTTATTCAGCTTGCTGTAGTCGATACACAACCACATACTTCCATCTTTCTTCTTTACGAATAGCACAGATGCTCCCCAGGGTGACACACTGGGTCGAATAAATCCCTTCTTCAGCAGATCTTGAAGTTGTATCTGCAACTCTTTTAATTCGACTGGTGCCATTCGGTATGGTGCCTTGGATATTGGTGCTGCACCAGGGATCAGATCAATCGCGAACTCTATATTGCGGTCTGGTTGCAACTGTGTCAGATCTTCTGGAAATACATCAGGAAATTCTCTGACTATATGGAGTTCTTTCAAAGGTCTTATCTTTGCCTCCGTATCAAGTACAGTGGCTAAGAAGCCTTGGCATCCATCATCGAGCAACTTTTGCACCTAAAGTACGGATAATGTTGTTCGCTTAGACTTCTTCCTCGGTTCACTTTGATAGGTGAATTCCGACCCATCTCCTAGTTTAAACTTTATCTTTTTCTCCGCACACATGACGTTTGCACCATAGGCGGACAACCAATCCATGCCTAGTATCACGTCAAAATCATTTATTTCCATTTTTATCAATTGTGCGGTTAGTCTCTTCCCACAGATTTTGATCTGACAGGGGTCATAAACCTCTTTCAAACTCATGACACTCCTTGTTGGCGTGCTAACTACTAGCTCATGCTCAATGTCTCTTGGTTGATCTTCCATCTTACTCGTAAAGGTTGAGGAGACGAAAGAGTGGGTTGCGCCCGAGTCAAATAATACTCGTGCGGGTATGGTTGAGACATTCAGGGTACCTAGGGTTTGTAGGTAATTTAAGTTATATGGCATAAACCAATTTCTCTAACATTTATAGTGTTCAACCACTTACCTGTCATAACATTGGGGTTCGTCTCAGCTTCTTCATTGGTCAAAGCATACACCTTTCCCTGCGTCCAATTGTCACGTGGTTGAAATGGCCTAACATAGGGTTGATTAAGTGAATTGTTGCCATATCCACGCGTTTTACAATCTCTGGCCATATGCCCTTCCTTATTGCACAGATAGCATTTGAAAGGTATAGCTCCAAGTGTCGTGGCTTTGCTTGCTTGACTTGCTGCTGGTTGGCTTGGCGAAGCTGCTGTCATTACTTGACTCGTAGTAGGTTGAGTAGGTTGAGTAAATGTAGGGCGAAGAGAATTCTGACCAGCCCTCTGTGATTATCCTGTGAAGTGACCGTCAACATATAACTCAATGATCACATTTCTTTTCTTTTGGATTATATTGTGGCATAAAGCCCAGCATATAGCTCAAGGTCACATTTCTTTTCCTTATTATGGTTTTAAGCCCGGCATATAGCTCATAATTGAAATGGGGCTTAAAACCCGGCATATAGCTCAAGGTCACATTTCTTTTCCTTATTATGGTTTTAAGCCCGGCATATAGCTCATTATTGAATTGTAGCTTAAAACCTGGCATATAGCTCAAGGATTATACGGCCACTCCCACAGGCATCCAAGGCAAGGATGTATAGCAAGGGTGATGAAACTCTAGCCCCATGTCTATATGGCATCGTATGAGTCAGGCGGTGTCAACCATATCCCATCATATGGGCTACCATGGGCCTCATTTCCAAGCCAGCTACAGCATCTAATCTAGCAATTCCATATACAAGCATTATTATCCATTTCCAATGTTAATCAGACAAGATTCAGAATTCAAATGAGAATATAAAACAATTTAAATTAATTAAAGATAGTAAATATTGTTGTTATTGTCATGACACATCAGTCATGTTACACCTATACTCATGGCATAATTCCACTCACTTTGGTTTGATCCTACTAGTTCAGATGTTTGTTCAGTTCCGGTCGATATCTGGCTGTGCACCTCGAGCACGAAAACAAATCCTAAAGTAATAAATCAGAAATATATTATTTTAATTATTCGAAACTATTTTGGATAACCCAGTGTTAGTCTAGGCTCCTAGGTCTAACTCGGTGCTCAGTCCAAGATCACTTGAAATTCCCTGGGCCTTGCACTCGGCTTTAGGCCCAAGTCCGGGTGCATTATCCGAAGTATGTGGTCTAGGGGTAGAATGGTCATTTACCACTATAATACATGGTTCTAGGTCACAATAGCCTTACAACACAGTCCCCAGGTCAGCAGTGCTACAGGACCAACATAGACAGGGTTTCCAACCCCTGCGGGGCCCCGCTTGGGTACCCAAGGTATACATAATTATGGACAGATGTGAGGAGGGGTATTTTGGTCATTTTCCACCTCCTTACACTGTTTATAGTCCATATGTTAAGGTCCCCCAAGTCAAATCAGCAAAACAGTGAAGTTTCATTCACTGGGTGATGTCTGCATCGCCCAGTGGCATCATCCAGAGAATGCAAAATCAGAATCAGGCTGAGATTCCAAGGTTTTGAACCACAGGCAGTGCATGGATCCTCTCCCCATGCATGTTAGGTCATCTTGGATCCCCAGGGGTATACTTTGCACTGGTCCTTATGGATTTTCAATTGGGTCCACCACTTGGCTGCCAGAGGCTACCCGACAGCCCAATGAATAGTAACCCAGCATAGCTTCAGCTTCAAGCCAAGGTTTTGGCAGCATGCAAGGGCAGATTTATATGTCTAATCATGGTATTAGGCTGTCCCTACCAAGATCCAGGCAAGGGCTAGCCCGTATGCACAGATCCAAGCCCAAACTGCCAGATCTGGGTGAAATAAGGCAATGCAGCCATGCACAGAGACTGATCTTAGTCTCAGGAACAAAACAACACTAAAAACACCATTTAAAAACTCAGATCTTCCATGCAACAGGTTTGCATGTTAGATCTGAGGCAGCTCATGGTAGCCCCTAGCTGTTCTGGGCTGCCAATGGTCAGAAATGCTACCAAAACTCAGAGATCTAAGAACATGAGTGGAGTACAACAGCATAGTAGCAGGTATAGGTGTAGTTTTATACCTGAGAACAGCCAAGAATGGCTGCCAGAGCTAGGCTTTGGAGGTAGGGACAGCTTCCCCTCCTTCTCTCTTCTTCTTTCCCTTCCTTTCTTCTTCCTTTCCTTCTCTTTTCTCTCTTCTTTTCTCTCCCACGTTTTCAGCAGTAGAAATAGGTTCTAAAATGAGGCTGAGTCCTCTATTTATAGACCAGCCCTTGACTAGGTCATGTTTGGCTGCTTAGGCCCACTTCAAGAATGTGTTTTTAGACTGATTCTCAGTCATTCAGGGCTCTCTGGTGGGGTCCACAGTGATCCGAGGGCATGAGATGGTCCCCCAGACTCCCCTCATCCTATGGAGGGTGTTTATGGCCAACATGGGTGGTCCTCACACATCTACAGATCAAAATACAGCAATTTCCCACTCTGGGCGATGTCTCTGGGTGATGTGTGCATCGCCCAGTGACATCATCCAGAGAATTCATTTACAGAATGTTTTAGATTGAAATGAAATGTCAGTCCAATTAGAGACATAATTGGCTCATGGTTCCTTCGAATAAAATGAAGCTCTATGAATCTAGTTTCTAGAAAAACTGGAATCAAATGAAATGAAGATTGGGTTATGAAGTTATGCTATTTTTATTACACAAAGGTCAACCTGTCAAAACAGCAGGATCCCATTTTGACAGCAACTTGAGCTAAGCATTTAACTAACTTAGAGACAGATATAAGTAATGGTGTCTTCTAACAAAATGCATCCCTATGAGTCTAGTTTCTAAAAAAATTGGAACCAACTCAAATTAAGTTCATGCGGTGGAGTTATATCATTTTAACTAAGAGAAGGTCTATCTGTAAATTAGCAGAATTTATCATTTATGTTGGGATTTAAGATGTATGTATGGAATTGGGTTCTCATCATCAAACCAATCATGAAAATTGATATTTGGGTTTAAAAATGCTTTATCTAAAACATTCAAGGTGATGAGGGTCATCATTAGTTTAGCCTAGAAGTAGGATTTAAGTCCAAGGGTCCTAGAATCAAGGTATGGCACCTTCCTTAGCCTGTACATTTTGTGATGAGCTGTATAGTCACAAGGAGTTTGTGTTTACCTTCTTAATGGTATGTAGGTCCTCACCAATGGGCTACCTCATCATGTTTAACCTCGGGTCTATTGCACCACAGTATATTGGTAGCCTTGACCTTGGATTCTGAGCTTTCAACAAAAATTCCAATTAGCCCCTATTTTTGGGCAGGGGTTTTACATTCCCCCAACCTTATAAAAAATTCATCCTCGAAATTGAACGTGTCTGGGGATTCAAGTACATAAGGATACTTTGACCGCCTTTCATCTTCTCATCAACTGAACATTCCTTGATCGAGCCGACTATTCCACAGTACCTTTACAATAGGATAATCCGGTTACGGAGATCATGCTTCTCACATCCCACATTCTTTTCGGGTCCCTGAGTCAAGTCATAAGTCGAGTTTGGGAGGTACTTCTTCAACACCGATGCATGGAATATGTCATGGACTTCTTCCAATCAGTACGCCACTGGTCAAAATTCTCGGATTCAACTTCCCTTTCTTATCAAACCATACCACCCCTTTGGTTAGCGATTCCCAAGAAAATACTTGATTGCCCATGACGTACTTCAAGCCCTTTTGTCTTGTATCAGGATCGCTCATTATTTCTATTGAGTTGTAAAGATCTGGTCCTCAAACATATCCAACTCCCAATAAGTTATTTCGATTACTCCCAAATTTGATTGATCTAATGTCCAGCTTGATCTTGAGGGCCTAAGGAAAATTGAACTCCCAACATATACCTCAAAAGAAGTCAAACGATCCAACTACCCCCGCATATTTTGCCTAATAATCTATACTCCTATGACTTTGGGTTGTGTGGTATAAATCTACACCATCTTTCCTACACAGCTCTTCCTATTAACACTTTAACTCCTGGTTTCCCAATACCTAGTCTCAACTTTAGGATGAATTGGGATATTGATGGAATCCATAATGTTCGCTCCCAATAACGGAGGGGACATTTGGTGACCCATTACCCCCTTTATACCTATTGTTGAGCAAGGTTTTGTCGGATCCTTTAGTTCCAGTTTCATCTTGATCTTGGTTGTTCTATTCGTTTGGTTTGTAATATAATGCATTACCAAGACCTAACTACGTGCCTACAGTCTTTTATCGTCCTCCCAGAATCTACATATGAATATAGAATTTCCAAATGGACAGGGTCTATAATCTTCATTTAATTTCACAACGTTTCAAATAATAATGCTAACCACCCATTTGGAAATGTGGGCACCTTCCTCTTATCAGCAAACTCAGTAGAACGAAAGAGTGTAATGAGCCAAAATCAGAATAACCCTCGAACAGGTTAGGATGATGCGGGTAGAGTACCTCCTATTATTCCAAATTGGCCTCAGCTCCCCTTGTGTCCAAGGCATATACTTATTTTTTGGACTTTATTGCTTTAGGATGGGAAAGGCTGAGCAGTAGATGGATCTTGTCGTGGTGTATGAATTCTATGATCGCGACAATCCCTAGCCATGTGTCCAGGCTGCGTATAGACATAGCATCGGTTGTTCAACTTTGACGGTTGGGGCATAGCCGTAAATTATGCCGATTGGCTCAAAGCATGGCGATAATACTGTGTAGGCTATTCGAATATTGGGTGAATGGGTTGATATGCTTGACCCATTTTAAGCCCATGGTTCTATGCTAGGCTAGGGCTTAAGATAGATCCTTGGAAGGTCTCATTGGGCCACTCTAAATTTTTGAAGGCGTTAGACCCCTTGCCTAGCCCCGTTGATACTGTGGTGCCCTCATTCAGTCTATCTTCTATCATCTTGGCTTTATCGATCATCTGTGCATAGGTTCAAATATCCATAATTGACAGGATGGACCCGATCTCAGGCTTGAGCCCCTTTTCAAATTTCTTCATTTTGCTAGCCACCCCCTTCATATGTTCCGGTGCAAACTGGAACAAATCCTCAAACTGCTATTGGTAATCTAACACTGTCTTCGATCCTTGTATGAGGGCAGAGAATTCAGCTTCCTTGTAGTCTCTAAAACTCTCAGAAAAATAATTCTTAAAGAAGACTTCCTTCAACTGATCCCAAGTGGGGTTGGGATGAGTCGCCTCCAAATTTGGTCGTGTCGACTTCCACCATGCTTCAGCCTCATTTTGCAACTGGTACCCTGCGCATATCAACTTTTGAGCATCGGTACATTCTAATACAGCAAAGGCTTTTTCCAAAGCACTAATCCATCTCTCCAGTTCCATCGCCTCCGAGCCGATCTTGGAAAAGGCGGGCGGATGAAGTTTCTTGAACCTCTCCATCACCCTAACAATGGAGTTATCTACGATATGCTGAGGCACCGAAGGTGGAAAATATGGAGGCTAAATGGGTGGTGGCATCGCTTGTTGTTGCATCATGGTCGTAAACTGAGTGGTCATATGGGCCAGCATTTCTTGCTGTTGCTGTGTGATCCGTATCATGTTTGCTACGATGGTATTCAGCTCATCGACAGTCATAGCCGAAGGTGGTGCGGTGGCAGGAGCCGGAGGGGTCGCAAGCACCGGGTTTGGAAGGTCCCTGGGTATCCCTGTCAAAGTGACTGACACTTCAAAGTTTTGAGCTTCGACTCCATTCGGTAGTCCAATTTCTGGAACAAATCGAGGGCCTCTTCCACGACGACCACCCCGATTGGAAGAACCATGGTTGTTTCTTTGGAAAGGAACCTTGGCCATTAATAAATCTACATTTTCTAACTAAGGAAGGTTCTAAATTGATACCTATGCATATAGGCTATTTTTTGCTATGGTACGACATAATAGTAAAACATTGCACGTATAGAGACGCGTAACCGAAAACATAGGAAATTATAAATAATACAATAGAAGTATGCACAAAGATAGGCTGGGGTGTTTTTTTTTTTTTCCAGTTGTACTTTCATTTATAAGTTGTAGTTTGGAAGTAGTACCTCCAGCTTCCTTTCCGGATGTAAAGTTTTATGCCTCTTCAATTATAGAGTTATCGGCTTTTGCACCTAGCTAGTCTCCTACTTTGTTCTTCTACTTCTTTATTTTGGTATTTTCTTGAAACTTTTATTTCTTTGTCTCTAGGCCACCCATCATCCTACTTCCATTGTTTGTGAATGTAAATAGAGCTTCTTGCTCTGATACCACTCTGTCACGCCCCAAACCACCCCCTAGGAGGATTTAGGCAGGTGAACGGACATCCTACGACATCCGCCAATCCCCAAGGATCAAGAAGCAGTACTTACACGTCACAAACCACACCATGAGGGTAAAAAGATAATTAAAAGAATATCAGAGTGCCACGGAAGATTAGACTACCCACAGATGATATATATCATCAACAAACAAATCCCAATTTCCTATGTTATACCATATACATATCCACTTATATTCAATAAGTACATTATCTTGGTAATTACACTTCTTAAAAGAAAGAAACTTAAATAATAAAAAATTTTTTGCTAAGCAAAGAGATGAGGAAGATCAACAATTCCATCGACAGCTTCCTCGCCCATTGGCAAACCCGTTCCTACAAAATTAATTAAAAGAGAATATGCAAGAGTGTGAGTTCCACCGAGCCCGTGAATGAAATATAAATCATGCATGCACATGCAAGCACAACCAAATGAGTCCTACATGAGGTGCAATTCATTTTAATTATTAGCCACCTAGCGTCACAACTAAGGCGGGTTAGTGCCACTACAATCAACAATACGTGTATCCCTGGTGCGGGCTTGGTTATCCCTTCCCGCGATACACCCATTGGGTTATCGGAGAGGACCAATCAGCTCCAGCATCTCCCTACCCAGGTCAGCCTGACCAGCCCTCTGTGAATATCCTGTGAAGTGACCGTCAACATATAACTCAATGATCACATTTCTTTTCTTTTGGATTATATTGTGGCATAAAGCCTGGCATATAGCTCAAGGTCACATTTCTTTTCCTTATTATGGTTTTAAGCCCGGCATATAGCTCATAATTGAATTGTGGCTTAAAACTTGACATATTGCTCAAGGTCACATTTCTTTTCCTTATTATGGTTTTTAGCCCGGCATATAGCTCATTATCGAATTGTGGCTTAAAACCCGGCATATAGCTCAAGCATTATACGGTCACTCCCACAGGCATCCAACACCTTAACCCCTGTTGGCAAGGGTGCATAGCACGGGTGATGAAACTCTAGCCCCATGTCTATATGGCATCGTATGAGTCAAGCGGTGTCAACCGAATCCCATAATACGGGCTACCACGGGCCTCATTTCCAAGCCAGCTACAGCATCTAATCTAGCAATTCCATATACAAGCATTATCATCCATTTTCAATGTTCATCAGATAAGATTCAGAATTCAAATGAGAATATAAAACAATTTAAAGTAATTAAAGATAGTAAATATTATTGTTGTTGTCATGACACATCAGTCATGTTACACCTACACTCATGGCGTAATTCCACTCACCTTGGTTTGATCGTACTGGTTTAGATGTTTGTTCAGTTTTGGTCGGAATTCGGCTGTGCACCTCGAGCACGAAAACAAATCTTAAAGTAATAAATCAGAAATATGTTATTTTAATTATTCAAAACTATTTTGGATAACCCAGTGTTAGTCTAGGCTCCTAGGTCTAACTCTGTGCTCAGTCCGAGATCACTTGAAATTCCCTGGGCCTTGCACTGGGCTTTAGGCCCAAGTCCCGGTGCATTATCCAAAGCATGGTTCTAGGTCACAATAGCCTTACAACATAGTCCCTAGGTCAGTAGTGCTATAGGACCAACATAGACAGGGTTTCCAAGCCTTGCGGGGCCCGCTTGGGTACCCAAGGTATACAGAATTATGGACAGATGTGAGGAGGGGTATTTTGGTCATTTTCCACCTCCTTACATTGTTTATAGTCCATATGTGAAGGTCCCCTAAGTCAGATCAGTAAAATAGTGAAGTTTCATTCACTGGGCGATGTCTCTAGGTGATGTCTGCATTGCCCAGTGGCATCATCCAAAGAATGCAAAATCGGAATCAGGCTGAGATTCTAAGGTTTTGAACCACAGGCAGTGCATGGATCCTCTCCCCATGCATGTTAGGTCATCTTTGACCCCCAAGGGTATACTTTACACTGGTCCTTGTGGATTTTCAATTGGGCCCACCACTTGGCTGCCAGAGTCTACCCAGACAGCCCAGTGAATAGTAACCTAGCATAGCTTCAGCAGCAAGCCACAGTTTTGGCTGCACGCAAGGGCAGATTTATATGTCTAATCATGGAACTAGGCTGTCCCTACCAAGATCCAGGCAAGGGCTAGCCCGTATGCACAGATCCAAGCCCAAACTGCCAAATCTGGGTGAAATAAGGCAGTGCAGCCATGCACAGAGACTGATCTCAGTCTCAGGAACAAAACAACAGTAAAAACATCATTTAAAAACTCAGATCTTCCATGCAACAGGTTTGCTTGTTAGATTTGAGGCAGCTCATGGCAGCCCCCAGCTGTTCTGTGTTGGGGTAAATTCCACACATCACCCATTATGGTTTTGATGATAACAAATAAGTTAGTTGTACTAACTCTTGTATAAAAGATGCATAGATAAGAGTAGAGCATCAAGTGAGGGGGAACACTCAAGTCAAGAGATTGATGCTCAAAGCAAATTGAACTTGTCCAATCTTTCAAGATATCAAAGAATCATGAAGAATGGAGAACAAATTTTGAAGACAAAGATCAAGACAAGTTAGAGGAACTCACTTTGAAGATACTCATATAAAGAAGTGAAGTTCAAGACTTGAAGAATTGTGAAGACTTAGAATTGTACTAGGTTGTAAATTCATTTGTTAAAGTCACAATTGATGTAATACACACACGCATACATACATTCATTTAGAATGACCTTAGGAGGTTAAATGGACCCCTAAACATGTGACTATTGAGTTTTGGAACCCCCCAAACCAAACCCTTTTGGAATCTCCCATGTAAGTCCAATAAAGGACTTAAATGAGAATGCAGAAATTTGAGAATCCAGCATGCCGGATCAAAATCCAGCATACCGGATCAGTTGTTGATCTTAGGAAAATGGTCACAATAGCTTGGTTAAGTAAGCTGGATAAGGATCAGCATACCGGATCATAATCCAGCCTGCCGGATCACTTTATAACTGTTGTAATTTGACCGTTGCACTTTGTTTCAATATAGAAATTAGGTAATCCGGCATACCGGATTGGAATCCAGTATACCGGATTATTGCTGTCTAAATCTATTCGATTTTAAGATAGTTTCCATATTGATTAGAGCTACCTAGTCTATAAATACCCTTTTGTTTAAGGCTCTAATGACTACTAAGAATCATCATTAAGAGACTTCATCACAAGTTTTAATTGCAATAGCCTAAGTGAGCATTCAAGCATCCAATCATCACAAGCTCACACACTCAAGCTCCTCAACCTCATTTAGCTTCAAGCTCCAAGGGTGGAAGATAGCATACACTCCTACTAAGGTTGAGGTAACCCTTTTCCTAGTAGTTTTTACTTTATGTTTTAATTGAGTTCTCTTGCTCGGAATCAAGAGTAGTGTTGAGTTCTCTTGCTCATTTCTCAAGAGTGGTTGTACGAGTCCTCTTGCTCTTACTCAAGATTCTTATAGTGAAATTCTCTCTAAGTTGAGAAGAGTGAACGTAGGCACATGTTGGCCGAACTACTATAAATCTTTTGTGTCTCTTTTTAATTATTGTTTGTCAATTAGTTATCTTTACTTGTTTATTTTTCGCATAATTTTTTATTTTTCAACCTTCACCTATTCACCCCCCCTCTAGGTGAATTCACATTTGGTATCAGAGCGGAAGCTCAAGACCGTGATTTTCTCAATCCTACTAAGAGTTAAAGACCATAGGAACTTCTGCTAACCGTAAGTTCGAAGGTTACAACATTACCCGACCTCCCTTCTTTGAAGGTGAAGGATTCTCCTATTGGAAGAATCGCTTCAAGAACTTCGTGTGTGCCAATAACATTGATGCATGAGAAGTTATAGAGAATGGACCTAATACCATAGACAAGCCCAAAGAAGAATGGACCCCAGCTGAAAAGGCTAAAATACAACTCAACTATGTTACTATAAGCTATCTCCAATGTGCTTTAGGAGAAAAGGAGTATAATAGGACATGCATGTGTGACTCCGCTAAGGAGATGTTTGATAAGCTTATAGTAACATATGAAGGTATCTCTGAAATTAAGCAATCTAAGATTGACATGTTAATGAATGAATATGAATTGTTTAACATGAAAAATGATGAAGATATATATGCCATATTTACTCGATTTACTAACATCGTGAACAAGTTGAAAGGATTAGGTAAGGGTTACTCCAATGGTGAGAACGTTCGAAAGATTCTGAGATCCCTCTCAAAGGAATGGAGACCCAAGACTACAGCCATAAGAGAATTAAAAGACATTGATAAGCTAAGCCTTGATGAGCTGTTGGGATCACTCCAAACACATGAGATGGAGCTAAGGCAAGACACCAAGGAGGACGAGCTTAAGGAACCTAAGAAGAAGGTTGTCGCATTCAAAACCTACAACATTAGAGACGATGATAAAGAACTTTTGGATGATGAAATTTTCTATTTGTCAAAGAAATTCTCAAGATTTTTGAAGATCAAAGGGAAACCTTCATTCAACAGAAGAAGATTCTCAAAAGACCAAAAAGGTAAGAATATTTCTAAGGATAATTCTGACTCTTCTTCAAAATGGTTTGGAGACCAAGAGGAATATATGATACTGACATTGACGAACCCAATATACAATGGGGACAAAATTTTTATTAAGTTCTTTTCCTTCTATCTCCGCTTTTTGATAATGCCAAAGGGGGAGAGAAATGGGGAGATAAAGTGGTAGTTTCACTCTTGAACATATATTGTCTTCATATTGTCTCTTTATATCACTTGATATTATTTATTTGTCATCATCAAAAAGGGGGAGATTGTTGGGGTAAATTCTATACATCACCTATTATGGTTTTGATGATAACAATTAAGTTAGTTGTACTAACTCTTGTCTAAAAGATGCATAGATAAGAGCAGAGCATCAAGTGAGGGGGAGCACTCAATTCAAGAGATTGATGCTTAAAGCAAATTGAACTTGTCCAATCTTTCAAGACATCAAAAAGTCATGAAGAATGGAGAACAAATTTTGGAGACAAAGATCAAGACAAGTTAGAGGAACTCACTTTGAAGATACTCATGTAAAGAAGTGAAGTTCAAGACTTGAAGAATTGTGAAGACTTAGAATTGTACTAAGTTGTAAATTCATTTGTTAAAGTCACAATTGATATAATGCACACACGCACACATACATTCATTTAGAATGACCTTAGGAGGTTAAATGGACCCCTAAACATGTGACTATTGAGTACGACATTAGCGACTCTGATGAAGAACTGTCGGATGATGAAATTACCTATTTGTCAAAGAAATTTTCAAGATTTTTAAAGAATAAAGGAAAACCTTCATTCAACAGAAGAAGATTCTCAAAAGACCAAAAAGGTAAGAATGTTTCTAAGGATAATTCTGACTCTTCTTCAAAAGAAATTTTATGCTATGAATGTAGGAAACCTGGACATTTTAGAGGAGATTGCCCTAAAATGAAGAAATATAAGAAAGCCTACAAAGCTGAACACTCCTTCAATTCAAGCGATGAAGAAGAGGAAGATAAAGAATCTCAAGAAGAAGAGCAAATCAACCTTGCTTTTGTGGCTATTGAAGATGAAGAAAGTGAAAATGAGGTAACCCCCACTTCTCCATCTCATAAGAATAAGAATTTTCTAGAATTAGAAGAAGCTTTTGAAGGCCTCTAACAAAGTAGCATGGAGTTAGCTACTACTAAAAAGAATCTCTTAAAAGAGATCAATACCCTTAAAGATCAGAACACAACTCTAACTTCTCAAGTAAATATCTTGGAAGAAAAGAAAGAGAAGTTGTGTAAAGCCTTAGAGTCCTTTACAAATGGCAAAAAGACTCTTGATATCTTACTTGAAAATGCCTCTAAAACACCTTTCAACAAGGAAAGGCTAGGCTATGATGTGAACATGAGTTCAAAACAAACCCAAAAGCCAAGTTCAAGTAAGATAGCAAGCAAGGGAGCTAAGAAAAATAAATATTGTAACTATTGCAGAAAGAAGGGACATTCTCTTGAGGAATGCTATTCCAAGAAGAAAAGTCCTCAAGTTAAGAACCCCAATCCCAAAGGGAAGACTCAAAGTCCAAATACCTCTCAAATTATTGTATGCAATAACTGCAACAGGAAGGGACATACTATTTGGGAATGTTATCACATGAACCAATCGTTTCACCATCCTAGAAGACCTTACAATGGTCAAAACAAGAGGAGTCAAGTAAAAGTGCAAAGACCTATTAGAACTCCACCTAAGGTGCAAAGACCTCCCAAAAACCAAGGTTCATATAGAGTACCTCAAAACCAAAGACCTGGAACCCCCAATCATACCCAAATTGGTATGGTAATCAAAGGAAAAATGAAAATCAAATGGTTTGGAGACCAAGAGGAATATATGATACTGACATTGACGGACCCAATATACAATGGGGATCAAATTTTGATTAAGTTCTTTTCCTTCTATCCCCGCTTTTTGATAATGCCAAAGGGGGAGAGAAATAGGGAGATAAAGTGGTAGTTTCTCTCTTGAACATATATTGTCTTCATATTGTCTCTTTATATCACTTGATATTCTTTATTTGTCATCATAAAAAAGGGGGAGATTGTTGGGGTTAATTTCACACATCACCCATTATGGTTTTGATGATAACAAAAAGTTAGTTGTACGAACTCTTGTCTAAAAGATGCATAGATAATAGCAGAGCATCAAGTGAGGGGGAGCACTCAATTTAAGAGATTGATGCTCAAAGCAAATTAAACTTGTCCAATCTTTCAAAACATCAAAGAATCATGAAGAATGGAGAACAAGTTTTGAAGACAAAGATCAAGACAAGTTAGAGGAACTCACTTTGAAGATACTCATGTAAAGAAGTGAAGTTCAAGACTTGAAGAATTGTGAAGACTTAGAATTGTACTAAATTATAAATTCATTTGATAAAGTCACAATTAATGTAATGCATACACGCACACATGCACACATACATTCATTTAGAATGACCTTAGGAGGTTAAATGGATCCCTAAACATGTGACTATTGAGTTTTGGAATCCCCCAAACCAAACCCTTTTGGAATCTCCCATGTAAGTCCAATAAAGGACTTAAATGAGAATGCAAAAATTTGAGAATCCAGCATACCGGATCAGCTGTTGATCTTAGGAAAATGGTCACAGTAGCTTGGTTAAGTAAGCTGGATAAGGATCCAGCATACTGGATCATGAACTAGCATACCGGATCATAATCCAGCACGCCGGATCACTTTATAACTGTTTTAATTTGACCGTTGCACCTTGTTTCAATATGGAAATTAGGTAATCCAGCATACCGGATTGGAATCCAGCATACCAGATTATTGCTGTCTAAATCTATCCGATCTTAAGATAGTTTTCATATTGGTTAGCGCTACCTAGCCTATAAATACCCTCTTATTTAAGGCTCTAATGACTACTAAGAATCATCATTAAGAGACTTCATCACAAGCTCTAATTGCAATAGCCTAAGTGAGCATTCAAGCATCCAATCATCACAAGCTCACACACTCAAGCTCCTCAATCTCATCTAGCTTCAAGCTCCAAGGGTGGAAGGTAGCATACACTCCTACTAAGGTTGAGGTAACCCTTTTCCTGATAATTTTTACTTTATGGTTTAATTGAGTCCTCTTACTCGGAATCAAGAGTAGTGAGTCCTCTTGCTCGGAATCAAGATTTGTTGAGTCCTCTTGCTCAGAATCAAGTGTAGTATTGAGTCCTCTTGCTCATTTCTCATGAGTAGTTGTACGAGTCCTCTTGCTCTTACTCAAGATTCTTATAGTGAAATTCTCTCTAAGTTGAGAGGAGTGGACGTAGGCACGTGTTGGTCGCACCACTATAAATCTTTTGTGTCTCTCTTTAATTATTGCTTGTCAATTGGTTATCTTTACTTATTTATTTTTCATATAATTTTTTGTTTTCCAACCTTCACCTATTCCCCCCTCTAGGTGAATTCACATTCTGGGCCGCCAATGGTTAGAAATGCTACCAAAACTCAAAGATCTAAGAAGATGAGTGGAGAACAGCATCATAGCAACAGGTATAGGTGTAGTTTTATACTTGAGAACAGCCAAGAATGGCTGCCAGAGATGGGCTTTGGAGGTAGGGATAGCTTCCCCTCCTCTCTGCTTCTTTCCCTTCCTTTCTTCTTCCTCTCCTTCTTTTTTCTCTCCCACACTTTCAGCAGAAGAAATAGGTTCTAAAATGAGGCTGAGTCCTCTATTTATAGACCAGCCCTTGACTAGGTCCTGTTTGGCTACTTAGGCCTACTTCAAGAATGTGTTTTTAGACTAATTCTCAGTCATTCCGGGCTCTCTGGTGGGGTCCACAGTGATCCAAGGGCATGAGATGGTCCCTCAGACTCCCCTCATCCTATGGAGGGTGTTTATGACCAACATGGGTGGTCCCCACACATCTGCAGATCATAATAGAGTAATTTCCCACTCTGGGCGATGTCTCTGGGTGATGTGTGCATCGCCTAGTGACATCATCCAGAGAATTCATTTATAGAATGTTTTGGATTGAAATGAAATGTTAGTACATTTAGAGACATAATTGGCTCATGGTTCCTTCTAAGAAAACGAAGCTCTATGAATCTAGTTTCTAGAAAAACTAGAATCAAATAAAATGAAGATTGGGTTATGAAGTTATGCTATTTTTATTACACAAAGGTTAACCTGTCAAAACAGTAGGATCCCATTTTGATAGCAACTTGAGCTAAGCTTTTAAATAACTTAGAGATAGATCTAAGTAATGGTATCTTCTTACAAAATGTAGCCCTATGAGTCTAGTTTCTAAAAAAATTGGAACCAACTAAAATGAAGTTTGGGTGGTGGAGTTATATGATTTTTACTAAGAGAAGGTCTATCTGTAAATTAACAGAATTTGTCATTTTTGTTGGGATTTAAAATGTATGTATGGAATTGGGTTCTTATCATCAAACCAATCATGAAAATTGATATTTGGGTTTAAAAATTCTTTATATAAAACATTCAAGGTGATGAGGGTCATCATTAGTTTAGCCTAGAAGTAGGATTTAAGTCTAAGGGTCCTAGAATCAAGGTTTGGCACCTTCCTTAGCCTGTACATTTTGTGATGAGCTATACAGTCACAAGGAGTTTGTGTTTACCTTCTTAATGGTATGTAGGTCCTCAACAATGGGCTTCCTCATCATCTTCAACCTCGGGTCCATTGCACCACAGTATACTGGTAGCCTTGACCTTGGATTCTGGGCTTTCAATAAATATTCCAATTAGCCCCTATTTTTGGGCAAGGGTTTTACAGGTACAACCCAGGTTTCGGTTTCAGGCTTGCAAAACAGTAGCAATACCATCATAAAAACCTCAGATCTTCCATGCATCATGTTTACATGGTAGATCTGAGATGGTCCATGGCAGCCCCCAGCTGTTCTGGGCTGCCAATGGCTAGATATCCATCAAAATCACAGAGATTCAAAGAGGAACATAGAGAACAACATCACAGCAGGGGTGTAAGTTCAGATTCTATACCTGAACTATGTTGGAGATGGATGCTGGGGCAGGTCTGAGCCAAGGTGAGACCTCCTCTCTCTTCTCCTTCTCTTTTCTCTCTTTTCTTTCTTCTCCTTCCCTCTACGGTTTCAACAGTGCTAAGGGCCCTAAATGAGCCCAAGGAACTCCTATTTATAGCCCAGCCCTTGACTAGGGCCTGTTTGGCTGCTAAGGCCCTTTTTGAAAATACATTTTTGACTGCATTCTCAGTCATTCTGGGCATTTAGGTGGAGTCCACAGTGATCCAAGGGTATGAGGTGGCCCCTCAGACTTTCCCCAACCTATGGGGGGTGCACATGTCCAATATGGGTGGTCCCCACAGATCAAATCATAGAAAAACAGCAATTTCCCACTCTGGGTGATGTCTCTGCTGCATCGCCCAGAGATTTCAGCAAGGCTGATTCTCTGTGGGCTTGCACAGGGGTTTGACCCAGGGTCAGGGCCTTGCACCCACATGCCACTCAAGGTCTTTTGCACTCATTTTTAGGTGTGGGACCCACTTGTATGGAGAGGAGAGAGAATACCTGGAGTTTAGGCAATACATTATGCGATGAGCTATACAATTGCAGGGATCAGCTATCCATCTTCTGACAGGTATGTAGGAAGACATCCTCAGGGTTTCTTCATCAAATTCAATCACTAGAGTGATACTCCACAATGTGCTTGGATGCCATGTCAGGGGTTCCTGTCCTTCAGTCAAGATTCCAATCAGTCAGGGGCAGGGTTTGACATTTCTCCCTACCTTACAAAAATTTCGTCCTCGAAATTTGCTTACCTTGTAGTTCGAAGAGTTGGGGATACTTCTCTTTCATCTCTTCTTCTCGCTCCCACGAAGCCTCTTCTATGGGATTGTTTCTCCATCGAACCCTTATGAAGGGGATCGTGCGATTTCGAAGATTATGCTCTTTTTTGTCCAATATCTCCGTAGGCTATTCTTCGTAAGTCTTGTCCACGTCCAACTGTTCAGGTTCAGTTGAGAGTACATGTGTTGGGTTGTTGATGTATTTTCTTAGCATCGACACATGAAAAACATCGTGGATGCCTAGCAAAGATGGTGGTAATGCCAGTCGGTATGCTACGGGTCCTACCTTATTGAGAATTTTATATGGACCAATGAATCTTGGGCTCAGCTTGCCCTTCTTATTGAAACGTAGCAATCCCTTTATTGGGGATACACGAAGGAATACTTTTTCTCCAACATTAAATTCAATGTCCTTCATTCGGTTATCAGCATAGCTTTTTTGCCTTGATTTCTCTCTAATGACATCCACCTTGTCATAGGTTGCTTCTATCATCTCTGGCCTGAGATATCTCCGTTCACCAACTTTAACCCAGTATAGCGGGGTTCGGCACTTCCGTCCATAGAGAGCTTCAAATGGTGTCATTCCAATGGTGGAGTGGTGGCTATTGTTGTATGCAAATTCCACCAAGGGTATGTGGGCATCCCAACTATCACTCATTTCTAAGACACAGGCTCTGAGCATGTCTTCTAGAGTCTAGATAGTTCTTTTTGACAGTCCGTCCATCTACGGATGAAAAGATATACTAAGTTTAGTTGAGATCCCAATGCCTTTTGTAAACTCCTCCAAAACCTTGAAGTAAATCGAGGATCTCTATCAGATACTATGCTGACAAGCACTCCGTGTAGGCGGACTATGTTTTCTATATACAACTGGGTAAGCTTCTCCATTGAGTAACTTATTTTAATTGGTATGAAGTGGGCTGTCCTTGTCAGTCCGTCTACAATCACCCAAATCGCATTCATGCCCTTCCTGGTGTTGGGTAGATTTGTCACGAAGTCCATAGTAATTCTTTCCCACTTCCATTCAGGTATAGGGAGTGGTTGCAACAATCCATATGATTGGTATCTCTCTGCTTTAATTTGCTGACAGGTGAGGCACTTAGACACGTATATTGCTATGGTCTTTTTCATTCCAATCCACCAGTAGTACTTCTTCAAGTCCCTATACATCTTCGTGATTCCGAGGTGAATTGTATAGGGTGAGTTGTGCGCCTCTTTAAGGATTTGGTCTTGGACATCATAATCATCAGGCACGCAAAATCTGTCTCAAAACTTCAATGCACCATCATGACCCAATGAAAAATCTGGATCCTTATGGACTCCTTGCTGAACTTCCCAAATTATTTTGGCCAACTCGGGGTCCAAAAGTTACTTCACAAGTACTTCTTCTCATATCGACGGCTGTAGATCCATAGCTGCTAATTTTATAGCCGTTCCTTCAATCACGAGTTCCAGATCAAACTTTTGAGCTTCCTCTAACAACTGCTCGCTTATGACAAAGGAAGCGAGGGATGCAGTCTGAGATTTTCTGCTTAACGCATCCGCTACAACATTGGCCTTGCCGGGGTGGTACTGGACCTCACAGTCATAATCCTTTACCAATTCTAGCCATCGTCTCTGTCTCATATTCAGTTCCTTCTGGGTGAAGAAATACTTCAGACTTTTGTGATCGCTGAGGATTTCACTCTTTTCACCGTATATATAATGTCGCCATATTTTCAATGCGAAGACTACAGCTGCCAACTCTAAATCATGAGTGGGGTAATTCTTTTCATGTTCCTTCAGTTGCCGTGAGGCATAAGTGACCACTTTACCCTTCTACATTAAGATGCCACCCAATCCTGTTCTAGATGCGTTAGTGTATACCACCATTGCCCCAGTTCCATCCGAAATGGTTAAAACTGGAGCCGTCACCAACCAATTTCTTAACTCTAGCAAGCTTTTCTCACATGCTTCATTCCATTCAAACTTGGCACCCTTCTTTGTTAGCTTTGTCATGGGTGTTGAGATTCGTGAGAACTTTTCAATAAACCGTTGGTAATATCCGGCTAAGCCTAAGAAACTTCAGATCTAAATGGCACTCTTCAGAGTCTCCCACTCGAGAACCGCTTTCACCTTATCTGGGTCCACTTGAATGCCGTCTTTGGTGAAGATGTGTTCCAAGAATCGGATTTGCTGAAGCCAAAACTCACATTTACTGAACTTGGTATAAAGCTGGTGTTCCCGCAGCCGCTGCAGCATGAAGGTAAGGTGCCGAGCATGCTCTTCTTCACTCTTGGAGTACACCAAAATGTCGTCAATGAATACAATGATGAACTTGTCTAACACGTCATGGAATACTCTATTGATCATGTCCATGAACGCTGCAGGGGCATTGGTTAAACCGAATGATAAAACCAGGAATTTATAATGTTTGTATCGGGTTCTAAATGCCATTTTATGGATTTCACCGCTCTTGATCTTCAATTGATGATATCCGGACCTAAAATCAATCTTGGAGAAAACTCTCGCTCCTTTCAGCTGGTCAAATAGGTCGTCAATGCACGGCAACGGATATCAATTCTTGATGGTCAGCTTATTTAGCTCGTGGTAGTCAATACACAGCCACATGCTACCATCCTTCTTCTTTACGAACAGCATGGGTGCTCCCCAGGGTGATACGCTAGGTCATATAAAGCCTTTCTTCAATAGGTCTTGCAATTGAACCTGCAACTCTCTCAATTTAATAGGTGCCATTCGATATTGTCACACCCCAAACCACCCCCTGGGAGGATTAGGTAGGTAACCTGAATTGTGTAATGGCAATCCGCCAAATCCCATGGATCTAGTAGCAGTTAATACATTCATGGTCCCACAATCATCACTTTACCATAAGTAAGATCACAGTGCTGCAAGTAAACTACAATCATAATAACAAAAGAGAAAGCGTAGCGATACAGGAATGATGATAATATATACATACATATGTTTGTTCTGATACATTCCCCCAAACAACCCACAAACTGAGAAGTAAAGCTGACAAGGACAAAAGCCAAAGAAAATACATACATATATATACAGGGAGAGATAACTCAACCCCAAAAAGAAAAGAAAACTAAAGCTGCACCACAAGTAAGATAGGGATAAACTCCTAACAAAACAAAAAAGAGTCCCCAAGAGAAAAAGCATCAAGTGCACTCCTCAACGGTCTTCATCAATGACCACCGAGAATGCATACATCATCAGTACTACCTCCATCGGGGTCCACACCAATATCATCATAACAACCAGGACTCTACTCCTCGGACTGAACCTCCATGCCACAGCGGCATCCACCTGCAGAATCATCTAAAGAAAAACATGCATAACAGAGTGTGAGCCCCACTGAGCTCATGAGTGAAACATATCATCTTGCATGCATGTGCAACCACAATCCACATGATCCTACATGATATGTAAGTCCAGATTAGTTATTAGCCACCTAACAATACAACTAAGTTAGGTTAGTGCTACTACAATCCCCAATACATGTATCGCCAGTGCGGGCTTGGTTACCCCTTCCCGTAATACACCCATTGAGTTGTTGGAGAAGATCAGCCGGCTCCAACATCTCCCTACCCAGGTCAGCCCAACTGATCCTCTGGATTAACTCCTGTGAGGTAACCGACTCAATATCAAATCACCCGAACCGGTGCATAATCATCATATGTGGCATTCCACCAAAAAAAATTCACCTTTCGGTGCTTCCCAAGCTTTTAGCCCGAGGCTTCTCGGCAAATCTTCCCTGGGGCATCCCAGCTATGCTGAGGCTTCCGGGCATAAACGCCTCTAGGGTTTTATGATAGTCCTCATAGTTATCCAACACCTGAACCCTTGTTGGCAAGGGTGCGTAGCACGGGTGATGAAACTCTAGGCCCATGTCTATATGGCATCGTATGAGTCGGGCGGTGTCAACCATATCCTATACTACGGGCTACCACCGGCCTCATTTCCAAGCTGACTACGGCATCTAGTCTAACATTCACAATCATCAGATAAGAATCACAATGTTGATCAACAGACAATTAATGTGTAATATTTTGAGAAATTGAACAGAATTCAAATAACACAACATTTATAAATTTAGAATTTTAATTCCTGGCATAGTAATGTAGTTACACATACATATATGATAATACTTCACTCACCTGGGTCTGGTTCGAAGAACTCAGTTGCAACTTCAGTTCTGGCTGCAGTCTGGCTGTAGGCCTCGAGCGCGGGATCAAATCCTAGATATAAATAAAAAATTATCATTTTAATATTCCAATCTACTTTTGGAGGGACTAGGGTTGATCTAAGCTCACTGGGTTGACCCGGTGTACAATTGGTCTTCACTTGGAATTCTCAGGATCTTGCACTAGGCCGTAGGCCTATGTCCCCGTGCATCATCCAAAGATGGTGGCCTAGGGAAAAATGGTCATTTACAGTACTAGTGCCTGACCCTAGGTTACATTAGGCTTACAGTGTTATCCCCAGCTTAACAGTACTGTAGGACCAAACATAGGCAGGGTTCCAAGTCCTACGGGGCCCACTTAGGTTCCCAAGCATTTATTCCTATGAACAGATATGGGAAAGGGCATTTAGGTCATTTTCCACCTTCCCTCATAGTTATATGGCCAATGGGTGAGGTCCCCCAAGTCAGAACAACAAAACTTTCAAATTCCATTCACTGGGCGATGTCTTTGGGCATTGTCTGCATCGCCCAGTGCATCGCCCAGAGATTCCAACAACGAGATCTGGCTGAGTTCCCAAGGTTGCTGGCCATGGGTAGTGACCAAACCTTCTCCCCATGCATGTCAGGGTATTAGGTACCCCCTGGGGTGATCTTCACTCTGGTCCAAGTGGATTTTCAACTGGGCCTACCACTTGGTTGCCAGAGGCTGCCTAGACAGCCCAGTGAATAGTAACCATGATTTTTCCAACATCCCAGACTTGGTTTCAGCCACATGCAAGGCTGATCATAGGTGAAATACACTGATTCAAGTCTGCCCTCACATAGGGTTTGGTCCTATGCAGTCAGGGCAAGGATTCAGGGCTCCAACAGTCTATTTTTAGTGCAACTGGGCAGTGCAGCCATGTACAGCCAGGTTTCGGTTCCCAAACAAGTAAAATAGACCTGTAAAATTACATAAAATTTCCAGATCTTCCATGCATCATGCTTATATGGCAGATCTGGGACAGCCCATGGCAGTTCCTGTTAGGGAAATGAAAATGGTCCTATACACTCCTAGTCATCTTCATGATGACATATATGTTTTGATGATAACAAATAAGACCATCCTTGGACTAATGCTTGTGTTTAAGTTGTTCAGTTTTAAAGCATAGCACCAAGTGAGGGGGAGCGTATACAAATGCACAAGAGCATACAAGAAGAACATTGCTCAAAGACTTTTCAAGACCTGGAAGTTATAACTTGAAGACTAAAGGCATTAAGCACTTTGAAGATTGAAGACTTGAAGACTATGTATTTAAACATGTGTAATAATTAAGTCACAATTGATGTAATGCACACACACACACGCATTCATTCATTTAAAATGTCCTTAGGTGGCAAATTGACCCCTTAGACATTTGACTTTTTGGGATTGAGACCCCCAGACCAAACCCTTATTGGTATTGGACTAATTTCCACTGAAATTGCCCAATCCGGCATACCGGTTCCTAATCTGGCATACCGGATTAATGGGAATCTCAGGAAATTGGTCACAGTGGCTCACTTAAGTAAGCTGGATAAGGATCTAGCATACTAGATCCTACCCTGCCTGCACATTGCCCTGATTCGGTATACCGGATGACTATCCAGCATACCAGATCAGTGTAATATTGAGCTTAATTTGACAGCTACTCTTGTATTTGAAATGAAAATTAGGTGATCCGGCATACCGGATTCCCATCCAGCATACTGGATTATATATGGTTTATGGAATCCGATCCTTACTTAGATTCCTAATTAATTCAAGCCTCTTAGACTATAAATACCCACTTGTTTTAGGCTCTAATCACTACCATTAATCACATTCAAGAGCCTCCAAAGACAAGTCTATCTCAAGTGAGAATTCAAGTACCAATCCAAGGCATTCAATCTCACTTAGCTCCCTTCATTCATACTTGCACTCAAGCTTCATAGTTTGAAAGGTAGCAAAGCTTCACTAAGGTTGAGGTAATTTTAATCTTAGTTTTTATTTACATTTTATATGTTCTTTTGAGTCCTCTTGCTTGGAATCAAGAGTAGGACGAGTCCTCTTGCTCAATAATCAAGATTAGTTGTTGTTGAGTTCTCTTGCTCATTTCTTAAGAGTTGTACGAGTCCTCTTGCTCTTACTCAAGATTTGACATAGTGAAATACTCTCTAAGGTGAGAGGAGTGGATGTAGGCAAGCTTGGCTGAACCACTATAAATCTTTTGTGTCACTTCTATTTATTGCTTGTCTTAACTTGGTAATTAATTTTTTATTCCTTATTATTTTAGCATATTTTGTTATCTTCACCTATTCACCCCCCCTTTAGGTGAATTCACATTTGGTATTAGAGCGGGAGCTCAAGATCGTGATTATTTTTAATCCAACAAAGAGTTTTAAGACTATGGGATCCTTTGTCAATCGCAAGGTTGAAGGACATAACATTACCCAACCTGCCTTCTTTGAAGGTGAAGGATTCTCCTATTGGAAGAATCGCTTCCAGAACTTCGTGTGCGCCAATCATATTGATGCATGGGAAGTCATTAAGAATGGACCAAACTCTATAGACAAACCCAAGGAAGAGTGGACCCCAGCTGAAAAAGCAGAGGTTCAACTCCATTTTGATTTCAACAGGTTAAAAGCATGTTCAATTACATTTCACAACTTGAAATGACACAAGTTAAATAATTTCTTCTTATCAGCAGGTGCTTGATTGCTGTTCTCTCACCCTTTCAGATGGTAATGAACATTCCGATATGGTCTCAAGAAGCCCCGTTGGTTGGCAAATCGAGCATCAACAAGGTAGTATTTACCCGGAGGTACCACTATCTTTCCTGCTCCTTGCCTATGAAGTGCATCATCTAATATTCGTGAATCAGATGCCGATCCTTCCTAACCAGTAAGTATGTAAGTAAATTTTGAGTTGAAGTCACATGCAGCTAAGATATTTTGTGATATATTTCCCTTCCTATCCGAAATCTCTTATGTTCGTTAACCAGTACCCACACATGGATATGCGAACCATCTATAACTCCAATGCAATCCTTAAAGTAAGAATAGAAACTTCTATGGTTACCTGCTATTCGCTGATGCGTTGTTGTACTTGGAGGCTTCAATAATATCAAGTACAATTACAATATTGACCCAATACAAGATTAAAATACCTACTTATAGTCTCACCAGAATGTCCAAAATCATGAAAATTTTTTTGATTCTTCAAATGGTGGCCGATTGTTTGTAAAACATGACTAACTATTCCTCTACTTGCACTGATCTACTATCATGAAGAAGGCCCCCTTTCTTGCACCAATTTACATAAACTAAAAAAGGACCTCCTGCTCATTCTTATGAGGCTTTGAGATGTCTTGTTGGACACACCAATAATGCTCTCAGTCTCTTGAATTCCATGTAGAGAGTCACCACGGTATGACTCTTTAGTGAGAAACAATTTACTATAGTGCTCCGCTCCAATAGCAGCAGTAGCAGCCCCTAGTATAATTGCTTTTTTGCGCTTCTTATAACCCTCATCGTGTTTGTCATCGATATCCATTTATATGTTGATCTACAATTCAAAACATAAGGTAGAACCTCAAAGTGCTGGACAGAGTCCACCACTGAGGCATGTCATTTAAGGTTAGAAGTCAAGGGAGATTTCTAACCTAGAGACCTAAAACCAAGAACTTACTTTGCTCTACCAAGATAAGAGATTAGGAATTGGGTTTTTGGGGAAGGGGGGGGGGAGGGACAGGTAGTGTCAGACACAATCTCCTTGAAGAAAGCATAGGTATTTTGGCCTATCTCAACCAAGAACTTACTTTGCTCTACAACAATCTTTTTTTTATTGCCATTGGAACTGAACATTACTCAGTTTAGGCATTGTATAACAAGGTTTATATTATATTCAATACACACCACCAAAGCTAGTACCACTAAAGAAAAAATAAATAAATAAATAAACCAAACCTAATTGCTCCACAAGACATTTTTCTTTTCCTATCACATGGGATTTTGATGCTTAACTATTTTGGTTGGGCCATGCCTCTTGTTTTTTTGGGTGACAACTAAAGATTTTATAGCAAAAATGGGATCAATATAGGACTTACAAAACAATAGCAACAAGAGGTACATAAAAATATTATTGTGCATCACAAACTTCTATTATTTCATATATAATCAGCAGATCTTATGCAGTTAAGTTATTCTCCCAGCAATAAAAATAAGAGGAATTAGCAAACAAATAGATCAAATTCTGTTCAAACAAAAGAAAAAACCTGGATAGAAAGCAATAACAATTTTATAAGCCAACAAAAAATAATGCAAAGCAAGTCAGCTGAAGACTTTACTAACACTAAATCCATACTACCTAACCAATAGAGAGTAGATGTAGGCCATAACATATTATCAAGGCCCAAGTTTTGGCCCATGCTAGTAATTGGCTTCAATGTAGCCTCATGTATTTTGGGATAGATTCAGTCATGATTCAATTGAATGTTGTTGAATTTTAGATTTTAGCCAAGTCCATTCCATCATTAACATCTGATGAAAGTTAATGGATCAGGGCCCAATCAGGCCTATTTTAGAGTTCTTTAAGGAGAACAATCCCTAAAACAGTTTTGTCTTGTTTAGTCGAGGCCCATTCAGGCCCACCCTAAATTTTGTTATAGGTCTAGTCTCTAAATCGTTTCTTTTTAACCAAGGCCTAGTCCGGCCCATTAAAAATTTGTTTTAGTTTTCTTCTTTTGTCATTTCCTTTATGCTTGGCTTTCCAAAATCATTCTCAATAAAACTAAAAACATTTTATTTTCAAAATTATTTTCTTTCTATGGCCAATTAGTGAATGGTTGGGATCCTTTATGATCTTTAACCCAAACTATATGGCTTATATCGATGTTGGCCTTTGGACACTTCTTAATAAATTAGGTTTCGAGTTGGCTCATTAGCCTTGGAGATTTCGACCTCCCAATCATCCTAGACTTAAAGCAAGTCGATCAATAGCACACACATCAACCTCTAGGTTTCCAATCAAGTCTATTGGTAATACTTGATCGGGTTCAAGAACGAACCTAGTTGGGTCCTTTTTATCAAAGCAATCTCCTTTCTTTTAAAAAGGAATATCAAGTCGTCTAGTGTCGGCCTAAGTTCGAGCCCAATCGTTTTAAGAGTCGAGTCATTATCTGAGTGTTGTGTCAGGAAATCGTTCAGTGGTCCTTCGAGTGCCGTCACCTGCAAAAGGACCAAGGGATGACAAAGGAGAACTAGTGTGGTTCCGGCCTAGGACTCTCCGATGCCTAATTTAGATCTCTCTGAGCAAATAGATGATTAGTAGAATTCAAGATGGATGAGGGGGTAGAGTACCTTCCCTTTTATAGTAGAGCGTGGCGGTGTGGAGAGTCCCAGTTTGATGGCGAGTGATCCACGTAGCGGATAGAGACCCTGAGTAGCAGGGCTCTTCCTTGGTTGGCCATCTCCCCGCAGGAGGGAGTGTCCTGGCGGTGTTGGGATCCTTGATGGATAGACACCCTCGTGTGGTGATAGCACCTTTGGTGTTTGAGTCTGTCTGGGCAACAAGACTTCTAGGCGATGGCCTAGAGTCCTAATGATGATGCATGTCTTGTTGGTGGCAGTGATGGCTTGGTCGTGGATATTCTAGGCCATGCCAGAGGAGGCCACGCCTGTGAGGATGCCATGCCCGTGGTGAGGCCGCTCCAGTGGTGGAGGTCGAGCCCGTGGAGAGGCCGCTCCCATAGTGGAGGTCGCGCCCGTGGAGAGGCCGCTCCCGTGGTGGAGGTCGCACCCGTGGAGTGGAGGCCGTGTCTGGGAAGTCACGTCTAAGGAGGCCACGTCCAAGGAGGCCACACCCATGGAGGCCGACTTTCCCATTGGACCAGGGACACATGGTAGATTCTGATTGGACCGTGTAATCTTGGATGTATCATTTGCTCCCCACTCTCTTGGAACGAAGTGTTCAAGAGAGTAATGCTTTCATGTAGTGAGGAGTTTTTCACGAATAAGCTTCTCTTGAGGGGCTTGCCTATAAATCTTCTAGTGAGGTGGGAGAGGTTGTAGGTTCAAACCTCTCCTCCTACACTTTTTTTTTTTATATAGATCTCCTCCCTTCTCTCTTCTTTTTCACTTTTCACTTCTTACTTTTTCTCACCATCTCTCTCTCACTTTTTTTCTTCGACTTTTTGAAATCTTGTCTCTTCCTTGTACTTGTTTGACCTTTGTCTTTTTGGTGCCCATCATGTGTTTGTTTTTAAGCAACATATAGTAGTGTGACCTTTTTGTTGAATTTTTCTCTTTTGGTCCTTGGCCTTGGTGCATGCATAGTGTTTGCTTAGTGCCTTGCTTGGTGCTTGCTTGTGGTCATGCCCATCGTGTGATTGTGCTTCTTCATTCAAGGTTTCGCCCCGTCCAAGTCTGAACTTACCCAACTCGGTTCGGGTTTGGGTCGTGCCCGAGGCCGCGCCCTTCTCTACATGAGAGGCCGCACCCATCAATGCCGGTATGAGAGGTCACACCCGTGACACCAGAGGCCGCGCCCGAGGCTGTGCTAGAGGTCGCACCCATGACACCAGGCCGCTCTCGAGGTTGTGTTAGGGGTCTTTTCCTTTTCCTTGAATCTATCTTCCATGGTCTTCGCCTTATTGACCATCTGAGCATAATCCCAGATGTCCATAATTGACAATACTAACCTGATCTCGGGTTTGAGTCCCTTCTCAAACTTCTTCGTCTTACTAACTTCCCCTTTCAAGTGTTTCGGAGCAAAATGGAACAGATCTTCAAAACATTGTTGATAATCAAGCACTGACTTGGTTCCTTGTACCAGTGCAGAGAATTCAGCTTCCTTCCTGTCCCTAAAGCTCTCTAGGAAGTAGTTCTTAAAGAAAACCTCTTTAAATTGCTCCCACATGGGGTTCAGATGAGTGGCTTCCAAATTTGGCTTATTGGCCTTCCAACAAGCTTCAGCCTCATTCTGTAGCTGATAACCCACACATATCAGCTTTTGCGCATCTGTGCACTCGAGCACATCAAATGCCTTCTCTAATGCGCTAATCCACCGCTCCGGCTACATCGCCTCGGAGTTCAATTTGGAAAACACGGGTGGTTAGAGTTTCTTGAATCTCTCCATCACCTTACCAATAGAGTTTTTTGCCATGTGTTGAGGCACAGGTGGTGGAAAAAGTACGGGCCGGTTGGGTGGTGGAGGTGGTGTTGCATGCTCATGCATCATGGTTGCAAACTACGTAGACTTCTGACCCAGCAATTCTTATTGTTGCTGCATGGTTCGCATCATAGTGGTCATGAACGCAGTTACCTCGCCGGCTGCCATACCTGATTGAGGTGCCGCAGTAGTGGCTTGTGCAGCCACTAGTGCCTCTGACGAAGCAGGCGATGCTTCAAAATTTTGAGCCTCAGTTCCATTCGGCAGTTTAACCTCTGGTATAACACAAGGGCGTTTTCCTTTACGACCACCTCGAGAACTTCTTGTGTTGACCATGGTTGTTTTTCTGAAAAGAGCAACACACTCAATAATCCAACACTTCCTTTTGAGGTCAACAAAATAATTCCTAGTTATGACATGTACCTACCTTTTTTTTTTTTTTGATAGGTACGGAGGGATGTAGGATGTGAACCAGGAGACTTGAACTCAAGACCTCCTGGTAGCAATGGGCCTTTACGCACCACTAGCTACCAAGTGCACTAGGCACTTGACCACATGACATGTACCTACCCATTCCAACGTTCCAGTGAAATTTTGTTGTCATACCGGGAAAGTGGATTATTATCTTTATATTCATTATTGCATGTATATATATTTTCTTTGAAGTGTTTCTCTTATTTGTGTTCTTATTATTTAAGTATTTTATGCGATGGCAAACTATGCATGACACTATATGATGGATTTTAAATTTTTAACCAAAAATCTTTTAAATATTACGTAAGTCTAACAGGCAAGTCTCTGTAACTGCCAATTGGTGATAATGTTCTGCACGTATAGGTAGGCTATATCACCTCTAACCTCGTCAGCTAGGGATAAGTAAATGGTTCGATCTACAGGTTCGCTGGCGTCCGCAAGAGCTAAGTAGATTACTAGTTGGTTCTCAGCACGGGCTTGTACCACTCGTATCCTGGTCAGTCTCCTCCTCAGTTGCCTAATATATAGCATGCTGTCAGGGTCTCCAGGCTTGGATGGGGTAGTATGGTCCTGTCATGAAAAAGGTTCTAAGCATCAAGTCACTATAAATACTTAATTAAAAGAATTAAGTACATGGCTGTAGGTATAACTAATGAGCAAGAGAAAATAAATGGGTTGGCTCGAGGCATCTTAGCATCTAGGGTTTCAACTTGACTGGACAACTTATTGAACCCTATTCTTGATTAGCCTAGGCTATGGGTAGGGTAAGATCTACGTTCCCTAACCTCATAGATACGTATTACAACGTACCTAAATATCTAGGTTCAGTTTTGCATAGCATCAAACCACTCGATTCGTACACGCACAGTATTAAGCACATAATATTAAATATCCATGCACACACTAATTTCATATAGGCATAGGCATATTTATCTATCAATATTTATTCACATACAAAAAGAAAATTCTTAAATCCCCAAGCATTGGCTATACTTCCCTAGATAGATTAGTAGGTAATAATTGGATTCATTTAATTAATAAAATTAAATGATTAATTATAAATTTGTTTTTTTTATTCCCTTAGATTAAGATTTTATAAAATTCATGTTTTTATGTTATTTGAGTATTTTTGGCAAAATACATAAGTTCCATAAGCTGTTATGCAAAATTAGCAGCAAATTAATCTCTGGGTGATGTCTCTGGGCGTTAGATGCATCGCCCAGTGCTATCGCCCAGAGAATCGGGGCTCAAATATAACAGTCCAAGAGGGCCCCATTTCTTTCCATTTCTTTTCTAAACTGTTCTAAACACCTAGGGCAGAGCTTTGGAGGTTAATGTGACCTTTTCCACACCAAATCCTTCCACTTTCACGGGTCCCTCGCGATTCTACGCAAACCTAGGTAAGATTCTTTACTCTTTTTCCTTACAATAGGTCATTTCCTTTGTTTTTCTTGTTTTGGCTAGGGTTTTTATCAATTTCCTTTGCCCTAACCACTTCGTTTCTTTCTCTTTTTTTTTTGCAGCCTAATGTCTACTAATCACCAAACGGCAATGAAATCTGTAGCACGCAAGAGGCTACGGTCCAAGAGTGAGCATTCTTCTTCTTCTTTAGTGCTACCTACTTCTCGTAGGAATGATTCATCATCAGAGGAGCCGGAGTTCGATCAGTTTCTATTCTCTAGGTACGAGCATGCTAAGGATTGGGACAAGTTTAGGTCCCTAATGATTGTAAACGGTCAGGTAGTACAGGTGGATGACTTCCATCAGTACAATTTGTTCACTAGGTTCAACATCCTAGGTTGGGCCTCTATGCTATCACCTACAGAACCATTTTATCCTAACTTGGTTCGATACTTTTATTGTAACCTAGTGCCATCTGGGGCACGGGAGTTTGGATTGGAGAGCAGGGTCAAGGGGGGTAAACATTAGACTAACCACTGCCACCTTAGCAGGGATACTAGGGCTACCAGATACTGGTGAGAGATGTTACTATAAGCCCAGGGTCGGCATTTCTGATATGTTCTCTTTGGAGACCAGGAGGAGAGTCTTCAAAACTTTGACTGGTCCTGAGAGTACTCCTAAATTTGAGGCTTCCTATAAGCCCAGTGCTCATGTCATTAGTAGATGTGCCTCATATAACATCTACCAGAAGGGCAGAAACAGAGGCAGTATTTCTATGCTGAGAGCCTACATTACCTATTGCCTACTTGGAGCGGGCAAGGGGGGTCCAGTTATAAACCTCCCATATCTGTTACTTCAGGATATGTTATACCATGCCCAGAACCCTTCAGATGGGAACCTTCCATATGGGAAGTTCCTTACTTTGGTTTTTAGACACTTCAAGGTTCCTTTGGGCAGTGAGTATATGGAGAGAGACAGGTCTAGGCCCATCAACAAGACCTCGATCTTGAAGATGAAGGTACCAGGGGAGCCAGGGAGTGATCCTGAGGAGGGTGAGCAGATGGAGATGCAGGGAGATGAGCAGCAGGGAGATGAGGAGCTGGGAGAGAGAGATGTAAGGTGATGAGCATGGAGAGGAGGGCAACCTAGAGGGGGTTGGTACATAGTTCATGAATTTGCCCCCATACGCAGCGACAGGTGCCACTAGCTCGTAGGTGTCAGAGCCATCTGAGTGGTCACAAGTGATGTCTCAGTTCCAGGGCCTCAGCACTCAGCTCACTGATATGGCGACCAAGATGGATCAGGGCTTCTCATCTCTAGAGAGTAGAGTGGGATCTATGGAGCAGCATCTAGACTTCTGGGATACCTTCTACCGTGTTGACTCACGCTAGTCACAGCCTCCATCGAGTGACCTACCATCGACAGAGTAGTACTCCAGACAGTTCCTACATGTTTAGCCTATCTTGACATTATGTAGTTCTGATTTTTATCTCACTTTTTTTTTTTTTATAGTTTATGTATTTTCTTTTGGGTGTGGTGTATATATACTTTTTTTTAGCTTATGTAAACTTGAAGGTAGTACCTTCAGTCAACTTCTTGTAGTGGCTCGGCCACAGTTATCTTTAACTTAATGTCATTATGCATCTTGTCTTTTAATTACTTCTACCTCCCCTGTAGCTTTTACTTTATTAGATGTTTTAATTTTAGTAGCTTAATATTCCTATTCTGCATCCCGTGAATGTAAGAAGAGCCTCACGCTCTGATATCAAGCTCTATCACACCCCAAACCACCCCCTGGGAGGATTAGGTAGGTGACCCGAATTGCATAACGGTAATCCACCAAACCCCACGGATCTAGAAGTAGTTAATACATTCACGGTCCCACATTCATCACATTACTTCAAGCAAGATCAGAGTGCTACAGATAAACTACAATTATAATAACAAAAGAGAAAGCGTAGCGATATGGGAATGATGGTGATATATATATGTATACATAAGTTCTGAAGCATTTCCTAGTACAACCCATAACTGAAAGTAAGACTGGCATATACATAAGCAAAAGGAAAATACATATATATATACAGGGTGAGATAACTCAACCCCAAAAAGAAAAGAAAAGACTACACTAGAAAAGAAACGGGGATAAACTCTTATCAAAAGCAAAAAGGAGTCCCCAAGATAAAAAGGATCAGAAGCGCCCCCTCACTGGTCTTCATCAATAACCACTGAGAACGCTCGCATCATCAGTACGACCTTCGTCGGGGTCCACACCAATATCATCATAATAACTAGGGCTCTCCTCCTCGTAATGAGCCGCCATGCCACAGCGGCATCCACCTACAGAATCATCTAGAAGAAAAACATATATAACAGACTGTGAGCCCCACCGAGCTTGTGAGCAAAACACATCATCATGCATGCACATGCAACCACATTCCACATGATCCTAGATGATATGCAAGTCTAGATTATTTATTAGCCACCTAATAATACAACCAAGTCTGGTTAGTGCTAATATAATCCCCAATACATATATCCCTAGTGTGGGCTTGGTTACCCTTTCCCGCGATACACCCATTGAGTTGTCGGAGAGAACCAGTTGGCTCCAGCATCTCCCTGCCCAAGTCAGCCCGACCGACCCTCTAAATTAAACATGTGAGGTAACCGACTCAATATCATTTCACCTTACTGGTCCATAACCTTTGTTTGGCATATAGCCATAATTCACCTTTCGGTGCTTCCCAAGCTTGTAGCCCGAGGCTTCCTGATAAAATTTGCCCTGGGGAATCCCAGCTGTGCTAAGGCTTCCTAGTGTAAATGCTCGAGGTTTTACGGTAGTCCTCACAGTTATCCAACACCTTCACCCCTGTTGGCAAGGGTGCATAGCACGGGTGATGAAACTCTAGCCCCATGTCTATATGGCATCGTATGAGTCGAGCAGTGTCAACCGTATCCCATACTACGGGCAACCACCGACCACATTTCTAAGCCAACTACGGCATCTACTCTAACAATCACATTCATCATGATATATTCAAGCAGCGTTGATCAATAGTCACACGATGTGTAATAATTGAGAAATTTTAATTGAATAAGTAACCCAGCATTATATTTAAAAGAATTTAAATTGCTAGCATAATTAATATTGTGACACATACATACACGATAACATTTTACTCACCTGGGTCTGGTTCTAGAAATTCAGTTGTAGTTTCAGCTTCGACTGCAGTCTGGCTGTAGCCCTTGAGTGCGGGATCAAATCCTAGATATAAATAAAAAATGTGTCATTTAATATTTCAAACTATTTTTGGATGTCCTAGGGTTGATCTAAGCTCACTGGGTTGACTCGGTGTACAGTTGGTCATCACTTGGAATTCTCTGGGCCTTAGGCCTATGTCCCGGTGCATCATCCAGAGTTTCTGGACTAGGGGCAGATTGGTCATTTTCTATAGTGGTACATGCTTCTAGGTCATTTTAGTCTCACAGTATAGTCCCCAACTTAACGGTGCTGCAGGACCACCACAAACAGGGTTTCCAAGTCCTCCAGGGCCTACTTGGGTTCCCAAGGTGTTCATTTATGTGGACAGATGTGGGGAGGGGCATTTTAGTCATTTTCCACCTCCCTACACAGTTCCATGGCCTATGGGTGAAGTTCCCCAGGTCAGATCAGCTTCACAATGAAATTCCATTCACTGGACGATGTCTCTGGGTGATGTCTGCATCGCCCAGTGCATCGTCCAGAGATTGTAAAATCGGAATTAGGCTGAGATTCCAAGGTTTTGAACTATGGGCAGTGCATGGATCCTCTCCCCATGCATGTTAGGTCATCTTGGACCCCTAGGGGCATACTTTACATTGGTCCCTGTGGATTTTCACTTGGGCCTACCACTTGGCTGCCAGGAGTTGCCCAGACAACCCAATAAATAGTAACCCAGCATAGCTTTGGTTGCAAATCAGAGTTTTGACTGCATGCAAGGCTGGATTTAGGTGTAAAATAGTAATCCAAGGCTGCTACCACCTAGGGTTAGGTCTCATGCAGCTAGGACATACAATCTAGACCACAAACAGCCTATCCTTAGTGTCACAAGACAGTGCATCCAGGTACAGCCCAGGTTTCGATTTCAGGCTTGCAAAACAATAGCAATATCATCATAAAAACCTCAGATCTTCCATGCATCGTGTTTGCATGGTAGATCTGAGATGGTCCATGGTAGCTCCCAGTTGTTCAAGGCTGCCAATGGCCAGATATCCATCAAAATCACAGAGATTCAAAGAGGAAAATAGAGAACAGCACAGCAGGGGAGTAAGTTTAGATTCTATACCTGAACTGCATTGGAGATGGATGCTGGAGCAGGTACGAGCCAAGGTGAGACCTCTCTCTTCTCCTTCTCTTTTCTCTCTTTTCTTTCTTCTCCTTACCTCTATGGTTTCAACAGTGCTAAGGGCTCTAAATGAGCCCAAGGTACTCCTATTTATAGCCCAACCCTTGACTAAGGCCTCTTTGGCTGCTAAGGCCCTTTTTGAAAATGCATTTTTGACTGCATTCTCAGTCATTCTGGCATTTAGGTGGGGTCCACAGTAATCCAAGGGTATGAGGAGGGCCCTCAGACTTTCCTCAACCTATGGGGGGGTGCCCATGTCCAATATGGGTGGTCCCCACAGATCAAATCATAGATAAACAGTAATTTCCCACTCTGGGCGATGTCTCTGGGTGATGTCTGCATCGCCCAGTACATCGGCCAAAGATTTCAGCAACGCTGATTCTCTGTGGGCTTGCACAGGGAGTTGACCCAGGGTCAGGGCCTTGCACCCACACGCTACTTAGGGTCATTTGTACTAATTTTTAGGTGTGGGACCCACATGTATGGAGAGGAGAGAGAATGCCTGGTGTTCAGCCAATACATTATGCAGTGAGCTGTACAATTGCAGGGATCAGCTATCCATCTTCTGACAGGTATGTAGGAAGACATCCTCAGGGTTTCTTCATCAAATTCAACCACTAGATTGATACTCCATAGTGTGCTTGGATGCCATGTTAGGGGTTCCTGTCCTTCAGTCAAGATTCCAGTCAGTCAGGGGCAGGGTTTGACATACGTATTTCAATATATGGTTAGTTCCGGTCCAAACCAGACCAGGTGGGTCATTTGGGCATTTTGGGAGGGCAATTTTATACTTTTTTAGGTTACAGCTTTTCTATAAAGTGTCCTTACCTCTTATGAGAGGTGTGGAGGAGATGTTGAGGGTCGAGACCTTCGAATCGATATGTATTTTGACTTTTGTTCAGTTCCAATCTGAACTTGACCGGATGGGCCGTTTGGGGTTATTAGGGGATATTTCTGAACTTTTTTGGGTTTGGGCTTTTCTAAAAAGTTTCCTTATCTTTTATGCGGCGTGTGGATGAGATGTTGAGGGTTGAGACCTTCGAATCGATACATATTTTGACATATGTTCAGTTTTAGTCTAAACCAAACTGGGTGGGTCGTTTGAGATTTTTGGGGGGCATTTCTATACTTTTTAGGGTTTGGGATTTTCTATAAAGTATCCTTATCTCTTATGATAGCTGTGGATGAGAAGTGGAGCGTCGAGACCTTAGCATCGCTACGTAATTCAACGTTTGTTTAGTTCCGATCCTAACCAGATCGGGTGGGTTGTTAGGGGTTATTGGGGAGTTCTGAACCTTTTTGGGTTTGGGCTTTTCTAAAAAGTGTCCTTATCTCTTATTAGACGTGTGGATGAGATGTTGAGGGCCAACTCTTTCGAATCCATACGTATTTTGACATATTTTCATTTTCGGTCCGAACCAGACCGGGTGGGTCATTTGGGGTTATTGGGGGGCATTTCTATACTTTTTTGGGTTACCTCTTTTTCTATGAATTGTCCTTACCTCTTATGAGAGGTGTGGATGAGATGTCAAGGGTCAAGACCTTTGAATCGATACATATTTTGATATATGTTCAGTTCCGATCTGAACCAGACCGGGTGGGTCATTTGGAGTTATTTGGGTGTATTTCTATACTTTTTTTGGGTTAGGGCTTTTCTATAAAGTGTCCTTATCTCTTATTAGACGTGTGGATCAGATGATGAGGGTTGAGACCTTCGAATCATTACGAATTTTGACATATATTCAGTTCTGATCCGAACCAGATTGGGTGGGTTGTTTGGGTTTCTTATGGGTCATTTCTATACTTTTTTGGGTTATAACTTTTCTATAAAGTGTCCTTACCTCTTATGAGAGGTGTGGATGAGATGTTGAGGGTCGAGACCTTCAAATCGATACGTATTTTGACATATGTTCAGTTTCAATCCGAACTAGACCGGGTGGGTCATTTTGGGCTATTCAAGGGCATTTCTGTAGTTTTTTTGGGTTAGGGCTTTTCTTTAAAGTTCCCTTATCTCTTATGAGAGGTGCGGTTGAGATGTGGAGGGTCGAGACCTTTAAATTAATAAGTAATTCAACGTATGTTCAGTTCTGGTCTGAACCAGACCGGATGGGTCGTTTGGGGTTATTGGGGGGTATTTCTGAACTTTTTTGGGTTTGGGCTTTCCGAAAAAGTGTCCTTATCTCTTATGGTACATGTGTATGAGATGTTGAGGGTCGAGACCTTCGTATCGATACATATTTTGACATATGTTCAGTTTCGGTCTGAACCAGACCGGGCGGGTTGTTTGTGTTTATTGGGGGGCATTTCTGTACTTTTATTGGGTTAGGGCTTTTCTATATTATGTCCTTAGCCCTTATAAGATGTGTGGTTGAGATGTTGAGGGTTGGGACCTTCGAATCGATATGTACTTCGCCATATGTTCAGTTTTGGTGCCAACTAGATCGGGAGGATCGTTTTGGGTTATTGGTGGCATTTTGGTACTTTTTTTGGGTTAGGGGTTTTCTATATAGTGTCCTTATCTCTTATGAGACATGTGGATGAGATGTTGAGGGTCGAGACTTTAGAATCTATACGTATTTCGACGCATTTTCATTTTCGATCCGAACGAGACTGGGTGGGTCATTTGGGGTTATTGGGGGGCATTTCTTTACTTTTTTGGTTTAGAGCTTTTCTATAAAGTCTCCTTATCTCTTATGAGATGTGTGGATAAGATGTTGATGGTCAAGACCTTCTTATAGATACGTATTTCAACATATGTTCAGTTCTGGTCCGAACCAGACCGGGTGGGTTGTTTGGGCATTTTGGGAGGGCATTTTTGTACTTTTTTAGGTTACAGCTTTTCTATAAATTGTCCTTATCTCTTATGAGAGGTGTGGATGAGATGCTGAGGGTCGAGACCTTCGAATCGATATGTATTTTAACTTATGTTCAATTCTGATCCGAACCTGATTGGATGGGTCGTCTGGGGTTATTAGGGGATATTTCTGAACTTTTTTAGGTTTGGGCTTTTCTACAAAGTGTCCTTATCTTTTATGAAATGTGTGGATGAGATGTTGAGGGTTGAGACCTTCGAATCGATACATATTTCAATATAAGTTCTGTTTCGGTCTGAACCAAACCGGGTGGATCGTTTGGGCTTTTTGGGGGGCATTGCTATACTTTTTTGGGTTAGGGCTTTCCTATAAAGTATCCTTATCTCTTATAAGAGGTGTGGATGAAAAGTGGAGTGCCGAGACCTTAGAATTGCTACGTAATTCAACATTTGTTCAGTTCCGGTCCTAACCAGATCGGATTGGTTGTTAGGGGTTATTGGAGCGTTCTGAACTTTTTTGGGTTTGGGCTTTTCTAAAAAGTTTCCTTATCTCTTATTAGACATGTGGATGAGATGTTGAGGGTCAAAACTTTCGAATCCATACGTATTTTGACATATTTTCATTTTCATTCCGAACAAGATCGGGTGGGTCGTTTGGGGTTATTGGGGGCATTTCGTTACTTTTTTGGATTAGCGCTTTTCTATAAAGTGTCATTATCTCTTATGAGACGTGTGGATGAGATGTTGATGGTTGAGACCTTCCTATAGATACGTATTTCGACATATGTTTAGTTCTAGTCCAAACTAGACCAGGTGGGTCATTTAGGCATTTTGGAAGGGCATTTTTGTACTTTTTTGGGTTACGGCATTTCTATGAAGTGTCCTTATCTCTTATGAGACGTGTGGATCAGAGGATGAGGGTCGAGACCTTCGAATCATTATGTATTTTGACATATATTCAGTTCTGATCCGAACCAAACCGGGTGGGTTGTTTGGGTTTTTTGTGGGGAATTTCTATTCTTTTTTGGGTTATGGTTTTCTATAAAGTGTCCTTACCTCTTATGAGAGGTGTGGATGAGATGTTGAGGGTCGAGACCTTCGAATCGATACGTATTTTAACTTATGTTCAGTTCTGGTCCGAACCAGATCGGGTGGGTCATTTGGGGTTATTGGGGCGCATTTCTGTACTTTTTTTGGGTTAGGGCTCTTTTTTAAAGTTTCCTTATCTCTTATGAGAGGTGTGGTTGAGATGTGGAGGCTCGAGACCTTCAAATCGATACGTAATTCAACGTATGTTCAATTCTAGTCTGAACCAGACCGGATGGGTCATTTGGGGTTATTGGGGGGTTTTTCTGAACTTTTTTGGGTTTGGGCTTTTCCAAAAAGTGTCCTTGTCTCTTATAATACATGTGGATGAGATGTTGAGGGTCGAGACCTTCGAATCGATACATATTTTGACATATGTTTAGTTTTGGTCCGAACTAGACCGGTCGGGTTGTTTAGGTTTATTTGGGGGCATTTCTGTACTTTTATTGGGTTAGGGCTTTTCTATATTGTGTCCTTATCCCTTATGAGATGTGTGGATGAGATGTTGAGGGTTGAGACCTTTGAATCGATATATACTTCGCCATATGTTTAGTTCCGGTGCCAACCCGACCGGGATGATCGTTTTAGGTTATTGGTGGCATTTTCATATTTTTTTAGGGTTAGGGGTCTTTTTATATAGTGTCCATATCTCTTATGAGACGTGTGGATGAGATGTTGAGGGTCGAGACTTTAGAATCTATATGTATTTAGACGCATTTTCATTTTTGGTCCAAACTAGATCGGGTGGGTCATTTGGGGTTATTGGGGGGCATTTCTTTACTTTTTTGGTTTAGAGCTTTTCTATAAAGTCTCCTTATCTCTTATGAGATGTGTGGATGAGATGTTGATGGTCAAGACCTTCGTATAGATGCGTATTTTAACAAATGTTTAGTTCCGGTCCGAACCAGGTCGGGTGGGTTATTTGGGCATTTTGGGAGGGCATTTTTGTACTTTTTTGGATTACTGCTTTTCTATGAACTGTCCTTTCCTCTTATGAGAGGTGTGGATGAGATGTTGAGGGTCGAGACCTTCAAATCGATATGTATTTTAACTTATGTTCAATTCTGATCCAAGCCTGATTGGATGGGTCGTTTGGGGTTATTGGGGGATATTTCTGAACTTTTTTGGGTTTGGGCTTTTCTAAAAGTATCATTATCTTTTATGAGATGTGTGGATGAGATGTTGAGGGTCGAGACCTTCGAATCGATACATATTTTGACATAAGTTCTATTTTGGTCTGAACCAAACCGGGTAGGTCGTTTGGGCTTTTTGAGGGGCATTTCTGTACCTTTTTGGGTTAGGGTTTTTCTATAAAGTATCCTTATCTCTTATGAGAGGTGTGGATAGAAGTGGAGCGTCAAGACCTTAGAATCACTATGTAATTCAACGTTTGTTTAGTTTTGGCCCTAACCAGATCGGATAGGTTGTTAGGGGTTATTGGGGGGTTCTGACCTCTTTTAGGTTTGGGCTTTTCTAAAAAGTGTCCTTATCTCTTATGAGACGTGTGGATGAGATGTTGATGGTTGAGACCTCCGTATAGATACGTATTTTGGCATATGTTCAATTTCGGTCCGAACCAGACCAAGTGGGTCATTTGGGCATTTTGGGAGGGCAATTTTGTACTTTTTTGGGTTATGGCTTTTCTATAAACTGTCCTTACCTCTTATGAGAGGTGTGGATGAGATGTTGACGATCGAGACCTTCGTATTGATATGTATTTTGACTTATATTCAGTTCTAATCCAAACCAGACCGGATGGATCGTTTGGGTTTATTGGGGGCTATTTCGGAACTTTTTGGGGTTTGTGCTTTTCTAAAAAGTGTCCTTATCTCTTATGAGACGTGTGGATGAGATACGTATTTCGACATATGTTCAATTTTGATCTGAACCAAACCGCGTGTGCCGTTTGGGCTTTTTGGGGGGCATTTCTATATTTTTTTTGGGTTAGGGCTTTTTTATAAAGTATTCTTATCTCTTATGAGAGGGGTGGATGAGAAGTGGAGCGTCGAGACCTTAGTATCGCTACGTAATTCAACGTTTGTTCTATTCTGGTCCTAACCAGATTGGATGGGTTTTTTAGGGGTTATTGGGGGGTTCTGAACTTTTTTGGGTTTGGGCTTTTCTAAAAAGTGTCATTATCTCCTATGAGATGTGTGGATGAGATGTTGAGGGTCGAGACTTTCGAATCCATACGCATTTTGACATATTTTTATTTCCAGTCCGAACCGGACCGGGTGGGTCGTTGGGGGTTATTGGAGGGCATTTTTGTACTTTTTGGGTTAGTGGTTTTCTATAAAGTGTCATTATCTCTTATGAGACATGTGGATGAGATGTTGATGGTCGAGACCTTCCTTTAGATACGTATTTTGACATATGTTTAGTTTGGGTTCGAACCAGACCAGGTGAGTCGTTTAGGCATTTTGGAAGGGCATTTCTGTAGTTTTTTGGGTTACGACTTTTCTATGACGTGTCCTTACATCTTATGAGAGGTGTAGATGAGATGTTGAGGGTCGAGACCTTCAAATCGATACATATTTCAACTTATGTTCTGTTTCGGTCTGAACCAAATCGGGTAGGTCGTTTGGGCTTTTTGGGGGGCATTTTTGTACTTTTTTGGGTTAGGGCTTTTCTATAAACTCTCCTTGTCTTTTCTGAGACGTGTGGATGAGATGTTGAGGGTCATGACCTCGAATCTATACTTATTTTGCCATATGTTCAGTTCTGGTGCGAACCAGACCGGGAGGATCGTTTTGGGTTATTGGGGGGTATTTTGGTACTTTTTTTTTTCTATAAAGTGTTCTTATCTGTTATTAGATGTGTGGATGAGATGCTGAGGGTCGAGACCTTTGAACCGTTACGTATTTTGATATATGTTAAGTTTTGATCCGAACCAGACAGGGTGTGTTGTTTGGGTTTATTGGGGGGCATTTCTGTGCTTTTTTGAGTTATGGCTTTTCTATAAAGTGTCCTTACATCTTATGAGAGGTGTGGATGAGATGATGAAGGTCAAAACCTTCGAATCGATACATATTTCAACATATGTGCTATTCCGATCCGAACCAGATCGGGTGGGTCGTTTGGAGTTATTGGGGGCATTTCTATACTTTTTTTAGGTTAGGGTTTTTCTATAAAGTGTCCTTATCTATTATGAGAAGTGTGGATGAGAAGTGGAATGTCGAGACCTTAGAATCGCTATGTTATTCAACGTATATTCATTTCTAGTCCTAACCAGACCGGATGGGTTGTTAGGGGTTAATGGGGGGTATTTCTGAACTTTTTTGGGTTTGGGCTTTTCTAACCTTATCTCTTATGAGACATGTCGATGAGAAGTTGAGGGTCGAGACTCTTGAATCCATACGTATTTTGACATATGTGTTGAGGAAAAGTCCTCATACATAAACTCCAATCATCTATAATAATGATATAAATGTTTTGATGATTACAAATAAACCGAATTGTACTAACTCTTGTCTAAAAGATGCATAGATAAGAGCATAGCACCAAGTGATGGGGAGTACGCACTCAATTCAAGAGCGAGCACTCATTTCAAGAGATTGATGCTCAAAGCAAATTGATCCTTGTCCAATCTTTCAAGACATCAAAGAATCATGAAGAATGGAGAACAAATTTTTGAAGACAAAGATCAAGACAAGTTAGAGGAATTCACTTTGAAGATACTCTTGTAAAGAAGTGAAGTTTAAGACTTGAAGAAGATTGAAGACTTCGAATTGTACTAAGTTGTTAAATCATAATTAATGTCACAAATGATGTAATGCACACACACAAGCATGCCTTCATTTAGATGGACTTTAGGAGGTTTAATTAACCCAATCCATATGACCAAACCAATTTTGAATCATCCAAGTAAGTCCAACAAAGGACTTAACATGGTTTAGTAGAATTTGCTAATCTGGCATGCCGAATCACTTTTGGCCTGCTTAATACAATCTCAGGGTTTGATCATAGAGAGCAAACGGAATGTGCCGAATCTGATTCGGCATACCAATCATAATCCAGCATGTCGAATCATGATCCAACATACCGAATTGGCATATAATCGTTATGAATTACCCGTTGGTCAACGGATATATTCCATGATCCTACATGCCGAATTGAGAAATGGCATACCGGATTAGGACAGATTAGTGTCCGAATTTATCATTTAGTTTTAGATGTTTTGAGCACCTTTACCTATAAATAGGTGAGATTAATTAAGCTAAATACAATTAATCACAGCTAATCAAAGGCATCAAAGGAAATTACTACTTGACCATCCAAAGCATTGAAGTGTGCATTCTTCACCAAGCATTCATTCAAGTACATTCCCTCACTAGCTCCTTCACCACACCTAGCATTAAGCTTCAAAGTGAAAGGTAGCAAAACACTACTAAAGTTGAGGTAACTCTAATCTTTTGTACTCTTTACTTTATATGTGTGCTTGTGTTACACCCGCACCCCAAATATACCCAAATACCACGGGGCAATTTAGACCTTATCTAAGGGTAATGCCCTATGGCCATAGTCAACACTGATAACCTTGAACTTAAAATATTATAAAAAGAATCCTCTCGAAGTTTTGGAAGTGTGGGCCAAAGCCCCACAATTTTCTTTGAAGTTTGGGCCATGATAGCAGCATCGGAGTCACGACTGGATCTACTGCTGGTGAATCCGATCGATAATCCACCCGTGCTATCTTCGGTGGGACCCTCATACCCGTGTCTCGGACACCCTAATTGGACTCTTGGACCATATGGACCCCTACTCTCACCATTGATTGGATTATTTGGACCATGAAGTGGGGCCTCCAAGGCCTAACTTAAGTAATTAATGGGTTTTATACACCCTAACCTAAACCAAACAGACATTAGAGGACAATTAAGTCCTATGGACTTAGGGTGCAACCCAAACAGACCCTAACTAACTAAATGGACCTAATGGTCTAAGACTTAGACCAAACAAGCCCTAAGACCTAACTAAAACCTATTTAAGGCCTAAGGGATTAAATACATTCTAAGGACCTAAACCAAACATGGCCCTAAGGCCCATTTTAGTTATTTATGGGATGAGCTCTTTAGCTCATTCCCATTTCTCCCATTTGCTGAAACCGGACAAGAAGAAGAAGGAGAAGAAGAAGAAGAAGAAGAAGAAGAAGAAGAAGAAGAGAAGGGAAGGGAGAAGAGAGAATGCTGCCCTCTCCTCCTACACCTCATCTCCTTCCTCGCCTCTTGCTGTCCGGAGAAGGAAAGAAGAAAAGGAAAGGAAAGAAAGGAAGAAGGAGAAGAAGAAAAGAAAAGGAAAGGAAGAAGAAGAAGGAGAAGAAGAAGAAAAGAAGGAGGTTAAAGAAGGGGGCTCACCTAGCCCTAGGTTTTGGCTCTCCATTAGAGGTAAGTGACATCTCCCATCTCTCCCTCTCCATTTCTCTAATTTCAAGTTTAGGTTTGGGATTTTGAGATTGGGAATAGCTAGGGTTCCACTTGAGACCCAATGCTCTTGTGTTGGAGCTTGTTCTTGGTTCCTTTGGGTGCCATTGCACACCCTTAATCCTCCTGATGGTGTGTTATACAACCTAAGCCATGAAAACCTAAGGATTTCACCCAAAAACCCAAGATTGGGTTGAGAATCTGGATATAAACCATAGATCCCTTAATGATTTGTGCCATTAGGGTTATTAGGACCCTAATGAACCTTGGAAGTCATCCCTACAAGCCCTTGAAGCCATTGGGGGACTTGGGAACCAATTTGGAAGAAGTTTAGAGTTGGAAAACTCAGTTTTGCTATGAGCAAACTCAGCAGCAGACTCAGAATTGTGCATCCGCCCGCATGGGTGTGTCTCAGGGTTCGATCGGATGCATGGGTGGACTCACACAAATAGAATCCATTCATGGATCTGCCCGCAGTTTATAGCATGACAACTGTTCAGTATTTTGGTCGTAATTTTGTTGATACATATCGTATCGATGTGATTCAAGTTGTGTTGTAAAATAGACTCAAAGGGATATATTTTTTATAAAGAAACCATAGGCCCAATCCAAATAAAAGACCCTCAAAAGTAGGCCCAAACCTGGTTGATATATTTTGACAGCAACTTAGCAACATGACTTTAATCCGGTGACCTCACTTACATTGTGGTTGCTTGTGTAAGACTTAGTAAACCTTGTTGGGGGTTAATTACTACCTAAAGTATCCCCTAAATGTATTAATTAATTGACCTATCGGGGTGCCAAGGCCTACCCTTAATGCCCTCAAAACCCCTTTGCTGTCCTAAGGGACTTGTGACCTCAACCTAGAAATGGAAAATCCTAAGGAGAGACCAAGCTATGGAATCTCCCAAGACCAATGAATGATATGAGACATTATGCCCTTAGGAAGGTTTAGGACACCCTCCCCTAGCTCATGAGGCTGTTGGATCTCAAGAAGAAGGCTGGGGATCAGATTGACTTAAGGATTTCATTTTTAGAATTTCTTGTCTATAACACTTGGGGCACCTCTTAGGACCTGTCCACACTTTCTAACCTTATGTTTCATGTATCCCTAGGCTACCTAAACAGTGTGGGAGAGCATATATCAAGGCAATTCGTACCAAACACATCGAACGATATCTAAATTATTATGAGTGGGTTCAGGTTGATTTTGTTGGGTTTGAATATTATAATATGCAAATCTTAAGCATGCTATTATATAAATATAAGCATTGTGCGCATTGTATCTTTTATCTCATATGTGAATTGTGTGAATGTGATAATATGCTCACAATTGTATTGGGCTATGGTGCTGGGTGTGTCGATATCGGAACCCCACTTTATTTAATTATAAAAACTGTTATATGCCATCCTGATCTGTATGTGCTATGCCATGCTAGTACCTGGGTACTAGATGGAATGGGATATTGATGCACCCGAAATACCTCTCGGGAAGTAGGATTTGCATGTAGTATATCTGCGAATAGGATGCTTATTCTCTTATGCTACGACCCTTGCCAATAGGGGTTTGGGTGTTGGATAGTCTAAGCACCTGTGGTCTGTGGAGGTGGGAGAGGCTAGGACAGGGGTAGTGATGACTATCAGGGTCTACCACTAGGTGGTCATGATGGCTTCTACCGGTGTAGGTCCCCTCATGATAATTGAGGACTCGCTGAGGCGATATGATAAGTGACCCTCAGTGTCTCCTGAGTTATCACAGTAGCATATACTTGACCGATAGATTTGTGTGCTAGGTGAAAAATGAATCTAACATTGGCATGCATTATTTTGCTTGATATTGATTGTGTGATATATGTGCATTCGCCTTTGCTCTCTCACTAGCTAGTGTAGCAAACCTCATTGCGTAACCTCTTTTTAGTTGATATGCAGGATGTACCACTCTTGATGAGCACCGTTGGATGCTAATCAAGTAGAGCCGATGGCTGTGACTTGGATGTAAGTGTACACCCAAGATTGGTGCCCTTGGGGTAATTATTTATTATTTAATTTCTATATTCATTCCAGAATTAGGTATAAACTGTATGCTTATTTATAAGGAGAGTAGTGAATGGTTATAAATATTGAAACGGTATTATGTGTTATCATTAGAGAACCGATGCTCTATAATTCCATATAATTTAATTTAACTTCGCTTCCACTATCTCTATATTTGGAAAAGTTTATTCCATTTGATACGTTCCTTTCTGTTATCAAAAGGTGATGATAGGGTGGACTATGGCTCGGGACACTGTATTTGTGATCCTGGTAGGTTTTGAGATGACATGTGTTGTCCCAATCACCCCTTATAGTGGCAAAATATCTTACATCGGGATGGGGGCGTGACAGGTTGAGTCCTTTTGCTCAGAATCAAGAGTAGGTTGAGTCCTCTTGCTCAAAATCAAGATTATTTTTTGTTGAGTTCTCTTGCTCATTAATCAAGATTTGTACGAGTTCTCTTGCTCATACTCAAGATTCTTTTTTGTGAAATTCTCTCTAAGGTGAGAGGAGTGGACGTAGGCAAGTATTGGCCGAAACACTATAAATCTCTTATGTAATCTTTGTTATTTGTTTAATTTCAATGATAACTTATTTAATTCCGCAATAAGTTTTTATTCCCTACTTTCACCTATTCACCCCCCCTCTAGGTGAATTCATAATATGTTCATTTTTTGTCCAAACCAGATCGGGTGGGTCGTTCTGGGGTTATTGGGGGGCATTTCTGTGCATTTTTGGGTTAGAGCTTTTCTATAAAGTGTCCTTATCTCTTATGAGATGTGTGGATGAGATGTCAATGGTTGAGACCTTAATATAGATATATATTTTGACATATGTTCAGTTCCGAGCCGAACCAGAATGGGTGGGTTGTTTGGGCATTTTGGGGGGCATTTTTGTACTTTTTAGGTTACGGCTTTTCTATAAAGTGTCCTTACCTCTTATGAGAGGTGTGGATGAGATGTTGAGGGTCGAGACCTTCGAATCGATACGTATTTTGACATATGTTCAATTTTGGTCTGAACCAGATCGGGTAGGTCGTTCGAGGTTATTGGGGGGCATTTTTATACTTTTTTTGGGTTAGGGCTTTTCTATAAAGTGTCTTTATCTCTTATGAGACATGTGGATGAGATGATGAGGGTCAAGACCTTCGAATCGATACGTATTTTGACATATGTTCAATTTTGGTCCGAACCAGATCGGGTAGGTCGTTCGAGGTTATTAGGGGGCATTTCTATACTTTTTTTGGGTTAGGGCTTTTCTATAAAGTGTCGTTATATCTTAAGAGACATGTGGATGAGATGATGAGGGTCGAGACCCTCGAATTGTTACTTATTTTGACATATGCTCAGCTCTAATCTGAAACAGATAGGGTGGGTTGTTTAGGTTTATTGTGGGGCATTTCTATACTTTTTTGGGTTATGGCTATTCTGTAAGGTATGCTTTCCTCTTATGAGAGGTGTGGATGAGATGTTGATGGTTGAGACTTTCGAATCGATACATATTTTGACATATGTTCAATTTCAATCTGAACCAGATTGGGTGGGCTGTTTAGGGTTATTGAGGGACATTTCTGTGCTTTCTTTGGGTTAGGGCTTTTCCATAAAGTGTCCTTTTCTCTTATGAGAGGTGTGGATGAGATGTGGAGGGTTGAGACCTTCGAATCGATACGTAATTCAACATATGTTCAGTTTCGATCCGAACCAGACCGGATGGGTCGTATGGAGTTATTGGGGGGTATTTCTAAACTTTTTTGGGTTTGGGCTTTTCTAAAAAGTGCCCTTATCTCTTATGATACGTGTGAATGAGATGTTAAGGGTTGAGACCTTCGAATCGATACATATTTTGACATATGTTAAGTTTTGGTCTTAACCAAACCGAGTGGGTTGTTTGGGTTTATTGGGGGCCATTTCTATACTCTTTTAGGTTAGGGCTTTTCTATAAAGTGTCCTTATCTCTTATGAGACGTGTGGATGAGATGATGAGGGTTGACACCTTCGAATCATTACGTATTTTGATATGTGTTCAGTTCTGATCCGAACCAGAAAGGGTGGCTTGTTTGGGTTTATTGTGCGGCATTTCTGTACTTTTTGGGGTTTTAGCTTTTCTATAAAGTGTCCTTACCTCTTATGAGAGGTGTGGATGTGATGTTGAGGGTCGAGACCTTTGAATCGATACGTATTTCGACTTATGTTCAGATTCGAACCAGACAGGGTGGGTCGATTGGGGTTATTGGGGCCATTTCTGTACTTTTTTTGAGTTAGGGCTATTCTATAAAGTGTCCTTATCTCTTATGAGAGGTATTAGAAGTGGAGGGTCGAGACCTTCAAATCAATACGTATTTTGACATATGTCTAGTTTTGATTTGAACAAGACCGGATGAGTCGTTTGGGGTTATTGGGGGGTATTTTGAACTTTTTTGGGTTTGGGCTTTTCTAAAAAGTGTCCTTATCTCTTATGAGTCGTGTGGATGAGATGTTGAGGGTTGAGACCTTTCGGCTTTTTTGGGGGCATTTCCACACTTTTTTGGGTTAGGGCTTTTCTATAAATTGTCCTTATCTCTTATGAGACGTGTAGATGAGATGTTGAGGGTCGAGAGCTTCGAATCAATACATATTTTGCTATGTGTTCAGTTTCGGTGCGAACCAGACCTGGAGGATCATTTTGGGTTATTGGGGGGGCATTTTGGTACTTTTATTGGGTGAGGGCTTTTTATAAACTATTTTTATCTGTTATGAGACGTGTGGATAAGATGCCGAGGGTCAAGACCTTTGAATCGTTACGTATTTTGACATATGTTAAGTTTTGATTCGAACCAGACAGGGTGGGTTGTTTGGGTTTATTGGGGGGCATTTCTATACTTTTTTGAGTTACAACTTTTCTATAAAGTGTTCTTACCTCTTATGAGAGGTGTGGATGAGATGTTGAGGGTCAAACCTTCGAATCGATTCGTATTTCGCCATATGTTCAGTTGCGATCCGAACCAGACCGAGTAGGTCGTTTGGGGTTATTGGGGTTATTTTTGTAATTTTTTTGGGTTAGGGCTTTTCTATATAGTCTCCTTATCTTTTATGAGACATGTGGAAGAGAATTTGAGGGTCGAGACCCTCGAATTCTTACTTATTTTGACATAAGTTCAGTTCTAATCCAAACCAAACAGGGTGGGTTGTTCGGGCTTATTGGGGGCATTTTTATACTTTTTTGGATTATGGCATTTCTATAAAATGTCCTTATCTCTAATATGCGGTGTTGATGAGATGTGGCGGGTCAAGACCTTCGAATCGATAGGTAATTCAACATATGTTCAGTTCCAGTCTGAACCAGACCGGATGGGTCATATGGGGTTATTGGGGGTGTTTCTGAACTTTTTTGGGTTTAGGCTTTTTCTAAAAAGTGTCCTTATCACTTATGAGATGTGTGGATGAGATGTTGAGGGTCGAGACCTTCGAATCGAAACGTATTTTGACATATATTCAGTTTCAATCCGAACCAAATCGGGTGGGCCATTTAGGCTTTTTGGGGGGCATTTCTGTGCTTTTTTGGGTTAGGGCTTTTCTATAAAGTATCCTTATCTCTTATGAGACGTGTGGATGAGATGTTGAGGGTCGAGACCTTTGAATCAGTTCGTATTTTTCCATATGTTTAGTTTTGATGCGAACCAGACCAGGACAATCATTTTGGGTTATTGAGGGGCATTTTGGTACTTTTCTTTGCTTAGGGCATTTCTATAAAGTGTTCTTATTTGTTATTAGACGTGTGGGTGAGATGTTGAGGGTTGAGACATTCGAATCGTTATGTATTTCGACATATGTTAAGTTTTGATCCGAACCAGATAGGGTAGGTTGTTTTGGTTTATTGGAGAGCATTTCTGTACTTTTTTGAGTTTTGACTTTTCTATAAAGTGTCCTTACCTCTTATGAGAGGTGTGGATGAGATGTTGAGGGTCAAAACCTTCGAATCGATACGTATTTTGATATATGTTCAGTTCCGATCTGAACTAGACCGGGTGGGTTGTTTGGGGTTATTGGGTGCATTTCTGTACTTTATTTGGCTTAGGGCTTTTCTATATAGTGTCCTTATCTCTTAAGAGACGTGTGGATGAGATGTTGAGGGTCTTGACCCTCGAATTGTTATGTATTTCGCCATATGTTCAGTTCTGATCCAAACCAGACAGGGTGGGTTGTTTGGGCTTATTGGGGGACATTTCGTACTATTTTGGGTTACGACTTTTCTATGAAGCGCCCTTACCTCTTCTGAGAGGTGTGGATGAGATGTTGAGGATCGAGACCTTCGAATCGATACGTATTTTGACATATGTTTAGTTCCAGTCTGACCAGACCGGGTGAGTGGTTTGGGGTTATTGGGGGGCATTTCTGTACTTTTTTTAGGTTAGGGCTTTTCTATAAATTGTACTTATCTCTTATAAGAGGTGTGGATGAGAAGTGGACTGTCGATGTTACACCCGTACCCCACCCCAAATATTCCCTTATACCCTAAGGCAATTTAGACCTTTACCAAGGCACAATGCCATGGTGGCAATGGTCAACACTAGTGACCTTGAACTTAAAATATTACTAAAAGTATCCCCTCAAAGTTTTGGAAGTGTAGGCCAAAGCCCTGTAACTTTTCTTGAAGTTTGGGCCTTGACAGTAGCACCGGAGTCACGAACGGACTCACTCGAACTGAATCCGCTCGAGGATCCGTCCGTACTGTTACCTGCCCTTTTGGTTTGTTTTCCTATAGGACCCACATCCCCATGTCTCAGACACTGTAATTGGACCCTTGGACCATATGAACCCTCACCCTTACCATTGGTTGGCTAGTGGGCCATGAATGTGGACCCACAAGGCTTAAATTAATTAAATAATGGGTTTTATACCCTAACTTAAACCGAACAAGGCCTAAGGGCTAATAGGTCTTATAGGACTAGAGCCCAACCCCAAATACACCCTAACTAAGTAATTGGACCTAAGGGTCTAAGACATAGACCAAACTAGCTCTAAGACCCAAATCAAAACCCATTTAAGGCCTAAGGGCTAATTACATTCTAAGGACACCTAACCAAACACAACCTAAGGACCCTCCTACCCCTTAAAAGATAAGAGAATCTTTATTCTCTTATCTCTCCCCCTCCCAAGCAAACCGTGGAGGAGAAGAGACAAGAGAAGAAGGAGGAGGAGGAAGGAAGAAGAAGAAGTAGAAGAAGGTGAGGATTAGGAGGGGAAGGGAAGAAGATGGGAGATATTCCAAGGTGGCTGTCTGCCCCACATCTCCTCCTCTTGCTGACCGAACTGAGGGAGAAGAAGAAGGTGAAGGAGAAGAGATGGAGAGGATGGTTGGAAGGAGAATCTCACCAAGGTAAGACCTCCAAACCTATTTCTCCTCCATTTTCCTTTTGATTTTGGTAGATCCCTTGAGTAAGGACTAACCTAGGGTTCCATTTGGGACTCAAGGTGAAGCTTAGCCCTAATTGGGTGCTCTAATGATGTTGATTAAACCCCTTTGAAGACCTATAAGTGCTACATTGCAGCCATGGTTGGTGAACCTTTGGTTTGAACCTTGAAACCCAACCCTTGGAGATCTTGGATCCATGAGATGAGCCTAGGATCTAGTGACCCTAGGAAGGCTTAGACACCCCCTCCATGACCCTGAGGTGCTAAGGTGCTCCAAGCTTCAAGCTGGAGCTGAAGCTCTTTGAAATCTCAAAAGAGACTGCAGGCGGACACACTACCGGATCCACCAATTGTGGTACTGTCCGTCAGTCTGCCCAGTATAATCCCTGTGTTTTGGCCTGAGACCGGACCCACCAATTGTGGTACCGTCCATCAGTCTGCCCAGTATAATCCCTGTGTTTTGGCCTGAGCAGACGAAGGCACGGATTTACTATGTTTGCCTCCGCCCGTGGGTCAGTTGCTCTCGGGTGTGTCTGAGGGATCGACCGGATGTAGGGGCGGACCAAGAAAGCACATCCGCCCATGGATCCGCTCCTTCTTGGCTATGTCTCAGAACTCGAATAGATGCACGATCAGATCCAAGTAAGATGTTTCGCCCGTGGGTCCATTCGCTCTGTTTTCACCTTTTGGCCTGAACGGAGTCAAGGGCGGATTCACCTCTGTTGTAATCGTCCATGAGTTCGCTCGCACTGTCTTGGTTGAAACTTGATTTTAACCTTAGGGGCCTAGCATGGGACCCTTCTATGCATGCTTTAATGATTGCTTTGTATTCTTAGGCTACCCAACTCAATGGATAGCTGGTGCACCGGTGTGATTCATGTCAACCATGCTAGGTGACACCTGTGTTAGGTGAGTAGGTTCTAGGTGACTTTGTTGGATTGAATATATATAATATGCAAATCTTAAGCATGCTATTATATAATTATAAACATTGTGCGCATTGCATTATTAATCAAATGTGAACTGTTATTTATGTGATATTATGCTCATTATTGTATCGGGATACGGTGTCGGGTCTACCGGTACCGAAACCCTAATTTATTTAATTATGAAAACTGTTGTATGAAATCCTGATCTGTATGTGCTGTGCCGTGCTGGTACCCAGGTATTAGATGGAATGGGATGTTGATGCACCCGGAATACCTCTCGGGACGGTAGGATTTGCATATAGTATATCTATGGCTAGGATGCTTGTTCCCTTATGCTACGATCGTTGCCAACAGGGGTTTATGTGTTGGATAGTCTGAGCACATGTGGTCTATGGATGTGGGAGAGGCCAGGATTGGGGTAGTGATGGCTATTGGGGTCTGCCACTGGGTGACCGGATGGTTTCTACCGGCGTGCATCATTCTACTTGATATTGATTGTGCAATGTATGTGCATTCCCCTTTGCTCCCTTACTAGCTAGTACAGCTAACCCCATTGTGCTAGTGTAGCTAACCCCGTTCCGCAACCCCTTTTTAGTAGATATGCAGGAGGTACTACTCTTGATGAGCACCGTTGGATGCAAATCAACTGGAGCTGGTGGCTGTGACTTAGATGTAGATGTACACCCAAGATTGGTGCCCTTGTGACAATTATTTATTATTTAATTTTCTGTATTCATTCCATAATCATGTATAAACTGTGTGTTTATTTATAAGGAGAGATTGAATGGTTATAAATATTGAAGTTGTACTATATGTTATCATTAGAGAACCGATGCTCTATAATTTCACATGATTTAATTTAATTTGGCTTCCGCTAACTCTGTAATTGGAACGATTCATTCTATTTTGGTACAGTCCTTTTCTGTTATCAAAAGGTGATGACAGGGTGGACTGTGGCTCGGGACACTATCTGTTATCTTGATAGGTATTGGGATGACATGTGTTATTCCAGTCACCCCCTATTGTGGCAAAATATCTTACATCGAGATGGGGGAGTGACAAAGTGGTATCAAAGCAATGATGCTCTGCATTGACCATAGTCCAGTGTAACCTCTTGATTTACTCTCCACAAATAGGTTCTAAATTAAAAATCTCAAGAACATAAGTGATTGTGTGCAGACCTAGGAGAAGACTGATTGGAGTGAAAACACGAACCTAGAAGGATAATAGGTAACATGGAATTAGTACTTGAAACATAGGTTGTGAAGTAATAATTATGCAATTGCTTATTGGATTTGAATAGGTAATGGATGGGCTTAAATATGTGAAAATTCATAATAAACAATAATCAAACATGACCAATCATAATTACCAGCAATGATCCAAAAGGGGGAATTAGTTATATATATATATATATATATATATATATATATATATATATATATATATATATATATATTGCTTCACTTTTCCATGGAATCTTTGGCGAAGAAGATCAAAGTAGTCTTGGTCCGTAGTGCTAAAAAAGTCATTTTACTATTCACCACTTTGTTGTAGAGCTGGAATCTTGAGAAGATACAAAACAGAGATATATATATATATATATATATATATATATATATATATATTATGGAATCAATTCCCAAATTGTTTGATTTCCTGTTGGGGAATAACTGTGCACTTCCCAACTCATTAACCCTGATTCATCTGTTCCCAAATCCAAAATACATACATCCTACTATCATAATTGTTCCAAATTTCTGCTTGGGTATGACTGTGCCCCTTTCCGACTCAAAACATTCGATTTTGTCCATCTCAGATCAAATAGATACATCCACCATTCAAAGTTCCCAACTAACTGATTAAAAGAGAAAGAAAAACAAAAGAAAGGAGAAAAGGGAAGATTAAAGGAAAAGTCAAAATAAAAGAGTTCCAACAAAGATCCACTAAGGACCAAATAAGCTAAGAGTTGATCAAAATAACTTCAATCTGCTGGAGAGAAAGCTGGGCTAGTTATCTGCTCCATCGCCACCACCGCGACCACGAAAGGTGTTGATATCATCCACCCCTCTCTCTATGCCCGTTAGGCGCTGAGCCTGGTCGAAAAGCTGCTTCTTGACCTCATCGAAGCCATCTACCACCCTTAAGTTCAGCCGCCTGATGGTCTTCAGAATGTCACTACCTCCCCCTGGTACACTAGAAGTCCCCGCAGTGAATGGCCCGGAGCCCATAAACTCGGTATCATCATCATCCTCTCTGGGTCCTCTGCCATCCCAGTATTGGACTTGCTCTCCTACACTGTTATAATCATAGTACAGATTCATCTTCTGCAGAGCATTGAATCCAATAAGCCCCTCAGTGCTTGATTCCTTGGGTTCATGGTCAAGGTCAACCCCAAGGAGCAGAAAGATACGGGTAAGCAGCCTACCATAGGGCAAGGTATTGTTGCGGGTAAGATTCATTACTGCACGAGCCATATGTTGTATGTACACATGAGGCAGGCAAGTAGGCTGGCTAGCATACAGAGAATAAGCTAGAACTATAGACATCAAAGGAGGCAGTGTGTTGTGTGCTTTGGAAGGAGCCAGATTAGTCCTGGCTATGAAGATGGGAACCCGCTGAGAAGGAGTAAACTTAGAGAGATCATCGTTCTTCTCGAACCTATCATTTGACAGAACCTTAAATAACTTCTACTTCTCGTCTAGATGTAGGCACTTGTCTGGATGACTGCCTGGAGGATAGTATACCCTCTCACCCTCTGAGGACATATTGAGAAGAACCCCCAGCTCCATGGCATTAAAACTAATGACCACTCCATTTACAAAGGAAGTCAGTCTGAAGTCCTCATCTTCCTCTTTGACTAGTACTAGATTTTAGTAGAATTCCCTGACTAAGGTGGGGTAATAGAACTCTGGCTGAGTCAGCATGCCAGTCCACCTCAATCTATCGAATCTGGCACCTACTTTGTATGTCAAGAGTTCCTCCACTATCACATCTCTCTCCACAAGAATCTTTTTGTTAAACAGATGCTCTAGGAAAATCCCCTCGGTCTTTTCTGAAGTAAACCAACTCACGTTGTAAGCGGTGGGAATAGCAGGCACAATGGATAGGTCCCTCTTCCTTTTGGGAGCCATAAATTGTTAGCCTACACACAAGGCACCATCAAAGAAGGGCAACCAATGTAAGCCAAATTCAAATAATGATATAAGAATGGCACATGAAACTATAGAAGTGAAATGCTTATATGATGTGGAAGCTATTGGGTGAAGGGATTGATTAATGAGAAATTGAAAATGGATACCATTAGAGATATGCTTGAAGTGAAGGAAAAGAGACAAGATTAATGCACACATGAAGTCTACATGAGATTCCTAGTGTGTGGATGTGAAAAAGTGAAATTGATGTAAACAATATATGCTTTTGACTACTGTTGCATATCCCAAACAATGCCAAATAAACAAGTTATTGAATGAGATACCCCAATAAGAGATAAGAACTATTTACTTGAGGAAAAAGAGGATAAAATTCAAAGGATTGTACCAATAACCATATGAAAAGAGAATGCACTTGAGGATAAGACAATGGGATAATTTTCTGTGAGATTCTATGGCATACAATGGATTAAACTTGAACTTGAAGAGTTTTTCCGAAACAGTGAGAATTTGAGGAATCACCCAATCCAAGACCTAGAAAATAATTTATAAAATTCAACTAGGCATGACAAACATAGCAACAATCTCTAAGATGCTTAGAGAGACTTTTAAGGTTTGTAAAAGATGCAATAGCCACACAAAGACACCCCTAATATAGTTCCTTTGATCGATTAGGGCTTGATTTGAACCCTTAGCCTTAGCCTAAACCGATTTTGGCATGAACTTGGTGTACATGGCCATGAAATCCAACTAAACTCAATGCATGATCATAAATCTAAGGTGTTTATCTCAAATCCATGTGAAAGAGAAAAAGAAGATGAAGAGACACCATTCCAAACCCTACAATGGAGAGAAAAGAAAATGGGAAGGAAATCTTACCTTGGGTGAAGGAGAGATCGATTCTAGGCTTGGAACCAACCAAAATAGGGTAGAGAAGCTTGGGCGAATGTCCCTTGGAGCAGTTTTTCTCCAATGGATGTGTCCCTCTCTTTGGAGCCAAAAGTGAGTTTTGAAACTCACAGCTCTGTTTTGTTAAAATTCTACGAACGGACGAATGAACGGATCCACTTATCATGATTCCGCCCATTAATCCGTCCCGCACAAATTTGTAAAATTTGATTTCTAAAACTAAGCGAATCAACGAGTGGATCCACATTCATGAGTCTGCCCAAAGATCCGTTTGACTCAATTCCTCTCTGCCTTTGAGTCTTCTGAGACCGAAAGAACGAATGGATTCATGTTCTGCATCCGTCCGTTAGTCCGCTCTCCCTGTCTTCGCAGAGGAGCCACGAATGGACCCACAGCACTGATTCCATCCGTGAATCTACCCGAGTTCTTTTAGGATTTTGAGCCCAGAATTTTGAGACCTCTTGACCACCCTTATATGTGATGATTTTACATCTATACCCTAGATTGGATACCCCTATTGTTTGGCCCATGCGTGGTTATTGCGTGCCTTGAATGTAAACTATGGTGTCTACATTCTTGGGCCTACATCCACCGGGCCAGCTAATAGGAATGGCAAGCAATAGTGTACGTTGTGACTCCCCTCCTATGTGAAAGAAGGAGAGTTATTTTTGAGGATGAAAATCCTTAGACCCCGTTAGTGAGTAAACCGGGAGTGAGTTATAGGACCAAACCCATGTGGTATAGAAACCATTAATGAAGTACATAGGGTCCAAACCCTTGGCCAGACCAGAACAAAGGAAATAGTAGGTTGGTTTGGAATAACTTATCTTGAGTGATCAAACGGACCCCGTGTACTTGGAGGTCATTCATGACACTTCATGGACTAGTGACGAACTCTATTTGAACTTTACTTGGTTCATCCAAACCTTGTTTAGACTCATAGAGGGAGTCTTGAGCTGTGATGTGACACCCGAAATGACCTAGTATACCATACCTAAGGCTAACCTATCTTTATGATTTGACCTAGATGACAATATGTCCTTAGGGATATGAATGTAATTATTGAATTTATATTATGTATATGTGCGGGTTGAAAATGAAATAATTAAATATTTTCATTTTTTTAACCCCTTGTGCATGGCTAGATTAGTTTTCTGGGCCACAAGTGTGACCTTACCTTGACCTGGTTGTGTAACTAGTTGGAGCCCTGACCTTGGTTGACCAAACCTTAGGGTAATGAATAATGAATTTAATAATGACTAGGTAAGTTAATCATTAAGACCTGCTTGGAGAATTGACTTAGACCAAAGGTTAGTAAAGGGTTGTTGGTTCTCGAAGGAGGACTGATGTGAACTTTTCCCCTGTGGGATGACTGTGTAGTGGGTTTATAAGGTTGTGAAAGCTGAAACTGAAGGGTGTAACAAGACCTCCTCCAACAATGGGTCACCAAATGTGTTCCCTCTGCAGTGGGAGTGAACAATAGGAGATACCATCAATATTTCAAATCATTCTAAAGTTGGTTTAGGTAATGAGATAACCTGAAGTAAAAGCATTTAGAATGTGAACCCTATATTGGGGACTGGACAGGTTAAGCCCTGTAACCTAAGAATGACCAGAATAATGAAGGCTAGAGTGGTATCAGCTGATCTGGAAGATCTAGGGAACCTCTGTTCCTTGAGACTTAACTTAGTATTTGGAACCCTTTTTCCCTCGGGTTATTGTGAACCATATTCCCTGTAGTACAGTGACCCTATAAGGAAAAGAAATTATAAAACTTGACCTGCTGTGTCAAATAGGCATTGCCTCATCTTGACCCGACCTTTGACTTAGTTTGTGTAATGGGATATTAAGGATGCCGTTACTTAACAGACCTCACCCTTGAGACCCTGGTTGCCTCAAATTTCGAGGATGAAATTTTTAATAAAGTTGGGGAGATGTAACACCCGCACCCCAAATATACCCTTATACCCCGGGGCAATTTATGCCTTTACCAAGGGATAATGCCATGGTGGCAATGGTCAACACTAATGACCTTGAACTTAAAATATTACTAAAATTATCCCCTCAAAGTTTTGGAAGTGTGGGCCAAAGCCCCACAACTAAATTGAAGTTTGGCCCTTGACAGTAGCATCGGAGTCATGAACGGACTCACTCGAACTGAATCCGCTCGAGGATCCGCCCGTGCTGTAATCTGCCCTTTTGGTTTATTTTCCTGTGGGACCCACATCCCTGTGTCCCGGACACTATAATTGGACCCTTGGACCATAAGAACCCTCATCCATACCATTAGTTGGCTAGTGGGCCATGAATGTGGACCCATAAGGCTTAGATTAATTAAATAATGGGTTTTATACCCTAACTTAAACCAAACAAGGCCTAAGGGCTAATAGGTCTTGTAAGACTTGAGCCCAACCCTAAATACAACCTAACCAACTAATTGGACCTAAGGGTCTAAGACATGGACCAAACTAGCCCTAAGACCCAAACCAAAACCCATTTAAAGCCTAAGGGCTAATTACATTCTAAGGATACCTAACCAAACACAACCTAAGGACCCTCTTACCCCTTAAAAGATAAGAGAATCCTTATTCTCTTATCTCTCCCCCTCCCAAGCAAACCGTGGAGGAGAAGAGACAAGAGAAGGAGGAGGAGGAAAGAAGAAGAAGAAGAAGAAGTAGAAGAAGGAGTGGAATAGGAGGGAAAGGGAAGAAGATGGGAGCTATGTCAAGGTGGCTGTCTGCCCCACATCTCCTACTCTTGCTGACCAGACTGAGGGAGAAGAAGAAGGTGAAGGAGAAGAGATGGAGAGGATGGTTAGAAGGAGAATCTCACCAAGGTAAGACCTCCAAACCTAGTTCTCCTCCATTTCCCTTTTAATTTTGGTAGATCCCTTGAGCAAGGGCTAACCCAGGGTTCCATTTGGGACTCAAGGTGAAGCTCAACCCTAATTGGGAGCTCTAATGATGTTGATTAAACCCCTTTTGAAGACCTATAAGTGCTGCATTATAGCCATGATTGGTGAACCTTTGGTTTTGAACCTTGAAACCCAACCCTTGGACCAAATTGAGATCAAACCTTGTAGGATCTTGGATCCATGAGGTGAACCTAGGATGTAGTGACCCTAGGAAGGCTTAGACACCCCCTCCATGACCCTGAGGTGCTAAGGTGCTCCAAGCTTCAAGCTGCAGCTAAAGCTCTCTGAAATCTCAGAATAGACTGCCGACGAACACACGACCGGATCCACCAATCATGGTTCCATCCATCAGTCCACCCGGTATAATTCCTGTGTTTTGGTCTAAGTGGACGAAGGCACAGATTTACTTTGTTTGCCTCCGCCCGTGGGTTAGTTGCACTCGGGTGTTTCTCAAGGATTGATCGGATGCAGGGGTGGACTAAGGAAGCACATCCACCTGTGGATCCGCTCCTTCTCGATTGTGTCTCAGAACTCAAACGGATGCACGACTAGATCCAAGTAAGATGTTCCGTCTGTGGGTCTGCTCGCTCTGTTTCCTTTTGGCCTGAACGGAGTAAGGGGCGGATTCACCTTTGCTACAACCGCCCATCAGTCCACTCATGCTGTCTTGCTTGAAACTTGATTTTAACCTTGGGGGCCTAGCACGGGACCCTTATATGCATGCTTTAATGATTGCTTTTGTATTCTTAGGCTATCCAACTCGATGGATAGCTGGTGCACCGGTGAGATTCATGTCAATCACATCGGGTGACACCCGTGTTAGGTGAGTGGGTTCTGGGTGACTTTGTTGGGTTTAAATATATATAATATGCAAATCTTAAGTATGCTATTATATAATTATAAGCAATGTGCGCATTGCATTATTATTCAAATGTGAACTGCTATGGATGTGATATTATGGGCACCAATGTATTGGGATACAATGCCAAGTGTGTTGGTACCGGAACCCCAATTTATTTAATTGTGAAAACTATTGTATGACATCCTGATCTGTATGTGCCATGCCATGCTAGTTGTCACACCCCAAACCACCCCCTGGGAGGATTGGGTAGGTGACCCGAATTGCATAATGCTAATCCGCCAAATCCCACAAATCAAGAAGCAGTTAATACATTCACAGTCCCACATTCGTAATATTACCATAAGTAAGATCAGAGTGCTGCAGATAATCTACAATTACAACCAAGAAAGGGAAAGCGTAGCGATACGGGAATGATTGTGGTATATATACATATGTAGTTCTGATACATTCCCAGTACAACCCACACACTGAAAAGAGAAAGCTGACATATACATAAGAGGAAATAAAAGTACATATATATACAGGGCGAGATAACTCAACCCCAAAAAGAAAAGAAGAACTAAGGCAGAACCAAGGATGGGGATAAACTCCTGTCAACAACAAAAAGGAGTCCCTAAGATAAAAAGCATCAGAAGTGCCCCTCACTGGTCTTTATCAATGACCACTAAGAACGCTCGCATCATCGGTATGACTTCCATCGAGGTCCACACCAATATCTTCATAATCACAAGGGCTCTTCTCCTCGTAATAAGCCGCCAAGCCACAGTGGCATCCACCTGTAGAATCATCTAGAAGAAAAGCATATGTAATAGAGCGTCAGCCCCACCGAGCTCATGAGCAAAACATATCATCATGCATGCATATGCAACCACACTCTACATGATCCTACATGATATGCAAGTCCAGATTATTTATTAGCCACCTAACAATACAACTAAGTCAGGTTAGTGCTACTACAATCCCCAATACATGTATCCTTGGTGTGGGCTTGGTTACCCTTTCCGGTGATACACCCATTGAGTTGTCGAAGAGAACCAGTCGGCTCCAGCATCTCCCTACCCAGGTCAGCCCGATCAGCCCTCTAGATTGAACTGGTAAGATAACCGACTCAATATAATTCACCTTTCAGTGCTTCCCAACATGTAATTCGAGGATAAACTTTATGTGGCATATAGCCAAAATTCACCTATTGGTGCTTCCCAAGCTTGTAGCCTGAGGCTTCTCGGCATATTTGCCCTGGGGCATCCCAGCTGTGCTGGGGCTTCCCAGTGTAAATGCCCGAGGTTTTACGGTAGTCCTCACAGTCATCCAACACCTTAACCCCTATTGGCAAGGGTGCGTAGCACGGGTGATGAAACTCTAGGCCCATGTTTATATGGCATCGTATGAGTTGGGCGCTGTCAACTGTATCCCATACTATGAGCTACCACCGGCCTCATTTCCAAGCCTACTACGACATCTAGTCTAACATTCACAGTCATCATGATATATTCAGGTATAATTGATCAACAGTCACACAATGTGTAATAATTGAGAAATTCGAATTTAATTAAATAACAAGCAATATAATTGAAGAATTTAGTTGCCGGCACAATAATACTATTACACGTACATACATGATAATATTTCAGTCACCTAGGTCTGGTTCTAAGAATTCAGTTGTAGTTTCAGTTTCAGCTGCAATCTGGCTGTAGGCATCGAGTGCGGGATCAAACCCTAGATGTAAATCAGAAATATGTCATTTAATATTTCAAGCTGTTTTTGGATGTCCTAGGGTTGATCTAGGCTCACTGGGTTAACTCGGTGTAGATCTGAACATCACTTGGAAATCTCTAGGCCTTGCACTGGGCCTTAGGCCTATGTCTCAATGCACCATCCAGAGATTGTGGCCTAGGGGCAAAATGGTCATTTACCATAGTAGTACATGTTCCTAGGTTATTTAAGCATCACAGTACAGTCCCTAACTTGGTAGTGCTGCAGCACCAACACAGATAGGGTTTCCAAGCCCTGTGGGGCCCACTTGGGTACCTAAGGTATTCATTCATGTGGATAGATGTGGGGAGGGGTATTTTTGTCATTTTCCACCTCCCTACACTGATTTGTGGCCCATGGGTGAAGATCCCCAAGTCAGATCATCATTCAAGCAAAATTTCATTCATTGGGCGATGCCTCTAGGTGATGTCTGCATCGCCTAAAGATTGCAAAACCGGGAACAGGCTGAGATTCCAAGGTTGCTAGCCATGGGCAGTGCATGGATCTTCTCCCCATGCATGTTAAGTCATCATGGACCCCCAGGGGTATACTTTGCACTGATCCCAATGGATTTTCACTTAGGCCCACCACTTGGTTGCCTGAAGCTGCCCAGACAGCCTAGTGAATAGTAACTTAGCATATCTTCAGTTGCAAACTAAGGTTTTGGCTGCATGCAAGGCTGGATTCACATGTATTACAGTGTTCTAGAGCTGTTATAATATAAGGTTAGGTTGCATGCAATCAAGACACACAGATCTAAGCCCCGACTGCCTGTTCTTGGTGTAACAGAGCAGTGCAGCCTGGCACAGCCCAGGCTTCGGTCTCACATGAAGAACAGATATGAATATCACCATAAAATGCTCAGATCCTTCATGCAACATGTTTGCATTTTGGATCTGAGATGGTCCATGGCAGCCCCCAGCTGTTCTGGGCTACCAATGGCCAGAATCACTTCAAAAACATAGAGAGCTAAAGAGAAAAGTAGTAACAGCAGCACAGCAGCAAGTATAGGAGTAACCTTATACCTGAGGATAGCTGAGAATGACTGCTGGAGCTGATCTGATGCATAGGTAAGCTCTCCTTCTTCTTCTCCTTCTCTTTTTTTCCTCTTCTCCATCTCTTTTCTCTCTTTTCTTCCTTCTCCTTCTCTCCACGATTCCAACAGTACCAAGAGCTCTAAATGAGCTAAGGTACACCTATTTATAGGCCAGCCCCTAACTAGGGCCTGTTTGGCTGTCAAGGCCTCTTTTGAAAATGCATTTTTGACTGAATTCTTAGCCATTTTGGACACTCAGGTGGGGTCCACAGTGATCCAAGGGTATGAGGTGGTCCCTTAGACTCCCCTCAACCTATGGAGGGTGCCCATGTCCAATATGGGTGGTCCCCATAGATCAAATCACTGAAAAATTACATTTTCCCACTCTGGGCGATGTCTCTAGGTTATGTTTGCATCGTCCAGAGATTTCAGCAAGGCTGTATCTCTGTGGGATTGCACAGGGATTTGACCCAGGGTCAGGGCCTTGCACCCATATGTCACTCAAGGCCTTTTACACCTATTTTCATGGGTGGGACCCACATTTATGGAGAAGAGAGAGAATACCTGGAGTCCAAGCAGTATATTATATTGTGGGCTATGCAACTGCAGGGATCAGTAATCCATCTTCTGACAGGTATGTAGGAGGACATCCATAGGGTTTCTTCATCAAATTCAATCACTGGAGTGATACTCCAAAGTGTGCTTGGATGCCATGTCAGGGGTTCCTGTCCTTTAATCAAAATCCTAGTCACTCAGGGGTAGGGTTTGACATTTCTCCCCACCTTACAAAAATTCCATCCTCAAAATTTGCTTACCTTATAGCTCGAAGAGTTGGGGATACTTCTCTTTCATCTCTTCTTCATGTTCCCATGAAGCCTCTTCTATGGGATTGTTTCCCCATTGAATCTTTATGAAGGCAACCTTGCAATTACGAAGATTATGCTCTTTCCTATCCCAGAACTCCATAGGTTCTTCTTCGTAGGTCATGTCCACATCCAACTATTCTAGTTTAGTTGAGAGTATATGTGTCGGGTTATTGATGTATTTTCTTAGCATCGACACATGGAAAACATCGTGGACGTCCAGTAAAGATGGTGGTAATGCCAGTCGGTATGCTATAGGTCCCACTTTGTTGTGAATTTCATATGGACCAATGAACCTTGGGCTCAGTTTACCCTTCTTGTTGAAACGTAGCAATCCTTTTGTTGAAGATACCCGAAGAAATAATTTTTCTCCGACATTGAATTCAATGTCCTTCCTTCAATTATCTACATAACTCTTCTGCCATGATTGGGCCACCTTGATTTTCTCTTTATTGACATCCACCTTGTCATAGGTTGCTTGTATCATCTCTGGCCTGAGATATCTCCGTTCACCAACTTCGTCCCAATATAACGGGGTCCAGCACTTTCGACCATAGAGAGCTTCAAATGGTGTCATGCCAATGGTGGACTGGTGACTAATGTTGAATGCAAATTCCACCAAGGGTATGTGGGCATCCCAACTATCATTCATTTCCAAGACACAGGCTCTGACCAAGTCCTCCAGAGTTTGGATAGTTCTTTCTGACTGTCCGTCCATCTGTGGGTGGAAGGCTGTACTAAGATTTAGTTGAGATCCCCATGCCTTTTGTAAACTTCTCCAAAATCTTGAGGTAAATCGAGGATCTCTATCAGATACAGTACTGACAGGTACGCCATGTAAGCGGACTATATTTTCTATGTACAGTTGGGCAAGCTTCTCCATTTAGCAACTTATTTTGATTGGTATGAAGTGGGCTGCCCTTGTCAGTCCATCTACAATCACCCAAATCGCATTCATCCCCTTCCTGGTGTTGGGAAGATTTGTTACGAAGTCCATGGTAATTCTTTTCCACTTCCATTCAGGTATAGGGAGTGGCTGCAACAATCCATATGGTCGGTGTCTCTCTGCTTTTATTTGCTGTCAGGTGAGGCACTTAGACACGTATATCGCCATGGTCTCCTTCATCCCAATCCACCAGTAGTACCTTTTTAGATCCTTGTACATCTTCGTGCTTCCAGGGTGGATTGTATAGGGTGAGTTGTGTGCCTCTTTAAGGATTCGGTCTTGGACATCATAATCGTCAGGCATGCACAATCTGTCTCAAAACTTCAATGCTCCATCCTGAGCCAAAGAAAAATCTGGGTCCTTATGGACTCCTTGTTGAACCTCCCAAATTATTTTGGCCAACTCAGGGTCCAATGGTTGCTTTGCAATTACCTCCTCTCATATCGACGGCTGTAGATCCATAGCTGCTAATTGTATAGTCGTTCCTTTGATCACAAGTTCCAGATCAAACTTTCGAGCTTCCTCTAATAATTGCTCGCTTACGACCAAGGAAGCGAGGGATGGAGTCTGAGATTTCCTTCTTAACGCATCCGCTACAATGTTGGCCTTGCCGGGGTGGTACTAGATCTCACAGTCATAATCCTTTACCAGTTCTAACCACTACCTTTGTCTCATATTCAGCTCCTTCTGGGTGAAGAAATACTTCAGACTTTTGTGATCGCTGAAGATTTTTCTCTTTTCACCGTATAGGTAGTGTCGTCATATCTTCAATGCGAAGACTACCGGTGCCAATTCTAAGTCATGAGTGGGGTAGTTCTTTTCGTGTTCCTTCAGTTGTCTTGAGGCATAGGCGACCACTTTACCCTTATGCATTAAGATGCCACCCAATCCTGTTCTGGATGCGTTGGTGTATACCACCATTCCTCTAGCTCCATCTGGAGTGGTCAAAACTGGAGCCGTCACCAACCGGTCTCTTAACTCCTGAAAACTTTTCTTGCATGCTTCATTCCATTCAAACTTGGCGCCCTTCTTTGTTAGCTTCATCATGGGTGCCGAGATGCGCAAGAAATTTTCAATAAATCGGCGGTAATATCCGACCAATCCTAAGATTTGTCTGTGGATAAGAATTTGAGGGTTGAGACTTTCAAATCCATCTGTATTTTGACATATTTTCATTTTCGATCCAAACCAAACAAGGTGGGTTGTTTGGGGTTATTGGGGTCATTTCTGTACTTATTTGGGTTAGAGCTTTTCTATAAAGTGTCCTTATCTCTTATGAGATGTGTGGATGAGATGTAGAGGGTCGAGACCTTCGAATCGATATGTATTTCACCATATATTCAATTTCGGTGCGAACCAGACTGGGAGGATCATTTTGGGATATTGGGGGCATTTTGGTACTTTTTTTGGGTTAGGGCTTTCCTATAAAGTGTTCTTATCTATTATAAGATGCATGGATGTGATGCTGGGGGTCGACACCTTCAATCGTTACGTATTTTGATATATGTTATGTTTTGATCTGAACCAGACAGGGTAGGTTGTTTGGGTTTTTTGGGGGGGCATTTCTATACTTTTTTGAGTTACGACTTTTTTATAAAGTGTCCTTATCTATTATGAGATGTGTGGATGAGATGTTGATGGTTAAGACCTTCGTATAGATACATATTTTGACATATGTTTAGTTCTAGTCTGAACCAGACCGGGTGGGTCGTTTGGGCATTTTGGTTGGGGATTTCTGTACTTTTTTGGGTTACGGCTTTTCTATAAAGTGTCCCTACCTCTTATGAGAGATGTGGATGAGATGTTGACGGTCGAGATCTTCGAATCGATACGTATTTTGACATATGTTCAATTCTAGTCCGAACCAGATCTGGTGGGTCGTTCAGGGTTATTGGGGGGAATTTCTCTACTTTTTTTAAGTTAGGGCTTTTCTATAAAGTGTCCTTGTCTCTAATGACACGTGTGGATGTGATGATGAGGGTCGAGACCTTCGAATCGTTATGTATTTTAACATATGTTTAGTTCTGATCCGAACCAGACATGGAAGGTTGTTTGGGTTTATTGTGGGGCATTTCTGTACTTTTTGTGGTTATGGCTTTTCTATAAAGCGTCCTTACTTCTTATGAAAGGTGAGGATGAGATGTTGAGGGTTGGGACCTTCGAATCGATACATATTTTGACTTATGTTCCATTCCGGTCCGAACCAGACCAGGTGGGTCGTTTGGTGTTATTGGGGGGCATTTCTATACTTTTATGGGGTTAGGGGTTTTCTATATAGTGTCCTTATCTCTTATGAGAGGTGTGGATGAGATGTTGACGGTCGAGACCTTCGAATCAATACATATTTTGATATATATTCCGTTTTGGTCCAAACTAGACAGGGTGGGTCGTTCGGGGTTATTGGGGGGCATTTCTGTACTTTTTTTGGGTTAGGGCTTTTCTATAAAGTGTCCTTATCTCTTATAAGACGTGTGGATGAGATGATGAGGGTCGAGACCTTCGAATTGTAACGTATTTTGACTTATGTTCAGTTCTGATCCGAACCAGACATGGTGGGTTGTTGAGTTTATTGTGGGGCATTTTTGTATTTTTTTGGGTTAGGGCTTTTCTATAAAGTGTCCTTACTTCTTATGAGAGGTGTGGATGAGATGTTGAGGGTCGAGACCATTGAATCGATACGTATTTTGACTTATGTTCCGTTCCAGTCTGAACCAGACGGGGTGGGTTGTTTGGGGTTATTGGGTGGCATTTTTATACTTTTATAGGGTGAGGGGTTTTCTATATAGTGCCCTTATCTCTTATGAGACGTGTGGATGAGATGTTGAGGGTTGAGACTATTGAATTGATACGTATTTTGACATATGTTCACTTCTGGTCTGAACCAGACCGAGAGGGTCGTTTGGAGTTATTGAGGGACATTTTTGTACTTTTTCTAGGTTAGGGTTTATCTATAAAGTGTCCTTATCTCTTGAGAGAGGTGTGGATGAGAAGTGGAGTGTCGAGGCCTTAGAATCGCTACCTAATTAAACGTATGTTCAGTTCCGATCGTAACCAGATCAGAAGGGTTGTTAGGGGTTATTGGGGCGTATTTCTGAAGTTTTTTGGGTTTGGGTTTTTTTTATAAGTGTCCTTGTCTCTTATGAGACATGTGGATGAGATGTTGAGGGTCGAGACTGTCACACCCCAAACCACCCCCTGGGAGGATCTAGGCAAGTGACCGGATATCCTACGACATCCGCCAATCCCCAAGGATCTAGAAGCAGTATTTACACGTCACAAACCACATATTGAGGTTAAAAGATAATAAAAGAATATCAGAGTGCAACGAAAGATCAAACTACCCACAGACGAGTTATATTACCAATAATAAAATCCCAAATACCTGTATTATACCATATACCTATCCTTTTATGTTCAATAAGTACATTATCTCGGTAATTACACTTCTTGAAAGAAAGACACTTAAATAATAACAAAATCATCACTAAGCAATGAGATGAGGAAGATCTACAATTCCATCGACAGCTTCCTCGCCCATTGGCAAATCCGTTCCTGCAAAATCAACTAAAAGAGAATATACAAGAGTGTGTGCTCCACCGAGCCCGTGAATGAAATATAAACCATGCATGCACATGCAAGCACAACCAAATGAGTCCTACATGAGGTGCAGATCATTTTATTTATTAGCCACCTAACATCACAACTAAGGCAGGTTAGTGCTACTACAATCCTCAATACATGTATCCGTGGTGTGGGCTTGGTTACCCCTTCCCGCGATACACCCATTGAGTTGTCGGAGAGGACCAATCAGCTCCAGCATCTCCCTACCCAGGTCAGCCTAACCAGCCCTCTGTGATTATCCTGTGAAGTGACCGTCAACATATAACTCAATAATCACATTTCTTTTCTTTTGGATTATATTGTGGCATAAAGCCCGGCATATAGCTCAAGGTCACATTTCTTTTCCTTATTATGGTTTTAAGCCCGGTATATAGCTCATAATTGAATTGTGGCTTAAAACCCGGCATATAGCTCAAGGATTATACGGTCGCTCCCACAGGCATCCAACATCTTAACCTTTGTTGGCAAGGATGCATAGCATAGGTGATGAAACTCTAGGCCCCATGTCTATATGGCATCGTATGAGTCAGGCGGTGTCAACCGTGTCCCATAATATGGGCTACCACATGCCTCATTTCCAAGCCGGCTACGACATCTAATCTAGCAATTCCACCTACAAGCATTATCATCCATTTCCAATGTTCATCAGATAAGATTCAGAATTCAAATGACAATATAAAACAATTTAAAGTAATTAAAGACAGTAAATATTGTTGTTGTTGTCATGACCCATTAGTCATGTTACACCTGCACTCATGGTGTAATTCCACTCACCTTGGTTTGATCCTATTGGTTCAGATGTTTGTTCAGTTTCGGTTGGTATCTGGCTGTGCACCTCGACCAAGGAAACAAATCCTAAAGTAATAAATGAGAATTATGTTATTTTAATTATTCAAAACTGTTTTGGATAACCCAGTGTTAGTCTAGGCTCCTAGGTCTAACTCGGTGCTCAGTCCGAGATCACTTTGAACTCTCTGGGCCTTGCACTGGGCTTTAGGCCCATGTCCTGGTGCCTCATCCGGAGAATGTGGCTTAGGGTCGATATCATATTTTATCACTGTAATACATGGTTCTAGGTCACAATATCCTTACAACACAGTCCCTAGGTCAGTAGTGCTGCAGGACCAACATAGATAGGGTTTCCAAGCCCTACGGGGCCCACTTGGGTACCCAAGGTATACATAATTATGGACAGATGTGAGGAGGGGTATTTTGGTCATTTTCCACCTCCTTACACTGTTTATAGTCCATATGTGGAGGTCCCCCAAGTCAAATCAGCAAAACAGTGAAGTTTTCATTCACTGGGTGATGTCTCTGGGTGATGTCTGCATCTCCCAGTGCCATCACCCAGAGATTGCAAAACTGGAATCAGGTTGAAATTCCAAGGTTTTGAACCACGGGCAGTGCATGGATCCTCTCCTCATGCATGTTAGGTCATCTTGGACCCCCATGGGTATACTTTGCACTGGTCCTTGTGGATTTTCACCTGGGCCCACCACTTGGCTGCCAAAAGCTGCCCAGACAGCCCAGTGAATAGTAACCCAGCATTGCTTCAGCTACAAGCCACGATTTTGGCTGCATGCAAAGCTGGTTTTAGGTATAAAATAGTAATCCAAAGCTGTTACCACCTAGGGTTAGGTTCCATGCAGCCAGGGCATGCACTCAGGACTCCAAACAGTCAAATAACAGTGCATCTGGCAGTGCAGCCATGCACAGCCAGATTTTGGCTTCAAGAGCTGCAGAACAGATCTGTATTTTTTCTCAAATATCTCAGGTCTTCCATGCTCCATGCTTGCATAGGTGTTTATACCTGCACAGTTCTAAGAAGGCACAAAATCTGGGCCCAGAGGTGTAGGCTGCAGTCTCCTTCCTTCCTTCTCCTCTTTTCTTCTTCTTCTTCCTCTCTTTTCTCCCCCTTTTCTCTCTTCTATTCTCTCCCACGATTTTAGTAGTGAAATAGGGTTTACAACAAGGCTAAGGTCCTCTATTTATAGGCCAGCCCATGACTAAGGCCTGTTTGGCTGCCAAGGCCACTTTTGAAAATGCATTTTTAACCACATTCTCAGCCATTCTGAGCACTCTGGTGGGGTCCACAGTGATCCGAGGGCATGAGATGGTCCCGCAGACTCCCCTCATCCTATGGAGGGTGCCCATGTCCAATATGGGTGGTCCCCACAGATTAAATCATTAAAGTAATGCAAATTTGCACTCTGGGTGATGTGTGCTATCGCCCAGAGAATTCATCTGCAGAATTATTTGGATTGAAATGAAATTTCAGTCCATTTAGAGACATAATTGGATCATGGTTCCTTCTAAGAAAATGAATCTCTTTGAATCTAGTTTCTAGAAAAACTGGAATCAAGAGAAATCATCATTGGATTATGAAGTTATGTTATTTTTATTAGGCAAAGGTCAACCTGTCAAAACAGCAGGATCCGATTTTGACAGTAACTTGAGCTAAACTTTTAACTAACATAGAGAGATATCTAGGTAATGGTGTCTTCTAACAAAATGTAGCCCTATGAGTCTAGTTTTTAAAAAAAATAGGAACCAACACAAATGAAGTTTAGGTGGTGGAGTTATATCATTTTAACTAAGAGAAGGTCAATCTATGAATTAGCAGAATATATCATTTATGTTGGGATTTAAGATGAATGTATGGAATTGGGTTCTCATCATCAAATCAATCATGCAAATTGATGTTTGGGTTTAAAAATGTTTTATCTAAAACATTCAAGTTGATGAGGGTCATCATTGGTTTAGCTAGAACTAGGATTTAAGTCCAAGGGTCCTAGAATCAAGGGATGGTACCTTCCTTAGCCAGTACATTTGGTGGTGAGCTGTACAGTCACAAGGAGTTGGTGTTAGCCTTCTTAATGGTATGTAGATCCTCACCAATGGGGCCACCTCATTATGTTCAACCTCGGGTTCAATGCACCACAGTATACTGGTAGCCTTGACCTCGGATTCTGGGCTTTCAACAAAAATTCCAATGAGCCCCTATTTTTGGGCAGGGGTTTTACAGAGACCTTCGAATTGATATGAATTTCGACATATGTTCAGTTCTAGTCCGAACCAGATCGGGTGGGTCGTTCGAGGTTATTGTGGGGTATTTTTATACTTTTTTTGGGTTAGGGATTTTCTATAAAGTGTCCTTATCTCTTATGAGATGAGTGGATGAGATGATGTGGGTCGAGACCTTCGATCCTCACGTATTTTGACATACGTTCAATTCTGATCCGAACTAGACAGGATGGGTTGTTTGGTCTTATTGTGGGGCATTTCTGTACTTTTTTAGGTTATGGCTTTTCTATAAAGTGTCCTTACCTCTCATGAGAGGTGTGGATGAGATGTTGAGGGTCGAGACTATCGAATCAATTCGTATTTAGACATATGCTCAGTTCCAATCTGAACTAGACCGGGTGGGTCGTTTGGGGTTATTGGGGGGGATTTCTATAGTTTTTCTATACTTTTATGGGGTTAGAGGTTTTCTATATAATGTCCTTATCTCTTATGAGATGTGTGGATGAGATGTTGAGGGTCAGGACCCTCGAATTGTTACGCATTTTGACATATGGTTAGTTCTGATCTAAATCAGATAGGGTGGGTTGTTTGGTCTTATTCGGGGGCATTTCTATACTTTTTGGGGTTACGGCTTTTCTATAAAGTGTCATTACCTCTTATGAGAGGTGTGGATGAGATGTTGACAGTCGAAACTATCGAATTGATACGCATTTTGACATATGTTCACTTTCGGTCTGAACCAGATCAGGAGGGTCGTTTGGGGTTATTGGGGGGCATTTTTGTACTTTTTTTGGGTTAGGGCTTTTCTATAAAGTGTCCTAATCTCTTGAGAGAGGTTTGGATGAGAAGTGGAGTGTCAAGACCATAGAATCGCTACGTAATTGAATGTATGTTCAGTTCCAATCCTAACCAGATCGGAAAGGTTGTTTGGGGTTATTGGGGGGGGTATTTCTGAACTTTTTTGGGTTTTAGCCTTTTTTATACATGTCCTTATCTCTTATGAGATATGTGAATGAGACGTTGAGGGTCGAGACCTTCGAATCGATATGTATTTCGACATATGTTCAGTTCCAGTTCGAACCAAACCGGGTGGGACGTTCAGTGTTATTGCGGGGCATTTCTATACTTTTTATGGGTTATGGCTTTTTTATAAAGTGTCCTTATCTCTTATGAGACGTGTGGATGAGATGATGAGGTTTAAGACCTTTGAACTTTACGTATTTCGGCATACATTCAATTCTGATTTGAACTAGACAGGGTGGATTGTTTGGGTTTATTATGGGGCATTTCTATACTTTTTTGGGTTATGAATTTTCTATAAAGTGTCCTTACCTCTTGTGAGAGGTGCAGATGTGATGTTGAGGGTCGAGACTCTCGAATCGATACGTATTTTGACATTTGCTCAGTTCTAGTCCGAACCAAATCGGGTGGGTCGTTTATGGTTATTGGGGGACATTTCTATACTTTTATGGGGTTAGGGGTTTTCTATATAGTGTCCTTATCCCTTATGAGATGTGTGGATGAGATGTTGAGGGTCAGGACCCTCGAATTGTTACGTATTTAGATGTATGGTCAGTTCTGATCTGAACCAGATAGGGTAGGTTGTTTGGTCTTATTGGGGGGCATTTTTGTACTTTTTTGGGTTACGGCTTTTCTATTAAGTGTCATTAGCTCTTATATTAGGTGTGGATGAGATGTTGAGGGTCAAGACCTTCAAATCAATACGTATTTTGACATATGTTGAGTTTTGATCCGAACCATGGGTGGGCCGTATGGGGTTATTGGGGAATTTCTATACTTTTTTGGGTTAGGACTTTTCTACAAAGTGTCCTTATCTCTTATTAGAGTGTGGATGAGATGTTGGGGTCGAGACCCTCAAATCGTACGTATTTTGACATATGTTCGGTTCTAATCGAACCAGGACAGGTGTGTTGTTTTGGGTTATTGGGGGCATTTCTATACTTTTTTGGGTTACGACTTTTCTCGTAAAAGTATCCTTACCTCCTGTGAGAGGTGTGGATGAGATGTTGAGTGTCGAGACTGTCGAATCGATATGTATTCTGACATACGTTCACTTCCAGTCTAATCCAGACCAGGAGGGTCGTTTGGGGTTATTAGGGGGTATTTCTGTACTTTTTTTGAGTTAGGGATGTTCTATAAAGTGTCCTTATCTTTTAAGAGAGGTGCGGATGAGAAGTGGAGTGTCGAAACCTTAGAATCGCTACGTAATTGAACGTATGTTCAGTTCCAATCCTAACAAGACCGGATGGGTTGTTAGGGGTTATTGGGGGGTATTTCTGTACTTTGTTGGGTTTGTGCTTTTTTTAAAAGTGTCCTTATCTCTTATGAGACGTGTGGATGAGATGTTGAGGGTCAAGACCTTAGAATCGATACGTATTTCAACATATGTTTAGTTTTGGTCTGAACCAGACCGGGTGGGTTATTCGGGGTTATTCGGGGCCATTTCTGTACTTTTTGTGGGTTATGGATTTTTTATAAAGGGTCCTTATCTCTTATGAGACTTGTGGCTGAGATGACGAGGGTTGAGACCTTCAACCCTTACGTATTTTGACATACGTTTAATTCTGATCCGAACTAGACAGGGTGGGTTATTTGGGTTTATTGTGGGGCATTTCTGTACTTTTTTGGGTTACAACTTTTCTATAAAGTGTCCTTACCTCTTATGAGAGGTGTGGATGTGATGTTGAGGGTCGAGACTATCAAATTGATATGTCTTTTGACAAATGCTCAGTTCTAGTCCGAACCAAACCGGGTGGGTCATTTGTGGTTATTGGAGGGGCATTTCCATACTTTTATGGGGTTAAGGGTTTTCTATATAGTGTCCTTATCCCTTATGAGATGTGTGGATGAGATGTTGAGGGTCAGGACCCTCGAATTGTTACGTATTTAGATGTATGGTCAATTCTGATCTGAACCAGATAGGGTAGGTTGTTTGGTCTTATTGGGGGGCATTTTTGTACTTTTTTGGGTTACGGCTTTTCTATTAAGTGTCATTAGGTCTTATATTAGGTGTGGATGAGATGTTGAGGGTCAAGACCTTCAAATCAATACGTATTTTGACATATGTTGAGTTTTGATCTGAACCAGACTGGGTGGGCCGTATGGGGTTATTGGGGGAATTTCTATACTTTTTTTGGGTTAGGACTTTTCTACAAAGTGTCCTTATCTCTTATTAGAGTGTGGATGAGATGTTGGGGGTCGAGACCCTCAAATCGTTACGTATTTTGACATATGTTCAGTTCTAATCTGAACCAGACAGGGTGTGTTGTTTTGGGTTATTGGGGGCATTTCTATACTTTTTTGGGTTACGGCTTTTCTGTAAAGTATCCTTACCTCCTGTGAGAGGTGTGGATGAGATGTTGAGTGTCGAGACTGTCGAATCGATATGTATTCTGACATACGTTCACTTCCAGTCTAATCCAGACCAGGAGGGTCGTTTGGGGTTATTAGGGGGCATTTCTGTACTTTTTTTGAGTTAGGGATGTTCTATAAAGTGTCCTTATCTTTTAAGAGAGGTGCGGATGAGAAGTGGAGTGTCAAAACCTTAGAATCGCTACGTAATTGAACGTATGTTCAGTTCCAATCCTAACAAGACCGGATGGGTTGTTAGGGGTTATTGGGGGGTATTTCTGTACTTTGTTGGGTTTGTGCTTTTTTTAAAAGTGTCCTTATCTCTTATGAGACGTGTGGATGAGATGTTGAGGGTCAAGACCTTAGAATCGATACGTATTTCAACATATGTTTAGTTTTGGTCTGAACCAGACCGGGTGGGTTATTCGGGGTTATTCGGGGCCATTTCTGTACTTTTTGTGGGTTATGGATTTTTTATAAAGGGTCCTTATCTCTTATGAGACTTGTGGATGAGATGATGAGGGTTGAGACCTTCAACCCTTACGTATTTTGACATACGTTTAATTCTGATCCGAACTAGACAGGGTGGGTTATTTGGGTTTATTGTGGGGCATTTCTGTACTTTTTTGGGTTACAACTTTTCTATAAAGTGTCCTTACCTCTTATGAGAGGTGTGGATGTGATGTTAAGGGTCGAGACTATCAAATTGATATGTATTTTGACAAATGCTCAGTTCTAGTCCGAACCAAACCGGGTGGGTCATTTGTGGTTATTGGAGGGGCATTTCCATACTTTTATGGGGTGAAGGGTTTTCTATATAGTGTCCTTATCCCTTATGAGAAGTGTGGATGAGATGTTGAGGGTCAGGACCCTTGAATTGTTACGCATTTTGATGTATGGTCAATTCTGATCTGAACCGGATAGGGTGGGTTGTTTGGTCTTATTGGGGGGCATTTCTGTACTTTTTTGGGTTACGGCTTTTCTATAAACTATCATTACCTCTTATAAGAGGTGTGGATGAGATGTTGAGGGTCGAGACTATCGAATCAATTCGTATTTAGACATATGCTCAGTTCCAATCTGAACTAGACCGGGTGGGTCGTTTGGGGTTATTGGGGGGGATTTCTATAGTTTTTCTATACTTTTATGGGGTTAGAGGTTTTCTATATAATGTCCTTATCTCTTATGAGATGTGTGGATGAGATGTTGAGGGTCAGGACCCTCGAATTGTTACGCATTTTGACATATGGTTAGTTCTGATCTAAATCAGATAGGGTGGGTTGTTTGGTCTTATTCGGGGGCATTTCTATACTTTTTGGGGTTACGGCTTTTCTATAAAGTGTCATTACCTCTTATGAGAGGTGTGGATGAGATGTTGACAGTCGAAACTATCGAATTGATACGCATTTTGACATATGTTCACTTTCGGTCTGAACCAGATCAGGAGGGTCGTTTGGGGTTATTGGGGGGCATTTTTGTACTTTTTTTGGGTTAGGGCTTTTCTATAAAGTGTCCTAATCTCTTGAGAGAGGTTTGGATGAGAAGTGGAGTGTCAAGACCATAGAATCGCTACGTAATTGAATGTATGTTCAGTTCCAATCCTAACCAGATCGGAAAGGTTGTTTGGGGTTATTGGGGGGGTATTTCTGAACTTTTTTGGGTTTTAGCCTTTTTTATACATGTCCTTATCTCTTATGAGATATGTGAAGGAGACGTTGAGGGTCGAGACCTTCGAATCGATATGTATTTCGACATATGTTCAGTTCCAGTTCGAACCAAACCGGGTGGGACGTTCAGTGTTATTGGGGGGCATTTCTATACTTTTTATGGGTTATGGATTTTTTATAAAGTGTCCTTATCTCTTATGAGACGTGTGGATGAGATGATGAGGTTTAAGACCTTTGAACTTTACGTATTTCGGCATACATTCAATTCTGATTTGAACTAGACAGGGTGGATTGTTTGGGTTTATTATGGGGCATTTCTATACTTTTTTGGGTTATGAATTTTCTATAAAGTGTCCTTACCTCTTGTGAGAGGTGCAGATGTGATGTTGAGGGTCGAGACTCTCGAATCGATACGTATTTTGACATTTGCTCAGTTCTAGTCCGAACCAAATCGGGTGGGTCGTTTATGGTTATTGGGGGACATTTCTATACTTTTATGGGGTTAGGGGTTTTCTATATAGTGTCCTTATCCCTTATGAGATGTGTGGATGAGATGTTGAGGGTCAGGACCCTCGAATTGTTACGTATTTAGATGTATGGTCAGTTCTGATCTGAACCAGATAGGGTAGGTTGTTTGGTCTTATTGGGGGGCATTTTTGTACTTTTTTGGGTTACGGCTTTTCTATTAAGTGTCATTAGCTCTTATATTAGGTGTGGATGAGATGTTGAGGGTCAAGACCTTCAAATCAATACGTATTTTGACATATGTTGAGTTTTGATCTGAACCAGACTGGGTGGGCCGTATGGGGTTATTGGGGGAATTTCTATACTTTTTTTGGGTTAGGACTTTTCTACAAAGTGTCCTTATCTCTTATTAGAGTGTGGATGAGATGTTGGGGGTCGAGACCCTCAAATCGTTACGTATTTTGACATATGTTCAGTTCATCCCAACCAGACAGGTGTGTTGTTTTGGGTTATTGGGGGCATTTCTATACTTTTTTGGGTTACGGCTTTTCTAGAAAGTATCCTTACCTCCCGTGAGAGGTGTGGATGAGATGTTGAGTGTCGAGACGTCGAATCGATATGTATTCGACATACGTTCACTTCCAGTCTAATCCAGACCAGGAGGGTCGTTTGGGGTTATTAGGGGCATTTCTGTACTTTTTTGAGTTAGGGATGTTCTATAAAGTGTCCTTATCTTTTAAGAGAGATGCGGATGAGAAGTGGAGTGTCGAAACCTTAGAATCGCTACGTAATTGAACGTATGTTCAGTTCCAATCCTAACAAGACCGGATGGGTTGTTAGGGGTTATTGGGGGTATTTCTGTACTTTGTTGGGTTTGTGCTTTTTTAAAAGTGTCCTTATCTCTTATGAGACGTGTGGATGAGATGTTGAGGGTCAAGACCTTAGAATCGATACGTATTTCAACATATGTTTAGTTTTGATCCGAACCGGACCGGGTGGGTTATTCGGGGTTATTCGGGGCCATTTCGTACTTTTTGTGGGTTATGGATTTTTTATAAAGGGTCCTTATCTCTTATGAGACTTGTGGATGAGATGACGAGGTTGAGACCTTCAACCCTTACGTATTTTGACATACGTTTAATTCCGATCCGAACTAGACAGGGTGGGTTATTTGGGTTTATTGTGGGGCATTTCTGTACTTTTTTGGGTTACAACTTTTCTATAAAGTGTCCTTACCTCTTATGAGAGGTGTGGATGTGATGTTGAGGGTCGAGACTATCAAATTGATATGTATTTTGACAAATGCTCAGTTCTAGTCCGAACCAAACCGGGTGGGTCATTTGTGGTTATTGGAGGGGCATTTCCATACTTTTATGGGGTTAAGGGTTTTCTATATAGTGTCCTTATCCCTTATGAGATGTGTGGATGAGATGTTGAGGGTCAGGACCCTCGAATTGTTACGTATTTAGATGTATGGTCAGTTCTGATCTGAACCAGATAGGGTAGGTTGTTTGGTCTTATTGGGGGGCATTTTTGTACTTTTTTGGGTTACGGCTTTTCTATTAAGTGTCATTAGCTCTTATATTAGGTGTGGATGAGATGTTGAGGGTCAAGACCTTCAAATCAATACGTATTTTGACATATGTTGAGTTTTGATCAATGAACAGACTGGGTGGGCCGTATGGGGTTATTGGGGAATTTCTATACTTTTTTGGGTTAGGACTTTTCTACAAAGTGCCCTTATCTCTTATTAGAGTGTGGATGAGATGTTGGGGGTCGAGACCCTCAAATCGTTACGTATTTTGACATATGTTCAGTTCTAATCTGAACCAGACAGGGTGTGTTGTTTTGGGTTATTGGGGGCATTTCTATACTTTTTTGGGTTACGGCTTTTCTGTAAAGTATCCTTACCTCCTGTGAGAGGTGTGGATGAGATGTTGAGTGTCGAGACTGTCGAATCGATATGTATTCTCGACATACGTTCACTTCCGGTCTAATCCAGGACTCGGAGGGTCGTTTGGGGTTATTAGGGGGCATTTCTGTACTTTTTTTGAGTTAGGGATGTTCTATAAAGTGTCCTTATCTTTTAAGAGAGATGCGGATGAGAAGTGGAGTGTCGAAACCTTAGAATCGCTACGTAATTGAACGTATGTTCAGTTCCAATCCTAACAAGACCGGATGGGTTGTTAGGGGTTATTGGGGGGGGTATTTCTGTACTTTGTTGGGTTTGTGCTTTTTTTAAAAGTGTCCTTATCTCTTATGAGACGTGTGGATGAGATGTTGAGGGTCAAGACCTTAGAATCGATACGTATTTCAACATATGTTTAGTTTTGGTCTGAACCAGACCGGGTGGGTTATTCGGGGTTATTCGGGGCCATTTCTGTACTTTTTGTGGGTTATGGATTTTTTATAAAGGGTCCTTATCTCTTATGAGACTTGTGGATGAGATGACGAGGGTTGAGACCTTCAACCCTTACGTATTTTGACATACGTTTAATTCTGATCCGAACTAGACAGGGTGGGTTATTTGGGTTTATTGTGGGGCATTTCTGTACTTTTTTGGGTTACAACTTTTCTATAAAGTGTCCTTACCTCTTATGAGAGGTGTGGATGTGATGTTGAGGGTCGAGACTATCAAATTGATATGTATTTTGACAAATGCTCAGTTCTAGTCCGAACCAAACCGGGTGGGTCATTTGTGGTTATTGGAGGGGCATTTCCATACTTTTATGGGGTTAAGGGTTTTCTATATAGTGTCCTTATCCCTTATGAGATGTGTGGATGAGATGTTGAGGGTCAGGACCCTCGAATTGTTACGTATTTAGATGTATGGTCAGTTCTGATCTGAACCAGATAGGGTAGGTTGTTTGGTCTTATTGGGGGGCATTTTTGTACTTTTTTGGGTTACGGCTTTTCTATTAAGTGTCATTAGCTCTTATATTAGGTGTGGATGAGATGTTGAGGGTCAAGACCTTCAAATCAATACGTATTTTGACATATGTTGAGTTTTGATCTGAACCAGACTGGGTGGGCCGTATGGGGTTATTGGGGGAATTTCTATACTTTTTTTGGGTTAGGACTTTTCTACAAAGTGTCCTTATCTCTTATTAGAGTGTGGATGAGATGTTGGGGGTCGAGACCCTCAAATCGTTACGTATTTTGACATATGTTCAGTTCTAATCTGAACCAGACAGGGGGTGTGTTGTTTTGGGTTATTGGGGGCATTTCTATACTTTTTTGGGTTACGGCTTTTCTGTAAAGTATCCTTACCTCCTGTGAGAGGTGTGGATGAGATGTTGAGTGTCGAGACTGTCGAATCGATATGTATTCTGACATACGTTCACTTCCAGTCTAATCCAGACCAGGAGGGTCGTTTGGGGTTATTAGGGGGCATTTCTGTACTTTTTTTGAGTTAGGGATGTTCTATAAAGTGTCCTTATCTTTTAAGAGAGATGCGGATGAGAAGTGGAGTGTCGAAACCTTAGAATCGCTACGTAATTGAACGTATGTTCAGTTCCAATCCTAACAAGACCGGATGGGTTGTTAGGGGTTATTGGGGGGTATTTCTGTACTTTGTTGGGTTTGTGCTTTTTTTAAAAGTGTCCTTATCTCTTATGAGACGTGTGGATGAGATGTTGAGGGTCAAGACCTTAGAATCGATACGTATTTCAACATATGTTTAGTTTTGGTCTGAACCAGACCGGGTGGGTTATTCGGGGTTATTCGGGGCCATTTCTGTACTTTTTGTGGGTTATGGATTTTTTATAAAGGGTCCTTATCTCTTATGAGACTTGTGGATGAGATGATGAGGGTTGAGACCTTCAACCCTTACGTATTTTGACATACGTTTAATTCTGATCCGAACTAGACAGGGTGGGTTATTTGGGTTTATTGTGGGGCATTTCTGTACTTTTTTGGGTTACAACTTTTCTATAAAGTGTCCTTACCTCTTATGAGAGGTGTGGATGTGATGTTGAGGGTCGAGACTATCAAATTGATATGTATTTTGACAAATGCTCAGTTCTAGTCCGAACCAAACCGGGTGGGTCATTTGTGGTTATTGGAGGGGCATTTCCATACTTTTATGGGGTTAAGGGTTTTCTATATAGTGTCCTTATCCCTTATGAGATGTGTGGATGAGATGTTGAGGGTCAGGACCCTCGAATTGTTACGTATTTAGATGTATGGTCAGTTCTGATCTGAACCAGATAGGGTAGGTTGTTTGGTCTTATTGGGGGGGCATTTTTGTACTTTTTTGGGTTACGGCTTTTCTATTAAGTGTCATTAGCTCTTATATTAGGTGTGGATGAGATGTTGAGGGTCAAGACCTTCAAATCAATACGTATTTTGACATATGTTGAGTTTTGATCTGAACCAGACTGGGTGGGCCGTATGGGGTTATTGGGGGAATTTCTATACTTTTTTTGGGTTAGGACTTTTCTACAAAGTGTCCTTATCTCTTATTAGAGTGTGGATGAGATGTTGGGGGTCGAGACCCTCAAATCGTTACGTATTTTGACATATGTTCAGTTCTAATCTGAACCAGACAGGGTGTGTTGTTTTGGGTTATTGGGGGCATTTCTATACTTTTTTGGGTTACGGCTTTTCTGTAAAGTATCCTTACCTCCTGTGAGAGGTGTGGATGAGATGTTGAGTGTCGAGACTATCGAATCGATATGTATTCTGACATACGTTCACTTCCAGTCTAATCCAGACCAGGAGGGTCGTTTGGGGTTATTAGGGGGCATTTCTGTACTTTTTTTGAGTTAGGGATGTTCTATAAAGTGTCCTTATCTTTTAAGAGAGGTGCGGATGAGAAGTGGAGTGTCAAAACCTTAGAATCGCTACGTAATTGAACGTATGTTCAGTTCCAATCCTAACAAGACCGGATGGGTTGTTAGGGGTTATTGGGGGGGTATTTCTGTACTTTGTTGGGTTTGTGCTTTTTTTAAAAGTGTCCTTATCTCTTATAAGACGTGTGGATGAGATGTTGAGGGTCAAGACCTTAGAATCGATACGTATTTCAACATATGTTTAGTTTTGGTCTGAACCAGACCGGGTGGGTTATTCGGGGTTATTCGGGGCCATTTCTGTACTTTTTGTGGGTTATGGATTTTTTATAAAGGGTCCTTATCTCTTATGAGACTTGTGGATGAGATGATGAGGGTTGAGACCTTCAACCCTTACGTATTTTGACATACGTTTAATTCTGATCCGAACTAGACAGGGTGGGTTATTTGGGTTTATTGTGGGGCATTTCTATACTTTTTTGGGTTACAACTTTTCTATAAAGTGTCCTTACCTCTTATGAGAGGTGTGGATGTGATGTTGAGGGTCGAGACTATCAAATTGATATGTATTTTGACAAATGCTCAGTTCTAGTCCGAACCAAACCGGGTGGGTCATTTGTGGTTATTGGAGGGGCATTTCCATACTTTTATGGGGTTAAGGGTTTTCTATATAGTGTCCTTATCCCTTATGAGAAGTGTGGATGAGATGTTGAGGGTCAGGACCCTTGAATTGTTACGCATTTTGATGTATGGTCAATTCTGATCTGAACCGGATAGGGTGGGTTGTTTGGTCTTATTGGGGGGCATTTCTGTACTTTTTTGGGTTACGGCTTTTCTATAAACTATCATTACCTCTTATAAGAGGTGTGGATGAGATGTTGAGGGTCAAGACCTTCGAATCAATACATATTTTTGACATATGTTAGTTTTGATCTGAACCTGACTGGGTTGGTCGTATGGGGTTATTGGGGGCATTTTTGTACTTTTTTTAGGTAGGGCTTTTCTACAAAGTGTCCTTATCTCTTGTGAGAGTGTGGATGAGATGTTGAGGGTCGTGACCCTCGAATCGTTTCGTATTTTAACATATGTTCAGTTCTTATCCGAACCTGCCAGGGTAGGTTATTTGGGGTTGTTCGGGGCATTTCTGTAGTTTTTTGGGTTGCAGCTTTTCTATAAAGTGTTCGTACCTCTTATGAGAGGTGTGGATGAGATGTTGAGGGTCGAGACTTTTGAATCCATACATATTTTAGCATATGTTCACTTTTGGTCTGAACCAGACCGGGAGGGTCGTTTGGGGTTATTGGGGGGCATTTCTATACTTTTTTTGGGTCAAGGCTTTTCTATAAAATGTCCTTATCTCTTAAGAGAGGTGTGGATGAGAAGTGGAGTGTCGAGACATTGGAATCGCTACCCAATTAAACATATGTTCAGTTCTGATCCTAACCAGATCGGAAGGGTTGCTAGGGGTTATTGGGGCATATTTCTGAAGTTTTTTGGGTTTAGGTTTTTTATATAAGTGTCCTTGTCTCTTATGAGACGTGTGGATGAGATGTTGAGGGTCGAGACCTTCGTATCGATATGTATTTTGACATATATTCAATTCTAGTCTGAACCAGACCGAGTGGGTCGTTCAGGGTTATTGGGGGGCATTTTTGTACTTTTTTTGGATTAAGGATCTTCTATAAAGTGTCCTTATCTCTTATGAGACGAGTGGATGAGATGATGTGGGTCGAGACCTTCGAACCTTACATATTTTGACATATGTTCAATTCAGATCCGAACTAGACATGGTGGGTTGTTTGGGTTTATTGCGGGGCATTTCTGTACTTTTTTGGGTTACAACTTTTCTATAAAGTGTCCTTACCTCTTATGAGAGGTGTGCATGAGATTTTGAGGGTCGAGACTATCGAATCGATACGTATTTCAACATATGCTCAGTTCTAGTCCAAACCAAACCGGGTGGGTCATTTGTGGTTATTCGAGGGCATTTCTGTACTTTTATTGGGTTAGAGATTTTCTATAAAGTGTCCTTATCTCTTATGAGACGTGTGGATGAGATGTTGAGGGTCGTGACCCTCGAATCGTTTCGTATTTTGACATATGTTCAGTTCTGATCCAAACCTGTCAGGGTAAGTTGTTTGGGGTTGTTCGGGGCATTTCTATAGTTTCTTGGGTTACGGATTTTCTATAAAGTGTCCGTACCTCTTATGAGAGGTGTGGATGAGATGTTGAGGGTCGAGACTTTTGAATCGATACGTATTTCGGCATATGTTCACTTTTGGTCTGAACCAGATCGGGAAGGTCATTTGGGGTTATTGGGGGGCATTTCTATACTTTTTTTGGTTCAGGGCTTTTCTATAAAGTGTCCTTATCTCTTAAGAGAGGTATGGATGAGAAGTGGAGTGTCAAGACCTTAGAATCGCTACGTAATTGAACGTATGTTCAGTTTCGATCCTAACCAGATTGGATGGGTTGTTAGGGGTTATTGGGGAGTATTTCTGAAGTTTTTTGGGTTGGAATTTTTTTTTTAAAGTGTCCTTATCTGTTATGAGACGTGTGGATGAGATGTTGAGGGTCGAGACATTCGAATCGATATGTATTTCGACATATGTTCAGTTCTGGTCCAAACCAAACCAGGTGGGTTGTTCGGGGTTATTGGTGGGCCTTTCTATACTTTTTTTGGCTTAGGGATTTTCAATAAAGTGTCACTATCTCTTATGAGACGTGTGGATGAGATGATGAGGGTCAAGACCTTCAAATCCTTACTTATTTTGACATATGTTCAGTTCTGATCCAAACTAGATAGGATGGGTTGTTTGGGTTTATTGTGGGGCATTTCTCTTTTTTTTTTTAGTTACGACTTTTCTATAAATTGTCCTTACCTCTTATGAGAGGTGTGGATGAGATGTTGAGGGTCAAGACCTTCGAATCGATACGTATTCTACTTATGTTCCATTCCGATTTGAACCAGACCGGGTGGGTTGTTTGGGGTTATTGGGATGCATATTTGTACTTTATTGGGGTTAGGGGTTTTCTACATATTCCTTATCTCTTATAAGATGTGTAGATTAGATGTTGAGGGTCAAGACGGTTGAATTGTTATGTATTTTGACATTTGTTTAGTTCTGATCCGAACCAGACATGGTGGGTCTTTTGGGGTTATTATGGGGCATTTCTATACCTTTTTGGGTTAGAGCTTTTCTATAGTGTCCTTATCTCTTATGAGATGTGTGGATGAGATGTTGATGGTCGAGACCGTTGTATAGATATGTATTTTGAGATATGTTCAGTTCCGATCTGAGCTTGATCGGGTGGGTCGTTCGGGGTTAGTGGGGGGCATTTTTATACTTTGATTGGGTTAGGACTTTTCTATAAAGTGTCCTTATCTCTTATGAGATGGGTGGATGTGATGATGAGGGTTAAAACCTTCAAATCGTTACGTATTTTGACAAGTGTTCAGTTCTGATCTGAACCAGAAATGGTGGGTTGATTGGGTTTATTATGGGGCATTTCTTTTGGTTTACGGCTTTAATATAAACTGTCCTTACCTCTTATGAGAGGTGTGGATGAGATGTTGAGGGTCGAGAGCTTCGTATCGATACGTATTTGAACTTATGTTCAGTTCCGGTCCAAACCAGACCGGGTGGGTCATTTGGGGTTATTGGGGGCATATGTGTACTTTTTTTGGGTTAGGGCTTTTCTATAAAGTGTCCTTATCTCTTATGAGTGGAGTGGATGGGATGTGGCGGGTCGAGACCTTCGAATCGATATGTAATTCAACATATGTTCAATTCCGGTCCGAACCAGACCGGATGGGTCGTTCGGGGTTATTAGGGGCTATTTCTGAACTTTTTTTGGTTTGAGCTTTTCTAGAAAGTGTCCTTATCTCATATGAGACGTGTGGATGACATGTTGAGGGTCAAGAGCTTCGAATCGATATGTATTTTGACACATGTTCAGTTTCGGTTTGAACCAAATTGGGTGGGTCGTTTATGCTTTTTGGGGGGCATTTCTGTACTTTTTTGGGTTAAGGATTTTCTATAAAGTGTCCTTATCTCTTATGAGGCATGTGGACGAGATGTTGAGGGTCGAGACCTTCAAATCGATACGTATTTTACCATATGTTCAGTTTCGGTGCGAACCAAACTGGGAGGATCGTTTTGGGTTTTTGGGGGGCGTTTTGGTACTTTTTTGTGTTAGGGCTTTTCTATATAGTGTTCTTGTCTGTTATAAGAAGTGTGGATGAGATGCTGAGGGTCGAGACCTTCGAATCATTACGTATTTTGACATATGTTAAGTTTCGATCCGAACCAGGCAGGGTGGGTTGTTCTGGCTTTTTGGGGGGCATTTATGTACTTTTTTGGGTTATGGCTTTTCTATAAAGTGTCCTTACTGATTATGAGAGGTGTGGATGAGATGATAACGGTCGAGACCTTCGAATCGATACATATTTCGATATATGTTCAGTTCCGGTCCGAACCAGACGGGGTGGGTTGTTCAAGGTTATTGGGGGGCATTTCTGTACTTTTTGTGGGTTAGGGCTTTTCTATAAAGTGTCCTTATCTCTTATTAGATGTGAGGATTAGATGATGAGGGTCGAGACCTTCGAATCGTTACGTATTTTGGCATATGCTCAGTTCTGATCCGAACCAGACATGGTGGGTTGTTGGGTTTATTGTGGGGCATTTATATACTTTTTTGGGTTAGGGCTTTTCTATAAAGTGTCCTTATCTCTTATGAGACGTGTGGATGAGATGCTGAGGGTCGAGACCTTCGAATCGATATGTATTTTGAGTCATTTTCCGTTCCAGTCTGAACTTGATCGGGTGGGTCATTTGGGGTTATTGGGGGACATTTTCTGTACTTTTATGGGGTTAGGGATTTTCTATATAGTGTCCTTATCTCTTATGAGGCGTGTGAATGAGATGTTGAGAGTCAAGACCCTCGAATTGTTATGTATTTTGACGTATGTTCAGTTCTGATCCGAACCAGACAGGGTGGGTTGGTTGGTGTTTTTGGGGGGCATTTCGGTACTTTTTGGGTTACGGCTTTTCTATATAGTGTCATTACATCTTATGAGAGGTGTGGATGAGATGTTGAGGGTTGAGACCTTTGAATCGATACGTATTTGGACATATGTTGAGTTTCGAGCGGAACCAGTCAGGGTGGGTTGTTTGGGGTTATTGGGGGCATTTCGGTACTTTTTTGGGTTACGGCTTTTCTATAAAGTGTCCTTACCTCTTATGAGAGGTGTGGATGAGATATTGACAGTTGAGACTATCGAATCGATACGTATTTTTGACATATGTGCACTTTCGGTCTGAACCAGACCGGGAGGGTCGTTTGGAGTTATTGGGGGACATTTTTGTACTTTTTCTAGGTTAGGGTTTTTCTATAAAGTGTTCTTATCTCTTGAGAGAGGTGTGGTTGAGAAGTGGAGTGTTGAGACCTTAGAATTGCTACCTAATTAAACGTCTGTTTAGTTCCGATCCTAACTAGATCGGAAGGGTTGTTAGGGTTATTGGGGCATATTTCTGAAGTTTTTTGGGTTTGGGCTTTTTTTATAAGTGTCCTTATCTCTTATGAGACGTGTGGATGAGATGTTGAGGGTCGAGACATTCGTATCGATATGTATTTTGACATATGTTCAGTTCCAGTCCGAGCCAGACTGGGTGGGTCGTTTGGGGTTATTGGGGGGCATTTTTGTACTTATTTTGGGTTAGGGATTTTTTATAAAGTGTCCTTATCTCTTATGAGACGAGTGGATGACATGATGTGGGTTGAGACCTTCGAACCTTACGTATTTCGGCATACGTTCAATTCTGATCCAAACTAGACAGGGTGGGTTGTTTGGGTTTATTGTGGGGCATTTCTGTACTTTTTTGGGTTACGGCTTTTCTATAAAGTGTCCTTACCTCTTATGAGAGGTGTGGATGTGATGTTGAGGGTTGAGACTATCGAATCGATACGTATTTTGACATATGCTCAGCTCCAGTCTGAACTAGACCGGGTGGGTCGTTTGGGGTTATTGGGAGGCATTTCTGTACTTTTATAGGGTTAGGGGTTTTCTATATAGTGTCCTTATCTCTTATGGGAGGTGTGGATGAGATGTTGAGGGTCAGGACCCTTGAATTGTTACGTATTTTGACGTATGATTAGTTCTGATCTGAACCAGACAGGGTGGGTTGTTTTGTCTTATTCGGGGGCATTTCTTTACTTTTTTAGGTTACGGCTTTTCTATAAAGTGTCCTTACCTCTTATGAGAGGTGTGGATGTGATGTTGAGGGTCGAGACTATCGAATCGATACGTATTTTGACATATGCTCAGTTCTAGTCTGAACCTGACCGGGTGGGTCATTTGGGGTTATTGGGGGACATTTCTGTACTTTTATGGGGCTAGGGGTTTTCTATATAGTGTCCTTATCTCTTATGAGACGTGTGAATGAGATGTTGAGAGTCAAGACCCTCGAACTGTTATGTATTTCGACGTATGTTCAGTTCTGATCCGAACTAGACAGGGTGGGTTGGTTGGTGTTTTTGGGGGGCATTTCGGTACTTTTTGGATTACGGCTTTTCTATATAGTGTCATTACATCTTATGAGAGGTGTGGATGAGATGTTGAGGGTCGAGACCTTCGAATCGATACGTATTTGGATATATGTTGAGTTTCGATCTGAACCAGATTGGGTGGGTCGTATGGGGTTTTTGGGGGCATTTCGGTACTTTTTCTGGGTTAGGGCTTTCCTACAAAGTGTCCTTATCTCTTATGAGAGTGCTTATGAGATGTCGAGGGTCGAGACCCTCGAATCGTTACGTATTTTGACATATGTTCAGTTCTAATCTGAACCAGACAAGGTGTGTTGTTTGGGGTTATTTTGGGCATTTCTGTACTTTTTTGGGTTACGGTTTTTCTGTAAAGTGTCCTTACCTCTTATGAGAGGTGTAGATGAGATGTTGATTGTCGAGACTATCGAATCAATATGTATTTTGGTATACGTTCACTTTCGGTCTGAACCAGACCAGGAGGGTCATTTGGGGTTATTGGGGGGCATTTCTGTACTTTTTTTGGGTTAGGGCTTTTCTATAAAGTGTCCTTAGCTCTTAAGAGAGGTGTGGATGAGAAGTGGAGTGTCAAGACCTTAGAATGGCTACATAATTGAACGTATGTTCAGTTTCGATCCTAGCAAGATCGGATGGGTTGTTAGGGGTTATTGGGGGGTATTTCTGAACTTTTTATGGTTTGGGCTTTTTTTAAAAGTGTCCTTATCTCTTATGAGACGTGTGGATGAGATGTTCAGGGTCGAGACCTTCGAATTGATACGTATTTCAACCTATGTTCTATTTCGGTCTGAACCAGACCGGGTGGGTCATTCAGGGTTATTGGGGGGCATTTCTGTACTTTTTTTTGTTTAGGGATTTTCCATAAAGTGTCCCTATTTCTTATGAGACGAGTGGATGAGATGATGAGGGTCGGGACCTTTGAATCCTTACGTATTTTGACATATTTTTAGTTCTGATCCGAACTAGACAGGGTGGGTTGTTAGGGTTTATTGTGGGGCATTTCTATACTTTTTTGGGTTACGGCTTTTCTTTAAAGTGTACTTACCTCTTATGAGAGGTTTGGATGAGATGTTGAGGGTCAAGACCTTCGAATCGATATGTATTTTGACTTTTGTTCAATTCCAGTCCGAACCAGATCGAGTGGGTCGTTCGGGGTTATTGGGGCATTTTTGTACTCTTTTTGGCTTAGGGCCTTTCTATAAAGTGTCCTTATCTCTTATGACAGGTGTGGATGAGATGTGGAGGCTCGAGACCTTCGAATCACTACGTAATTCAAGATATGTTCATATCCGATCTGAACCAGACCAGATGGGTCATTTGGGGTTATTTGGGGGGTATTTCTGAACTTTTTTGTGTTTAGGTTTTTCTAAAAAGTGTCCATATCTCTTATGAGACATGTGAATGACATGTTGAGGGTCGAGACCTTCGAATCAATACATATTTTGACATATGTTCTGTTCCTGTCCGAACCAGACTGTTTGCGTCGTTCGGGGTTATTGGGGGGTATTTTTGTACTTTTGTTCGGTTAGGGCTTTTCTATAAGGTGTCCTTATCTCTTATGAGACGTGTGGATGAGATGATGAGGGTTAAGACCTTCGAATGCTTATGTATTTTGACATTTGTTTAGTTCAGGTCCGAACCAGACCGGGTGGGTTGTTCGGGGTTATTAGAGGTCATTTCTGTACTTTTATTGGGTTATGGCTTTTCTATAAAGTGTCTTTATCTCTTATGAGACGTGTCGATGAGATGATGAGGGTCGAGACCTTCGAATCCATATGTATTTCATCATATGTTTAGTTCTGATCCAAACTAGACAGGGTGGGTTGTTTGGGTTTATTGTGGGGCATTTCTATACTTTTTGGATTTTCTATAAAGTGTCCTTACCTCCTATGAGAGGTGTGGATGAGATGTTGAGGGTCGAGACCTTCGAATCGATACATATTTCGACTTATGTTCTGTTCCAGTCCAATTTAGATCGGGTGGGTCATTTGGGGTTATTGGGGGTCATTTCTGTATTTTTATAGGGTTACGGGTCTTCTATATAGTGTCCTTATCTCTTATGAGACGTGTGGATGAGATGTTGAGGGTCGAGACCCTCGAATTGTTACGTATTATGACATATGTTTAGTTCTGATTCGAACCAGACTGGGTGCGTTGTTGGGCTTTTTGGGGGGCATTTCTGTACTTTTCTGGGTTACACCTTCTCTATAAAGTGTCCTTACCTCTTATGAGAGGTGTGGATGATATGTTGATGGTCGAGACCTTCGAATCGATACGTATTTCGATATATGTTTAGTTTCGGTCTGAACCAGACCGGGTGGGTCGTTCGGGGTTATTGGGGGGCATTTCTATACTTTTTTTTTATGTTAGGGCTTTTCTATAAAGTGTCATTATCTGTTATGTGACGTGTGGATGAGATGTTGAGGGTCGTGGCCCTCAAATCGTTTCGTATTTCGACATATGTTCAGTTCTGATCCGAACTAGTCAGGGTATGTTGTTTAAGGTTGTTGGGGGCATTTCTGTAGTTGTTTGGGGCATTTCTGTTGTTTTTTGGGTTACGACTTTTCTATAAAGTGTCCGTACCTCTTATGAGAGGTGTGGATCAGATGTTGAGGATCGAGACTTTCGAATCGATACGTATTTCGACCTATGTTATCGAAGGGCATTTCTGTACTTTTTTTGGGTCAAGGCTTTTGTATAAAGTGTCCTTGTCTCTTAAGAGAGGCGTGGATGAGAAGTGGTGTCACACCCCAAACCACCCCCTAGGAGGATTGGGTAGGTGACCCGAATTGCATACAGGAATCCGCTAAATCCCATGGATCTAGACGTAGTGCTTACATTCACGGAACCACATTCATCTCATTATCATAAGTAAGATCAGAGTGCTGCAGAAAAAAAAACTACAATTCTATAATAAAAGGAAGCATAGCGATACAGGGAAATGGTGATAATATATACATAAGATAGTTTGCACATTTCCCTCCGTCCACAAACAAAGAAACCAAACTGATAAGTACAAAACTACATACTTAGACATATACAGGGTGAGGATACTCAACCCCAAAAAAAAAGAAGTAAAAGGAAACTATAACTGATCCATAGTCGGAATGGGGAAAACTCCTAGCAAAACAAAAATGAGTTCCCACAACAAAACATCAAAAGTACTCCTCAACGGTCTTCATCAATGACCACCGAGAAAGTATGCAGGATCGGTATGACCTCCGTCGGGGTCCACACCAACATCATCATAACAACCAGGACTCCCCTCCTTGAGATAAGCCTCCATGCCACACTGGCATCGATCTGCCGAATCATCTAAGAAAGAAAACATTGTACAACAGAGTGTGAGCCCCACCGAGCTCATGAGCAAATAACATCAATCATGCATGCACATGCAATCACAATTCACTGTTCATATGATACTACATAATGTGCAAGTCCAGATTTTTATTAGCCACCTAACAATACAACTCAGTTAGGTTAGTGCTACTACAATCCCCAATACATGTATCCCTGGTGCGGGCTTCTAACACCTTCCCGCGATACACCCATTGAGATGTCGGAGAGGACCAGTCAGCCCCCGCATCAGTTACCAAGGTCAGCCCGACCAGCCCTCTGTGATTAACGCGTGGGATAATCCATTTCTTTTCTCTTTTCTTTTCTTTTCTAGCTCATAGCCCATATTCACCATTCCGGTGTTCTATTCATTCCTTTTTCTCTTTTCTCTTTTTCTGATGATCGCCCCCACAGGCGTCCAACACCTTAACCCCTATTGGCAAGGGTGCGTAGCACGGGTGATGAAACTCTAGTCCCATGTCTATATGGCATCATATGAGTCAGGTGGTGTCAACCGCATCCCATACTACGGGCTACCACGTGCCTCATTTCCAAGCCGACTATGGCATCTAGTCTAACAATCACAATCATCATACAAGAATTCACAGTGTTGATCAATAGACAGTCATTATGCGGTGCTTTGAGTAGTTTGAACAGAAATAGATAACACAACATATATGATACAATTCGGATTAGCCGGCATAGTATCATAATTACACATGCACACATGATAACATTATTCACTCACCTGAGTTGGGTTCTAGATACTCGCTAGCAAACTCAGTTCCAACAGCAGTCTGATTGTTGTCCTCGAGCGCAGGATCAATTCCTAGATGTAAATCAAAAGTTGTTATATTAGGGTTTCAGTCTATCACTGGTACTCCTAGGGTTAACCTAATCTTATTGGGTTGACCCGGTATTTGATTTGTACACATTTGGGATCACGGGGCTTGCACTGGGCCTTAGGCTCATGTCCCGGTGCCTCATACAGTGTCAGTGGCACAAAGGGTAAAATATTCATTTCAATGGTTGTACTTGACCCTAGTTTAGATTAGGTCCATGGTGCTGTCCATAGCTTGCCTATACTGTAGGACCAAGCACAACAGGGTTTCTATCACTTACAGGGCCCACTTAGGTTCCCAAGCATTCTCCAATTAAGGACAGATGTGGGGAAGGGCTTTTTTGTCATTTCCCAACCTTCCATAGTGTCCAAAGGCCATTGGGTGAGATTTCCCCAAAGTCAAATCTGCAATATAACAACTTTCCATTCACTGGGCGATGGCTCTGGGCGATGTCTACATCGCCCAGTGCATTGCCCAGAGGCTGCAAATCGATGCTGGGCTGAGTTCCCTAGGCTGGGCTTTTCAGGTTATGCCCAATCCTAATCCTCTACATGTTTGGGGGATCAGGTAGCCCCTAGAGTGACCTACCTCTTTATCCAAATGGATCATCCATCAGGTCCACCATTTGGCTGCCAGAGGCTGCCCAAATAGCCCAGTGAATAGTGTCACAGGATTTTCTCAACACTTGGAATTCGATTCCTGCCACAAGCAGGGCTGGAAATGGGTGTAAAACAATGGTTTAAGGCTGCAACCACCTAGGGTTTGATCTCTGCAGCCATGGCTTACACTCAGGATTCCATTCAGTTCGACAGGAGCAAGGTTGGGCAGTGCAGCTAAGCACAGCCAGCTTCGGCTCATATGAACAGCATAATAGAATGATGAAATTCAATAAAAATCCCAGATCTTCCATGCACAAGGTCTGCATGGCAGATCTGGAGGTGCTCTGGGCAAACCCTAGCTGTTCCGGGCTGCCCAGAGAACAAGAACGCATCATACATAGAGAAGGGATGGGGACAGCAGGCATAGGGGGTGTTTTATACCTGAAATGGCCTGAGAGGGGGCTCGGTTTCCAAATGGGATGGGTGGCAGCAGCTCCCTCTCCTTCTTCCTTCTTCTTTCTTCTTCCCCTTCCTCTTCTTCCTCTCTTCTTTCTCTCCTTTCTCTCCCACGGATTTCAGATATGACAAGGGCTCTAAAACGAGCCCAGGGCCACCTATTTATAGGCTCAGCCCTTACTGAGGCTTGTTTGCCTGGGAAGGCCTCTTTTAAAAATTAATTTTTTAACTATTTCTGACTGATTTCGGGCACACTGGTGGCAGTGAACTGAGGGTATAAGGTGGTCCCTCAGACTTCCCTCTATCAGTGGAGGGGGCCCATGTTCTTATTGGGCGATCCCCATAATTAAAAATCAATAAAATACACAGAAACAGCCACTGGGCGATGTCACTGGGCCTTACTGCATCGCCCAGTGCCATCGCCCAGAGAATTCCAGTAAACTGAAATTCAATGGGGCTTGCACAGGGGTTTAACCCTTGGTCAGGGCTTTGTCCCCACATGCCTAATAGGGGATTTTACACACTTCCTTAGAGGTGGGTCCCATTATTTGGGGAGGAGAGAGATTACCTGGGATCCAAACCATATATCAAGCTGTGAGCTGCACAGTTGCAGGGGTCAGCTATCCATCTTCTAACAGGTATATAGGGAAACCTGTTCAAAGTATTCTCATTGATCTCATTGAGTGGAGTGATGCTCCACAGTGATCCTGGTTGCCTGGCCAGGGGTTCCTGCCCTTCAATAAAAAATCCAACTAGTCAGGAGCAGGGTTTGACATTTCTCTCCACCTTACAAAAAATTTCGTCCTCGAAATTTGATTACATTGTAATCCAAAGAGTTGAGGATACTTCTCTTTCATTTCTTCTTCACATTCCCATGAAGCTTCTTCTATCGGGTTGTTTCCCCATCGAACCTTTATAAAAGCGACGGTGCGGTTACGGAGGCTATGCTCCTTTCTGTCCAATATCTCCGTGGGTTGTTCTTCATAGGTCATATCCACATCCAACTGTTCAGGTTCAGTTGATAATACATGTGTTGGGTTTTGAATATACATCCTCAGCACTGACACATGGAAAACATCATGGACACCTGACAAGGATGGTGGTAACGCCAGTCAGTATGCTACAGGTCATACCTTATTAAGAATTTCATAAGGACCGATGAATCTTGGGCTCAACTTGCCTTTCTTGTTGAAACGTAGCAATCCTTTAGTTGGAGATACTCGAAGGAATACTTTTTCTCCGACTTCAAAATTGATGTCCTTCCTTCCATTATCTGCAAAACTTTTCTGTCTTAACTGGGTTGTCTTGATCTTTTCTCTTATGATATCCACCTTGTCGCAGGTCGCTTGTATCATCTCAGGTCCAAGATATTTCTGCTTGCCAACTTCATCCCAATATAACAGAGTTCTACATTTCCATCCATAAAGTGCTTTGAATGGTACCATGCCAATGGTGGAGTGATAGCTATTATTGTATGCAAATTCCACCAGAGGTATGTGAGCATCCCAACTGTCATTCATTTCCAAAACACAGGCTCGGAGCATGTCCTCTAGAGTCTGAATGGTTCTTTCTGATTGTCCGTCCATCTGCGGATGGAAAGCTGTGCTAAGATTTAGTTGAGATCCCAATGCCTTCTGCAAACTTCTCCAAAACCTTGAGGTGAACCAATGATCTCTGTCAGACATAATATTGACAGGCACGCCGTGTAGCCGAACAATGTTTTCAATATATATACGGGCAAGCTTCTCCATTGGGTAACTTATCTTGATCGGTATGAAGTCTACCGCCTTTGTTAGTCCATCTACAATCACCCAAATTGCATTCATGCCCTTCCTGGTGTTGGGCAAGTTTGTCACGAAGTCCATAGTTATCCTTTCCCACTTCCATTCAGGTATGGGAAGTGGCTGCAACAATCCATATGGTCGGTGTCTCTCTACTTTTATTTGTTAACAGGTGAGGCACTTGGACACGTATATTGCTATGGTTGCTTTCATTCCCATCCACCAGTAATACTTCTTCAAATCTTTGTACATCTTTGTACTTCCTGGATGAATTGAATATGGTGAGTTGTGCACCTCTTTAAGGATTCAGTCATAGATGTCAAAATCACCAGGCACGCATAGTCTATCTTGAAACTTCAATGCACCATCATGGGTCAAGGAAAAAATATGGGTCCTTATGGACACCTTGTTGAACTTCTTAAATTATTTTGGCCAGCTTGGGATCCAATGGTTGTTTCACAATTATTTCCTCTCGTATCGACGGCTATAGGTTTATAGCTGCTAATTGCATAGCTGTTCCTTTGATCACGGGTTCCAGATTAAACTTCCAAGCTTCCTCTACCAGTTGTTCGCTTACAACTAAGGAGGCGAGAGATGCAGTCTGAGATTTCCTGCTTAGTGCATCCGCTACAACATTGGCCTTGTCGGGGTGGTACTGGATTTCACAATCGTAGTCTTTCACCAATTCCAACCATCGCCTTTGTCTCATATTCAGCTCCTTTTGGGTGAAGAAATACTTTAGACTTTTGTGATTGCTGAAGATCTCACTCTTTTCACCATATAGGTAATGTCGCCAGATTTTTAATGCGAAAACTACCGCCGCCAATTCCAAGTCATGAGTGGGGTAGTTCTTCTCGTGGTCCTTCAACTGCCTAGAGGCTTAGGCAACTACTTTACCTTTCTACATCAGGACGCCACCTAATCCTATTTTGGATGCGTCGGTGTATACCACCATTCCTTCAGTGCCGTCCGAAATGGTCAGGACTGGAGCTGTTACCTTGGTTCTTCAATTCCTGAAAGCTTTCCTCACATGCTTCATTCCATTCAAACTTAGCACCCTTCCTTGTAAGTTTTGTCATTAGTGCCAAAATCCATGAGAAATTCTCTATAAACCTCCGATAGTAACCGGCCAATCCTAAGAAACTTGGGATCTCAGTGGCACTCTTTGGAGTCTCTTACTCGAGAACTGCTTTCACCTTGCCTAGGTCTACTTTGATGCCATCTTTGGTGACGATGTCTCCCAGGAAACCAATTTGGTGAAGCCAAAATTCACATTTACTGAATTTGGCGAAAAGCTAGTGTTCTCGCAATCGCTGCAACACGAAAGTAAGGTATCGCGCGTGTTCTTCCTTACTCTTAGAGTATACCAGGATGTCGTCAATAAATACAATGACAAACTTGTCCAGCACTTCATGGAATACTCTGTTCCTCATATCCATGAAAGTCGTCGGGGCATTGGTTAACCCGAACGATGAAACCAGGAATTCGTAATGCCAGTATCGAGTTTGGAATGCCATTTTTTGAATATCGCCGCTCTTGATCTTCAGTTGATGGTATCCCGACCTAAGATCAATCTTGGAGAAAACTCTTGCTCCCTGTAGCTAATCGAATAGGTCGTCAATGCTCGGCAGTGGATATCGATTTTTGATGGTCAGCTTATTCAACTAGCGGTAGTCGATACACAGCCGCGTACTTCCATCTTTCTTCTTCAAGAACAGCATGGGTGCTCCCCAGGGTGATACACTGGGTCGTATAAATCATTTCTTCAGTAGGTCTTGAAGTTGAACTTGCAACTCCTTCAGTTCGATCGGCGCCATTCTGTACGGTGCCTTAGATACCGGTGCTGCTCCAAGAATCAGATCAATCACGAATTCTATATCACGGTCAGGCGGTAGCTGCGTCAGATCTTCTAGAAAGACATCAGGAAATTCTTTGACGACTTCTAGTTCCTCCAAAGGTTTTATCTTCGCCTCCGTGTCTATCACAGTGGCCAAAAAGCCTTGGCATCCATCATCAAGCAACTTTCACACCTGGGGGGCTGATAAGGTTACTGTCCTGGATTTCTTCTTGGGTTCACTTTGATAGGTGAAAGTTGACCCATCTTTCAAATTGAACCTTATCTTCTTCTCCGCACACAAGACATTGGCACCATAGGCCGACAACCAGTCCATGCCTAGGATTACGTCAAAATCATTTATATCCATCTTTATCAATCGTGCAGTTAGTTTCTTCCCACAAATTTCAATCTGACAATGGTCGTAGACTTTCTTCAAACTCACAACACTCCCTGTCAGTGTACTGACCACTAACTCGTGACCGATGTCTCTCGGTTGATCTTTCATCTTACTTGCAAAGGTTGAGGAGACAAAAGAGTGGGTTGCGCCCGAGTCAAATAGTACTCGTATGGGTATGGTTGAGACATTTAGGGTAACTAGGGTTTGTAGGTAGTTTAGGTTACATGAAGTAAGCCAATTAGTCCCTATAAGTTAGTAGTGTTTAGCAACTTACCTGTCAATACATCAGGATTCGCCTTAGCTTCTTCATTCATCACTGCGAACACCTTTCCTCACGTCTGATTGTCCCGTGGCAAGAAAGTCCTAGCGTAGGGCTGATTCTGTGAGTTGTTGTTGTACCCACGCACTCTATAATCTCTGGCCATATGCCCATCCTTATTGCACTGGTAACACTTAAAGGGTGGAGCAGCAGGTGTTGAGGCTTGTCTCACTTGACTTGTTGCTGGTTAGGCTGGCAAAGCTACTGTTGTCACCTGGCTCATCGCAGGTTGAGCAGGTCGATTAAAGGTGGGGCGGAAAGGGTTTTGACCCACATTCGGCCTATGATACAGAGTCAAGATGGAGCCTGAATTAGTTCCGTGGTAAACTTTATTTGGCCAGGCATAGGTCTGTAAATTGTTTAGCCTTTTGCCCATGGATGACATCACAACTTTCTCTTTCTCTTTCTCCTTAAATCTATCTTCCATGGTTTTTGCCTTGTCGACCATCTGAGCATAATCCCTAATGTCCATGATTGACAACACGGATCCGATCTCAGTCTTGAGTCCTTTCTCAAATTTCTTCGCCGTACTAACTTCTCCTTTTAAATGCTCTGGAGCAAAATGGAACAAATCCTTAAATTGCTATTGGTAGTCTAGTACTAACTTGGTTCATTGCACCAGTGCGATAAATTTCGCTTCTTTCCTGACTTTAAAACTCTCAGAAAAGTAGTTCTTGAAGAAAACTTCCTTAAATTGTTCCCACGTGGGGTTCGAGTGAGTAGCTTCCAAATTAGGCCTAGTTGCCTTCCACCAAGCTTCGGCTTCATTCTGCAACTGATAACCCACACATATCAACTTTTGTGCATCCATGCACTCAAGTACTTCAAATGCCTTTTCTAGGGCACTGATCCACCGCTCCGACTGCATCGCTTCTGATGTTACTTTGAAAAATGCAGGCGGTTGGAGTTTCTTGAACCTCTTCATAATCTTGGCGGTAGAGTTTTCCGTTAAATGTTGAGGTACTAGTGGTGGAAATAGTACGGGTCGGTTAGGTGGTGGTGGTGGTGCAGCGCGTTCATGCATCATGGTTACAAATTGAGTTGACATTTGACCAAGCAATTCTTGTTGCTGTTGCATGGTTGCAAATTGAGTTGTACCGGAGGTTGAATTGCCTAACGGAACTGAAGCTCAAAACTTTGAGGCATCGGCTGCTTCATCAAAGGCACCAGCGGCTGCTCAAGCCACTACTGTTGCACCTCAGCCAAATGTGGCAGCTGGTGACGTGACTACATTCATGACCACCACGAGAACTTCTAGTGTTGACCATTACTGCTTCTCTGAAAAGAGGAGCGTGTTTAATATTCCAATATCTTCTAAACGGATAAAAAATAATTCCTTAGCTAGAGCAGGTACAAATCTAGTCCATAGTTCTAATGAGTTTCATGGGTCACACCCATAAGGTGGATTGTTAGATTCATTGTCTTGGTTTATTAGGTGATGTGTCTTATTGAGTGCATTATGTTTCACTTTCTATGCATTTTATATGTCAATATGCTATGCATGGCACTAATGAAAATTTTCAAATTTTTAAGTAAAAGCCTTTTAATTATTTACTTGATCTAGCAGGCAAGCCTCTGCAACTTCTTCCCGGTCACAAATTCCATCGCAAGTAGAAATTCTATGTTAGCTCTTTCCTCTTCAGCTAAAGTCATAAAATACTCTCGTTCTTTGGGTCCACTAATGGCAGCGATGGCTAAATAGAAATCCAACCGGTTCTCGACTCGGGGCAACACTAACCGTATCCGTCTCAGTCTCTCTCCTAGATGTCTAATACAAATCATGATGCTGGGGTCTCCAGACTCAGTCAAGGTAATAGGTCCTATCACAGAAAATTGTTCTAGGCATTAGGGCATACTTAATTAAAAGAATTAAGTACATATCTACAGAAATTTTAGTAACTGCGGATAAAATTTCTAACTTTTAGGTTGGCTCGAGGTACCTTAACGTCTAGATGTTCTCGATAGCTAAACCGCCTCTTAGATTCCTATTCTCGGCTGACCTACTTTGTGGCTAGGGTAATACCTATGCTTCCCACATGTAATACATATGTAACACAACATACCTATGTAACTATGTTTGGTTTACACAGTAACACTCCAATTGGTTTGTACATCACAATATTTGAGCATGTAATAATTAGATAGTACGCACCATATGTCATTATACTCATCTATTTATATTTACATATATTAAATACTTATTATAAATATAACAATAAAATTTCCCAAGCCCCTATGTGTTTTACTCAACCTCATTGAGAAATTTCACCCCTTTGGGTTTAAGAAGGTTATGTTTGATTAGTGCAAAACTATTTATTATTTTATTATTTTTTTATATTATTATTATTATTATTATATATATATATTTTTTTGGTAATAAAATCTGTATTTTAGTGTTGTCTAAAGTCATTTTGGGTATTCCCCAAGTTTCCATAAGCTAAAACCCAAAATCTAGCAAGATTCCCTCACTGGGCGATGTCTCTGGGCGTTGCCACATCGCCCAGTGCCATCGCCCAGAGAATTGGGGCGCAGGGTTTTAAATCCGAGAGGGCCCCATTTGACTCCTATCTCATTCTAAACTTCTCTAAACACCTGGGAGAAGTCCTTGGAGAGTGAGGGGACCACTTCAACACCAAATCTCGGCATTTCCTCAGGTTATTTGTGATCCTACACATGCTTAGGTAAGTTTTTTTAGTTACTTTGTCTTTTCTCGAATTCTTTTATTCTCTTTTGCTTAGGTTAGGGTTTTTGTAAATTTTCTAGCCCTAACTATGGTATTTCCTTTCCTTTTTGTAGAAAATGTCTACAAGCCATCGCACCGCTAGGAAATCGGTAGCCCAAAATAAGCTACGGGTTGAGTCTGAGGATTCTTCCTATTCTTTGGTACCTCCTTCATCATCCACGGACGATACTTCTTCAGAGGAGCCTTCTTTCGATCACTTCTTCTTCTCTAGGTACGAATATGCCAAGGAGTGGAAAATTTTTGAATCTGTAAAGGTAGTGAACGGTCGGGTAGTACGGGTAGAGGACTTCCACCAATACAACCTTTATGCCTGGTTCAATGCCCTAGGTTGGGCATTGATGTTGTCTCCTACCGAGCCTTGTTATCCCAACTTGGTTTGGTACTTTTACTGTAACCTAGGGCCTTCTAGTGCCCAGGAGTTTGGAGTGGAGTAGGGTGAAGGGAGTGGATATCAGGCTGACCACTACCCTATTGGCAGAGATTTTGGGCTTATCAGACACAGGAGAGAGGGCTTACTATCAGCCTCGCATGGATATATCTAAGATGTTTTCTTTGGAGACTAGGAGGACAGTCTTCAAAGCTTTGACAGGTTCTCCAGACACGCCTAAGTCTGAGACCTCTTACAGGCCAAGTGCTAGGGTGATTAGTAGGTGTGTAACCTACAATATTTACCCAAAAGGTGGGAATAAGGGCAGTATATCTATGATGAGGGCATATATTACTTACTGTCTTCTAGGAGCTGGGAAGGGGGGTCCAGTCATAAACCTCCCATATCTTCTTCTGCAGGTGATGCTCTACCATGCACGGAAGCCAGCTGATGGGAACCTTCCCTATGGGAAGTTCCTCACTTTGGTCTTGCAGTATTTTAGGGTTCCATTGGAGGGTGAGTATGTTGATAAGACCACATCCAGGCCCATAGACAAGACTTCCATTCTGAAGATAAAGGTGCTTGGGGAGGATCCACCAGAGGATGAGGGGTAGATGGGGATGCAGCAGGGAGAGGAGCATGGTGATGATGTGCATGATGAGGAGGTGCAGGGGATGGAGCAGGGAGACATTGGGGTAGCTACCCAGGGCATACATGTAGAGGAGCAGGGTATAGGTCCAGGCGACTTTAAGGGTTTTGACACTCAGTTCACTGACTTACCTGCATATGAGATGACCGGTGCCATTAGCTCTTAAGTTCCAGGACCTCCAGAGTGGGCTCAGATGATGACACACTTCCAGAGCCTTAGCACTCAGCTTTCAGACTTGGGGACCAGGATGGACCAGGGCTTCGCTTCCTTGGGGAGTAGAGTAGGATCTATTGAGTAGCGACTAGATTTTTGGGACAGATTCTACGCGGTTAACTCTCGCCAGACACACCCTCCTCCAAATGACTTACCTCCGACTGAGTAGCTCCAGTGTAGCTCCGGACATTTTATGCTTTGTGGTTATGATTACTTTTTATTTTCTATGCTTGGCTTATGTACTTTATTTTTTTTTAGGATGTTTCAAATTTTTGTGTTTTTTTTTTTTTTTTTTAAACAGCTATGTTCTTTGCTAAACTTTCAGTTTACCAATGAAACTTATGTAGTGGCTTGGCCACAGTTATCTTTTATTTAATGGAAATTGTGCACCTTTTTATTTAATCGCATCTACCTCCCCTTTAGCTTTTAAAATTATATATTTTATTATTTCAAACTTATTAGTCCTAGTCTGCACTCCATGAATGTAAGAAGAGCCCCACGCTCTGAAACCAAGCTCTATCACACCCCGAACCACCCCCTAGGAGGATTGGGTAGGTGACCCGAATTACATACGGCAATCTGCCAAATCCCACGGATCTAGAAGCAGTGCTTACATTCATGGAACCACATTCATCTCATTACCATAAGTAAGATCAGAGTGCTGCAGAAAAAAAAAACAACAATTCTAAAATAAAAGGAAGCATAGCAATACAGGGAAATGGTGATAATATATACATAAGATAGTTTGCACATTTCCCTCCACCCACAAACAAAGAAACCAAACTGATAAGTACAGAACTACATACATAGACATATACAGGGTGAGCATACTCAACACCAAAAAAAAAGAAGTAAAAAGATACTACAACTGATCCATAGTCAGAACGGGGAAAACTCCTAGCAAAACAAAAAGGAGTTCCCACAATAAAACATCAGAAGTACTCCTCAACGGTCTTCATCAATGACCACCGAGAAAGTATGTAGGATCGGTATGACCTCCATCAGGATCCACACCAACATCATCATAACAACCAAGATTCTCCTCCTCGAGATAAGCCTCCATGCCACACTGGCATCGATCTGCAAAATCATCTAAGAAAAAAAACATTGTACAATAGAGTGTGAGCCCCACCGAGCTCGTGAGAAAATAACATCAATTATGCATGCACATGCAATCATAATTCACAGTTCATATGATCCTACATGATGTGCAAGTCCAGATTTTTTATTAGCCACCTAACAATACAACTAAGTCAGGTTTGTGCTACCATAATCCCCCATACATGTATCCCTGGTGCGGGCTTCTAACCCCTTCCCGTGATACACCCATTGAGTTGTTGGAGAGGACCAGTCAACCCCCGCATCAGTCACCAAGGTTAGCCCGACCAGCCCTCTGTGATTAACCTGGGGGACTATCCATTTCTTTTCTCCTGTGTTCTTTTCATTTCATGCACCATTCCGGTGTTCTATTCATTCCTTTTTCTCTTTTCTCTTTTTCTGACGGTTGCCCCCTCAGGCATCCAACACCTTAACCCCTGTTGGTAAGGGTGCATAGCACAGGTGATGAAACTCTAGCCCCATGTCTATATGGCATCGTATGAGTCAGGTGGTGTCAACCGCATCCCATACTATGGGCTACCACGGGCCTCATTTCCAAGCTGACTACGGCATCTAGTCTAACAATCACAATCATCATACAAGAGTTCACAGTGTTGATCAACAGACAGTCATTATGTAGTGATTTGAGTAATTTGAACAGAAATAGATAACACAACAAATATGATTCAATTCTGATTAGCTGGTATAGTATCATAATTACACATGCACACATGATAGCATTATTCACTCACCTGAGTTGGGTTCTAGATACTCGCTAGCAAACTCAGTTCCAACAACAGTCTGATTGTTGTCCTCGAGCGCGGGATCAATTCCTAGATGTAAATCAAAAATTGTTATATTAGGGTTTCAGTCTATCACTGGTACTCCTAGGGTTAACCTAATCTTACTGGGTTGACCCGGTATTTGATTGGTACACATTTGGGATCACAAGGCTTGCACTGGGTCTTAGGCTTATGTCCCGGTGCCTCAACCAGTGGCACAAAGGGTAAAATAGTCATTTCAATGGATGTACCTGACCCTAGGTCAGATTAGGTCCATAGTGCTGTCCACAGCTTGCCTGTGCTATGGTCCAAGAACAGTAGGGTTTCTTTCACTTACAAGGCCCACTTGGGTTCCCAAGCATTCTCCAATTAAGGATAGATGTGGGGAAGTGCTTTTTGGTCATTTCCCAACCTTCCATAGTGTCTAAAGGCCATTGGGTGAGATGTCCCCAAAGTTAGATCAGCAATACAGCAACTTTCCATTCACTGGGCGATGGCTCTGGGCGATGTCTGCATCACCCAGTGCATCACCCAGAGGATGCAAATCGATGCTGGGCTGAGTTTCCAAGGCTTGGCTTTTTAGGTTATGCCCAATCCTGATCCTCTGCATGTTTGGGGGATCAGGTAGCCCCTAGGGTGACCTACCACTTGATCCAAATGGATCATCCATCAGGTCCACCATTTGGCTGCCAGAGGCTGCCCAGACAGCCCAGTAAATAGTGTCACAGGGTTTTCTCAACACTTGGAATTCGATTCCAGCCACATGTAGGAAATGGGTGTAAAACAATGGTTTAAAGCTGCAACCACCTAGGGATTGATCTCTGTAGCCATGGCTTACACTCAGGGTTCCATTCAGTCCAACATGAGCAAGGCTGGGCAGTGCAGCTATACACAGCTAGCTTCAGCTCATAAGAACAGCATAATAGAATGATGAAATTTAATAAAAATCCCAGATCTTCCATGCACAAGGTCTGCATGGCAGATCTGGAGTCGCTCTGGGCAAACCCTAGATGTTCCAGGCTGCCCAGAGAGTAAGAACACATCATACATAGAGAAGGGATGGGGATAGTAGGCATAGGGGGTTGTTTTATACCTAAAATTGCCTAAGAGGGGGCTTGGTTTCTAGCTAGGATGGGTGGCAGCAGCTCCCTCTCCTTCTTCCTTCTTCTTTCTTCTTCCCCTTCCTCTTCTTCCTCTCTTCTTTCTCTCCTTTCTCTCCCATGGATTTCAGATATGACAAGGGCTCTAAAATAAGCCCAAGGCCACCTATTTATAGGCTCAGCCCTTACTAAGGTTTGTTTTCCTGGGAAGGCCTCTTTTAAAAATCAGTTTTTAAACTGATTCTAACTGATTCTGGGCACACTGGTGGGGTCCACAGTGAACTGAGGGTATGAGGTGGTCCCTCAGACTTCCCTCTATCAGTGGAGGGTGCCCATGTTCTTATTGGGTGGTCTCCACAATTAAAAATCAATAAAATATACACAAACAGCCACTTGGTGGTGTCATTGGGCCTTGCTGCATCGCCCAGTGCCATCGCCCAGAGAATTTCAGTAAGCTGAAATTCAATGGGGCTTGCACAGGGGTTTAACCTTTGGTCAAGGCTTTGTCCCCACATGCCTCATAGGGGATTTTACACACTTCCTTAGAGGAGGGTCCCATTGTTTGGGGAGGAGAGAGATTACCTGGGATCCAAACCATATATCAAGCTGTGAGCTGCACAGTTGCAGGGGTCTGCTATCCATCTTCTAACAAGTATAAAGGGAAACCTGTTAAAAGTATTCTCATTGATCTCATTGAGTGGAGTGATGCTCCATAGTGATCCTGGTTACCTGGCCAGGGGTTCCTGCCCTTCAATCAAAAATCCAACCAGTCAGGAGTAGGGTTTGACAAGTGGAGTGTCGAGACCTTAGAATCGCTACGTAATTGAACGTATGTTCAGTTTTGATCCTAACCAGATTGGATGGGTTGTTAGGGGTTATTGGGGGGTATTTCTAAACTTTTTTGGGTTTGGGCTTTTTTTAAAAGTGTCCTTATCTCTTATGAGACGTGTGGATGAGATGTTGAGGATTGAGACCTTCGAATCGATATGTATTTCGACATATGTTCAGTTCTGGTCCAAACCAGACCAGGTGGGTCGTTCGGGGTCATTGGGGGGCATTTCTATACATTTTTTGGGTTAGGGATTTTCAATAAAGTGTCCCTATCTCTTATGTGATGTGTGGATGAGATGATGAGGGTCGAGACCTTTGAATCCTTACGTATTTCGACAAATGTTTAGTTCTGATCCGTACTAGACAGGATGGGTTGTTTGGGTTTATTGTGGGGCATTTATGTTCTTTTTTGGGTTACAACTCTTCTATAAATTGTCCTACCTCTTATGAGAGGTGTGGATGAGATGTTGAGGGTCGAGACCTTCGAATCGATACGTATTCTACTTATGTTCCATTCCGGTCCGAACTAGACTAGGTGGGTTATTTGGGGTTATTAGGAGGCATTTCTGTACTTTAATGTGGTTAGGGGTTTTCTATATAGTGTCCTTATCTCTAATGAGACGTGTGGATGAGATGTTGAGGGTCGAGACGGTTGAATTGTTACGTATTTTGACATTTGTTTAGTTCTGATCCAAACCAGACAGGGTGTGTCTTTTGGGGTTATTGTGGGGCATTTCTGTACATTTTTGGGTTAGAGCTTTTCTATAGTGTCCTTATCTCTTATGAGACGTGTGGATGAGATGTTGATGGTCGAGACCGTCGTATAGATACGTATTTCGTGATATGTTCAGTTCCGGTCTGAACCTGATTGGGTGGGTTATTCGGTGTTATTGGGGGGCACTTTTATAGTTTTATTGGGTTAGGACTTTTCTATAAATTGTCCTTATCTCTTATGAGATGGGTGGATGTGATGATGAAGGTTGAGACCTTTGAATCGTTACGTATTTCAATAAATGTTCAGTTCTGATCTGAATCAGACATGGTGGGTAAGCTGGGTTTATTGTGGGGCATTTCTTTTGGTTTATGGCTTTTCTATAAACTGTCCTTACCTCTTATGAGAGGTGTGGATGAGATGTTGAGGGTCGAGACCTTCGTATCGATACGTATTTCAACTTATGTTCACTTTCGGTCAAAACCAGACTGGGTGGGTCATTTTGGATTATTGGGGGGCATATGTGTACTTTTTTGGGTTAGGGCTTTTCTATAAAGTGTCCTTATCTCTTATGAAAGGTGTGGATGAGATGTTGAGGGTCGAGACCTTCAAATCGATATGTAATTCAACATATATTCAATTCCGGTCCGAACCAGACCGGATGGGTCGTTTGGGGTTATTAGGGGCTATTTCTAAACCTTTTTGGGTTTGAGCTTTTCTAAAAAGTGTCCTTATCTCTTATGAGACGTGTGGATGAGATGTTGAGGGTCAAGACCTTCGAATCGATACGTATTTTGATATATGTTCAATTTCGGTTTGAACCATATCGGGTGGGTCGTTTGGGCTTTTTGGGGGCATTTCTGTACTTTTTTGGGTTAGGGATTTTCTATACAGTGTCCTTATCTCATATGAGGCGTGTGGACGAGCTGTTGAGGGTCGAGACCTTCAAATTGATACGTATTTTGCCATATGTTCAGTTTCGATGCGAACCAGACCGGGAGGATCGTTTTGGGTTTTTGGGGGGCATTTTGGTACTTTTTTTTATGTTAGGGCTTTTCTATATAGTGTTCTTATCTGTTATAAGAAGTGTGGATGAGATGCTGAGGGTCGAGACCTTCGAATCATTACGTATTTTGACATATGTTAAGTTTTTATCCGAAGTAGATAGGGTGGGTTGTTTGGGTTTATTGAGGGGCATTTCTGTACTTTTTTGAGTTACGGCTTTTCTATAAAGTGTTCTTACCTCTTATGAGAAGTGTGGATGAGATGTTGATGGTCGAAACTTTTGAATCGATACGTATTTCGACATATGTTCAGTTACGGTCCGAACTTGATCGGGTGGGTCATTTAGGGTTATTAGGGGAATTTGTGTACTTTTTTTTGGTTAGGTGTGAGTACCGTGGTCCTCTACGACAAGGTTTCCTCAGCCTTATTGGCGACAGATTATTGGTTCTGATAAAGTGAGGTATCATTTTGACACGTCATTACGGGGGAGGGATCATGCTTCATAAAATATTAAACAAAGAGGAGTCACCACCTAGGGTTAGGGCCTAGGACCCACAAGGTGTAGCCCTATCCATTATGAATGGAACCGGGCTGCAGAACTCCGTATGGTCCGGTCAGAGATTCAGGTAAGGGGTCAGGTTACAAGCATGGGAAGGCGTTAGGTACCCATCTTGCCCGGCGAGAGCCGGTCTTTCTATTATAGATGCTATAAGGGGGGAATGTTCTCTCCTTATGAAATTACATAATGCACATTATACATATTTACAATATATACACTAAACGATAAATCACGAAAAAACTACATTGTAAATGATGGAAATATAATAAATGTACCTCTATGCGAGTGTACCTCGGATCTCGGCGGTTCCTTGGCTCAGGGGAGACGGACAAATGGGCCAACACGGGCTTTTCTGAACTAAGTAACGGCTCTCTTTAAATGTTCTTTTGTTATCTGTATGCGGACAGAATAACGGTTGCGAAGGGGATTTTTGTTATCCGTACATTGACGGGATAGCGAGATAGAGGGGTGGAAACCGCTCTCTTACTCGAATGGGTACTCGATGGATCCACCCATACCTTCGGAGTCTTGCTCCAACGAACACTTAAGAGGGGGAGAAATGAGAGAAAATAGGCTCAAAAGTGAGCTGGGAGGGTCTCTTTGCCCAAAAACCTCTGGTTCTGGGGGAGGGGGACCCCTTCATGGGCCAGGTGGGGACCACCACAGCACTGTGGCTGACATCATAAAACCCCCCGGTGGTGTGATTTCGTACTTGATTGCCGTGGGGGCCTCCACAGTGTTGTGGTCAGTGAGATTTCTCTCTTTTCTACTTTTTTGGGCCAAAATGGGCTTTTTTGGGTGTTGGGGTGTGTTTGGGCCCATGGGCCCTGTCTTTTTAGGTCCTGGGAAGGGAGGAAGGTGTGGCATCCATTATCTGTATCCCATCATCATCATCGCCAGGGGGGGTGACAAAATTCAGTGTCTACAGTTTGCCCCTCTTTGGACGAGACCTGTGCCAACAGCCAATGGGTAAAGACAAAAGACCAACTAATTTTATCACCAAGAGTATGTACTGCAGACGCTTTGCCCAAAGGCGGTAGAATTGCGAAAATGAATGGTTAGTCACAATAAAATCATTCGATAAACCTCAAAACATTCGGAAAAAAAAAAACTAATTCTTGATTTATTATGGTTCGGCCAGAACTTGCCTATGTCCATAATCTTGAGAATGAGCAAGAGAACTCATTTGATCTTGATTGAGAGCAAGTGGACTCGATTGATCCTGATTGTGAACAAGAGGACTCGTCTGGTCTTGATTGAGAGTAAGAGGATTCGATTGATCTTGGTTGAGAGCAAGAGGACTCAATTAATCTTGATTGAGAGTAAGAGGACTCAATTGATCTTGATTGAGAGAAAGATGACTCAATTAATCTAGATTGAGAGTAAGACAACTCGATTGATCTTGATTGAGAGCAAGAAGACTCAATTAATCTTGATTGAGAGCAAGAGGAGACTGGTCTTGATTGAGAGCAAGAAGACTCGACTAGTCTTGGTTGGGAGCAAGAGGACTCGACTGATCTTGATTGAGAGCAAGAGGACTCGATTGACCTTGGTTGGGAGCAAGAGGACTCGATTGATCTTGATTGGGAGCAAGAGGACTCGATTGATCTTGATTAATCTTGGTTGTGAGTAAGAGGACTCGATTGATCTTGATTGGGAGCAAGAGGACTCGATTGATCTTGATTGAGAGCAAGAGGACTCAATTAATCTTGATTGAGAGCAAGAGGACACGATTGATCTTGATTGAGAGCAAGAGGACTCGATTGATCTTGGTTGGGAGCAAGACGACTCGATCGCTTTTGATTCGATTGACCTTGATTGAGAGCAAGAGGACTCGATTGATCTTCGTTGGGAGCAAGAGGACTCAATTGCTTTTGATTTGATTGATTTTGAGCAGAGTTCATATTCTTGAAGATTTTTTTCCCTTTTGAAAGCATTTTCCTGGCCCTTTTTCGAAAACATTTGTTGTGCCAGGGTCTTTTTTGAAAATATTTATTTTACTGGTTTTTTATTTTATTTTATTTTTTGATGTCCATAGCACTGTGGCCATTTCCACGGTTCTATGGAGACCCACCACAGTGTTGTGGTCACAATCCCATTCTCTATAAATTGAAGGGGCCTGCCCCTCATTTCCATCCTTTGCTTTTGTTGCCAGGCTCTACCAATTTTTTGATTTTACCCACTTTTTCACACTTTTTGAGTGATATGTCTTTCCGCAGACAGCCCTAACAGTCTTCCCACAGTCCATTGCTGGGTACGGGGAGCGAGGATGATTGAGTAGATTGGTACCCAGTTGGAGTGACACAACGTGACATGGAACGTCATGGCTACTGCGCTATCTGGGGAGGACTACCAAAGGTGAGTGCTCTTCATTTATTACTTGGTGCCTTTAATTCGTAAATTTAATTATTAACTGCCATCAAGGACCTCCACGGTCCGCAAACCAAGGCAAAACCCTGAAACCCTCACTGAAGCACACTTAGGCACATACAGCGAGACTGCTCCCTTTGGCGCTAAATTAGGCATCTTCAGGTGCAATAATAGAGACTAGCCTCTAGATACCCAACCAAGTGACTTATGACACACAAACCGAAGCAACGGGGTAAAATACTGACCCAAGAATTTTAGGCATGCAAACCGAGATAAAGCCATCAGATGCCGAATCAGGTGTCCTTTGGCATGCAAATCGAGGCGACGCCCTAAGATACCAACCTAGGCATTTTAGGCACGCAAACCGGGATAAAGCCATTCGGATACCGAAGCAGGTGTCCTTTGGCATGCAAATCGAGGCAAAGCCTCCAGATACCAAATCAGGCACCCTTAGGCATGCAAATCGAGGCAACGCCCAAAAATACCAACCAAGGCATTTTTAGGCATGCAAACCGAGATAAAGCCATAGGATACCGAATCAGGTGTCCTTTGGCACACAAATCGAGGTGACGCCCTAAGATACCAACCTTTACATTTTTAGGCACGTGAACAGAGACAAAGCCAACAGCTACCGAATTAGGTGTCCTTTGGCACAAAAATCAAGGTAAAGCCTCTAGTTACCGAATCAGGCATCCTTTGGCATGCAAATCGAGGCGACGCACAAAAATACCAACCTAGGCATTTTTAGGCACACAATCTGAGATAATGCCATCGGATACCAAATCAGGTGTCCTTCGGCATGCAAATTGAGGTAAAGCCTCCAAATATTGAATCAGGCACCCTTTGGCACAAAAATCGAGGTAACGTCCAAAAATACCAACCTAGGTAGTTTTAGGCATGTAAACAGAGAAAAAGCCATTGGATACCGAATCAGGCACCCTTGGGCACATAAATCGAGGCAATGCCCAAATATACCAACCTATGCATTTTTAGGCATGCAAACTGAGATAAAGCCATCGGATACCGAATCAGGTGTCCTTTGGCGCACAAATTGAGGTGATGCCCTAAGATACTAACCTAGCATTTTTAGGCACGTGAACTGAGATAAAGCCATCGGATACCGAATCAGGTGTCCTTTGGCACATAAATCGAGGTAAAGCCTCCAAATACCAAATTAGACACCCTTTGGCATGTAAATCGAGGTGATGCCCAAAAAAACCAACCTAGGCATTTTTAGGCACACAAACCAAGATAAAGTCATCGAATACCGAATCAAATGTCCTTTGGCATACAAATCGAGGTAAAGCCTTCAGATATCGAATCAGGCACCCTTTGGCATGCAAAACGAGGTGACGCCCAAAAATACCAACCTAGGCATTTTTAGGCACGCAAACTGAGATAAAGCCATCGAATACCGAATCAAGTGTCCTTTGGCACATAAATCGAGGTAAAGCCTCTAGATGCTAAATCAGGCACCCTTTGGCCCATAAATCGAGGCGATACCCAAAAATACCAATCTAGGCATTTTTAGACATGCAAACCAAGATAAAGCCATCGGATACCGAATCAGTATCCTTTGGCACATAAATCGAGGCAATATCCTAAGATACCAACCTAGGCATTTTTAGGCACGCAGACCGAGATAATGATGTCGGATACCGAATCAGGTGTCCTTTGGCATGCAAATCGAGACGATACCCTAAGATTCCAACCTAGGAAATTTTAAGCACATAAACTGAGATAAAGCCATCGGATACCGAATCAGGTATCCCTTGGCACGTAAATTAAGGTAAAGCCTCCAAATACCAAATCAGGCACCCTTTGGCACATAAATCGAGGTAAAGCCATCAGATACCGAATCAGGCACCCTTTGGTACTCAAATCGAGGCGACGCCCTTACCCCCATTTTTTTTAGGTGTTTGCAGATCGATACGCCGACATGTGGCGTATGATGGCCAGTCTTGATGAGGTCATCATCTCTTGAGGAGAGACGATTCGCGACTTGGCGAGTTTTTCTCTATCACTCCTTTCTTTCTTTTTTTCTCTTCTCTTATTTTTTTTAACTTATTAGTTATTCTCTTCTTTTCAGGGAGAGCGTGATAGGCTCCATCAGACCGAGTTGGATACTCGCCAGGTCGAGCTAGATAGACATCAGGCCGAGCTGGATAGATACCGAAGGGAATTGTCCCAGGCCAGGCTTGAGATTGATGCTCCTCATATGGGTTGGGATGCGCCCGATGGTACGGGACTGAGTATCTCGGTGGACGACATTGACCGGGAGGAGTGACAATTTTTTCACTTTTTTTTTGTTGTATATATATACACTTTTTATTGTTTTTTGTACATTTCCAAAAGATTGTTTGTTGAAAGTGAATTTGTACATATTACTTTGTGTACTTTATGCTGAAAGGATTCCTTTTCTTCTTCTTTTCTCATAGAAGCACAAATTTCATTGATAGGTAATTCAATTACATTGGGAAAGGACATTTTAGACATGGACTTGATATCACTTGTTTACAACATTCTTCCCCCATATTTCTGATAACAGAATCACCACTTCTTGAGTCAAAACCTCTAGAGCTTTGAAGTTCTCTGACTTAAATTGTTTCTGCTTCGGAGATACCAAGGAGGGAACATAAAAACTGATGTGAGTCAGACCCATGAATCTCATGTAATTGCATCCAGGCATCTCTGGTAATTCTGTCTTGATCTCATCCAAGGGTAGTGCCACTAAATCTCTTGAATAGTACTTTTTTCCAAATATTCCTTCAAATCCGGGATCCTGTAGAATTCCTGCGTCTCCCTTCTTACTTTATAATGCATCGACCGAAGTTGAGGACATGGAATCGGTTCCACTAACCTTAACTTTTCCATTAACCACATTTGGAAGACTGTAGGGGATCCATAGAAGAAGTCTGTTCCATATTTTTTAGTTTGGCTCATGAGATCAAATCCTTTAAAGGTTTTGGCCAGGACAGTGGGAATGATGTCACAACCCTTCTCTATTTGATTGATAACTTTTGCGATCATGGGAGACATTCCCTTCCCGGGATTCGTTAGGAGATATTTTCCAATCATACAGAAAATGTATGCTCGTTTCCTGCATCGGGCTTGGGGTTCTCCCCCGGTTATGCCATTACCAAAGAGTCTTACTATCTTTAATGCATTAACCTTGTCTTAGTTAAGGATCTGCTTCTACCCCTTTTTATCCATGACAAAGAACTCTTCCAATGTCTTGAAAAGTTGGTCCTTTTGCATGATCGGATGAACCTTTACAAAAGCGACGGTGCGATTAAGGAGGTTATGCTCCTTTCTGTCCAATATCTCCGTGGGGCGTTCTTCGTAGGTCATATCTACATCCAACTATTCAGGTTTAGCTGACAATACATGTGTTGGATTGTTTAAGTACTTTCATAGCATTGACACATGAAAAACATCGTGGATGCCCGACAAAGGTGGTGGTAAAGCTAGTCGGTATGCTACGGGTCCCACCTTATTAAGAATTTCGCAAGGACTGATGAATCTTGAGCTCAACTTGCCCTTCTTGTTGAAACGTAGCAATCCCTTGGTTGGAGATACTCGAAGGAATATTTTTTCTCCGACCTCAAACTCAATATCCTTCCTTCGATTATCCGCATAACTTTTCTATCTTGATTGGGCTCTCTTGATCTTTTCTCTTATGACATCCACCTTGTCACAGGTCGCTTGAATCATTTTAGGTCTGAGATATTTTTGCTCACCAACTTCATCCCAATATACCGGAGTTCGACACTTCCTTCCATAGAGTGCTTCGAATGGTGCCATGCCAATGGTGGAGTGATAGCTATTATTATATGTGAATTCCACCAAAGGTATGTGAGCATCCCAACTGTCATTCATTTCCAAAACACAGGCTTAGAGCATGTCTTCCAGAGTCTGAATAGTCCTTTTCGATTATCCGTCCGTCTACTGATGGAAAGCCGTGCTAAGATTTAGTTGAGATCCCAATGCCTTCTGCAAACTTCTCCAAAACCTTGAGGTGAATCGAGGATCTCTTTCAGACACAATACTGACAGGCACACCGTGTAAGCAGACTATGTTTTCAATGTATATCTGGGCAAGCTTCTCCATTGGATAACTTATTTTGATCGGTATGAAGTGTGTTGCCTTTGTTAGTCCATCTATAATCACCCAAATTGCGTTCATGCCTTTCCTAGTGTTGGGCAGATTTGTCACAAAATCCATAGTTATCCTTTCCCACTTCCATTCAGGTATGGGAAGTGGCTGCAACAATCCGTATGGTCGGTGTCTCTCCACTTTTATTTGTTGATAGGTGAGGCACTTGGACACGTAAATGGCTATGGTTGCTTTCATTCCCATCCACCAGTAATACTTCTTCAAATCTTTGTACATCTTTGTAATTCCAGGGTGGTTTGTGTAGGGTGAGTTGTGCGCCTCTTTAAGAATTCAGTCTTGGATATCATAGTCATCTGACACGCATAATCTATCTCAAAACTTCAATGCGCCATCTTGGGCCAAGGAAAAATCTGGGTCCTTATGGACACCTTGTTAAACTTCCCAAATTATTTTGGCCAGCTCGGGATCCAATGGTTGTTTCACAATTATTTCCTGTCGTATCGACAGCTGCAGGTTCATAGCTGCTAATTGTATAGCCGTTCCTTCGATCACGAGTTCCAAATCAAACTTCTGAGCTTCCTCTATTAACTGTTTACTTACGACCAAAGATGTAAGCGACACAGTCTGAGATTTTCTGCTTAGTACATCCACCACAACATTGGCCTTGCCGGGGTGATACTGGATTTCACAGTCGTAGTCTTTCACCAATTCCAACCATCGCCTCTGTCTCATATTCAGCTCCTTTTGGGTGAAGAAATACTTCAGACTTTTGTGATCGCTAAAGATCTCGCTCTTTTCACCATATAGGTAATGTCGCCAAATTTTCAATGCGAAGACTACCGCTGCCAACTCTAAATCATGAGTGGGGTAATTCTTCTCGTGTCCCTTCAACTGCTTGGAGGCGTAGGCGACCACTTTACCTTTCTGCATCAGGATGCCACCCAATCCTATTCTGGATGCTTTGGTATATCTACCATTCCTCCGGTGTCGTCTGGAATGGTTAGAACTGGAGCTGATACCAACCGGTTCTTCAATTCCTGAAAGCTTTTCTCGCACGCTTCATTCCATTCAAATTTGGCTCCCTTCCTTGTGAGTTTCGTCATGGGCGCCGAGATGAGCGAGAAGTTCTCAATAAATAGGTGGTAGTAACCAGCCAATCCTAAGAAACTTTGGATTTCAGTGGCATTCTTCGGAGTCTCCCACTCAAGAACCGCTTTCACCTTGCCGGGGTCTACTTTGATGCCGTCCTTGGTGATGATATGCCCCAGGAATCCGATTTGGTGAAGCCAAAATTCACATTTGCTGAATTTGGCAAAGAGTTGGTGTTCCCGCAACCGTTGCAACATGAAAGTAAGGTGTCAAGTGTGCTCTTTCTCACTCTTAGAGTACACCAGGATGTCGTCAATAAATACTATGTCGTCAATCATATCCATGAATGCTACCGGGACGTTGGTTAATCCGAACGACAAAACTAAAAATTCATAATGTCCATCTCGAGTTTGGAATGCCGTTTTATGAATGTCACCGCTTTTGATCTTCAGTTGATGGTATCCTGACCTAAGATCAATCTTGCAGAAAACTCTTGCTCCTTGTAACTGATCAAATAGGTCGTCGATATGTGACAACGGATATCAATTCTTGATTGTCAGTTTATTCAACTCGCGGTAGTCGATACACAGTCGCATGCTACCATCCTTCTTCTTTACGAACAACACAAGTGCTCCCCAGGGTGAAACACTGGGTCGAATGAATCCCTTCTTCAGCAAGTCTTGAAGTTGTGCTTGCAATTCTTTTAACTCGATAGGTGCCATACGATATGGTGCCTTGGATACCGGTGTTGCACCAAGAATCAAATCAATTGCAAACTCTATATCGCGGTTCGACGGCAGCTGAGTCAGATCTTCTGGAAATACATCAGGAAACTCTCTGATGGTGTGGAGTTCCTCCAAAGGTTTTATCTTCGCCTCCGTGTCTATCACAATGGAAAAAAAGCCTTGGTATCCTTCTTCTAGTAACTTCTGCGCCTGGAGTATGGATAATGTCATCCTTCTGGATTTCCTCCTTGGTTCACTTTGATAGGTGAAGTCTGACCCATCTTCTAGTTTAAATTTTATCTTTTTCTCCGCACATAAGACGATTGCACCATATGCAGATAGCCAATCCATTCCTAGTATCACGTCAAAATCATTTATATCCATCTTTATCAGTCGTGCGGTTAGTTTTCTCCTCCAAATTTTAATCTGACAAGGGTTATAAACCTCCTTCAACCTCACAACACTCCCTGTCAATGTGCTGACTACTAGCTTGTGCCCAATGTCCCTTGGTTGATCTTTCATCTTACTCACAAAGGTTGAGGAGACGAAAGAGTGGGTCGCGCCTGAGTCGAATAATACTCGTGCGGGTATGGTTGAGACATTCAGGGTACCTAGGTTTCTTAGGTAATTTAGGTTACATATAGTAAGCCAATTATTCCCTATAGTTAAGTAGTGTTCAGCAACTTACCTGTCAATACGTCGAGGTTTGCCTTAGCTTCTTCATTTGCTAAAGCATACACCTTTCCTTGCATCTGATTGTCCCGTGGCTGAAATGGCCTAGCATAGGGCTGGTTTGATGAGTTGTTGTCATACCCACGCGATGTGCAATCTCTGGCCATATGTCCTTCCTTGTTGCACAAATAGCACTTAAAGGGTGGAGCTCCAAGTGCTGAAGCTTTGCTCGCTTGACTTATTGCTGGTTGGGCTGGCAAGGCTGCTATCGTGGCTTGACTCATAGTAGGTTGAGCAGGTCGAGTAAATGTAGGGTGAAAAGAATTCTGACCCACACTCGGCCTACGATACAGAGTCGAAGTAGGGCTTGAACTCGAACCTCTATAAACTTTATTCAGCCATCCAAAGGTTTGAAAATTGTTTGGCCTTCTCTTCAAACCAGACGATGTCACAGTCTTTTCTTTCTCCTTTTCCTTAAACCTATCCTCCATTATCTTTGCTTTCTCAACCATTTGAGCATAATCCCGAATATCCATGATTGACAGTACTAACCCAATTTCAGTTTTGAGTCCCTTCTCAAATTTCTTGGTTACTAACTTCCACTTTAAGGTGCTCTGGGGCAAAATGGAACAGATCTTCAAATTTCTATTGATAGTCCAGCACTGATTTAGTTCCTTGCACCAGTGCAATAAATTTGCTTCTTTCCTATCCTTAAAAGTCTCAGGGAAATAGTTCATGAAGAAAATCTCCTTGAACTACGCCCACGTGGGATTTGGGTGAGCAGCTTCCAAATAAGGCCTAGTTGCTTTCCACTAAGCTTTGGCTTCATTCTACAACTGATAACCCGCACAAATAATATTTTGTGCGTTCGTGCACTCAAGTACTTCAAATGCCTTTTCTAGGGCACTGATCCATTGTTTCGGCTGCATTGCCTTAGAGGTTATTTTTAAAAATGTAGGTGGTTGAAGTTTCTTGAATCTCTCCATAACCTTGGCGGTGAAATTTTTCGCTAAATGCTGAGGCATAGGTGGTGGAAATAGCACTGGTCGATTGGGTGGTGGTGGGGGTGTTGCGCGCTCGTGCATCATGGTTGCAAACTGTGTAGACATCTGACCAAGCAATTCTTGTTGTTGTTGCATGGTCCGCATCATCGTGGTCATGAATGCAGTCACGTCGCCGGCTGCCATAGTTGACTGAGGTGCTGCTGCAGTAGCTTATGCTGTAGCTGGTGCTCTTGATGAAGCAGCCGATGCCTTAGAGTTTTGAGCATCAGTTCCATTAGGCAGCTCAACCTCCGGTACAACTCTAGGTTGTTTACCTTTACGACCTCCACAAGAACTTCTAGTGTTGACCATTGTCGCTTCTCTGAAAAGAGGAGCGTGTTCAATATTCCAATTTCATCTATATGGATCAACATTTGTTTTCTACCTAAGCAGGTACAATTCCAGTCCACAGTTCCAATGAGTATCATGAGTCACACCAGTAAGGTGGATTGTTAGATTCACTGTTTTGGTTTATTAGGTGACGTGTCTTATTGAACGCTTTATGTTCCTCTTTCTTATGCATTTTATGTGTCAATATGCTATGGATGGCACTATTGAAAAAAAAAATTTCAGACTTTTAAATAAAGACTTTTAATTATTTACCTAATCTAGTAGGTAAGCATCTCTAGCTTCTTCCCGGTCACAAACTCCATTGCCAGTAGAAATTCTATGTCAGCTCTTACCTCTCCAGCTAATCTCATAAAATATTCTCGTTCCTCGGGTCCACTAATGGCAGCGATGGCCAAGTAAAAGTCCAGTCGATTCTCAACTCGGGGTAACGCTAACCGTATCCGTCTCAGTCTCGTTTATAGATGTCTAATGTAAATCATGATGCTGGGGTCTCCAGCCTTAGTCAAGATAGTGGGTCCTGTCATATAGAATGGTTCTAGACATTAGGGCATACTTAATTAAAAAAAAACTTAAGTACACAACTACTGAAACTTAAATAACTAAAGATCAATGAAACAGATTCTTAGGTTGGCTCGAGGTACCCTAGCGTCTTGGTGTTTGCTTTACTATGAACCCTATTCGGTCCTATTCTCAGCTATCCTAGGCCTTGGTTAGGATGAGATCTACGCTCCCTGTACTTACTAATCCCTTATTACAACATACCTACATATCTAAGCAGTTCATACATCACAATATTCAAACATGTGGTAATTAGGTAGTACACACCAATCATTATAAACATTTATCTATATATATTAAATATTTATCATAAGCACAACAACAAAAGTTTTTCAAGCCCTATGTGCTCTATTCAACCCTCAAATAGAAATTTTACCCCTTTGGGTTTAAGAAGGTTGTGTTTTCTTAGTACTCGCGTAATTTATTGTTACTTTTTTCTTTTAAACCTTTTGAGAAAGTTCATATTTTTATGTTCATTAAGGGTAATATGGTTAAATCTCAAGTCCTTATATGTGAATAACCTAACACAGCAAAATTGCACACACTGGGCGATGTCTCTGGGCGTTGCCACATCGCCCAGTGCCATCGTCCAAAGAATCGGGCACAGGCTTTTTAAGTCCGAGAGGGCCCCATTTTGGTTCTCTTCCTCTCAAAACTCAACTAAACACCTAGGAGAAGCTCTTGGAGGGTAGTGTGACCTAGTCCACACCAAATCCTCACAATCCCCCATGGTTTTTGCGAGTCTACGCATGCCTAGGTATGCTTTCTTCTCTACATTACCTAAATAGTTGTTTGTTTCTTTAAATCTTTCCTTGGGTTAGGTTTTCTCTATTTTTCCTTGTCCTAACCTAATTATTTTTGTTATTCCTTATAGAAGATGTCTACAAGCCATCGTACCGCTAGGAAATTAGTAACCCAAAAGAGGCTATGGGTCGAATCCGAGGAATCTTCTTATTCTTCGGTACCACCTTCGTCCCCTAGAGAGGATTCGTCTTCCGAGGAACCAGATTTCGACCACCATCTTTTCTCCAGGTATGAGTACACTAAGGAGTGGAAGAATTTCTTTTCCGTAAAGATAGTGAATGGCCGGGTGGTGCGAGTAGAGAACTTCCACCAATACAACCTCTTCGCCAGATTCAATGCCCTAGGATGGGCATCGATGTTGTCTCCTACCGAGGCTTGTTATCCCAACTTGGTTTGGTACTTCTACTATAACCTGGGGCCTTCTAGTGCCCAGGAGTTTGGAGTGGAGAGTAGGGTGAAGGGAGTGGATATCAGGCTGACCACTACCCTATTGGCAGAGATCCTGTGTTTACCTGACACAGGAGAGAGGGTTTACTATCAGCCTCGTATGGACATATCTGAGATGTTTTCTTTGGAGACTAGGAGAATAGTCTTCCAAGCTTTGACAGGTTCTCCAAACACGCCTAAGTCTGAGACTTCTTGTAAGCCTAGTGCTAGGGTGATTAGTAGGTGTGTGACTTACAACATCTACCCTAAAGGCGGTAACAAGGATAGCAAATCCATGATGAGGGCATACATTACTTACTGTCTCTTAGGAGCTGGTCAGGGGTCCAGTCATCAACCTCCTATATCTGTTACTTTAGGTGATGCTTTATCATGCTCGAAACCCAGCTGATGGGAACCTTCCCTATGGGAGATTTCTCACCTTGGTCTTTCGATATTTTTGGGTGCCATTGGAGGGCGAGTACATTGATAAGACTAGATCCAGGCCCATAGACAAGACTTCCATTCTGAAGATGAAGGTGTCCAGGGAGGATCCACTAGAGGATGAGGGACAGATGGGGATACAGCAGGGAGAGGAGCATGGTGATGAGGTACACATTGAGGAAGTGCAGGGGATGGAGCAGGAAGACACTCAGGGGGACACCCAAGGCATACGTGTAGAGGACCAGGGTATAGGTCCAGGCGATTTTGAGGGTTTTGACACTCAGTTTACTGATGTACCTATATATGAGACGATAGGTGCTACTAGCTCTCAGGTTCCAGGACCTTCTGATTGGGTGCAGATGTTGACACATCTCCAGAGTCTTGGCACTCAGCTCTCTAGCTTGGCGACTTGGGTGGATCAGGGCTTCACTTCTTTGGAGACTAGAGTGGGTCTGTGGAGCAGTGTCTGGACTTATGGGATAGATTCTACAGAGTTGACTCTCACCAGACTCAGCCTCCTCCTAGTGATCTGCCTTCGACTGAGTAGCTCCAGCAGTTCTGGACATTCTTGCTACGTGGTTCTGATCACTTTGTTTTTATGCTTATGTACTTTTTCTTTTTTATATATCAGCTATGTATTTATTGCATTTTAGCCCATGTAATTAAAGCTTACGTAATGGCTTAACTACAATTATCTTTTAGCTAATGGAAATTATGTACTTTTATTTATTTACATCTACCCCCTTATAAATTTTAATTATTACATATTTTACTGTTTAAGCTTATTAGTCCTAGTCTGCAATCCATAATCGTAAGAAGAGCCTCAGTCTCTGATACCAAGCTCTGTCACACCCCAAACCACCCCCTAGGAGGATTGGGTAGGTGACCCGAATTGCATAACGGCAATCCGCCAAATCCCACAGATCTAGAAGCAATGCTTACGATTATGGAACCACAACCATCTCTTCACCATAGGCAAGATCAGAGTACAGCAGATAAACTACAATTCAATAATAAAAGGAAGCATAGCGATACGGGGAAACAGTGATAAATACATATAAAAGTTTTACATTTCCCATCAACCCACACACAACGAAAGCAAAGAAACAAAGTTGATAAGTACAGTACTACATACAAAGACATGTACAGGGCGAGCATACTCAACCCCAAAAAGGAAAAAAAGAAAAACTACAACAACCAAGTCAGAACGGGGATAACTCCAAATAACCCAAAAGGAGTCCCCAAGCCAAAAAACTATCACGAACACACTTCAATGGTCTTCATCAACAACCACTGAAAATGTGTGAATTCACCTAGAGGGGGGGTGAATAGGTGTAGGTTCAAAAATTAAAATAACTCTGCGAAAATAAAACCAAACAATAAAGATAGAGAAGAGTAAAGACAAGCAATGTAAAAAGACAAACAATTTATAGTGGTTCGGCCAATATGTGCCTACGTCCACTCCTCTCACCTTAGAGAGAATTCACTAAATTGAATCTTGAGCAAGAGGACTCGTACAAATCTTAATTAAGAGCAAGAGAACTCAACTACTCTTGATTCCGAACAAGAGGACTCACTGCTCTTGATTTCGAGCAAGAGGACTCAACAACAACTTTAAACAAAGTAAAAGAACTACTAAATGGTTTAGAGTTACCTTAAACTTTAGTAGAAAAGATGCTACCTTTCAATGCATGCAACTTGAATGCAAGTGTGTATGAAAGAGCAAAGATGAGATTGAATTTTCTTCGATCTTCTTGATCTTGAAAGAATAATCTCACAAGGGAGTGCTTGATTGCTTAGAGCTCTTGATTGATGATTGTTGTAGTGTTTAGAACACTAATCAAGAGGGTATTTATAGGCTAGAGGCTTAGAACCAATTTGGAATCCAATTAAGAAAAGAATCCGACATTTTATAAGTAATCCGGTATGCCGGATTACCTACTTTCCTTAAGAGATAGGAGAATAACGGTCATATTTACTTAGTCAAGCACTGATCCGGTATGCTAGATTGGGATCCGGTATCCCAGATCATGGCAAAATACACCCAAGAGAGGATCTGGTATGCCGGATTGGACAATTATAGTATAATTTAGTCTAATTTCCTCAGGGGTTGTTTTGGGTATTTCAAACCCAATTGGTCACATGATCAGGAGTTCGAATATTCTCCTAAGGTCATTCTAGATGGATGCATGCGTGTGTGTGCATTACATCGAATGTGACTCAAGAAACAATAGGAATTACATATTTGTAAATAGACAAAGTCTTCAATCAAAAGTCTTCAATTCTTCAATGCTTTAAGCTTCTAAACATATGTCTTTGACTTTCAAGCTTCAATCTACTTTGAAAGTGGTCTTTGAACACTTGTATATGCTCCCCCTCACTTGATGCTATGCTTTGACTCTAAAACACTTAGAACATAAGCATTAGTCCAAGTCTTATTTGTTATCATCAAAACATCATCATAGGGATGACTTGAAGGAAGTAGAGTGTAGGACCATTTTCTTAACAATCTCCCCCTTTTTGATGATGACAAATAATACACAAAAGATATAAATAATGAAGAGCAATAATGTATGTAAGGAATAAGAGACAAGAATAATAATAATTCTTAACCCAAGCAAATTTTATGCAAGGAATAAGAGACAAGAATAATAATAATTCTTAACCCAAGCAAATTTATTTATAAGACCATAATCATTATCCATTACATCTTTCAAACAAAATATAATATACTTCTCCCCCTAGCATTATCAAAAAGAAAGTCAAAACATCCAAACAGGAGGATCAAAGGGTGGAAGAGGTGAAATAGAACTAGATGCACCGGCGAACGGCGGTGGAACTCCTTGTGGAGTTGCTCCTGGTGTATCAAGAGAAAGATGTCCAAGATTGAGAGCAAGGGTTTGAAAAGAGTGAAGAAGCTTGTCTTGGCGCAAATATATGTTGTTAAAACCGGTCTTCACATCGTCACGGAGAGATGCGACATCATCTTGAATCCGTTGTTGTCCAAGTTCAAGTTCTATGATACGAGTGTTGGCTTCATCCATGTATTCATCAATGCTAGACACCCAATCATGTAGAGATGCCGGTATCCCTTCTCGAGCAATAGGAGGAGGAGGCACTTGGTCTCCCGAATCTTCTTCGACAAACACATCGGAAGGAGGAGGAATAGCTATTGTATGAAAACTATTCCGAGTGATGTATTGGGAGGAAACAAGGGTCACTTCCTCACGATCAAGATCTAAGTTGTACTCCCAAAAAACACGAGTGAGGAGCCTACCATAGGGAAGGTTAGTGCTCCTATGAGGATGAGTACAAGATTCCATGTATCGCATGATGAAGTAAGGAAGATTTGTAGGGTTATTGGTGTAGATGCAATAAGTGATATAAGCTTGTGGCATAAGACATTTGTTTCTATCACCACCCCTGGGAATAATGTTGTGTTGGACTATGTAAGAGATGACATGAGGTATAAGACGAAGGTGACCAACAACAATAGTTTCGACATTTGGATCAAACTGTTCCAGGATGGATGAGTATATCTCTTCATGGTTGATCAAATCACCGAAATTGATATTCTTTGGAGTCCAGAAGATGCAGGGGCCATCATTTGGAATGTGAAGGATGCGAGCAAGGTCATCAAGAGAAAGGTCTATGTGAGTTCCCTTTACATAAGAATGAAGTTTCAAGTCTTGTTCCGCACCGCTGAAGTAGAGGTTGGTGTAGAAATACTTGACAAGGTTTGGATAGCAAGGGTCATCCATGTTGAGAATGGGTTCCCAACTGATGTCCTTAAAGCGGTCTTCAAGACGAATGCTATTGAAAGAAAATACATCCACTTCACGTCCTTCCTCAATCTTTCTTGCTTGGTAGAGATGCCAATTTGCTCGGCATTCCCTAGACCGAAACAAACGATCTTCTCCTTCAGCATATGGTTGTCTTGATCCACTTCCTCTTCCTCTTTTGGAGGGTTATTATCTCTCTGGCATAGGGTCCTTCCCTTTTCTACTCATGGTGGAGAGAGGTTTTGAGAAGAGAAAGAGATTTAAAGTAATAGAAAGAATTTAGATAGAGGGAAGATGATATGATGAATAGTGAATCAGAACAGGACAAAGAAATGGGGTTTAAAAAGGCTTGAAAAGAGGTACAACGGTTATAAAACGGGCAGAAATTCAAACATCCGGTATACCGGTTTCCAATCTGGTATACCGTTTCAAATAAAAACGGCTAAAAAACTGCCAAAGAAGCTGATCCGGTATACCGTTCGGCAATCCGGTATACCATTTCAAGCAGGAACAGTAGAAAAATAGCAATTTTGAAAGAAATAACTTTTTAGAAAACATTTTTAGCTTAGATAAAAGGGTCACACAACCTAAGATCTCTTCTAAGAGAGCAGAAACGTTCTTCACTCAAAGGTTTTGTGAAGATGTCCGCAAGTTGCTTCTCGATTTCAATATAGTCAAGTCAGATTTCACCTCTTTGAGCTGTATCACGAAGAAAGTGATAACGAATATCAATATGCTTAGCTCGAGAGCATAAAATTGGATTCTTGCTAAGATTGATTGCACTTATGTTATCACATTGGATTGAGGAAGTGTCATACTTCACTTCATAGTCTTAGAGAGTTTGCCTCATCCAAAGCACTTGTGCATAACACCGTCCGGCTGCAGTGTATTCAGCCTCAGTGGTAGAAAGAGCAACTGAATTTTTCTTCTTACTAAACCACGACACTAAACACGATCCCAAGAAGTGACAATTTTCACTTGTACTCTTACGATCAACATGACATCCGGCAAAATTGGTGTCGGAGAAGCTAACAAGGTCAAAGTCATTGTTCATAGGGTACCATAGTCCAATGCTTGGAGTTCCCTTCAAGTACTTAAAGATTCTCTTTACAATACTCCAATGAGATTGCATAGGTTTGGCTTGGAACCTAGCACAAGCACAGACACTAAACATAATGTCAGGTCTACTAGCCATTAGGTAGAGTAAGCTACCTATCATGCCTCTATACTTAGTTGGATCAACAGGGATGCCATCTTCATCTTTGGACAGAGTTATAGATGTACTCATTGGAGTACTGGATGACTTTTGTCCATTGATGTCAAACTTCTTTAATAATTCTTTAAGATACTTTGTTTGACAGATGAATATCCCATTAGGAGTTCGTTTAATTTGCAGTCTTAAAAAGAAATTTAGTTCACCCATGAGACTCATCTCAAATTCATTACTCATGCATTTGCCAAAGTCAGAACAAAAGGATTCATTTGTAGATCCAAAGATTATGTCATCTACATAAATCTGGACTATTATCCCATCATTTATATCATGCTTGACAAATAAAGTGGTATCTATTTTACCCATTGAAAAATCAGAATTGACTAAAAACTTACTCAATCTGTCGTACCATACTCTTGGGGCCTGTTTTAAGCCATACAGGGCCTTCTTCAATTTGTATACATGGTCCAAAAATTTTGAGTCTTCAAAGCCAGGCGATTGAGATACGTAGACTTCTTCATTGATGTAACCATTCAAGAAACGCTTTTGACGTCCATTTGGTATAACCTGAAATTCTTATGACACGCAAAAGCAATCAATATTCTAATTGACTCAAGTCTAGCTACAGGTGCATATGATTCATCGAAGTCAATTCCTTCCTATTGGTTATATCCTTGAGCAACTAGTCTAGCTTTGTTTCTAGTGATATTACCATCTTCATCAAGTTTATTCCTAAATACCCATCTAGTCCCAATAATCTTGGTGTTAGAGGGTTTTGGCACTAAGTCCCAAACTTGATTCCTTTCAAATTGGTTAAGTTCTTCTTGCATAGCGACTATCTAATCACTATCTAAAATAGCTTCTTTAATGTTCTTGGGTTCGATGGTAGATATAAAGGCTACATTAGAACAAACATTTTGGATTTTACTCCTAGTTTGTATTCTTTTATTTAGGTCTCCAATCACAAGGTCAAGGGGATGATCTTTAACACTTATAACTTCTTTAGGAAGTTGATGTACTTGAACATCAGGCTCATCTAAAGTGACTTTTTCAACTCTCTTCCTAATTTTAAGTACTTCATCTTCATTATCATCTTCTAGGTCTTTATACTTGTCTTTTGCCATAGATTCATCAAATCTAACATTTATAGACTCTTCCACAGCTAGTGTTCTCTTTTTAAACACTCTATATGCTCTACTGTTTGTGGAGTAGCCCAGGAATATATCATCATTAGCATTTTCTTCAAATTTGCCTAGATTATCTTTAGTATTAAGAATGAAACAAGCACATCCAAAAACTTTAAAATAGTCTACTTTAGGCAATTTGTTATGAAACAATTCATAGGGAGTCTTTGACAAAATGGGTCTTATCAAAACTCAATTTAACACATAGCAAGTCGTGTGTACAGCTTCAGCCCAAAAAATATTTAGGTAAGAAATACTCATTGAGCACTGTCCTAGCCGTTTCTTGGATTGTTCTATTCTTTCTTTCAATCACACCATTTGATTGTGGTGTTTTAGGGGCTGAGAAGTTATGTGTTATATCTTGTTTTCGACAAAACTCACCAAATTCATCTATATTGTCAAATTCACCCCCATGGTCACTTTTTATGGAAGTGATCATGTAACTCTTTTGATTTTGTATTCTCTTGCAAAGAGCTACAAATTCCTCGAATGCATCATTCTTATGCTTGAGAAAGAGGGTCCAAGTGAACCGGGAATTGTCATCTACAATAACGAAAGTGTATTTCTTTCCTCCCAAGCTAGTGGTTTGTATAGGTCCAAATAAATCTAAATGAAGTAATTGTAAAGGTCTAGAAGTGGCAACAGAATTAATAGCCTTATGAGAAGCTTTAGTAAGCTTACTTCTTTGACAGGCTTCACATGTGTGTTGCTTATCAAAATTCAGCTTAGGTAGATTTCTCATTAGATTCTTAGAATAAAGGGATTTTATAATCTTAGGATTTATATGTCCCAACTCTCTATGCTATAAGGTTGCATCATCAAACTTAGATAAGAGACAAGCATCATGAGAATTCATGTTGAAGGTACAAATATAAACATTATTCTTTCTTGATCCTTCAAGTATTAGGTTATTATGAGAATCTTTAATCTCACACTTGGAGGCATTAAAGTTAACGAAATAGCCACTGTTACAAAGTTGACTTACACTATGCAAGTTGTACTTTAAATTTTTAACTAGGCTAACATTAGAGATTGTCATACCTCCAAACTTTATTGAACCGTTACTGTTTGAGTTAAAATAATACCGCAAGCGTACGGGTCAATCGTAGCTACGGGTCGAACACGACGAGATATACGCCACTCTATTTAACTAACTTAAAAGTAATGCAAAGTGAACCAAATTAAAGTGTTAAATTAAACTAATTAAACTAATAAACATTAATGCATCCTAACTCATAAGCATCTAACAAAATTAAGGGATTAAATTGGCGTCCTAACACATGAGCATCTAACCTATCAAACTAAAGCGAATTGAAAGGAATAAAATTGCAGCCTCATATAATAACCACATAAAAAAAAATAAGGGAATAAAAATGCATTCACAAACCACAACCATATATAAAAAAAAATAAAAGAAATAGAGGGAGAAGAAGAAGAAGATGAAGAAGAGAATGAGATTAAGAGTTTAGAGAATGCAAACCTAGGTGTGCTTGAACCGGATTAATTGAAGAAGCTTGAATGAATACTTGCATGAACTTACCATGGCCTCCTCTTCTAAATCTCCAAGTCTTGTCATCAACGTAGGAGCTTAGACTAGGAAGCTTTAAACCAAAACTATTACAACCATATTGAAAACATTAAAGCATAAACTAATCCTATTACAACCATTAACTAATCTTATGAAAGCAAAATTAAGAACTTGAAAGAGCTAATCTTATGAAATCAAACTAAGAACTAAAGCCAAAAATAGGAGAAGAAGAGAAATTTCACTAAGTGAATGAACTAAAAACTATATTAAAAACTGAAGTAAAATTGAACTAGAAACTCACTAAAAACTGAACTAAAAAAACTAACTTGTTACAACCCAAAGGGCAAGGGATATTTATAGGGGGAAGAGAGGAGAAGAGAGAAGAGGGAAGTGTAGGAGAAATATTCCCTAAGAAAAGAGAATATTCTCTTCTCGTTCTTCTTTTACAATGCCTTGAATCCTAAGAAAAGAGAAAAAAATAGAAAGAAGAAGAAGAGAAGATTGTTTACATAGACCTTCTATTTTTAGAAATGTAAATTTCTAATTCTAACTTGTGCTTCTTTTTCTTTGTAGATATCTTCTCTAAGCAATAAAATCAAAGACGCTTTGATTTTAAAATCGTCCATAGATGAGAAAATATAAATCTATCCCAAGTAGAATTCCAGAAGTGCCTTTGAGAAGTTGGAGGAGAGAGAGAGTAAGGGTGATGACTAGGATTCCTTCAAGAATAAATAAAATACCCATTCTATCCTTCAGAAAACGTGGAGCATGGGGTGCTTATATAGGCCTCACCATTGTGTTCCTTACGAAAAATCATCCAAAATAGACCCAAATTTCGTCCAATTTGGAGTTCGGGAGCCCAAGATATCTCAAGTTGAAGTTGGACTGTCCAGAGCCCTCCAAATGGAATCTTTCGGGTACAGGAAATATAACTTCTAGTTATTACGTTAAGGCCCTAGAATCTGAACTTCCGCTTCATTTTGTCCCCGGCCGACTATCAATAATTATAAATAAACCCCTACAAACCATTTTCGCGCATCGTTACGAAAACGGCCGTAACTTCTTCGTTTCAACTCGGAATCAAGTATAGTTTGAACCGTTGCGAAGCTGGTTCGATGGGCTACGCATCCAAGCCAGTAACACCTCTAAACTGCTTAAAAACATTTTCTTAGCATCATCTCCTGCATTTTCACAAGAATTCACCTAAACCCTGAAAAGCACAAGAAAGCACCGAGTAACTCTATCCAATGTGGTAAAATGTATGCTTTATGCCCTAAGATTTCACACATAAATGTGCTCATCAGATTTCCCCACACTTAAATGTTACTTGTCCACAAGTAAAGCAAAAGAAAAACTAATCTAGAATGCAGAAAATCCTAACTCACTTTCGTAGGAATCACGGTTGCACTTAGCATGTGCAACAAGCCTTTAAACCCCTAGGTTACCCCTAGTGGACGAGTTGCGTTTCATGGGTGTTTGCAATGAATATACACCTAAAATTCAATTGTAAATGAATGCTGCAAATTTTAATCATGGCTAATCCCAAAAAGTGTTCAACTAAAGATCAAGGAGCCAAAGGTTCCCCCACACTTAAATTTTATCACCCCACATCAATTCAAGTAATAAGCATGCATCAAGATTAAGGGATCTCCTCATATTTTCTTAACACTACTCACCTTCAAGTAAACAACTCATAATATCAATGGAACCAAAGACTTAGGCTTTGAGTATTTTTGACCATACCTTCTTTTTCAGGCATTAAGGCAAAAGTTTTTTTTTTTTCTTTTTCAACAACAAACTCTTTTTCTACTCCACTACTGTTCCCTGAATGACATGGTGGAGCATACACCAGACACCCAAATATTTGGTAGCTTCGCTTTTTGCATATATCCATAAGACATTGAGACATTGATACAAGAGTTTTTTTTTTTTTTTTTGAGTTTCCTTCCAAGGAATTTCGATCAAGTCACCCTACTTCATGAGGCATAGTGCCCTGTCTAGTCCCAAGGAATTCCACTTTCTTTTTTGTTCCTTGTTTTTTTTTTTTTCATTTTTTTTTTTTCATTCACTTCCACTTTCATGCCTTGCCTTGCCACAAACAAATTGGTCTCAACTACTAGCCAAAAGATCAAAGGGTCCATAAAATACATAGAGTAATCTAGCCATCAAATGAAATAGCACTCATATTTTCCAATTCAATCCCTATCACCGGATACAAACTAATTACAGTCCTTGAAAAGGGATTTTTTTATTATTTCGCATGCTAGGGCACCTAATTCCCTCTCTCTCTCGCTTCACAATCAAAGAAACTTATGCACAAAATCAAACTATTGCCATAATCAAAATTCACCAATTAAGCCCAACATCCCCCCCACACTTAATTCATGTAGTGTCCTCAATGTATGCATAAAAGAAAAAAATAAGGACAAGGGAGGAGATGAAGGGGCTTACTAGATATAATCAACAAAGAGGATCATGAAGAGTCATGAGCTCTACAAAAAGTGCTAGGAGCAGCAATAGAAATCTCAACCCATGGCCAGTAAATGGAGAAATAGCTTCAGAACCAGAAAACACTCGACAATGAATTTTAGTAAAGCGAGAAATAATACGGAAGTTAAGTACAACTGAGAAATATCCAATAGAAAAATCTGCCCTCATGGGACAGTGAAAAATAAAGGTAATAAAACTCAGGCCATAAATCCTTCCCTTCTCTCCCATTTGCAATGTAGAACACCTATCATTCTTTGAAAAACCAACCAAAAAGGGATCACAATAAGCATAAAAAGGATTATGAATAACCTCATCTAAATAATCATAAAAACTTAGAGGTTTACTCAAATCAATCCTAGCAATATAACTATTCGCTCTTTGCATAACTTGGTTTGTCAAATATGAATTATGGAAATATGCTTGAAAGGCATTATGACTAACATTGTCCTCCTCAATAAAATCGTCAAACCTAGGAGGTTTGCACAAATCAACATGTGAGACAATGGAATCCTCAAAATGACAATTATCTAAGTTTTTCAAAGAGAGAGGGGGAGATCAAATTTCTTGGGTTTCTATGTTATCATGACAATGTGATTCTAAATCAATAAAAACACTAGGCTCACTAAAATAAAAAATTTCAGAAAAAAGTTGGACTTCCCTAGGTAGCTCATCAAATCTTGCTTCACTAATATCCTTAGGAGACTCAATCTCAACAAATAAATCATCATGAAAAGTAGCTTGTTGGGAATGACTTTCATTAACCTCAAACTGGGGTGGTGGACTTTCAATATCATTAAACTGGGGATGGGGTGGTTAATTCTGAACAGGAATCTAGTAACATAGACTAGGTTCAGGCTGACTAGGTAATGTACCCATTTCCTCCTCCTGCACCATGGTGATCAGTTGAGAGAGTTGCTTCTCCATGGTATTTTGGCTTGTTGTGAGAAGGTCTATGTATTTCTCAAGTTCATTCAGTCTGGCCTCCTCACCCATGTTTTGAAACTCAAGGGGTTGGTGATATGGTTCAAGGAGAGGTGGCCCATTGAGATTTAATGGAGGGTTAGGCATTGGAGGACCAAACTAACCATAATATTGGAAATTAGATGGTCCAGATTGGTTATTCCATTGATCCCACAAGAAATCGGGATGACCACTCCACCCCTGATTGTAAGTGCCAAAAGAATTGTATTGAAATTGATGATTCACATTCTCATCACCATAGCTGCCCCCATAAAATTAGGGCATCCTTCCATAACATGGATTGTCTGGGGAAGTGACCAATCAAAATTTCTCGAAAGCCCATAGTTGGGTTGGGGAGTAAAATTGTACTGGGGTGGTGCAAAATTGTTCTCTATCTCACTACTTTTGGCTTCCCTAACCTGTTTAAACATTTCCTCCAAAATCATGGTTGCCTTAGTATAGGTCCATCTTTCCCCCAAAGTCTTATATGGAAGTGTATCTCCCATTATTCTAAATTAGCCACCTATCCCAAATTGAGGTCTCCTATAAAAAAAAATTTAAAGAAAAATAAAAGACTAGAAAAAAAAATACTAAAAACAAGAGGGAGTCCAAGGTAGATTGTGCATCTATCCCTCAAAAATCGAAACAATGGTTCCAAAGTTGTAAGGTTGCCATATAGGTTGACAGCAAGGGAACCCGTATAATCTTCAGGAGCAACCTACGGGCGACTCCAAATGGATTTCGATGTAGCGTGGAGGACTACTATACATTAATGTTTCCAACGCTCTCACTATGCTGCTTTCCTATTATCAAGAGTGGTCACCTCCAAAGATAAGTCACATGCCAATCCAAACCACCCAACGAATCGAGGGGCACCAAGATTGGCTGGGTTTGGGCATATGAAGGATTTTAGATTGGGCACAAACTATTTGAAACAGAAGAGAAACAAGAAGAGGTTTTCAAAAATTTTTTTTTTTTTTTTTAAAGAAAGAGGAGAAAGAGAAGAAACTAAAGCACTTCGAATTACTTAAAAATCAAAAAAATAAAGTGGTCAATAATCTCCCCGGCAATGGCACCAAAAACTTGTTTGAGTAAAAATAATACTGCAAGCGTACGGGTCAATCGTGACTACGGGTCGAACACGAGGAGATATATGCCACTCTATTTAACTAACTTAAAAGTAATGCAAAGTGAACCAAATTAAAGTGTTAAATTAAACTAATTAAACTAATAAAAATTAATGCATCCTAACTCATAAGCATCTAACAAAATTAAAGGATTAAATTGGCGTCCTAACACATGAGCATCTAACCTATCAAACTAAAGCGAATTGAAAGGAATAAAATTGTAACCTCATATAATAACCACATAAAAAGAAATAAAGAAATAAAAGTGCATTCACAAACCACAACCATATAAAAAAAAAAACAAAGTAAAAGAAATAGAGGGAGAAGAAGAAGAAGATGAAGAAGAGAATGAGATTAAGAGTTTAGAGAATACAAACCTAGGTGTGCTTGAACCGGATTAATTGAAGAAGCTTGAATAAATACTTGCATGAACTTACCATGGCTTCCTCTTCTAAATCTCCAAGTCTTGTCATCAACGTAGGAGCTTAGACTAGGAAGCTTTAAACTAAAACTATTACAACCATATTGAAGACATTAAAGCATAAACTAATCCTATTACAACCATTAACTAATCTTATGAAAGCAAAATTAAGAACTTGAAAGAGCTAATCTTATGAAATTAAACTAAGAACTAAAGCCAAAAATAGGAGAAGAAGAGAAAATTTCACTAACTGAATGAACTAAAACTACACTAAAAACTGAATTAAAATTGAACTAGAAACTAACTAAAAATTGAACTAAAAAAACTAACTTGTTACAACCCAAAGGACAAGGGGTATTTATAGGAGGAAGAGAGGAGAAGAGAGAAGAGGGAAGTATAGGAGAAATATTCCCTAAGAAAAGAGAATATTCTCTTCTCCTTCTCTTTTACAATGCTTTGAATCCTAAGAAAAAAAAAAAAATAGAAAGAAGAAGAAGAGAAGATTGTTTACATAGACCTTCTATTTTTAGAAATGTAAATTTCTAATTTTAACTTGTGCTTCCTTTTCTTTGTAGATATCTTCTGCAAGCAATAAAATCAAAGATGCTTTGATTTTTCAACCTTCCATAGATGAGAAAATATAAATCTATCCCAAGTAGAATTCCAAAAGTGCCTTTGAGAAGTTGGAGGAGAGAGAGAGTAAGGGTAATGACTAGGATTCCTTCAAGAATAAATAAAATACCTATTTTATCCTTCAAAAAATATAGAGCATGGGATGCTTATATAGGCCTCACCATTATGTTCCTTGCGAAAAATCACCCAAAATAGACCCAAATTTCGTCCAATTTGGAGTTCGGGAGCCCAAGATATCTCAAATTGAAGTTGGACTGTCCAAAGCCCTCCAAATAGAATCTTTCGGGTACAGGAAATATAACTTCTAGTTATTGCGTTAAGGCCCCTAGAATCCGAACTTTCGCTTCACTTTATCCCCGGTCGAATATCAATAATTACAAATAAATCCCTACAGACCATTTTCGCGCGTCGTTACAAAAACGGCTATAACTTCTTCGTTTCAACTCGAAATCAAGTGCGGTTTGAATCGTTACGAAGCTGACTCGATGAGCTACGCATCCAAGCCATTAACACCTCTAAAATGCTTAAAAACATTTCCTTAGCATCATCTCCTCCATTTTCACAAGAATTCACCTAAACCCTGAAAAGCACAAGAAAGCACCGAGTGACTCTGTCCAATGTGGTAAAATGTATGCTTTATGCCCTAAGATTTTACACATAAATGTGTTAATCAGTTACCGATGATTCTTCCTTTACCATTGTCTCCAAAAGATACCCATCCCCCTGTTTGCTTTCTGAGTTCTGAAAAAAGCTTTGGGTTGGATGTCATATACTTTGAGCAACCATTATCAATATACCATTCATCTTTGCTTAGACGTACCTACAAAATAAGAATGCTTAATAAAATTTTGGTCCCCATTGGGTGTTGGGTCCATTATTATTAGTATTATACATTCCTCTTGGTCTCCACACCATTTGGTGACCACTTGCCTTTTGATTCCCATACCAGTTTGTGTATGGTTGAGGATTCCAAGGTCTTTGATTTTGAGACATTCTATATGATCCTTGGCTATTTGGTGGTTTTTGCACCTTTGGTGGATTTTTCTTATTTTGACCATTGAAGGGTCTTCTAGGAGGTCAAAAAGGTTGCTTCATATAATAACATTCCCAAATAGTGTGTCACTTTTTGTTGCAATTGTTGCATACAATAGTTTGAGGGATATTTGGGCTTAGGGTCTTCTCTTTGGGATTTGATTTTTTTTAACTGAGGAGTTTTCTTTCTAACATAACATTCCTCAATCAAATGTCCTTTCTTTTTACAATAATTGCAAAACTTCTTCTTCACTTTCTTACTTGTTACTTTACTTGAACTTGCCTCATTGGTATGATTTGAACTCTTGTTCACATTATAACCTACTCCTTCCTTGTTGAAGGGTGCTTTGGAGGCATTTTCGAGTAAAATATCAAGAGTCTTTTTACTATTTGTGAATGACTCTAAAGCTTTACATAGTTTCTCCTTTTCTTCTTCCAAAGTCTTTACTTGAGAAGTTAGAGATGTGTTTTGGTCTTTGAGGGTGTTTATCTCCTTTATAAGATCTTTCTTAGTAATAGCCAATTCTATGCTACTTTGATATAAATCTTCAAAAGCTTCTTTCAATTCTAAATAATCTTTATCTTTAGAAGGAGAAATAAGAGTTACCTCATTTTGAGTTTCTTCTTCTTTTTCAGTAGCCATTAAAGCAAGGTTGGATTGTTCCTCTTCTTCTTGTGATTCTTCATTATCTTCCTCTTCATCACTTGAATCGAAGGTGTGTTCAGCTTTGTAGGCCTTCTTATACTTCTTCATTTTAGGGCAATCTCCTCTAAAATGTCTAGGTTTTCTACACTCATAACACAAGATTTTCTTTGAAGAAGAGTCAGAATTATCCTTAGAGACATTTTTACCTTTTGATCTTTTGAGAATTTTCTTCTATTGAATGAAGGTTTTCCTTTGTTCTTCAAAAATCTTGAGAATTTCTTTGACAAATAGGCAATTTCATCATCTGAAAGCTCTTCATCATTGTCGCTGATATCATAGGTTTTGAATGCGACAACCTTCTTCTTAGGTTCGTTAGGCTCGTCATCCTTGGTGTCTTGCTTTAGCTCCATCTCATGTGTTTGAAGTGATCCCAACAGCTCATCTAGACTTAGCTTATCAATGTCTTTTGATTCTCTTATGGCTGTAGTCTTGGGTCTCCATTCCTTTGAGAGGGATCTCAGAATCTTTCGAACGTTCTCACCATTGGAGTAAACCTTACCTAATCCTTTCAACTTGTTCACGATGTTAGTAAATCGAGTAAACATGGCATATATATCTTCATCATTTTTCATTTTAAACAATTCATATTCATTTACTAACATGTCAATCTTAGATTGCTTAACTTCAGAAGTACCTTCATAGGTCACTATAAGTTTATCAAACATCTCCTTAGCAGAGTCACACATGCATGTCCTATTATACTTTTTTTCTCCTAATGCATATTGAAGATAACTTATAGCAACATAATTGAGTTGCATCTTAGCTTTCTCAACAGGAGTCCATTCTTCTTTAGACTTGTCTATAGTATTGGGTCCGTTCTTTATAACTTCCCATGCATCAGTGTTATTGGCGCATACGAAGTTCTTGAACCGATTCTTCCAATAGGAGAATCCTTCACCTTCAAAGAAGGGAGGTCGGGTAATGTTAGAACCTTCGAACTTACGATTAGCAGAAGTTTTCATAATCTTTAACTCTTAGTTGGATTAAAGATAATCATGATCTTGAGCTCCCACTCTGATACCAAATGTGAATTCACCTAGAGGGGGGGGTGAATAAGTGTAGGTTCAAAAATTAAAATAACTATGTGGAAATAAAATCAAACAATAAAGATAGAGAAGAGTAAAGACAAGCAGTGTAAAAAGACCCAAATAATTTATAGTGGTTCGGCCAATATGTGCCTACGTCCACTCCTCTCACCTTAGAGAGAATTCACTAAATCGAATCTTGAGTAAGAGCAAGAGGACTAGTACAAATCTTGATTAAGGGCAAGAGAACTCAACTACTCTTGATTTCAAGCAAGAGGACTCAACAACAACTTTAAACAAAGTAAAAGAACTACTAAATGGTTTAGAGTTACCTTAAACTTTAGTAGAAAAGATGCTACCTTTCAATGTATGCAACTTGAATGCAAGTGTGTATGAAGGAGCAAAGATGAGATTGAATTTTCTTCAATCTTCTTGATCTTGAAAGAATAATCTCACAAGGGAGTGCTTGATTGCTTAGAGCTCTTGATTGATGATTGTTGTAGTATTTAGAACACTAATTAAGAGGATATTTATAGGCTAGAGGCTTAGAACCAATTTGGAATCCAATTAAGAAAAGAATCCCACTTCTATAATTAATCCGGTATGCTGGATGGGAATCTGGTATGCCGAATTACCTACTTTCCTTAAGAGATAAGAGAATAACGGTCATATTTAATTAGTCAAGCACTGATCCGGTATGCCTGATCAGGGCAAAATACACCCAAGAGAGGATCTGGTATGCCGGATCAGTATCCAGTATAGGTAAAGGGGTTGCTGGAGGTGTTTCTTTGAGACACCCATTAATCCGGTATGCCATATTGGGATCTGGTATGCCAGATTGGGCAATTACAGTATAATTTAGTCTAATTTTCTCAGGGGTTGTTTTGGGTATTTCAAACCCAATTGGTCACATGATCAGGAGTTCGAATATTCTCCTAAGGTCATTCTAGATCGATGTATGCGTGTGTGTGTGTGCATTACATCGAATGTGACTCAAGAAATAATAGGAATTACATATTTATAAATAGTCAAAGTCTTCAATCAAAAGTTTTCAATTCTTCAATGCTTTAAGCTTCTAAACATATGTCTTTGACTTTCAAGCTTCAATCTGCTTTGAAAGTAGTCTTTGAACACTTGTATATGCTCCCCCTCACTTGATGCTATGCTTTGACTCTAAAATACTTAGAACATAAGCATTAGTCCAAGTCTTATTTGTTATCATCAAAACATCATCATAGGGATGACTTGAAGGAAGTAGAGTGTAGGACCATTTTCCTAACAAAATATGCGCAGGATCGGTATGACCTCCGTTGGGGTCCATGTCAAACCCTACTCCTGATTGGTTGGAATTTTGATTGAAGGGCAAGAACCCCTGGCCAGGCAACCAGGATCACTATGGAGCATCACTCCACTCAATGAGAACAATGAGAATACCTTGAATAGGTTTCCCTATATACCTGTTAGAAGATGGATAGCAGACCCTTACAATTGTGCAGCTCACAGTCTGATGTATGACTTGGATCCCAGGTAATCTCTCTCCTCCTTATAATGGTGGGACCCACCTCTGAAAAAAGTGTGTAAAATCCCCTAATGGGCATGTGGGGACAATACCCTGACTTAGGGTCAAACCCCTGTGTAAGCCCCTTTGAGTTTCAGTTGCTGGAATTCTCTGGGCCATGGCACTGGGAGATGCAGCAAGGCCTAGTGAATAATTTTGAATATTTTAATGGATTTTATTTATGGGGACCACCCAATATGAACATGGGAACCCTCCATTGATAGAGGAGAGTCTGAGGGACCCCCTCATCCTCTCAATTCACTGTGGACCCACCGGTGAGCCTAGAATCAGTCGGAATCAGTTCAAAAACTGATTTTTAAAAAGGGACTTAGTGACCAAACAGACCTTAGTTTGTCTTAGGCCTATAAATAGGCAGGCCTGAGCTCATTTAGAGCTCTTATTTCCTGCTAAAACCGAGAGGAGAGAAAGAGAGGGAAAAGGAGAAAAAGAGAAGAAGAAGGAGAAGGAAGAAGGAAAAAGAGGAGGGGGAGACCTGCTGCAGCCATCCCAACCTGAAACCGAGCCTATTCTCAGGCTAGTTTAGCTATAAAAATACCTATCCTCACCTGTTGTTCCCATTCCCCCTCTGTGTATGCTGTGTTTTTGCTCTCTAGGGAGCCCAGACAGTCTAGGGTTTGCCCAGAATTGGTCCAGATCTGCCATGCAGACCTTGTGCATGGAAGATCTAAGATCTTTATGCATTTTTAATATTCTATTTTGCTACTCTTGTGGCCGAAACATGGCTGTACACAGCTGCACTGCCCGGATTCACTTATGATCTATGGATTTGGAACCCTGGGAGCAAGCTAGGGCTGCAGAGATCAAACCCTAGATGATTGCAGCCCTAGACCCTCATTTGGCATGCTGTTCTAGCCTTGCATGTGGCTGAAACTAACTCCCAAGTGTAGCCAAAACCTTGAACACTTCTCATCTGGGCTACTTGGGCAACCACTATCAGCCTAATGATGGATCATATGGAAAATCCATATGGGCCATGGTGTAGACCATCTCAGAGGCTACTAGACCCCCCTGACATGCAAGGGATCAGGTCTGATCTCAGCCTTGAGAGCCCAGCCTTGGGAACTCAGCCTGCATCGATTCTACAGGGCACTGGGCGATGCAGCAACGCCCAGAGCCAATGCCCAGTGAGTGGAAAATCACTATTTTGGTGGACAGAGCTACGGGGATCTCACCCAATGGCCCCTGGACACTGTGGGATGTGGAAAAAGACTAAAATACCCTTCCCCATATCTGTCCATGATTAATGAATGCTTTGGAACCCTAGTGGACCCCGCAGGTAAAGGAAGCCCTATTGTGCTTGGTCCTACAGCACAGACAAGCTGTGGACAACACTGTAAGCATATCCTAGCCTAGTGTCAGGTACAACCCTGGAAATGACATTGGTTGATGCACCGGGACATGACCTAAGGCCCAGTGTATGGCCTAGTGATTCCAAGTGTAACCAACTAAACCCCAGGTCAACCCAGTAAGATTAGGGTAATCCTAGGACTTCTAATGACAGACTGATAACTTAACATGGCAACTTTCGATTTACATCTAGGACTTGATCCTGTGCTCGAGGACAACAACCAGACAACTGCTGGAATTGAATTTGTGACTAAGTACCTAGAGCCAAGTACTGGTGAGTGAATAATATGATCATGTGTGTATATGTAATTATGATCTGCTGCCAGCTAATAAGAATTGAATATAATTGCTGTCTTATTTAGTTCTGTTCAATTACTCAACTCACTGCATAATGACTGTCTGATGATCAACACTGTGAATTCTTCTATGATGATTGTGAGTGTTAGACTAGATGCCGTAGTTGGCTTGGAAATGGGGCCTGTGGTAGCCTGTATTATGGGGTACGGTTGACACCGCTTGACTCATACGATGCCATATAGACATGGGGCTAGAGTTTCATCACCTGTGCTACGCACCCTTGCCAATAGGGGTTAAGGTGTTGGATGCCTGTGGGGGCGACCATTAGAAAAAAAAGAGAAAAGAGAAAAAGAAATGAATAGAACACTGGAATGGTGCACATGGGCTATAAGTCAGAAAAGAAAAGAAAGAAATGGATTGTCCCATGGGTTAATCACAGAGGGCTGGTCGGGCTGACCTTGGTGAACGAATGCGGGAGCTAACTGGTCCTCTCCGATAACTCAATGGGTGTATCGTGGGAAGGGGTTAGAAGCCTGCACCAGGGATACATGTATTGGGGATTGTAGTAGCACAGACCCGACTTAGTTGTATTGTTAGGTGGTTAATAATAAAATCTGGACTTGCATATCATGGAGGACCATATGAATTGTGAATTGAGATTGCATGTGCATGCATGATTGATGTTATTTGCTCACGAGCTCAATAGGGCTCACACTCTGTTATGCAATGTTTTTATTAGATGATTTTACAGGTGGATGCCACTGTGGCATGGCAGGGCATTTTGAGGAGGAGACTTTTGGTTGTTACGATGATATTGGTGTGGACCCCGACGGAGGTCATACAGATCCTGCACACATTTTTGGTGGTTGTTGATGAAGACCATTGAAGAGTGTTCATGATAACTTTTTGACTTGGGGACTCCTTTTGGGTTATTTAGAGTTATCCCCATTCTGACTTGGTTGTTGTAGTTTTTCCTTTTTCCTTTTTGGGGTTGAGTATGTTCGCCCTGTACACGTCTTTGTATGTAGTACTGTACTTATCAGCTTTGTTTCTTTGTTTTCTTTGTGTGTGGGTTGATGGGAAATGTAAAACTTTTATATGTATATATTATCACTGTTTCCCCATATCGCTATGCTTCCTTTTATTATTGAACTGTAGTTTCTCTGCTGCACTCTGATCTTGCCTATGGTAAAGAGATGGTTGTGGTTCCATGATCGTAAGCACTGCTTCGAGATTCGTGGGATTTGGCGGATTGCCGTTGTGCAATTCGGGTCACCTACCATATCCTCCTAGGGGGTGGTTTGGGATGTGATAGAGTTTGGGATCAGAGCGTGAGGCTCTTTTTATGATTATGGACTGTAGACTAGGACTAATAAGCATTAAACAATAAAATATACAAGAATTAAAAACCATAGGGGAGGTAGATGCAAATAAACAAAGATGCAAGATTTTCATTAACTCAGCAATAATTACAAAAGTTTGATTGCATAACTGCAATTCAACAAGTACATAAACTGAAAACAAAGAAAGGAAAATACATAAGCATAGAAAAAAATAACTAAGATGATCATGACCAAGTAGCAAGAGAAGGTCCGGAACTGCTGGAACTACTCAGAAGGAGGTACGTCACTAGGTGGAGATTGAGTCTGGCGAGAGTCAACTCTATAGAACCTATCCCAAAAATCTAGACGCTGCTCCACAAACCCCACTCTCGTCTCCAAAGAAGTGAGCCCTGATCCACCCTAGTCGCCAAGCTAGAGAACTGAGTGCCAAAACTCTGGAAGTTTGTCATCATCTGTGCCCAATCAGAAGGACCTGGAACCTGTGAGCTAGTGGCACCAGTCATCTCGTAAGTGGGTAAGTCTGTAAACTGAGTGTCAAAACCCTCAAAGTTGCCTGGACCTATACCCTGCTCCTCTGCATGTAAGCCCTGAGTGTCTCCTTGCTCCATCCCCTGCACCTCGTCATCGCGCACATCATCACCATGCTCCACTCCATACTATGTCCCCATCTGCCCCTCATCCTCTAGTGGTTCCTCTTCAGACACTTTCATCTTCAGAATGGAAGTCTTATCTATGGGCCTGGATCTAGTCTTATCAATATACTCACCCTCGAATGGCACCCCAAAATATTGAAAGACCAAGGTGAGAAATCTCCCATAGGGAAGGTTCCCATCAGTTGGGTTCCGAGCGTGATAAAGCATCACCTGAAGTAATAGATACGGGAGGTTGATGGCTGGACCCCCCTGACCAGCTCCCAAGAGGCAATAGGTAATGTATGCTCTCATTATGGATATACTGCCCTTGTTCCCACCCTTTGGGTAAATATTGTAGGTTGCACACCTACTAATCACCCAAGCACTAGGCTTGTAAGAAGTCTCAGACTTGGGGTGTTAGGAGAACCTGTCAAAGCTTGGAAGACTGCTCTCCTAGTCTCCAAAGAAAACATATCCGAAATATCCATACGAGGCTGATGGTAAATCCTCTCTCCTGTGTTAGGTAAACCCAGGATCTCTGCCAATAGGGTAGTGGTTAGCCTGATATCCACTCCCTTCACCTTACTCTCCACTCTAAACTCCTAGGCACTAGAAGGCCCCAGGTTGCAGTAAAAGTACTGAACCAAGTTGGGATAACAAGGCTCGGTAGGAGATAGCATCGATGCCCAACCTAGGGCATTGAATCTGGCAAAGAGGTTGTGTTGGTGGAAGTCCTCTACTTGTACCACCCGACCATTCACTATCTTTACGAATACAAAATTTTTCCACTCCTTAGCATACTCATACCTGGAGAAAAGATGGTGGTCGAAATCTGGTTCCTCGGAAGACGAATCTTCTCTAGGGGACGATGGTGGTATTGAAGAATAGGATAATTCCTCGGATTCGACCCGTAACCTCTTTTGGGCTACCGATTTTTGTGTAGTATGATGACTAGAAGACATTTCCTACAAGGAATAGCAAGAACAGCTGAGTTTGGGCAAGGAAAGCAATAGAAACCCTAACCAAAACAATAGGAAACACAAAGGAAGGGATAAAATAGGGTAAGTGTCAAGAAAGCATACCTAAACACATGTAGATGCGCGTAAACCCCGGAGAATCACAAGGATTTGGTGTAAAAGTGGTCCCCTCACCTTGCAAAAACCTTTCTCAAGAGTTTAGAAGAGTTTAGAAGAGAATAGAAAAGAAATGGGGCCCTCTCGTACTTAAAAACCCTGTGCCCGATTCTCTGGGCGATGGCACTGGGCGAAGTGGCAATGCCTAGAGACATCGCCCAGTATGTGCAGATTTGCTATTTTTGGGTTATTTATATATAAGGACTCAAGCTTTGGCCATATTATCCTTAATGAATATAAAATAAGAACTTTCATAGATGGTTAAAAAAAATATTAAAAAAAAATAATAATAATAAAATAATAAATTAATTAGGTATTACGCAGACACAACCTTCTTAAACCCAAAGGGGGTGAAATTTCTATTTGAGGGTTGAATAGAGCACATAGGGCTTGAAAAAGCTTTTGTTGTTGTGCTTATGATACATATTTAATATATGTAGATAAATGTATATAATGATTGGTGTGTACTATCTAATTACCACATGTTTGGATATTGTGATGTACAAACTGCTTTTAGTAGTGCCATCTATAGCATATTGACACATAAAATGTATAAGAAAGAGGAACATAAAGCATTCAATAAGACACGTCACCTAATAAACCAAGACAGTGAATCTAACAATCTTCCTGACTGGTGTGACTCGTGATACTCATTGGAACTGTGGACTAGATTTGTACCTGCTTAGCTAGAAAACAATTGTTGATCCATATAGATGAAAATGGAATATTGAACACGCTCCTCTTTTCAGAGAAGCGATAATGGTCAACACTAGAAGTTCTCGTGGAGGTCGTAAAGGTAAAAAACCTAGAGTTGTAACGAAGGTTGAGCTGCCTAACGAAACTGAGGCTCAAAACTCTGAGGCATCGGCTGCTTCATCAGCAGAACCAGCGGCTGCACAAGCTACTATAGACACCTCAGCCAAATGTGGCAGTCGGCGACGTGACTGCATTCATGACCACTATGATGTGGACCATGCAACAACAACAAGAGTTGCTTGGTCAAATGTCAACTCAATTTGCAACCATGATACACGAGCGCACTGCACCACCACCACCTAATCGACCCGTACTGTTTCCAGCACCTGTGCCTCAGCATTTAGCAAAAAATTCCACAGCCAAGGTTATGGAGAGATTCAAGAAACTTCAACTGCCTGCTTTTTCAAAAATAACCTTTGAGGCAATGCAGTCGAAACGATGGATCAGTGCCCTAGAAAAGGCATTTGAAGTACTTGAGTGCACGAACGCACAAAAGATTATTTGTGCGGGTTATCAGTTGCACCGAAGCTTGGTGGAAGGCGACTAGTCCTAATTTGGAAGCTGCTCACCCAAATCCCACGTGGGCGCAATTCAAGGAGATTGTCTTCAAGAACTATTTCCCTGAGAGTTTTAAGGACAGGAAAGAAGCATAATTTATTGCACTAGTGCAAGGAACTAAATCAGTGCTGGACTATCAACAGCGATTTGAAGATCTATTCCATTTTTCCCCAGAGCACCTGAAAGGGGAAGTTAGTAAGGCCAAGAAATTTAAGAAGGGACTCAAAACTGAAATTGGGTCAGTACTGTCAATCATGGATATTCGGGATTATACTCAAATGGTCGAGAAAGCAAAGACAATGGAGGATAGGTTCAAAGAAAAGGAGAAAGAAAAGACTGTGACGTCGACTGGTTTGAACAAAAGGTCAAATAATTTTCAAACTTTTGGCTGGCTGAATAAAGTTTATAGAGGTTCGAGTTCAAGCCCTACTTTGATTCAGTATCGTAGGCCGAACGTGGGTCAGAACTCTTTTCGCCCTACATTCACTCGACCTGCTCAACCTACTACGAGTCAAATGACGACAGCAACCTCGCCAGCCCAACCAGCAACAAGTCAAGCGAGCAAAACTTCAACACCTGGAGCTCCACCCTTTAAGTGCTATCTGTGCAACAGGAAGGACATATGGCCAAAGATTGCAGATCACGTGGGTATGGCAACAACTCATCAAACCAGCCCTATGCTAAGCCATTTCAGTCACAGGACAATCAGATGCAAGGAAAGGTGTACGCTTTAGCAAATGAAGAAGCTGAGGCAAACCCCGACGTATTGACAGGTAAGTTGCTGAACACTACTTAACTATAGGGAATAATTGGCTTATTACATGTAACCTAAATTACCTAAGAACCCTAGGTACCCTGGATGTCTCAACCATACCCGCATGAGTATTTTTTGACTCGGGCGTGACCCACTCTTTCGTCTCCTCAACCTTTGCAAGTAAGATGAAAGATCAACCAAGGGACATCAGGCACAAGCTAGTAGTCAGCACACTGACAGGGAGTGTTGTGAGTTTGAAGGAGGTCTACGACCCTTGTCAAATTAAAATTTGTGGGAAGAAACTAACCGTACGACTGATAAAGATGGATATAAATGATTTTGACGTAATCCTAGGCATGGACTAGTTGTCGGCCTATGGGGGAAACATCTTGTGTGCGGAGAAGAAGATAAGGTTCAACTTGGAAAATGGGTCAGACTTCACTTATCAAAGTGAACCAAGGAGGGAATCCAGAAGGATAACATTATCCGCACTACAGGCTCAGAAGTCACAAGAAGAAGGATGCCAAGGCTTTTTGGCCACTGTGATAGACATGGAGGCGAAGATAAAACCCTTGGAGGAACTCCACGTCGTCAGAGAGTTTCCTGATGTACTTCCAGAAGATCTGACTCAACTGCCACCGGACCGTGATATAGAGTTCGCGATTGATTGGATTCCTAGTGCAGCACTGGTATCCAAGGCACCATATCGTATGGTACCTATCGAGTTGAAAGAATTATAGGCACAACTTCATGACCTGATGAAGAAGGGATTATATGACCCAGCGTGTCACCCTGGGGAGCACCCATGCTATTCGTTAAGAAGAAGGATGGTAGTATGCGGCTCTGTATCGACTACCGCGAGCTAAACAAACTGACGATCAAGAATCAATATCCGCTGCCGTGTATCGATGATCTATTTGATCAGCTACAAGGAGTGAGAATTTTCTCCAAGATTGATCTTAGGTTAGGATACCATCAACTGAAGATCAAAAGCGGTGATATTCATAAAACGGCATTCTGAACTCAATAAGGACATTATGAATTCTTAGTTTTATCGTTCGGGTTGACCAACCCCCCGGCAGTATTCATGGATATGATGAATAAAGTGTTCCATGATGTGCTGGATAAGTTCGACATAGTATTTATTGATGACATCCTGGTGTACTCTAAGAGTGAGGAAGAGCATGCGTGACACCTTATTTTTGTATTGCAGCGGTTGCAGGAACACTAGCTCTTTGCTAAATTTAGTAAATATGAATTTTGGCTTCACCAAATTGGTTTCTTGGGATACTTCATCACCAAAGACGGCATCAAAGTAGATCCAGGCAAGGTGAAAGCAGTTCTCCAATGGGAGACTCCGAAGAGTGCCACAGAGATCCAAAGTTTCTTAGGATTGGCCAGTTACTATCGGAGGTTTATTGAAAATTTCTTATGGATTTTGACACCAATGAAAAACCTTACAAGGAAGGGAGCCAAATTCGAATGGAATGAAGAGTGTGAGAAAAGCTTTCAGGAGTTGAAGAAACGATTAGTATCAGCTCCAGTCCTAACCATTCCAGACGGAACTGGGGGAATGGTAGTATATACTGACGCATCCAGGATAGGATTGGGTGGCGTCTTGATGCAAAGAGGAAAGGTGGTCACCTACGCCTCTAGGCAGTTAAAAGAGCATGAGAAAAACTACCCCACTCATGACTTAGAGTTGGCGGCGGTAGTTTTCGCGTTAAAAATCTGGCGACATTACCTATATGGTGAAAAGAGCGAGATCTTCAGCGATCACAAAAGTTTGAAGTATTTCTTCACCCAAAAGGAGTTGAATATGAGATAGAGGCGATGGCTGGAATTGGTAAAAGACTACGACTGTGAAATCCAGTACCACCTCAGCAAGGCCAACATTGTTGCAGATGCATTAAGCAGGAAATCTCAAACTGCATCCCTTGCATCTTTGGTCGTAAGTGAGCAATTAATAAAGGAAGCTTGGAAGTTTGATTTGGAACTCATGATCGAAGGAACGGCTATGCAATTAGCAGCTATGAACCTGTAGCCCTCAATATAAGAGGAAATAATTACGAAAAACCATTGGATCCCGAGCTGGCCAAAATAATTTGGGAAGTTCAACAAGGTATCTATAAGGACCCAGATTTTTCCTTGGCCTAAGATGGCTCATTAAAGTTTTGAGATAGACTATGCGTGCTTAATGACTTTGACATCCAAGATCGAATTCTTAAAAGAGGCACACAACTCACCCTACACAATCCACCCCGGAAGCCCAAAGATATACAAAGATTTGAAGAAGTATTACTGGAAGGTGGCACACTTCATACCGATCAAAATAAGTTATCCAATGGAAAAGCTTGCCTAGATATACATTGAAAACATAGTCCGCTTACACGACGTGCCTGTCAGTATTGTGTCTGACAGAGATCCTCGATTAACCTCAAGGTTTTGGAGAAGTTTATAAAAGGCATTGGGATCTCAACCAAATCTTAGCATGGCTTTTCATCCGCAGACAGACGGATAATCAGAAAGAACCTTTCAGACTCTGGAGGACATGCTCTAAGCCTGTGTTTTGGAAATGAATGACAGTTGGGATGCTCACATACCTCTGGTGGAATTTGCATACAATAATAGCTACCACTCCATCATTAGCATGGCACTGTTTGAAGCACTTTATGGCAGGAAGTGCCGAACTCCACTTTATTGGGATGAAGTTGGCGAGCGAAAATATCTCAGACCTGAGATGATACAAGCGACTTGCGACAAGGTGAATATTATAAGAGAAAAGATCAAGATAACCCAGTCAAGACAGAAAAGTTATGCGGATAATCGAAGGAAAGATATTGAGTTTGAGGTCAGAGGAAAAGTATTCCTTTGAGTATCTCCAACCAAGGGATTGCTACGTTTTAACAAGAAAGGCAACTTGAGCCCAAGATTCATCGATCCTTACTAAATTCTTAATAAGGTAGGACCCATAGCATACCAACTGGCGCAACTACCATCTTTATCAAGCGTCCACGATGTTTTTCATGTGTTGTTGTTGAGGAAGTATATTAACAACCTGACACATGTATTGTCAACTGAACCTGTACAGTTGGATGTGGATATGACCTATGAAGAACACCGCACTGAGATATTGGACAGAAAGGAGCATAACATCCATAATCACACCGTCACTTTTGTGAAGGTTCGATGGGGAAACAATCCAGTAGAAGAAGCTTCATGGGAACGTGAAGAAGAATTAAAGAAGAAGTATCCCCAACTTTTTGGATTACAAGGTAAGCAAATTTTGAGGACAAAATTTTTGTAAGGTGGGGAGAAATGTCAAACCCTGGTCCTGATTGGCTGGATTTTTTATTGAAGGGCAGGAACCCCTGGCAATGCAACCAGGATCACTGTGGAGCATCACTCCACTCAATGAGAACAATGAAAATACCTTGAACAGGTTTCCCTATATACCTATTAGAAGATGGATAGCAGACCCCTGCAATTGTGCAGCTCACAGTCTAACGTATGACTTGGATCCCAGGTAATCTCTCACCTCCTTATAATGGTGGGACCCACCTCTAAAAAAGTGTGTAAAATCCCCTAATGGGCATGTGGGGACAATACCTTGACTTAGGGTCAAACCCCTATGCAAGCCCCTTTGAGTTTCAGTTGCTGGAATTCTCTAGGCCATGGCACTAGGCGATGTAGCAAGGCCCAGTGACTGATTTTGAATATTTTAATGGATTTTATTTATGGGGACCACCCAATATGAACATGGGAACCCTCCACTGATAGAGGAGAGTCTGAGGGACCACCTCATGCTCTCAGTTCACTGTGGACCCCACCGGTGAGCCCAGAATTAGTCGAAATCAGTTCAATAACTAATTTTTAAAAAGAGACTTAGTGACCAAACAGACCTTAGTTGGTCTTAGGCCTATAAATAGGCAGGCCTGAGCTCATTTAGAGCTCTTATTTCTTGCTGAAACCGAGACGAGAGAAAGAGAGGGAAAAGGAGAGAAAGAGAAGAAGGAGAAGGAAGAAGGATGAAGAGGAGGGGGAGACCTGCTGCAGCCATCCCAGCCTGCAACCGAGCCTATTCTCAGGTTACTTCAGATATAAAAATACCTATCCTCACCTACGGTTCCCATTCCCCCTCTATGTATGCTGTGTTTTTGCTCTCTGGGAAGCCCAGGCTAGCTAGGGTTTGCCCAGTATTGGTGCAGATCTGCCATGCAGACCTTGTGCATGGAAGATCTAAGATATTTATGCATTTTTAATATTCTGTTCTGCTGCTCTTGTGGCCGAAACCTGGCTGTACACAGCTGCACTGCCCAGATTCACTTCTGATCTATGGATTTGGAACCCTGGGTGCAAGCTAGGGCTACAGAGATCAAACCCTAGATGATTGTAGCCCTGGACCCTCATTTGGCATGCTGTTCTAGCCTTGCATGTGGCTGAAACCAACTCCCCAGCTTAGCCAAAACCTTGAACACTATTCATCTGGGCTACTTGGGCAGCCACTGTCAGCCTAATGATGGATCTGATGGAAAATCCATCTAGGCCATAGTGTAGACCATCTCAGAGGCTACTAGACCCCAATAACATGCAAGGGATCAGGTCTGATCTCAGCCTTGAGAGCCCAGCCTTGGAAACTCAGTCTGCATCGATTCTACAGGCACTGGGCGATGTAGCAACGCCCAGTGAGTGGAAAATCACTGTTTTGGTGGACAGAGCTGGGGGATCTCACCCAATGGCCCTTGGACACTGTGGGATGTGGAAAAAGACTAAAATACCCTTCCCCACATCTGTCCATGATTAATGAATGCTTTGGAACCCTAGTGGACCCCGTAGGTAAAGGAAGCCCTGCTGTGCTTGGTCCTACAGCTCAGATAAGCTGTGGACAACACTGTAAGCATATCCTAGCCTGGGATTAGGTACAACCTTAGAAATGACCATTTTTCCCTTTGAGCCACTGACATTGGTTGATGCACCGGGATATGACCTAAGGCCCAGTGTATGGCCCAGCGATTCCAAGTGTAACCAACTAAACCCCAGGTCAACCCAGTAAGATTAGGGTAATCCTAGGACTTCTAATGACAGACTGATAACTTAACATGGCAACTTTTGATTTACATCTAGGACTTTATCCTGTGCTCGAGGACAACAACCAGACAACTGCTGGAACTGAATTTGTGATTGAGTACCTAGAGCCAAGTACTGGTGAGTGAATAATATGATCATGTGTGTATATGTAATTATGATCTGCTGTCGGCTAATAAGAATTGAATATAATTGCTGTGTTATTTAGTTCTGTTCAATTACTGAAATCATTGCATAATGACTGTCTGATGATCAACACTGTGAATTCTTCTATGATGATTGTGAGTGTTAGACTAGATGTCTTAGTCGGCTTGGGAATGGGGCCTGTGGTAGCCCGTATTATGGGGTACGGTTGCAACTGCTTGACTCATACAATGCCATATAGACATGGGGCTAGAGTTTCATCACCTGTGCTACGCACCCTTGCCAACAAGGGTTAAGGAGTTGGATGCCTGTGGGGGCGACCATCAAAAGAAAAGAGAAAAGAGAAAAAGAAATGAATAGAACACCGGAATGGTGCACATGGGCAATAAGCTAGAAAAGAAAAGAAAGAAATGGATTGTCCCACGGGTTAATCATAGAGGGCTGGTTGGGCTGACCTTGGTGAACAAATGCGGGAGTTGACAGATCCTCTCCGACAACTCAATGGGTGTATTGCGGGAAGGGATTAGAAGCCCACACCAGGGATACATGTATTGGGGATTGTAGTAGCACAGACCCGGCTTAGTTGTATTGTTTGGTGGTTAATAATAAAATCTGGACTTGCATATCGTGTAGGATCATATGAATTGTGAATTGAGATTGCATGTGCATGAATGATTGATGTTATTTGCTCACGAGCTCAGTGGGGCTCACACTCTATTATGCAATGTTTTTCTTAGTTGATTTTGCAGGTGGATGCCGCTGTGGCAAGGCGGGCCATTTCAAGGAGGAGACTTTTGGTTGTTATGATGATATTGGTGTGGATCCCGACGGAGGTCATACCGATCCTACGCACATTTTCGGTGGTTGTTGATGAAGACCATTGAAGAGTGTTCATGATAGCTTTTTGACTTGGGGACTCCTTTTGGGTTATTTGGAGTTATCCCCATTCTGACTTGGTTGTTGTAGTTTTTCCTTTTTCCTTTTTGGGGTTGAGTATGCTCGCCCTGTACATGTCTTTGTATGTAGTACTGTACTTATCAGCTTTGTTTCTTTGTTTTCTTTGTGTGTGGGTTGATGGGAAATGTAAAACTATTGAACTGTAGTTTATCTGTTGCACTCTAATCTTGCCTATGGTAAAGAGATGGTTGTGGTTCCATGATCGTAAGCACTGCTTCTAGATCTGTGGGATTTGGCAAATTGCCGTTGTGCAATTTGGGTCACCTACCCAATCCTCCTAGGGGATGGTTTGGGGTGTGACAGTCCACACCAATATCATCGTAACAACCAAAAGTCTCCTCCTTGAAATGACCCACCATGCCACAGCGGCATCGACCTGCAAAATCATCTAAGAAAAATATTGCCTAATAGAGTATGAGCCCCACTGAGCTCGTAGCAAATAACATCAATCATGCATGCACATGCAATCACAATTCACAATTCATATGGTCCTACATGATATGCAAGTCCAGTTTAATTATTAGCCACCTAGCAATACAACTAAGTCGAGTCTGTGCTACTACAATCCCCAATACATGTATCCCTAGTGCGGGCTTCTAACCCCTTCCCGCGATACACCCATTGAGTTGTCGGAGAGGACCAGTCAGCTCCCGCATTCGTTCACTAAGGTCAGCCCGACCGGCCCTCTGTGATTAACCCGTGGGACAATCCATTTCTTTCTTTTCTTTTCTGGCGTATTGCCCATGTGCACCATTCCAGTGTTCTATTCATTCATGCACCATTCCGGTGTTCTATTCATTTCTTTTTCTCTTTTCTCTTTTCTTCTGATGGTCACCCCTATAGGCATCCAACACCTTAACCCCTATTGGCAAGGGTACGTAGCACGGGTAATGAAACTCTAGCCCCATGTCTATATGGCATCGTATGAGTCAGGTGGTGTCAACCGCATCCCATACTACGGGCTACCACGAGCCTCATTTCCAAGCCGACTACAACATCTAATCTAACATTCACAATGATCATAGAAGAATTCACAGTGTTGATCAACAAACAGTCATTATGCAGTGATTTGAGTAATTGTACAAAAGTAAATAACACAACAATTATATTCAATTCTTATTAGTCAGCATGAAATCATAATTACATATACACATATGATAGTACTATTCACTCACCTGCACTTGCCTCTAGGTATTCAGTCACAATTTCAGTTCCAGCAGTTATCTGGTCGTTGACCTCGAGCACGGAATTAGGTCCTAAATGTAAATCAAAAGTTGTTATGTTAAGTTATCAGTCTGTCACTGGAAGTCCTAGGGTTACCCTAAACTTACTGGGTTGACCCGGGGTTTAGTTGGTTACACTTGGAATCACTAGGCCTTAGGCTCTTGCCCCAGTGCCTCAACTAGTATCAGTGGTACAAAGGGTAAAATAGTCATTTTAATGGTTGTACCTGACCCTAGATCAGAATATGTTTACAGTGCTATCCACAGCTTGTCTGTGCTGTAGGACCAAGCATAGCAGGGCTTCCTTTACCTGCGGGGCCCACTAGGGTTCCAAAACATTTCCATATAAGAACAGATGTGGGAAAGGGCTTTTTGGTAATTTTCTAGCCTTCCCACAGTGTCCAGGGGTCAAAGGGTGAGGTTCCCAAGTCTGTCCATCAATCCAGCCAATTTTCCTTCACTGGGTGTTGGCTCTGGGCGATGTCTGCATTGCCCAGTGCATCGCCCAGAGGCTACAAATCAATTCTGGGCTGAGCTCCCAAGGCTTGGCTTTTTAGGCTAGGTTTATACTACTTGATCCTCTGCATGTTTGGGGGATCAGGTAGCCCCCTGAGATGGCTTATCCAATGGTCCAATTGGATCATCTATCAGATCCACCATCAGGCTGCTAGAGCTGCCCAAGCAGTCTAGATGAATAGTGGCATAGGGTTTTGGCCAGGCTTGGGAGTTAGTTTCAGCCACATGGAAATGCATGAATAACAAGGGTTCAAGGCTACAATCACCTAGGGTTTGGTCTCTACAACCCTAGCTTGCACCCAGGGTTCCAAATCACAGATCAATAGGGCCATCTGGAAGTGTAGGTGGGCACAACCAGGTTTCGGCCATAGTAACAGCATAACTAAATGCTCAAATTACATAAAAATTCTAGATCTTCCATGCACAAGGTCTACATGGCAGATCTGGACCAGTACTGGGCAAACCCTAGCTAGTTTGGGCTGCCCAGGAAGCATAAACACAGAAAATGAGAGAGGGAAATAGAAACAACAGGCATAGAGGGTGTTCTTATACCTGCACAGAGCCTAGAGAGGCTCGGTTCCAGCCTAGATGGGTGGTGGCAGCAGCCCTTCTTCTTCCTTCTCCTTCTTCTTCTCCTTCTTCTCCCTTTTCTCTCTTCTTTCCCCTCTTCTCTCCCACGGATTCTCCAATAGATAGAAAAGCTCTAATGAGCTCTAACACCCCCTATTTAAAGACCCCCTTCACTGTGGCATGTTTTCCTGTGAAGGCCCTTTTTTTAAAATCAATTTTTAAACTAATTCTGACTAATTCTGGGCTCACTGGTGGGGTCCACAGTGAACTGAGGGCATGAGGTGGTCCCTCAGACTTCCCTCTATCAGTGGAGGGTGCCCATGTCCATAATGGGTGGTCCCCACAAATAAAAACCATTAAAATATTCAAAATCAGTCACTGGGCGATGTCTCTTGGCCTTGCTGCATCACCCAGTGCCATCGCCCAGAGAATTGCAGTAAGCTGAAATTAAATGGGGCTTGCACAGGGTTTGACCCTAAGTCAGGGTATTGTCCCCACATGCCTAATAGGAGATTTTACACACTTTTAACATAGGTGGGTCCCACTATTTGGGGAGGAGAGAGATTACCTGGGATCCAAGTCATACATCAGGCTATGAGCTGCACAGTTGCAAGGGTCTGCTATCCATCTTCTGACAGGTATATAGGGAAACCTATTCAAGGTATTCTCATTGATCTCATTATGTGGTGTGATGCTCCACAGTGATCCTGGTTGCCTGGACAGGGGTTCCTGCCCTTAAATCAAGAATCCAACCAGTCAGGAGCAGGGTTTCACATATTGGGGGGCATTTTTGTACTTTTTTGGGTTAGGGCTTTTCTATAAAGTGTACTTACCTCTTATGAGAGGTGTAGATGAGATGTTGAGGATCAAGACCTTCGAATTGATACGTATTTCGACATATGTTTAGTTTCGGTCGAACTAGACCGGGTGGGTCGTTTGGGGTTATTGGGTGGCATTTATGTACTTATTTGGGTCAGGGATTTTCTATAAAGTTTCCTTATCTCTTATGAGACGGGTGGATGACATATTGAGGGTCTAGACCTTCGAATCAATACGTTTTTTGATAAATGTTCAGTTTCGATCCTAACCAGACCGGGTGGGTCGTTTTGGGTTATTGGGGGTATTTCTAAACTTTTTTGGGTTTGGGCTTTTCTATGTAGTGTCTTTATCTCTTATGAGACATGTGGATGAGATGTTGAGGGTCGAGACCTTCGAATCGATAGTATTTCAGCATATGTTCTGTTCTAGTCCGAATCAGACTGGGAGGGTAGTTTGGGCTTATTGGGGGCGTTTCTATAATTTTTTGGATTAGGACTTTCAATAAAGTGTCGTTGTCTCTTATGAGACATGTGGATGTGATGTTTAGGGTCGAGACCTTCGTATCAATACGTATTTCAGCATATGTTCAGTTCTGGTCTGAACCAGACCGGGTGGGGTTGTTGGGGGAATTTGGGTTAAGGCTTTTCTATAAAGAATCTTTATCTCTTAAGAGACATGTGGATGAGAGCTTAAGGGTTGAGACCTTCGAATCGATACGTAATTCAACATATGTTCAGTTCTGGTCCGAATCAGACCAGGAGGGCCGTTTGGGCTTATTAGGGGGCATTTTCATACTTTTTTGGGTTAGGGCTTTTCTATAAAGTTTCCTTACCTCTTATGAGAGGTGTGGATGAGATGTAGAGGGTCGAGACCTTTGAATCAATACGTATTTTGACATATGTTCAGTTTTGGTCCAAACCAGACCAGGTGGGTCTTTTGGGGCTATTGAGGGGTATTTCTGAACTTTTTTTGGGTTTGGGATTTTCTAAATAGTGTCCTTACCTGTTATGAGATGTGTGGATGAGTTGTTGAGAGTCTAAACCTTCGTATCGATTTGTATTTCGACAATTGTTCAGTTCCGATCTGAACCAGATCGAGCGGGTCATTTGGGGTTATTAGGGGGCATTTCAACACTTTTTTGGGTTAGTGCTTTTCTATGAAGTGTCCTTATCCCTTATGAGATGTGTGGATGAGTTCTTGAGGTTCGAGACCTACGAATCGATACGTATTTCGATATATGTTCCTTTCTGGTCCATACCAGACTGGGTGGGTCGTTTGGAGTTATTGGGGAGTATTTCTGTACTTTTTTGGGTCAGGGCTTTTCTATAAAGTGTCCTTATCTCTTATGAAACATGTGGATGAGATGTAAGGGTCAAGACCTTCGAATTGATACGTATTTTGATAAATGTTTTGTTTCGGTCCAAACCAAACCGGGTGGGTCGTTTGGGTTATTGGGGGCATTTTTATACTTTTATGGGTTAGGGATTTTCTATAAAGTGTCCTTAGCTCTTATGAGATGTGTGGATGAGATGTGAAGGTCGGGACCTTCGAATCGAGATGTAAATCGACATATGTGCAATTGTAGTCCGAATCAAAATAGGAGGGTTATTTGGACTTATTGGGGGGCATTTTTGTACTATTTTGGGTTAAGGCTTTTCTATAAAGTGTCTTTACATCTTTTGAGACATGTGGATGAGATGTTGAGGGTCGAGACCTTCGAATCGATATATATTTTGACATATGTTCTGTTCTGGTCCAAACCAGACTGGGTGAGTAGTTTGGGCTAATTGGGGGGCATTTGTGTAATTTTTTGGGTTAGGGCTTTTCAATAAAGTGTCATTGTCTCCTATGAGACGTGGATAAGATGTTGAGGGTTGAGACCTTCGTATCGATATGTATTTCGACTTATGTTCAGTTCCGGTCAGAACCAGATCTGGTGGGTCATTTAGGGTTGTTGGGGTGCAATTCTGTACTTTTTTTGGTTAAGGCTTTTCTATAAAGTGTCTTTATCTCTTATGAGACATGTCGATGAGAGCTTGATAGTCGAGATCTTCAAATCGATACTTAATTAGTCACATGTTCAGTTCTGGTTTGAACAAAACCGGGTGGGTCATTTAGGCTTTTTGGGGGGCATTTCTATACTTTTTTGGGTTAGGGCTTTCTATAAAGTGTCCTTATCTCTTATGGGACGTGTGGACGAGATGTAGAGGGTCGAGACCTTCGAATTGACACGTATTTGGACATATGTTCAATTCTGGTTTGAACAAGACCGAGTGGGTCATTTAGGGTTATTAGGGGGTATTTCTAAACTTTTTGGGTCTGGGATTTTCTAAAAAGTTTCTGTATCTCTAATGAGACGTGTGGATGAAATATGGTGGGTCGAAACGTTTGAATCGATATGTAATTCGATATATGTTCAGTTCTGGTCCGAATCAGACTAGGAGGGTCGTTTGGACTTATTGGGGGGCATTTGTGTATTTTTTTGGGTTTGGGCTTTTCTATAAAGTGTCCTTATCTCTTCTGAGAGGTGTGGATGAGACTTTCGAATCGATACGTAATTTGACATATGTTCAGTTCTGGTCCGAACCAGACTAGGAGGGTCATTTGGGCTTATTGGGGGGCATTTCCGTACTTTTTTGAGTTAGGGCTTTTCTGTAAAGTATCCTTACCTCTTATGAGAGGTGTGGATGAGATGTTTAGGGTCGAGACCTTCGAATCGCTACGTATTTCAACATATGTTCAGTTCCAGTCCGAACCAGATCGGGTGGGTCGTTTGAGGTTATTTGGGGGTATTTTTGTCCTCTTTTGGGTTATGGCTTTTCTATGAAGTGTCCTTATCTCTTATGAGACGTGTGGATGAGATGTTAAGGGACGAGACCTTCAAATCGATATGTATTTTGACTTATGTTCATTTTCGGTTCGAACCAAACCGGGTTGGTCGTTTGGGGTTATTGGGGGGTATTTTTGTACCTTTTTGGGTTAGCGCTTTCCTATAAAGTGTCCTTATTTTTTATGAGACATGTGGATACGATGTTGAGGGTCAAGATCTTCGAATCAATACATATTTTGACATATGTGCAGTTCCGATCGGAACCAAACCGGGTTGGTCGTTTGGGCTTTTTGGAGGGTATTTCTATAATTTTTTGGGTTAGGGGTTTTCTATAAAGTGTTCCTATCTCTAATGAGATGTGTAGATGAGATGTGGAGGGTCGAGACCTTTGAATGGATTCGTAATTTGACGTATGTTCAGTTCTGGAGGAAAACTGACTAGGAGGGTCGTTTTGACTTATTGGGTGGCATTTCTGTACTTTTTTGGGTTAGGGATTTTCTATGAAGTGTCCTTATCTCTTTTGAGACGTGTGGATGAGATGTTGAGGGTCGAGACCTTCAAACCGATATGTATTTTGACATATGTTCATTTTTTATTCGAACCAGACTAGGTGGGTCGTTTGGGGTTATTGGGGAGCATTTTTGTACTTTTTTGGGTCAGGGCTTTACTATAAAATGTCCTTACCTCTTATGAGACATGTGGATGAAATGTGAAGGGTTGAGACCATCGAACCGATACATATTTTGACATATGTTTAGTTTCGGTCCGAACCAGACTAAGAGGGTCGTTTGGGGTTATTGGGGGCATTTCAGTACCTTTTTGGGTTAAGGCTTTTCTATAAAGTGTCCATATCTCTGATGAGACGTGTGGATGAGATGTGAAGGGTCGAGACCTTCGAATCGATACATCATTTGACATATGTGTAGTTCTGGTCCGAATCATAATAGGAGGGTCATTTGGACTTATTCGGGGGCATTTTTGTACTTTTTTGGGTTAGGGCTTTTGTATAAAGTGTACTTACCTCTTATGAGAGGTGTGGATGAGATGTTGAGGATCGATACCTTCGAATTGATACGTATTTCGATATATGTTCAGTTTCGATCCGAACCAGACCGGGTGGGTTGTTTGGGGTTATTGGGTGGCATTTATGTACTTTTTTGTGTTAGGAATTTTCTATAAAGTTTCCTTATCTCTTATGAGACGTGTGGATGACATATTGAGGGTCGAGACCTTCGAATCAATACGTATTTTGACAAATGTTCAGTTTCGGTCCTAACCAGACCGGGTGGGTCATTTGGGGTTATTGGGGGTATTTCTAAACTTTTTTGGGTTTGGGATTTTCTAAATATTGTCCTTATCTCTTATGAGATGTGTGGATGAGATGTTGAGAGTCTAGTCCTTCATATCGATACGTATTTTGATATTTGTTCAATCCCGGTCCAAACCAGATCGGGCTGGTCATTTGGGGTTATTAAGCGATATTTTAGTACTTGTTTGGGTTAGTGCCTTTCTATGAAGTGTCCTTATCTTTTATGAGACGTGTAGATGAGATGTTGATGGTCGAGACCTTCGAATCGATATGTATTTCAACATATGTTCATTTTCGGTCTGAACCAGATCGGGTGGGTCGTTTAGGGTTATTGGGGACCATTTCTTTACTCTTTTGGGTCAGGGCTTTTCTACAATGTGTCCTTATCTCGTATGAGACATGGGGATGAGATGTTTGGGGTCGAGACCTTCATATCGATACATATTTCGACATATGTTCAGTTCCAGTTTGAATCAGACCGGGTGGGTAGTTTGGGGTTATTGGGGGGCATTTCAAAACTTTTATGGGTTAGTGCTTTTCTATAAAGTGTCCTTATCTCTTATGAGATGTAAAAGGTCGAGACCTTCGAATCAATACGTAATTCGACATATGTGCAGTTCTAGTCTGAATCAGAATAGGAGGGTCGTTTGGACTTATTGGGGGAATTTTTGTACTTTTTTGGGTTAGGGATTTTCTATAAAGTATCCTTACCTCTTATGAGAGGTGTGGATGAGACGTTGAGGGATGAGACCTTTGTATCGATACGTATTTTGACCTATGTTCAGTTACGGTCCGAGCCAGATCGAGTGGATCATTCGGTGTTATTGGGGGGCATTTCTGTACTTTTTTCAGGTAGGAGAACTTTTCTATAAAGTGACCTTTTCTCTTATGAGACATGTGGATGAGATGTTGATGGTCGAGACCTTGGAATCGATACACATTTTGACATATGTTCTGTTCTTGTCCGAACTAGACTGGGTGGGTCGTTTGGGGTTATTGGGTGCATTTCTATACTTTTTAAGGTAAGGGCTTATCTTTAAAGAATAGCCCTAACCCAAAAAAAAGTACCAAAATGCCCCCCAATAACCCAAAACGATCCTCCCCGTCAAGTTCACACCGGAACTGAATAGATGGTGAAATACGTATCGATTCAAAGGTATCGAACCTCAACATCTCATCCACACGTCTCATAAGAGATAAGGACACTTTATAGAAAAGCCAAAACCCAAAAATTACATAAATGCCCACCAAAAAGCCCAAATGACCCACCCGGTTAGGTTCAGACCGAAAGTGAACATATGTCGAAATACGTATCAATTCAAAGGTCTCGACCCTCAACATCTCATCCACACTTCTCATAAGAGATGGGGACACTTTTTAGAAAAGCCCAAACCCAAACAACTCACCCGGTCTGGTACAGGCCGTAAATGAAAATATGTCAAAATACGTATGGATTCGAAAGTCTCGACCCTCAACATCTCATCCACCTGTCCTCATAAGAGATAAGGACACTTTTTAGAAAAGCCCAAACCCAAAAAAGTTCAGAAATACCCCGTAATAACCCCTAACAACCCATCTGATCTGGTTAGGACCGAAACAAAACATACATTGAATTACGTAGCAATTCTAAGGTCTCGACACTCCACTTCTCATCCACACCTCTCATAAGAGATAAGGACACTTCATAGAAAATTCCTAACCCAAAAAAAGAACAGAAATGCCCCCCAACAACCCCGAACGACCCACCCGGTCTAATTTAGACCGAAACTGAACATATGTTAGAAATATGTATCGATTCGAAGGTCTCGACCCTCAACATCTCATCCACACCACTCATAAGAGGTAAGGACACTTTATAGAAAAGCCGTAACCCAAAAGAGTACAGAAATGCGCCCCAATAAGCCCTAATTACCCACCCTGTATAGTTCGGATCATAATTGAACATATATCAAAATACGTAACAATTCGAGTGTCTCGATGCTCAACATCTCATCCACACGTCTCATAAGAAATAGGGACACTATATAGAAAATCCCTAACCCAAAAAAAGTACAGAAATGCCCCCAATAACCCCAAACGACCCACCCGGTCTGGTTTTGATCAGAACTGAACATATGTCGAAATACATATCGATTCGAAGGTTTTGACCCTCAACATCTCATCCACACCTCTCATAAGAGGTAAGGACACTTTATAGTAAAGCCATAACCCAAAAAAGTACAGAAATGCCCCCCAATAAGCCCAAACAACCCACCCTGTCTGGTTCGGATCAGAACTGAACATATGTCGAACTATGTAACGATCCGAAGGTCTCTATCCTCATAATCGCATCCAAATGTCTTATAAGGGATAAGGACACTTTATAGAAAAGCCCTAACCCAAAAAAAGTATAGAAATGCCCCCCAGTAATCCCGAACGACCCACTCGGTCTGGTTCAGACTGGAACTGAACAGATGTCAAAATACATATTGATTCGAAGGTCTTGACCCACGACATCTCATCCACACCTCTCATAAGAGGGAAGGACACTTTATGGAAAATCCCTAACCCAAAAAAGTATACAAATGGCCCCCCAAAATGCCCAAATGATCCACCCGGACTGGTTCCCGGACCGAAACTGAAGATATGTCAAAATACGTAACCATACAAAGGTCTCGACCATCAACATCTCATCCACACATCTCATAAGAGATAAGGACACTTTATAGAAAACCTCTAATCCAAAAAAGTACAAAAATGCCCCCAATGACCATAAACGGCCCACCCGGCCTGGTTCAAACTGAAAATGAAAATATGTCAAAATATGTATGGATTTGAAAGTCTCAACCCTCAACATCACATCCACATGTCTCATAAAAGACAAGGACACTTTTTAGAAAAGCCCAAACCCAAAAAAGTCCAGAAATACCCCCCAACAACCCCTAACAACCCATCCGATCTGGTTAGGACTGGAGCTGAACATACGTTGAATTATGTAGGGATTCTGAAGTCTCGACACTCCACTTCTCCTCCACACCTCTCATAAGAGATAAGGACACTTTATAGAAAAGCCCTAACTCAAAAAAAGTACAGAAATGCCACCCAATAACCGCAAACGACCCACCCAGTCTGGTTCAGACCGGAACTGAACATATGTCGAAATACGTATCGATTAAAAGGTCTCGAACCTCAACATCTCATTGACACCTCTCATAAGAGGTAAAGACACTGTATAGAAAATTCGTAACCCTAAAAAGTACAAAAATGCCCCCCAATAAGCCCAAACAACCCACCCTACCTGGTTCGGATCAAAACTGAACATATGTCGAAATACGTAACAATTCGAGGGTCTCGACCTTCAACATCTCATTCACATGTCTCATAAGAGATAAGGACACTATATAGAAAAGCCCTAACCTAAAAAAATATAGAAATGTCCCACTAACCCAAAATGACCCACCCCATCTCGTTCGGACTGGAACTGAGCATATGTCGAAATACGTATTGATTCAAAGGTTTCGACCCTCAACATATCATCCACACCGCTCGTAAGAGGTAAGGACACTTTATAGAAAAGTCGTCACTCAAAAAAGTACAGAAATGCCTCCGAATAAACCAAAACAACCCACCCTGTCTAGTTCGGATCAAAACTAAACATATGTCGAAATACTTAACGGTTCGAAGGTCTCAACCCTCAGCATCTCATCTACTCGTCTCACAATAGATAAGAACACTTTAAAGAAAAGCCCTAACCCAAAAAAAGTACCAAAATGCCCCCTAATAACCAATAACAATCCTCTCAGACTGGTTCACACCGAAACTAAACATATGGCAAAATATGTATCGATTTAAAGTTCTCGAACCTCAACATCTCAGCCACACGTCTCAAAAGAGATAAGGACACTTTATAGAAAAACCCTAACCTAAAAAAAGTACAGAAATGCTCCCCAATAACCCCAAACGACCCACCCGGTTTGGTTGGGACCAGAATTGAACATAGGTTAAATTATGTATTGATTCGAAGGTCTTGACCCTCCACATCTCATCCACACCTCTCATAAGAGAAAAGGACACTTTATCGAAAAGTCCTAACCCAAAAAAATTATAGAAATGCCCCCAATAACCCCGGATGACCCACTTGGTCTGGTTTGGACAGGAACTAAACATAAGTCAAAATACTTATCGATTTGAAGTTCTTGACCCTCAACATCTCATCCACATCTCTCATAAGAGGTAAGGACACTTAATAGAAAAGCCATAACCCAAAAAAGTACAAAAATGCCCCCACAATAAACCCAAAAAACCCACCCTGTTTGGTTCGGATCAGAAGTGAACATATGTCAAAATATGTAACGATTCGAAGGTCTCAACCCTCATCATCTCATCCACACGTCTCATAAGAGATAATGTTACACCCATACCCCAAATATACCCCTATACCCTAGGGCAGTTTAGACCTTTACTTAAGAGGCAATGCTATGGTGGCACTAGCCAACACCTGAGACCCCAGATTTAAAATATTATAATAAGAACCCCCTTCGAAGTTTTGGTAGTGTGGGCCAAAGCCCCTCCACTTTTCTTGGAGTTTGGGCCTTGACAGCAGCACTGGAGTCATGAACGGACTCACTTTTACTGAATCCGCTCGAGGATCCGCCTGTGTTGTCATCAACCTTTTTAGTTTATTTTCCTATGGGGCCCACATGCCCATAGGAGATAATGGGTTTTAATAACCTAATTAAAACCAAATAAGACCTAAAGGGCCAATAGGTCTAAGTGAGGCTTGGACCCAACCCAAACAGACCCTACTTAACTAAATGGACCTAAGGGCCATGACTTGGACCAAACATGCCCTAAGACCTAAACTAAAACCCATTCAAGTTTTTAGGGATTCAACTACATTCTAAGACCCCTAACCAAACACACCCTAAGGACCCTTTTAACCCCTTAAAGATAAAAGAATTCCCTTTATTCCCTTATCTCTCCCCCTCCCAAACAAATCATGGAGGAGAAGAGATAAGAGAAGGGGAAGGAGGAGGAAGGAAGAGGGAAGAAGTAGAAGTGGAAGAGGAATCAGAGGGGAAAGGAAGACGATGGGAGCTATGCCAAAATGGCTGGCTGCCCCCCATCTCCTTCTCTTGCTGACCAGACGAAGAAGGAAGAAGAAGGTGAAGGAGAAGAGATGGAAAGGAAGGGAAGAGGCCAAGGGGGTTCACCTAGCCTTAGACTTCACTCCTCCATTGGAGGATCTCACCAAGGTAAGCTGCTCAAACCTAGCTCTCCCCCATTTCTATTTGAGTTTGGTAACTCCTTGAGCTTGGACTGACCTAGAGTTCCATTTGGGACTCAAGGTGGAGTTTAGTCCCTAGATGGAGCTCTAATGAAGCTGACCTAGGACTGGTTTGGACCCCTTGGTGCTGCATTTGCAGCCACGGCTGTTGAATCCCTAGTTTGAACTTTAAACCCAACCCTTGGACCCCAATTGAGACCAAACCTTGTAGGATCTTGGATCCATGAAGTGAGCCTAGGATCTAGTGACCCTAGGAAGGTTTAAACACCCCCTCCATGACCCTGAGGTGCTAAGGAGCTCCAAGCTTCAAGTTGGAGCTGAAACTCTTTGGAATCTCAAAAGAGACTGCCGACGAATGAACGACCGGATCCATCTATCATGGTACCACCCGTTAGTGTGCCTAGTGCAAACCCTGCGTAATAGCTTGAGCAGATGAAGGCACGGATTCACTCTGTTTACCCTCGCCCGGGGCATGTTGCTCTCGAGTCTGTCTTAGAAAATCGAACGGATGCAGGGGCGGACCCAAGAAACACATCCGCCCGTGGATCCGCTCCCTTGTATGATTGTCTCAGGTGTCAAATGGATCAATGACCGGATTCAACTAAGAAGTTACGTTTGTGGGTCCGCTCGCTCTGATTTTACCTTTTGGCCTGAACGGAGTCAAGGGCAGATTCACCTCTACTGAAACTGTCCGTGAGTCCGCTCGTGTTGTCTTGGTTTAAATTTGGTTTTAACTTTGATGGCCTAGCATAGGACCCCTCTATAACTGTTTTAATGATTTCTTTTGTATGTTAGGCTGGTGCACCGGTGAGATTCTTGTGAACCACGCCGGATGACACCCTATGTTCAGTGAGATTCATGCCAATCATGCCGGGCTATACCCGTGTTAGGTGAGTGGGTTCTGGGTGACTTTGTTGGGTTTAAATATTATATAATTATCAATATTAAGTATGTTATGGTATATTTATAAGCATGGTGCGCATTGCATTTTATTCAATTGTGAACTGTTGTGAATGTGATAGTATACTCAACATTGTGTCGGGCTACGATGTCAGGTGTGCCGGTACCGGAACCCCAATTTATTTAAATTATGAACTTACTGTATGTCATCCTGATCTGTATGTGTCGTGCCGTGCTAGTACCAGGGTACTAGATAGAATGGGATGTTGATGCACCCGGAATACCTCTCGGGACGATAGGACCTGCATATAGTATATCTACGGCTAGGATGCTTGTTCCCTTATGCTACGACCCTTGCCAACAGGGGTTTATGTGTTGGATAGTCTGAGCACCTGTGGTCTGTGGAGGTGGGAGAGGCCAGGACAGGGGTAGTGATGGCTATCGTGGTCTACCACTGGGTGATCATGATGGCTTCTATCAGCGTATCTCCCCTCGTGATAATTGAGGTTTTACTGGGGCAATAGGATAAGTGACCCTCAGTGTCTCCCAAGTTATCACAGTAGTTCTTGACCGATAGAATTGTGTGCTAGGTGTAAAATGAATCTAACATTAGCATGCATCATTCTGTTTGATATTGATTGTGTGATGTGTTCGCATTCCCCTTCGCTCCCTCACTAGCTAGTGTAGCTAACCCCGTTGTACAACCACTTTTTAGTTTATATACAGATAACCTCTTGACGAGCACCGTTGGATGCGAATCAAGTGGAATTGATGACCGTGGCTTAGATGTGCATGTACACCCAAGGACTTGTGCCCTGGGGCAATTCTTTATTTATTAAATTTCTATATTCATTCCACAACCATGTATAAATTGTATGTTTAATTATTAGGAGAGATTGAATGGTTACGAACATTAATACTATACTATGTGTTATCATTAGAGAACCGATGCTCTTTAATTTTATATATTTTAATTTCATTTCGCTTCCGCTAACTCTGTAATTGGAATGATTTATTTCTTTCGGTATGTTCCTTTCTGTCATCATAGTGTAATGACAGGGTAGACTGTGGCTTGGGACACTGCATCTGTGATCCTGGTAGGTGTTGGGATGATGTGTGATTGTCCCAATCATACCCCTATGTGGAAAAATATCTCATATCGGGACAGGGACGTGACAGATAATGACACTCTATAGAAAAGCCCTAACCCAAAAAAAAGTTCAGAAATGCCTCCCAATAACCCCGAACAAACCACCCGATTTGGTTAGGACCGAAACTGAACATATGTCGAAATACGTCTCGATTCGAAGGTCTGGACCCTCAAAATATCATCCACACCTCTCATAAGAGGTAAGGACATATATAGAAAAGCTCTAACCCAGAAAAGTATAGAAATGCCCCTCAACAACCCCAAAAGACCCAACCGGTCTGGTTCGGACTGGAAATGAACATATGATGAAAATATGTATGGATTCGAGAGTCTCGACCATCAACATCTCATCCACACGTCTCATAAGAGGTAAGGACACATTTTAGAAAAGCCGAAACCAAAAAAAGTTCAGAAATACCTCCCAATAACCCCTAACAACCCATCCGGTCTGGTTAGAATTGGAACAGAACATACGTTGAATTACGTAGCGATTCTAAAGTCTCGACACTCCACTTCTCATCCACACCACTCATAATAGATAAGGACACTTTATAGAAAAGCCCTAACCCAAAAAATGTACAAAAATGCCCCCCAATAACCTCAAATGACCCACCCGATCTGGTTCAAACCAGAACTGAACATATGTCAAAATACGTATCAATTCAAAGGCCTTAACCCTCAACATCACATCCACACCACTGATAAGAGGTAAGGACACCTTTGACAAAAGCCATAACCAAAAAAAGTCCAGAAATACCCCCCAATAAGCCGAAACAACCCACCCTGTCGGGTTCGGATCAGAACTGAACATATGTCAAAATACGTAACAACTCAAGGGTCTCGACCCTCAACATCTCATCCATACGTCTCATAAGAGATAAGGATACTATATAGAAAAGCCCTAACCCAATAAAAGTACGAAAATGCCCCCATTAACCCCAAACAACCCACCCGATCGTGTTCAGACTGGAACTGAACATATATCAAAATATATATCAATTCGAAGGTTTCGACCCTCAGCATCTCATCCACACTGCTCATAAGAGGTAAGGACACTTTATAGAAAAGCCGCAACCCAAAAAACTACAGAAATGCCCCACAATAAACCCAAACAATGCACCCTGTCTAGTTCGGATCAGAAGTTAACATATGTCGAAATACGTAACGATTCGAAAGTCTTGACCCTCAGCATCTCATCCACATGTCTCATAACAGATAAGAACACTTTATAGAAAAGCCCTAACCCAAAAAAACTACCAAAATGCCCCCCAATAGCCCAAAACGTTCCTCCTGGTCTGGTTCACACCAGAACTGAATATATGGTAAAATATGTATCGATTCGAAGGTCTCGACCCTCAGCATCTCATCTACACCTCTCATAAGAGATAAGGACACTTTATAGAAAAGCCCTAACTATTAAAAGTACAGAAATGCCCCCAATGACCCCCCAGGTCTGGTTCAGATCGAAATTGAACATAAGTTAAAATACATATCGATTCGAAGGTCTCAACCCTCAACATCTCATCCACACCTCTCATAAGAGGTAAGGACACTTTATATAAAAGCCGTAATACAAAAAACTACTGAAAATCCCCACAATAAACCCAAACAACCCACCCTGTCTGGTTCAGATCAGAACTGAACATATGTCAAAATACGTAACGATTCGAAGGTCTCGACCCTCATCATCTCTTCCACACATCTCATAAGAGATAAGCACACTTTATGAATAGCCCTCACCCAATAAAAGTATAGAAATGCCCCCCAATAACCCCAAACAACCCACCCGATCCGGTTCGGATCGAAACTGAACATATGTCGAAATACAAATCGATTCGAAAATCATGATCCTCAGCATCTCATCCACCCGTCTTATAAGAGGTAAGGACACTTTATAGAAAAGCCCTAAGCCAAAAAAGTATAGAAATGCCCCCAAAAATGCCCAAACAACCCATCCGGCCTGGTTCGGACCAGAACTGAACATATGTCAAAATAAGTATCTATACGAAGGTCTCGACCATCAACATCTCATCCACACATCTCATAAGAGATAAGGACACTTTATAGAAAACCTCTAAACCAAAAAAAGTACAGAAATGCCCCCTAATAACCCCAAAAGACCCACCCGGTCTGGTTTGAATCGAAACTGAACATATTTCAAAATACATATCGATTCGAAGGTTTTGACCCTCAACATCACATCCACACCTCTCATAAGAGGTATGGACACTTTATAGAAAAGTCGTAACAAAAAATAGTACAGAAATGCCCCCCAATAAGCCCAAACAACCTACCCTGTCTGGTTCGGATTAGAATTGAACATAAGTCGAAATACGTAACAATTCGAGGGTCTCGACCCTCAACATCTCATCCACACGTCTCAAAAGAGATAAGGACAATTTATAGAAAATTCGTAACCTAGAAAAGTATGGAAATGCCCCCCAATAAACCCAAACAACCCACCCTGTCTGGTTCGGATCAAAACTTATCATATGTCGAAATACGTACCCATTCATTGGTCTTGACCCTCAACATCTCATCCACATGTCTCATAATAGATAAGAACACTTTATAGAAAACTCCTAACCAAAAAAAAAGTACCAAAATGCCCCCCAAATAACCCGAAATGATCCTCCCGGTCTGGTTTGCACCGAAAATGAACAGATGTCAAAATGCGTATGGATTCGAAAGTGTCAACCCTCAACATCTCATCCACATGTCTCATAAGAGATAAGGACACTTTTTAGAAAAGCTTAAACCCAAAAAACTTCAGAAATACCCCCAATAACTCCTAACAACCCACCCAGTCTGGTTAGGACCAGAATCGAACATACATTGAATTACATAATGATTCTAAGGTCTCGATACTCCACTTGTCATCCACACCTCCCATAAGAGGTAAGGACACTTTATAGAAAAGCCGTAACCCAAGAAAAGTACAAAAATGTCCCCCAATAACCCCAAGTAAACTAACTGGTCTGGTTCAGACCAAAATTGAACAAATGTCAAAATTCATATCGATTCGGAGGTCTCCACCCTCAACATCTCATCCACACCTCTCATAAGAGGTAGGGACATTGTATAGAAAAGTCGTAACCCAAAAAACTACAGAAATGCACCCCGATAATCCCAAACAACCCACCCTGTCTGGTTCGGATTAGAACTGAACATATGTCAAAATACGTAACAATTCGAGGGTCTCAACCCTCAACATCTCATCCAGATGTCTCATAAGAGATAAGGAAGCTTTATACAAAAGCCCTAACCCAAAAAAAGTACAGAAATGCCCCCCAATAACCCCAACTGACCCACCCGATCTGGTTCGGATTAGAACTGAACATATGTCAAAATACGGATCGATTCAAAGGTTTCAGCCCTCAACATCTCATCCACACCTCTCATAAGAGGTATGGACACTTTATAGAAAATCCGTAACCCAAAAAAGTTTAGAAAAGTCCCCCCAACAAACCCAAACAACCCACCGTGTCTGGTTCGGATCAAAACTTAATAGATGTCAAAATAAGTAACGATTTGAAGGTCTCGACCCTCAACATCTCATCCACACGTCTCATAACAGATAAGAACACTTTATAGAAAAGCCCTAACCCAAAAAAAGTATCAAAATTCCCCCCAATAACCAAAAATGATCCTCCCGGTCTGGTTCGCACTGGAACTGAACAAATGGCGAAATACGTATTGATTCGAAGGTCTCGACCCTCAACATCTCATCCACACATCTCATAAGAGATAAGGACACTTTATAGAAAACCTCTAAACCAAAAAAAGTACAGAAATGCCCCCTAATAACCCCAAAAGACCCACCCGGTCTGGTTTGAATCGAAACTGAACATATTTCAAAATACATATCGATTCGAAGGTTTTGACCCTCAACATCACATCCACACCTCTCATAAGAGGTATGGACACTTTATAGAAAAGTCGTAACAAAAAATAGTACAGAAATGCCCCCAATAAGCCCAAACAACCTACCCTGTCTGGTTCGGATTAGAATTGAACATAAGTTTGAAATACGTAACAATTCGAGGGTCTCGACCCTCAACATCTCATCCACACGTCTCAAAAGAGATAAGGACAATTTATAGAAAATTCGTAACCTAGAAAAGTATGGAAATGCCCCCAATAAACCCAAACAACCCACCTGTCGGTTCGGATCAAAACTTATCATATGTCGAAATACGTACCCATTCATTGGTCTTGACCCTCAACATCTCATCCACATGTCTCATAATAGATAAGAACACTTTATAGAAAACTCCTAACCAAAAAAAAGTACCAAAATGCCCCCAAATAACCCGAAATGATCCTCCCGGTCTGGTTTGCACCAAAAATGAACAGATGTCAAAATGCGTATGGATTCGAAAGTGTCAACCCTCAACATCTCATCCACATGTCTCATAAGAGATAAGGACACTTTTTAGAAAAGCTCAAACCCAAAAAACTTCAGAAATACCCCCAATAACTCCTAACAACCCACCCAGTCTGGTTAGGACCAGAATCGAACATACGTTGAATTACATAACGATTCTGAGGTCTCGATACTCCACTTGTCATCCACACCTCCCATAAGAGGTAAGGACACTTTATAGAAAAGCCGTAACCCAAGAAAAGTACAAAAATGTCCCCCAATAACCCCAAGTAAACTAACTGGTCTGGTTCAGACCAAAATTGAACAAATGTCAAAATTCATATCGATTCGGAGGTCTCCACCCTCAACATCTCATCCACACCTCTCATAAGAGGTAGGGACATTGTATAGAAAAGTCGTAACCCAAAAAACTACAGAAATGCACCCCGATAATCCCAAACAACCCACCCTGTCTGGTTCGGATTAGAACTGAACATATGTCAAAATACGTAACAATTCGAGGGTCTCAACCCTCAACATCTCATCCAGATGTCTCATAAGAGATAAGGAAGCTTTATACAAAAGCCCTAACCCAAAAAAAGTACAGAAATGCCCCCCCAATAACCCCAACTGACCCACCCGATCTGGTTCGGATTAGAACTGAACATATGTCAAAATACGGATCGATTCAAAGGTTTCAGCCCTCAACATCTCATCCACACCTCTCATAAGAGGTATGGACACTTTATAGAAAATCCGTAACCCAAAAAAGTTTAGAAAAGTCCCCCCAACAAACCCAAACAACCCACCGTGTCTGGTTCGGATCAAAACTTAATAGATGTCAAAATACGTAACGATTTGAAGGTCTCGACCCTCGACATCTCATCCACACGTCTCATAACAGATAAGAACACTTTATAGAAAAGCCCTAACCCAAAAAAAGTATCAAAATTCCCCCCAATAACCAAAAATGATCCTCCCGGTCTGGTTCGCACTGGAACTGAACAAATGGCGAAATACGTATTGATTCGAAGGTCTCGACCCTCAACATCTCATAAGAGATAAGGACACTTTATAGAAAAGCCCTAACCCAAAAAAGTGCGGAAATGCCCCCCAAAAATCCGAAAGACCAACCCGGTTGGATTTAGACCAAAATTGAACATAAGTCAATATACGTATCGATTCGTAGGTCTCAGACCTCAACATCTCATCCACACCTCTCATAAGAGGTAAGGACACTTTATATAAAAGCAGCAACCAAAAAAAGTGTAGAAATGCCCCACAATAAACCCAAACAACCCACCCTGTCCGGTTCGGATTAGAAATGAACATATGTCAAAATACATAACGATTCGAAGGTCACAACCCTCATCATCTCATCCACACGTCTCATAAGAGATAAGGAGACTTTATAGAAAAGCCCTAAACCAAAAAATGTATAGAAATACCCCCCAATAACCTTGAATGACCTACCTGATCTGGATCAAAACTGAACATATGTCAAAATACGTATCGATTCGAAGGTCTCAACCCTCAACATCTCATCCGCACCTCTCATAAGAGGTAATGACACTTTATAGAAAAGCTCTAGCACAAAAAAGTATAGAAATGCCCCCCCAAATGCCCAAACGACCCACCGGGTCTAGTTCGGACCGGAACTGAGCATATGTTGAATTATGTATCTATATGAAGGTCTCAACCATCAACATCTAATCCACACCTCTCATAAGAGATAAGGATACTTTATAGAGAAGCGCTAACCCAAAAAAAAGTACAGAAATGCGCCGCAATAACCCCAAACTTATCCACCCCGTCTGGTGCGCACTGAAACTAAACATATGTCGAGATACATATCGATTCGAAGGTCTTGACCCTTAACATCTCATCCCCACCTCTCATAAGAGGTAAGGACACTTTATAGAAAAGCCCTAACTCAAAATAGTATAGAAATGCTCCCCCAAAATTCCCAAATGACCCACCTAGTTTGTTTCGGACCGGAACTAAAGAGATGCCGAATTACGTATCTATACGAAGGTCTCGACCATCAACATCTCATCTGCACATCTCATAAGATTTAAGGGCACTTTATAGAAAAGCTCTAACCCAAAAAAGTACATAAATGCCCCCCAATGATCCCAAACGACCTACCCGGTCTAGTTCAGACCAGAAATGAACATCTGTCAAAATACGTATGGATTCGAAAGTCTCGATCCTTAACATTTGATCCACACGTCTCATAAGAGATAAGGACACTTTTTAGAAAGTCCCAAACCCAAAAAAGTTCAGAAATACCCCCAAATAAACCCTAACAACCCAACCAGCCTGGTTAGGACCGGAACTGAACATTTGTTGAATTACGTAGCAATTCTAAGGTCTCGACACTCCACGTCTCATCCACACCTCTCATAAGAGATAAGGATACTTTATAGAAAATCCCTAACCCAAAAAGAGTACAGAAATGCCCCCCAATAACCCCAAACGACCCACCCGGTCTGGCTCAGACCAAAATTTAATAGGATGTCAAAATACATATCGATTCGAGGGTCTCGACCCTCAACATCTCATCCACACCTCATATAAGAGGTAAGGACACTTTATTGAAAAGCCGTAAGCTAAAAAAGTACAGAAATGCCCCCCAATAAACCTAAACAACCTGCCCTGTCGGGTTCGGATCAAAACTTAACATATGTTGAAATACGTAACAATTCGAAGGTCTCAACCCTCAACTTCTCATCCACACGTCTCATAACAGATAAGAACACTTTATAGAAAAGCCCTAACCCAAAAAAAAGTACAAAAATGCCCCCAATAACCTAAAATGATCCTCCCGGTCTGGTTCGCACCGGAACTGAACATATGGCAAAATATGTACCGATTT